>NW_027362765.1:635234376-636434376 GCF_046119375.1 Phyllobates terribilis
TCACTGGTGGATGCGGGGATGCTCAGGTCCTTGTTTGCAGAGCTGATCAAACTTCTGCAGGAACTTTCAGGAAGAGGAAGACTACTACACCCATCTGCTGCACATAATGGGCAAGTAGCTTCTAAGTGGAGCCCCATAGTAAGAAATAACAGCTAGGAGCTGGTATTGTGTATCCGCTGTGCTGATTAGCTTCTTTCTCAGACTGCACTTTAGTTTCAGTGAGAGCAGCTCATTATCAGCATCTGCATCTCCTGAGTCTGAGTCCTGGCAACTCAGGCTGATAGGAGATAACACTTGTATTCCTACTGAAAGAATATCCCAGGTGAGGGGGGAGTCAGTGTGTTCCCGAAACTGCTCTTCTACTGCCCCCCCACATACTCTGCTGCCTCCCCACCTTTGTGTGAGAGTTAACCCTTACCTCACCCTTTGCACTGAGTTTTTGAGTTATTGTGCTGTGTTGTATGTCCTGTGCCGGATAGGTAAGGGTTAAGCCCCTCACAGTGCTCCCTGCTGTGATCTGTGACTTATCACAGCCATAGACTGCAATAAAGATGCCCTCCCCTTCCCTGCCTGTGACCTCCTGCCCCACATGTGATGTGGGTCTATGCATGTGGAACAGCAGTGGGCAAACAACATTTTTCACAATTCTCCCAATTTATTTATTGCTTGATCAATTGCTAATACTTGTTAGTTGCTGCAATAAAGTTTACTGTATTATCAGGCTATGTTCACAGGATTGTATTTTCAGTCCTAGTGCTGTTCCTGAAAAAAATAAACCTGACTTCACGCAGACAGCACTAGCAGCAATGCTATGCAATTGAGCTATTCAGAATACAACTTTAAAGCCGGCCCCACTATCCGTATTTGGTCAGTATTCAGTCGGTATTTTTTCTCAGGATTGGGAGCCAAAACCAGGTGAGGAACAATCAGAGAAAAGGTATAATAGAAACAAGTCACCAATTCTGCATTTATCACCCACTCCTGGTTTTGGCTCCCACTCCTGAGAAAAAATACTGACCAAATATTAAAAGTGGGGCTGTGGCCTAACACAGACCAAATATCCATGTGAAAAATATCACGGCACGCACCGGTCTCTTCTGTGTGTCGGATAACACTCACCTATTGAAGTCTGAGTGTGCAAAAAAAAAAAAAATTGTATCGCATATGAATCATCTGTATGGCATCTGATTTTTGCAGATACTTTTCCATTACAAACATAAGAAACTGTATTTGTTCTTGTAAATTTTATTCACTTCTGATATATAAAAATGGATGAAAATACAGATAATAAAAACCATCGTGATTTTTTTTTTTTTATACGCTCGTGTAAACGTAACCATATAATCACCTGCTTTTTATAAAGCGATAAAATTAGTATTATGCAGAATTAAAGAGGCGGTCCAAAGCTGAAGGTGAATTTCATACTAAATGTCTATTTAATTCATTCTAATCACTTTTCTAGTACAGTTCAATTAAAAATTCCCTACCATTTCCTCTCAACTCTAATTTACTGTCTGCTTGTTTTTTTGTTTTTTTTTTTACTTTCAATGATGTTTCGTTGAGAATTCCAGTGCATTTTGGGATACTCACATGGGAAGTCATCAGAGGGCAGAGGCTGCGATCACTGTCAGCTGCTTTCCCCACCTTTTAAACGAAGCGTCATCAGTGACCTTTTCAGAGGCTGGGTTAGTCTCTGCTTGCTGCATTGTCTCCTTACAATTTCCACTGACAGTGCACTCTTGCTGGCTCGTCACTTCTCTTTAGAGCCGGCAAGGGAGCGCACTGTCACTGTGAATTCAAAGGAATATAGCGCAGAGAGCTCATACTGTGCATAGTCAGAATTTACAACCGACACATTATCAGCAAAGAAGGGACTAGCCCAGCCCCTGAAACAGACGTAATTGATGCCGCTTCGGTTTAGGGGGGGGGGGGCAGAAGCTGCGACAGTGACTGCAGCCTCTTCCACCTCATGGCGTTCTGTGTGAGTATTCCAAACAAAATGCCATTGGAGGTTAAAAAAAAAAAAAGACAGGAAGTAAGACTGGAGAAGGGTATATTAGGGAATTTTCAATTTATTATCAAGGGAGATTAGACAATTACATTAATTCGATAAATGTTTAGTATGAAATTCACCTTTAGTTTCGGTCTGCCCCTTTAAGTTCAGCCGACTGCTTCGGCCCTCCACAGCAGTGCTAGTTTCTCATGTGGCCCCTTGGGAAAATTAATTTTCCAACCCTGCCTTAGGCCAATCTCTCTCTTTCCATTGGCTGTGTTTGGCAAACTTAAGTCGAACTTCCGATTCTTTGAAGGGATAAAAGGCTTCTTGGCTGGAATTCGTGCATTCAACCCTACTGCTCTTAGCCGTCGCACCAACAGTTTGGCAACTAACTTTGACCCCATATTCTTCATTGATTTCGTGTGAAATCTGTACAGCACTTTTATGGACAACAGATACTGACTTTTTCTTAATAATGTGATCAACTCTGGAGAAAGTTTTTCGTGGTCGTCTATTTCTAGGGTCCGTAACCTTCTTTTTCTTTTTTAAATATACGTGACACTTTACTCTGATAACAGTTGAATTCCATAGCTACCTCTTTCTGGCTTTTGTTTGACTTCACTCTCAGAACAATAAGCTTCTGGACATCTGGTGATACATTTGGCTTTGTCTTTGCCGTGTTTTAACCTAAAAACACACACACAAAAAAAATAATAATTTAGACAAAATTTGACTATCCATGACAAAATATGCAAAACATTTGGCCCAACAAATGTTGAAAACTAACCCATAAAGGAATAAAACAACGTCAAACAAAATTTCCTTCCTTATAACTAACAACCATTTACTTCCAGTTTACTAAAATCACCATGAAAATGGCACCACAACAACAAGACAGAAGTAATCACACTTTTAAAAAAAGAAATGCTAAACTTTTGGTCCCCACTATAGATAGATAGATAGATACAGTTGTGCTCAAAAGTTTACATACCCCGGCAGAATTTTTGCTTTCTTGGCCTTATTTCAGAGAATCTGGCTTTTTTATGTTTCTTTTGGAGTAATGGCTTCTTTCTGGCAGAGTGGCCTTTCAGTCCGTGTTGATACAGTTCTCGTTTCACTGTGGTTTTGACAAAATCTTACCAGCGTCCTCCATCTTCACAAGGTCTTTTGCTTTTGTCCTTGGGTTGATATGCACATGTCGGGCCAAAGCACGTTCATCTCTGGGACACAGAACCCGTCTCCTTCCTGAGTGGTATGATAGCTGGACATTCCCATCTTGTTTGTACTTGTGTATAATTGTTTGTACAGATGAACAAGGCACCTTACGGTATCTTGAAATTGTACCCAAGGATGAGCCAGACATATGCAAGTCCACAAAATACATCCACAGGTGTGTCTCTAATTAACTCAGATGTTGGCAAAAAATCAGAAGCTTCCAAACACATGACATCATCATATGGGCAGTTCAGAATTCTTTAAAGGCATAGTAATCTTAGTGTATGTAAACTTTTGACTTTGGAGTAAGTGAAACATTCTCTCTCACTCTCATTATTCTTACATTTGGCAAATATTAAATATTATGGTAATCCTAATTGACCTAAAACGGGAAAGGTTTATTCTGATTTCATGTCAGATATTGAGAAAAACCATGCATATGTGTCTTTTTATATTGTGTGTGATCTATAGATATATATAGAGATCTATATATAGATATATGTACATTATTATAAAATAAACACTTATTGTCTATATTTTTTCACAGCATTTGAATTGTCTTTGTCAGAGGGTAACAGACTTGAAAAGCGACTTTTCCACTCAACATTTGCTACTGTAAGTGTGAAGACGAAGTGTAATATAATTGTATAATGGTCTAGAAAATGCAACATTTATTACTTTTAATTATTTTCATTTAATTTTGTAGGATGACCGTAAAGAAGGAATGACTGCTTTTTTAGAGAAGAGGAAGGCAAATTTTAATGACCAATAAAATCTAACCGTCGGGTTAACTGCACACTTGTTTAAAAATTATAATCTTCCAAAATAATAAAATTTTTCAGTTGATCCTTTCTGCTCTGTTTTAATTTCTCTAGAGATAATGTCTTCATCTTTTAATCCTACAGTATTTGGGTCATTCCATGTCAAGTGATCAAAATCTGAATATTTTTTTTACCGGATGTCTTCGGATTTTTTTTTAAGTGCTACTTTAGTGAATTACAAAAAAAAAGTTTTGCATTTTCATCTTCATTAGTTAATTTTTTATAGATTTTTAAAATTTTGAAAGTCAGAATTTTGGGCCTGTATGATGTTTCATTTTTTATATCTCGATTAAGAAATTAGATATAGAGATGGGAGAGGTACCGTTTTGTTTAGAATGGTACAGGCTTTAATTTGATATGTTACAAGACTGTTTGTTTTTGAGGAGTCAAATTCAACATTATGATGCTCAATTTTGAAAAAACAATGTTCTAAACATTTTCAAAAAGGCATGTGTGTTACTTCAGTTCTTGGTTACATTTGTTCAAGGTTTCAAGTTGGGCCCTCCTTGGGATCATATTTTTAAGTGTGATTTTTCTCTTTCCCCATGACGGCACCACGGAGAGAGGGGATCCGCCCTTCAAGGACAGGAAACCTACAGATAAAAAGGGCGGCACCTCTCTCCCGCATCAGTTGGTTTCCTGTCCTTGACAGGGACCTACGGATGAAATCCTGAAGAAACGAGGAAGAAGATTTTACTTACCAGGCCCGACCAGTCCGGCTCAGGCAGCGGGGGTTCCCTGCCTCGGCTGGTGCTTTTGTCCTGAAGCGCCACAGCTGGGGACAGCGGGCCTCTAGGGTGGCAGGGAGACTCTAAGCAAGCCGCGGTCTCCTGTGGCGTCGGGCCCAGGCGGTAAGTATAGGGGGTCCGGGGCTCGGCTTGGGAGTAGGCCTGAGCACTGGGTCCAGGGTCTGGGCCTTGTGCAGCGCGCGCCCCGCATGCTTGCCGGATAGCTCCCCCACGCGCGCGCGCGCCGGAAGTTACGCGGGAGGCGCCCGGAAGTGACGCGGCCGCAGGTCCCTATGGGAGCGGCGAGTTCAAACGCGCGCGCGCGCGGGAAAGGCCTAACATGTAGGACACAGGGGTGCCCTGGCCAGAGGGGGGCGCTCCCCACATCGGAGGGGGAGGGGGCGGTCCCTGCATAGCTTAAATTGCCAGGGAAGCAATGGGAAAATGCTTCCTGGCATATGTTGAAATCAGCAGTATGAGTGACCAGGAGGTGCAGTCCCTGCGCCCCCACTCACCATCACCATCGCCTCAGAGGAAACGCACGAAAGGACCCTCCAGCGGCCCTCCGCGTCCACATATTCAAGGTGACGGAGGAAGCGGTTTGTCCGGCAGGTCTTCATAGCGTGGCAAAGATTCCGGCATGGCATCAGCCTCGGCGAAAGACCCAGCTACCAGAGCAGGTTCCTCTTCGAATGCGGTATTCCCTCTCTCTTTCGTCTAGGCGGTAAGTGATCTTCGTGAAAGTTCACTTGTAGTTTGGGCCCTCCCCCCTCTCTTTTTTCTTCTTAGGGAAGGAAGAGCACGGGGAAGTTTAAACACAGGGCCTGTGCACTTTGCGCAGCGGATCTACCCACCACATGGCAAAAGAGACTATGTAGCTCATGCATCGAGCAAACCATCTGTGAGGAGACCCCTAAGTTTGCTACCGAGCTCAGATCCCTGATAAAATCGCAAGTCGAAGATACCTTTAAATCCCTCCAAAAGGGGGGGAAGAAGTATAAAAAAACTAGGTACCTTTCCCCGGTGTCAGAGTCTAGTAAATCAGATGAGGAAGTTGCGGTATCTGAATCATCCTGTTCATCATCTGCTTCCTCATCTTCAGATAGCTTAATCAAAGCAGTTTGGTCCACCATGGGGTTTGTAGACCCTCATCCCTAAAAGTCCATCCAAGAGATAATGTTCAGTGGCTTAGGTCAGAAAAGAAAGAGATCCTTCCCTCTTAATGATCAGGTACACGATCTGATTAAGAGAGAATGGAAGAAGCCAGAGAGGAAAGGGTTGTTGGCCCCAAAAAGGAAATACCCCTTTGAGGACCCTGTATGCTCTTTCTGGAATAAAGCGCCAAAAATTGACGTGGCGATAGCCAAAGCCTCTAAAAAATATTCCCTGCCGTTTGAAGACATGGGGGTACTCAAAGACCCTATGGACAAAAAAAGCGGACTCCATTCTGAAAGGAGCCTGGGAAGCGGCAGGGGGGGGCGGTTAAAACCTGCAGTGGCAGCCACTTGCACAGCCAGATCCTTGATGGTTTGGCTGGACCAGCTGGAATCTCAGCTAAAAGACAAGGCTTCAAGGGAGGATATTATAGGGGCCATCCCTGTGATGAAAGGCGCAGCGGCTTTTCTGGCAGACGCCTCAGCCGACTCCGTCAGACTGGCAGCCAGAGCAGGGAGTTTTTCAAATGCAGCTAGGCGGGCCCTATGGCTCAAATGCTGGCCAGGCGACCTCCAAGCAAAATCCAAACTGTGCTCCATCCCGTGTGAAGAGAAATTTTTGTTCGGATCTACCCTAGATGACATCCTGGATAAAGCCGGGGATGACCAAAAACGATTTCCGGTCCTCTCCGATTCATCATTCAGGAAGGGTTTTCGGAGCAAAAAATTCATGCGAAGGAGGCCCCCCCAAAGATCAGGACAGGTGGGAAGATAGGAGACAGAGGAAGGCCAAGGGGTTTATGTTCAACAGGCCCCTTAGTGACAGCAAGAAGCCCGCCCAATGAAACGCAGCCCCAGGTGGGGGGAAGACTGCTCCATTTCCTCCCAGCCTGGGAAAATATTTCAAATGTGGGCTGGATTTTGGGCCTGATAAAATCTGGGCTAAAACTCCAGTTTCTCTCCACTCCCCGAGGAAATTTCACAGTAACCCCCGTAAGGTCCTCAGTGGTAGAGCAGTCGGCTCTAGAACAGGAAGTTCTAGACCTAGTGGACAGAGCAGTCCTGCAGGAGGTCCCAGCTCAGGAGGCAGGCGAGGGGTTTTACTCCCCCCCCCCCCCTATTCCTCAGGAGAAAACCGGACGGTACACTCAGAACTATCGTGAACCTGAAGAAATTAAACAAGTTCCTGAATATACAACCTTTCAAGATGGAGTCAATAAAAACTTGTGTGAAATTACTGTTTCCAGGCTTTCATGACGGTCTTAGACCTAAAAGACACCTGCTATCATGTCCCCATTCACAGGGACTACCAGAAATTCCTGAGGGTAGCTATACCAATAAGGGGCACAATCAGACACTTCCAGTATGGGGCTCTTCCCTTCGGGTTAGCAATAGCCCCCAGAGTCTTCACGAAAGTGGTGTCGGAAGTCATGGCTCATCTGAGGGAGAGGAACATCCTGATAGTCCCATACCTGGACGATCTACTGGTTATAGGCAACTCGTTCAGCCACTGCAAAGACCAGCTAGCAGTAGTCATGGATTCTTTGATGAGTTTGGGATGGTTTCTAAATCTAAAAAAATCCAGAGTGGAGCCAGTTCAGCTACAGGAATACTTAGGTATCCTGTTAGATTCAAGGAGTCAGGAATGGCGTCTTCCGGAAGAGAAAGTCCAAAGTATGATAGCCCGTGTGTCCTATGTGAGGAAGCATCCGGTTATGACACTAAGGGGAGCAATGTCCCTCCTAGATTCTATGACTGCCTGCATCCCGGGTGTCCACTGGGCTCAGTTGCACACCAGGGTCTTACAATGGGAGATTTTGAGGGCGGAAAAATCTCTAAGAGGGCACTTAGAAGGTCGACTGACCTTATCCTCAAAAACTTTACTTTCCCTAACATGGTGGACAAAGGAAGAAAATCTAGGCAGGGGTGTCCCATGGACAATACCGACACCCCAGATTCTGACGACAGATGCAAGCCCCAGGGAGTGGGGGGCTCATCTAGACGACCGAGTGGCTCAGGGGGTCTGGGCAAAGGGGGTGGAAGGTTCTTCCTCCAACATGAAAGAACTTCTGGCGGTGAAGTATGGCCTCTTGGAATTTCTAAACATGTTAAAAGGTCACCACGTGAGAGTGTTCTCGGACAACCGAGTAGTGGTGGCATATCTAAATCACCAGGGGGGTACCCGGTCCATCTCCCTTCTTCAGGCGTCAAGCTCCATCCTCCACGTAGCAGAGAGGAATCTAGAGTCCTTATCAGCTCTGCACATAAAAGGGTCAATGAACGTCACGGCGGACTTCCTAAGCCGGACCCAGTTGAGACAGGGCGAATGGGAGTTGAACCAGCTAGTGTTCAAAAAGATCACGAGGGCTTGGGGAATCCCATGTATAGACCTATTCGCCAACTGGAAAAACAAAAAGGTGGACACGTTTTGCTCGATCGACCCCAGGGGGAACCCAGTAGCACTAGACACTTTTTTGATTCCATGGGACCACCAGCTAGTATATGCCTTTCCTCCAATTGCTCTCATTCCGGCAGTTCTGAGGAAGATCAGGGAAGACGAGGCGAATGCGATCCTGATCGCCCCTTTCTAGCCAAGAAGGCCTTGGTTTTCCTGGCTGAGGATCATGTCCGTCTTCGACCCCTGGGTCCTTCCGGAAGTTCCGGACCTGCTGTCTCAGGGTCCAGTACTCCACCCGCAGGTAACAAACCTGCACTTGACAGCTTGGAATTTGAGAGGTCACTCTTGAGGGATAAAGGGTTTTCCCCCAATCTAATCTCTACCTTACTGCAGAGTAGGAAACCTGTAACTACTAGGCTCTACGGGAAAACTTGGAAGAAATTCCTTTCCTTTGCAGGTACGGATATAGTAGGGGAGGCCCCCGTGGTTACCATCCTGGAGTTCCTTCAGAGGGGGTTGGAACTGGGGTTGGCCACGAGCACGCTGAAGGTTCAGGTGGCAGCTCTGGGAGCCCTGTATAACTGCAACCTGGCAAGGGATAGATGGGTCTCCTGGTTCATGAGGGCATCTCATAGATCCAGGCCCATCCCCTCCCGGAAGGCTCCTCCGTGGGATTTAAATCTTGTTCTTTCAGCCCTGACCAGAGGCCCCTTTGAACCACTAGGGGAAGCGTCCCTTAAAATCTTGTCCCTTAAGACGTCCCTTCTGGTAGCCCTCACCTCGGCTCGCCGCATTAGTGACATCCAAGCACTAGCCGCAGGACCCCCCTTTACACAGATTCTAGACGACTTAGGACCGACCCTGCGTACCTTCCTAAGGTGGGAATCCCTTTTTCACAGGTCACAGGAGGTCTCCCTCCCTTCCTTCTGCGCAGCCCCAAAAAACAAGGGGGAAGAGGCCCTTCACACCTTGGACGTCAGGAGGTGCATTATGCAATATTTAGAGGCCACACGGGAGTGTAGGAAGGACATGGCTCTTTGTGTGCTTCCAGGGATCTCGGAAGGGACAGAAAGCTTCCAAAGGAACCCTGGCAAGGTGGATAAGGGAAGCCATTTCCCTGGCTTATTCCTCAAGCGGGGAAACAGCGCCAGTGGGCCTAAGGGCTCACTCGACGAGGGCAGTGGCAGCCTCCTGGGCGGAGAAGGCCGGAGCTTCAATCGAACAGATATGTAGAGCGGCGACCTGGTCTTCTCCCTCCACGTTCTTTAAACACTACCGGCTGGATCTAACATCGTCTTCAGATCTTACCTTTGGCAGAAGGGTTCTGGAAGCGGTGGTCCCTCCCTAATCTTCACTGATCTGCAATCTCTCCGTGGTGCCGTCATGGGGAAAGCGAAAGAGTAGTTACTTACCGGTAACGAAATTTCTCGGAACCCATGACGGCACCCGTACATTCCCTCCCCTTTTTTCTTACACATGGGTGTGCACAATCGTTACTACCTGTTGTTTAGTCACAGGGTGTGTCTAAAAAAAATGAAAAAAAAAAAATATAATATATATAAATAAAAATGCCATATTTGGTGTTACTAACCTGGCGGTCCTCTCGGTGCTCTGTAAACCAACTGATGCGGGAGAGAGGTGCCGCCCTTTTTATCTGTAGGTTTCCTGTCCTTGAAGGGCGGATCCACTCTCTCCGTGGTGCCGTCATGGGTTCAGAGAAATTTCATTACCGGTAAGTAACTACTCTTTTAGTTAGTCTCCCCCTAATCATATGTTTAATACTGAAGTAAAAGAAGCAATATTAACCCCTTAAGCCCCGGAGCATTTTCCTTTTTTTGCATTTTCGTTTTTTGCTCCCCTTGTTCCCAGAGCCATAGCGTTTTTATTTTTTGGTCAATATGGCCATGTGAGGGCTTATTTTTTGCGGGACGAGTTGTACTTTTCAACGCCATTACTAGTTTTACCATATCGTGTACGGGAAAACGGGAAAAAAATTCCAAGTGCGGTAAAATTGCAAAAAAAAGTGCAATACCACAGTTGTTTTTTATTTTTATTTTTTACCACGTTCACTGAATGCTAAAACTGACCTGCCCTTCTTATTCTACAGGTCATTACGAGTTCATAGACACCAAACATGTATAGGTTCTTTTATATTTAAGTGGTGGAAAAAAAATTCCAAAATTTGTTAAAGAATAAAAATAGCGCCATTTTCCGAGACCTGTAGCGTCTCCATTTTTCGTGATCTGGGGCTGGGTGGGGGCTTATTTTTTGCGCGCCGGGCTGACGTTTTTATTGATAACATTTTGGGGTAGATCCGATGTTTTGATTGCCCGTTATTGCATTTTATTGCAATTTTGTGGTGACCAAAAAACGTAATTCTGGCGTTTTAGAATTTTTTTCTCGTTACGCCATTTACCGATCGGATTAATTCTTTTTTATATTGATAGATCGGGCGATTCTGAATGCGGCGATACCAAATATGTGTATGTAGGTTTTTTTTTTAATTTATTTTGAATGGGGTGAAAGGGGGATGATTTAAACTTTTATATCTTTTTAATTTTTTTTTATATTTTTAAAAACTTTTTTTTTCACTTACTGCATGCTTCAATAGTCTCCATAGGAGTCTAGAAGCAGCAGTTGTCTGATCGTCTCGGCTACATACAGGGGACGAGCAGATCCCCTGCATGCAGCAGAAATGGTCCTGTGCTATGAGCGCCGACCACTAGGTGGCGCTCATAGCGACCAGCTCATGACAGCCACAGGCGTCTGCTGCAGACCCTGGGTTGTCATGCCCACCCATCGATGACCCGCGATCACGTGACGGGGTCGCCGATGGGCGGGGCTTATGACGCGCTACCCGGATGCACGCGTTAAATGCCACTGTCGGAGATTGACAGCAGCATTTAACATGTTAACAGCCGCGGGTGGATCGCGATTCCACCCGCGGCTGTTGCGGGCACATGTCAGCTGTAAGAATCAGCTGACATGTGCTCCGTTCAGTGAGGGGTCAGCACAGCAGCCCTCACTGAACGGGGAGTACGCAAATGTGCGTACAAATACGGCAAGGGTTGTAAAGGGGTTAAATATTTAAATATACGTGTATCAATTTTCTTTTATTACGACACTAGACATACTTTAAAACAAGCCAAAATGAACTAGTCTAAACAATTAATAGTGAGTCTTTAAACTGAGCTTTTATCATCAATTTGTCCCTTCTACTGGGCGAGATTTAATCTTGTCCACAATATCTTACTGAGGGTATGTGCCCACGTAGCTTTTTTCATGCGTATATGCTGTGGAATTTCCGCAGCGTAAACGCTATGTAATCCGCCCCTCATGGTCCCCAAGGGGATTCCGCAAGTTCAATGCCCATGGTGCGGAGTTTTCCGCAGCGTTCATGTTGCGTGGAAAAATCCGCAGCATGTCCATTAATTTTGCATTTCTGCAAGCGGAATTGCCTTTGCAATGCAATAAAAAACGCAAGGCAATTCCGCATGTGGAAATCACGCGATAAACGCACGAAAAACGCATGCGGAATTCCACATGCGTTTATCCGGGAGAGGACATGCAGAAATGAAGCAGAAAATTTCTGCTTCATTTCCGCAGCGTGGGCACATAGCCTTACAATGGCCATTTCCTTTTGTGTCAGTATGTACGGCCTGTTAAGGTGTTTGGGTCCACCTGAGGTAATATCTGATTTTTGTTTACCTTTAATATGTCTGGTTTTCTTGGATACACGAAGGATGGGGATGGACCAGAAGGGGCAAAATAATCACTTCTACTTCTTCTTTTACATAATCTTTTGGAGAGTACATTAGCCGGCCACCAGTGCCGATCATATTCAGAGGTCACCTAACCAGTTACATCATCCATTGCAAATTTTGTGCCATCTTCAATCACTTCATGGACTTCAGGGTCATTGCTGAATGAAAAAATCCTTGTTTTTATTTCTGTTTCACTCATTGGAATTATTGTGGAGTCCCTTTAATGGGTTTTGCCTTCTGTAACCGAAGTTTTTTAGCAAACTGTCCTCTTTTTTTGTAGTCCTGGTTTGTACAGTCCATGAACTGGATGTTAAGAATATTTTTCTCACTCCAGTTGGAAAGTTGCATGGGTGTTAAGATTTGGTCTGAAATCTGGGAGATGTGACTGGATTGGTGGAGAGCAGTTTGAGTGTTTATAAAGCTCATCTCATGGTCCAGTCAACTGTTCATTGTGTGAAGAAGCAGCAGAAGCATCCCTCCCACCCTCCCAATATCTAAAAAATAAAAACATGACTTTTTTATTTGGAAAGAAAAGAAAGGGCGCATGTGTAGACTCACAGGGCTATTTGCTGAATTTAAAAAGTGCCAGTACACTCACCTGTGAAGGTTGTGTACGTCTACACAACCAAGATTAAGCGTGTAATTAATGAGGCTCCGGGTCACCTCTATTTGTAGTACCGTCCTGTCGGTGTTTGCCTCGCAACTCCGTGCTCCTCAAGTGGTCACACGATCCTGCTGGACCAGATACCACGTCACCGCAGGTCCTCAGTAGTTTAACCCGGTGGTTGGATACCGCAGGTCCTCAAACATCCAAATAGACCAGGCCGCTCCTGCCGCTTTAGCTCCGCATGGAGATATCTCACAAGTAAACAATGGTGCAGCGGTCTCAGGGAGCGCCAAAGGAATACTGGACAATTTAGTAGATGTCAACCGACTTTTATTCTTCCTCCAATACCACTGCCACAACGCGTTTCAACGGTCTAAGCCGTCTTCATCAGGTGGGGTAACCCCACCTGATGAAGACGGCTTAGACCGTTGAAACGCGTTGTGGCAGTGGTATTGGAGGAAGAATAAAAGTCGGTTGACATCTACTAAATTGTCCAGTATTCCTTTGGCGCTCCCTGAAACCGCTGCACCATTGTTTACTTTTTTATTTGGAAAACATAGACCCTACACTTTTAGACCATAGGCTGAACAGATCTGAATTCAAGATTTTCCAATTGACACTGTTTTATATAGTTTTTTTTTATTTATTTATTTTTTTTAAGTATGATCCCATTGAGAGCCCAACTTGAATTTTGGTACAGATGTGGCTAGGAGCATAGGAGGCACATGGTGACATTTTTGCAAATTTCATATCCTATTGATTTTTCGGAAATCCTTTTTGAAATTTTTCCGTTTGATTCTGCATAGGTAAAATATTAACAAAGATACTCTTGTGACATATCTGCTGAAAGCCTGTACTGTTCTGAGTTGAATGGTGTTTTTCCTATTTCTTTATCTTGTTTTTACCTGAGTTATGAGGAGAAATGTAAAGGCATGCAGCACAGACGTTTGCATTTTTTCACAACTTTGAAAATTAATTAAAAAAAACCCTAAAATTTATGGAATTTTTTTTTCTTCATATTTTGCATCCTCTCACACAGTATTGCCAAAGAACAAATTCTCAAAAGAATTAAAAATATAGTGGTAATATTCATTGGTTCACTTGACATGGAATGACCCATTTCCAACACAAATTTGTTATCCTTCACACACCCTGATGTGGCTTGTGAAAAGTATTCACCCCCTTTTGGCATTTTTTTTTGTTTTGCTACCTCTCAACCTGGAATTTCACTTTTTTTTTTTTTAAACAATGTGTTTATTGAAATTTGCACAAAAATCAAAACATACAATCTATAGGGCCAAACAAATGCCCAAAACTGTGCCCCAACCTCCGGGCTTACAAGTTATACAAAATGAACATTATAAAAATAAAATAAAGGTAAAATACATATACATTAAAAGAAAAAAAAGAATGGATTAATTACATTAATTTCCCCATATATTAGATGGTTATGAGAAATAATTTGTATCCGTAAGTGCTGTGAATGTCGCCTGGCTCATATTTACACTATTACAAGATCGGAGGTGCAAGGCAGGGAGAGGGGCCCAGAATCGTCCCGCGCGTCACCGAAGCTCAGAACGGCACGCAGAATCCCCCTTCCTCAACGTTCCCCATGTATAGACAATGGGCTGTTTAACCAAGGTTCCCATATTTTATCAGTTTTCTTCTTTGCCTTGAGTGTGTGTGCCAGAGCACTTTCATATTGACAGTTCGTGTTCAGTCTGGTCACTATCTCCCCCACCGTAGGGATGCCCACTCCTTTCCATTTAGCCGCGATAGCTGATCTAACTGCGATCAGAATATGTGACAAAATTCCTCTAATCTCCCAGGGGACATCCATTAATCCTATATGAAGTATTCCCATACTAGGTGTTATCTCTAGGTGAATCCCCAGTACATCCCATCTCAAACTATACAGTGCCCCCCATAGTGTTTGAAGTTTTGGACAAAACCACCACATGTGGCCCAACGAGCCTTCCCCATTGCATCCTCTCCAACATAAAGATGATGATTCAGACCCGAAGTGTACCATCTGTGCCGGATAGCAGTACCATCTCATGTGCATCTTTTTAAGCTGCTCTAGGTGATTTAAACACGACGAAACTCGCTGGACCTCACCCAAACCATCCCGCCAGTCCTGAGGGTCCGTCAAAATTCTTAGATCCCGTTCCCAATGAGTCATATACGTCAATTTATCGTCCAGATCTGGGTCGTTTAGGGCCCTATAAAGTATAGAAACCCCCTTAGAAACCGGTCTCAGAGTGGAGGAAGTAACCCATAGATCTTTTATCCTTAGGTAGAATAAAAAAGGGGGATGTCTGTGTAGAGTGGAGTAAATGTTTTATTTGCTAGTACTATAGTAAAACAAGGGCCGTAGGTCCGGGAATCTTATAACTAGTTTATCAAAAGGAATTATTACATTATCCTCCAACAGGTCTGCTAGCGATTGAACTCCAGCTGTCACCCAACGTTGAAGGTTAATATATGGAATGATACTCTAGAGCACGTAAAGAGATCTCAGTCCTGGGGAGTAACAGTAGTTTGGATGCCAAAGTCCTCCAACAATGCATAGTTGCCTCTGATGTTGGTAACTCGGCGACCATAGTGCTTCGCTTAACTACTCCTGTCTCCAAGATCAGTCTAGTAGAGTGGTTTTGGGCAAGTAGGGACTCTATCTGCAACCATTTGTGGCCGCTGTCCATGTTCCACCAGTGCCTGAGTCCCATCCTGACCGCCGCTCTATAGTAGGCTATGAGATTGGGCATGCCCATCCCTCCCATGTCATATGGATAATACAGAAGTCTACTAGACACCCTCGGTCTCCTATTGTTCCAAACGTAATTATTAGCCAATCTTTGAAGGGTATTTATGATTTTAGAAGGGATTTTAATTGGGATACACCTAAAATAGTATAACATTTTTGGGAGAACCTTCATTTTAAAAATATTTATCCGGGCTATCCACGATGCAACAACGTTTTGTAATACTGCCAGCTCCTTCCGCACCGTATTCATCAGTCTAGTAAAATTTACTTCCACCAATTGTTTTGAAAGGGTTAAGGTGATACCCAAATACGTCATTCCCTCCTGCGCCCACTGAAAAGGGTATGCCCCTTCCAGTCTTTGCCTAAGTGACAAGGGGACAACCGTCTTAGCTGCATTCAGTTTATAATAAGAGATGTTTGTAAACGTTTTAAGATCGGACATAATGGCAGAGAAGGACCTGTCCAGATCTGTGCACGGGATAACCACATCGTCTGCATACAGACCAATTTTGTGGGAGACACCCCCCCCCCCCCCCCCCCCCCCCCACCGAGATGCCCGAAATCTCTTGAGTTATTTCTAATCTTTTCAGCCAAGGGCTCCATACATAAAACAAATATGACTGGAGATAAGGGGCAGCCCTGCCGTGTCCCGTTTGTTATGGGGAAGGATTCCGAGAGGAAACCAGACGTCAAAACCTTAGCGGAGGGAGTGGAGTACAATGCATTAATCTCAAACAGAACAGGTCCTTTCAGTCCAAATTTAAGCAAAACACTTTTAAGGTATCCCCAGTGCACCCTATCAAACGCTTTCTCTGCATCTAGCGACAGGAGTGCACTGGGGAGGCCGCTCAACTCTGCCACCTTAATCAGATCCAACATCCTCCTCGTACCATCTTTAGCTTCCCTGCCAGCTACAAAACCAACTTGGTCCGAGGAAATTAGGGAAGGTGTGATGAACCTGTAGCCGCCATCTTGGTAATGATAAATCATATCCAGGGATGGCCACACTTCAGCAGCCCCCACCCTTGGGACCTTCTGTTAAAACGTCAACTAGATAGTTTCCCCCCATCCAGGCTCCTGTAAGATAAGAAGCCTACTTAACACTTGAATGCTAGGAGCTTCAAAGACTTCGAGAGGAAACACAGCCAGCAGGGGGGGGTGCTTCGTCTATCTGTACCTGACCATTTGTCCCATAGGACTAGTTTCTTTGTCTGTCACAAGCATGGAGGCATAAGATATAGAAACATGAAAAGTACACGCATGTTGCATGGGATGGGCCAATAAAAAAATATCACGGCGTCCCGGAGCCATTGCGCACACAAGCCTCCGCGGTAGACGTTTGTACGTGCTCTGGAAGCCAAGATATAGCGCGGAGCCATTCCTGAGGACCGTATGGTATCATAATTGATATCAAAAGGTCGGTTACGGCGGCCCGAATCCATGGGAACCCCTGTGGGTATCCTGAGACCATCCCAGAAGAAGTTATTGGGTTCCTTAGAATTTGGGCTTCTGATCGAAGTTAGACCTGAGGGTGGAGACTGAGTCAGCTGACCTCACCAGCAGTGGGCGGGACAGGGCAGGTAAGATAGCAGGACAGACAAGAGACAAGTCAGTCTTGACCCAAGAGTGGTGTGCTGAACATCTGAGCACCAGCTGAGGCCACCAAGGGGAGGAGCAGTTTGACCATGCGGTGGTAGGCCTCAGCCTGTAACAAAGAACCGTGCCTGCGATCGCAGAATCCTCTCCCTGCGTCACAAGAAAATCAAGAAACCGGTAACTGATATGCTGTGGTGATTCTGTGTGTTGTATTCCATTGTTGTATAGTTTAGCCTGACCTTATACCTGTGTATATTTAGTTGTATATCGTGTATCTAGTGTATTATTATAATCAATTACCTCAAGTAATTGTGGGCCTGCCTTTTATTCTGCATAACGAACGCACGTCCGTGTGAGCTCGGCTCAAGCCAAAACGCTACCCAGGGTTGGTTCCTGACCCGATATAGGCCCATTCACGGACTGGGCGTATATCTAAAATAGGGACTGGTGGCAGCATACCAACTGGGGATTGGGGAAGGCTGGTAGTGACGGTCGGAGGTTCAGATATATATATTCCTGGCGCGGCCAAGGAAGATATATATACCGCCCTCACTACAGAGGGCCCCGATACCCAGTAGGTTACAGGACAGTCTCCCTGGCGACCGCTTATCCTAGGTGCAGTTCCTTGACTGACCTGAGGCTAAGAGGGCGCTAGCGAGTTGTGCTGTGTAGTGACGTTACGGTTTAGTGACGTTGAAGGGATAACACACTACCGTGTTCCCTGCGCTCACTACCGTGTTCCCTGCGCTGGTTGCAGCTACCTGGCACTACTTTCTCTAGGTGCAGTACCTTGACTGACCTGAGAGGTAAGGGGGCGCCAGAGAGCTGCACCCACCGGCCGGCTTTCATCACATTGGTGGCAGAGCGGTGGGATTGCAGAATAATAGTGTTGTGGGACCCCTACTCCCAGGCACTAAAGACTGCCAGTGGTAACTTCCACTGCTGGAGTCTTAAGGTCAGCCCAACATTAGACGGTCAGGCTAAAAGTATAACAAGGTGTGTGCAAACTCAGGGTTGCAGCGGTGTCGGTTACCAAGATGGCAGACGGCACCAGGAGCAAGACCCTGCAGGAGGCTAATGCTACGGTCCGTGTGGCAGGAGGGGAGGACATTGTTACTCATGGCGAGGAGGAGTCCAGCCCGGGCACCTCAGGGAGCCAGTCCCCAGTATACGGTCCCGCAGTGGGCTGCCCACCACCTACCCAGCCCAGCCTGTCCAGATCACAAGCCCTTTTACAAGCGGCTATGGCAAGTCTCCAGTCTCATGGCGATGCCGTCTACAAAACCCTCCTGGCAGCATCAGAGAAGGCAGCGGAGGAGGAGCGCGAAGCTGCGGAGCGCCGGGAGGCTGCGGAGCGTGCAGAGCGGGCTGCAGAGCGCCGGGAGGCTGCGGAGCGTGAAGCTGCAGAGCGTGCAGAGCGAGCTGCGGAGCGCCAGCACCAACTGGACCTGGCCCAGCGGGGGCTTCCGCTAGAGCAACCAACCCATCAGGAGACCAAGTCGTCCAAAGTCCGAGCTGAGGACTTCCCTCTACTGGAGAAGGATGGGGACCTGGACTCCTTTCTGGTGGCATTTGAACGGACCTGTCTTCAGCACCATCTGGCCCGGGATCAGTGGGCCAGATACCTGACCCCCCGTTTGAGGGGTAAGTCCCTGGATGCCTTGGGGGACTTACCTGCCGGGGAGGTACAGAACTACGACTGCATCAAGCGGGCCCTGATCCGGCAGTACAACCTCACTCCCGAGTCGTACCGCCAGAAGTTCCGGAGCCTGCTGCGTGGCCCCAAGGACACCTGGACCGATCATATGCGGGCGCTGTTGAGAGCCGCAGAGCACTGGACCTCGGGTCTAGCGCTTACTACCCGCCAGGAGGTCCAGGAACTGTTCGTCACGGAGCAGTTCTTGTGGAACTGCCCAGAGGACCTCCGACAGTTCCTCCGTGACCGAAAACCAACAGGGGCTTCTGCTACAGCCGCCCTGGCAGACGAGTATGCCAATAACAGGGCGCCTGAGCTGAAGAAGTCTGCCAGCAGCACCTGGAGAGGGGGTAAGCCCAGTCATGCCCCTGTTTCCCCGGCCCCTAGAACACAAGGGGTGTATCCCCCTGTTGCCCTCTCCAGGCAAGGACCAGACGTAAGACGTTGTCATCTATGCAACAAACCAGGACACTTTAGGGCTGAGTGTCCCCAGCGCCAAAAGACCCCATCCCAGTCCCAGAAAGCGCCCAATGTTTTGTGTGTGGGAGGGGGTGGTGGTAGGTCCCTGGACAACATCCAACCCGTCACCATAGGCCGTTCTGCGGTCATGGGACTGCGGGACACGGGCGCTGAACGAACACTGGTACGGCCTGAGGTGGTGTCCCCCCAGGACTTGGTACCAGGAAAGACTCTTTCCGTCTCCGGGGTTGGAGGCGTGGAGCCGGCACTTCCCGTTGCCATGGTGTATTTGGACTGGGGTGCCGGAAGGGGGATGCGGGAGGTGGGAGTAACGCCAAATATTCCCGCAAATGTTTTATTAGGGACCGACTTGGGGCGTCTAGTATCGCAGTATGTACCCTCTGAACCCCCAAGTTCGGCCCCCCAAGAGTGTATTGATTTGTCTGCTGCTAATGCCAACCATGTTGTATGTAGTGTGTGTCCTGCTGAGGAGGAGGGAGTGAAACCTGAGGGTAACACCTGCACAGACACAACACAAACAGGGTTAGTGAAAGCAGGTGGGGAGTGTGGGGATGCCCGCAGAGGTGCTCAGCCGGCGTGCCGTGACCTCTTGTCCTCCGGTGAGGGAGGGGGCGGGCAGGATTCTGTAGAGGGAAGCTCAGGGATGGAGAGGGGGGCAGCTACCGGCAGTGTAGGGCTCCCAGGGGTATCCAGGCTGCTGAGTATAGGCCCACTGCAGGGGGAGGAACAGGCCATGGGAGGTGGGGGTGTCCCAAGAGAGGAGCCGCCAGGTAAGACCCCAGGGCAGGAGTTCCCCACATCCGAGATGTCCAAAGGCCTAGGAAGCCTGCCTGATCGGGCGGCTTGGTCAGAAACAGAGGGGAAGCAGGCACTACCCACGGTCACAGCGGTCATAGCCGCTGTCACCAGGAGTGGGAGCGCCGGAGCCCAAGGAGCCTTGCAGAGGTCCGACGGCTTCCCCACTTCTGACCAAGTGTCTGCCGGGTCAGACAGCGGCCAGGTGACATGCCCGGAGGGGCTGACAGAGGATGTGGCAGTTTCGTCGATTCTGGCCACATCAAGTCAGGAATTTCAGGCTGCGTTGGAAGCAGACGACAGCCTGAAAGCTCTCAAGGAACAGGCGGCACAGCCTCCCATGGAGTCAGACTGCGAGCGGGTGGTCTGGGACCAGGGACGGCTGTACCGGGTAACGGTCCAGCAGGGTTCACCGGAGGCGTGGCCCAGGGACCGACAGTTAGTGGTACCCTATCCGTTCAGGGCGGAATTGTTGCGGATCGCACACGAGATTCCGATGGCCGGACACCTAGGGATCGCTAAAACCAAGGCCAGGATAGCTCAGCATTTCTACTGGCCTGGGATGGGAGCCGCGGTGGGTGCCTACTGCCGTTCGTGTGACACCTGTCAGAGGGTGGGGAAGGCGGGGCCGCGCCCCAAAGCCCCACTGGTAACTCTGCCAATCATCGAAGAGCCTTTCTCGAGGGTTGCTGTGGATCTTATTGGACCTCTGTCCACTCCCAGCCACTCCGGGAAATGCTTCATACTCACGGTAGTGGACTATGCCACCCGGTACCCGGAAGCGGTAGCTTTGTCGTCCATTCGGGCCGACAAGGTGGCTACCGCCTTACTGGAGATCTTCTCCAGAGTGGGTTTCCCCCAAGAAATGCTCACCGACCGAGGGACCCAGTTCATGTCGCGGCTGATGGAGTCCCTCTGTAAGCAAATGCAGGTGCAACATCTGGTGGCCAGCCCGTATCACCCACAGACTAATGGCCTGTGTGAGCGGTTCAATGGCACCTTAAAGCAGATGCTTAAGATGTTGGTCGACTCCCACGGGAGAGACTGGGAGCGTTACCTCCCACACCTCCTATTTGCTTACCGGGAGGTTCCGCAGGCCTCAACGGGGTTCTCCCCCTTTGAGCTCCTGTACGGGCGACGGGTACGGGGCCCCCTGGCTCTGGTGAAGGAAGCATGGGAAGGGGATTTGGCCACCCCCGAGGTGTCGGTCATCGAGTATGTCGTGCGCCACCGGGACAGGATGATGGCCTTGGCAAAGCTGGTGCAGGACAATATGGCCCAGGCCCAGGCCGACCAGAAGCGGTGGTACGACCAGAATGCTTGTGAGAGGACCTACCAGGTGGGTCAAAAGGTGTGGGTACTGGTCCCCGTACCACAGAACAAGCTTCAGGCAGCCTGGGAAGGTCCCTACTTCGTGCACCAGAAACTCAATGCCGTCACCTATCTGGTCACCCTGGATCACGCCCGTGGAAGGAGGAAGGCCTTCCACGTGAACATGATGAAGGCTCATCATGAGCGGGAAGCGACTGCCCACCCAGTGTGCAACCTTCCCGAGGAAGGAGAGGTAGAAACCCTCCTGGATCTGCTCACCCAAGCCAAGGCGGGTGGGTCCATCGAGGATGTGGGGGTTGGCCACCAGCTCACGGAGGACCAACGGTCCCAGCTGGGGACCACCCTGCACCCCTTCCGGGGGCTGTTCAGCAGCCTGCCCGGAAGGACTGAGATGGCTGTCCACGACGTGGACACTGGCGATCACCCGCCGATCCGGCGTTCAGCATATCGGGTCTCTTTCGAGGTGCAGGGAAACATGCGCCAAGAGATAGACGAGATGCTGAAGCTGGGGGTGATCCAGGCATCCAGCAGCGCGTGGGCCTCGCCTGTAGTCCTCGTACCAAAGAAGGACCGAACTACACGGTTCTGCGTGGACTACCGGGGGCTCAACGCTGTAACGGCCACCGATGCGTTCCCCATACCACGCATCGATGACCTGCTCGATCGGATGGCCGGGGCTAAGTACCTGACCATCATGGATCTGAGCCGGGGGTACTGGCAGATTCCTCTGACCCCCGCGGCAAGGGAACGCTCTGCCTTTATCACCCCTTTTGGACTGTACGAGTCCACAGTGATGCCATTCGGCATGAAGAATGCCCCTGCCACTTTTCAGCGGATGGTCAATACGCTGCTTGAGGGACTTGAAGGGTACGCGGCTGCGTACTTGGACGATATTGCAGTCTTCAGTCCCACTTGGGAGGATCACCTAGAGCACCTGCGGCAGGTGCTCGGTCGGATCCACCGGGCAGGCTTGACCATCAAGCCGGAAAAGTGCCAGCTGGGCATGAGTGAGGTCCTCTACCTGGGTCACCGGGTAGGCGGGGGGGTTCTGAAGCCAGAACCGGGGAAAGTGGATGCCATCGCATCCTGGCCCACTCCTAGGACCAAAAAGCAGGTGATGTCCTTCTTGGGGACCGCCGGGTACTATAGGAGGTTCGTCCCACACTATAGCACCCTGGCCAAGCCCCTGACGGACCTCACCAAGAAGAAGCTGCCCGTCGCAGTCGACTGGACAGTCGCCTGCGAGACAGCTTTCGGGGCACTCAAGGCCGCCCTAAGTAGCTCCCCTGTACTGCAAGCTGCCGACTTCGACCGGCCGTTTGTGGTACAGACCGACGCCAGTGACTTTGGCCTCGGTGCTGTGCTAAGTCAGGTCAACACGACAGGCCAGGAACATCCTGTCTTGTACCTGAGCAGGAAGCTACTGCCCCGGGAGGTGGCTTACTCCACGGTGGAAAAAGAATGCCTGGCAATTGTATGGGCCCTGCAGCGTCTGCAGCCCTACTTGTACGGGAGCCATTTCACCGTGGAGACGGACCACAACCCCCTCAGCTGGTTACACACGGTCTCTGGGTCGAATGGCAGGTTGCTACGCTGGAGCCTCGCTCTCCAGCAGTACCACTTCTCCATTCGCCACAGAAGAGGCCGTGACCACGGTAACGCTGACGGGTTATCCCGGCAAGGGGAGGGTGCAGAAGGACGCACGGGGGAACACAGGAATGTGCTACCCCCTCGCGCCCTCGTATAGGGGGAGGTGTGATGAACCTGTAGCCGCCATCTTGGTAATGATAAATCATATCCAGGGATGGCCACACTTCAGCAGCCCCCACCCTTGGGACCTTCTGTTAAAACGTCAACTAGATAGTTTCCCCCCATCCAGGCTCCTGTAAGATAAGAAGCCTACTTAACACTTGAATGCTAGGAGCTTCAAAGACTTCGAGAGGAAACACAGCCAGCAGGGGGGGGTGCTTCGTCTATCTGTACCTGACCATTTGTCCCATAGGACTAGTTTCTTTGTCTGTCACAAGCATGGAGGCATAAGATATAGAAACATGAAAAGTACACGCATGTTGCATGGGATGGGCCAATAAAAAAATATCACGGCGTCCCGGAGCCATTGCGCACACAAGCCTCCGCGGTAGACGTTTGTACGTGCTCTGGAAGCCAAGATATAGCGCGGAGCCATTCCTGAGGACCGTATGGTATCATAATTGATATCAAAAGGTCGGTTACGGCGGCCCGAATCCATGGGAACCCCTGTGGGTATCCTGAGACCATCCCAGAAGAAGTTATTGGGTTCCTTAGAATTTGGGCTTCTGATCGAAGTTAGACCTGAGGGTGGAGACTGAGTCAGCTGACCTCACCAGCAGTGGGCGGGACAGGGCAGGTAAGATAGCAGGACAGACAAGAGACAAGTCAGTCTTGACCCAAGAGTGGTGTGCTGAACATCTGAGCACCAGCTGAGGCCACCAAGGGGAGGAGCAGTTTGACCATGCGGTGGTAGGCCTCAGCCTGTAACAAAGAACCGTGCCTGCGATCGCAGAATCCTCTCCCTGCGTCACAAGAAAATCAAGAAACCGGTAACTGATATGCTGTGGTGATTCTGTGTGTTGTATTCCATTGTTGTATAGTTTAGCCTGACCTTATACCTGTGTATATTTAGTTGTATATCGTGTATCTAGTGTATTATTATAATCAATTACCTCAAGTAATTGTGGGCCTGCCTTTTATTCTGCATAACGAACGCACGTCCGTGTGAGCTCGGCTCAAGCCAAAACGCTACCCAGGGTTGGTTCCTGACCCGATATAGGCCCATTCACGGACTGGGCGTATATCTAAAATAGGGACTGGTGGCAGCATACCAACTGGGGATTGGGGAAGGCTGGTAGTGACGGTCGGAGGTTCAGATATATATATTCCTGGCGCGGCCAAGGAAGATATATATACCGCCCTCACTACAGAGGGCCCCGATACCCAGTAGGTTACAGGACAGTCTCCCTGGCGACCGCTTATCCTAGGTGCAGTTCCTTGACTGACCTGAGGCTAAGAGGGCGCTAGCGAGTTGTGCTGTGTAGTGACGTTACGGTTTAGTGACGTTGAAGGGATAACACACTACCGTGTTCCCTGCGCTCACTACCGTGTTCCCTGCGCTGGTTGCAGCTACCTGGCACTACTTTCTCTAGGTGCAGTACCTTGACTGACCTGAGAGGTAAGGGGGCGCCAGAGAGCTGCACCCACCGGCCGGCTTTCATCACAGAAGGGACGACACGATTTAGTCTAACAGCCAAGAGCTTAGTGAAGATCTTTACATCACTATTCAAAAGTGCTATTGGTCTAAAGTTACCTGGAGAATCAGGGGTCTTTCCAGGCTTAGGTAATGTGACGATCGTAGCCTTCAAATTAGGTACTGCTACCTTTCCCGAGTCTCTCCAGGAATTGTATAACCTGATAAGGTATGGGGTAAGAATTTTTTGGAAACCACGATGGTACTCGTTAACTATGCCGTCTGGGCCAGGGGTCTTATGACATTTGGATGAATCTATAACATCTTTCAGTTCTACTTCTGTGAAAGGGGCATTCAATAATTGTAACTGTTCCCAGGAGACCTTCGGGAGCTTCAAATTACTCAAATATTGATCAATATCTGACTGTTGTGGCTGTGGGGTATCGACATCATCTTTTAAGTTATATAAGGATTTATAGTGTGCAGCAAAGATTGCAGCGATGTCCTTCGGACTTCTGGCTATCAACCCTTTCGAGTCCCGTAGATGATCTATTCTGGATTTAGCAGCCCTTTTCTTGACCCACCTGGCCAAAACGGCTCCCGGCCTATCTCCCATGGCGTAGTGACTAAGTTGGAACTTGCGGAGGTTATATTCATATACCGCCAGCAGATCAGAGCGCAGTTTAAATCTGAGCTGATATATGGCCTCAGTGGTAGCCGGGGAAGGGGAGGTTTTATTTAATATTTCTAGCTTTTTCAACTCATTCAGGAGGTCAGTCCTGTGTTGCTCCCGCTTTCTTTTCAATTGTGACGCTTGTTGTAAGACGACTCCCCGTATCACCGCTTTATGCGCTGTCCATAAAGTCTCGTCAGAAACTGTGCCATTGTCGTGTAAATAAGATGTCAATTCTGCTGTTACTTTTTTCATTATAGACTCATTCAATAATAGAGAGGTGTTTAGTCACCAGTGTGGTGTTGGGTTGAATTGGTGCGCAAGATGTACACGTAGGTAGATCGGTGTGTGGTCAGACCACGTAACCGTTCCAACCTCCGCAGATATACATCTATTTAGAGCTCTATTGTCTACTAGGAATAAGTCAATCCTACTGTAGGACCCATGTCGGAGAGAATGAAAGGTATAGTCCCTGTCACTGGCGTGAGAGTATCTCCAAAAGTCGTGCAGACCAAATTCATGGATCAACTTGCCCAAGTCTCTCCGAGGGCGACCCAATCTAGATGAACAGTCTAAGGTACCATCCATTGGCATGTTAAAATCCCCACATACAATAACCTCCCCTTGTTTAAGTGTTGAAATAGTAGAGAGGACTTTTCGCACAAATGAGAGCTGGGCAGAATTTGGGGCGTATAGTACTGAAATCGTATGAGGGGTCCCATTCAATGTACACACCAACACCAAGTATCTACCCATGGGGTCTGCACACATCTGAATGTTCTGGAAGGCCACCAAATTTTTTATCATAATACAGATTCCTGCTGTCTTAGTCTGGGCATTTGCAAAAGAATATATGGGGGAATTGAGCCTGATGCAATCTATGATTATCAGCTGCCAATAAATGCGTCTCTTGCAGACACACAATGTCTGCCTTCGATTTCCTCACCTCCCTCCACAACATAGAGCGTTTGGCAGGTGAATTTAACCCTTTCACATTCAACGAGAGAAATTGTAAACTCATATTTACACATAAAGGAGGAAATTGCTAGAGCCGCATGCAAAAATCCAATCTTTTTTTCTCCTCTCCATTCCCTCTCCTTTCTTCCCTTCCCTTTTTTTCCCTCCCCCCCCGCACCACCCCACTTGAGCCATTCACTGATAAAAGCACATATGTCCTTAGAACGGTCAGCAGTTACGTCAATAGAGGAAATATACCTCAAGTTAAATTGGAAAAAAAAAGCAGTTAAAAAAACAGTAAAAAGAAAGAAAAAACACAGCGGGAAGAAGTCCGCAGAAAAAAACATAGAGAAAACTTCAGTCAAAAAAGTAAATTCTTCAGACATAAGTTTGACCACGGGGTCCCGTGAGATTTTCAAATCTCGCCGTCACTCAGCAAGATTTCTCACAGTCCAGAGGATCACCAACCAGACGGCTTCCGCCGATCAACAGAGAACCGTCAGTCAATAAGCCAAAAGGCACTCAGAGTTCAGAAAGAAACAGAGAGAAAAAAAAAGGTCAGCAATCCTCTAACAGCTCCATCTCAACCAGGATAGCGTCCTCGCCTCTCTTTCAGGTTGATATCCATTCCTGCGCCATTTTCTTGCCTTTAGCAGGTTGTCTAGGAGCATAGTCTATCTTCCAGGATGTCAATTTCTCTTCCGCTTGTTTGGGGGTAAAACGCGCTACCATGCCACTGTCACGGTGTATTAGTAGTTTTACTGGGTTGAATCCCCATCTATACCGTATGCCGACCTCTCTCAATGCCCTGCACACATGGGTAAATTCTCTTCTCTTTGCCAGGGTAGCCGCAGAAAGGTCTGGGAAGACCTGCAGATTTTGAAATTCCTCAGGCAGCCTGGGGGTTTTCCTTACTTGGAATAGGAACATGTCCTTCGTAGTGAAGAAATGAGTACGTGCCAAGGTATCTCTAGGCAGGGTAGGGTCTACGTGTCTAGGCTTCGGTGTTCTATGAATCCTGTCCACCAGTAATTCATTAGGGGCAACCTCCGGTAATACAGCCACCAAGAAGCGTCGCATGAACTCAGATAGATCTTTATCTGGCACTTCTTCAGGGATTCCCCTAAGCCTCACATTGTTACGTCTGGATCTATCTTATAAGTCATAAACTTTATCAGTGACCCGAGACATCTCTTCCCTGAGTGCCTCATTTTCATCTACCAAGGCATTGATCGTTCTAGCATATTCTTCCATCTTGTTTTCAATGTGGGAAGTGCGATCCCCAATGGAAGTAATCTCCCCTTTCATCTCCTGCAACATTGCCTGCATATCTTCCCTCATGGAGGAGCGAATTGCAGCAAGAAAATCTTGCATATCTGCCCTTGTCATTGGAGCTGTGGGCTCATTATCCCTGCTGCTGTATCTCACAGTCTTTGCTTCCATTCCCCCCGAGCTTCTGGAGGAATGTGAAGAGGCTGCAGGGAAAGCCGGCGCCATCTTACTCACTGTTTTTGTTGTTTGTCCCCTCTGGAAGAAAGCCTCCAATCTCGCTGGGGATCCTCTTTTCTGGGACCTTCCCCTGGTCATCATGGGCCCTGGGTGTTCCGCCGCCACCAGGTGTTAGGTAAGAGGCTGTGGGACGATGCTGTGTGCTGCTTTGTGCTGGTTTTAATCCCGGCTGGCTGGAGCTATGCAATTAAGCAGCTGCCACCTTGTCTTGCAGGCCACACCCTCCCGTTTTTTTTGTTTTAAGTGTTTGCATCAGTTCATGAAAAGAACATGTATACAACTGTGATCATTTGGTTTTCATTTTATTGTGAAGCAAAAAAAATAGGACAAAATAACTGAAAACTTTAGTGGGCATACCTATTCACCCCCCTTCCCTAAAGTAGAGTCTCCTTTTGCGGCAATTACAGCTGCAAGTCACTTTGGATAAGTCTCTATGAGCTTTCCACATCTTGCCACTTTGATTTTTGCCCAATCCTCAAGGCAAAACTGCTCCAGCTCATACAAGTTAGATGGTTTCCTCTGATGAACAGCAATCTTCAAGTCTGACCACAGATTGGCAATTGCATTAAGGTCTGGGCTTTGATTAGGCCACACCAAAACATTTACACGTTTTCCCTTAAACCACTCGAGTGTTGCTTTAGCAGTATGCGTAGGGTCATTGTTTTGTTCAAAGATGAAATTCCATCCCAGTCTCAAATCATTGACAAACTGAAACAAGTTTTGCTTAACAATATCCCTCTATTTCACACGATCCATTTTCCCTTGAATCGGACCACTTTCCGTGTCCCTGTTGCTGAAAAACCTCCCCACAGGATGATGTTTCACTGTGGGGATGGTGTTCTTAGGGTGATGGGCTCTGTTGATTTGGCACCAGACATAGCGTTTACTTTGACCACAGTATCTTCCTCCATACATTTGGGGAGTCTCCCACATGTCTTTTGGCAATCTCAAAACAAGTCTCTTTTTGTGTGTAAGTAAAGGCTTTTCCTCAGCCTACTCTTCCGTAAAGGGCACCTCTATCGAGTGTACGGCTTGTTGTTGTATGGACAGATACTCCAGTCTCTCCTTGAGAACTCTGCAGCTCTTTCAGGGTTACCTTTGGTCTTTTTGCTGCCTCTCTGATTAATGCCCTCTCTGCCTGGGCTAAGCGTTTTGGTGGATGGCCCTCTTTTGGCAGGTGTGTTGTGGTACCTTGTTCTTTCCCTTTGATGACAATGGATTTGATGGTGGTCAGGGGGATCCTCAGAGATTGGGATATTTTTTTTCTAATCCAACCCTGACTTGTACTTCTCAACAAGTTTGACCCTGACTTGTTTGGAGATCTTTTGGTCTTCATAGTGATGCTTCTTGCTTAATGGTGTTACAGTCTCTGTGGCCTTTCAGAAATTGTGTGTGTATACTGATTGTTTATGTGACACTTAGATTACACACAGGTGGACGTCCTTTCACTAAGCATGTGACTTATGAAGGTAATTGCTTGCACCAGAATTTTTACATATGGACATGACAATTTTTAGTTATTTCATCCCATAAATTAAATTTATGCCTATATTTTTCTCACTTCACTTCACCAACTTAGATGATTTAGTGCTTGTGAAGAATATTCGAGATAACCCCATGTCAATCATTGTGCCCTGTTTGGCGGGGATTATAGAGATCTTCAATGCACAGTGTAATTTGACACTCCTGCAAGGGAGAGGGCCAAGAGGCAAGGAGTGACATACCTTGCAGAAGCTGTGAGCAGCACAGGAAGTCCCCCTGTCTGTCCCCAAGCCATTCGGCTTCCTTTGTGGCCCATTTCTGCACTGAAAAAATGCACCAAAAACGCACCGTGTGCACATAACCTAAATGCTGCTTTTTACAATTAGAGCAAAAGCTATGAGATTTCAGAAATCTCATACACATACTTGTTTTTTTTTTCCTGACTGAATTGGAAAACTACTGCATGTCATTTCAGCGTTTTTGCAGCGTTTTTTCACCTTCAGAAAGCAAAGAATATGTGCAAAAACGCAGCAAAAAACATTACCTTTAGTTTTTGCAGCATTTTTAGTAAAACTAAAAAAAAGCAGGTGTAACACTATGTAAACCCATTTATTTTTGTGATTTTTCCCAAGTTTAAACTAAAATGTCTGTGTCCTCACAAGAGCATGGCTGTTAGTATTAGTACAGTTTAATTAAATTAGTGATATGTGCAAAACTAAACATTGCCTGACCAATGTGTGAAATTAAACAGCACCTAACAAACTCAATGTCCCTGACTAATATGTGAAAGTAAACAATGTCCGACCAACTGAATGCACTGCCAATGTCTTAGTTAAACTTTGCCCGACCAATTGAACTACCCTTGCGGTTTTTACATTTGCAATTGTGTATTTTTTTTATAAACTCATAAGAAATTTTTTGTTCAGAATAGTCACTATTTTTTCAGACATGAACATGTTTTTTCACTAAATAACTTTATCAAATTGCTTTTTTTTTCCAGAAGTGTTTTATGGTTTCACATATGTATTGTATTGTTTATGCTTGTATGGTGGAAGCAAAGCTGAACTTTGTGATCCTGAAAAATGCAGCAAAAAAGCCTGAATAACCAGCTTTTTGTCTGCAGCTTTTTTACTGTGAATAGATCCGGTTTTGTTAGCAGAAAAAAAAAGCAATAAAGCAACATGTAAACATAGCCTTAAAGTGGTTTTCCACTTTTATTACTGTTAACTCTATTGTTTTGCTGTATGTAAAAAAAAAAAGAAAAGCTAATAGGATTTATGTACCCCCTGCAGCTCTCTGCCCCATGACATTCACCCCCTCTCTCCCTTTCCCCATTCTGGTGTTTTGTTTTCCTGATTGTCATGACCATAACATGTGACTGCTGCAGCCAATCACTGGGTTCATTGGTTTTGTTGCGGTCTTTAATGGCATTTCCGCTGGGCCCAAAGATCCGCTAATATGGTCACATGGTGTAATCCTGACATAACCACTACAGCCATATAAGCAAACTCCAAGGCAGGTGTGAACAGACAGTGTCAGGGGCCAGGCACAGCTTTTGTTTGTTTTTAGAATTTTTTCGGAGAATAAAAAAAATTTAAACTTGATACCACAGTGATTTTAAGACTGTTTTTTCTCGTGACACATTATACTTTGGTAATGTTAAATTCAGGTAGATATGTTTTGCATTTATTTTTAACCCCTTAATCACCGCCGATACTCCTTAAAATGGCAGTCTTTCAGGGGCTTTATTTCTTCATAAGAGAATAACGCTGCTGCCGACTTTCCCGATGGTGACATATGTACATAACATGCAGTATCAGTTTTGGAACCGGGGCCGATTAACACTGTAAATACCCCTACCAATTGTGACAGTGGTATCCAAGTGGTTATATGAGGGTTCAAAGACCACCTTTGACAGGATCAACCTCCCGCTATCATAATCACGGGTGCTGATCATTGCCATGGTATCCTGAGGTCATTTGATGACCACAAGGTATGGTGGCCTGTAACATCCAGTTATAAACCAGGTCTCACAAGCTGAGTCAGCACTGTAGTATACTCAATGTACTGCAGTGCATGAGACCAACTATCAAAGTAAAAAATATTCATGTCTCACAGTGGGATGAAGTGAAAAAGTAAAATAAAATATGTAAAGAAGTAAAAAGAAAAACTCAAAAAAGGCACTCAAATCTGTAAAAAACATTTAAGCCACTAAAAATGCAGCCTTTGTGATAAAGCAAAAATAAAGTTCCCATTGGTATTGCCACATCGGGAACAACCCTATCTATATATTTGTCATGTTATGTATTCAGAACTTAAAAGTTCACATTTCAGAGCATATTACATAGTGTTGCCCATACCAACCGCAAGGTATCGCATGCATTTACCCATTTCATTATCCATCATCACAGACAGACATCTCTTCAAATCTTTTGCAATTGAGAAAGTTACAAGATCCACTAGGGGATGGGAACATGGGAAATGTCTACTTACTAGAGAAGCCGTTTAGATCTACAATTTAGGTACTCTCGTCCCGGATGGTTTGAGTATCTATAGAGAAATCAGGTTTCATTATTAATATATGAATATTTTGCACCTTTTGTATATATTTTTTGTTATATATATTTTGTCATGGTTAATATGGTTTTAATTTTATCATAAGTTAATTGATTTTATTTATTCATTCATCCATGTTCCATCATGGGTGAGCTGTTTCTCCACTCCTGTCATGTGATTCTCTACTCACCTGCACTTAATTTACTGCAAGACTAAGGATCCTATACGCTAGTGCAGATTAGCTTTGACAAAGGAAGTTGGAGTGCATCTCAAACGCGTTACAGCATGTCTATTAATTTTTGATCCATCTTCCCCAAAATGATCTCATGGATTATGTATTTTAATAGATTTTTTTTTCAATAAAGTATTAATATTTTAACTGGAGCTGGAATTCGCCTTTTTCCCTGGATATTTCTACGTGTGGTCAAGACGAACTTTCAGTGCTCTCACTATATTGAACCGAAAAGGTGAGCTGGCAACCCTGCTATTTCTAGACAGTTCTGTGCACACCTAAAAAGATGGATACCACCAGAACAGACACCAAACAGACTCTAAAGTGTCTCCATCTGCCTCATTATGGTGGGTGGTTATGTCGGGGGACTGAATTGCATTTTTTTTGGGGGGGGGGGGTTTATACGAAAACCTCAACGTAAGTGCTCAGCGTAAAGCACAAGAACGTGATCCCAGCCTTATACTGTAAGCGATCAAAAAATGTTATGTACTCCAAAATGTTACCAATAAAACCCTAACTTATCCCGCACAAAACCAACCATCACTCAGTTCTTTCATCTGTCACTGGAAATATCGGGGTTACCGGTAGAATAAAGACTCTGGAAAAGTGACACATCTCCTACAGCCCCTCAAAATCTCTGTGAAATCTGCACTCTCAAATCCAATTGCCCCCCCTCCTGAGCCTCACTGTGCCTAAACCATAGTAAGCAGCCATATTTTTGGCATTATTGTAGTGGGGAGAGCCCAACTATCAATTTACAGGGTCATGTTGCCAGAAGCACAATCTGGTCACAATGTATGTGGGTACAATGTATAGACGCTAAACTGCTATATTTGCAATTCTTCAGAATAAAGCATAGTGTGGATGTTACCAAATAGTCACTGTAGCCGTAGATTAATTAATTGAGAGGTGCAAATTATACTATGGTGTCACTTTTGGGGGTTCTCTGCTGTTCTGGCACCTTAGGGGCTCCTCAAATGTTGCCCACAAACTAGCAAAATTGCAAACCTGCTTTCTTAGTCCTGACATCTGGCCCAACAGTCATTTCTGACAACATACGGGCCATCATTGCCTTCTGGAGAAATTGCGCAATAAATTGTGGGGTCCAGTTTCACTTATTAACCTTTCTGTAACTGACAAACTTGCAGCAAATAAAATTATATTTTTACCTGTAAAATGTTACATTTCCACATCCCAATGTTATATAATTCTTTGATGCATCTATGGGGTTTCTGCTAATCTGGCATCTCTTGGCTAATAGAGCCCACAGTCAATTCAAATGGAATCTGCGTTCTAAATATCAAGTAGAGCTCCTTCCCATCCGATCCCTGCCGTGTGCTCAGACAGTAGTGTACAACCACATATGGGGTACTGTCAGGTTCAGTAAAGATTGTATAACAAATTATGGGGTCCATTTTCTCCTATTACCCCTAGTGTAAATTATAAATTTGGAGCTAAACCAGTATTTTAGTGGGGATTTTTTTTTTTTTTTTTTTTTGTATTTACATCTAAATGTTATAATGTTTTGTGAATCACTTGTAGGTTACAAATGCTCAGTAGACCTCTAGTTCAATTCCTTGAAGTCTAGTTTCCAAAATGGTTTCACTTGTGAGGGGAGTTTCTGCAGTTTTGGCACTTTAGGAGTTTGGCTAATGGAGTTCACAATCTGTTCAAATGAAATCTGCATTTTAAAAGCCAAGCAGCACTCCTTTTCCATCTGATCCATGCCATATGCTCAAACAGTAGTGTACAACCACATACGGGGTACTGTCTTGTTCGGTAAAAATTGCGTAACAACTTATGGGGTCTATTTTCAAATTATAGAGTCCATTTTTGTTGCATAAAAATTATGGGATCTATTTCTGGGGTCACTTGTGTAAATTAAAAATTTGGTGCTAAAGCAGTATGGAGAAGTGTTTTTTTTTGTTTTCACATCTAAATGTTACTTTAGTTTTGTGTATCATCTGTAGGTTAAAAATGCTTAGTACACCACTAGATGAATTCCTTGAGGGGTCTACTTTACAAAATAGGGTCAGTTTTGGGGTGTTTCTGCTTTTTTTGGCATGTCAGTGCCTCTGCAAATTCAACATGGCATTCACAATCTATTCCAGACAAATTTATGCTCCGAAAATCAAATGGTGCTCTTGCCTTTTTGAGCCCTCCCATGTGCCCAAACAGCAGTTTTTGACCACATGTGGGGTAGTATTGGAAGACATTGCGTAACAAATTATGGCATCCATTTTATCCCATTATCATTTGCGAAAATGACAATTTTGGAACAAAAGCAACATTTTGCGGAAAAAAAAAACGTAATTTTCGTTTTCACATCTACATTCTAAAAAGTTCAGTGAAGCACCTATGGGTTCAACATGCTCAATGCAAACCTAGATGAATTCCTTGATGGGTTTAGTTTCCAAAATGGGGTCACTTGTGGGGGTTTCTGCTGTTTTGGTGCTTCAGGGGCTTAGCAAATGAGACAGTGTCTGCAATCTATTGCAGCCAAATTTACATTCCAAATACCTAATGTTGTTTCTTCCCTTCTGAGTCCTGCAGTGTATCCAAATAGTACTTTTTGACTACATGTGGGGTATTGCTGCGCTCAGAAGAAAGTGGGTAACAAACTGTGGTTTCCCTCTTGTGTTTCTTCTTGTAAAAGTGAAAAATGTGATGATAAAGCAACATTTTCATGAAAAAAAAAATGAAAATTTTCAATATGACAACCTAATGTTATGAAATTCTGTGTAGTATCTGTAGGCTCAAACCGCTCACTATACCCCGGGATAAAATTCTTTAGGGGTGTAGTTTCCAAAATGGGCTCATTTATTGGGGGTTTCTGCTGTTTAGGCACCTTAGGGGCCCTGCAAATGCAACATGGTGCCCTTTTTCTATTTCAGCCAAATTTGGGTTCCCAAATTCAAATGGTGCTCCTTCCCTTCTGAGCCCTGCCGTTTGTCCAAATAGAGGTCTCTAACCACATTTGGGGTATCCGCGCACTCCAAGGAAACTAGGTTATAATTTTTGTGGTCAATTTTTTTGTGCTATTCATTGTAAAAGTGAAAAAAATTGTGGCTAAAGCAACATTTTAGAGGAAAACTTGCAATTAATTTTTATTTTCATTTCACTTTGCATTAATTCATGTGTAGCATTCCTTTACCGAACTTATCCAGGTAGGCGTCTTTCCTAACTGGCATATATCCAGCTCAGGTTGTTTGTAAATTCTCACATATCTGACTAGTATAAAGGAATGCATGAACTAACTGTTTGAAACCTTAATCACTCAAGTAGGTGCTTGTTCTAATCTTCTATCGTGTATATACAAAGAGACACCTGCAATGACCCTCTGCCCTTTACTGGGGGCATGGGAGAGGGTATTGGGTAGTCAAATTTCAGAGGAGGATTAGCAAAAGTCATTTATACTCTCCCACAAATTACCTATTGCTGTGCTCAGGAGAAAAATTATAAGATTCTATCTAGATTGTATTGTCCCACTATTATACATAGGATCTTCCACTCGGTTTCGGACTTGTGCTGGTGGTGTGTCGGTGCAGCCGGGTCTATATTACATATATGGTGGGAATGCCTATTGGTTTGTTAGTTATAGAGTTCAATTTTCTCACTATATAATAGTCTCACTGGTAGCACAGTCACATCCTCCCCACCAAATAAACCTACTTTCCATACCTCTGGATTCAATCTCAAAGGCAAAGAAAGAAATCCATAGGCCCTTTCTAACAGCTCTCTGAGGAAGCAACGGATGTGAAACGTGCGTTGGGGACCTTGGTCAAGGTGCTGCCAAGATTCATTCAATGGATACTTGCCTCATTTTATATATATTTTTTTATATATATAATATATGTGATGTCTAGCTGCTTTCCTACTATGCTTACACATGATTTCACATACTTCTCTAATACAAGCATGGAATAAGCTTTCATGTTTAAAGCTTATACTTGTGGTTGGCGGTCCACCACTTTCAGACAGGCATAACTATATTCTAATACTATATTGATTTTCTTTAGCTAAACTATCAAACTCATTTGATGTTGTTGGTACATGCCTGCCACTTTGTGGAGGAGGGTCTCCCACCTTATGACATTTCTCTGACTTTGATTGTATTTGTGAATGCTAGTATTACCTTTTTTTGCAACCTGGTTAGTGTCCTTGGCTTTACCATGCCGGGATCCTTTTCACTGATATTGCACATTGCCCTGTGACCATCTTTTTTTTTCATTTTTTCCCTTGATGAATTTTTTTGTCATGTTTTGTCAACTTTTTAATGCATTTCAATAAAATAGTTATTTTTATAATACCATTGACTCTTGTCCTCCTCTTTATGCATATAATCCTTTTGAGTTACTATGCTTATGTGGGTATTAATGATTACAATTCTGTTAAACTGGACTTGTCTATATAAACTTTCTAACAGCTATTAAATAAATTATTCTACGTCACTGGAATTCCACAAAAGCTCCCACTTTGGCCGAATGGGTGGAAGAGGTTATTAATATTTTGAAAATGGAAAACATGATTGCACATAACAATCACCTTAGAGCTTTTCATCACACTGTTCTACAGCCAAATTGGTTCAGAGACGAAAACAGTTGAACCTAACTAATTTTGTGATGCTGAAAACGAATATGAGGCTTAAATTTGCTGATTGGTTCTAATTTTCAAGATCCAGAGGAAGTTATTACTTCTGACACCTTTCATGCAGGCTTATTGTAAAATTGCGTCTTTATTATTTCGTCATCATTATTGCATTTAGTAGCTAGTCAATTACATCATCTATTTAGTCTATAGAGCCTTCAGTATTCGATCATCTTAGAGTGACCAATCAAAAACTTCCAATTCTGCTCCGATAACGTAATCCCAATTACAGTTGCATCACCTGCTTTTATAAATGTTCTCTTCAAGGTATACAGTTCTAGGTTTTCTGAGCTTAGTTTCTCAGCATATTGATATGTTTCTATATGTTTTTTCAGATATGACTCATTCTTGCTTTAGCAAATTGGATAGTTTTTGCTACATATGCGGAGAAGTCACTTTTGCATCACAAAGGCGAAACTTGACTACCTTGATGAGGAAACCCTGCAACCTGTAGAACAGGAGATCAGGTTAAGAATTGGGTTCCACACACATGCTGCAATAGATGTGCCTCATATCTTACCCAGTGGTTGCATGGGAAGAGGCAAACTATACCTTTTGCATTCCCAATGATCTGGAGAGAGCCAACCGATCACATTACCATTTGTATTTCTGCATGTGCCACCCATTAGGAAATTTCATAGAAGAAGTGGATTTTACAGTATTCAAACATTCTATCTGCAATATGCCCAGTTCCACATACAAAAGATCTGCAGAAACATTTTTAGTTGAGGAAGGAGGAAGTAGAGGGCGCTTGATGTCATGAGGCCTCTTCCTCTCACAACCCAGACTTTGTCAGCAAACTCAGCTGTATCACAATTTATTTAACAAAGTGAACTGAAAGATTTGGTTAGAGATTTGGATCTGCCCAAAAGTAAGGCTGAGCTCTTAGGTTCCAGGCTTCAGCAGTGGAATCTCCTAGCGGGCGATGTTCGGATTTCTTTGTTCTGCAACTATGATAAAGATCTTGTCCAATACTTCATGCAGGGCGATCTTGTGGCCCTTATTCTTTACATTCCCCTAGCGCACACACAATTATTTGGTTCATGTAAGAGATTATATTAATACCTCATCAAGCTGTTATATTATGTTTAACGATAACTAAATATTAACAACGATCAACCACGTTGTTGTTGAACGTAATTGTAATGTTTGGTTTTCATATCAATGTTGTTAAATCCCAATAAAAATATTTAAAGTAGAATATTTCTGTGTAGCGCCTAAAGGGTTAAAAAAAACCTTCCTTAGGCTATGTGCCCATGATGCAGAAATGCAAACTGCATAGATTTATATAGTGTGACCCGAGAGAGTGGTTAAAAATAAAAAAATAAATATATACTTACGCTCCGATGGCCCGTGCTGGCTTGCTTCGCTCGGTGCCGGCAGCGGTGGATTGAAAGACCTGTCGACGTCAGCGTTGCGTGACCCGTCACATGACTCTGACGTCAGCGCAGGTCCTTCAATCCACTGCAAAGTGCTGGGAAGCAAGTAGGAGCGCAGCGCGGGCCGACGGAAGGTAAATATACGTTTATTTTTTATTTTATTCTTTTTTTACAGATTTTTTAATGGTACCTGGGTGTGGAGGAGACTCTCCTCTCCTCTACACCCGGGTACCATCCGCACATTAGTACGCGCCAATTACGCAAGTACAGATGCAGTCTTGCGAAATTGGCGCGGTCTAATGCAAGTCAATGACTGTGAAAACGCAGCGCTTCCGCAAAATAATTGGTAGTGCTGCGTTTTTTTCCGCAATGATAATCCGCAGCGGAAATTTCCGCAGCATGTGCACAGCACATGCGGATTATCATTGGGGAACATTGCTACCCTTCTACCATGCGTTTTTAATGCGTTTCCGCAGCTGCAAAAACGCAGAAACGCATTAAAAACGCATCGTGGGCACACAACCTAACAGTTTTGAAGTGGTGCGGTTTTTAAGATGCTATCTATTTAAATCTCAATAGGTCCCTAATCCCTAAAGAAACAGGTTTTGTAAGTGTCTTGAAAAAATGAAATTGCTACTCAACTTTTAACCCTTCTAAAATCATAACAAAATAAAGTGACATTTGAAAAATAATGCAGATGCAAAGCAGACATATGGAAAATATTAATTCTGTACATCATGACTAACTGGTTCAAACCATTCATGACATTTGACATAAGTTTATATCAACTGGCAGTGCTTCAGCAATGTTTGCAACTTCCACCAACTAGTGTGCGATGTCACCACGGGTTGCAACTCATCTTTGCATCTGCTTTGTGAGCAGCAAAGGGCAGTTGTTGAGTTCCAGCTCCAACACACCTGTCTGTATTCCAGTCGGCCTCTGCACATAAGAGCTGAGGAGTGGGCATGGATGTCTGACATCTGTGCTGTTCTCCAAAACTTTAAGGACTCCACCAAGATAGTGAGTGGCGATGACACCATAATCTGCATCACCATCCTGCTTCTGTCTACTGAAACGCTCGCTGCTCACAATTTATGAGGAGGCTTTGCAGCGCAAGTTGAGATGGAGCAAAAAACTATACAGGGTGATGCTACACAGCCCGGCCTCATCTCATCTTCTCAACGCAGATTGGGTGATGAGGAGGAGGAAGAACAGGAGCTGGTTGTCTGCGCTACAGAAGGTACTACCCACATCACCTTCATTTCATCTGTTCAGCGTGGATGGCCTGAAGAGGCGGAGGAGGATGAGATGATGGACAATCTTCCTCTTGGTGGGAACAAGGAAATCTTGGCTGTTGGCAGTCTGGCATACATGGCTGAGTTTATGTTCCGCTGCCTTTCCCATGACCTTCGTGTTGTATGCATTTTGGGCAACATTAATAACTGGTTGGTCACCCTTCTAGACCCATGCTACAAGGAGAACTTTCTATCTCTCCTTCCTGTGGCGGAGAGATCTAATAAAATGTTGCAGTACCAGAAGTCTCTAGTTGAAGAATTATTAAAAAAAACTTTGGCGACGGAGGTCACAGTTACATGGACAACCAAAGAGTACAGGCGAGGGAGACATACCAAATCCAGTAGAGGCAGGGGAACACTCTCAAAAGTCTGGGACAGTTTTTTCAGACCCTCCCAGCGCCCAGGCCCTGATGAACGGGTTACTCTGTCAAGGAGGGAAAAGTTTTTGAAGATGCTGAAGGACCACTTTGCTGACCGTACCAGCGTCCTCCGTGATTCCACTGTGCCTTACAACTATAGAGTGTCCAAGCTGCACAAGTGGCATGAACGGTCTCTCTATGCCTTGGATGTCCTAGCCTGCTCTGCCGCTAGCGGTTTGTCAGAGCGGGTCTTTAGTGCCTCCGGGTGTATTAAAACAGGCGCATCCGCCTGTCAACTGAAAATGCTGACAGGCTGACTCTTTATCAAAATGAACAAGGGCTGGATTGGCCCAGACTTAACACCACCGGATGACAGCAGCGAAACATAAACTCAAATCCATTTTTTTCTGGTCTATTCCCATGGACCCCTTCACACCCAGACATGGGTATACACTTCAGGATTTCATCTGTTTTTGTGTCGTCCTCCTCCTTCTCCTTATCCTCCACCACCATATCAACAGGGTGATCATCATTCAACCACCCCCCCCATTAATCTTTTTAAGGGTATTTGTGATGTTCGCATGAACAATTTTTAGAGGTTTACCTCTAATATTCTTTAAAATATATATATAATACCCCCCATTGGTAAATGTTTTTCAGCCCATACACTTAGGGCAAGGGCATTACCAGTCTAGGAGACCCACTCCTTAATAATTGGAACATTTTTTGTTACTGAGGCACTTCACTACATCTCTTCAAATGGTTATTGGAGTGTCTCCTAATTTTTGGCATCCCTTGCACTTACTGCATACGCATTACCTGTGTAGGAGACCCTCTCCATAATGATGGGATTTTTTTTTTATGAGGTTGATTCAAATCGATTATATATTCTACAATATTAACTCTTATCTGCAATTTGTGTATGGTGATTTATCACACAAAGGACATGGAATTGCTGGTATGCAGTCAGGAATTATTGCCTTAGAGTCCATGCTGCTACAGCCAGAAAAAAAAAAAAATTATGTTCTATTCCCTATTTAATACCGCTGTTAGCCGCATTTAGAATAAGGACAGGTACTATGTAGTGATGCGCGCGCATACTTGCAAGTACTCGGTACTCGCCCGAGCATCTCAGTACTCGAGATCCTCGGAGCTCGCTGAGTACTTGCGAGACGCTCAGGTACCCTCCCTGCATGTTTGGCGCTCTTTACAGAGCCAATGAACATGCAGGGATTGCCTGCCACTCACTGTAATGCCGCAGCCATTTTGGTTGTGGCATTACAGCGATTGGCTGGCCGCATAGCGTCATCAGGTCTATATCAGACCTGGCAACGCCTTGCTCGTCAGTCTACTTCGCAATCAGACAGTATAGGGAGAGGTGCTGCTGAGCTAGGGAGAGATTTGCTTGTTTATTAAGTAGTGTAGGTAGAACAGAAGTATATTACACATATATATTACCTTATATATTACCTTCTGAGGACTAATCCATCTGCAGAGATATCAGGCAGGCAGTGTATATAGGCAGGCAGGCAGTGTATATAGCAGACTGTAGTGCATATAGCACAAGAGGCTCCATTCCAGTTCTGTCTGCTGCTGCTATTAGACATTTCTAGACATAGACCCAGGTCTCAGGGGCCAGGAATAATTTTTTTTTGGATCTTAATCCTCATTATTTGCTTAAAAAGCAATCCAGAGAGCACCTTTTATCTGCGCCATTTGCTTGTTGGCACTGCAGAATACAGCCAGGTCCTTTCCATATTACAGAGCTAACAATCCAGCTATTTAAAACTGTGGTTTGTCCGTCAGACGGATCATATATAATTGCACTGAAAATATTGCCATTTCTGGCCTCCATTGAAATTTTGTTGCAGTGTGTCAGTGAACTGATTGACACGAGGTCGGCGCTGTAAAAAATAGTTACCTACAGGCCAGCTATTTAAAACTGGTTTGTCCGTCACACGGATCACATAATTGCGCTGAAAATATTGCTATTTCTGGCCTCCATTAAAATTTTGTTTGTGTGTCAGTAAAGTTATTGACACCAGTTTGCTGTTCAAAATAATTACCTACAGGCCAGGTATTTAAAACTGTGGTTTGTCTGTCACATGGATCACATGTAACTTCGCTCCAAATTCAGCCATTTGTAGTGAGTGTGGAAGATATTGTCCTCCATTTAAAATGGGCAAGGCGCTTGGCAAGGGACGGGGAACTTAACGTAATGGTGCATTCAGAGGCCGAAGCCGTGGGCAAGCTGAAATTGTGCCACAACAAGCACCCACATCTTCTCGCCCGACCTTCCTGTCCCAATTCCTAGGGGACCGCAGCACACCACTATTGAACCCAGAGCAGTGTCAAAAGGTTGTTGGTTGGATAGCGGATAATGTTTCCAGTCACTTTGCCACTACCACCTCCCTGTCTTCCACACGGTCAACTCTCAGTAGCCGTGAGTCTGGACTGCATATTCCTCACCCTGATCCTCCTTCCTCCCACCAAGCCGAGTACCCGGAGACAACTGATCCCACACTTGGACACTCTGAAGAGCTGTTCACTTTTCCATTTATAGATTCGGGCCTCTCGCCTGGTCCACTTGAAGCGGGGCAAGAGGAGATTGCATGTAGCGATGCCCAAATATTTGAGCAGCCACGGTCACATGAAGGCGACGGTGGGAAAGTGTCACAAGAGGTGGAGGATGATGAGACACAATTGCCAGAAAGTCAGGAGGAGGACCAGGGTGTGGAAGTGGAAGACGAGGTGGTGGATGATATAGTAACTGACCCAACCTGGCAGGAGGACAGCAGCACCCCAACAGGCAGGAAGAAGTCGTGTGGTGGCCGCTGACAGAAGGCAGGCAACCGTTCCCCGTAACACCAGCATGAAGGAAGTTGCCAGTGCAACTGTTAGGTCTTCCCGAGTCTGGTTGTTTTTTAAAGACTCTGCCGATAACCCCAAAAAGGCCATTTGCACCACCTACCAGGCCAGCATCAGCAGGAGAGGCAAAACTACCAGCATGACCACCACCAGCATGATCAGGCACATGGCAGCAAAGCACCCGACTTTGTGGGCCGAACCTCAGGGTCCAGGAAGTGTCTGCGGGTGGCACCACTGCTTCTTCCGCTGTTGTGCATGCAAGCCAATCCCCTGTCCATGGTGCATGCGAAGATGCCTCCTGCCCTGCACCTGTCATTGCACACTCTCAAGTACCAGCATCAGAAAGCACGTCCTTGTCCCAGCACAGCGTTCAGTTGTCCATACCCCAGTCCTTGGAACACAAGCGTGAATACGCAGCCAACACCCCACAGGCCACACTACTAAATTCCCACATTTCGCGACTGCGCTCAAAATGTTGCTTTTTAGGCTCGTGGTACGATAACCTGATGGCGGCGGCCATCCCTCAGTACTCGTTCCCCAGCCGTCACTATTTCTCCCGGTGTGCCGTCCCTGCATTACACAAGCACGTGTCCCAAAACATTAGCCGTGCCCTCAACAACGCAGTTACAGGGAAAGTCCACCTAACCACTGACACGTGGACAAGTGCTTGTGGGCAGGGACGGTACATCTCGCTGACAGCACACTGGGTTAACCTAGTGGAAGCCGGGACCCAGTCGGACCTTGGGACCGAACACATCCTCCTGACGCCAAGGATTGCGGGCGCTAGGTCAATCAGGGTTGCCCCCACAGTCTACAGCTCCTGCACCTCATCCTCCTCCTCCTCTTCTTCAGCCTCCATCTCCGAAATGACCACATCAGTCATAATCTAGAAGCACTGCCTCGGCTAAGCGGCAACAGGCTGTGCTGAAGATAATATGCTTGGGTGACAAACCACACAATTCTGAAGAGTTGTGGACAGCTCTGAAAGAGCAGGCAGATCTGTGGCTCACACCGCTGAACCTACTGCCAGGCATGGTTGTGTGTGACAATGGCCGGAACCTGGTAGTGGCTCTGAGGCGAGGCGAGCTCACACACGAACCCTGCCTGGCCCATGTGCTTAACCTCGTGGTTCAGCGGTTTCTCAAATCCTACCTGGAGCTGCCGGATCTGCTTGTTAAAGTATGCCACCTGTGTGCCCATTTTAGAAAGTGACCTACAGCTTCCGCTGCCCTTGCCGTGTTTCAGCAGCATTTGCAGCTTCCGGCTCACAGACTGGTGTGTGATGTCCCCACGCGTTGGAACTTTACACTGCAGATGTTGGGAAGGATTTGTGAGCAGGAGAGGGCAGTCGTTGAGTGCCAGCATCAACAAGGCCGTCTGTATTCAGTTCAGACTCCACACATAAGACCTCAGGAGTGGACATGGATGTCAGACCTATGTACCATCCTCCAAAACTTTGAGGACTCCACCAAGATGGTGAGAGGCGATGACTCCATAATTAGTGTCACCATCCCGCTTCTCTGTCTTTTGAAACGCTCTCTGCTCACAATCAAAGAGGATGCATTGCAGGCGGAGCACGATGAGATGGAGCAAGGAACCCTACAGGGTGATTACACACAGCCCAACCTCATCTCATCCCAACACGGATTGGGTGACAATGAGGAAGCGTAGGAGGAGGAAGAACAGGAGCTAGCTTCATGCGCTATAGACGGTGCTACCTGCACCACTGTCATACCGTCTGTTCAGCGTGGATGGCCTGAGGACAGGGAGGAGGAGGAGCGCATGGTCAGTCGTCCTCTTGGTGAGGACACGGAAATCTTGCCTGTTCAACTCAGCCATGTGTGCCAGAGTGCTATGTTATGCTGCCTTTCCCATGATCCTCGCGTTCTCACAATTTTGGGTGACAGTCATTACTGGTTGGTGACACTTCTAGACCCATGCTACAAGGAGAACTTTCTATCTCTTATTCCTGAGGTGGACATGTCTACAAAAATGGGGCAGTACCAGAAGGCCCTTCTTGCGGAACTATTAAAAAAATTCCTGTCTGAAAACGTTGGCGGCAGAGGTCACAGTTCGTTGGACAACCAAGGACTACAGGCGAGAGAGACACAATTACAATCCAGCAGAGGCAAGGGAACACTGTCAAAGTTCTGGGAGAATTTTCTGAGCCCCTCCCATCGCACAGGCCCTGAGGTGAGGGGTACTCTCACAAGAAGTGCAAAGTTTGGGCAGATGCTGAGGGAGTACCTTGTCCTCTGTGATTCTTCTGTGCCTTAAAATTATTAGTTATCCAAGCTGGACACGTGGAATGAACTGGCTCTCTACGCCTTGGAGATCCTGGCCTGCCCTGCCGCTAGCGTTTTATCAGAGCGGGTTTTTAGTGCCGCTGGTGGAATTATAGCTGAAAATGCTGACAGGCTGACTCTTATAAAAATGAACAAGGGCTGCATTGGGCCAGACTTCTCAACAACACCGAATGATAGCAGCGTAACATAAAATCAAATCCAGTGTCTTTTTTTGGGAGGTGTATTCCCATGCACCTCTTGACACCCACACATAGGTATTTGCTTCCTGATTTTGGATATTTGCTCTTGTCCTCCTTCTCCTCATCCTCCACCACCATATCACCAGGGTGACCGTGGTCCGTGATGCAACACCCACATAATTTTTTTAAAGGGTGTTTATGATTCCCGTAAGAAAACATTTTTTATACAGTATTTTCATGTATACCCCCCAGGGGTAAATGTTCGTCAGCCCATACACTTCGTGCATGGGCATTACAAGTATAGGGGACCCACTCCTTTCTAATGGGAACATTTTTTTATGAGGCCCTCTTCATCTCTTCCAAGGGGAATTGGAGTGCCTCCCAATTTTTGGCAGCCCTTGCATTCACTGCATAGGCAAACACAATGGGAGACCCACTTCCTAATAATTGGAACATTGTTTTCAGGAGGTCCTCTGACCTCCACATCTCTTCTAAGGGGTATTGGAGTGCCTCCAAATTTTTGGCAACCCTTGCATTCACTACATAGACAAACACAATGGGAGACCCACTTCCTAATAATGGGAAAATATTTTTATGAGGCCCTCTTCATCTCTTCCAAGGGGCATTGGAGTGCCTCCCAATTTTTGGCAGCCCTTGCATTCACTGCATAGGCCAACACTATGGGAGACCCACTTCCTAATAATGGGAACATTTTTTTCAGCAGGCCCTCCTCTACGTCTCTTCCAAGGGGCATTGGAGTAGGTCCAAATTTTTGGCAGCCCTTGCATTCATTGCATAGGCAAACAGTATGGGAGACCCACTTCCTAATAATGGGAACATTGTTTTCAGGAGGCCCTCCTCTAAGTCTCTTCAAAGGGGTATTGGGGTGCGTCCAAATTTTGGCCAGCCCTGCCACTCACTGCATACGCAATGACCGTATAGGAGACCCACTCTTTAGTAATGGGAGCAACAAAGCATAGCCGGCTGATGGCTCTCTAACAATAGTGAGGGCCGACTGCTGGCCCTTTAAGAATAGTAAAGGCACCCTGATGGCCTGATAAAAATAGGCTTTGTGACTTTCAGAGTCCCTCCTTCATAAATGAAGCAGGATGTGTCTGATGATGTCACACACCACATGGCCAGATAAGGTTGTAAAATGTTAAAATGACATTTCCCGGTGAATGCATTTGTCACGGTTGAAAGAAATACAAAAGTGCAAAAATGCATCAAAAATACTACTTGTGAATATAGCCTATGGTGTGGAAGAGTATTTTTGTTTTTGGTTATTTATTTTGCCTTATATACAAGTCATTACCCTGGAACGGATGTGCCTTAACATATTTCCCAGGAAAATCCATTTTGGTTTTGTTTTTGTATGTTTTATTGTGAGTCTGTAAAAGTGGCATGATACCTCTGACAATATTGTTGACAGCAGTGACCTGGGAGTCAGAAATGCTTCCAGGGGTCTTCCCCATGCTGTTCCCTTGTCATTTGAGCACTGTTCCCATCGATTTGGGCAATTTTTAGGCCCTCTGCAGACCTCTGGGGGAGCCGCCTAAAAAATGCTCAAGTTTCCCATAGACTTACATTGGGCTCATTGCTCGGGTCGAGCACCCGAGTATTCCAATGTGCTCAACCCGAGCAATGAGCATTTTAGTGCTCGCCCATCACTAGTGCTATGTATCATCTGCAGGAAATGAGTGTTAATTGTTGTCAATACATCTCTTACTCTTGTCTAGAACTTGATTGCTTTTTTCAAAAAAATCATTGACAGATTTGTGTTTTTTAATGTAATCTGCACTCAGAAATTCATCAAAGCAGGCAGGGTTGCTTGCGTTCCTTCAGTTTGGTGCTGTCACGTACGAAAATAAAACTCTTCGAGTCCAGTTAAAATCTATTTTATATTCTAGAATATTACATTTTATCTGCAATTCGTGTACAGGTGAGCCATCGCACTAGGGATAGTGTATTACATGCATCTAGTCAAGGATTATTGCCTTATACTCCTTGCTGCCGCAACCCAAAAAATAAATCCCAAAAATTCTATTCTATTCCCTATTAATACCGCTGTTAGCTGCATTTAGAATAGGGACAGGTGCTAGGTATCATCTGCTAGAAAAGAGTGTTCATTGTCGTCACATCCATTTCTTACACTATCTAGAACTTTATTGCTTTTTTCAAAAAAGTCTGACAGATTTGTGTTCTTTAATGTAGTTGTCACGGGTGTGTAGGTGTGACAGACAGTCACTCTGGAGCCGGCTGTAGAAGGTCACTGCGCTTGGCATTGCAGTTGCCTTCTTGATCTTATCTCTGTAGTATAGCTATATCCTTCTTGCTTTAGGACCCAGCAGCGACCTCCACCTTCTGCTGCTGATTGACACCCTTGCTTGGTAGTTAAATACTCTGTTTCTCCAGAGTCACCCGTGATAGTTCAATGTACCTCTGTGCAGACTTGGAGTGCTGGTAGTCGGCTAGTCACGTCTTTGGTGCCCTTGGAGGACAGTTGGCGTTATCTCTCTGGTGTCTGCTCAAGCTAAGTGTATCCTCTTTGTTTACCTTGTTGTCTTTAGTTTGTCGTGGGGCCTGACTAGTGCTCAGCCTGTACCTTCCCTGTCCAGGGTCTAGCTCTGGGGACATTCAGGGCTTAGGTTCCTGCTCAGCGATTGGTGCAGAACCAATATAGGGACGATAGGGTAGGCAGGGTGATATTAGATCTGCCTAGCGGTCTCCACTCCCCCTTTCTTTAGTTGTTGGGCTCCCTTCCCCCTCTTCCTGTTGTTGTACACTTAGTCCTTCCCTCACCTTACGTGACAGTAATCTGCACTCAGAAATTCATCAAAAGCAGGCAGGGTTGCATGCGTTCCTCCACAGTTTTGTTCTGCCACATACAAAAAAAACTTTTCAGGGCCGGTTAACATCTATTTTACATTCTACAATATTATCTCTACAGGTGAGCTATAGGGATAGCATATTACACGTATCTATTCAGGGCTTATTTCCTTACAGTCTATTTTTTTTTTCCATACACTCATTAATCGATTCATAATTTTTAGGGTGATCTGTACTGAGAAATTCATCATTGTTGACAGAAATTCATCAAAGTTAACAAGATTTACTGATTTAATGTGTCGTTCACAGTTTCTCTTCAGCATCTGTATGTCAGAGGTAGTGGTGGGAGACTTGACGCTACAGGAGGTGAAATTACCACTTCAGAATTCTCCAGCTCTTTGTTTTTATCCATTTCTGTGTGCGTCTTGAAGTATGTTTTGGGTCATTGTCCTGCTGTAAGACCCATGACCTAGGATGCAAACCCAGCTTTCTAACACTGGAAACTACATTCCGACTCAAAATCCTTTAGGAATCTAAACATTTCATTATGCGTTGCATACAGTCAAGGCATCCAGTGCCAGAGGCAGCCAAAAATATCTTTGAATCTCCACCATATTTGACTGTTAGCAAAGAAAACACCCAATAGAAAATAATAAATTTATTGAATATACACAAATAGGGGTAGTATAAAATGATTCAAATAAATAGATATAAGGAAAATTCCCCACTACCACAGAATGTGCCCATGGAATAAGGAATGGGACTCCTCGGTAAACACAGAAAGCACAAGGAATGAAAAAACACCGAGATCAAGAATCCAAGGTAAGTGTGCAAAATCTTAATTTTATTGGGTCAAGTTATAACATAAATCGGGTTAGGAGAAAAAAACATGGGTTGTAGTGAATATCCATGGTCTTTAATAGTAGGCACACTGACCGCAGAGCGGCAGCAGGAGCCACGCTGCGGTACAGTGTGCACGCTAATGAACAGACTGAATGGTCACTGCTCCCCACGCACAGAGTCCCGGCATGGGGAGCAGTGACTATTCCAGCACAGCGTCTCACACTGTGTGAGGGCGCATGGCAGGGACGCAGCATGATGGGCGCTCAGGGGGTGCCATGCATACCAGGATGGGGGATTAAGGGGTGCCATGCATACCAGGATGGGGGATCAAGGGGTGCCATGCTTACCAGGATGGGGGATCAAGGGGTGGCATGCATACCAGGATGGGGGATCAAGGGGTGCCATGCATACCAGGAAAGGGGCTCAGAGGGTGCCATGCATACCAGGATGGGGGCTCAAGGGGTGCCATGCATTCCAGGATGGGAGATCAAGGGGCGCCATGCATACCAGGAAGGGGGATCAAGGGGGGCCATACATACCAGGATAGAAGATATTAACAGAATTGGAGGACATCACCCCAATACCAGTGTCAGCAACAGACCCCCTCCCCCATAACAGGGCATCATGACCACATTTTTTGCGGAATTTTTTTCCCTATTTTCCTCCTTTAAAACCTAGGTGCATCTTATGGTCCGGTGCGTCTTATAGTCCGAAAAATACGGTACGTATAGAGAAGCACCTTAACGGGATGGAATAAGGTGCTAGTGATTAAATGTCTCAAATGGGATATATAATATATAATCAATGAATGTCCCATATAGGTAGAAAAAAGTACTTATAGGATTCCCATGTAGAGTACATATAAAGGGTGAAAAAGGCCAGTGAATCTATCAAAATATTAATAATAGTTCACATGTAACTGATGTGATATATAAAAATATATATATATATATATATAGTGTATATTGACTAAATGTACATACTTATATGAGGGGGCCAAGAGGGATTACCACCAGGATGCGTCCACCCCGACAAGCGTTTCGGTGTCTGCCTTCATCAGGGGGACTCTTATTTGTAGGCCTCATTCCATTTACAGCAAACAGTTGAATCGTGCTTTAACAAAAAGCTCTATCTTGGTCTCATCTGTCCTGCTGGCACTCTAAAAATAGAGTTTCAAACTTTACAGTGTTAATACTATAAAATACAAGAAAGAAAATTTGACCACTTCAGATGGATAAATTATATTGCAGTAGCAATATACAGCTATGCAGAGCATAGCCGGCTGCCGGCCCTCAAAAGTGCTTAGTGAGGGCTGGCTGCTGACCCTCTAAAATTTGAGTGAGGGCTGACAGATGGCCTCTGACAATAGTAAGAGCCACCTGCTAGCCATCTAACAATAGTAAGGGCTGTCTGATGGCCCTCTAAAAATAGTGAGGGCCACCTGATGGCCCTATAAAAATAGGCTTTGTGAGTTTCAGAGTGCCTCCTTCATAAATTAAACAGGATGTGTCTGATCATGTCTCACACTCCACATGGCCAGATAAGGTAGTAAAATGTTAAAATTACATTTACTGGTGAATGTTTATTTCTTTCAACATTGAAAGCAATGCGAACGTGCAAAAACGCAGCAAAAGACTACGTGTGAATATAGGTGTGGAGGAGCATATATATATTTTTATTTATTTTGCCTTGTATACAAGTCATTATCCTGGAAAGAATGTTTCTTAATATTCTTTCCAGTAAAATCCATTTTAGCTTCGGTTTTGTATGTTTTATTGTCAGTCCGTAAAAGTGGGCTAATAGTCTGACAACATAGTTCACAGCAGTGACCTGGGATTCAGAGATGCTGCCAGTGGTCTTCCCTATGTTATTCCCATGTCATTCCAGTGCTGTTTCCATCGATTTGACCACTTTTTAGATCCCTCCCCCCCCAGACCTTCAGGCGGACTGCCAGAAAAATGCTTGAGTTTCCCATTGACTTCCATTATACATGTTACTTAGGTCGAGCACTCGAGCATTACGTTTGCTCGACCCGAGTAATGAGTATCCGAGCATTTAATGCTCGCACATCAATAATACAGATGTATTAGGTTTTGTCACTGTCCTCATTTGATATATTTATTTCATGCATTTATTTACTTGTTATTCACTTTAAATAATGAACTTACTATTTTCTTCATTTAAATTAGTTTATTTTTTATTTTTCATATTTAATTCATTATTTACTTTGTGGCTTTCCCATACACATCCACATAAAAACAGTAATGGCCAAGAGTGTTGACACCTCTGAAATTGTTCCAGAAATTTAAGTATTTCTCTCAAAAAATTATTGCAATTACACATTCTTTGTTATACATGTGTCAAGATTATCGCAGTCTGGAAAGGTGATGCAGAACCACCCACAGTGATCTCTTCAATGAACAGCTCTCTGCAGTCCCCTATAGTCTGGAAAATTACACGATTGGCTGACGATTAACGCAGGAGATCGCAGGCTGTTTGCATTAACAGGCCAGTTATTAGAAAACTAACATTGAGCATATGGTATATACACCTCTGGATTCTGACACATGGAATATATGTATATACCCCCTTACGATCACTGCTAACTTTAAGACCACCCAAGAAAGATTATTTACTTCCACCACCAGTCGGGTTTTATACAGAGTGAATGGACGCCTGGTTCTGGTAGCGTGTGGCTTTGGGGTGCAGTTTACAGAACAAAAGGAACAGAACTATTAAATTTTATATTTAATCCAGAACGATAGGCAGTGTTTATAAAAATATACAAAAGATTTTACAAAGGGGACAAAACAATACAGAATATAAAGTTACATAAAATAAAAGGATAACCCAAAAAAACTTACTAGACCTGTTATCCCGGCAATGGCTTCAGATCTTGGGAGGGAGGCGCTCCAAGGAAAAAAATTACAGCACCTACAGTGAACTGTACCTCCATGTACTGACGCATCTAAAAGTTGGCAGTTGCCTATTATTAGTTCCTAAGTTACACCTCCTCCCATCATTACTCCTAAAGGGTTGGACTTCTCAGTTTCAGAAAATTATGAGATTCCCTAAATTGAATAACATCTTTGCTTCGGAGAGTCGCATGTGCTCGATATCAATGTCATTTTTTGTATCATGATTTTATCTTTACATAGAGACTAAATATGCCAGGTGTAGCCTTGTCTAGAAACCAAAAAGGTATCCAGCTCCAGGATCCGAGGAAACAGGACATTTTAAAATAGCAACTTTATTGAAAAAAATTAATAAAAATTACTCCATCCAAAAATGAAAGAATGAATAAATAAAACTGAGGTACAGGTGCAATTGAATAGCGGTTACTAGGACATTTTCAGCAACGCGTTTCGATCGCTCAGAGGTGATCTTTTTCAAAGCTGCTAGACAAATGCTAACACACCATTTAAATAACATCCTGACAAACCAAAAAAAAAATCCAGGTGAGATCATTACCTTCAATGACCCAGCAGGTGATTACCAGCATGTTAGATCACATACAGAAAATAACACCAACATGCAAACAGTTAAAAACCAAGTGTGAACACTGAAACTAGCACAAATATCCTAAAAACATAACAAGAAAAACCTAGTCAATTATAGGGATACATGATTTATTTTCAAATGTTTAATCCATTTGAAGCACAAGTCCCCAAAATGCTTTCCTTGAACGTAACCTTGTGACATGATCTCCTCCTCTTAGAGGCTTCCGAACTACTTCCAAACCAAAAACCTGAGAATGAGAAGTCTGCTTGTGATGAAATGAAATGCCTGGATGCATGTGAAATGTTACGGCTGTCTGAGTTGGAGCTAATAATATTAGTGATGTGTTCTGAAATACGAACTTTAAGCTTCCTTGCTGTCGACCCTATGTACATTTTATTACACGCAGTGCAAACAATAGCATACAACACATTTTGTGTTGCAATTTATAAACTGTTTGATAGAAAAAAGTAGATTTATCTTGGTTAAAAAAAATAATAGTGGGTAATGCATGTTTGCAAGTACAACAATTCTTTTCCCCACACCTAAAGAAACTTTTACATGATAACCATGTGTCTTTGAGTTTTTTTGACCTGAAAAAATTAGGAGAAATTATATTGCCAATATTGGCAGCTTTTTTAGCTACCACCGCACATCCTGATTCCAAAATGGAAGCCAATATCGGGTCCTCATATAAAACTGGAATAAATTTATGAATAATACTCTTTATAGAATTAAATTACGGACTATAGGATACTGAAAGTACTGGTGTGGAATTCCTGGAAACAAAAGGTTCCCTTCGTTTGATCAATTCTGATCTATTTTTATTTTGTACAATTCCTTCTGTCCTATCCAATAGACGGGGTGCATATCCTCTTCTAGAAAGTCAGAGTTTGGATCTCACAATTTCCTGTTCCAAATTATCAGCATTACTGCATTTGCATTTAATTCTATTAAATTCCCCACCAGGAATGAACCTCATAGTATGGCTGGGGTGGCTGCTGTGGGCATGTAAAATAGTATTCCCCGTTACAGGTTTAGTATGAGTAGAAGTAGAAATAATCTGCCCTGGACTACCTGATAAAGTGATATCCAAAAAGGAAATTACATTCAGATGTGAAGAAAATGTGAAATTCAAACCATGATCATTTCCATTGATGTATTGAACAATTAGTGATATGGCAGACACATCGCCCCCCCCAATAAATAGGAGGTCATCAATGTATCTACCATACCACTCGATGCTGCCAGCAAAAGGATTAGACAAAGAATAAAGACACTCAAATTCCCAAAAAGCCATCACTAAATTAGCGAGGGATGGAGAGTACTTAGCTCCCATAGAAACCCCCCCTGCACTGCAAAAAATAAGATTGATCAAACACAAAAAAATGTTTTTTAGTTATTAGAAAAAATGTGACCTGTAAAATAAAATTGTGTAAATCTTTAGAAATCTTATTCAAATGAAACTCCAATGCTGTGATGGCAGTTTGATGAGGTATGGACGTTTACAAGGAAGAAACCAATCGATCCAATCCCAGAAATAATGGGCCTCATGGGTGGGGGGGGGGGGGATTTACCCCTTTGTGCATCTTTGGGAGGGCATGCATATATGGCAATACAGGAAAATCAACTTTCAAAAATCCCTTTGCTTTGAATTTATAACACCCAGAACAAAACCATCATCAAAGATTTTATTGGTCTTCTGCATCAATTCCTTTGCTGGATTATGGGAAAGCTTGAGGTAATTTGATCTGTCCTCTAGAACGGCCAGAATTTGAGATTTAGAAACTTCAGTATCCAAAACAACTACTCCTCCCTTATCAGACATTTTGACCATCATCTCGTTCATATTCTTCAACTCCTGTAAAGCTTTATTTTCAGCTCTATTAAATTATATTTTTTGTGACAGCTCATTGTTGCAGTATGAAGCTTTTTAGCTCCTTTTCCACCAAAGACTGAAATTTGTCCATATAGTCCGACCTAGAATTAATTGGGTAGAAAAAAGGATTGTGAGATTTAAAAGCTTCAACCTGGTTCACTGATTTATTTCTATGTTGAGATTCCAGCTCCAAACATTCAAGAGCAATGGTACTCTGCTGTTCTGAAAAATCCATGTCAGAAAATTCTTTCCGGACCATCACTGCAGGATCACTAGATGCATTTTGATCCGAATTCCAAAAGTGTTTTTTTATCGTCAAATTTTGCAACTTGTTAACGTCCATGATTGTGGCAAAAAGATCAAAATTCTGGTCAGGAGCAAAATTTAAACCGTGCCTTAATACCTGAATCTGATGGCTGGATAATGCAATAGAAGATAAATTTATAATACTGCTATTATTCTCCTCATTCAGAGTTGCTGTCTCCGATGTGTGGTCATACCTTGGGGTTTTACGATGTTTCCTTCCCCCCACGTTTCTGCCGTTTTTTGCAGACTTTTTTTGATTGCGGTAGTAAGAAAAACTCGATACAGAATCGGAGTCATTCACAGAAGCATCTGAAGATTCAGCATCTGAGGAAGTAAAACTGACATGAGATTTAGAAGGATTCCTGCTTTGATAGTTATATTTCTTAAGAATTGATTTAGGAGTACGATTCAAATTATTCCATCTGCCCCATTCATATATTTGATTAATTTTGTAATCCTTGAGATCACGCTGAAACTTGTCCTTCTTACGTGTCATGATGGAATTTTCCAGTTCATCCATGTCAGTCTGTATGTTGCTCATTGATGTGATATATTCCTCACAAGATTTATATTTATCAAGAAATAACTTCGACTCATTAATCGAAGATATAATGTTTGTGAGTTTTTGTTCCTCATATTTAAGAATCAGACGCATTAATGCAAGTGAACATGTTAAAAGCAGATTGTTCCATTCCTTCACAAAATTTTCGCCATAAATTGTGGTGGGTATGTTCTTAATTCTGAGTCCGCAGGGCACCATGTCCTTGTCTATATAATTTTTAGGGTAGTTTTATCCCATCAAGTTTTTAACTCGGATATCATTTGTTTCTCCAATCTATTCAATGTATCATGAAGAAAACTATCATAAGATTCATGTTCAGTGTGATTGGAAAACACATGAGCTACTTTCCTAGCTTTGTTAAAGTGAGGATCTGACATGATCCAATTCCAAATAAAGACAAGGAATGTGAAAATACAGGGATTGCTAAGTAAAAATGGGCTTGCTTCTTAAATTATAATCACACTAATCGAAATGGCAACCAAATATTGCAGTCATCACTACTAAACATGTATTATGCTCATGCAGGAGTGCACGGCTGAGTATGGTCAGCATAAGAACTTAGTATATAAAAAGGTTCAGCCAGCTCACCTGAGCAATCTGAAGAATGGAGCACGGAAATTCATCCTGACAAGACACCAACAATACTGAAGAAATCACAAAGGTATCCAGCTCCAGGCAATATATATTGCAAATTATATTCGCAATATAATTGCTCCTAATTTTTCAGGTAAAAAAAACGCAAAGACACATGGTTATCATGTAAAAGTTTCTTTAGGTGTGGGGGAAAGAATTGTCGTACTGGCAAACTTGCATTACCCACTAATAATTTTTTCAACCATGATAAATCTACTGTTTTTATATCACGCAGTTTATAAATTGTAACACAAAATGTGTTGTATGCTATTGTTTGCACTGCGTGTAATAAAATGTACATAGGGTCGACAGCAAGGAAGCTTAAAGTTCGTATTTCAGAACACATCACTAATATTATTAGCTCCAATTCAGACAGCCGTAACATTTCACATGCATCCAGGCATTTCATTTCATCACAAGCAGACTTCTCATTCTCAGGTTTCTGGTTGGGAAGTAGTTCGGAAGCCTCTAAGAGGAGGAGATCATGTCACAAGGTTACGTTCAAGGAAAGCATTTTGGATTTTTAATTTGGGGACTTGTGCTTCAAATGGATCAAGCATTAGAAAATAAATCATGTATCCCTATAATTGACTAGGTTTTTCTTGTTATGTTTTTAGGATATTTGTGCTAGTTTCAGTGTTCACACTTAGCTTTTATCTGTTTTCATGTTGGTGTTATTTTCTGTATGTGATTTAACATGCTGGTATTCACTTGTTGGGTCATTGAAGGTAATGATCTCACCTGTTTGTTTTTTTGTCAGGATGTTATTTAAATGGTGTGTTAGCATTTGTCTAGCAGCTTTGAATAAGGTCACCTCTGAGCGATCGAAACGCGTTGCTGAAAATGTCCTAGTAACAGCTATTCAATTGCACCTGTACCTCAGTTTTATTTATTCATTCCTTCATTTTTGGATGGAGTAATTTTTATGAATTTTTTCTAATAAAGTTGCTATTTTAAAATTTTCCTGTTTCCTCGGATCCTGGAGCTGGATACCTTTTTTGGTTTCTTCAGTATTGTTGGCGTCTGGTCAGGACCAATTTCCATGCTCCATTCTTCGGATTGCTCAGGTGAGCTGGCTGAAACTTTTTATATACTGTAGCCTTATCTATCAGGTCCGTATTCAATTGACAGGATTCTGGTCAGCGTGCAGCGACTTGAAACTGCTTTGCATTCGCCACTTCATCAGGTTTCTATCGGATCGTCACATTTCATGCAAACCTCTCTTCTTACTTTTCTAATAAGCAAAGACATTTCAGATCTTTAGTTTCTAACATGCTTATCTCGGTCGTAAATCTGCTCCTCATTCCTGAAGTTGGGCCTCACTTCTGTTTAGCCATTGGAGTACCAATGGTTACCAAATTCCAAAGGAGGGGGTCAGCTGCACAGACGAAAGTGCCAGCTCTTCTCTCTCATCTCTGGAAGCATTTTACTTTTCTCCAAGACAACATGTTTATTTGTGTTGTTCCAATACACACAAAGTAAATAAACAGAGAAAAAGGGTAAATTGGGCATAATTTCACACAAACCGCCAAAAATAGGTCGGCAAAACTGTTGGCACCTTTACAAAATTGTGGGAAAACAACTTTGTTTCAAGTGTGTGATGCTCACTCAAACTCACCTGTAGTAAGTAACAGGTGGGGGCAGTATGAAAATCACACCTGATAAAAATAGGAGAAGTTGACTCAATATTTGCACTGTCTTAAAGTTCATCTCCAGAGATCTTGATGTTCCTTTTATCCACAGTGCACAACATAATCAAGAAGTTTACAACCCATGGCACTAAAACTAATCTCCCTGGATGTATACAGCAGAGAAAAATTGCGCGAACTATCCATCGACATTTAAATGAAATGAAACAATATGGCAAGAGAACCAGGAGGACCCCACTGCTGAAATAAAAAAGCTAGACTGCAGTTTGCCAAAATGCACGTAAACCAAAATCCTTCTGGGAAAGTGTCTTGTAAAGACCAATATAGAGATTTTTGGTACTACACAACAACATTCTACTGTTTACCAGTAGACCAAAAATGGAACGAGGTCTATAAAGAAAAGAAGACCGTACCTACAGTCAAATATGGCGGATGTTCAAAGATGTTTTGGGGTTGTTTTGTTGCACCTGGCACTGGGTGCCTTGACTGTGTGCAAAGCATCATGAAATCTGAAGATTACCAAATGATTGTGGGTCACAATGTAGTGACCAGTGTCAGAAATCCAGGTTTGGGTTCTAGGTCATGGGTCTTCCAGCAGAACAATGACCCAGAACATACTTCAAGAAGCACCCAGAAATGTATGTAACATAGTGCTGGAGAGTTCTGAAGTGGCCAGCAATGAGTCCAGATCTAAATCCCATTGTATACCTGTGGAGAGATCTTAAAATTGCTGTTAGGAGAAGTCACCCTTCAAATACAGTTAGGTCCATATATATTTCGACAGAGACAACATTTTTCTCATCCACAATGAATTTTAAACAAAACAATTCAGATGCCATTGAAGTTCTGACTTTCAGCTTTCATTTTTGGGTATCCACATTAAAATTGGATGAAGGGTTTAGGAGTTTCAGCTCCTTAACATGTGCCACCCTGTTTTTAAAGGGACCAAAAGTTATTGGACAGAATAAATAATTGTAAATAAAATGTTCATTTCTAGTACTTGGTTGAAAACCCTTTGTTGGCAATGACTGCCTGAAGTCTTGAGCTCATGGACATCACCAGACGCTGTGTTTCCTCCTTTTTGATGCTCTGCCAGGCCTTCACTGCGGTGGTTTTCAGTTGCTGTTTGTTTGTGGGCCTTTCTGTCTGAAGTTTAATCTTTAACAAGTGAAATGCATGCTCAATTGGGTTGAGGTCAGGTGACTGACTTGGCCATTCAAGAATATTCCACTTCTTTGCTTTAATAAACTCCTGGGTTGCTTTGGCTTTATGTTTTGGGTCATTGTCCATCTGTAGTATGAAATGACGACCAATCAGTTTGGCTGCATTTGGCTGGATCTGAGCACACAGTATGGCTCTGAATACATCAGAATTAATTCGGCTGCTTCTGTCCTGTGTCACATCATCAATAAACACTAGTGACTCAGTGCCACTGGCAGCCATGCATGCCCAAGCCCTCACACTGCCTCCGCCGAGTTTTACAGATGATGTGGTATGCTTTGGATCATGAGCTGTACCACGCCTTCGCCATACTTTTCTCTTTCCATCATTCTGGTAGAGGTTGATCTTGGTTTCATCTGTCCAAAGAATGTGCTGGCTTTTTTAGATGTTTTTTAGCAAAGTCCAGTCTAGGCTTTCTATTCTTGATGCTTATGAGTGGCTTGCACCGTGCAGTGAACCCTCTGTATTTACTTTCATGCAGTCATCTCTTTATGGTAGATTTGGATATTGATACGCCTACCTCCTGGAGAGTGTTGTTCACTTGGTTGACTGTTGTGAAGGGGTTTCTCTTCACCATGGAGATTATTCTGCGATCATCAACCACTGTTGTCTTCCGTGGACGCCCAGGTCTTTTTGAATTGATGAGTTCACCAGTGCTTTCTTTCTTTCTCAGGATGTACCAAACTGTAGATTTTGCCACTCCTAATATTGTAGCAATTTCTCGGATGGGTTTTTTCTGTTTTTGCAGCTTAAGGATGGCTTGTTTCACCTGCATGGAGAGCTCCTTTGACCGCATGTTTACTTCACATCAAAACCTTCCAAATGCAAGCACCACACCTCAAATCAACTCCAGGCCTTTTATCTGCTTAATTGAGAATGACATAACGAAGGGATTGCCCACACGTGTCCATGAAATAGCCTTGGAGTCAATTGTCCAATTACTTTTGGTCCCTTTAAAAACAGGGTGGCACATGTTAAGGAGCTGAAACTCCTAAACCCATCATCCAATTTTAATGTGGATACCCTCAAATGAAAGCTGAAAGTCTGAACTTCAACTGCATCTGAATTGTTTTGTTTAAAATTCATTGTGGTAATGTCTAGAACCAAAATGAGAAAAATGTTGTCTCTGTCCAAATATATATGGACCTAACTGTATGTGAGAGGAGCAGTTTGCAAAAGAAGAGTGGTCCAAAATTCCAGTTGAGAAGTGTAAGAAGCTTGTTGATGGTTATAGGAAGCGACTGATTGCAGTTATTTATTCCAAAGAGTTTGCAAGCATTCAGTTGAGGGTGCCAGCAATTTTGTCCGGCCCAATTTTCCCTTTTTCCTCTGCTTCTTTGTTTTGTTCCAATACACACAAAAGAAATAAACGTGTATAACAAAACATGTGTAACTGCAATCATTTTCTGGGAGAAATACTTCATTTTGTGGAACAATTCAAAGGATGCTGACACTTTCAACCAAGACTGTGTATATATGTACAGTGGTGGCCAAAAGTATTGGCACCCCTGCAATTCTGTCAGATAATACTCAGTTTCTTCCTGAATATGATTGCAATCACAAATTCTTTGGTCTTATTATCTTCATTTAATTTGCTTGCAAGGAAAAAACACAAAAGAGAATGAAGCAAAAATCAAATCATTGATCATTTCACACAAAACTCCAAAAATGGGCCAGACAAAAGTATTGGCACCCTCAGCCTAATACTTGGTTGCACAACCTTTAGCCAAAATAACTGCGAACAACCGCTTCCAGTAACCATGAATGAGTTTCTTACAATGCTCTGCTGGAATTGTAGACCATTCTTCTTTGGCAAACTGCTCCAGGTCCCTGATATTTGAAGGGTGCCTTCTCCAAACTGCCACTTTGAGATCTCTCCACAGGTGTTCTATGGCATTCAGGTCTGGACTCATTGCTGGCCACCTTAGAAGTCTCCAGTGCTTTCTCTCAAACCATTTTATAGTGCTTTTGGAAGTGTATTTTGGGTCATTGTCCTGCTGGAAGACCCATGACCTCTGAGGGAGACCCAGCTTTCTCACACTGGGCCCTACATTATGCTGCAAAATTTGTTGGTAGTCTTCAGACTTCATAATGCCATGCACACGGTCAAGCAGTCCAGTGCCAGAGGCAGCAAAGCAACCCCAAAACATCAGGGAACCTCCGCCATGTTTGACTGTAGGGACCGTGTTCTTTTCTTTGAATGCCTCTTTTTTTTTTCCTGTACACTCTATGTTGATGCTTTTTCCCAAAAAGCTCTACTTTTGTCTCATCTGACCAGAGAACATTCTTCCAAAACTTTTTAGGCTTTCTCATGTAAGTTTTGACAAACTCTAGCCTGGCGTTTTTATGTCTCGGGGTAAGAAGTGGGGTCTTCCTGGGTATCCTACCATACAGTCCCTTTTCATTCAGACGCCGACGGATAGTACGGGTTGACACTGCTGTACCCTCGGACTGCAGGGCAGCTTGAACTTGTTTGGATGTTAGTCGAGGTTTTTTATCCACCATCCGCACAATCTTGCGTTGAAATCTCTCGTCAATTTTTCTTTTCCGTCCACATCTAGGGAGGTTAGCCACAGTGCCATGGGCTTTAAACTTCTTGATGACACTGCGCACGGAAGACACAGGAACATTCAGGTCTTTGGAGATAGACTTGTAGCCTTGAGATTGCTCATGCTTCCTCACAATTTGGTTTCTCAAGTCCTCAGACAGTTCTTTGGTCTTCTTTCTTTTCTCCATGCTCAATGTGGTACACACAAGGACACAGGACAGAGGTTGAGTCAACTTTAATCTGTGTTAACTGGCTGCAAGTGTGATTTAGTTATTGCCAACACCTGTTAGGTGCCACAGGTAAGTTACAGGTGTTGTTAATTACACCAATTAGAGAAGCATCACATGATTTTTCAAACAGTGCCAATACTTTTGTCCACCCCCATTTTTAGGTTTGGTGTGGAATTATATCCAATTTGGCTTTAGGACAATTCTTTTTGTATTTTTTCATTGAAGACAAATTAAATAAAGATAATAATACCAAAGAATTTGTGATTGCAATCATTTTCAGGAAGAAACTGAGTATTATCTGACAGAATTGCATGGGTGCCAATACTTTTGGCCACCACTGTATGTATGTATGTACAGTACAGACCAAAAGTTTGGACACACCTTCTCATTAAAAGATTTTTCTGTATTGTCATGACTTTGAAAATTGTACATTCACACTGAAGGCATCAAAACTATGAATTAACACATGTGAAATTATATACTTAACAAAAAAGTGTGAAACAACTGAAAATATGTCTTATATTCTAGGTTCTTCAAAGTAGCCACCTTTTGCTTTGATGACTGCTTTGCACACTCTTGGCATTCTCTTGATGAGCTTCAAGAGGTAGTCACTGGAAATGGTCTTCCAACAATCTTGAAGGAGTTCCCAGAGATGCTTAGCACTTGTTGGCCCTTTTGCCTTCACTCTGCGGTCCAGCTCACCCCAAACCATCTCGATTGGGTTCAGGTCTGGTGACTGTGGAGACCAGGTCATCTGGCGTAGCACCCCATCACTCTCCTTTTTGGTCAAATAGCCCTTACACAGCCTGAAGATGTGTTTGGGGTCATTGTCCTGTTGAAAAATAAATGATGGTCCAGCTAAACGCAAACCGGATGGAATAGCATGCCACTGTAAGATGCTGTGGTAGCCATGCTGGTTCAGTATGCCTTCAATTTTGAATAAATCCCCAACAGTGTCACCAGCAAAGCACCCCCACGCCATCACACCTCCTCCTCCATGCTTCACGGTGGGAACCAGGCAAGTAGAGTCCATCCGTTCACCTTTTCTGCGTCGCACAAAGACACAGTGGTTGGAACCAAAGATCTCAAATTTGGACTCATCAGACCAAAGCACAGATTTCCACTGGTCTAATGTCCATTCCTTGTGTTCTTTAGCCCAAACAAGTCTCTTCTGCTTGTTACCTGTCCTTAGCAGTTGTTTCCTAGCAACTATTTTACCATGAAGGCCTGCTGCACAAAGTCTCCTCTTAACAGTTGTTGAAGAGATGTGTCTGCTGCTAGAACTCTGTGTGGCATTGACCTGGTCTCTAATCTGAGCTGCTGTTAACCTGCGATTTCTGAGGCTGCTGACTCAGATAAACTTATCCTCAGAAGCAGAGGTGACTCTTGGTCTTCCTTTCCTGGGACGGTCCTCATGTGAGCCAGTTTCTTTGCAGCCCTTGATGATTTTTGCAACTGCACTTGGGGACACTTTCAAAGTTTTCCCAATTTTTCGGACTGACTGACCTTCATTTCTTAAAGTAATGATGGCCACTCGTTTTTCTTTACTTAGAATTTGTATTATGGCAAGAAAAAAGCAGCTAACAGTATATTCAGTAGGACAATCAGCTGTGTATCCACCAGACTTCTGCACAACACAACTGATGGTCCCAACCCCATTTATAAGGCACGAAATCCCACTTATTAAACCTGACAGGGCACACCTGTGAAGTGAAAACCATTTCCGGTGACTACCTCTTGAAGCTCATCAAGAGAATGCCAAGAGTGTGCAAAGCAGTCATCAAAGCAAAAGGTGACTACTTTGAAGAACTTAGAATATAAGACATATTTTCAGTTGTTTCACACTTTTTTGTTAAGTATATAATTCCACATGTGTTAATTCAGTTTTGATGCCTTCAGTGTGAATGTACAATTTTCAAAGTCATGAAAATACAGAAAAAAATCTTTAAATGAGGTGTGTCCAAACTTTTGGTCTGTACTGTATGTACATATATATGTATACACACACACACACACACACACAATTTTTTTCAATAAAATATGTTAAATTATTAATTATTGGGTGAGCACTTATATATAATATGCAGCTCATCTTTCTTCTTTTTGGTGCTTATCTTTGCATAGTCCTTGAAGCACCCTACTTTAATTAGTTGTATGTATTTTGTGGTGCCCGCTACACTACGTTTTTTCTTCCTATATTTCTGTTAACATATGATGGACCTGAACGAGGACTTTTTTTTGTGTGGATTTGAAGTTTTTATTCCTAGCATTTTGGGGTATAGAAAATTTTGGATCAGTTCACATTTATTCTACACTCTATGCTGAGCACTTACATCAAGGTTTTCATCTTAATCTACAAAATACTTGATTCAGATGAAGCCCTTGACAAATCCATTCACTAATGAGGCAGGTGGAGTCACCCAAGAATCCATCTTTTCAGAGATGAACAAAACTGTGGCCGATTGCGCTTTTGTGCATGCCTGACAGATGCCTAAAAAATGGCTATTGACAAATCATAGGCCAGACCTCAGATAGATTACATTTACTGAACACCTCGGAAAGATTGCAGAATTACTGAAGACCTCGGGCAGATAGTGTTACTGAAGAACGTAGACAGATTGGAGACTCAAGAACTGGAAGCCGCAGGAAGACAGGAGGCATCATGGAGACACAGACAGGTAGCAGACAAAACTGTGGAGTAACAAGAAAGTCTAATACATTGGAACATAGTCAGGAAGGCGTCCTGAAAACTGCAGGTGGACACATAGAACAGGTTCTAGAAGACGGGACAGGTAGCAGAGAGATTTCTGGAGTAATTAGAAAGTCTGAATACCATGGAAGCCACAAACTACCAGGAAGATATCCCTGAAACCACATGCAGGGTGCGATACTTGAAAACGTAGGCAAGTACGTAGTGATACTGCAAACCGCAGGCAGCCAGGAAGATGTCCTGGAATCTGCAGGCAAGTTTGTGTGATACTGGAAACTGCAGGGAAGGAGGTAGTGAAACTGGAAACTGCAGACAAACAGGGAAGGTATTCCACAGAAAAGCAGGTGAAATCCTGAAGATCACTGGCAGGTAGCAGCATTACTGGAAACTGCAGACAAACATGTTAAGTCTTCCACTGACAGGTAGTAAGGTTACTGGAAACTGCAGACAAGTGACTCAGGGACTGGGAACCACAGACAGCAGGAGACATCCTGAAGACTGTGGAATGGAACTATGCACAGCCAACTAAAATGAGTTATAATTTATAACAAGGAGAAAAATGGAACCTTCAATAGCTTAGAACGATTATTCAAATTTTATTACATATAAAGATTAAAATCAGTAACAAAAAACACTCATATAACATTTATGCACAAAAAAGTGATCAACACAGACCTCAAGCTGAGTAGCCAGTGGCGCCAATTACAATGTGGTATCATGAATAGTGACTATGCCACAAGGGCATTCCTATACATAGTACATACTGATAGTATCTAATGAGTCCATAAGTTAAACCCTGAGCCAAAGGGAAGGTATAGTACCTAGTACATCTTGGTAGTTATCAATAGGCTCAAGGGGGAATACATATTAAATAATTGGACTCATGAACATACCCAGCAGTTGGAGATGGACGCCAATGGGACCGTCAACCTGGTGAGAAGATTCCCCACGTCCCCTACGCACGGTTCGCTTGTATAAATGACCGCTTCATCATGGGGGAATATTATTATTATTCCCCCATGATGAAGCTGCTGAAATCACATGTTGTTTTAACGTCGTTTTGTTATTATAACAGCTCAGAGAGGCTGCTCCTGACGCTGGCCCTGGATACTGAAAGATATTAGATAGTTAGCTAGGCAGTTGCTTCTAAGTCAGATAGTTTAGATAGATTGGGTTCTGTGTGGCTGGGAAATTGACCTTCCAGCGGATCTTTTTTTTTTTTTTGTGCTATTAGTGAGTTCCAGGCAAAGACAGCAGGGCACATTTCATCATAGAACTCTGTTGTGCACTGCTTCTATTGTGCTCCATGCATGAGTACACCTTTGAAACTGAAATTTTTGCTGTTACTACCATAATACATGCAGCAGGTCACATCGCAGCTTGAGATTTTTTGGTGCATATATTCTACTGTATGCAAAGCTCGTTCACAGTAAAAAAAAATATCAAATTTTTTCTCTTACTAATGTGATACAGGACGCCACATCACAGCTTGTAAGTTTCTGGGGGTGAAATTCAACTGTATGCAGAGCTCAATCACAGTAAACAAATCAATTTTTTTCTGTTACTAAGGTGATACAGCAGGGCAGATCTCAGCTTGAAATTTTTTGGTGCATATATTCTTTTTTATACAGGCCTCATCCACAGTAAAAGAAAATAATTTCTTCTATTACTAATGTGATACCGCAGACCACATCTCAGTTTGAAATTGTTTGGAGCATATATTCTATTGTATACAGACCTCATCCACTGTAAAAAAATATAAAAAAAATTTTTTTGTTGCTAATAGCATGCTCCAACCACACTATCTGAGCAACATGAGTGGGAAAAGTGAGGTCGTAATGGAAGGGGGAATAGGCTTGGTGTTCAAGGTGTATGTGGGGTAGGTGGTAATGTTAGTGAAAGCTGTAGTGAACCAACACTGTCACATTCTAGCCAAAGACAACTGACAACTTCTGTTACTGGACAGGCTACTGCACTCCCTTTGGCAGCCGCACAGCGGTACGCCTTGTACATGAGGACCAGAAAGAGCAAGTGGCCTCTCCTCCTCTTCCTCCACCTCAACACACACAGTACAGTCCTAAGAGTTGGCACCCCAATTACCCTGATCTCCCATCACAACTCTCCAGCCGCCCAGCTGACTGTAGGGAACCACAGATGAGTGAGTCTGCAGTGCTGTTCACACATTCTATACCATGGGAATTAGCGGTCTGCTCCAAAGATTCACAGACTCAAGAGGAGGAAAGCATCTGCAACAATGCTCAAATTTTTTTTAGGAGCAGGACAAAATAGGGTTCGAGCAGAATCGTGACCCTCGCCACCAGATGTTAACCACCATGGGGGGAGTTGATCTTGATGAGATTTAAGATACCTGAGGCGCACATAGACGGTACTGTGCTGTCAGGGCAGGAAGGGGGTGACTTTCAGGGCGAGGAATGGGAGAACAGAGAGGATGAATATGAGGTTGTAAATCCTACTCGGTGTGAGCCCAGAGCCCGGCAGCTGAATAGCTCATTTGAGGAGGTGGGGGAGGAAGACAATGAGCTTATGTTGCGCCCTACGGCACAGACACGGAGTGATGCAACCACGAAGAGCACTGCATCCTTAGCCACAACTGTGCCTGTGGCCAGCAGAGGTCGCTGTTCTGCAGATCCCCAGGGCGGCAAGGGTTGCCTAGCCTGTTCTTTTTCTTGACAACGCAAAGGATGAGCCAACTCACATTATCTGACAACTTTGCAAAAAAGACTCAGTAGAGGGAAAAATGCAATAATTTGACTACTACATGCATAAACCGTCACATACGCGATCAACATGTGTTACTCTGGCAATCTCACTACGATAAAATGTGGACCAACGGGCTTAACAAACCATCGGCCGCCCCATCAACCACATCTGCTGTTTCTTCCTCTTCCGTCACTGTGCCAAGTGTTGTCACGCAGAACCTCCACTTGTTTACCTGCTCCAGTCAGGCTGAATGAGAGCCCATGAGCGGTAATTGCAGTGGATATGCCTGCTGTTTTTGCTTCACCGAGCACACCACATCTCTCTTAATCCACCATAACATCTCCGCCTGCACCTATCTCACGGTCCAGCAGTTTGGCATGTTCACCCTACTCCACCCTCTCTCAGCACTACAGCCAGCCCTGGGCCCTGCAGTTGTGGTCACGTAAAAGATTAGTTCCTCCTACAGTCATGGCCAAAAGTATTGAGAATGAGACAAATAGTAATTTTTCCAAAGTTTACTGCTTCATTTTTTGTAATGGCAATTTGCATATACTCCTGAATGTCAAAGAGTGATCAGCTTAACAGCAATTACTGTACTTGCAAATTCAATATTTGCCCAGAAAATGAATTTTAACCCCCAAAACACATTTCGACATCATTGCAGTCCTGCCTTAAAAGGAGCAGCTAACATCGTTTTAGTGATTGATCCATTAACACAGGTGTGGGTGTTGATGAGGACAGGGCTGGCGATCAATCAGTCATGATTAAGTAAGAATGACATCACTGGACACTTTAAAAGGAGGCTGGTTCTTGGTATCATTGTTTCTCTTCAGTTAACCATGGTTATCTCTAAAGAAACACGTGCAGCCATCATTGCACTGCATAAAAATGGCCTAACAGGGAAGAGTATCGCAGCTACAAAGATTGCACCTCAGTCAACAATCTATCGCATCATCAAGAACTTCAAGGAGAGAGCTTCCATTGTTGTCAAAAAGGCTCCAGGGCGCCCAAGAAAGACCAGCAAGCGCCAAGACCGTATCTTTAAACTGTTTCAGCTGCGGGATTGGACTACCAGCAGTGCCGAGCTTGCTCAGGAATGGCAGCAGGCTGGTGTGAGTGCTTCTGCACGCACTGTGAGGCGGAGACTCTTTGAGCAAGGGCTGGTTTCAAGGAGGGCAGCAAAGAAGCCACTTCTCTCCAGAAAAAACATCAGGGACCGACTGATATTCTGCAAAAGGTACAGGGAGTGGACTGCTGAGGACTGGGGCAAAGTCATTTTCTCTGATGAATCCCCTTTTCGATTGTTTGGGACATCTGGAAAACAGCTTATTCGGAGAAGAAGAGGTAAGCGCTACCACCAGTCTTGTCTCATGCCAACTGTAAAGCATCCTGAAACCATTCATGTGTGGGGTTGCTTCTCAGCCAAGGGAATGGGCTCACTCACAGTCTTGCCTAAAAACACAGCCATGAATAAAGAATGGTACCAGAATGTCCTCCAAGAGCAACTTCTCCCAACCGTCCAAGAGCAGTTTGGCGCCCAACAATGCCTTTTCCAGCATGATGGAGCACCTTGCCATAAAGCAAAGGTGATAACTAAATGGCTCATGGAACAAAACATAGAGATTTTGGGTCCATGGCCTGGAAACTCCCCAGATCTTAATCCCATTGCGAACTTGTGGTCAATCATCAAGAGACGGGTGGACAAACAAAAACCAACAAATTCTGGCAAAATGCAAGCATTGATTATGCAAGAATGGACTGCTATCAGTCAGGATTTGGTCCAAAAGTTGATTGATAGCATGCCAGGGAGAATTACAGAGGTCTTGAAGAAGAAAGGGCAACACTGCAAATATTGACTTGCTGCATTAACTCATTCTAACTGTCAATATAACCTATTGGTACTCATAATATGATTGCAATTATATTTCTGTATGTGATATAAACATCAGACAAACACAGATAAAAACCAGAGGCCAGCAGATCATGTGAAAATATAATTTTGGTGTCATTCTCAAAACTTTTGGCCATGACTGTACACATGACAAAGCTAAGAGGTTGAACTCCACCATCTCCAATCTGTTGGCCATAGAAATGCTGCCTTTGTGCCAGGGGAATACAGACTGTTTCCGAAAGGTGATGGCCATCGCTGTCCCCCAGTACCATTTGCGCAGTCGCCATTACTTTTCTAAGAAAGCTGTGTCTGTGCTACACCGGCATGTTCCACACATCACCCGTTCCTTGACTAAATCTATGTCAGCCAAGGCGCATTTCACCAAAGACACCTGGATGAGTAAGCATTGCCAGAGGTGTTACATTTCGCTGACTGGGCACTGGGTGACTCTGGTGGATGTGGGGGAAGGGGCAGCTCCATAAGTGTTGGAATCCCCAAGGCTTGCAGGACAAACCTCTGTATTTAACACTTCCTCCACTGTTTCTGCCTCCTCCACCTCCTCTAGGGCCTCCACCTGCGCCCTCAAGCTCAGCCTTAATGAGACACGTGTTCCAACAGTGCAGAGCGAATTCCCACCACCTCCATACTGCGCAGCCAGGGCTCACTGCAATCGGGCAGTGTTAAAATTAAAATGCCTTGGAGATTGCAGTCATACAGCTGAAGAGTTGTGGACAGCTATCCAGGCCGAGTTTGAGCAATGGCTGTCTCCGCTGACCCTGTAGCCAGGGAAGGCCGTGTGCGCTAACAGTGCAAACCTGGTGACGGCCCTACGCTGGGGCAAGTCATTATCCCGGCCTAGATGCACTGCTGCAGAAAACACGGAAGCTGTGTGCCCACTTCCGCTATTCTCACCCCTCAGGTCATCGACTTGCATCGATACAGAGCTCTTTGTCCCTGCCAGTTAATGGTTGATATGCGATGTGCCGACACAGTGAAATTCCACTTTACACATGTTGCAGTGACTGTGGCAGCAGCGACAAGTTCTGGCACAGCATCTCATGTCATATGGCATGGGCCAACGCAGAACGGGCATGGTGCAAATCACGTTTGTGGAGTGGGTACAGATTAAGGACCTCTGCATTCTTCTGCACAATTTTGAAATGGCTACTAAGATGGTTATTGCTGATGATGCAATCATCAGCCTCACTATTCCAGTCATCTACATGCTGTGGCAGACTTTGAATAGCCTGCAGGAGGAGGTGGTGGTCCCAGAGGAAGAGAAGGAAGCAGAGGAGGATGCAGAAGGGATAACAATTTCTCTAAGTTCCAGACTGTCGTCACACAGGCAGGTGCCAAGGGAGGGTGGATTACAGCGATCAAGAGGGGCTGGTGATATCACACAAACTGTTAGTGAAGGTGCAGGAGCCGAGGAACAAATGGAGGAGAAAGGTGATGGGCAAGCAAGTCAGGAAATGAAGAGGATAATCATCCCCTCTCTGTTGTTTGTGATTGGCGGGATGGGACAGAGGAAACAAGCATGAGTGTTACCCAGCCACCAACACACATGGGCTTGAAATGCATGGACGAACCCGACACATGAGCACCTTCTTGCTGCACTATCTGCAACATGATGATCCCCATATGGTTAGAATTCAAAATAGTACTGACTACTGGGTTGCTACTCTGTTAGATCCATGTTATAAGAGTAAATTTTGTCACATGCTTACCGCCCTGGAAAGAGACCCGCGCATGCTGGAGTATCGAAACACTCTTTTAGACAACCTTAAGAGAGGTTTTCCCCAAGATATCAGTGAGGCACCCAGTATGCATCGCAGGTGTAGACTTCCAACCTCAGGAATGTCAATCTGTCAACGCAAACACATTAGCAGCAGCAGCAGCGTATGTGGAAGAAGCAATTTCTGTGAGTCTTTTCACACATTTTAGACCAGCTCGTGCACCAGCACAACAGTGTACAAATCTGACACATGGTGAATGACTGGAGAGGATGGTGCAGGGGTATCTCAAGCTCAATATCAATACCATCAGGGAGGGTTTGGACCCTTTTAAATTTTGGTCTTCAAAAATGGAAGAGTGGTCTGAGCTTGCCTGTCATGCCTTGGAGGTTTTATCATGCCCAGCAGCCAGTGTTCTCTCAGAACGTGTCTTTAGCATTGCTGGTGGTGTCCTGACGGATAAGCGCAGCTGGCTGTCCCCTGAAAAAGTAGACCACCTAACTTTCATCAAGATGAACAAGTCATGCATCTCCAAGGACTTTTGCACCACAATCGCAGACTGTAGAGACTAGGTGATGGTGAAGACTTTAGTGTGCTGCATTGATCTCATGTAATTGCAGTCTGTGATATCTTTTTTTCATGGCATCTGTGCCTGCTGTTGCTGCTGCAGATGTTAACACTATTTTTTTTAAATATGGAGACTCCTGGTTGGGTCTCCATCTGCTGGGCTTGATGTAGTGGAAGAGGTCCTCATTATACTATTTCTACTCTGGTGAAATTGATGCCATTTTGGTGGTGTGAAGACTCGTGGTTGGGTCTCCTTCATGTGTGTTGCCTGTAGCAGTAGGGCCTTCAGACCGGCAGGCCTCCACTTACTTTCAGTCAACTACCTGTGTTACTATCCTTAAATTTTTGTAACAATAGTATTCTATAAAACTCATTTTTCTGCCATCTGAGTGTGGCTGAGCAGAAAAGCAGCTTGAGCTGTGGCTTGTGATATCAGGGCTCCCAGCACAGCAGGCATACACCGATTCCTTACCCACCTCATCTTAATTTGAAGTTAAATTCAAAGCTGTAAATGCTGGCCCACACCATGATACCTCATGCATGGCCCATGGCTGACTACTGCTGTGCCATTATAAAATTTGCACTGTGGGTCAGTTGATGCCACTTTTCCTGGTGTCTGCCCCTAAGCTGTTTAAGCAGCTTTTGGGCCTGTTTGAAGGGGTTGTGTATGCGTTTGGTTTTGCCTCCCATTGCATCCAATGGGTTCGGCATGTTCAACGAACTGTTCGGCAAACTATTCAGCAAACATTGGGACGTTTGCTGTGCTGAAAGGAACCAAACATTGAAAGGTTCGCTCATCTCCAGTTTCCACGCCGGACAGGTGTCTTTCTCAAGTGTAAGAAAAACTTTATCAGTTGCGGAATGAAGCAGATTTTTCTGCTAAGATATATTACAAAAGTTTCTTATATTCGCCTGTACTATTGATTCATGCAGAATTTGTTGAAGGTACCATTCTTAAACCACTCATAAAATACCAAGAGAGTGATTCCTACCTGTCTTAGAGAAAATGGTAGTCCAAATGAAGATAAATGCGTGCAGCTTCCAGGGGTCCTTTGAAGAAGTCACAACTGCAGCTAGAGGTGATGGACGAGTGCCGGAGTCTGTAGAACAAGTCGTGAGTGTTGCAGAAAATGGGTTCAAACAGCGTATTAACGCCGGAGATAAAGGGCTGCAGAGACTCTCAGAGACTCGGGCTTTCAGGTACATGTATTTTATGAGTGGTTTGCAGCGCATCTCTTTTCTTTTTATCATTTCATTATTATTTGCACCAGGGCATACGGTGCTTTGAGATTGCGGCTCTTTGCCTATCTGATCTTACTATAGCAGCAGCGCTATTGCAGTTTTTTACATTTTACCTTTCTTAAACCATTTTGTGTGGTATAACTATGTTACAAGGGCATATGAATTAAAATTTTGAAAATTGCTAATATTTCACCAAATTTATCACCAGTCTTATTGTCCTAACTTTACAATGACCAAGAAGTAAAAGTGTCATAAAAGAAAAACTCACTATCATCACACTGTTATGGTAAATATTTATAGTTTGCTTTGATTATTATTTAGACAACTAAATATACCTATGTATCTCTGATAATTTTGTATTTTAGTAATTAGTTTTATAAGTGTTATTCACGAAAGCAATAACACAGGGTGTTGCCTCTAATATAGAGGTGTCTTTGTGTTAAGTTTTCTTTGTTACAGAAGGCATAGGGAACTGGACAGAACTAGTTTCAAGGACTTCAGCAAAATCCAAAATTTACAAACTTGTTGTTCCCAACTAAAATACTTTCTTCCCCAATTAAAATATTTTCTTTCTTATGTAATGCACTAAAACATCCTCTTTCTTCTGTGGGTGTAATAAAATACCGTACTTGTTGCTTGGGATCTGAGGGCAGACAAGAATTGTACACTGAGAGACACTGTCTGTGCGCCATTTTCTTATCTCTGATCCATCGTATTTATTTAATTTGGACAAAATAATGGCAGATTTGGAGATTGTTTGAATCACAACCCAAATTAGCTCTCCTTCGAAGGGGCTACCTCAACACCACCAAAATTGAAACATTTTAAAAACGAGTCTTTGTTAAAAAATCAAAACTGGCTTTGGTGTTAAGAGGTTAAATATGGAATAAAATTTTGTTTTACTTTTTTGTTTTTTTTTAAGGGAAAAATGCACTTCTATTGTTACACTTCATCACTGTCATCTATGGATGAAGAATCCTCTAGAAATAACCTACCGACTACGAGTAGTACCAAACCTACGAATAACAGAGAATATGGACAGCTGAGGGGAAAATCTTATCCCAAACATAAATTGTCATCCCCACAACCCCGGGAGAAAAAATCCAAATCCACTAACCTTGAGGTAATCAACCTTTCTACACATGTTCTGTCCGATAACCAAAGAGACGTCCTCGCTCTGGGTTTAACTTTTGTGCCGACTAATAATTATAATTTTTTTACAGTACTGAAGGACCTACAATTATTTCTTAGAAAGGTGATCCTACAGAAACTGCACACCAAACCAATGTCGGACGTTAATCTGAATACCACTGTGGAAAAAGAGGCCCTGTCAGCTCTAGAGGAATTGGAAAGAGAAAATATCTCAACCCAAACAGGTACTTTCCCCTGTTCGGTTCGGGCCAGATCTACAGCTTTCCCTCCCTTTCTTCTCTGCCCACAAGTAGAGATATTTAACAAACTAGTCAGTAATGACCTTAGGACATTGTCAGGGGGACCTAAACATGACAATCGCACTGTCGGTCAGAGAATGGCACTTGGCGAGCTACAGTCGCTCAAGGATGTAGTATTTAAACCTGCGGACAAGGGAGGGAACGTGTTGATCTGGCCAGTTACGAAATACGAGAAAGAAGCCATTAGACAACTTAGGGACCGGTCTTCATATATCACTCTACCTAACAATCCCTTGACAGCTTTCAGGGCAGATCTTTTTGACATTCTTGAGCGGGCCTATGAACAAGGTATTATACCGAAAATTTTTTTTGATGGCCTATGTGTCAAATGCCCAGTGATTCCCACCTTTTATTTACTCCCGAAAGTACATAAGAATCTTATGGAACCACCGGGATGTCCGATTGTCTCTGGCATTGGAGGGCTGTGTGATCCCATTTGTAAATTCGTTGAATACTATTTACATCCACTTGTTGAGACCTTGCCCTCCTATGTCAGGGACACTGGTGACGTCCTCAGGAAAATTGACGGTTTATACCTTGACTCAGATAGTCTTCTAGTGGCTGTTGACGTTGAGTCATTATATACTAGTATTGACCATGGGGATGGACTACGGGCCGCGGCGTTCTTCCTCGAGACCAGCAATCTAGATGCCTCTCTCCATGCACTGATCCTGAAATTATTAGAGTTCATATTGACTCATAATTTCTTCACATTTAAAGACAGATTTTTTCTTCAGAAACGCGGCACTGCGATGGGCGCGGCGTGTGCGCCGTCCTACGCTAACCTCTTTCTCGGGTATTGGGAGAGAGAGGTTTTCGGGGATGGCGCGTGCGCCGCTACCCATGCACAGTGCTGGTACAGATATATAGATGATATCTTTAGCATTTGGCAGGGTCCCGAGACTGAGCTTCGTGATTTTATCTCCTCTCTGAATTCAAACAACCAAAATATTAGACTTACCTAAATATTGGATCCGACTCATATTGATTTTTTGGACATTGGGATTAGTGTCCAATAGGATGGTCTAGTGCTGACTGATGTTTTTCGCAAGAAAACATCAGTGAATGCATTACTTCATGCAACATCAGCTCACATACCGTCTACTATTCGGCCATTCCAATGGGACAGTATCTCAGAACTAAGCGCATCTGTTCCACTTATGCGGCGTTTGAGGCTCAGTCTCGGGACCTCCAACAGAGATTCCATGAACGAGGTTACAGTGCACGGAGTATTAAAAGAGGCTATAGACGGGCGAGGAGGACTCCACGTGATCTCCTTCTAACTAGCGCTAAAAAGTCACCAGAGAAGGACCCCCCCCATTAGGTTCATATCGACATACAATAGTCATTGGCATGCTATACGAGGAATCCTCAATAAACATTTGTCAATTCTTAAAACTGAACCTATACTTAACAAAATCCTGCCAGATAGACCATTAATGACGGCCCGGAGGGGTAAAAGTCTGAGAGATTCGTTAGTCAGGAGCCATTATGTTGCCCCCACTTCAACCCCCTTTGGGATGGCTAAACAAAGATGGGGATGTTACCCGTGTGGATCCTGTAAGGCGTGCAGAAATATAATCCGTACTAAGTCATTCTCTGCCAATAACGGTCAATATTTCCTGTAGCTCTACATACATTGTATATATGGCTAACTGTCCCTGCAACCTCAGCTATGTGGGACTCACTTCCCGAGAATTTCAGGTGCGTGTCAGGTAACATGTCAGGGATGTGGTTGCTGCACGGGACACCCCTGACGTCTCAACACTCAAGACCATCCCGCGACACTTCAGGCTGCGCCATAACTGTGATCCCTCATCCCTTATATTTAGAGGCATTAACATGGTACATTTGGGCACGAGAGGGGGTAACTATAAACGTATATTGGCGCAGCTTGAGTGCCGCTGGATTGCTATCCTGGACACGGTGACCCCTGGTGGTTTGAATGAAATAAATAGTTTTTCATCATTTTTATAGACCCCGTTTTCCCTTGTTTTTTATGTGATTTTAACTTTTTTTGTTTATGTTGATTTTTCCCTTTATAGCTTTGCATCTTGTTATCACCATATATATGCCTCGACTTCTGTATGGAACTACTGGACACTCTAGGGAAGTGATGATTTCACCAACCAGGAATCGATCACTACATACAAGATTTTAACTACTCAATGGAACGATATTACTATATCTGTATTGACATTGCATCTGTATATATGTATATACTGTATTGCTGTTTCTCCTGATCAGGGTAATAGCTGCTCTTTATATATTGATTCATTGTCTCCTCCTTCTTGTATATTGAGCCTTGTCATATACATTTAGTATGTATCCCTGTGCCCTTATCTCGTCCCCTACTTGTCATGGCCGCCGCTGAGCCACGCATGCGCAGTGCCGTCCTGGTCTGGCCGCGTCCCATCGGGCTTCCGTAAGTTGGAGCTGTGGGTAGTGACGTCACTAGTTGCGCGTCCCTGCCCATGGTTCCGTCGGGAAACTGGCCGGATGTGACGTGGTACGGGGGGACGCTCTGTCACTCCGCATGCGCTGCAGCAATCAGCGTCGTCACCTGCGATACGTCCGTGCAGGAGATATAATGGTGCCCACCCCTTCCACAACCACAGCCCCCCGAAGAAGCCATGCGAAACGCGCATCGGGGCTGCAGAGTGGCCTGGTGGTAACCGCAGTACCTTATGGGTGAGCTCTCTGATCCTACCTGCGATTGTTATTTTGCCTGTTCAACTCTCCTTGGTGGCTTTTTTGACTGTTGTTCTCTGTGTGGAGGCACCTACCTTAGGGAGACTGTTCAAACTCCATACATTACCTACTGCCACGTCTATAATGTTTACATGTGCCATGGATTTATTATATGCTACTGTTGAATAGGGTCAGTCAGCTGTTCCCTTAGGACCCACCAACAATTGCTGCCCTGCACTTGTGTGTATTCCTACCCCGAGAGATCTATTTTCTTAACTTTGTTATGTGATTTTAATTTTATAAATTAAATAAAGTGTCTTTTATATATCAATATGGATTTATACTTGATTTGGGAGAATACTCCAATTTTGTAGGCTACATTTCTATTGTTATGCTGCATACGATTTTCTGGTATTGGGTGTTACCTCTGAAAAATACATATCTTTCATAATAATACAGAGGGCTCAGATTCATCAAGATGGACATTGTTCACAATGGTCATAATGAGGGGGTGTGTTGGATTGAGAGGCACCTGATTCATTAGAAGGCGCGAGCCTCTTAAATCATTTGGTTGTCAAGAATTAGACAAGTGGGTGTCACCATGCCCTATCCCAGCATATCACATTTTGGCGATGCTGGACAAAACTAGCATAAAAACGCTAAAAGTCGCATAATTTCTGCTTGCCTCCATGTTATGCAAAAATGTTGCAGTTTCAAAGAGTTTTACACCAGGTTTCTGGTGTAATCTCTTTCATGAATAGGGATCATGATTTGAAGATGAATCAAACCCACATACATTTAGCAGTCTATTATTAATATGGGGATTATGCAACAAGGTTTATTACACAAGTTGTATTTTAAATGTACGGCTTCAAATGTTTATTTTAAACTCTTGGAGATTAAGTCGTCAAAATCCATTATACTATCAAGCAAGCAATAGTCAGTAAAATAACATGGGAAAAATCAAGTTCAGTAAGAAATTTTCCAAAGACTAGTGAAGCTTAGCTTTGTTATGAAAAATGACAGTATAGTGGAGTTTTCTTTTTCATGTGCTGTATGAAATCCAATTCTTTAAACAACTTCTTGTACTTTTTAATCCAAAGTCACTGTTCCCAATTCTCCTTTGCGGAAAGATCGAATGAAGTCATAAGCAGCAGCTGAGTAATTTGGAACTGTAATATTCACATTTCCTAAAAATACACATCGAAATAAACATGATAAAATAAAAGAATTTAGACATATTTGACTGAAAAGGCCCCAAAAGGAAAAACCTAGTCATGTGAAATAAATATACACAAATATATATTTCAAGTCTGTCACAAAAAATGGAAAGTGTATGGTAGAAAAAATGAAGTTGAACATTGTTTTTCTGTGATGTAATCCCAGTTCACTTTATAAAGGAAGAAGATACATTTCTGACATAGAACATAATAGTGCGATAGTGGAGATAGAAGCAGAATACTGGGGCTGCGCTTGCCTCTCCTACCTGACGCGCCCCCTGGGCCATATTCTTTAGGGGGAATATCCGGAGCCGGATCAGATGGGAGTTGTAGTCTTCCGAGTGGCTGTGACCCGGTCCGTGCCCAGGGTGTCAAACTCAGTTGTATGTGGCAGTCCTACAGATGTTATTAAGTTCTTAATGTCGACTACGCCACCCGTTGTGTTGCGGTCACTATGGCCGCCGCTGCAGCAGGGTCCGCTGAGGCTGATGGTGCAGGTGCAGCTTTGGTGATATAACCCCCAACGGGTGGGGTATAGCCTCAGGGGGATCAGGTGCAGAGGATGGGGGTTGTGGTGATGCAGTGTAGACGGCAATCAGAGACAGAGTCGGGTTATGCAGTTTAGGATGTTTACTCACTGCTGATGTTCCGGTCACTCCAGCTTCGAGTGACCTCCCGAGCCGTGCTGCGTCCACCAGGTTCTGGATCCAGCCAACCCCCAAGCGAGTCCGGAGCGTGACCCTGAGCTCTCCTTCTGTCCTTTCTCTGGCCGTCCCCACTATTGATCCACCCAGGTCCAGCTCCCTCGGGCCTTCTGTTGGGTGACCCTTGGCCTTGGGTTCCCTGACCCTCCACGTGGTATGCCTTCGTGGTGGATGTGGTGGGTGGCCGTGGCAGACGCTGCCCACGGCCTCCGGTCTCTGGCTGGGGTGTGTTTTTGCCCCCACCAGCTTGGGTTCCGGTACCCTAATGCCGGCTCTTCACCCGTTGTTTTAATTTGGGATCTTAGAGTCCTCTCTTCTGCTTCCCCCTCTGGGTCTCTCTTTCTTTCTCCTCTCTCTCTCTGGGTCTCTCTTCTCCTCCGCTCGCTGACTTTCTCTCTGCAACTGACCCTGTTCTTAGTTGGTGCCCACCTTATATACACCCTCTATGTGTGAGCTCAGGTGACCAGCACCCAATGAGCTCCTATCTTTACCCAGGCTGCTCCCCCTATCTGCCCCTACACTACTTGGGATGTACCACCCCCCTCCCACTCCAGCCAGGAACAGACTCGGTCGTACCTGCACATTTCTAAGTGGGAGTACCGTCGGTCTGCTCCTCGGAAATGGGATGTGTGTAGTGCATGCAGCCTACCGAGCTCAGATCCACACTCCATCCTTACCCGGGAGTGGAATATCACACCTCTGGGTTGAGGTGCAATACCCCTGTAGCAGCCGAATCCTCAGGGTGCTACATACCACTGATCCAAGACGTCTTCAGAGGGTGGTGATGCAGGAAACAGTAGTAAGTAACTGCACCACTGTCCCTGATGACATCCTGTTCCAGGAGGGAAGCGAGTGCAGTCCCAGCCTCCTGTAACCATCCTGTTGGAGAAACCTCTCAAACGAAACATCACAGGAAGTATAAAAAAAAACACTTTTAGAGAATAGCTAGATAGGTTTATTGTAAAATGCCCTACACTTCTCCCTAATTACAAGAGTGCTTAGGGTGTAAGGATAGATATTTAGGTCCTCGACAATATGCATGTACTCTTAGTGGTTCATTCACAGATCTCCTATAATGGTATGCTACAACATTTAATAGAGTGGATGACAAACTATTTAGTTTTATTTATTTTTTTCTTATATTCTTCCTTCTAAAACTCAGGTGTGTCTTATGGTGAGGTACATCTTATAATCCCCAAAATACAGTAAGGCTGTGTGCCCATGATGAGTTTTTTAAGCGTTTCTGCAGCGGCAAAAACACTGCAGAAACGCTTAAAAATGCATGGTAGAAGGCCTGCCATGTTCCCCAATGATAATCTGCATGTGCTGTGCACATGCTGCGGAAATTTCCGCTGCGGATTATCATTGCGGAAAAATACACAGCATGTCCATTAATTTTGCGGACACGCAGCGTAATTGTCACCATTGACTTTCATTGGAACGCTTGGATTCTGCATCAGTGCATCTGTACATGCGGAATCCAAGCGTTTAAATGTGAGGATGGTACCCAAGTGTGGAGGAGAGGAGACTCTCCTCCGGACCCGGGTACCACAGAACCTGTAAAAAAAAAGAATAAAATAAAAAATAAATATCATATTTACCTTCTGATGGCCCCCGCTGCGCTTGTCCTCCCTTGCCGGCAGCTCGCGGTGGACTGAAGGACCTGCGCTGACGTTATAGTCATGTGACGGCAGGTCCTTCAGTGTAGTGTACCGCGAGCTGCCGGCAGCCAGGACGGAGCGAAGCAAGAATCCGGGGGCCTTCGGAAGATAAGTATAGATTTTTTTATTTTTAAACATTCTTTAAGGTCACACTATATAAATCCATGCCGTTTGCATGGATTTATATAATGTGACCAAGTTGACAAGCACTTTCCAAGTGATGCTAAAATCGCTTGGAAAGCGCTTGTCAACCCGCATGCGGAAATGCATGTGAAGAACGCTTCACATCCGCATGTCCCTGGCAGGAAAAACGCATGTACAATCCGCATGGACAATCCGCATGTGTTTTTTCTGCCAGGGAGATTCAGAAACGCTCAGGAAAAAATCCTGAGCATTTCTGCATCGTGGGCACATAGCCTAAATTGGCATTCTTTCTTCACAAATATCACTTTTATAACAGAGAAGGAAATTAGGGAAACCCAATCCAAGTTCTATTGTGCTGTTTAATCCATTTTCAGATGTATTCTTAATTTGGCCCTAATCTGCTTACTAGACACACAGCAGGGCCAAGAATGAAGGGAGCACCATTTAACTTTCAGGCAACAATTTTGGCTAGAATAAATTTCAGGGTCCATCACATGCTGGTAGAGGCACTGAGCTGTCAGAATAACAACCCAGGAGTGTTAATATAGTGTTCGAAGTACTAGGACTAAAACATAATATTTATTAAATTAATTTAAAATTATTTCATACTCTTCTCACCCCCAATATGAGAAAATTGTGCAAAGAAATTCAGCAGTTCAAATAGAATTCTAACAGTATTTTCAGGACATTTACCACAAAATAGAAGAGATGCTGAATAATGGTTCATAAGTGCCTTATTTCATTTGCCTTGTAATAAAGAATCTGAGAACCAAACTATCCCTAAAGTCTATATCTCAGTGTTGACTCTAAATGGGTTTGCCGCCCTAACAATGGCAATCACGCCACTGACTTGCAAACCTAGTCCTTTTTCAGAGTCCCTAACAATCCTCTGAACATGTGTTTTGTCTCCTGTGCTATTTATATATACACTGAAATTTCAACACCAAGAAAAAAAAAGTTATGGAATGATTAAAATCACAGGATCTTTAGACATGTTAATGATAAAAAAAAAATGAAAACATTTTCAAAATCATTATTGACTGAGTGCCACATGCAGAACATGCCATGGCATGCTAATAATTCGGTTATTTATGGCAATCTGAGGACTGTTATGCCACACAGAATAAATGTGGGTATTCCACTGCTGGTAGCTTCCTTTGCATTCGTCAACCGATGCTGATCCAGATGTGCTCGATGGGAGTCAAGATCAGAGATGATGCATGCCATAGTAGTACATTTAGGCCATGCAGGCTGTTCTCAATAACACCAACAACATGTGGCCTGGAGTTGTGTTGAAACTGGGCTCCTTGGACACTTTGGAGAATTGGCAGTACCAACAGTTCCACGACCAAATCTATGTAAAGCCGAGCTGTTCGTGTATCCAGAATGAAGACTAGAGGGGTCCATCTACTGTACGTTATGCCACCCCACACAAAAATACCAGAAGTAGGACCACTGAAGTTCCCTTGTGAAGGCCTCTTTATGGTGTTGCCTTCATGGTCTCATCAGATTCAAAGAATAGCACGCAGTGAACCATTCTGTACTGCAAATTAAATTAGACATCACTTTAAAAACATAAGGTGTCAAACAGTGTCTACACAAACCATTAGAAGGTGTTTGCACAACATTGGCTTAAAAGCCAGACATCAAGCTATAGGTGTTCCATTAACCTCACACCAAATATCTCAAAGACTATCATAGTGTAACACAAGACAGCAATAGAGGTTGGTATGGAGAGCTATACTCTTCAGCAATGAGTCCTGCTTTTGACTTGAATGCCATGATAGCTGGAGATTCGTCTATAACGCCATGAAGAGGCCTTTACAAAGGAACATGAAAGTGTCCCAGGAGACGTTCTTCAATACTATAATACCAAGCAGCATTTGGCTCTAGATGTGTGGTGAGCGCCTTGCACCTCCAAGCGCTTCACAGAAGTTTATAACGTTAAGATATGAAAATAAAAGAAAATCACATTTTGCCCACAAAAATGTTTTTTGGCCCCAATTTTTTTACTTTCCTAAGGGTAACAGGAAAAATTGCACCATATAATTTGTTGTGCAATTTCTCCTGAGTATGCAGATACCCCATATGTGGGGGAAAACTATTGTTTGGGCGCACGGCAGGGCTCAAAAAGGAAACAGTGATGTTTTAGAGCGTAGGTGTCATGTCGCGTTTGGAGAGCTCCTGATGTGTTTAAACAGTGGAAACCCCCGACAAGTGACCCCATTTTGGAAACTAGACCCCTCAAGGAATTTATCTACACATGTGGTGCGCACCTTGAGCCCCCAGGTGCTTCACAGAAATTTACAACTTTGATCTGTGAAATGAAAAAAAATATATTTTTCCCACAAAAATTTTGTCTTAGCCCCAAATTTTTTCAATTTCACAAGGATAGCAGGAGAAAATGGACCCCAAAATTTGTTGTGCAATTTCTCCCGATTACACAGATACCCCATATGTGGTCAAAAACTACTTTTGAGTCACAGTGCAAAGCTCAGAAGGGAAGAAGCGCTATATTAGAGTTCAGATTTCGCTGGAAAGGTTTGAGGGGGCCATGTCACACTGGCAGTGCTCCAGAGGTGCCAGAACAACAGAAACCCCTCCATATGTGATCTCATTTTACAAACTACACCCCCCCAACGAATCCATCTAGGGGTGCAGTGATCATGGGCAGTGAAGAAAGAATAAATGACATTTTTACAACTAAAATGTTGTTTTAGGCCTAAGTTTTTAATGGGACACAGCGTTATTTGCCTCCAGGAGTGCAGATTTTTCTAGAATAGTTAGCAGACACCATATACAGAGCCACTAAGTGCTAGAAGAGCAGAATCCCCCCTTAAGTGACCCTATTTTGGAAATGATACTCCTTTGGGAATTTATCTACAGGTGTAGTGATGATTTTGACTCCCTGGGTGTTTTCCAGAAACAAGCAGCAGTGGATGTTGCTGAGTGAAAGTTGCAAACTGACGTTGTAGTGACCAGTACATTGTGCCCAGCTCATGCTTCTAGAGAAATGCACCTGTAAATTAGGTGGGCTCTGATTGCTACAGAAATTCCAAACATGTGGAAGATAACTGCTGTTTAGACACACTGGGGTTCAGAAGGGAGTGGGGCATTTGGGAGCGCATTATTTGCTGAATTTCTTTTGAGGGGCGAGGAGCAATTTCACTTTTCCAGAGCCTTTGCACTACCAGCAACGCCGAAGCCCCCTATATTTCCAATAACAGATGATGGATCAGAGTGGGTTTTTTTTTGTTGCGGATTGATTTGAAGCTTTTGTTGGGAACATTTTACATAATATTTTGTATAACATTTATCCTCCGCTCTACGCTGAGCACTTTCCATCTTAATCTCCGAGTGACGCGATTCAGATGAAACCCCCAAGGGATTCATTCACTATAATGAGGCAGCAGTGTTACTCTGGACACCCAGGAATGATAGCAGAGAAATGAAACGACGACTGACTAGTTTCGGCATACCATGACTATGATTAAGGTTGTATGCCGAAACTAGTCAGTCGTCGTTTCATTTATCTGTAGTCTGGTCTGCTATGTGCTATCATTCCTGGTTTTAATGTTTTTGTGACATAAACTTCAAGTTTTACTTACCTGGGTACGTTTTGCTGGAGAATCTATTTTTTTTCTTTTTGCAATGAGTTTCCCAATTTCGGAAGATATCACTGTAGAGGCCCCATACGAATTTTCTTTTCGTTTTTGCCCATATAATCAAGTGGGCAATTGATTTGGGACAAATATACTACACCTTTTATTCTACATTTCATAAAAATTTTTAATTTCTTCTGTAGTAAACCAGGTAAATGTTTTGTGTATTTGATTGCAGACAGAAAACAAAGCAGAAAGTCCCCTTGGGTTTTCTAAACAGTCAATGTTCTTTGGATGGCTTTGGGAAAAAAAATAGATCTTTACCATGAGATCGCAAATACTCTTGCCTTTGCTAAAGGTAATTTGAGGCTTTTGTTGAGAATTTTTTCAAAATCCTTAACAGCTGTCCCGGCCCACGGACCACATCCGGCTTTCTGCGGACCGGGACAGTATAAGGTTCGGAGCCCCTGACTCTATCTAGATTTCCCCGGTATTTGCATCCTCGGGATGCTGATGCCGGTGAATACAAAGGTGGAAGAGAAAGCCTTCAGCTCAGTCTTCCACCATTCAGTCTAGGTGACTGAGCATCTCAATGCTGTAGGCTTGATAACGTCATTACATCTGATGTGGAGCATCAGTGTGTACAGTAAACATGTCAAACTCTGGCCCGCAGGGTGGTTTTATTTGGCCCACGACACCAGAACCACCACCCCTTTGTAGGGCCATTATTCTGTATGGAGGACCTTGTGGGGCCCATTATTCTGTATAGAGGACCTTGTAGGGCCCATTCTGTATGGAGGACCCTTGTGGGGCCCATTAATCTGTATAATGGTTGGCCAGCGACTTTGTCCAAGTTTTTCATTTTGGCCCTCTGCTCTACACCAGGGATGTCAACCTCAAACACACAAAGACCAGAGCAGGGAAACGGAGGAGAAGTGAATAGTGTTTGTTTTTTTTGTCATTCACTTGTGGAGTGAGCATGTGGGACCATCAGTATGTTTGGGGACTGTGGTGGATCATACTGTGTGGTGGCCATCATAATATATTAGGGTGTTGCGGAGGATTATGCTGTGGGGCTAATCATTCCGTGCTGGGGGCTGTTGGGGATCATACTGCGTGGGGGCCATGTGTTTAGGGGCTGTGAGGAATCATACTGTGGAGGCTGTCTAGGGGTAATCATTCTGTGTTGGTGGACTGTGGGGAATCATACTGTGTGGGGTGACTGGGAGCAATCACAAGTTGTGAGGAAAAAATATGAAGAAAACGTGGTGATGGGTGCTGTCACGAAGACAAAGCTGAGAAGGTGTAGAAAAACAATGAACATTTACTAAAAGACAGCAACGCGTTTCAAAATCAATCTCGTTTTTTCCTCAGGATATCATTCAAAGAAGTATGTAAAACACTTATAAAGGAATCTGTTATCCAAAGAAATTGCATGTCTCACCTGACACAGTTTAAAATCATATGACAAATAAAGAATATAAGTCTATATAAAATCTCTAGATGAAAAAAATGTAAAGAATTGTGATGACCCATACCCCCTCCCCAACAATAAAAAAAACATTATATTTATTTCCTCGTTCCTTTTTTACAAAAATTACACAAGTCCTATTATAGTCATGTTCTCATGGCTATTTAATTTAATCCCTCAGGTAACAAACTGCCTGCAAAGAGGATTCTCTATTTGCCAACCTCCTAAAACAATATGGATCAGATTTGAGTAGTTGTTCTATTATTTTCAATCTTAAACAAGAGGGATCTTTATTGTGTGAAGAGCAAAAATGTTTAGACAAACTATGATTTAAAATCCCATTTTTTTATGTTGGGTCTGTGTTTATTCATCAGTTTCCTGACAAATTGTAAATTACAACTATATGGTAACAAATAAATAACAAAAGAACTACTACAGTTTAAAAACTTAACTCATAAAAAACTTCACTTGTCATAAGAGAATCAAATTAAAGCTATTGCTCTTATGCGTTAATATATTGCAACACAAACACTTCAAACTGCCACATTTGAAACAACCTTTTAAATCATGAAACATAAAACAATTATTAGAAGAAAATAGTGGAGTATAAAATTTATCCTTAGTATTTTTCATAAATATTATATTTGGTTTCTTGGGAATTAACTTAAGTTTGGTCCTTTGTCCGTTGTGATCCTATGCTTGCATAATATCTTTCTAATGGAAGCATGTCCTTCATTAAATGAGGTGATAAGACAATATTGAAATGTATGTATATTTTAAGTAGTTTTAGCATTTTTTTTCCTTATCTCATCTGTTTTTTTTTCAATACATTCCTTCTGGGATGCCAATCTATTTTTCCGATAAGTGTTCGTAAGCATGTCCTTAGGGTAACCTTTAGCTAGAAATGTTTTTTGTAGGAGACATGCCTGTATATTAAAATCTGCATCTACGGTGCAGTTCTTTCTGATCCGCCAATACTAGCCATATGGGACATTTTTGAACCACTTCGGGAGATGACCACTACCAATTTTTAATTAGCGGTCAACATCCACATTTTTAAAAAATGTGGATGTAACAATCTTGCCTGTATGATCTTGTGGGATTGTGAGATCTAGAAATTGGATAGCTGCAGAAGAATAGGCCGGAATTAAAACCAGACACCATGAGTTCAAATTCAATTGGTGAAGAAAACATTCAGTACCTGCTCAAATGAAAAATAAATCATTAATAAAACGTTTATAAGTGATGTGACCCAGTGGCAGAACGAAGGAGGCGATAAACAGGGGCTCAAAATGCACTATAAATAAGTTTACATAATTTGGCATGAAAAGAGTCCTCACTGCACAACCCCTCGTCTGCTGGTCGGTCGCATCCCCAAAAGAAAAAACAATGTGATTCAAAAAAATCTATCTGATCCTTGGGAGTTTACCGATGTAGCAGGATAAATTACAAGTGATTTAACAAATCCCGGAAACGACGGGAGGTCCAGGGGAATTCTAAATATCTTTGTGCACTTTTGGGAATTAATAAATTTTGTGGATTGGTTCAATCACTCAAAATGTATCCCACTATATTTCTTCCACCCTTTGTTGCACAATTACCTTTGTTTTTACAGGATCCTTCCCATTTTATAGATGAATTAAGTCAATTATCTGTACTATTTCACTGTATCTTTTTTACCTAGATGTACATTTTTTATACTCTAATATTGAGCATAATTTTGGTATAAAAGCCATATTTTATTTGAACTCGTCTATTTGCTGAGGATATTTGCTGCTGCTTCCTTTATACTTGGATAATAAAATACTGATGGGGGTTTATTATTTCTCCCTCCCCTTATTTCCACCCACAGGGACGCTAGATTTTTATGAGACTTACATATATTATCACGTAGGATGGGTTTTAGGGATGATATTACATATAAACAAACCCTACCAACCGCTTATTTGTATGGTCATTCCTGAACAGACTATAGCCCTGTAAATTAACAGCCCAGTCATAGCTCAGCTCGCAGACAGCCATGTCTCAGTTATCCCCACCATATCACTATTTTCTTTCAACAACATTAACTGTAATCTCCCCCATCTTGTTGGTGAGGCTTCTGGCATTAATGTACATGCAGTTTATGAACTTTATTTCGCAATGTTCAAAGTTTTAATTTGTATGCCCTTAAACAAGATAGTTATAGCAGACAAAAAAGTCCATAAATAACATTTACCACATGTCTACTTTACATCAGTATTATTTTTGAAACATTTTTTTTTATTAGGAAGTTAGAAGGGTTAAAAGTTGATTAGCGATTTCTCAAATTTCAAATGACCACATCATATTTGAAGTGACTTTAAGTGGCCTATATGACAGAAAATACCCCAAAGTGACATCATTCTAAAAACTGCACATGTCAAATTGCTCAAAACCACATCCAAGAAGTTTTTTAACCCTTCAGGTGCTTCACAGGAAATAAAGCAAGGTGGAAGAAAAAAAATGAAAAATGTAATTTTTCCCACAAAAATGTTGCTTTAGCCCCAAATTTAGCATTTTCACAAGGGTAAGAGAAGAAAATGGACCATACAATTGTTGAACAATTTCTCCTGAGTACGCAGATACCCCATATTTCATGTAAAATTACTGTTTGGGTATATGGCAGGGCTCAAAAGTAAGGAGTATCAATGGACTTTTCAAATGCAAAATTGGCTGGAACAGATAGCGGATGCCATGTCGCGTATGCAGTGCAACTGATGTACCTAAACAATGGAAACTTCCCACAGGTGTCCCCATTTTGGAAACTACACCCCTCAAGGTCTATCTAGATGGGTGGTATAAAAATATTGCAGCCAGGGGACGTCATTACTGAAACCACCCACTGTTATCTTTGGAACCACAGCTTTCTGCTGGCCCCTATTGTCTAGACAATTACTCGACTGACTAACTGAACGATTATCGGAGGAGGCTGCAGATCTTAATATTTTCTATCATATATGGTGAGCATCTTAAACCCGCAAGTGCTTCACAGAATTTTATATCGTTGAACCCTGAAAATGAAAAAACAAATCACACTTTTTCCACACAAATGTTGCTTTAGCATCATTTTTTTTAATTTTCAGAAGGGTAAGAGGAGATATTGCACAGCAAAATTTGGGGTTCTTTTTTTTCTAAGTACACCAATACCCCATATGTGGTCGAAAACTACTGTTTGGCCACACTGCAGGGCTGGGAAGAAGCGCCAATTGAATACTGGAGCGCAATTTTGTCTGGAATACATTGTGGATACAATGACACATTTGAAGTGTGCCTGCCATGCCAAAAACCCCAAAAATAACCATATTTTGGACACTACACCTTTTGAGGAATTCATCTCGGGGAATAGTGAGCATTTTAACCCTCAGGCAACTCACAAAATTGTATAATATTGTACTGAGTAAATGGAAAATTACCATTTTCTCCACTAAAATGTTGTCTTGGCCCCAAGTTTTTATTTGCAAAAGGTATAATAGGGCAAAATGAACCACATGCTTTGTTAAGCAATTTCTCCTGAGTACGCCAATACTCCATATGTGGTCAAAAATACTTTTGAGGCACATTGCAAAGCTCAAAAGTGAAAAAGTGTTATATTGGAGCTCAGATTCTGCAGGAATAGCTTCAGAGTGGCAGAGCCCCTGAGGTGCCATAACAGCAAACCCCAGTAAGTGACTACATTTTACAAAATATATACCCAATGAATTCATCTAAGGTTGCAGTGAGCATGTTGACACCACATGTGCCTCACAGAATTTTTTACCATTGGGCAGTGAAATAAGAATAATTACAATTTTATGAATAAAATGTTACATATAGTTACATAGGTTGAAAAAAGACCTAGGTCCATCAAGTTCAACCTTTCCCCACCAATTATACATTGTCACTAACTGAACTATAACCGACAATATTATTTGTACTGAGGAAATCATCCAGCCCATTACTACCTCTTGTGATAGGGCATTCCACACTCTGACTGCTCTAACTGTAAAGAACCTATTTAGCTGCCGGAATAGCCTTTCTTCCACCAGCAATGATTGCCCCTTGGTCCTTAGTATGGTCTATAGAAAGAATAAGACATGTGCAAGTCTTTTGTATTGACCCGTGGCGTACCGCCAATGGCGGCAGACCACGCCACTGCTATGGGGCCCGTGGCCGGAGGGGGCCCGTGAGGGCCCCAAGCAGCGTGGGAACGAGGAGGATAGGTGAGTAGGAGGTTGCGGCGGCAGAGGAGCGGGTTGCGCAGTGGAGGAGCGGGGCACACGCTGTAGTCGCTGGTGCAGCTACCACGTGTCCCCGCTGCTAAAGGGACATGAATATTCCCTCTTCTCCACTCCCATGGGCGTGGAGAAGACGGAATATTCATTCTCTTTAGTAGCGGGCACGGAGGAGCACTGAGCCCCGGCTCCTGCTGTCAGTGCAGAGGAGTGAATGTGCCGGCAGCAGCTCACCTCAGTGTCTGAGAGCGCGCGCTGCTCAGATGCCGACATGAGCTGCTGCAGACAGGACGCAGCGCTGGAGCAGAGGTGAGGAAGGAAGGTGAGTATAAGTGTTTATTGTTTTGTGTGCAGTGATTGGGGGGTTGAGGAGGCCACACATACCAGGATACTTGGATTGAGGAGGCCACACATACCAGGAATGGAGGATTGAGGAGGCCACACATACCAGGAATGGGGGATTGAGGAGGCCACACTTACCAGGATTTGGGGATTGAAGCCACACATACCAGGGATTATGGGATTGAGGAGACCACACATACCAGGGATTAGGGGATTGAGGAGGCCACACATACCAGGGATTAGGGGATTGAGGAGGCCACACATACCAGGATACTTGGATTGAGGAGGCCACACATACCAGGAATGGGGGATTGAGGAGGCCACACATACCAGGATTGGGGGATTGAGGAGGCCACACATACCAGGATTGGGGGGTTGAGGAGGCCACACATACCAGGATTGGGGGGTTGAGGAGGCCACACATACCAGGATGGGGGGATTGAGGAGGCCACACATACCAGGATTGGGGGATTGAGGAGGCCACACATACCAGGAATGGGGGATTGAGGAGGCCACACATACCAGGATACTTGGATTGAGGAGGCCACACATACCAGGATTTGGGGATTGAGGAGGCTACACATACCAGGGATTGTGGGGGCCACACATACCAGGAATTGTGGGGGCCACACATACCAGGGATTGTGGGATTGAGGGGGCCACACATACCAGGGATTGTGGGATTGAGGGGGCCACACATACGAGGATGGAGAAATTTACCAGTAGCTGCTGCATTTCCCACCCTAGGCTTATACTCAAGTCAATAGGTTTTCCAATTTTTATGTGGTAAAATTAGGGGCGTTGGCTTATATTCGGGTCGGCTTATTTAAAATATACGGTATTTTAAAATCAGTGAGTACGTGGTACCCATAATACTGCAGGACTGTGGCGTGCATTATACTATATGGGGGCTGCATTTTACCCTATGGGGTGTGTAATATACTGTATGGAGGACTATGGGGAGTGCATTATATTCTATGGAGGACCATGGGAAGTTCATTATACTATATGGAGGATTATGGGGGGCGCATTATACTATATGGAGGTTTATGGGGGGAGCATTATACTATATGGAGGATTATGGGGGTGCATTATACTATATGGAAGATTATTGGTGGTGCATTATACTATATGGAAGGCTATGTGGGGCCATTATAATATTTTGAGGGCTACGTGGGGGGCCATTATACTGTATGAAAGCAATTATATAGTGTGAATGTTTGTGTGGGGTCATTATACTGTTTGGAGGGCTGTGTGGGGGCCATTATACTGTTTGGAAGGCTGTGTGGGGGCCATTATACTGTTTGGAGGGCTGTGTGGGGCCATGAGAGTGTATGGAGGGCTCTGTGGGGTTCACAGTTGGGGGATTATACTGTGTGAGGGTCACCATACTTTGCCGTGGGAGTTGAAGTGGGGTACAATAGTGTCATTATACTGTGCATGTGGAGGAATGCACCATAGGGGTATCATACTGTTTGGGGGGCACTTTTGTTGGCATCATACTTTATGGAGGCAATGAAGGAGGAATCTACGACTTCAGAAGGAGGTAAATTACTATGTAAAGGCTGGAAAGTTATGAGATCTGCTCTTCTGTGACACAGACAAATATTTATTTTTTTGTAGGGGGGGGGGCCCAATTAGAGCTTCTGCTATGGGGCCCCATGACTTCTATGTACGCCCCTGGTATTGACCATACATATATTTCATAGAATATTATATATATAGCGAGAGAGAGAGATACATAAATATATATATATATATATATATATATATATATATATATATAAATATATATATATGAACACAGACACATAAAGGAGATCTCCTCTGAGGCGTCTTTTTTCTAAGCTAAGCAAGCCCAATTTTTCCAACCTCTCATCATATGAGAAGCCTTCCATTCTTGTAATGATCTAGTTGCCCGCCTTTGAACTGACTAACTTCTGAATATTGATATAAAGTGATTTATAAAGGGGCAACAATACGTTGGGTTCACAGGATTTTATCTCTTTTTTTCTACACCTTAAAATCTTGTTTGCTTTTGCAGCCGCTTCTTGACATTGAGTACTGTTGCTCAGCTTACTTGTAACCAGAATGCCCAAGCCCTTCTCCTCTTCTGTAGTCCCGAGTATACTCCCGTGTAATGTATGTGCAGCAATAGGATTACTCCTTCCTAGTTGCATTACTCTACATTTAGCAATATTAAATCTCATTTGCCAAGTGTTTGCCCATTCAGTCATCTTATATAGATCGTTTTGCAATATTTTAAACGTCAAGGTCAGATTTTAACACCCTACATATTTTGGTGTCGTCAGTAAAGACTGACAGTTTACTCTCAATCCAATGCAAAAGGTCATTAATAAAGAGGCAAAAAGAATCCTAGCACAGATCCCTGCGGCACCCCGCTGCTGACTATCTTCCATTTAGAGAATGTACCATTCATGACGACTCTTTGTTTCCTGTCTATTAGCCAATTCCCTACTGTGGTATATTGGCTCACTTGGCTGCATGTAGAGGTAGACACAGGAACACTGTCTCTTTAAATCTTCCACTGGTTTATTAAAAGTACTGCATCAACCAGTGCAACGTTAGCAAAAACAACCCTGGCCTTCCTGGCCTAAAAGGAAAACAAAAAGATAATGTATGGCACAGTCTTTGTTGCTATGGAAATCAGCCCGCATCAGGAACAAACAACAAAATATATATTATTTTCTGCAATATATCTCTGCAGGTCATCTCTTATAATGCCCTCAAAAACTGCACACTACTGATGTCAGGCTCACCGGACAGTAGTTACCTGGATCCAATTTCTTACCTTTCTTAAAATATTGGTACCACATCAGCCATCCTCCAATTCTGTGGCACCAACCCTGTTAGAGAGTCTAAGAATGAGAGATACAGGTGCATCTCACAAAATTAGAATATCATCAAAAAGTTAATTTATTTCAATTCTTCAATACAAAAAGTGAAACACATATTATACAGTCATTACAAACAGAGTGATCTATTTCAAGTGTTAATGTTGATGATTATGGTTTACAGCCAAAGAAAACACAAAAGTCATTATCTCAGTAAATTAGAATACTTTATAGCAACAGCCTGAAAAATGATTTTAAAATCTGAAATGTTGGCCTACTGAAATGTATGTGCAGTAAATACACTCAATACCTGGTCTGGGCTCCTTTTGCATCAGTTACTGGCTTACTGCATCAATGTGGCATGGCATGTAGGCGATCAACCCGTGGGACTGCTGAGGTGTTATGGAAGCCCAGGGTGCTTTGATAGCAGCCTTCACCTCGTCTGCATTGTTGGGTCTGGTGTCTCATCTCCCTCTTGACAGTGATACTCTTGTTTTTAAACCAGGTATTGGTACTTTTGGCAGTGTGGACAGGTGCCAAGTCCTGCTGGAGAATGAAATTTCCATCTCTAAAAAGCTTGTCTCAGAGGGAAGCATGAAGTGCTCTAAAATTTCCTGGTAGTTGGCTGCGCTGACTTTGGTCTTGATAAAACACAGTGGACCTACACCAGCAGATGACATGGCTCTCCAAACCATCACTGATTGTGGAAACTTCACACTAGACTTCAAGCAGCTTGTATAGTGTGTCTCTCCACTCTTCCTTCAGACTCTGGGACCTTAAACGCTTAGGAGGCCTTTGCAGGTGTTTTTTGTTAATTATTCTAATTTACTGAGATAATGAGTTTTGTGTTTTCATTGGCTGTAAGCCATAATCATCAACATTAACAGAAATAAACACTTGAAATAGATCACTCTGTTTGTAATGACTCTATATAATATGAGTTTCACTTTTTGTATTGAACTGAAATAAATTAACTTTTTTATGACATTCTAATTTTATGAGATGCACCTGTACATCGGTCTATCAATTACTGAGCTCAATTCCCTCAATATCCGTGGATGAATATCCTCTGGGCCAGGGGATTCGTCAATGTTTAATTTGCTCAGACACAGGCGTACTTCTTCTTGTGTTAAACTATTTATATCAGGTGGTTTGATTTTTCCTTCTGAATGATCCCTGGAACAGTCAGTTCATTGCTGAACATGGATGAAAAGTGCCTGTTTAAAATTTCAGCCTTTTCTTTGCCCTCTATAATTATCTTATCTTTTAAGGGGCTGATACCGTTTTTTTTTACGATTTGGCATTGTTGTATTTATAAAAATTTTGGGGATTTATTTTAATGTTGCTGGCAATTTTTATTTCAGTAGATAACTTTTCTAGCTTGATTTCTTTTTTACATTTCTTATTGAGATCTTTATACTACTGAAATGCTATTTACTGTATATATTCTCGGCGAGACTCGGGAGAGACGGAGAACTATTAGACTCTTGAGAGAACAAATTATCGTACAATAGTTTGCAGACTCCATATACAGAGCCCCTAAGTGCCAGAAGAGAAGAATCCCCCTCAAGTGACCCCATTTTGGAAATTATCTACAGGTGTAGTGATGATTTTGACTCCATGGGTGTTTTCCAGAAACCAGCAGCAATGGATGTTGCTAAGTGAAAATCTGCCATTGTAGTGTCTGTACATTCCAGTGTCAAGTATGTTATGCCCAGCTCATGCTTCTGGAGACATACACTTTTAAATTAAGCGGGCTCTCATAGCTACAAAAATGCCAAACATGTGGACGCTAAACGTGCTTTAAGCACACTGGGGCTCAGAAGGGATGGGGACATTTGGATTTGGTAGCGCAAACTTCACTGGATTTCTTTTGAGGGGCGAGGAGCCATAGTGCTTTTCCAGAGCCTTTGTGCTACCTGTAATATGGAAGCCCCCTATATTTCCATTGACAGATTACGGACCTGCGTGGGCAGTTTCTATTTTTGTACATTGAGCTGAAGCTTTTATTGGGAACATTTTACATAACATTTTGGATGACGTTTATCGTGTGCTCTACGCTGAGCACTTACATTGGGGTTTCCATCTAAATCTCCGAATGACATGATTCAGATGAAACCCGAGGGATCCATTCACTATAATGAGGCAGCAGAGTTATTCTGGACTCTGTTTGGTTTCGTTTCTGTTCAGTGGTATCCTTCTGAGCAGTGCACAAAACTGTGGCCGACTACGCGTTTATGCACGGTTAAAAAAACTGACACATCCGGATCATAGGCCAGATGGCATTCACAGGGTCTCCATCTGCCTCATTATAGGGAATCTTCCACTGGGGGTTGCTGCTGAACTGCATATTTCAGAGATTCACATGGAAACCACAGCATAAGCACTCAATGTAGAGCCCAGGATAAATGTGAGCCGAGCCTTACTGCGATCTTTGGGAGGCAGAATGAAAAATATCAACAGCCGGTCAAGAATTGGTTTTACTTAAATTTTTACACCATTTCTCGTGCAATATAAGTGATTACAGGTTATTCTTTGGGGCGTGCAATTACAGCAATACCAGATTTACAGTGGCGTGAAAAAGTGTTTGCCCCCTTCCTGATTTCTTATTCTTTTCCATGTTTGCCACACTTAAATGTTTCAGATCACACAACATATTTAAATATTAGACAAAGATAACAAACACAAAATGCAATTTTTAAATTAAGGTCTTTATTATTAAGGGAAAAAGAAATCCAAACCTAGAGGGCCCTGTGTGAAAAAGTGATTGCCCCCTAAACCTAATAACTGGTTGGGCCACCCTTAGCAGCAGCAACTACGATCAAGCATTTTTGATAACTGGCAATGAGTCTTTTACTACGCTCTGGAGGAATTTTGGACCACTCATCTTTGCAAAATTGTTGTAATTCAGCCACATTGGAGGGTTACTGAGCATGAACCACCTTTTTAAAGTCATGCCACAGCATCAGATTAAGGTCAGGACTTTGACTAGGCCACTTCAAAGTTTTAATTTTGTTTTTCTTAGGCCATTCAGAGGTGGACTTGCTCGTGTGTTTTGGATCATTGTCCTGCTGCATAACCCAAGTGCGCTTCAGCTTGAGGTCACGACATTCGCCTTCAGGATGTTTTGCAAATTTCCCAGAGGGGCATTGCGGCTTTAAAAGTCTCCTCACCTGACGTGCTTAACACATCACTCTACGCAAGGAGAAATATTACCCGTAGATACCGGTCTGACGCCTCTCATCCAGTCAAACCAGAACTCACACTTTGCACTGACGAGGGGCAGTATCCCAAAACACAGTGTCTTCAAATTGAGTTTCTAGTCTTGGCTTTTTATCCTAAGTCATGTGATAAGGCTCGTTAAAGGGTCCACTATTGACTTTTAGGATTGCTACTTCCAGTAGGTGGCACTAGAGTTCTAGTCCTCTTCCTCTCTGAAGAGACAATTTGCAAATTTCCCAGAGGAGCATTGTGGCTTTAAAAGTTTCCTCACCTGACGTGCTTATCACGTCACTCTCCACAAAGGAGAAATATTACCCCTAGATACTTGGTAGACAGCAAAATTCATGGTTCCATTTATCACAGCAAATCTTCCCGGTCCTTAAGCAGCAAAACAAGCCCCAGATCATCATACTACCACCACCATATTTTACTGTTGGTATGATGTTCCTTTTCTGAAATGCTGTGTTCCTTCTACGCCAGATGTAATGGGACATACACCTTCCAAGAAATTAAACTTTTGTCTAGACAGTCTTCAGAGTATTCTCCCAAAAGTCTTGGCTATCATCGAGATGTTTTCTGGCAAAACTGAGATGAGCCTTTATGTTCTTTTTGCTCAGTAGTGGTTTGCGTCTTGGAACTCTGCCATGCATGCCATTTTTGCCCAGTCTCTTTTTTATGGTGAAGTCATGAATATGGACCTTAACTGAGGCAAGTGAGGCCTGCAGTTCTTTGGATGTTACTGTGGGGTCTTTTATGACTTCTTGGATAAGTCATCGCTTCGCTTTTGGGCTAATTTTGGTCGGCTGGCCACTCCTGGGAAATTTAACCACTGTTCCATGTTTTCGCCATTTGTGGATAATGACTCTCACTGTGGTTCACTGGAGTCCCAAAACTGTAGAAATGGCTTTATAGGATCTTTTGGTCTACTTCACTTTATCAGGCAGGTCCTATTTAAGTGATTTCTTGATTAAGAACAGGTGTGGCAGTAATCAGGCCTGTGTGTGGCTAGGGAAATTGAGCTTATATTCCCAAAGATGAGATAAACCACAGTTAATTTATGTTTTAAGGGGAGGAAGGTGGTGTCACGGGTGTGTTGCCACGAAGATCGTCACGAGTACACAGCCTGACTTCTCGCAGCTGACTTGTTGGTGCTTTGTGTTTCTCGGCAGTGAGGGAGTTAATTCTCTCTCTCTCTCTGGGCTAGATGAGGTCCAGCCTCGCCCAGCTGCAATCAATACTTCTGTAGTGAGACTCCTTCATATACCTGCTGGTCTGTTTGGGAAGTGTCGGTGAAAGCATTTCATTCAGACTGACAGAGCGGATCGTGGTGTTTGGAGTTGCTGAGATAAGTGTATTTGGAAGTGTTTTTTCCCTTTCCTCGCTTTATCATTTATCTCCTTTCCCGTTGGTTTTCCCTCTGTTGTAGTTGAGAAGTTGTTTGTATGCAAGGTGGTTTTGGTTTTTCCCTTGTACTGTCTCGTTCGTCTAAATACTGTGTTTGGGCATATTATTTCTTGTTCCCTTTGGTTGTGATCGGGGTCCTTCTCAGGACTAGATTACTGAGGTGCAGGGATCTTCAGGAGGTAGGGGTTACGCTGGCGGCCTGGACCTCTGTACCTTTAACAGTACCTCCAGGTTGAGGGATTAGTCAGGGCCCCAGCTTAGGGTCAGCTTAGGCCCCCTACCTCCAGTATACAGAGACAGCGTGACAGGTGGGCAATCACTTTTTCACACAAGGCCGTGCAGGTTTGGATTTCTTTTTTGCTTAATAATAAAGACCTTCATTTAACCCCTTCAATCCCCAAGCCTGTGTTCACCTTCATGACCAGGCCAAATTTTACAATTCTGACCAGTGTCACTTTGAGGTAATAACTCTGGAACATGTGAACAGATCCCACTGATTCTGAGACTTTTTTTTGTGACATATTGATCTTCATGATAGTGGTCAAATTTATTCAATATGACTTGCATTTATTTGAGAAAAAAAATCAGAAATTTGGCAAAAATTTAGAAAATTTAGCAATTTTCCAACTTAATTTTTATGCCCTTAAATCAGAGGAATGTGTTACACAAAATAGTTAATAAATAACATTTCCCACATGTTTACTTTACATCAGCACAATTTTTTAAACATTTTTTTTTGTTAGGAAGTTAAGGGTTAAAAAGTCGACCAGCGATTTCTAATTTTTCCAACAAAATTTACAAAAACATTTTTTAGAGACCACATCACAGTTGGAAGTGACTTTGAGAGGCCTATATGACAGAAAATACCCTAAAGTGACACATTCTAAAAATTGCACTCCTCAAGGTGCTCAATACCACATTCAAGAAGTTTATTAACATTTCAGGTACTTCACAAGAATTAATGAAACGTGTAAGGGAAAAAATGAACATTTAACTTTTTTTCAAAAATTTTTTACTTTAGACCCAATTTTATTTTCACAAGGGTAACAGGAGAAAATAGGCCCTAAAAATTGTTGTGCAATTCCTCTTGAGTATGCTGATACCCCATATGTGGGAGAAAACTAATGTTTGGGCGCACATCAGAGCTCGGAAGGGAAGGAGGGACGTTTTGGAATGCAGACTTTGATGGAATGGTCTGCAGGCATCATGTCGCGTTTGCAGAACCCCTGGTGTGCCTAAACAGTAGAAACCCCCCCAAAAGTGACCCTATATTGGAACTGATCTAGTGTTTTCCTTGTATGTGAATTTTATTATGTGCTGGCATGTACCGTATATTCCGGCGTATAAGATGACCTGGTGTATAAGACGACCCCCCTACTTTCCTGTTAAAATATAGAGTTTAGGATATATTCACCGTATAAGACTACCCCTTTTCCAACGCATACCAAACACCGGTAAAAATTAAAAAAAAACAGATTTGAATTTAACAGGAAAACTGTCACTCATAAACATATTAAAATAGGGGGGACCCCACGTCATTTTTTGGGGGGGTCCCCCATTCTAATAGCTAGTAAAGGCTAGGTATTCAGCTGGGGGCTGATATTAGTAGCCTGGGAAGCTCCGTGGGTATTACCCCCTTCCCAGGCTTCAAACATCTGCCCCAGCCGTCTGCTTAACCTCCGCTAGAGACTATAATGATGGGGGATCCCACGCCAATTTTCTTTTTAAAAAATCCTTTATTTTAACACTAAATGACAATTGAGGGGTTAATAAAGATGCAGTCCCTAAATTATTATTAATTTTGTAATTAATTTTTCCCAAAAATGTTGACGTGGGCTTCGCCATATTTTTGTGTCCAGCCAGGTACAGCAGGCAGGAACGGGCTGCCCCCAACCACCAGCTGCCTATTTGTACCTGGCCGGACACAACAATATAGGGAAGCCCTTTTTTTTTTTTTATTATTTCATGAAATAATGAAAAAAAAAAAGACGTGGGGCTTCGCCCTATTTTTGTGTTCAGCCAGGTACAACTAGGCAGCTGGGGGCTGGAATCTGCAGCGCAGGGAGGCCCAAGCTTTCTGGGCCCCACCCGCTGCAAATTGCAGTCCGCAGCCACCCCAGAAAATGGCGCGTTCATAGAAGCGCCATCTTCTGGCGCTGTACCCAACTCATCCAGGGCCCTGGTGCGGTGGCTCACTGGGTAATAAAGGGGTTAGGGCCAGCTTGGCATTATCAGCTGGCCCTAAGCCTGAAATTCATGGGGTCACGCCAATATTAGACATGACCGCCATGAATTTCTAGTAAAGTAATTAAAAAAAACACAACACCCAGAAAAAAGTCCTTTAATTGAAATAAACACACAATTTTTTAATGTTCTAAATTAAACCATACTTACCATCACGCCCATTCCAGCTGAAGCCAATGATCTCCTGCAATAAAAGTAAAATAATAAAGCAACCTGATCCTTACCTTCCCATGGTTCCCAGGACCGGTCCAGCTCTGCTACATCGAGATGACAGGCTGGACCGCAGCAGAACGCTGCCATCCAGCCTGTCATCCCGCAGACACTGAGAAGCGCAGGCATGCTTGTGCTCCTCAGTGTCTGACTGTGACGGCATCCAGATGAGCCGACAATGAACTCGGCTCACCTCATGCACGTCACTGACAGCGTGGGAAAATTCTCCTGCTCCCCGCATGCGCAGTAGAAGTTTCCCACGCTGTCAGTGATGGACGTCCAGGAGGTGAGCCGAGTTCATTGTCGGCTCATCTGGATGCCGTCACAGCGAGACACTGAGGAGCGCAAGCAAGCCTGCGCTTCTCAGTGTCTGCGGGATGACAGGCTGGATGGCAGCGTTCTGCTGCGGTCCAGCCTGTCATCTCGATGTAGCAGAGCTGGAGCTGTCCTGGGAACCATGGAAAGGTAAGGATGAGGTTGCTTTATTATTTTACTTTTATTGCAGGAGATCGTTGGCTTCAGCTGGAATGGGCGTGATGGTAAGTATGGTTTAATTTAGAACAATAAAGAATTGTGTGTTTATTTCAATTAAAGGACTTTATTCTGGGTGTTTGTGTTTTCTTTTAACTTTGACTATGGGGTTAGTAATGGGGGTGTCTTATAGACGCCTCTCCATTACTAACCTGGGCTTGATGTCAGCTGGCATTATAAGCTGACATCAACCCCAACCCTATTACCCCCTGCCACCGCACCAGGGCAGTGTGGAAGAGCGAGGCTAAGTGCCAGAATTGGCGCATCCTATGGATGCGCCATTTCTGGGGCGGCTGACGGCTGGTATTTCTAGCCTGGGAGGGGGCCAATATTCATGGCACCCTTCCTGGGCTACTAATATCAGCCTCCAGCTGTCTGCCTAGCCTTTGCTAGCTATTAAAACAGGGGGGACCCCACGTCATTTTTTTGGGGGGTCCCCCATTTTAATAGCTAGTAAAGGATAGGTATTCAGCGGGGGGCTGATATTAGTAGCCTGGGAAGCTCCGTGGGTATTACCCCCTTCCCAGGCTTCAAACATCTGCCCCAGCTGTCTGCTTAACCTCCGGTAGAGACTAAAATTAAGGGGAACCCCACGCCAATTTTTTTTTAAATAAATCCGTTATTTTAACACTAGATGACAAGTACAGTAACCAGCACTGTCACTGTACTTCATATATATGTGACTGACATGTTTCTGTCTATCTAATCTATGTGTGATGCTCTATTCTTTCTGTTATAAATTGTCGGGTACCGCTGCTGAATTGCCGGCCGGCTTTTTTAAAGAGACGGTGCATGGAAACACTATTATTTGTTTTAATAAATCCTTTACACTAAATGACAAGTACAGTAAGCAACACTGTCACTGTACTTCATATATATGTGACTGACATGTTTCTATCTATCTAATCTATGTGTGAAGCTCTATTCTTTCTATTCTAAATTGTCGGGTGCCGGCTTATGCCGCTGCTGAATTGCCGGCTTTTCATATATTGTCACAGAAGCGATGCGAACTTCCCTGCTCCGGACACAGCGCAGCGCTTCTGTGACAAGTGAAAACTGTCGGCACAGAAGCCCTGCGCTGTGTCCGGAGCTGGGAATACGCAGCGATGTGTCAGTTTCAGCACAGAAGCGCTGACTGTCTGGACCTACCGCCGCCGTATTTTAACTCCCTCCACCATTCCAAACGGATGTTTAAAAGCTCTATGTACTTAACCTTTGTATGTTAACATATACAAAAGTGTACGCAATATCATAATATGACATTATTCCTTTAATCGTGTATTAACTATTATAAATAAAATTGCGTTATATCGCAAGTGGTTGCCTTGTTTAAGGCTGTAACCGAACCTTAGTGTTAAAAATTCGGCAAAACACAAGGACTTACGGGAGACAGTACAGACAACCAGACTTGAATGTAGAAACATGGACCAAAAAGACCTTTTGCAAGTAACTAAGGGAGTTTAACAGACAAGGTCCAAGCGACCAGTCATGTATGCTAGAGCACAAGGAAAACAGTGGAAACAGAGTAAGGGACCTAATGACCTAGCATCAGTGCAGTGATGGAATTGTGGGGAAAATGGACATTACTCCAGGAAGTGAAAAAGCTCTTAAAAGGAGACGGAGCAGACTGACTTTCCACCCATTTTGCCTTTGGCCTAGGAAACTGGCAACCCAGTGGGGGCAGGGAATATTCTTTTCTCCTACTACACAGAGCCATACAGTATATACAGTTATACAGTATTCGGACTATAAGACGCACCCCCTACTTTCTTCCAAAATTTTGGAGGAAAAAAGTGCGTCTTATAGTCCGAAAAATACGGTAAACGTCTGCAGGCAAATGCTAGAAGTCTCGCAAACAAAAGGAATGAACTAGAGACTCTTATGTTGGTCACAGAATATCATGTGGTGGGCATTATGGAAACCTGGCTGGATGAAAGCCATGATAAGACTGGCCCACAGGACACCCTGACTCTATGATGAGGAACATACTTGTGTTTCTGGGTGGCCTGTAGGCAGGCCTTTTCTGATCTAGACTGATCTGGCCTAGAGCACCAGGATAAGACCCTGCCTACAGTCCCGCCCCGGAGCATGGGCAGATCAATACCTCAAAACTGCAAACACAGATTACTCAAGAACCACAAGACGGATTTCTTCACCTCGGGTATCATTTTAATCATTGCAGCAGCCTCAACATGACACTGCCTGTAGTTTACTTAGCAAAATCCTGATGACAGGTTCAGTTTAAAATCATCAATGCCAATAAGAGAAAAACAGATGGTATAGGCCCCTTAAAAGACGATAATAACAAGATAACTATGAAGGACAAAGAAAGGGCTGAGATATTTAACAGGCACTTTTCATCCATGTTCACCAATGAACCATCTGCTCCAGGGATCTTTCAACAAGGCAAAAATCAAAGTTCACCACCTGACATAACTAATTTAAGGCCGCGGCCCCACTCAGTATTTGGTCAGTATTCAGTCAGTATTTTTTCTCACGAGTGGTAGCCAAAACAAGTAGTGGGTGATAAATGCAGAATTGGTGACTTGTTTCTATTATACCTTCACTCTTATACCTCGCCGGGTTTTCACATCTCCATTCTTTGTAGGTGGGAAAACTTGCAAACTCAGCAGTGTATCAAATACTTATTTTCCCCACTGTTGTGCAATTTCTCCTGGAACCACCACAAGTGACACCATTTTGGAAACTATACCTCTTGTGGAAAACACCTAAGGTTGTAGTGAGCATTTTTAACCATCAGGAAATTCACAGAATTGTATAACATTGGGCTGAGTCAATGGAAAATTACCATTTTTTCCACTAAAATGTTGATTTAGGCCCAACTTTTTATTTTTCAAAACGGGTAATAGGGGAAGATGAATGGTACAATTTACTATGCAATTTCTTGTGAGTACGCCAATACCCCATATGTGGTCAAAAACTACTTTATTTTGTGATTTTTTTAATATATATTTTCTCAATTCTTTTGTAAACTTTTTTTTTTTTCACTTTATTATAAACTTTTTTTTTACTCTGATCACTGGTATAATGCATTATAACCTGTCAGTGCTGCACTGACAGAAGACACTTAGACCATGCTCTGAACATGGTCTAACAGGCCTGCTGTAGCTGGGTGACCCGGATGTTGTCCTTACGTCCTCTAGTAGCCATGGCAACGATTGGGCCCTCGCGATGACGTCGTGGGAGTGGCGATCGGATGGGAGAGGGAGCCCCTTCCCTCTCTCTGCCTTCTAAATGCTGCGATTTATATCAATTGCGACATTTAGGGGATTAAAATGCCTGGGGCGGTGGCAGTGTTAGCCGGGTCTTGGCTGTAACTTAAGCCGATCTCCCGGCGGGCGATCGAGAGGGCACAGCTTCACGTCAAAGGTCGTGAAGGGGTTAATCAGTATAACAGCGCTATTATGGCCACGGCTTTACTTCATACTTCTAAATTCTGCTGACAGGTTCTCTTTAAGGTACATAAGATTTTTTTTATCACTTTCTATTTTATTTCCTGTGACAATATGATTAAAGGGGTACTCCAGGGAGGTAAAAAACGTTTGTACTGTCCCTGCCCTCATAAATGATAAAGATGAGATACCAGTGCATTTCTGTTATCTTTAGAACCCTTGTAATTCAGTATGACAGGAGCGGCTCCTCATCCCTCCCATCTGGTACAATAGGTCACACAGCAGTGTGCAGCTCCCCACTGCGAGGAAAAGTCAGACAGAGAAGAAGGGATGTGGCCATACCCCCTGTTCTCCACAGAGAAAACTATCAGGAGACTGGCTGATGGTAAGAGCATGAGGCTGCACACTGCTGTAATGTCCCAGACGGGAGGGGAGAGCAGTGCAGTGAAAAGCAGCTCCTGTCACACCAGCCCCCTGATAATGTCTCCTTGTCTGCAGGCCTAGGTGAGTAGGTGTTTTGGGGGCGCCCCCCCCCCCCCTGTTTCTAGTAGCAGCCAGCCCCCTGATAATGTCTCCTTGTCTGCAGGCCGAGGTGAGTGGGTGGTTTGGGGGGCGCCCCCCCCCGGTTTCTAGTAGCAGTCAGCCCCCTGATAATGTTTCCTTCACTGCAAGACAACTAGCAGGGAGCAGGCCACGAACCTTGAGTCTGCTACATCCGGAGGCTGTGATGATTGGTGACATCAGTAACGTGACCGCTCACCACTGCCGCCGGAACACAAAGAGTAGCATGAGGTTATCGTGAGAACCGCTGGCTGTGATCTGCGGTAACCTTAATGACGTCACGGCTCATCACAGCAGCCGGGTTCACATCCTATTCTATGTGTTCCGGCAGGCGTGGTGAGCGGTCATGTTACTGATGTCACCGCTCATCACAGTCCCCAGATGTAGCAGAGTTGAGGATCGTCGACATCCTAATTAAGGCTTTAAGCCAGACTCTGTGGATCATTTCTTTTTTTGCTAATAAATAGGTGAAAGAGGATAATTGTGTGTGTGTGGGGGGGTGCTTTTTACAATCAAAGGACTTTTGTAGGTGTGTCTGTTTATTTCTTTTGACTACGGGGTTAGTAATGGTGGTGTCTCACAGACACCTCTCCATTACTAACCCCAGGGCTTGATGACATTACACAGCTGACAAACTCCAGAGCCATTACCCTGATTGATACCGCACCAGGGCAATCGGGAAGAGCCAGGGCTAAGTGCCAGAATTGATGGATGTGTTTTTTCTGGGGCGGCTGAGGTCTAGTGTTATTAGTCTGGGAAGGAGCAAATATTATAAAGATGCTAGGTGAGAAAAATCGCATTATACTCTCATGTCATAATTTCCTGGATCAACATTGGACCGATTTTTTATACGATAGTGTGACTCCAGCCCAACAAATGTTGTGTTTTGAATACCTACCAACGCCAGTTATGGCTTTCACTCTCTGTGTCTTTCCAAGCTTAAGAGCAATCTTTTTTAGCAGGGTCTCTATGTTTGAGCAGGGTCCATCAAGCTCATATTGCTCCACATATCTGAGAAAGTAATAATATTCACCATTAACAATTGCAACAACAAAATTGCTAATTTTAAACTCTTGCAAATGCCAAAAAACAACACATAAATGTGATTATTACAGATGAATTATTCCAACAAACATCAAACTTCAAAAACACCAATGGGATCATTCAAATCCACGAAAAAGATAATTAAGAACTTCCTTTTATTCATTAATGATAACAAAACAATAATACAAGTGGAAATGGTCAACAATACAGATTCAAAGTATGGTCAATTAGCACAATACAGATTTACACCATTACATCCAAGCAGAATTGCTCTCTGGTAATATTTTCCTTTCTTTTTTACCAATGTGTATACGTGAAACATCTAATATGGTATCTTACCATGGACTCTGTTAAGAGGCAGTCAGTATGAGCATGTGCACTGTAACCCGAAAACTCGATCGCACCACTGAAGGCTTCTTTTACAGTGCATGCATGTCTGTGAAATTACAAGGAATGTTTCCTGGATATGAGTGTATTGTTTTGAAGGCCAAAAATGGTGTGAGGTTAGTGACAGGTCCCAGTTCGTATGCACTACCCAGATGGTGTGCATTAGACAATTTATGGCCACCATATATAATCTGGCAAGACAGGACATGCGTAACTCTACCCCTCAAGAAAACTTATGCAAAACGCACATCCGGCCATTTGTCGGGCTTAGCACTTAGCGCTTGCACTTTATTATGAATGAGCACCTTATTTTTCTATGATGCTGTGGGATGAAATTCATTAGTGATGCTGACATGCATTGTCAGGTATACTTTATTTCAGCTTTGCTTATAGACATTATGTGAGGTGAGTATGATTGTTTATTTTTTTTTTTGTGGGCAGCGTAATGGGGACTCAGAGGGTGCCATGCATACCAGGATGGGGGCTCAGAGGGTGCCATGCATACCAGGATGGGGGCTCAAGGGGTGCCATGCATACCAGGATGGGTGTTCAAGGGGTGCCATGCATACCAGGATGGGGGATCAAGGGGTTCCATGCATACCAGGATGGGGGCTCAGAGGGTGCCATGCATAACAGGATGGGGGATCAAGGGGTGCCATGCATACCATGATGGGGTCAAGGGGTGCCATGCACACCAGGATGGGGTATGAAGGGGTGCCATGCATACCAGGATGGGGGATAAAGGGGTGCCATGAATACCAGGATGGGGGATAAAGGGGTGCCATGAATACCAGGATGGGGGATAAAGGGGTGCCATGAATACCAGGATGGGGAATAAAGGGGTGCCATGAATACCAGGATGGGGGATGAAAGGGTGCCATGCATACCAGGATGGGGGATCAAGGGGTGCCATGCATACCACGATGGGGTATCAAGGGGTGCCATGCATACCATGGTTGGGTATCAAGGGGTGCATGCACACCAGGATGGGGGATAAAGGGGTGCCATGAATACCAGGATGGGGGATAAAGGAGTGTCATGCATACCAGGATGGGGGATTAAGGGGTGCCATGAATACCAGGATGGGGGATAAAGGGGTCCCATGAATACCAGGATGGGGATCAAGGGGTGCCATGCATACCAGGAGGGTTGATCAAGGGGTGCCATGCATACCAGGATGGGGGATCAAGGGGTGCCATGCATACCAGGATGGGGGATCAAGGGGTGCCATGCATACCAGGATGGGGGATCAAGGGGTGCCATGCATACCAGGATGGGGGATCAAGGGGTGCCATGAATACTAAGATGGGGATCAGGGGGTGCCATGAATACTAAGATGGGGATCAGGGGGTGCCATGAATACCAGGATGGGGGATCAAGGGGTGCCATGAATACCAGGATGGGGGATAAAGGGGTGCCATGCATACCAGAATGGGGGATCAAGGGGTGCCATGAATACTAGAATGGGGATCAGGGGGTGCTATGCATACCAGGAAGGGGGATCAAGGGGTGTCATGCATACCAGAAAGGGGGATCAAGGAGTGCCATGCATAACAGGATGGAGGACCAAGGGGAGTCATGCATACCATTATGGGGGATCAAGGGGTACCATGCATACCAGAATGGGGATGGGGGCCACGTATACCAGGAAGAAGGGGCCATATATACCAGGATGGAGGATATTAACAGAATTGGGGGACATTACCCCAATACCAGTGTCAGCAGCAGACCCCCTCCCCCATAACAGGGCATCATGACCACATTTTTTGCTTACATTTTTTTTCCGGTGCGTCTTATAGTCCAAAAAAGACGGTATATATTCTATTTATTATCTATTATATATCTAATATATTTCTATCATCTATCTGCTTTTTTATATAAGATTGCTTTATTAGTTTGGAAACTAACTTTAAATTACATAGAGAATTACAGTATGCAAAAGATGATGTTAACTTCTTTACCACCTTGGGATTTTGCGTTTTAATCTTTTGTTCCCCTTCTTCCCAGAGCCATAACTTTTATATGGCCATGTGAGGGCTTGTTTTTATGGGGGACAAATTGCACTTTTAACGACACCCATTGATTTTTATCATATTGTGTACTGGAAAACGGGAAAAAAATTTCAAGTGTGGTGAAATTGCAAAAGAATTGCAATTCCACAATTGTTTTTATTTTTTTTATTTTTTTATTTTTTCATGTTCACTAAATGCTAAAACTGACTGGCCATTATGATTCTCCAGGTCATTATGAGTTTGTAGATACCAAACATGTATAGGTTGTTTATTTAAATGGTGAAAAAAAAAATCCAAAGTTTGTTAAAAAAAAAAAAAAAAAAGTCGCCATTTTCCGAGACCAGTAGGGTCTCCATTTTTTGAGATCTGGGGCTGGGTGAGGATATTTTTTTTTTTTTGCATGCCGAGCTGACGTTTTTATTGATACTATTTTGGGATAGATACAATGTTTTGATCATCTCTTACTGCATTTTATTGCAATGTTGCGGTGACCAAAAAAAAAGGAATTATGGTGTTTTGATTTTTTTTCTCGTTACGCCAATTACCAATCGGATTAATTCTTTTTATATTTTGATAGATCGGGCATTTCTGAACTCGGCAATACCAAATATGTGTATTTTTATTTTATTGTTTTATTTTGAATGGGGCAAAAGTGGGGGTGATTTGAACTTTTAGGGTATGTGCACACAATCAGTAATTGTTGCGGATTGTACGCAGAGCACTTGAGCTGCGTACAAACCGCAGTGGCCAGATGTTACAGCATAGTGGATGGAAATTGTACAAATCCCATGCCCACTATGCGTCTCCGTGCACCTGCGGATCACCCGCGAACACGGACATGCGGAGCGTCTTTCCAGACCGCAGCACGTCAATTTTACTTGCGGAGTCGCTAGTCTCCACAAAAGAAATTATATCAGTGCAATGTATAGGATGTGGTGAATCCGCATGGTTCAATGAACACATGCGAATTCACCTGCGTGCAGCGCTTTGCGTTCAAAACGCTGCCAATACAGACCGTGTGCACATACCCTTATATTTTTAATATTTAAATTGTATTTTTTTTTACTTTTTACGTGCTTCAATAGTCTCCTTAGGAGACTTGAAGCTGCAATCATCTGATCGCCTGTGCTACACATAGCAAAAACGCTCATCTGCTATGAGCGCCGGCCACGGGGCGACGCTCATAGCAGATTGGCAATGACAACCACAGGGTTCTCCTGCAGACCTTGAGTTGTAATGCCGACCCATCCGCGCCCCGCTTATGACGCGCTTCCGGCGTGTGCATGTTAAATGCCGCTGTCAGATTGATAGCAGCATTTAAACATGTTAACAGCCGTGGGTGGATAGCGATTCCACCTGTGGCTGTTAGGGACATATGACAGCTGATCACGTCAGCTGTCCTGTGCCTAAAAAGAGGTGCGGGCTTAGCATCGGAGCCTGCACTAAAGAGGGGGAGGCAACCTATGATGTAACTATAGGTTGTAAAGGGGTTAAAAACACACTGCATACGGATTGCATACGCAAGTCATATGGATGTCATACGGATGCTAGGTGAGAAAAATCGCATGACCCTCGTCCAACATCGGAGATAATTTTATAGACGAATGTGAGAGAGGCATAAAACTAAAGATTTTGTAATGAACGTTATATTATTAACCTTACTTTCATGTTATGGGTTAAGAAAAAAAGTTTTATGAATCTCAGTCTTACAAAAATTTTTAAATTGTTCTTGTATGAAGTGAGATAATGATTAAAATATTACTTTTCAAAGGGGGTGTACCCATTTATGCTGAGCAAAGTATGTGTATATTTCACAATTAGATTCAAATGATCTCATCCTACCTACTTTTCTTCAGTCACTACCACAGATAAGCTTATTGATTTTATCTACAGGGAAAAAAAAAACACAAATAACCTATATTGCAGTTCTGTTCTTCTACAAAATGTTTCACTGCTCCTGAATATGTTTTATTTTTGATGCTGATGTTTTTAATATGCTCAGCAATGCGCTTTTAAAATTTTCTAATGGTACATAACCCTGCACTTCAAATTTCAGTGGGGAAAATAAGTATTTGATACGCTGCCGATTTTGCAAGTTTTCTCACCTACAAAGAATGTAGAGGTCTGTAATTTTTATTGTAGGTACACTTCAACTGTGAAAGACAGAATCTAAAAATAATAACCAAAAAACTACATTGTATGATTTTTAAATATTTCACGCAATAAAATGCAATTTAATTAAGTATTTCATCACCTACCAACCGGTAAGAATTCTGGCTCTCACAGATATGTTAGTTTTTCTTTAACCGCTTCGCGACGGCCCACTGTAGAGAGCCCAGCAAGCGCCGACGTTTAAAAACGGTGGGTGGTCTCGCAGCGCTCAGGACCCCCAGGGTCCTGCAAGCGCTGCGATTCCGGTGCAGAGCGTTAGCTCTGACAGGGAACATCATCGGGACCTGATTGGATCAGGTCCCAGTGATGTTAACCCTTTGCTGTCTTCTATATGCCGCGATCTATAGTGATCGCGGCATATAGGAGACAGCAGGAGGAGAGGGGGTCGTCCACTTACCTCTCCGACGGCCCCCTTGTACCTTCCAGGACCTGGTGTTGCTATGGCAGCTGGAGGTCACATGACCGCCTCCAGATCTGCCATATATGGTGTCCTGCCTGGCTCAGCCTGCAGCTGAAGCCTGGCAGGACACACTGACTGTGAAACAGTCAGCAAAGATCTCATGTAGTGTAATACATGTCTATTACATTACATGAGATCAGTGATCAGAAAAATAAAAATTAATGTCCCATACAGGGACTAAGTAAAAATGTAAAAAAAAATGTTTTTAAACTGTTAAAAAAAAAAATCACAAAATAAATAAAAATAAATAAATAAAATATTAAACCAATAAATACGTATATTTATGCAAAACAAAAAAAAGTAAACATATTTGGTATCGCCGCGTCCAAAACAACCCGAGCTATAAAACTGTCACACTAATTAACTCCTTCTGTGCACACCGTAATAAAAATAAATAAAAAACGGAGCAAAAAAATATGCTTTTTCATCATATCGCCAAACAAAAAGTGGAAAAAAATGCGATCAAAAAGCAAAATGGAAATAAAAATGGTACCGCTGAAAACTTCATCTTGTTCCGCAAAAAAAAAGCCGCCATACAGCTCCATCAGCCAAAAAATAAAAAAGTTATAGCGCTCAGAATAAAGCAATGCAAAAAAAATATTTTTTCTATAAAATTGTTTTATTGTGTAAAAGCGCCAAAACATAAAAAAATATACAGTAAGTGTAGTATCGCTGTAAACGTACTGACCCGAAGAATAACGCTGCCTGATCACTTTTACCACATGCAGAATGGCATAAAAAAAACAATTCCTAAATTGTTGGTTTTTGTTAATTTTACCTCCCAAAAAACGGAATAGAAAGCGATCAAAAAATGTCACGTACCCAAAAATGGTACCAATAAAAATGTCAACTCGTCCCGCAAAAAACAAGCCGTCACATGACTCTGTCGGCCGAAATATGGAAAAATTATAGCTCTCAAAATATGGCGATGCAAAAACTAGATTTTGCAAAAAAAGCGTCTCTTAGTGTGTGACAGCTGTCAATCATAAAAACCCGATATAAATCTGGTATCTCTGTAATCGCACCAACCCGAAGAATAAAGTAATCTCATCACTTATACCGCACGGGGAACAGCGTAAAAAATAAATAAAACCAATTCTTCACCTGCTACTGATTTGTTTATTATGTCTCCCAAAGATCGCAGTAAGGCTCTGCCCACATTTATCCTGCGCTCTGCAGGATAAATGTGTAAATCTCTGAAATACGTGATTCAGATGGAACCCATGACGGAAGATTCCCTGTAATAAGGCAGATATAGGCTACTGTGGATGCCGTCTGGCATTTGATCCCACGGTGTCATTTGTTTTAGGCGTGCATAAAAGTGCGGTTGGCCACAGTTTTGTGCACTTCTGAAAAAAAGGACACCGCTAAACAGAGGCCAGACGGAGTCCAGAGTAACTCTGTGTTAGAACCTTGCTGTTAGGTTTTTTTTTCCTTTGCTGGTCACATGACCTTGTTGGCCTATTTAATCCTGTTCCGCCCTTCTGGCTTTGCTGGACTTCATTGTATATCTACTTTCTAGCTAGCCTGTGCTCTGTATCTAACTCTGTTAGTTTGCTTGGTCTACGGACCTCTATGTTCTATCTATTTTGTTTGTTCGTCTGTCTGCTACTATTTCTGTTAGGAGGTGTCCCATATTCCTCCCAGTCCTTAGTACTTGTAGGGATTCCCTCCTCACATCTATAGGTCTCCGTACAGACTAGATTAGGACTTTAGCAGGTCTGATCGCAGGATCAGGTTCCCTGTTACATCGTAGGGATTCAGCTGAGTCTTATAGTAGGGACAGATCTCCTCTCTTTCCTTAGCTTTGGTAGCAGAACATAACAGTAAGTCCAGCCAGAAATAGACTTTTCAGAGCAGAATCGTTCCACCCTGTTTGAGTGGACCAACGACGAAAATGAGTACAATATTTTTCGACATTACCTGATCCTTGTTTTAAACGTCTCAACTCAGTCTCAGCTGATGCCACACGGTCAGGATCATCATATAATAGTCCTAAAGCAGAAAAAAAACTATCCACTGATCTGAAGCATGTATCACTAGGTTGCAAAGAAAAGGCCCACTCCTGAGGCTCTTTGCGCAAAAGTGACATTATGAACCCTACGCGCTGGGATTCATCCCCAGAGGACTTGGGTCTCAAACAAAAATACAATAAGCAAGCATTTTTAAATGAAAAAAATTCTCGATGTTCACCAAAAAATAAATCCGGCAAACATACCTTAGGCTCCAAGAAATATGCTCCAGGACAGTTACTCACGTGCTGACGGAGCTCGGCCACTTCCAGAGAGAGTCCCTGCAGGTGTTTAGCCAAATCCTGAATCTAATGGCCAGACAGAAAGGAAAAACCAGGATGTTGAGCAGTTCTTGCGTTGTTTTGTGGCAGACAATCAAGAGGGGTGGTCTGAGTTTCTGCCACTTGCCGAATTTGCTCTGAACAATCATACATCTTCTTCTGCTGGTTGTTCGCCTTTTTTTTGTTGTTCTGGGAGACATCCGTCGTTTGGGTCGTTCTCCAAGTTGGGATCTGCCGTGCCTGAGGAGGAGAATTTTTCCGGTGATTTGGAAAGAGTTTGGACGGATGTGCGTGGTAATCTTCAGGAGGCCAACAGAAAATCTAAAGACTACTTTGATAGGAAACGACAGGAGGTTTTGTTCGCTGTTGGTGACATGGTTTGGTTGTCCTCTAGGAATCTGCGGTTGAGGATTCCTTCTAAGAAATTGGGTCCCAAGTTTGTAGGGCCCTTTAAGGTGCTTCAGGTTGTCAACCAATCTGCTGTTAGGTTGGAGGTTCCTACCTCCTGGAGAATTAATCCGGTCTTTCATGTCTCTCTGTTAAAAAAAGCTGTTGTGTCGGATGGTGACGCCTCTGCCTCTGTTCCTCCGGTGGTGGAGGACGGGGAATATGAAATTTCTCGCATCCTTGACTCTAGACGGTATAGAGGTAGTTTGCAGTATCTTGTGGCCTGGAAAGGTTTCGGACCCGAGGATAACTCTTGGGTGAGGTCAGATGATGTTTCCGCGTCCAGACTTATCAGAGCGTTTCACAGGAGATTTCCTGATAAGCCTGGTCCTAGGGGATCCGGAGGATCCTCTTAGAAGGGGGGGTACTGTTAGAACCTTGCTGTTAGGTTTTTTTTCCTTTGCTGGTCACATGACCTTGTTGGCCTATTTAATCCTGTTCCGCCCTTCTGGCTTTGCTGGACTTCATTGTATATCTACTTTCTAGCTAGCCTGTGCTCTGTATCTAACTCTGTTAGTTTGCTTGGTCTACGGACCTCTATGTTCTATCTATTTTGTTTGTTCGTCTGTCTGCTACTATTTCTGTTAGGAGGTGTCCCATATTCCTCCCAGTCCTTAGTACTTGTAGGGATTCCCTCCTCACATCTATAGGTCTCCGTACAGACTAGATTAGGACTTTAGCAGGTCTGATCGCAGGATCAGGTTCCCTGTTACATCGTAGGGATTCAGCTGAGTCTTATAGTAGGGACAGATCTCCTCTCTTTCCTTAGCTTTGGTAGCAGAACATAACACTCTGCTGCCTCATTACAGTGAATGGATCCCGCAGGGGTTTCATCTGAATTACATCACTTGGAAATTTAGATGGAAACCACGATGTAAGTGCTCAGCCTAGAGCGCCGGATAAATGTTACGTAAAATGTTCCCAATAAAAGCTTCAACTCAGTCCTCAAAAAAAGCTAGTCCCCACTCAGGTCCGTCATCTTTTAAAAATATAAGGGACTTCCAAGTTACTGGTAGCAGAAAGGCTCTGGAAAAGCGAAATGGCCCTTGCCCCCCAAAAGAAATTCAGAAAATTTTGTGCTCCCAAATCCAAATGCCTATTCTGCAATAATTTGTTCTCCAATTGTCGAATAGCGCTCCGTCCCCCCCAGATCTCGCCGTATGGCTAAGCGGTACAATACAGCCACATATGGGGTATTGCCACTTTTAGAAGAAATTGTGTGACACATTTCGGCATCATTTTTACCCATTGCCCTGTGTGAAAATGTAAAATCTGAGGGTAAAACATTTTTTTGTGGTAAAAATATAATTATGCTTTTTTCACTGCCCAATGGTATAAATTAAAAAATTAAAAAATACTCACTACTTCCCTAGATGAATTCCTTGAGAGGTGTAGTTTACAAAATGGGGTCACTTGTGGGGGTTTCTGCTGTTTCGGCATGTCAGCGACTCTTCAAATGTGACATGGTGTCTGCAACCCATCCCAGCCAACATAGCGCTCCTTTCTCTTCCGAACCCTGCCGTACACCAAAGCAGTGGTTTTCCCCCACATATGGGGTATCGGCGTACTCAGGAGAAATTGCACAACAAATTTCATGGTGCAATTTCTCCTGTTACCCTTATGATAATGCAAAATTAGGGAATGAAAAACATTTTTTGTGGGAAAAATGTGAAAATTTTATTTTTATGGCTCAATATTATAAACTTCTGTGAAGCAGCTGGGGGTGCAAGGTGCTCACCACACATCTAGATAAGTTCCCTAAGGGGTCTAGTTTCCAAAATGGTGGCACTTGTGGGGGGTTTCCACTGTTTAGGCACATCAGGGGCTCTCCAAACGCAACATGGCGTCTGCTAATTATTCAAACAAATTTTACATTCAAAAAGTCTAATGGCGCTCCTTCCCTTCCGAACCCTGCAGTGCGCCCAAACAGTGGTTTTCCCTCACATATGGGGTATCAGCGCGCTCAAGAGAAATTACACAAAAAATGTTGGGGTCCATTTTTTCCTGTTACCCCTGTGAAAATAAAAAAAATTGGGTCTAAAGTAACATTTTTGTGAAAAAAGTTAAATGTTAATTTTTTTCTTCCACATTCCAAAAATTCCTGTGAAGCACCTGAAGGGTTAATAAAGTTCTTGAATGTGGTTTTGAGCACCTTGAGGGGTGCAGTTTTTAGAATGGTGTCACTTTTGGGTATTTTCTGTCATAAAGACCCCTCAAAGTGACTTCAAATATGATGTGGTCCCTAAAAAAATGTTTTTGTAAATTTTGTTGGAAAAATGAGAAATCACTGGTCAACTTTTAACCCTTATAGCTTGCTAATAAAAAAAAATTTTGGTTACAAAATTGTGCTGATGTAAAGTAGACATGTGGGAAATGTTATTTATTAACTATTTTGTGTGACATATCTCTCTGATTTAAGGGCATGAAAATTCAAAGTTTGAAAATTGCAAAATTTTCAAAATTTTCGCCAAATTTTCGATTTTTTCACAAATAAACGCAAGTGATATCGAAGAAATTTTACCACTATCATGAAGTACAATATGTCACAAAAAAGAATCTCAGAATCAGGGGAATACGTTGAAGCGTTCCAGAGTAATTACTTCATAAAGTGACAGTGGTCAGAATTGAAAAAATTGGCCCGGTCACGAAGGCAAAAACAGGCTCTGGTGCGAAGTGGTTAAGAAGCCCTCCTACTCTGCACTCATTACCTGTATTAATTGCACCTGTTTGAACTTGTTACCTGTATAAAAGATATCTGTTCAAACAATCAATGACACTCCAACCTCTCCACCATGGCCAAGACCAAAGAGATTCCTAAAGGACACCAGAGACAAAATTGTAGAGGAGAAATAGAAAAAATCCAGCAATCCCAAAAGAAAAAATGTAGAATATTAAAACTTCACATTTAATGAAAAACAATTAAAAACATGTTAAAAGGGGAGATTAGAAAAGAGGGCATAAAAAAATAGAGGAAGGATGATGCGTTTCAAACCAACATGGTTCTAAGGCTGTGTGCCCACTGATAGAAGGTCTGCCATGTTCCCCAATGATAATCCGCATGTGCTGTGCACATGCTGCATAAATTTCCGCTGCAAATTATCATTGCGGGAAAATACGCAGCACTACCAATTATTTTGCGGAAGCACTGCGTTTTCGCCGCCATTGACTTGCATTGGAACGCATGGAATCCGCATCACTGCATCTGTACATGCGGATTCCATGCGTTTCAATGTGCGGATCGTAACCGGGGTTTGGAGAAGAGGAGACTCTCCTCCAGACCCGGGTACCATAGTACCTGTAAAAAAAAAGAATAATAAAATAAAAAATATACATTATACTTACCTTCTGATGACCCCTGGTGTCTTTATCCGATGCATCCTGGCTTGCCGGCAGCTCGCGGTGGTCCTTTAGTGTACCGTGAGCTGCCGGCAAGCCAGGACGCATCGAATAAAGACTCCGGGGGCCATCGGAAGGTAAGTATAATATTTATTTTTTACTATTGTTTCGGTCACGCTACATAAATCCATACCGGTTGCATGGATTTATATACTGTGACCAAGTTGTCAAGCACTTTCCAAGTGATGCTAAAATCGCTTGGAAAGCGCTTGTCAACCCGCATGCGGAAATGCATGTGAAGAACGCTTCACATCCGCATGTCCCTGGCAGGAAAACGCATGTACAATCCGCATGTACAATCCGCATGCGTTTTTTCTGCCAGGGAGATGCAGAAACGCTCAGGAAAAATCCAGAGCATTTCTGCATCGTGGGAACATAGCCTTACTCATATCCTAATAAGTTGTGAGTCACCAACGTCTAAATATAGGAAAGTAAAATACAGAATGATAAACATCAGGTTAAGCAGTCAAAAAAAAATCACATGAGCACACAAAGGGAAAATATTTCCGGGCAACATGCCTAAACTGTTTGTCACAAAGAACATGCAAAGATACATACAAGACCATGCATTATTATATATAAGAAATAAACCACAAGATCTAAATAAATATATGCTATATCCTCTTATAAAGATACAAGTGCATCTCACTAAATTAGAATATCATCAAAAAGTTAATTTATTTCAGTTCTTCAATACAAAAAGTGAAAATCATATTATATATAGTCATTACATACAACATTAACAGAAATAAACACTTGAAATAGATCACTTTGTAATGACTCTATAATATAGGAGTTTCACTTTTTGGATTGAACTACTGAAATAAATTAACTTTTTGACGATATTATAAATTTTGTGTGATGCACCTGTACATGAGATCTGGTATATAGTTAAAACCAAATCCAGCATGCTTCACACTTGTGTTTCCAGTCCCCACTGCAGACTGAAGAGGAGGAGGCTGGGAGGAAGGAGGAGAAAGAGGAAGAACAAAAGCTGGTTACGCAAATTTAATAGATAAATATTTAAATAAATAAATGAATGGATACAAAAACAAATAGTAAAGTGCATAGTGCTGTATCCAAAGTATAAAGGACAATAAAACTGCTGTGTATGCTGATACACTATATATTACACCAACAATCAATGGGGATATACAATCTATGGCATAGCATAGCATATACTACATTCCAGCTGCCATGGTAGATAACTAAAAGCCAAGGCAAGTGTGGAAATTGTGCTGCAAGCAGATATACCTAAATGAATCTGTGGCCAAAAAATAATGAACAAATTAACCAAGTAATACTGACCCCCAAGGTGTCTAGATGGATCCAATGAGTGTTGCGCCGTATGCTTTTTACGAGGATATGTGATGCTCGTTCAAACGCACCTGTGACATGTGGCAATATGAAAATCACACCTAGTAAAAAGGGGAGGGGTTGACTCAATCTTTGCATTGTGTGTCTGGTGTGTTCCACACCAAGAATGGAGAACAGAACAGAAAGAGGAGACGAGAACTGTCTGAAGACTTGACAACCAAAATTGTTGAACAATATCAACAATCTCAAGGTCACAAGTCCATCTCCAGAGATCTTTATGTTCCTACGTATACAGTGTGCAACACTTTTTAAGGTCATGCCACAGTATCTCAATCGGATTAAGGTCAGGACTTTGACTAAGCCACTTCAAAGTCTTCATTTTGTTTTTCTTAAGCCATTCAGAGGTAGACTTGCTGGTGTGTTTTAAATCATTGTCCTGCTGCATAACCCAAGTGAGTTTGAGCTTCAGGTCACGAACAGAGGGCCGGACATTCTCCTTCAGGTTTTTTTGGTAGACAGCAGAATCCATGGAACCATTTACCACATCAAGTCTTCCAGGTCCTGAAGCAGCAAAACAGTCCCAGACCATCACACTACCACCACCATATTTTACTGTTGGTATGATGTTCCTTTTCTGAAATTTTTCTGAAATTCTGTGTTCAGCTCCTTTTTCCACATTCAATTTCTATCACTGCTAACAGCTAATTGGACTGGTTAGTCCAATCAGCTAAATACTGCCACTGCTGGTTTACACTGTGTGATGGCACAGGGAGGCTGAAGCAGGAGGCAGGGGGAGGATCTGGCAGAGACTGAGGGTGTGGTGTCAGTTATGACATTATGTCCAGTCTCTGCTAGACAGGAAAACTCTAGATGGGGTGTGATCAGCTCCTCCAGAATCAGGAGAGCGGGTTACATTCCGAAGAGTGGTATCTAGGCAACAGTGCAGAATGCTAACAGGGAGTATATTCCCAACTGTCAGCATGGACCCCTATCAATTATGGCCTGCATCTTCCCAGGATCCTTCTTAAACCCTTCCGCTGATACAATAAACCCCATGAATCATATTTTTTGAACAGAAAAGTACATTTATCCAATTTAGCAAACAAAAAATGTTTTTGTTAAAAAAAAAACGGAGATGTTCTTAGTGCGAATCCAGATCAGGGGAAAAAATTAGAATGTCATCAAGGTATTCCACAATAAACCTTCCAATACAATCAGAAAATATACCATTCATTAAGTTTTGAAAAACTGCTGGTGCATTGGTTAACCCAAAAGGCATGACAAGATTTTCAAACCGACCCTCAGATGTTAAAAACGCTGTTTTCCAAGCATCACCCTTAGAGATGCACATCAAATTATAAGCCCCTCTAAGATCTCGTTTAGAAAACCTTTTGGTCCCCGTAAGCTGATTATATAGGTCAGGGATAAGTGGATGTGGATAAGTATTTTTAACCGTAATTTTGTTTCACTTTTATTTTTAACAAAGAAAAACCCAGCAGCTACAGATGAGGAGGAAGGACAGATATGACCCTCCTGTAAACTTTCGTTTACACATTCTTTCATGGGGGTACGTTCATGACCCGATAAATTATACAGGTGAGCTTTAGTTAATTTGGCATTAGGGACAAGATTAATACCACAATCATAAGGATGATGGGGGGGGGTAATATCTCTGCCTCTTTTTGCGAGAACACATCTGCGAAGTCTTTCAGTTACCCCAGTAGACCCTCCAGACTTGGAGAGCAAATTTGTAGAGAACTAAGACATTTCTGATGATAGTTGGGGCTCCATTTAACAATATTCTTCTGACACCAATTAATAATAGAATTGTGAATACACAGCCAATACCAATACCCCAATACCAACCCAGCAGGCAAAAAGCATAGCAGGATATGGACTCAGCGTGAAGTATTTCCAACTTTAAGTGTGTCCAGCAGGACAATGTTCTGAAGTAGTGGTGTCAACAATTTGAATGGCTCTTTCCAACCTAACTGTCCTTAATCCTAATCACAGGATCAGTCCTGAATCAATGAAGTTGGCAGCAGACTCACAATCAATGAACGCTACAGCTGAAAATGACTGGTTTTGGAAAAATGGTTCCACATCCAGCAGCACTTTGTCTGAGGAGTAAAAAGGTACTTAGAAGTCTGGGTGACATCCTTGACAATCACTTTGTGATTAGGCATTTTCCTGATGGCTTGCTTGCTTGAGAGCGTATCGAGCAGTCCTTGAAAAAATACCCAATGTGACCACTGTAGAGGCAGAGTCCAAGATCGCTCCGACGTCTCCTCTCAACGGTCCAAGAGCTGGCAGCTCCAACTTCCACTGGTTCTGCCTCAGGTAGGTGGTAGATTTGGAGGAAATGACTGAAACCTCCTGTCACTCATCAAGCACCTCCTGAAACCTGCAATCCAACCGAATGGCCTTAGTCATGGCCTCCCCCAAGGAACAGGGTGGAGTATACAGAGCCAGACAGTCCTTAAGTTTATCCAACAGGCATCAGCCAAACTGACACCCAAGAGCTGCATCGTTCCACAGAACATCAATGAACTATTGCCGGAACTCTGTACAATAGTCCTCAGTGGTGCAGCCTACCTGTGTCAGGTTCATGATATTTGTATCATGCCAGGGCAGGGAGAAGCCCGGTGTGTGACACAACGGGAGGGGGTGAGGAAGCTGGTAAAGGAAAGCCTGACAATATAGAGAGTGGGAAGACTGTGACCCCTCAACACTCACCTTATGCTGAAACCTGCATTCCCTATCGCCCTTGACAGGTCCTTACCTCCATGCACCATCGCGTGCCTAAGCCCTGACTGACACTGCACCTTGCCCTGGCTAGGGTGCAGGATAGCAAGATACGGGTCTTACGACTGGGATAAAGACAACACAGGGAATGAGACAGACAGAGAAAAACACACAAACAAATGGAAAACCACAAGCTTCAAAAAGCTTAACAGTTACTCCAGGAAGATCTTCTAGAGAATGGTCAGTCACGGGATAGTAAAACTATAGCTGGCATGGCAGAAAGGTAAGAGCAGGTTTAAATAATGAAAGGGGCGTAGTGCCAACAAGCAGCAGATGACACAAGAGCCAATTGAAAGCTCAGCAGAGTTACAACAAGGAACTCTTAACCCCTTCTTTTTTCATAAATGACCTATGGAAAACATCGTGGCTCTTGAGATCATTCTAGATGAAAAGCAACAGGATTAAGGACAGTGGTTATCTTATACGGAGCAATGAACCTGGGACCAAGTTTCCAGGAAGGAACCTTCAGCTTAAAGATGCTCTCCCACAAACAAAAGTTAATTTTAAAAATTGTCTGTGTCTGACCGTGCAGGAACATCATCTGATCATACCACATCTCCTGGGCAGGGGAAGAAGCAAAAGGGTGTACAGATATTGCAGCAGGGGATCGCAGAGGATTCATTCTGTGAGGTAAAAACAGACAGTGAAAAATTTTACCTCACAAAATGAATCCTCTGTGATCCCATGCTGTAATGTCTGTATTGTCTGTTGCTTCCTCCCCTTCCCAGGAGCGGTGATACGATCAGACCATGTGCAGTACATGGTCAGACACAGACAATTTTTAAAGTGAACTTTTATTCGTGGGAAAACCCCTTCAATGTTCCTGGTGGACAACCACACAGTCATTCACACAAAAGGTCCGGACCTGGCATATGTGTTTTCTTTTTTTATCAGCCACACGTTTGTAGTTAGCCCTCAATCAACTTAAAAGGGTTGACCACTACTATTCAAAATAGCCCAATGTATTTTTATGATGAAAAGAAGCTTCTTTCTAATTACCTCCCGCTGCTGTTACTGCTGTTACTGGCCGCTCACAGGCATTACGTGACCCCGGACTGCATCCGGCTCTGACATCCACTGATGTCACATCATGATTCCAGATGCAGCCGGGGGTCCCTCTTCTGCGTTCCACGGTGGCTGCTGGGTTGTGGGCGGGGTTACCCCGTGCGTCACACCCAGCATCCACCACGAGCTTTCCCAATGAATGGGGAGAGGGAGAGAGCAACAGAGACACCCATCGGACCAGACCACCTTGTAGGAGAGTATAATAAAAGCTATTTTTGGTTTTATGGAGAGCTCAGTGGGGACACATAGACAACATTCTGGAATGCTGTCACATAGGGCTTACAGGTGCTGGCCCACTTTATATGGGAAAAACCTGTTGACAGGCTCCCTTTAAAGGAGTTGTCCCCTGCCCATGAGCTGTAGTATGTTTAGATCATGTTCCTACATGCACAGAACATGGAAGAGGTACATTTCTAAGATTATCCCCATACAGGAACTTTATTTTAACACATCCAATTGTGGAACTTATTTTTATTCCAATTTTTATTGACAAAAATGTACTTTATTTGTGGGACAATCCTTTATTTCCTATGAAGTACTTGAAGGGTTAGGGAAGTGCAGTTTTTAAAATTGGGTCTTGTTTGTAGGTTTACTGACATATCCTGGCTCCTCAAAGTCACTTCAAAAGTGAAGTGATCCCTAAAAATATACAGTGGGTATGGAAAGTATTCAGACCCCTTTAAATTTTTCACTCTTTGTTCATTGCAGCCATTTGGTAAATTCAAAAAAGTAAATTTTTTTTTCTCATTAAAGTACACTCTTCACCCCATCTTGACTGAAAAAAAACTGAAATGCAGACATTTTTGCAAATTTATTAAAAAAGAAAACCTGAAATATCATATGGTCATAAGTATTCAGACCCTTTGCTCAGTATTGAGTAGAAGCCCCCTTTTGAGCTAGTACAGCCATGAGTCTTCTTGGGAATGATGCAACAAGTTTTTCACACCTGGATTTGGGGATCCTCTGCCATTCTTCCTTGCAGATCCTCTCCAGTTCCATCAGGTTGGATAGTGAACGTTGGTGGACAGCCATTTTCAGGTCTCTCCAGAGATGTTCAATTGGGTTTAGGTCAGGGCTCTGGCTGGGCCAGTCAAGATTGGTCACAGAGTTGTTCTGAAGCCACTCCTTTGTTATTTTAGCTGTGTGCTTAGGGTCATTGTCTTGCTGGAAAGTGAACTTTCGGCCAAGTCTGAGGTCCAGAGCACTCTGGAAGAGGTTTTCATCCAGGATATCTCTGTACTTAGCCGCATTCATGTTTCCTTCAATTGCAACCAGTTGTCCTGTCTCTGGAGCTGAAAAACACCCCCATAGCATGATGCTGCCACCACCATGTTTCACTGTTTTTAAGCAAACTCTATGCAGGCTTTCATATGTCTTGCACTGAGGAGAGGCATCCGTTGGGCTACTTTGCCATACAGGTCTGACTGGTGGAGGGCTGCAGTGATAGTTGACTTTGTGGAACTTTCTCTCATCTCCCTACTGCATCTCTGGAGCTCAGCCAAAGTGATCTTGGGGTTCTTCTTTACCTCTCTCACCAAGGCTCTTCTCCCACGATTGCCGAGTTTGGCTGGACGGCCAGGTCTAGGAAGACTTCTGGTAGTCCCAAACTTCTTCCATTTAAGGATTATGGAGGCCACTGTGCTCTTAGGAACCTTGAGTAATGCAGAAATTCTTTTGTAACCTTGGTCAGATCTGTGTCTTGCCACAATTCTGTCTCTGAGCTCCTTGGGCAGTTCCTTTGAGCTCATGATTCTCATTTGGTCTGACATGCACTGTGAGCTGTGAGGTCTTATATAGACAGGTGTGTGCCTTTCCAAATCAAGTCCTATCAGTTTAATTAAACACAGCTGGACTCCAATGAAGGAGTAGAACCATCTCAATGAGGATCATAAGGAAATGGACAGCATGTGACTTAAATATGAATAAATATTTCAGTTTTTCTTTTTAAATAAATTTGCAAAAATTTCTACAATTCGGTTTTTTTTTTCAGTCAAGATGGGGTGCAGAGTGTACTTTAATGAGGAAAAAAAATGAACTTTTTAGAATTTACCAAATGACTGCAATGAAACAAAGAGTGAAAAATTTAAAGGGGTCTGAATACTTTCTGTACCCACTGTAGATTTAGTCAATTTACTGAAAAAAAAAAAATAGCTTTAAAAAGTATTTCAAGAAATGATGCTGATGTAAAGTAGACTTGTAACAAGTCTTATTTCTTATTTTGTGTGGTAAAACTGTCTTTTTAAGTGCAAGAAAATTCAAAGTTTGAAAATTGTTAATTTTTCTACGTTTTCATAAACGCTATGGACTTCTTTTTACCATTAATATGAAATACATGTCATGAAGAAAAGAATCTCAGAAATCACTGGGATATGTTGAAGTGTTCCAGAGTTATTACCACATAAAAAGTGAAACTTTTCATAATTAAAATTGCCCTTGAAGGTGAAAACAGGTTTGGCAGGAAGGGGTTGGTAAGGAAACCAGAATAAACCCCACTTGAGCAATTTTCAGCTTTTTTGCTTTCATTTTTTCCTCCCCTTCCAAGGGCTATAACTTTTTTATTTTTTCACCTATATAGCCATTTGAAGACTTGTTTTTTTTTTGGAAGAGTTGTACTTTTGAATGACACCATCAATTTTATCATGTGATGTACTGGAAAGCTGGAAAAAAAATTCAAGTGTGGCGAATTAGTGAAAAAAGTGCAATTAAGCATTTTTTTTTATATTCACAGCATTCAACAGTAAAAATTACCTAGCACTATGATTCTCTAGGTCAGTACAATTACAGTGATAAACATGAGTCATTTTTGTTTTATTTAAGTGGTGAAAAAAATGAAGACATTTGTTAAAAAAAAAAAATTCACTTGTGTTCCCATTTTCGGAGTAATGGAGCCATAGTATTTTCAATTTTCGCGATATGGAGATGTGTGGGGTTTTTTTTGCGCCTGGAGTCGCTGCTTTTACCAATATCATTTGGGGTACATTGGATGTTTTGATTGCCTCTGATTACATTTTTTCTCTATTGTTGAAGCAACTGAAAAACCTAATGTCATGCTGGGATGGTCTTTAGTAAGGGAGAGGTGCCTCAAGCTTTCCCTGGAACTGGGAACCTAGCTATCCGTGTCCCGGGGATACTCTTGAAGGTAGAGAGACCGGGTTCTCCAACCTAACTATGATCATGTTAAACCCGGACCTTTCCCTTCCCCCATTCCCCATGAGGCATGGGGCAAAAATGTAAAGTAAACAAGACACAAAGACAAAACAGGGATAACATGAAACCACCATCATACAAAAGCACTCACCAAAAAGGGAGGAGGATAGGGACTGGGAGGAATAAACTAAATGGGAATAGGGACAAGGAGATAAACACACACTGTACTTCAGCAAAGTACAGATCACTACAACTACAACTCCAGTCCAACTACTCAGCTTTAGCACTGGAAGACAAATCTTTCACCAGCAAGGACTAGATTCCCGGAGCCAGTATATATAGAGGGAGTAAATGATAAGCAGTTGCAGCTGAGAACAGCCAGGCGACTTACCAGCGGACTCACTGCGATGAGTGTTCAAGGCAAACTTAGCTAATGGTAAAAAAGATGACCAATCCTTCTGATTATCTGACACAAAACACCTGAGGTATGTCTCCAAACTCTGGTTTAAACGTTCAGTCTGACCGTTCGTTTGAGGATGGAATGCTGAAGAAAAGGAAAGATGCATCTCCAAATGAGAACAAACTGTCCTCCAGAATTTAGACACAAATTAGGTCCCCCGATCTGACACCATATCGGAGGGAACTGTGTAAAGCTTCAAGATCTCTGTGACAAACACTTGAGCCAGGGTCTTAGCGTTAGGGAGAGCAGGTAAAGCAATGAAGTGCGCCATTTTACTAAACCTATCCACCACAACTAAGATAACAGTCTTACCAGAGGAGGAAGGAAGATCCGTCATAAAATCCATGGATAAATGTGTCCAATGCCGGTCAGGTATGGTAAATGGTAGATGAGCCCAAGACGGACGAGTATGCGGGGTCTTCGACCAGACACAGACACATGCTTTTCAGAAAGACAAAGTCGACAACATCCCGATGCAACATTTGCCACCAAAAACGACGAGAAAGGAGGTCCAAGGTTGGTTTACTATCTGAATGACCAGCCTTAGCAGTGCTATGCTGTGCCCCTACAACTTTGAGGTGCAGGTGCAATGGTACAAACAATTTCTCTGAAGGGCAAGCAGGAGCGTCTCCCTGAGCCTTCAATACCTCCAGCAAGGAGCACACAGCAGAAACCACCATTCCTTATTGAAAATTGGAACAGAGTCTTCCAAACTACCACCCACAGGGAAGCTCCGAGATAAGAGCATTAGCTTTGATGCTCTTAATTCCAGGACAGTAAGTGACAATATAATTAAACCAGGTAAAAAAGAGACCTTCTAGCTAGTCTAGGATTAAGACATTTAGCGGATTCGAGGAACAACAGATTTTAATAACCATCAATGAAAGCGACAAGGTGGACTGCCCCCTCCAAAAAATGACGACACTCCTCAAAAGCCAACTCGATGGCCAAAAGATCTCTATTGCCTACGTCATAATTCCTTTCTCCCGATGATGTTTTTTTTTTTTGTTGTTTTTTTTTTTTTTTAGAGAAAAAGGCACATGGAGGCCACTTGCCAGCCCCAACCCCTATCTCAGATGCATCAACCTCAACAATACATGATTAGGAAACATCGGGTTGAATGATTACAGGAGCAAGGGAAAAACATTTCTTCAAAGAAGAGAAAGCCTGACGGGCAGAGTTGGACCACCTCAAGAAGTCCATACCTTTCTTTGTCATGTCAGTGAGCGGTTTGACAATCGATGAGAAGTTTTTAATAAACTTCTGGTAATAGATAGCAAACCTCAAAAAGCATTGTAACGCTTTTATATTTTCTGGCAGATCCCATTCTAGAACTGCACGGACCTTATTAGGATCCATCCATGCGGCTGACACTAGAAAACCCAGGAACTGAATCTCTTCTATGGCAAGTACACATTTTTCCAATTTGGAGTACAGTTTATGATCCTGCAGAGCCTGTAACACCTGCCTGATGTGTACTTGATGTGACTTGAGATTAGAATATATCGTCGAGGTACACCACAACAAACCTACCCACAAGGTGACGAAAAATTTAGTTAACAAAATGTTGGAAAACGGCGGGGGCATTAGTTAAACCAAAGGGCATGACAAGGTTTTCATAATGCCCTTCAGGAGTGTTAAAGGCAGTCTTCCACTCATCCCCCTCCTTGATACTAATCAGATTATAGGTTCCCCTGAGGTCCAATTTAGAGAACCATTTTGCCCCAAACAATCTGATTAAATAAGTCGGGAATGAGTGGGAGGGGATACGGGTCTTGGATAGTAATCCGGTTTAACTCACTAGAAAATCTAAACAGGAATGCAGGTTCCCATCTTTCTTCTTAAAGAAGAACCCTGCCGATACGGACGAAGAGAAGGGTCTAATTTGTCCCTTAGCAAGACTCTCAGATGTAATCCTTCATGGCCTTCCTTTCAGGACCAGACATTGTATAATCTGGTTTTAGGTAATTTCGCTTCAGGAAGCAAGTTTAAGGGGCAATCATACACCAGGTGAGGAGGCAGTTCCTGACACCCCTTTCCTGAGAACACATCCACAAAATCAGCCAGAAAAGAGTTTTAGTAGAAACAGTAAAAATGATGGTACACAAGCAATTACTTTTGTAGAAATCACTCCACTTGACTATTTTTCTGAACTGTCAGTCAATAACCGGATTATGCAGTTAGCCAGGGAAGGCCTAACACAATAGGAGTAGGGAGACCCAAGACGAAGCAAGAAAGGAGCGCCCTGTGAAGAGCCCCTATGTGCAGGTTCACATTATTCACAAATAGCATAAAATTTCCCTGACAGAGGTGCAGAGTCAATAGCAAATATGGGGATGGACTTCGCAAGCATACTACAGGAGAGACCATGGTCCCGTCGAACTGAGCATCCCACCCAACTATCCAAGAGGATAGATATTTTCTCAGTTTTTGTACCTATAACCACTTCTGTGGGTAAGAAAAACAGAGATACACAAGTGGAGGAGATACTGTATATAAAGCCAGGTTGTTGAGAAAACTGACTTACGAGAGCAGGATCGTTCCACCCGGTGTCAGTAGCCCATCTACGGAACTCAGAGTAGAATTCCTCTGAAAGCCATTCTCCCTGCTGGAGCGTACAAAGCTTAGAATCAGCATGGGAGACATGGTCCAGATCATCGTACACGAGGCCTAGAGGCTCAAAAAAATCATCAACCGACCGGAGAGCGAGTCTGATGGAAGTGAAAAGGCCCAGGATTGAGGATCTCCCGGAAGTAAGGAAATAACAATCCCAACAGAGATGTAGCCTAAAATAAAGCTCGCAGGCTTTATTGAAATGTATCCCATCTCCCAGAGATGGCCACTCCCTCTGGGAGTGCCACCTAATGCTCCAGTTCAGCCAAACTGCTGTGCAACGCTAGATTGCAGGTCTGACAGTTCGAGCGACAGACTGTTAAATAATCAAATACTAAATTCTAATCTCAATTCTGTACTGGATAGATTGCATCAGCCACATGGAAGCTTTTGCTGACATGACATTTAGGTTTTTCTTGTACATTTAGCTCAGGGCAGATGGTAACACCATATACAGAAAACAGGTGCTATGCGGGAAATATATAACCACATGACACAGGGTGGGGTGGGAGTCACTTTTCACCTTACACTGACACTAAGCGGAGGTCTGTACACTGAGAACAGCTGACATGTAGGCCCTGACAAACGTGCTCGACACAAAGACAAAAATTACCAATCAGGATCCCAAGAAAAGATGGATGAACTTCAACTAATAAGCTAATTATGAACAAATGGACAATCTCTTTGCAACTACTGTAATATGGCTGCCAGAAGGTCCTTGAGGGGGAGATATTGTCACGCCAGGTGTAAGTGTAATACAGAGTCACGCCAGGTGTGAGTGCAAAACAGAAGGGAAAGGGAGCCCAGACACTAGGGAAAGGGGGAAGAGGTGACCTCCTAATCTGGACTAGCGTCACCCTGTCTCCCCCCAACGTCCCTATACAGCCTCCGCAGCTGTCGCCGATCCCTACCATCCCTGGTGTAAGGCTATAGCTGGGGGTGGAAGGAGATGAGCACTAGTCAACCTCCGCTAGCACTCTAAAGACAAAAGGGGAAGACAACACAGGGGAACAACAACTCAGCTTTAGAAGAACTCCAACAGGGCACACGGCTACAAGACTCCAGAGAGGACGTGATGCTGCTTCAGCCAAGTTCCATGTAGAAATGAGTATAACTGGCAAGACAGTGCCACTACGTAACTCCTCTGCCAAAAGTATAGCCCGGGAGTTGGTCCACATGTTCTCTAGAACAGGGTTGCCTAAGGAGATCCTAACGAACCAAGGGATCCCATTTCTATCAAGGGTGATGAGGGAGTTGTGCAAAACCCTGCAGATAACACACCGCTGGACCTCAGTCTACCACACTCAGACAGATGGCTTAGTGGAGAGGTTTAATAAAATCTTGAAGGCCATGTTAAAGAAGGTCATAGGGAAAGACGGCCGGGACTGGGACTTCCTACTGTCATACCTTCTGTTCTCCGTTAGGGAAGTTCCACAGGCTTCTACTGGATTCTCCCAGTTTGAGCTGTTATATGGCCGACACCCCCGTGGACTTCTGGAAGTAGCATAGAAGACCTGGGAGGTGGAGTCTACACCCCACAGAAGTGTAATCAAACATGTGGCCCAAATGCAGGAGAGGATTGCAGAGGTGATGCACATTGTGAAAGAACACTTCCTCAAAACGCAAGAGGCACAGTCAAGGGTGTACAATAGGTCGGCAAGGGTGAGACACTTCAACCCTGGGGATCGGGTACTGGTGCTGATACCTACAGTGGACAGCAAATTCCTGGCTAAGTGGCAGGGCCCCTATGAAGTAGTGGAAAAGGTTGGTGATGTCAACTATAAAGTCCACCAACCAGGGAGAAGGAAGCCTTACCAGGTGTACCACGTCAACCTGGTTAAGCCACGGCGAGATAGGGAGCCCGTGGAAGCTCCGTGTTTGGTGGCAAAGTCGGAAGCCGATGTGGGAGAGGTCAAGGTGGCAGAGTCGCTGTCATGTGCCCAAAAACAACAGTGCCACGAGTTGCTACAGCGGAACAAGGACCTTTTCTCGGATGTACCAGGCTGTACTCAGATCATAGAGCATGAGGTGCTTACGGAGCCTCATGTCCGAGTAAACTTGAAGCCATACCAGATTCCTGAAGCCTGCCGAGAGGTAATCTCGAAAGTGGTGAAGCGCATGCTGGGGCTAGGAGTCACTGAAGAGTCCAATAGTGGATGGTCCAATCCCATAGTCTTGGTGCCAAAGCCAGATGGAAAATGGCGGTTCTGCAATGACTATAGGAAACTCAATGAGGTCTCTAAGTTAGACACCCACCCAATGCCCAGGGTAGACAAACTGATAGAAAGGTTAGGATCAGCCAGGTACATTGCCACCCTTGATTTCACGAAAGGATATTGGCAAATACCCATATCCCAGGATACCAAGGAGAAGACGGCCTTCTCAATGCCAGACGGATGTTTCCAATACACAAGGATGCTGTTTGGGTTTCAAGGAGCCCCGGCTACCTTCCAGAGAGCCATGGACCAAATCTTAGCTTCCCACAAGAAGTACGCAGCAGCCTACCTGGATGACATTGTGACCTACAGCCAGGATTGGGAAAGCCATCTGAGTAAAGTCCAGGCGATATTCAATGCTCTCGGAAGGCGGGGTTTTCCATGAACCCCAAGAAATGTGCTATGGGCATGGAGGAAACCAAATATTTGGGCTATGTCATAGGCAGACGCACGATAAAGCCCCAAATAAATAAAGTCAAAGCAATCCAGGGTTGGCCACAACCTCTCTCAAAAAAGCAGGTCAGAGCGGACATTGTGGGCCATTACCGATGGATCATCCCTATCTTCGCCATGATAGCCAGCCCTTTGACAGACTTTCTTAAAGGGACAAAAATTGGCTATGGCTAAGTGGTCTCCAGAAGCTGAGACGGCCTTCCAGGAACTAAAGCAAGCCCTTTGTAAACAACCAGTGTTGATGGCACCAGATTGCTCTGAAGAGTTTCTGGTCCAAACGGATGCGTCAGATACCGGGCTGGGTGAAGTCCTATCAAAAGAGAGCAATGGGGAAGAGCACCCCATAATGTATTTAAGCTGGAAGCTGACATCTTGTGAGAAGAATTATTCCATACTGGAGAAGGTATGTTTGGTCATCAAGTGGGCGTTGGACACTTTAAGGTACTATCTCTTAGGCAGGAAGTTCAGGCAGGTATCAGACTATGCCCCTCTAAGGTGGATGAGCGAGAAGAAGGGGAACAATGCTTGAGTGACCAGGTGGTTCCTAGCCCTTCAGGATTTTAGCTTCCATGTACAGCATAGGCCTGGGAAACTGCATGGCAATGCTGACTCATTGTCGAGGGTCCGCTGTTTGTTAGTGGAAGGTGCCAAGCCCCCCAGCTTTGGGCAGGGGGGGTATGTAAGATGGCGGCTGGAACGTTCCTTGAGGGGAGATATGTATCACCAAGGTTGGTAGCTTCGGTGATGTATTCCTGGGAAAAGCATGCTCCAGCACACAGTGCTGAGAGGGTTAACAGGGTGTATCAGTGCCGGTTTTTACAAGCAGTCATAAGAGATGGCAGGGAATGGCAGCTCACATATCCCCACCCCAGGGCGTGCCTCTTGTAAGACCAAGTGTCTCAGTCTGAGTCTGTGGCTGGAGAGCTACAGCGTGTGCTAAAGACACTGACTGTGAGCGGGCGAAGGCACAGTACTGTATGGACTGTGCCAGACCAGGCTGTGTTTTGTTTATTTTGAAAGTGCGGTTTATGAAGTTTGAATAAACCTGTCTTGGACATCTGTAAAGAAACCGACTCCTGTGCCTACCTCTAAAGCAACTGAGTGAGTACCAAACCCTACACTACTTTAACCATTTTATGTTTTGTTATAATGATTCATTTTGGTGGACAATCCAATAAACCTCTAAATTTTTTATAAGAATTATCGTGACATGTTTTTTGAAGTATCGCATCTGATAACCAGTCCTGAATAAATAAATATACAAAATAAGTATATTTAACACAGACCCTGCAATTGTTTGTCAAGGACTGCGACGGGGTCCATAACAAGATGCAAAATGAGGGGGGCCATTGAAAATGTCAAGTTGTGACTGTCTTTAGTAAGGGATGTACCATTAGAAAATTTAAAGAATCAGATTGCTGAGCATATTAAAAATATCAGTGGCAAAAATAAAACACACATACTTAGGAGCAGTGAAAACATTTTGTGGAACAGAACAGAACTGCAATAAAGATTATTTGCGTTTTTTTGCTGTGGGTAAAATCAATCAGCATATCTGTGGCAGTGACTGAAGAAAAGAATTCTTATTGAGAGAAGCATTTTGAAATTCAATACAAATTTCCTAATGGTATGAAATTTAAAAGTGACTTGTGTAATTATTAAATCATACGTGTTTTTGGGTAAGTTTTACATTATTCAATCATTGCATTGAATATACAGAAAAAAACCTCAACAATACAATATGGCTACCAGAAAAGGTTTATTTCTTAAATATAGAAACAGCAGATGCAGTGTCAGGTAAAAGAGGTCAGTTTCCAAATAGAGTGGAAATTATTAATTACCGCATCTTTAGCTTTATAAGACGCAACTGATTATAAGATGCGCATAGATTTTGGACGAGGAAAATAAGAAAACAAAATATTTTGAGACAAATAGTTTGCTAAAACATTTAATAAAATGTTATGTTATGGGGGATCTGCGAATGATGCACTGTTTTGGGGGATCTGTGGGTGACACACTTTTATGGGGGATACAGTGCTTGGGCAGTGTTTACGGTATATTAAATGTGACTATGGCCCCTATCATCCTTCAGAATACACCATCCGTATGTACTTCATGGTCTGGGTGCATTCTTAATAATAGTCATATTAAAATACAGTAAACATTTTGACCTATCATCGTACAGTGCAGTCTCTGATTACCACTCCCCTCATCCTTAAGAATACACCCACATACTGTATACTTGGGTATATTCTGAAAGATGAGGGAGGTGGTAGTCACATTTACAATAAACACTACTTTGGTCACTTATAGTATACTCCCTGGACTGTTTATACTAAATATGACTACAATCCTCATCATTCTTCAGAATACACCCATTGGTACTGTATATTCTGAAGGATGATGGGGGTTGTAGTTACTCCCCTTCAGTGTCTCTGCTCACCACTGTAGATCTTGGCTTACAGGACCTTTCATAAAAGGGACACTTTTTCACTGCCAGATCACGGATTGGTGGAGGCAGCTCAGCAGCAGCTCCCTTCAGAAATCAGCATCCAGCCCTGCACAGTGGCCCTGTGCCTGCCCTCCGCCATGATACACAGCCCGCAGCTCCCGCTGGCTACTTCACATCGCTGCCCGCACCCGGGCTGCGGTCAGTGATGGCGCAGTTTGTGCTTTCATGTAGATGTGTCTGTTCGCTTTAAGATGCACTGAGTTTTTCCTCTCACTTTGAGGGGAAAAAAAGTGTGTCTTATAAAGCGAAAAATACAGTAATTAAGAGAAGACAGCTTATATATTGTACCTTTAGAATATAAGGTACCTTATACTTTTAGAAAATGTAAAAAGCGCATTGCTGAGCAGATTAAGAACATTCGCATCAAAAATAAAACATATTCAAGGAGCAGTGAAACATTTTGAAGAACAGAACTGCAATGTAGGTTAATTGTGTTTTTTTGCTGTAGATAAAATCAATAAGCTTATCTGTGGTAGTGACTGAAGAAAAGTGTTCTTATTGAAAGAAGCATTTTTAAAATTAATAGCATGAATTTTAAAAGCAACTTGTGTATTTATTAAATCATTCAGTCATGGCCAAAAGTGTTGGCACACTTGAAATTGTTCTAGGAAATGAAGTATTTCTCCCAAAAAGTTATTGCAATTACACATTTTGTTATACTCGTTTATTTCCTTTGTTTGTATTGGAACAACACAAAAATACAGAGAAAAAAAAAGGCAAACAGTATATAATTTCAGCGCTTTGTTTCCATCCATTTCTAGGTGCTTCTTGAAGTATTTTTGAGGTCATTGTCCTGCTAAAATACGCATAACATAGGATGCAAACCCAGCTTTCTGACACTGGGAACTAACTGCAATCCAAATCTTTTGGTAATCTTCAGATTTCATGATGCTTTCCACAGTGCCAGAGGCTGCAAGAAAACCCCAAAACGTCTTTGAACCTCCACCATATTTGACTGTAGGTACTATGTTCTTTTCTTTGTAGGCCTAATTCCATTTTCGGTAAACACTAGAATGATGTAATTTACCAAAAATATTTCTAAACTTCTCAAGCTTCCAGTGAGCACTGATAGGGCCATAATCCGGAAGTGGAAAGAAAATCATTTTACCATAAACTGGCTACGACCAGGTGCGGAAAGATTCAGACAGAGGAGTAAAAAGAATTATCAGAAGAGTTGTCCAAGAGCCATGAACCACCTGTGGAGAAGCGCAGAAAAAGTAATGCACTCAACCTCCATGACCCGTATGCACACACTCCATTGCTGAACAAAAAACATGTTCAAGCATGTATACATTTTGCTCAACAATATTCAGACAAGCCTGTGAAATACTGGGAGAATATAGTCTGGATAGATGACACCAAAATTGAACTGTTTGGATGCCATAATACACACCACGTTTGTAGGCCAAAAGACACTGCATATCAACCCAAAAACACCATACCAACAATGAAGTTTGGAGCTGGAAACATCATGATGTGGTACTGTTTTTGAGATTATGTCACTGGTGTAAACTTCATATAATTGAAGCAAGAATGAATGGACAAATGTACAGAGACAATCTTAATAAAAATATGCTGTCATCTGTCAGAATGATGATGATGAAACGAGGAGGGACATTTCAGCAGGACAATGATCACAAACACACAGCCAAGGAAACTCTCAGTTGGTTCCAGAGAAAAAAAATAAAGCTGCTAGAATGGTCCAGGCAATCACCGGCGCTAAATCCAATACAAATTTTCTGAAAGGAATAATGCTCAGAGTTCATAGAAGGAGACCACATAATTTGAAGAGTATTCGTGTGGAAGAATGGGCCAAAATCGCATCTGAGCAATGCATGCAACTAGTTTCTCCATACAGGAGGCATCTTGAAGCTGAGCTGTCATCACCAACAAAGGCTTTTGTACAAAGTATTAATTAAATTTTGGTAAGCGTATTCAATACCTTTTCCATGTATCATTTCTCATTATTAGACATAATAATATACACATATCTGTGTATGGGCATCTATGGTTTGATTTCTTTTCCTGTGTGGATTGCATGGGTTGTTACTGACATCTGGTGAGGATTTCATGTGAATTGCACCTTTAGAAATATATTTACTTAGAAAATTGGTGATGGGTTCAATATTTATTTCATCTGCTTTAAAGGGGACTTGTCATGTCAGTTGGAGCATGTAAACTGCCCCCAGGTTGTGGTTAGTGAGCCAATGTGCATCACTAACTTGCTTTTTAAAACCGGCGGTATAATCTTTTGTAAAAAGCACGTTATGTACTTATCACTCAATCTGAATTGTCCCCGGGTTTGCGTTGACGTCACATGAATATTTTCGTTGAAATCCTGCGCTTGCGCACCGTGTACTGTCATCACGCTAGCGCAATGTGCATTGTAAAGCTGCGTGTGCGCAGTGACAAGTGGCTTCCGCGTGGGCGCCGTGACGGGCGGCAACCGAGCGTGCGCAGTCAAACTGTGTTTAGTTCCCAGCTTCACTGTGCGCAAGCGCCGGAACCGCTCATCACGGCATACGCGTGGCTTTACAGTACATGTTGCGCAAGCGTGGATGACAGTACACCGTGCGCAAGTGCGGGATTTCAACAAGAATATTCATGTGAAGTCAGCGCAAACCCAGGGACAATTCAAACTGAGTGGATGGGACAAGACGGACTTAATGAAGTGATGAGCACCCCTATGACTAAACGAGCAGGTATGATATAAGTACATAAAGTGCTTTTTACAAAAAATTATAGCGTCGATTTTAATGCAAAAAGCAACACATTGCATCACTAACAACAAGCTGGGGGCAGTTTACATGCTCCAACTGACATGACAGGTTCCCTTTAAGTTGAACCAAAGTTTAGTTTAACTTCTCTTCCATGTTTTCTAAGCTTAGTAGAGAAGACGGCCTTGTCATACACTCTGCATCACAGAGAGCAGTTACAGTAGTCTGTATACAAAATAAGGGCCTCAATAGAAGGAATTAAACCAAGTTCATATAAATAAGATGGGGCATTTATATTAATACTGCAGTACCGCTCAGTATGTAATTGCATCATGTTGAAGATTCCTCAAAACTGGGATGCTTCCATCAGCCTGAGAGAGTTCAATAGAGTAGAAGTGTGATTTATCAAATGCACTGCAGTTGCGATGGTGAGGAGAAATGGTATACTAAAGACAGGAGAATTCAGAGGTCAGTACTGACACACTTACCTGTGTTGTGCATGTTCATTAAGAGTATAGAGCAGATAATCAGCTATTATATCTTCACCCACCAAATGATCAAGAATAGTTCCTCCAATGAGAATACATTTTGTAATCATTTTGTTGCTATCATACAGTTGTGGTAACATTATTGATTGCTTAATAAAAAAGTCAATATACTAAGTATCTTTCTTCAACATAAAAATTGACAAATCAACATACAAGCAGTGAAGAAAATAAAAGAGAAAGAAGAAACAGTATATGACAGACAAGATTAATATTTAGTTGCATAACCTCTTGACAACAACAAGATGACAGCCTCCAAATGATTTGTGTCATCACCTGTCTGCTGGTATTTTTTTTCACTGCAGTTCTTTCAAGTTCTTCAATGCTTAAAGATCTGAAATCTGGTATTGGGAAAATTAATCTTGCAACGTTTTTCCATTCGCTTTAAACTGGCCCCGCAGTGAGTGTCAATTTCAAACAGTTCATATTTTCTTGTTAACCATTATTGTGTACTATTCCTATGGGGCAAAGAATATACTGCCTGTTCTACCCGGCAACGATCTCTGCTGGACGGCAATTCTCCGGCTTCCTGAGACATTACTTTGACAGAGCATCATCCTCTCTTCCACTTTGCTCTGATGACTGGATGTCTTTGCCGATGTAATGCTGATTCACCCTCAACATACAATCCCCTGTCTCCAAACACAGACACAAACACGAAAGATGAACTTTCCACTCTACTCTCAAGATCACATCTTACCACCTGTGCACTCAACTCGATCTGGTCCCACCTCATCCCAAACCTCACCACAGTCTTTACCCCAACCCATCTCTTCAACCTATCACTTAGAACTGGTGTCTTCACCTCATGCTTTCAACATGCGTCAATCACACCCATCCTCAAAAACCCCTTACTTGACTGATCCACTGTGTCTAGCTATCGCCCATGTTAACTTTTTCCCTATGCCTCAAAACTACTGAAACAAAAAGTTCATCTTGAACTGCCCTCCCACCTCTCCTCCTGCTCCCTCTTCAACTACTTACAATCTGGCTTTCTTCCACTGAAACAGCCCTGACTAAAGTCACCAAAGACCTACTAACTGCCAAAGCCAAGCAAAACTATGGTGTCCTCCTCCTCCTGGACCTGTTCTCCACTTTTGACACAGTGCACCATTCCTTATAACTACAGATTCCCTCATCTCTTAGCATCACAGCCCTATCCTGGATCTCCTCATACCTAACAGACAGGACATTCAGTGTCTCCCACTCACACACCACCTCCTCACCTCACTCCCTATCTGTCGGTATCCCACAAGGTTCAGTCCTAGGGCCCCTTGCTCTTCTCCATTTACACCTTCAGCCTGGGACAGCTTAGAGTCCCATGGCTTTCACCATCTCCTCTATGCTGATGACACAGATCTAGCTCTCTGGACCCGATATCACCTCTCTACTAACCAGAATCCCACAATGTCTGTCCGCTATTTTATCCTTTCTCTCTGCTAGATTTCTAAAAGTTAACATGGACAATACAGAATTCATAATCTTTCCACCATCTTACTCAACCACCCCATCAGACTTATCCATCAAAGTCAATGGCTGCTCACTCTCCCCAGTCCCGCAAGCTGGACTCTGATCTCTCCTTTACACTGCATATCCAGTACCTTTGTACTTCCTGGCGACTCCAACTCAAAAATATTTCCTGGATCTGTACATTCCTTAATCAAGAATCTGTAAAAACCGTAGTCAATGCCCTCATCATCTCCCACCTCGACTACTGCAACTTCCTGCTCTGTGGCGTCTCTTCTAACACTCTCGCACACCTTGAATCTATCTTAAACTCTGCTGCCCGACTAATCCACCTGCCCCCCTGCTATTCACCGGCCTCTCCTCTCTGTCAATCCCTTCACTGGCTTTTCATTACCCAGAAGTTCCAGTTCAAAACCCTAACCATGGCATACAAAGCCATCCATAACCTGTCTCCTCAATCTGTGACCTAGTCTTCAGCTACTTACCTACACGTAACCTCCCAAAATGTTATGCCCGTTGAACATACAATACCCAAAAGTTACACTATTCTAAAAAATTGCACCCCTCAAGGTGCTCAAAACCACATTCAAGAAGTTTATGAACCCTTCAGATGCTTCATAGGAACTGAAGCAATTTTTAAGGAAAAAAATTGACATTTTACTTCAATCACGAAAAAATTTACATTAGATCAAATTTTTTTTTATTTTCATAAGGTTAACAGGAAAAAATGGACATAAAAAAATATTGTGCAATTTCTTCTGAGTACGACAAAACCCCATATGTTGGGGAAAAGTACTGTTTCAGTGCTCAGCAGGGCTTGGAAGCAAAGGAACGCCATTTGACTTTTTGAATGCAAAATTGTCTGGAATTGAGAGAGAACGCCATGTTGCATTTGGAGAGCCCCTGATGTGCCTAAACAGTGGAAATCCCCCACAAATTACCCCATTTTGGAAAATAGATCCCTCAAGGAATGTATGTAGATTTTTGGCGAGCATCTTGAACCCCCAGGTGCTTTACAGACGTTTATAACGTAGAGCCGTGAAAATTAAAAATAAAAAAATGTAATTGTTCCACAAAAAATGTTTTTAGCTCCAATTTTTTTTATTTCACAAGGGAGAAAATGGACCACAAAATTTGCTGTGCAATTTCTCCCGAGTACACAGATGCTTCACAGAATTTTACAACGTTGATCTGTGAAAAGGGAAAAAAATATATTATATTATGATATTAGCTGAACACTTGGCGGCGATCGTGAGCACACAACCTCTGTGCGCCCAAAATTGCCATGATGTATCCAGTAAGTCTAAGGTCGGGAAGTCATTCCCTTCCTATGACGTACTGGGTACGTCCATGCTCAGGAAGGGGTTAATGCAAAATCACTCATATGATTTTCATCACATATGATTTTGACTCCACTTCTGTTTGTCGGCTTTGCCTGCAGCTTTGCAAACTGAGCAAAGAATATTGCGCAGGCACGAGATCTCTCACGGCAATGAGGGTGACACAGGAAACGTCAAAGACGGCGAGCAGCAGCCGGGGGAGGTATGGAGAGTCCAAAGCCCTGCCCATCGGACCAGATGGACCCAATTAGAATACAGCACGGGAGAAATTAAAAAAGGTTTTCCGGGCCATACAGAGAGAGTCAGGGGGTTAAATAGGGATTTGGAGAAAGCAGTATAAATGCTAAATAAGGGGATAGTTTAAGCTGCTATGCGATAAAATTGGTGACAGGTTCCCTTTAAGGGGTTTTAATAACTTCACTGATAGCAGCCAAGGTGTGCAAGTGCATGCATTTCTGAATGTGGTGCTATTATTCAATACTTAATTCAGCTCCATCTTGCAATTTCAATGCTCAGGAGTGTACATGAAAGCGAGAGTAAGATATAGCTGTACTTTACCACATAGTGCTAACTTCATTCCGGTCTCAACCGACTCAACCTGAGGTGAAAGAACGCCGGGCGTATCCAAAAGATATATAAGGGGATTTTCTGAAACCTGTAAAAGTAAAAGGTCTACATAAGTAAGTTTTACAAACCATTATGTACTTCACAACATATAACTGACTCTTACATACATTTAATCAGTGTAATGTAAATGTATAATTTTTCATATTTTACGCTAAAACCGTAATTAGCTTCAAAATAAATTGTGCACCAATCATAAGACTAAAATCTGAGTCATCACCGCTGCACTTTACAATATCCATTAAAGAAGCCCTCAAAGAGGTTTTTGTGTCTATCCTCGTTATAGTCTTTAGGAGATATGGAGACTGCTGTATACACATAACATACTGGATTTTTCGGACTATAAGACGCACCGGACCATAAGACGCACCTAGGTTTTAGAGGTGGAAAATAGGGGAAAAAACTTTTGAAGCAAAAAATGAGGAGAACTGTAACTCCGCATGTTCTTCAGCTCCTATGGCATGCTGGGAGTTATAGTTCACCCCATATTTGTCATGTGGTTTTCCTGAGGAGAACTATAACTCCTAGCATGTCATGCAGCTCCTATGGCATGCTGGGAGTTCTAGTTCACCACAGCAGTAGTGTTTTGCTGTGTGTGCTTAAACTTACTCTACAGTATAATGCTTGCCTCACTGTTTCTTGTCTGGAAAGCGCTAGGCAGGGAGCGGTGGGGTCGCACTGCAGGGAGATGGATCACGGAACAGGAATCAACAGCGCTGTTATGAATTCATTATGGCCGTGTTAGACAGGAGTTAGATAGTTCAGGATCTGGCCAGGGACACTGGAGGCTAGAATCATCACAGTGCCAGCTGCAGGGTCAGTTTAGTACTCTGCGTGCTTCACAAAGCTTTCCACAAATTGACAGTAGTTGTTTCTTCTGGGCCTGCTGACGTGCACTTTACCTCCCCCGAACCAGTTGTGGCACTTCCTGACAAATTTTTGGGGGAGAAGGATCAGTTAAGGGTCTTTAGGGAGAGCTGAAAATTATTTTTTACTCTATGACCCCGGTCTTCTGGGGATGAGTCCCAGTGGTGGGTATAATCATGTCCCTATTGCGTGGCAGTGTTCAGGCTTGGGTATTCTTTTTGTCCCCACTAGCCCAAGAATGGTCTTCTGTTGACACCTTTTTTGACACTTTAAGGGTGATTTACTACGAACCTGACAGAGTACAGGTTGTGGAGGCTAAGATCATGAACATGACGCAGTGGGGCCACACCGCTGACGATTACAGTTTGGAGTTCCGGCAATTGTCCTCTGAGGTACTGTAGAATGATGCTGTTCTCAGGTGTCAGTTTCACCGTGACCTTACGAGTACTCTTAACGATGCTCTGCTTTTGCATTCTCCACCCTGTTCTTTGGGAGAGGCCATGACTCAGGCCATTCATGGGTCATATGGGTCATAGAATTTGGGAGATACATGACGAGCGACAAGGGGTTTTGGGCATTCTTCAAGAGTCTGTTTCCTTACCTGAGATGGAAACAATGGAGGTTGGAGCAGCCAGATCCCGGACCGAGGAGACGTCGGTGCGATCTTGGACTCTATTGCCTCTACTGTGGTCATGCTGGGCATTATCTCAAGGACTGCTCGATTCGCCTCCAAGCTAACAAGTCGACGGGAAACACTCATCTCTGGGTGATTATCGAGGAGATCACCCAGGCTTCCAGGTACCTGACTGTGGGTCTGGTGCAAACTTTATTGATCCTGCTTGGTTCTTAAATTAGGATTAGGGACAGTTAGATTACAAAGACCCATTCAGATTGTCACCATTGACAAAACACAGTTACTCTAGAACTTTGTTCAGCTGGTAACGATGGAATTCACACAGAGTGGGAACACTTCACTGAGTCCATCTCCTGTTATGTCTTAGATAATTTACCTGCGGGGTTGGTGTTGGGGCTTCCATGGCTGCATGTTGATATTCCTGTTATTGACTGGTCGCAAAAGAATATTGTTAAGTGGAGCCAGTAAGTGCCATAAGAAATGTCTTCATTCTGTACAAATTTGCTGTGCTAGTCTGGAGGGTCTGCTGGTGTACCTGAAGGACTTCAGAGATGTGTTTTTGGAAAAAGAGGCAGAAATACTACCTCCCAATAGTCCTTATGATTGTGCTATTGATCTTATTCCCACCGCCAAATTGCCTAAAACTCGCATGTACAATTTGTAAGGATCTGAATAGACCTCTATGAAAGTATATATAAACTAAAGTTTATGGAAGGTTCATATCCATCCTTCCTCCTCGCCTGTAGCTGCTGGTTTCTTCTTTGTGAAAAATAAAGACAGGGGCTCCGCCCTGGCCTCGATTTCTATGAACTAAACAAAATTACAGTTAAAAATAATTACCCACATCCACTCATCCCTGACCAGCTTACTGGAGCTAAATGGTTTTCTAATCTTGACCTTGGAGGGTCTTATAATCTGATATGCATACGGGAGGGTGACAAGTGGCAGATGGCGTTTTTAACGTCTATTTGAGAATCTGATCATGTCTTTTGGGTTAACCAATGCACAGGCTGTCTTTCAGAACTTTATGAATGACATTTTTTCTGATATTACTGGAAGGTTTATTGTGGTATACCCTGATGACATTCTAATTTTTTTCATCTGATCTGAGTTCACACTATGAGCATTTTCGTTTCTGATTTACAAAAACTCAGGGAAAATTCTTTGTTTGCCAAATTAGAAAAGTGTACTTTTTGTGTTCAAGAAATATTTCTGGAGTTCATTGTATCTGCTGAAGGGTTTAAGATAGATCTTGGGAAGGTGCAGGCTAAAATTGATTGGGTTCAACCTCGCGATCTTTAAAGCACTACAGATTTTTTTAGGATTCGCTAATTACTATAGAAAATATATTAGCGGTTTTTCGCAGATCGTTAAATCTCTTAACGATCTCACATGAAGGGGGCGGATCTTAAGATTTGGTTGTCGGATGCCATTGGGGAGTTTAACAATCTAAAAGAGTGTTTCATGTCTGCTACAGTTTTGATGCAACCCAATCTTCAGAAACAGTTTATCGTTGAGGTGGATTGCCTCAGAGGTCGAGGTGGGGGCTGTTTTGTCTCAAGGTCCCATAATACTGACTAACTTACAGCCATGTGCATTTCTTTTCTAGGTAACATAGTAAGATAGTCTTCCTTCAACCTTAAAAACTGAGTCCATCTAGTTCAACCCATAGCCTAACATGTTGATCCAGAGGAAGGCAAAAAAAAACCCATGTGGCAAACACTAAGCTCCACATTGGGGAAAAAAAATCCTTCCTGACTCCATACGACAATCAGACTAGTTCCCTGGATCAAAGCCCTATCAAGGAATCTAGTGTATATAACCTGTAACATTATATTTTTCAAGAAAGGCATCCATGCCCTTCTTAAATTTTAGTAGTGAATCACTCATTACAACATCATGCGGCAGAGAGTTCCATAGTCTCACTGCTCTTACAGTAAAGAATCCGCGTCTGTGATTATGATTAAACTTTCTTTCCTCCAGACGTAGAAGATGCCCCCTTGTCCCCGTCTCAGGCCTCAGAGTAAAAAGATCAGTAGAAAGGTCTTTGTACTGTCCTCTCATATACTTTTACATAGTAATAAGATCACCCCTAAGCCTTTGTTTTTCCAAAGTAAATAACCTCAAGTGTAATAACCTGTCTTGGTATTGCAGACCCCCCAGTCCTCTAATAACCTTGGTCGCTCTTCTCTGCACCCGCTATAGTTCAGCTATGTCTTTCTTATACACGGGAGACCAGAACTGTACACAGTATTCTAAGTGTGGTCGCGCTAGTGACTTGTATAGAGGTAAAATTATGTTTTCCTCATGAGCATCTATGCCTCTTTTAATGCATCTCATTATTTTATTTGCCTTTGCAGCAGCTGCCTGACACTGACCACCAAACGTGAGCTTGTCGTCCACCAATACACCCAGGTCTTTTTCAGTGACAGTTTTGCCCAGTGTTTTACAATTAAGCACATAATTATACATTTTATTTCCTCAGCCCAAGTGCATTACCTTACATTTATTCCCATTAAAGCTCATTTGCCATTTATCAGCCCAAGCTTCTAGTTTACATAGATCCTCCTGTAATATAAAATTGTCCTCCTCTGTACAGATTACCCTGCAGAGTTTAGTATAATCTGCAAATATTGAAATACTACTCTGTATGCCCCCTACAAGGTCATTAATAAATATGTTAAAAAGAAGCGGGCCCAATACTGACCCCTGTGGTACCCCACTATTAACTGAGACCCAGTCTGAGTGTGTTCCATTAGTAACCACCCTTTGTTTCCTATCACTGAGCCAGTTCTTAACCCACATACATATATTTTCCCCTATCCCCATTGTTCTCATTTTATGTATCAACCTTTTGTGTGGAACCATATCAAAAGCTTTTGAAAAGTCTATATACACAACATCCAGTGCATTTCCTTGGTCCAGTCCGGAACTTGCCTCTTCATAAAAGCTAATCAGATTCGTTTGACAGGTACGGTCCCTCGTAAACCCATGTTGATATTGGGTCATGAGGTTATTCTTCTTCAGATACTCTAGTATAGCATCTCTTAGGAAACCCGCCAGGATTTTACTCACAGTAGAGGTTAAGCTTACTGGCCTATAATTTCCAAGTTCGGTTTTTGTCCCCTTTTTGAAAATTGGCACCACATTTGCTATACACCAGTCCTGTCGTAATTTTTGTCTGCTGAGAGAAATTTACAATGTTGGAAACCGTGAGCTGCTCGCTGTCACGTTAGCTTTAGAAGAATGGAGGAATTTTTAGGAGGGTTGTGACGGATCATAAAAATTTAGCTTGCATTGAATCAGCTAAACGTTTAACCCCTAGACAGGCCAGATCGTCCTTATTTTTTTCTAGATTCAGTTTTTATATCACATTCAGGCCGATGTCTAAGAATGTTAGGGCTGACGATTTGCCACGCAGTCTTGATTCAGTTTCTCCTGCAGAACATACTTCCTCAGGGTAAAGTAATTTCTATTATGTCCTCAGAATTGGAAGATGAGATTCCCGAAGTCCAGTCGTTGGCTCCTTCCACTACTCCTGGATCTAAATTATTTGTGCCCGTGTATCTAAGATTACGTCTGTTCCAAGAGTTTCATGACTCCATCTTGAGAGGTCACCCTGGGATCACTGCTACGTAGAAAACTATATTTAGATTCTTTTGGTGGCCATCCATGATTAACAACACTAAAACGTTTTCCATCCGCTCTTGAAGTTTGGGCACACACTAAAGTTTGTCTTCACCGGCCGGGAAATTGGCTCAGTCGCCAATTCCAGAAAGACCGTGGATTCCTTTGTCCATGGATTTCATTAGCGATTTGCCTTTGTCTAGTGGGAAAACCGTTATTTGGGTGGTGGTTGAACGATTCAGCAAACAAACTCTCTTTGTTCCATTATAGGGGTTATGCAATGTAGAGACGCTTTTCAGGTTATTTATCAATCATGTTGTGAGATTGAATGGCATTCCTTTGAACATTGTATCTGATAGGGGGGTTCAGTTTGTCTCCAAATTCTAGAGAGCGCTTTGTAAGAAATTGGGTATTGACCTGTCGTTTTCCTGTGCTTAGCATCCTGAAACCAACGGTCAAACTGAGAGGACAAATCAAATCAGCAGTTGGAGCAAATTCAAAGATGTTTTGTTGCGGCTCAGCAGAAGAATTGGTCCTCATTCTTATCTCTTGCTGAGTTCGCCTTTAACAGTTGGGTTAACCAGTCTACTGGACACCTCGCGTTTTTTAGTAATTATGGTTTTCATCCTCATTTTCGTGAATTCTCGAGGAGTTCTGGTTGTCCTGGAGTAGAGGTTGCCATATAGAAACTTGGGGATGTCTGGAGGGAGGTTCAGAAGAATATTGGGGTAGCTCAGCGTCACCCACTACGGAACAGAGATAGGAAACGTTCAGGGGTCATATATTCAAGGTTGGTGATAAGGTGTGGGTTTCTTCCAAAAACATTAAATTGAAAGTGCCATCAGCAAAATTGGGCCCCAAGTTTATTGGTCCATATGAGATTTTGAAGGTAGCTTTCAGATTAATACTCCCTCTGTCTTTTCGCATTCCAAATGTATTCTTTAAATCACTGCTAAAAGTTTGTCCCTTCAGTTTTGTCTCCTTCATCTCCAAACTGTAACTGACACAAACCGGCGAAGGTGAAGTGCAAAGGATTGTTGATGCTTTACAAAGACCTTAATTGAGTGACAATTTTTCATATATCTTGACCCTTATTGAGTGTTGCTGCGCTTTTTGCTTTCTTCTTTTGTACATTATATAGTCATTGCAGCTGGCACGTGTTCACACTAAAGATGTGCTGGTCAGTTTTGTACTACAATAGTCCCAATCAAGTTCAAATGAAATTCAAGCTGTCCTGCAGGCTCAAGGTGCATAAACCTCAGCGCAAATTATCCATTGACATTTGAATGAAATGAAAGGCTATGGCAGGAGACTCGGGAGGACTCCACTGTTGACACAGTGACATAAAAAAAGCTAGACTGCAGTTTGTCAAAGTGTACATGAGTTTTCTGGTAAAGTCAGTGGACAAATGAAACCAAGAAAGAGTGCAGAAGCCGTACCTGGTGAACTATGTAAAAGTGGACGAAGCAGGGTCATACATTACACTACTGCTCCCATAGAAGTTACCGGAGCGGGGGTCACACATTACATACATTAGATAGGATGGGAATAGATGCGCACTGTGTGATACACGCCGCACAGCCCTATATCTAATCCCTTCATATGATACACTACACTGAGACTTGTATCTAATCTCAGTGTGTTACACTAAGCGTATCTAATCGCAGCACGTGATACACTCTTCGTATCTAAGCTCAGCTTATGATGCAGTGGGCAGCACCAACTATCGAAATCGCCACAGTGATATTGTTCATATCTCAGTATCACTTTGCAGTCACCAACAAAATGGCTCCTCACTGTAATCCTAAACTTAATCATCCCTTATCCTTTTGAAAACACTCAGAAAGGGAGGGGGGGAGTAACATCACATGTGAGCAGATCCCGCACACTTTTACTACAGTCCTAATGGGAGCTAGCAGTTAACTAGGTTTTTATGGCAAACTTCAGCAGCTGCTCACAATAGTGTTTAAAAGTGGAAGCTATCAAACCTTTTTAAATTATTTTTCATATTTTACTCCAATAAAAACAAGTATTTTTTTTTTAATTAAAACATTAATTAAGTTTAATCTGTCCTATTTTTAAGGCTGATTAATGGTTTGCACCTTGTGGTGAACCTTCTGAATGTGCTCTCATAACATCTTCTCTTTGACGTAGACTTAGATACTGAAACAACTACTTCCTGGAGAGTGTTCTTCACCTGGGTGTATGTTGTGACGGGGTTTTTCTTCACCATGGAAAGAATTCTGTGATCATTCATCACTGTTGTCTTCCATGGATGTCCAGATCATTTTGAGTTCCCAAGCTCACCAGAGTGCTATTTTTTGCAGAATAAAACAAACTGTTGATTTGGCCACTCCTAACATTTCTGCTATCACTCTGATGGATTCCAATTTTTTTTAGCCTAATGAAGGTCTGTTTTTCTTCCATTGAGAACACTTTTGACTGCATGTTGTGGGTTCAAAGCAACTGCTTCCAAACACAAATGCCACACCTGGAATCAGATCCAAACTTTTACCTACTTAATTAATATTGGATTAAGGAGAGAATAGCCCATGCAGACCAGTAAAGAGCTTTTGAGATAATTGTCCAATTACCTTTGGGTAATTTAAAAAGAGGAAGCTACATATTAAAGAGCTATAATTCCTAAACCTTTACTCCAATTAGGATGTGAGTTTTAAGGGCTGTCCGGGCTTTCTGTATAATTTGTGTGTGCACCTAGGATGCAGAATGCTGACAGTTTTTAATATACTCCCTGTCTGCATGGTGTCCTAGATATCACACCTAGCCATGTGAGCAGCTCTATCCTGATTCTGAAGGAACTGCTCACATCCGTACTAGAGTTATCCTGTCTGGCAGAGACTGGTAAACGTCATAACATACATTATCCAGTCACTGCCAAACCCTCTCCCTGCCGTCAGCTCCAGCCTTCTGTGCAGGACACAGTGCTCTACAGCAGGTGAATGATTCAGCAGATGGGACTAACCAGGAAGAAAAAGGCTTCTACATAGCTGAGTATAATGTGCTGTGGGCATCCTTCCCTCATCCATCCATCCCTCATCCCACCCACATCATCCCTCCCTCCCACATCCACCCCTCATCCATCCCTCATCCATCCATTCCTCCCTCATCCATCCATCCCTCCCTCCCACATTCATCCATCATCCCTCTCTCATCCATTCAACCTTCCCTCCCTCATGCATCCACCCCTCCCTCCATCCATTTATACCTCCCTCATCCATCACTCTCTCATCAATCCTTCACTCCCTCATCCATCTAATCATCCATCCCCCAACCATTCATCCCTTCCTCCATCCATCCCTCTCTCCCACATGCATCCCTCCCTCATCCATTCATTCTTCCTTCCCTCATGCTTCATGCATCCATCCCTCCCTCTATATCTCCCTCATCCATCCTTCCCTCCCTCATCCATCCCTCAACCATCCATTATCCATCCATCCCTCCCTCAATCCATCACTCATCCTTCCACCCCTCATCAATCCGTCCCTCTCCCTCAATCCATCTCCCTACATCCATCCTTATATCTCCTCATATATCCCTCATATTTATCATCCATACCAACCTTCCTCACCCATCCCAAACTTTCTCATCCATCTCCCCTTCATCTATCCATCCCTCCCTCATCCATCCCTCTCTCAACCATCCATCCCTCCCTCAACCATCCACCCCTCATTCATTGCTTAGTAACAGTGTAGAAATGTCTTCCATCTGTTCATGGGTTTTCTTAAGATCCATCGATCCCTCATCTTTCCATCAATCCCTCATCCTTCCATCCCTCCCTCCCTCATCCTTCCATCCATCTCTCCCTCATCCTTTCATCCATCTCTCCCTTATCCATCCATTTCTCCCTCATCCATCCATCTCTCTCTCATCCATCCATACACCTCTCCCTCAACTATCCATCTCTCCCTCATCCATTCATCTCTCCCTCATCCACCTATCCATCTCTCCCACATCCATCCATCTCTCCCTCATCCTTCCATCCATCCCTCCCTCATCCTTCCCTCATCCATCCATCCCTCCCTCATCCACCCATCCATCTCTCCCTCATCCATCCATCTTTCCATCATCCTTACATCCCTCCCTCATCCTTCCATCCCTCCCTCATCCTTCCATCCATCTCTCCCTCATCCATCCATCTCTCCCTCATCCATCCATATCTCCCTCATCCTTCCATCTCTCCCTCATCCTTCCATCCCTCCCTCATCCTTCCATCCCTCATCAATCCATCCATCCATCCCTCCCTCATCCTTCCAGCCCTCTCTCATCTGTCCAGCCCTCCCTCATCCTTCCATCCCTCCCTCATCCATTCATCTCTCCCTCATCCTTCCATCCATCCCTCATCCTTCCATCCCTCCCTCATCCATCCATCTCTCCCTCATCCATCCATCTCTCCCTCATCCATCCATCCCTCCCTCATCCATCCATCCCTCCCTCATCCATCCATCCCTCATCCTTTCATCCCTCCCTCATCCTTAAATTCATCCCTCATCCTTCCATGCATCCCTCATCCATCCATCCCTCCCTCATCCATCCATCCCTCATCCTTCCATCCCTCCCTCATCCTTCCATCCATCTCTCCCTCATCCTTCCATCCATCTCTCCCTCATCCTTCCATCCATCTCTCCCTCATCCTTCCATCCATCCCTCATCCTTCCATCCTTCCCTCATCTTTCCATCCCTCCCTCATCCTTCCATCCATCTCTCCCTCATCCTTCCATCCATCCCTCATCCTTCCATCAATCCCTCATTTTCCATCCTTCCCTCCCTCATCCATCCATCCATCCCTCCCTCATACTTCCATCCCTCCCTCATCCATCCATCCCTCATCCATCCATCTCTGCCTCATCCTTCCATCCCTCCCTCATCCTTCCCTCATCCTTCCATCCCTCCCTCATCCTTCCATCCCTCCCTCATCCTTCCATCCCTCCCTCATCCTTCCATCCATCCCTCATCCATCCATCCACCCCTCCCTCATCCTTCCATCCATCCCTCATCCATCCATCCATCTCTCCCTCATCCATCCATCTCTCCCTCATCCATCCATCTCTTGCTCATCCATCCATCTCTCCCTCATCCATCCATTTCTCCCTCATCCATCCATCTCTCCCTCATCCATCCATCTCTCCCTCATCCATTCATCTCTCCCTCATCCATCCATCTCTCCCTCATTCTTCCATCCATCTCTCACCCTTCCATCCATCCCTCCCTCATCCATGCATCCCTCATCCATCCATCCCTCCTTCATCCTTCGATCCCTCCGTCATCCTTCGATCCCTCCATCATCCTTCGATCCCTCCCTCATCCATCCATCTCTCCCTCATCCTTCCATCCATCCCTCATCCTTTCATCCATCCCTCATCCTTCCCTCATCCTTCAATCCCTCCCTCATCCTTCCATCTCTCCCTCATCCTTCCATCTCTCCCTCATCCTTCCATCTCTCCCTCATCCTTCTATCCATCCCTCCCTCATCCTTCCATCCATCCCTCCCTCATCCTTCCATCTCTCCCTCCCTCATCCTTCCATCTCTCCCTCCCTCATCCTTCCATCTCTCCCTCATCCATCCATCTCTCCCTCATCCATCCATCTCTCCCTCATCCTTCCATCCATCCCTCCCTCATCCATGCATCCCTCCCTCATCCATCCATCCCTCATCCTTCCATCCATCCCTCATGCTTCCATCCATCTCTCCCTCATCCTTCCATGCATCCCTCATCCATCCATCCCTCCCTCATCCATCCATCCCTCCCTCATCCATCCATCCCTCCCTCATCCTCCCATCCCTCCCTCATCCTTCCATCTCTCCCTCATTCTTCCATCCCTCCCTCATCCTTCCATCCATCTCTCCCTCATCCTTCCATGCATACCTCATCCATCCTTCCCTCCCTCATCCATCCATCCCTCCCTCATCCATCCATCCCTCCCTCATCCTTCCATCTCTCCCTCATCCTTTCATCCCTCCCTCATCCTTTCATCCATCCCTCATCCTTCCATGCATCCCTCATCCATCCATCCCTCATCCATCCATCCCTCCCTCATCCTTCCATCCATCCCTCATCCTTCCATCCATCCCTTATCCTTCCATCTCTCCCTCATCCTTCTATCCATCTCTCCCTCATCCTTCCATCCATCTCTCCCACATCCTTCCATCCATCTCTCCCTCATCCTTCCATCCATCCCACATCCCACCCACATCATCCCTCCCTCCCACATCCACCCCTCATCCATCCATCCCTCATCCTTCCACCCCTCATCCATCCATTCCTCCCTCATCCATCCATCCCTCCCACATTCATCCATCATCCCTCTCTCATCCATTCAACCTTCCCTCCCTCATGCATCCACCCCTCCCTCCATACATTTCTCCCTCCCTCATCCATCGCTCTCTCATCAATCCTTCACTCCCTCATCCATCTAATCATCCATCCCCCAACCATTCATCCCTTCCTCCATCCATCCCTCTCTCCCACATGCATCCCTCCCTCATCCTTTCATTCTTCCCTCCCTCATGCATCCATCCCTCCCTCTATATCTCCCTCATCCATCCTTCCCTCCCTCATCCATCCCTCAACCATCCATTATCCATCCATCCCTCCCTCAATCCATCACTCATCCTTCCACCCCTCATCAATCTGTCCCTCTCCCTCAATACATCTCCCTCCATCCATCCTTATATCTCCTCATATATCCCTCATATTTATCATCCATACCAACCTTCCTCACCCATCCCAAACTTTCTCATCCATCTCCCCTTCATCTATCCATCCCCCCCTCGTCCACCCCTCCCTCAACCATCCATCCCTCACTCATTGCTTAGTAACAGTGTAGAAATGTCGTCCATCTGTTCATGGGTTTTCTTAAGATCCATCGATCCCTCATCTTTCCATCCATCCCTCATCCTTCCATCCCTCCCTCATCCATCCATCCCTCCCTCATCCTTTCATCCCTCCCTCATCCTTCCATCCATCCCTCCCTCATCCATGCATCCCTCATCCATCCATCCCTCCCTCATCCTTCCATCCTTCCCTCATCCTTCCATCCCTCCCTCATCCTTCCATCCCTCCCTCATCCTTCCATCCATGCCTCCCTCATCCTTCCATCCATCCCTCCCTCATCCTTCCATCCATCTCTCCCTCATCCTTCCATCCATCTCTCCCTCATCCTTCCATCCATCTCTCCCTCATCCTTCCATCCATCCCTCATCCTTCCATCCTTCCCTCATCCTTCCATCCTTCCCTCCCTCATCCTTCCATCCATCCCTCCTCCATCCATCCCTCCCTCATCCTTCCATCCATCCCTCCTCCATCCATCCCTCCCTCATCCATCCATCCATCCATCTCTCCCTCATCCATCCATCTCTGCCTCATCCTTCCATCCCTCCCTCATCCTTCCATCCCTACCTCATCCTTCCATCCATCCCTCCCTCATCCTTCCATCCATCTCTCCCTCCTCCATCCATTTCTCCCTCATCCATCCATCTCTCCCTCACCCTTCCATCCATCTCTCCCTCATCCTTCCATCCATCCCTCATCCTTCCATCCATCCCTCATCCTTCCATCCATCCCTCATCCTTCCATCCATCCCTCATCCTTCCATCCATCCCTCCCTCATCCTTCCATCCATCCCTCCCTCATCCTTCCATCCATCCCTCATCCATCCATCCCTCCTCCATCCATCCGTCCCTCATCCACCCATCCCTCCCTCATCCTTCCATCCATCCTTCCCTCATCCTTCCATCCATCCCTCATCCTTCCATCCATCCCTCATCCTTCCATCCATCCCTCCCTCATCTTTCTATCCATCCCTCATCCTTCCATCTCTCCCTCATCCATCCATCTCTCCCTCATCCATCCATCTCTCCCTCATCCATCCATCCCTCCCTCATCCATCCATCCCTCCCTCATCCATCCATCTCTCATCCATCCCATCCCTCATCCTCCCATCCATCCCTCCCTCATCCATCCATCTCTCATTCATCCCATCCCTCATCCATCCCATCCCTCCCTCATCCTCCCATCCATCCCTTCCTCATCCATCCCTTATGCTTCCATCCATCCCTCATCCTTTCATCCCTCCCTCATCCTTCCATCCAACCCTCATCCTTCCATCCATCCCTCATCCTTCCATCCATCCCTCATCCTTCCATCCATCCCTCCCTCAACCTTCCATCCATCCCTCAACCATGCATCCCTCATCCATCCCTCCCTCATCCATCCATCTCTCCCTCATCCTTCCATCCATCCCTCATCCATCCATCTCTCCCTCATCCGTCCATCCCTCCCTCATCCTTCCATCCCTCCCTCATCCTTCCATCCCTCCCTCATCCTTCCATCCATCCCTCCCTCATCCATGCATCCCTCATCCTTCCATCCCTCCCTCATCCTTCCATACCTCCCTCATCCTTCCATACCTCCCTCATCCTTCCATCCCTCCCTCATCCTTCAATCCATCCCTCCCTCACCCATGCCTCATCCATCCATCCCTCCCTCATCCTTCCATCCATTCCTCATCCTTCCATCCCTCCCTCATACTTCCATCCATCTCTCCCTTATCCTTCCATCCCTCCCTCATCCTTCCATCCATCTCTCCCTCATCCTTCCATCCATCTCTCCCTCATCCTTCCATCCATCTCTCCCTCATCCTTCCATCCCTCCCTCATCCTTCAATCCATCCCTCCCTCACCCATGCATGCCTCATCCATCCATCCCTCCCTCATCCTTCCATCCCTCCCTCATCCTTCCATCCATCCCTCCCTCATCCTTCCATCCCTCATCCTTCCATCCCTCCCTCATCCTTCCATCCCTCCCTCATCCTTCAATCACTCCCTCATCCTTCAATCCCTCCCTCCCTCACCCATGCATGTCTCATCCATCCATCCCTCCCTCCCTCATCCTTCCTTCCATCCCTCATCCTTTCATCCCTCCCTCATCCTTCCATGCATCCCTCACCCATCCATCCCTCCCTCATCCTTCCATCCATCTCTCCCTCATCCTTCCATCCATCTCTCCCTCATCCATCCATCTCTCCCTCATCCTTCCCTCATCCTTCCATCCCTCCCTCATCCTTCCATCCTTCCCTCATCCTTCCATCCCTCCCTCATCCTTCCATCCCTCCCTCATCCATACATCCCTCCCTCATCCATCCATCCCTCATCTATCCTTCCCTCCCTCATCCATCCCTCATCCATCCATCCCTCCTTCATCCTTCTATCCCTCCCTCATCCTTCCATCCATCCTTCATCCTTCCATCCCTCCCTCATCCTTCCATACATCCCTCATCCTTCCATCCATCTCTCCCTCATCCTTCCATCCCTCATCCTTCCATCCCTCCCTCATCCTTCCATCCCTCCCTCATCCTTCCATCCCTCCCTCATCCTTCCATCCCTCCCTCATCCTCCCATCCATCCCTCCCTCATCCATCCCTCCCTCATCCTTCCATCCCTCATCCTTCCATCCCTCATCCATCCCTCCCTCATCCATCCCTCATCCTTCCATCCCTCCTTCATCCTTTCATCCCTCCCTCCCTCATCCATCCATCCCTCCCTCCCTCATCCATCCATCCCTCATCCATCCATCCCTCCCTCATCCATCCATCCCTCATCCATCCCTCCCTCATCCATCCATCCCTCATCAATTCATCCATCCCTCGCTCATCAATCCATCCATCTCTCCCTCATCCACCCATCTCTCCCTCATCCACCCATCTCTCCCTCATCCATCCATCTCTCCCTCACCCATCCATCTCTCCCTCACCCATCCATCCCTCCGTCATCCATCCATCCCTCATCCATCCCTCCCTCATCCTTCCATCCATTCCTTATCCATCCCTCCCTCATTCATCTCTCCCTCATCCATCCCATCCCTCCCTCATCCATCCATTCCTCCATCCATCATCCCTCCCTCATCCATCCCTCCCTCCTTCATCCATCCATCCCTCCCTCCCTCCTTCATCCATCCATCGCCTGTCAAAAACAACTGTTGCCTGACATTAGAAGGTATACATTGTCCATGAATCCTGAGGTATAAAATAATAAGAGATGTCAAGTATCTTAGGATAGGTGCTGAGTGGTATGAGAAGGTATGAGTACGTGAACACTACCAGACCACTGTTAGATGACGATGAAGTATATTAAGTAATTGAAAATCTATATATGTAATACATAGCAAAGAGTGACAAGTAGTACACATCAATGAACAAATCAAGGCTAAGTAAAGAGTGTGAAAAAGCAGGTAAACTGACTGACAAGTAATATTAGAACGGTATATTACCAGAATGGTCCAGGGTTCGGATATAATCCTTTGTCAAGGGGTGACGTTTCACTGTGGACCGAAGTTTAAAAAAGCTCATGGCCAATAGGAGAAGACCGGAGGACAGCCCGCATCCATCGCCCATCGGACCTGGAAGTGCGCCGGCACCCATGTCATGTCACCAATGACATTAGTTTCCATGACGCCAGCAGAAGAAAGAAGCCAGGACCCAGGCGGCGCATGTGCGTGGTGCCAGTCCAAATATATGGGCGGAGGATTAGCAGGACGAACATAATCTCAAACCAAAGGGGTTAATGATGGTACACACAATTTTGTGAACACACAATTTTAATCTTTGTTACATGTACCTTGGAAAATAAAATGCACTTTTTTGGACTTTATCTGGGAGCTGGAATTTTCTGCTTTCTCTATAAATGACAGGAGTATAAGATTAATGCACTCCTAAGGAAGAGATAAGGTATATACAAGGAAGATGAATTGTAATATGCTAATTAACATATCAGATAAACACAGAATTTAAATAAGCAAACCAATGAAGAAAGGAGGGGAGGGAGGGAACAAGGGGAAAAGGAAAGAACAAGGAAAAAATATTTACATTCTGGGTACAGCTGATACATTAATTAGCATAGTACAATTTGTCTTCCTGGTATATACCTCATCTCTTCCTTAAGAGTGAATTAATCTTATACTCCTGTCATTTATAACTTTATACTGAGCACATCATTTACCCCTTTGGTCTGAGTTTATGTTCGTCCTGGTAATCCTCCACCCATATGTTTGGACTGGCCCCGCGCGCATGCACAGCCTAGGACCTGGATACTGGCCACGTCTGTATGTTTCAATGACGCCGGGTCACCAGACCTGATGTAATTGGTGACATGATGCGTGTGCCGGCGCACTTCCGGGTCCGATGGGCAACGGATGCGTGCACTACTCCGGTCTCCTCATATTAGCCGTCACCCCCTGACGAAGGATTATATCTGAAACGCGCATCGGGGTGTGCGCCATACTTAGGAACCTGGACCATCCTGATAATATACCGTTCTAATATTACTGGTCAGTCAGTTTACCTACTTTTTCACACTTTTTACTTAGCCTAGATTTGTTCATTGATGTGTACTAATTAACTAGAACTTTCCATCTACGTGCATACCTCCCTTGTCACTGTTTGGTATGTACTACATATAGATTTTCAAGTACTTAATATACTTCATCATCTAACAGTGGCCTGGTAGTGTGCAAATATTCTTACTAGAGATGAGCGTTGTTCTACTCGAACTGTTCGCCAATCTCAAATTCGAGCTGTTTTGGGCGGTGTTCGAGCCGTTCGGCGAACACGAACAATTTGAGAAAAATTCGGCTGTTCGAGGTTATGTTCGATAACTGTTCGTGCACCAAAATCATAACTGGATTTTTTCTCAGTAATGATGAAAATTAATGTTAATACGCAGTTTGAGTGTACAGCGGGGTGGGGGGAGGGGCAGGGGATGGATCTCTGCAGGAACAATGAAGATCTCCATTTTTTTTTCTCTTTCCCGCATTTACAGTGGGGAGGTGCAATCTGTCAGCCTATCAGCAGCGCACACACGGAGCGAAGTGCTTTTTTTCACACAAGCAAGGGCATGTGTCATTGGCAGTGTATGTCACATGTCCTTGCCCTATAAGACCAAGCCATTTTCCCCGTCGCCACCATTTTCTCACTGCTGCAGCTGCGTGTTAGACGGCACCGCTGTTGCTGTGTGCGCTATACCTTGTTAATTTCAAGCCAATTTTCGCACAAATATACAGATAGCTTGGGAGTAGGGAATAGTTGTGATTGCAGTCCTTTTAAGGACTAGGTTACAGCATTTCCTACGACTTTTATCAGGGAGGTCTGTGCTCTTAAATAGATAGGTTGTGGGAGTAAAGACTAATTGTAATTGGAGTCCTTTTCAGGACTAGGTTACATGAGTTCCTATCAGTTTTTGCCAGGCAGGTCTGTGCCAGTGCTGTGCAAGTTTTTTTCACAGCATTTGGCTGAATCTAGCAAAGCTAATCCTTTTTGGCCTATTGCAGAGTGTGTTAGTCAGTGGAGTAGCCTATCTGTGTTGCAAGATATACCACCTGTGTATAGAATACCAATTTTTTTACTGCACCTAGTGAAGTAAAATCTTTTGGGCATAGCATCATTCTATTAGTCCATCTATACTGACCTCCATCAGGTTGCAAATTAAAACTAATTTTTATCTGCATCTACAGTACCTCTGAAAAAATATTTGGGCTTCTAGCAGTGTGTGGGACTTGTTCTATTAGTCCATCTATACTGACCTCCATCAGGTTGCAAACTGAATATATTTTTTTCTGCATCTACCTCTGAAAAAATATTGGGCTTCTAGCTGTGTGTGGGTCTTGTTCTATTAATCCATCTATACTGACCTCCATCAGGTTGCAAACTGAATATAATTTTTTTCTGCATCTAGCTCTGAAAAAATATTTGGCCTTCTAGTAGTGTGTCGGACTTTCTCTATTAGTCCATCTATACTGACCTCCATCAGGTTGCAAATTAAAACTAATTTTTATCTGCATCTACAGTACCTCTGAAAAAATATTTGGGCTTCTAGCTGTGTGTGGGACTTGTTGTATTAGTCCATCTATACTGACCTCCATCAGGTTGCAAACTGAATATATTTTTTTCTGCATCTACCTCTGAAAAAATATTTGGCCTTCTAGTAGTGTGTCAGACTTTCTCTATTAGTCCATCTATACTGACCTCCATCAGGTTGCAAATTAAAAATAATTTTTATCTGCATCTACAGTACCTCTGAAAAAATATTTGGGCTTCTAGCTGTGTGCGGGACTTGTTGTATTAGTCCATCTATACTGACCTCCATCAGGTTGCAAACTGAATATATTTTTTTCTGCATCTACCTCTGAAAAAATATTTGGCCTTCTAGTAGTGTGTCGGACTTTCTCTATTAGTCCATCTATACTGACCTCCATCAGGTTGCAAATTAAAACTAATTTTTATCTGCATCTACAGTACCTCTGAAAAAATATTTGGGCTTCTAGCAGTGTGTGGGACTTGTTCTATTAGTCCATCTATACTGACCTCCATCAGGTTGCAAACTGAATATATTTTTTTCTGCATCTACCTCTGAAAAAATATTTGGCCTTCTAGTAGTGTGTCGGACTTTCTCTATTAGTCCATCTATACTGACCTCCATCAGGTTGCAAATTAAAACTAATTTTTATCTGCATCTACAGTACCTCTGAAAAAATATTTGGGCTTCTAGCAGTGTGTGGGACTTGTTCTATTAGTCCATCTATACTGACCTCCATCAGGTTGCAAACTGAATATATTTTTTTCTGCATCTACCTCTGAAAAAATATTGGGCTTCTAGCTGTGTGTGGGTCTTGTTCTATTAATCCATCTATACTGACCTCCATCAGGTTGCAAACTGAATATATTTTTTTCTGCATCTACCTCTGAAAAAATATTTGGCCTTCTAGTAGTGTGTCGGACTTTCTCTATTAGTCCATCTATACTGACCTCCATCAGGTTGCAAATTAAAACTAATTTTTATCTGCATCTACAGTACCTCTGAAAAAATATTTGGGCTTCTAGCAGTGTGTGGGACTTGTTCTATTAGTCCATCTATACCGACCTCCATCAGGTTGCAAACTGAATATATTTTTTTCTGCATCTACCTCTGAAAAAATATTTGGCCTTCTAGTAGTGTGTCGGACTTTCTCTATTAGTCCATCTATACTGACCTCCATCAGGTTGCAAATTAAAACTAATTTTTATCTGCATCTACAGTACCTCTGAAAAAATATTTGGGCTTCTAGCAGTGTGTGGGACTTGTTCTATTAGTCCATCTATACTGACCTCCATCAGGTTGCAAACTGAATATATTTTTTTCTGCATCTACCTCTGAAAAAATATTTGGCCTTCTAGTAGTGTGTCGGACTTTCTCTATTAGTCCATCTATACTGACCTCCATCAGGTTGCAAATTAAAACTAATTTTTTATCTGCATCTACAGTACCTCTGAAAAAATATTTGGGCTTCTAGCAGTGTGTGGGACTTGTTCTATTAGTCCATCTATACTGACCTCCATCAGGTTGCAAACTGAATATATTTTTTTCTGCATCTACCTCTGAAAAAATATTTGGCCTTCTAGCAGTGTGTCGGACTTTCTCTATTAGTCCATCTATACTGACCTCCATCAGGTTGCAAATTAAAACTAATTTTTATCTGCATCTACAGTACCTCTGAAAAAATATTTGGGCTTCTAGCTGTGTGTGGGACTTGTTGTATTAGTTCATCTATACTGACCTCCATCAGGTTGCAAATTCAAAATAATTTTTTTCTGCATCTAACCCAGCCAATAGTTTTGGCCTAATACCACAGTTTGGCCACTCAGCTCTGCTCGGTTACCATCCATTGTTTTTTTGTGCAAACAACTCCAGAGTTGTGAATTAGTTAACCACCAAAATGAGTGGAAAAAGGCCTGCTGCTGGTGGAAAGGGGAATAGGCGTGTTGGGAAGGGGAAAAAAGGTTGTGTCCGTGGGGTAGGTGTTAAAGCAACAGTAACATCTGCAGAAGAAAGACCATCTTCCAGCCAAACTAAAATGTCTACTTCTTTTAGCGGACAATGTGATAAGATCCCTTTCTTACGGCCACGCCAATCGCTACAAATTCCAGATGAGGCACAAAAACAGCAGGTGCTTCAACGGATATCAAGTGCTCCTTTAAGTGGGCTCTCCTCCACATCAACTTCAACATCACAAATACTCCAGTCCTCAAAGGTGTCACCCAAATCGCACTTGCTTCCTCACAGCTCCCAAATCTCCAGCTGCCCGTCTGAGTATGAGGTAGAACAGATGGTTGAGTCTGCAGAGCTGTTTACTCATACTATAGCCTGGGAATCAGAGGTCAACTCCAGCGCTTCTGTGAATCCAGACGAGGAAATGATCTGCACTGATGCCCAGAATCTTTATGAGTTGGATCCAGGACCAGACGCAGAAGGTTCTGACCATAATGTAGACCCTCATTCCCAAACTGTAACTCCTGTTGGTGGAGACAATGAGGAAGACGATGATAAGACTCAAATACCTGATTGGAGTGACAACTTTAGATTTTTGTCAGGGCAGGAACAGGTTGGCTCTGAGGACGACGGGTGTGATAACGCACAGGGTGATGATGATGAGGTCGGAGATCCCACTTACTGTCAACCCACAGTCAGCCAAGAGATGAGGTCAGCAGAGGAGGTGGAGGAAGATGCTAGTGACGACGAGGTCAGGTTGCGCCTTCCTGGACAGAGACGTAGTACTGGAAGCACGTCAACAACTGCATCCTCAAACACAACTCTGCCTCTCACCACAAGTCGTGGTAGCTCTTCAGGTCGCATGGGTGCTAAGCCTTGCATAGCCTGGGCATTTTTTCAGATCGATAAAGATGACCCAACTCGTGTTATCTGTAACATTTGTCAGCAAAAGCTAAGTAGAGGCCAAAAAATACATAGTTTGAGTACTTCATGCATGAACCGGCACATGGACATGAAGCATAAGTTGCAGTGGGAAGCTCAGTGTGCTACAATGCGGCCTAGCCAGCCGGGCCAACCACCGTCTGCCATATCTTGTGCATCCGCGGCCTCTTCATCCTCTGTGACTGGGGGGACAGCAGTCACACCTGTTTTGGGGCGCAGACCTGCCACCTCTTTACCCGCAACAGCCAGCGTGATTGGCAGGTCATCATTTTCTTTGGAGGTGGTAACACCAGCTGGTGTTGAGAGCTGTCCGACATCGATAGCACCACCTTTGGATCAAGGCAACCTAACATGTCCGCCTGCATCTTCCTCACAGACCGGCAGTTTGCCGGGGACACCCTTATCAACCCCGTCTAAGCACAATAGCCAGCCCTCGGTCCCTCAGATGTGGACAAGTAAAAGACCATTTCCTCCTAGCCATGAGAAAGCTAAGAGGTTGAATTTCACCATCTGCAAGCTCTTGGCTACAGAAATGCTGCCTTTCCGCCTGGTGGACACAGAGGATTTTCGAGACCTTATGTCCGTCGCAGTGCCCCAGTACCAGATGCCCAGTCGGCACTACTTCTCAAAGAAAGGTGTGCCTGCGCTCCACCAGCATGTCGCACACAACATCACCGCTTCTTTGAGAAACTCTGTGTGTGACAGGGTGCATTTCACCACAGACACTTGGACGAGTAGGCATGGACAGGGGCGTTACATGTCGCTGACTGGGCACTGGGTAACTATGGTGACAGCAGGACAAGGGGCTGCTGTCCAAGTCTTGCCGTCCCCACGAGTTGTGCGTCAATCCTCTTTATGTCAAAGTTCCTCCACTGCTTCTGCCTCCTCAACCTCCTCTCGGTCTTCCACCTGCACCCAAAGCCTGTCTGGTCATGCCACAAGCTTTCTAACTGCGCAGAAGGGATCCTGCACACCTCCTTACTATGCTGGCAGTAGGGCTCAACGTCATCAGGCGGTTTTTACATTGAAATGTCTGGGAAATGTGAGTCACACAGCTGAGGAGTTGTGGTCAGCTCTGGAGAACCAATTTAATGAATGGTTGTCTCCACTGGACCTGAAACCAGGGAAGGCCGTGTGCGACAATGCTGCAAACCTGGGTGCGGCCCTTCGCCGGGGCAATGTCACACACGTGCCTTGTATGGCTCACGTGTTGAACCTGGTTGTCCAGCAATTTTTAGCCCACTATCCCAGACTAGATGGCCTTCTGCAGAGGGCACGGTCGCTGTGTGCTCACTTCCGCCGTTCGCATCCCGCAGCTCAGCGACTTACATCTCTACAGAAGTCGTTGGGCCTGCCACTTCACCGGCTAAAATGCGATGTGCCTACCCGGTGGAATTCAACTCTGCACATGTTGCAGCGACTGTGGCAGCACCGACAAGCCCTGGTGCAATACGTTCTGACGTATAGCCTGGGCCAACGAGATTCAGAGGTGGGGCAAATCACGCTGGAGGAGTGGTCTCAGATCAGGGACCTATGCACCCTTCTGCACAGTTTTGAAATGGCGACGAAGATGTTTAGTGCTGACGATGCCATTATCAGCATGACTATTCCGGTGATTTACATGCTGGAGCACATGTTAAACAGAATTCGGAGTCAGGTGGTGGCACAAGAGGAGGTGGAGGAAGTAGAGGAGGAGGAGTTGTATGCGGAAGGGCTAACATCTGCAAGGTCCAGAAGGTCGGCAGCACCAAGGCGGCAGGCATGTGAGGGTGGGGGAGATGGTTTTACCAGGGCGCATGGTAGCAGCCAAACTAGTGAGGAAGGTGCAGGAGCCCAGGAAGAAGTGGAGGACGAACTGATGGAAGACTCATCAGATGAGGGAGACCTTGATCACATTTCTGTTGTGCGAGGTTGGGGGGAGAGGACAGAGGAAGGAAGCATGATTGTTACCTCGCCACCAACACAACAGGGACTTGGTGCTCCTGGATGCGCAACACACATGAGTGCCTTCTTGCTGCACTACCTGCAACATGACCCTCGAATTGTGAGAATTAGAAATAATCCTGACTACTGGGTTGCCACACTGTTAGATCCCCGGTACAAAAGTAAATTTGCAGAAATTATTCCTGCCATAGAAAGGGATGCACGCATGCAGGAGTATCAGCAGAGACTGTTGCAGAATCTTACATGTGCTTTTCCACAAAATACCAGTGGTGCACGTAGTGAATCTCACAGTTCCAACTTGCCAACCGTGGGACCGTCAAGTGTTCAGCACTCAAACCGTAACAGAACCACAGTATCTGCTGGTAACATCAATTTTGCGGAATCATTTCACCACTTTTTTAGCCCATCCTTTGCAAGGCCACAGGAGACAAGAAGTCTGACACATAGTCAACGCCTAGAGACGATGGTACAGGAGTATCTCCAAGTAAACATTGAAGCCACGACTGTGTCACTGGACCCTTGCTCTTTTTGGGCTTCCAATCTGGATAAATGGCCGGAGCTAGCCACTTACGCCTTGGAGATCTTGTCATGCCCCGCAGCCAGCGTTCTGTCTGAACGTGTGTTCAGCGCTGCTGGTGGTGTGCTGACAGATAAGCGCACGCGGCTCTCCACTGATAATGTAGACAGACTCACGTTCATAAAGATGAACAAATCATGGATCCGAAACGACTTTTCTACCCCTGTGTCATCCTGGGGAGAGTAAAAGCTTGATGATTGGTTAAAATCACCCTACCAACCGTTTTAAGCTTTCAAATTACTAATCATGTTTATCTGTATCTTGACTGGAAAATAATTTGGGCTTTGTAGCAGTGTGCAGCACTGATCCTATTAGGCCATCTATAATAAGCTCCACCAGATTTAAAATTAAAAATAATTTTTAGCTGCATCTAGCCCGGAAAATAATTTTGGGGCTCCGAGATGCGCAAGACACATAAGTGCCTTCTTGCTGCACTACCTGCAGCATGACCCTCATATTGTCAGAATTCGAAGTAATCATGACTACTGGGTTGCCACACTCTTAGATCCCCCAAACTTTTCGATCAACCTTTTCATTTTAATAAAGACCAAAAAAATGGTCATTTTTGAAATTATAAGCATTAGCAGGTTGTTAGAAACTGAAATCAAACAGTTTTCAACTCAAAACTTTATTCTAGGTGATGTTACATTTTCACATAGGACCCCTTGTTCGAAAGGAGCTTCTGAACTCTCTCGTCCATTGAATTTGTCAGGTTTTGGATGGTTTCTGCTTCAATTGTTTTGCATGAGGACAGAATACCCTCCCAGAGCTGTTGCTTAGATGTGAACTGCCTCCCGCCATCATAGACACTCCTTTTAATGATGCTCCAAAGGTTCGGAATGGGGTAGAGGTCAGGGGAGCATGGGGGTCACACCATAAGTTTGTCCCCTTTTATGCCCATATCAGCCAGAGATGCAGATGTTTTATGTGCAGCATGAGATGGTGCATTATCATGCAGAAAAATGATCTTGCTGTGAAATACACGGTTCTTCTTCTTGAACCATGGCAGGAAGTGCTGTTTGAGAAAATCCACATACATTATGGAGTTCATCTTTAGCGCCTTCAGGGATCCTAATGGGGCCGACAATCTCTCTCCCCATGATTCCAGCCCAAAACATTACTCCACCTCCTCCTTGTTGGCGCTGTAGCCGTGTTTGCGTGGGGTGTCCATCAACCAGCCATCCTCCACTCCATCCATCTGGACCATCGAGCGCTGCACGGCACTCATCCGTGAACAAAACAGTTTTGAAATCAGTCTTCATGTAATGTTTGGCCCACTGGAGCCGTTTCTGCTTGTGTGAAGTGGATAGAGGAGGTCGACAGGATGGCGTATGCACAGCTGCAAACCTCTGAAGGACCCTGCATCTTGTTGTTCGGGGGACGTTGGAGGCACAAGCAGCTTCAAAAACTTGTCTGCTGCTATGACAAGGCTTTTTTGCCGCTGCTCTTTCAACCTGACGTAATTGCCTGTAGGAAAGAGTCCTCAATTTGCCCTTATCAGCACGCACACGTGTGTACTGTGAATCAGCTACATACTTCTTGATTGCCAAGACACTTCATCCTGATCATCGCACAATGTTGATTGTAGTCATGCCTTGACCTAAACACTCCACAATTTGTTGCTTCTCAGCAGCCGACACATCCTTTTTCTTTCCCATTTTGGCAGAAAATGTAGGCTGCTTAATAATGTGAGAGAGCCTTCTTAAGTAGTCTTGCCTTTCATTGGACACACCTGCCAAACTAATTAGCACAGGTGTCTGCAATTGCTTACAGTGATATAAAGAGCCCTGACACACATCACCATCAATGAGTTTAACTGACAAACAAACAAATTCTTCCCTTATCACTCCTAAACACTTTTTGCATAATAATTTGGAACGCGGTGTACATGTGCTTTTCCACAAAACACCAGCGGTTCACGTAGTGAATCTTACAGTTCTAACTTGCCAACCGTGGTCTGTATGGAAGTGTTCAATAAAGGGCCCAAAATTAAGATAACATAGATGGGAGAGGTCTCTATGAATAGGAATTCCTAAGTATTTGATACCCTGTGAGGGCCAGGCAAAGGGAAAGTTGGACTGGATGGAATCCTATATGGATTTGGGGAGGGAGACATCGAGGGCCTCAGACTTCGCTGCATTGATTTTAAAATTTTACCATGTAACAAAGTGATCTATTTCAGCCATAACAGCATGGATGGATATATGTGATTGAGTGATATATACTAGGACATCATCAGCAAATAGAGAGCACTTGTACTCGGTGCCTCCCACCTCAATCCACCTAATATTGGGGTTATGGCGAATTGATGAGAGCAGGTGCTCCGTCACTAGGATGTATAAGAGAGGGGACAGAGGACATCCCTGCCTTGTCCCATTGGTGATTGTGAAAGGTGATGAAAATGTTCTGACGCACCCCCTGGGCCTTGGGACACCCGGAGCTGGACACTTTTTGGTGGATGCTGGTGGTTGTAGTCTTCGTGGCGGCGACCCGGTTCCGTGGCTCAGGGCGGTCAAACCAGTGGCGGAACTATTTATGTGGTTTTGATGTTTAAATGTCCGACTACGCCACCCGTGGATTGCGGTCAGAGTGAACCGCCGCTACAGGGCAGACCGCTGAGGCTGGTGTTGTGGGTGCAGCAGAGTGTAGCATAACTCCCCACGGGAGGAGTATAGCCTCAGGGCAGTGTATGCGGAGGATGGGGGTGATGGTGCAGGGCAGCAGCAGTAACGACACGGAGTCAGTGATGCAGTCCAGGGCCTTTACTCACAGTTCTTATTATCCAGACCACGTCTGCAGGTAACGGCTGCCCACGTCGTACTGTGCTCACCAGGTGAGGGGCTCAGACAACTCCCAGATAACTTTGGAGCACTTCACAGGACCCCCTTTGTGTGTCCTTTGTCTGGCCTTTCTTACCAACACTTCTGTCCGGCTGCCTCGGGCCTCCTCTTGGTAAACTTGGCGCCAGTTTCCCTGACCCTATGTGGTGCCTTCCTAGCGGGTGTAGCGAGGGGCTGCGCCACATAAAATGTCAGAGCCTCCGGTTTCTAGCTGAGGGTCGTTTCCTGCCTCCACTAGTTCGGGGACCGGTCTCCCCCTTTGGCCTGACCCCTCCACGCAGGTGGATTCGGGCGTGCGGTGGCGACTCGCCCGTCCGCACCCCTGGGATCCCTTCATTCCTCGTTCCTGGAGCCTTCTCCGCTCCTCTTCCTTCCTTCTCCCTCTTGCAGGCCTGGGCCTCTGTTACTAGGCCCGCCTCCGGAGCAGAGCTCATGCAGAGCCCCTGCTCCCTGCCACTTCTGCTCAGACTTCTCTGCACTGAACTAAGATGGTGCCCACCTTTTATACTCCCTTCTCAATGCACCCAGGAACTGCTTCCTCCCTGCTCCTGCACTACAGGGTTCCCCTTCCTCAGTGTTCCCTCCCCCCACTCCAGCCAGGGACAGGGACTGTCGTGCCCATCTCAGGGGCATATTGGTCGCCCTGCCCCACGGCAATGTGGTGTAATGCATGCAGGTGTCGGGTCCTGATCCACACTCCATCCTTACCTGAGAGTGAGATATCACACCTCTGGGTGAGGTGCAATACGTCTGTAGCAACCGAGCCCTCAGGGTGCTACAGTTCCATTTATCTTCAGCCTAGGTGACGTATTGCGATACAGGGCCGTGATTTTGGCTATAAAAGGGTCCCCTAGACCCCTACCCCAAGCTTTTTAAGAGAATCATATATGGCGTGCCAGGAGACTCTATGGAATGCTTTCTCAGCATCCAACGAGAGTATCTAATTACAAATTTTTAACTGCATCTAGCCCAGGAAATACTTTGTGCCTAGTAGCAGTGTCTGCTAGTCAGCGGATTATCCCGGCTGTTAAGCAAGCTACACCACCTGTAGTTTAGACACTTAATTTTTTCAAAGGAAATGCTTCGGGACCATGGGATACTCAGTGAAGAGAATCAGGAGGCACCCCAAGGCATAGGGGCTGGGACTGGCAGTAGAATGCCTTGCGGTGGACAGCCGAGCTCGATCCTTATAAAAGCTTTTTAACTGCAGCAGCTTTAGTGGACGCTACTGGAGCTGGAATTACGCGGCTGCTGGCATGAGACTTGCCCTCCAATAGATCCTTGTAAATGGATTTAAAGTGTATTCATTCAAATTAGAGAGACAATTTAAATTAAAAAGCTTAGAGCTGCCTCCACCACAGGGGGGCTCGCTCGACCCACCAGCGGACAGGCACCAGTATTGGGAGAGGGGGGCTGGCCATCAGGGTTCACCGCGGCTCTGGCACAAACCCGGCGACACGGAGGTGGCACGGGCAGGAGCGGACTGGCCGTGTCGGCTTCTCACTTTTTGGATTTTAGAAGGGCATGACATGCCTATATCTGTGTCTCCCCCTCCTTTTACTCCTCCACCTCTTTTATTTTCGCATGACTATATGTACTTGTCACTTTTCCATGTGTTAGTTGTGTCTTCTGAGCAGTTTGTCAGCTTTTGGACACCTTTGAAGGTGTTTTCTATGTGTTTCTATGTGTTTTTGTTTGCCTGCCATTGGTTTTAACGGTGTTCGAAGGTGTTCGACGAACAGTTCGACGAACAGTTCGGCGAACACACGGGTGTTCGACGAACCGAACCGAACTCGAACACTACGGGGGTGGCTCAACACTAATTCTTACCTTCACCATACTACTCAGCATGAGTTGAGACACCCCCGTAGTGTTCGAGTTCGGTTCGTCGAACACCCGTATGTTTGTCGAACTGTTCGTCGAACTGTTCGTTAAACACCGTTAAAACCAATGGCAGGCAAACAAAAACACATAGAAACACATAGAAAACACATAGAAAACACTTCAAAGGTGTCCAAAAGCTGACAAACTGCTCAGAAGACACAACTAACACATGGAAAAGTGACAAGTACATATAGTCATGCGAAAAGAAAAGAGATGGAGGAGTAAAAGGAGGGGGAGACACAGATATAGGCATGTCATGCCCTTCTAAAATCAAGAAAGGCTGGAGTAAAAATCTAAAATCAGCCTACCAACACCCAGACGTCGTGACAAGAAAATTAAAAAAGAAATATATTTAGGTAGAATGGCGGTTCCATTCAGAACACTTTCCTTACAAGACGTAGTGGTATCCCCGTTGTGAGTTGTGCCAAAAAAGGAACCCAATACATTTGGACTAATCCACCATTTGTCATATCCAAGGGGCAGGTCCGTAAACGACAACATCGACGCGGAACCAAGTACAGTAGTATATACTGTACATCCTTTGACAAGGCAATCAGGCGGATCAAGAAGTTGGGAAGGGTCACCCTAATGGCCAAAACAGACATTGATGCGGCGTTCCGGTTACTTACTACCTGTGCCTCCGAATAGTGTCCACCTATTGGGCTGCTTCTGGGAAGGAGCATACTATATAGATCGCTGTTTGCCCATGGGGTGGTCCAGATCCTGCTCACTATTTGAGGCGTTTAGTTGCTTCCTCGAATGGGTTGTAATGGATGTTTCTAAGGGGGCACATATTATCCATTACCTCGACAACTTCTTATGCCTGGGCCCAAAAGATTCGCCACAGTGTGAATACACGCGGTAGTCCACCTGGGAGAAGGAGAGAGCTGGAGGGAGAGCGGACACCACAGAGCCGAGGGGTTAGATGGAGAACGGAAGAAGGAAAGAGGGCAAGGCAGGTAAGGGAGTACAGTGGAAGGCCGACCTGAGCTCCCCCACTTTCCTGCTGGGCGGGGAACAGCCCTGGGAAGAAAAGCCACTTGCACATCCCTTTGAGGTTACGGGCGCGAGCGGGCAGAGGGACTACGCTGGAGTGCGAAGCCGACACGGCCAGTCAATTCCTGCCTGTGCGACCTCCGTGTCGCCGGGTTTGTGCCAGAGCCGCGGTGGACCCTGACGGCCAGCCCCCCTCTCCCAATACTGGTGACTGTCCGCTGGTGGGTCGAGCCCCCCCGCGGTGGGGGGGGGGGGGAGTAACATCTGCAGAAGAAAGACCATCTTCCAGCCAAACTAAGATGTCTACTTCTTTTCGTGGACAATGTGATATGATCCCTTTCTTACGGACACGCCCGTCGCTACAAATTCCAGATGAGGCACAAAAACAGCAGGTGCTTCAACGGATATCAAGTGCTCCTTCAAGTGGGCTCTCCTCCACATCAACTTCAACATCACAAATACTCGAGTCCTCAGAGGTGTCATCCCAATCGCACTTGCTTCCTCACAGCTCCCAAGTCTCCAGCTGCCGGTCTGAGTATGGGGTAACACAGATGGTTCAGTCTGCACAGCTGTTTACTCATACTATAGCCTGGGAAACGGAGGTCGGCTCCAGAGCTTCTGTTAATCCAGATGAGGAAATGATCTGCACTGATGCCCAGAATCTTTATGAGTCGGATCCAGGACCAGATGAAGAAGGTTCTGAGCATAATGTAGACCCTCATTCCCAAACCGTAACTCCTGTTGGTGGAGACAATGATGAAGACAATGATGAGACTCAAATACCTGATTGGAGCGACAACTTGACTTTTTGGTCAGGGCAGGAAGAGGTTGGTTCTGAGGATGACGGGTGTGAGAACACACAGGGTGATGATGACGAGGTTGGAGATCCCACTGTTAGAACCCTCCTGTTAGTTTTTTCTATTTTGCTGGTCACATGCTATTTTGCTGGTCACATGACTTTTTGCCTATTTAATCCAGCTCCGCCCTCCTGGCCTTGCTGGACTTCAGTGTTACATTTACTCTTAAGCTAGCCAGGTGCCTTGTACCTTTCTCTGTAGTTTGCTTGGTCTTTTGACCACTAGTACTTCTGTTTGTTTGTTTGTCTTTGCTCTGCTACAATTTCTGCTAGGAGGTGTCCAACTATATCCCAGTCCTTAGTTCTTGTAGGGACCCCTCCCTTATATCTATAGGTCTGCGTTCAGACTAGCCGAGGACTTAGGCAGGTCTGTTCACAAGGAACAGGTCCCCCGCTGCATCGTAGGGAATCAGCTTAGTCCTATTGTAGGGACAGTTTTCCTATCTTTCCTTAGTGTTTGTAGCAGTTCATAACACCCACTTACTGTTAACCCACAGTCAGCCAGTCGATGAGGTCAGCAGAGGAGGTGGAGGAGGATGTGACTAGCCCAGGGGATGGGGATGACTCGGTACCCGGGCCTTTGCATGGCCTTGGGGATGTCGCGGTGGTTGGCTCCCGGGCCCGTACCCTGGGGTCACTCTTTGAAAGGGTGGATAATTGTTAATTTTATAAGAGTTCGTGACGCCACCTGTGGTATCTGGTGAGAAGCACCAGCGCTGCAGCAGTCCACTGAGGCCGGTGATAAGGCAGTTCAATGGTATAGCTCCCCACAGGTGGAGCTAGGCCTCAGAAAAGCATATGCAAAGGGAATGCAGGACAGGCAAGACCCAGCTGGGTCAGAGCAAGAACAGGAACGGACACGGTAGTCACTTCAGTACCTTTTACTGGTGGAAATTCAGGCACATCCTGGAGCACTGTAGGGTGAAGGGGGTATATCAGGATCCTCCCCAATGAGCGGGTGTAGGGCCTCCTGTTTCTTGCCTCTGTGTAGTAAGTTTCTGACCTGCCTGGAGCTAGGCTTAACTTTATCTCTGTCCTGCGCTGGCTGACCTTGTGGTAGGGCCTTGTCTTGGAGTTCACGCTCCCAGTATGCGGGGCCTAAGCGTCTCCTGGCTCTGTTAAGTATCAGCACCTTAGCGATCCTGGGACTTGTAGTTCTCCAGGGATTCCGGTTATGCCTTACTGTGTCATAGAGATCCTGGTAAGCTCAGATCCGGTGTCCGGTAATTGCTTCGGGGTGAGCTGGTTAAGCTCCTCTGCCCCCTACGTACTAACTCTCCACTCGCCTTCGGCCTACTTGGGCCCTCACTAGGCTATACAAACTAACGGCAGCTTGCCGCGCTTCACCGATCTTATGGCGCCGGCACACCTTAAACTTTAACTGGGCTCCCTGAATCTAACTAGCAGGAGCCTCGTGCTCCACTGCTGAACTATTAACTGAGTTCTCTAGACTAGACTGAGCTCCACTGCAGACTGACCTCTCTAAGGCTTCTCTACTGCAGGAACTCTTCAGAGGAACTGAACTGCCTAGCTCCACCTTCCCTATTTATATCCCTAACGGGCTCCCTCTGCTGGTCTGAGGTGGAAGGTGGAGATGTGTGAATGTTTATGGGGGCCTCTTGTGGAGGATTCCATCAATGCACTCTTCTAGGATCTGTGATACCAAGAGCAGCTGGGCGTCACAGATGCTATTGATGACGAGGTTAGGTTGCGCCTTCCTGGACAGAGACGGAGTACTGGAAGCACGTCAACCAACAACTGCATCCTCAACCACAACTCTGCCTCTGACCACAAGTCGTAGTGGCTCTTCAGGTCGCATGGGCTCTTAGCCTTGCATAGCCTGGGCATTTTTTCAGATCGATAAGGATGACCCAACTCGTGTTATCTGTAATATTTGTCACCAAAAGCTAAGTAGAGGCCAAAAAATCCATAGTTTGAGTACTTCATGCATGAACTGTCACATGGATATGAAGCATAAGTTGCAGTGGGAAGCTCACTGTGCTACAATGCGGCCTAGCGGGCCGGGCCAACCACCGTCTGCCCCATCTTGTTCATCCGCGGCCTCTTCATCCTCTGTGACTGGGGGGACAGCAGTCACACATGTTTTTGGACGCAGACCTGCCACCTCTTTTCCCGCAACAGACAGTGTGATTGGCAGGTCATCATTTCATTTGGAAGTGGAAACACCAGCTGGTGTTGAGCGCTCTCCGACATCGAGAGCACAACCTTTGGATCAAGGCAACCTAACTTTTCCGCCTGCATCTTCCTCACAGACCAGTAGTTTGCCGGGGACACCCTACTCAACCCCGTCTAAGCAAAACAGCCAGCCCTCGGTCCCTCAGATGTGGACAAGTAAAAGACCATTTCCTCCTAGCCATGACAAAGCTAAGAGGTTGAATTTCACCATCTGCAAGCAGTTGGTTACAGAAATGCTGCCTTTCCACCTGGTGGACACAGAGGATTTTCGAGACCTTATGTCCGTCGCAGTGCCCCAGTACCAGATGCCCAGTCGGCACTACTTCTCAAAGAAAGGTGTGCCTGCGCTCCACCAGCATGTCGCACACAACATCACCGTTTCTCTGAGAAACTCTGGGTGCATTTCACCACAGTCACTTGGACGAGTAGGCATGGACAGGGGCGTTACATGTCGCTGACTGGGCACTGGGTAACTATGGTGACAGCAGGACAAGGGGCTGGTGTCCAAGTCTTGCCGTCCCCACGAGTTGTACGTCAATCCTCTTTATCTAGAAGTTCCTCCACTGCTTCTGCCTCCTCAACCTCCTCTCGGTCCTCCACCTGCACCCTAAGCCTGTCTGGTAATGCCACCCGCTTTCTAACTGCGAAGAAGGAATCCTGCACACCTCCTTACTATGCTGGCAGCAGGGCTCAATGGCATCAGGCGGTGTTTACTTTGAAATGTCTGGGAAATGTGAGTCACACAGCTGAGGAGTTGTGGTCAGCTCTGGAGACCCAGTTTCATGAATGGTTGTCTCCACTGGACCTGCAACCAGGGAAGGCCATGTGTGACAATGCTGCAAACCTAGGTGCGGCCCTTCGCCGGGGCAATGTCACACACGTGCCTTGTATGGCTCACGTGTTGAGCCTGGTTGTCCAGCAATTTTTAGCCCACTATCCCGGACTAGATCGCCTTCTGCAGAGGGCACGGTCGCTGTGTGCTCACTTCCACCGTTCGCATCCCGCAGCTCAACGACTTAGATCTCTACAGAAGTCATTGGGTCTGCCAGTTCACCGGCTGAAATGCGATGTGCCGACACGGTGGAATTGAACTCTGAACATGTTGCAACGACTGTGGCAGCACCGACAAGCCCTGGTGCAATACGTTCTGACGTATAGCCTGGGCCAACGAGATCCAGAGGTGGGGCAAATCACGCTGTAGGAGTGGTCTCAGATCAGGGACCTATGAAGTTGATGCGTCCCCTGGGCCGTGGGGTATCCGGAGCCGGGCTGGTAGACGCTGGGGGTTGTAGTCACTGTGGCGGTGACCCGGTCCGTGACCCAGGGCGGTCAACCAAATGGTAATTTGTATATATGGGTTTTATAATGTCCGACTACGCCACCTGTGGAGTGCGGCCAAAGGGGCCGCCACTGCGGAACAGTCCTCTGGAGCTTGTGGTTTTGCAGCAATGGTATTATTACTACCCACAGGAAGAGTGTAGCTTCAGGGCAGTGTGGGTGGATGATGGTGGTTGTAGTGCAGGGAGTCAGTAATGAACACAGAGTCCGTGTGATGCAGTCCCAAGATCTTTACTCACAGTTGTTGCAGTCCAGATTACAGGTACCAGAGCAATCTCCCCTGTCGTGCGTACTCAGTGAGGGGCTCAGTCCACCCCCAGATAGCTCCGGAGTACTTAGCAGGACCCCCTTCTGTGTGTCCTTTCTCTGGACTTCTCCCTGCACCTCACACCAAGTGACACTTCTATCCGGTGTCCTCAGGCCTTGGAGGGCGACGTGTGTTCCGTCCCCTGGGTCCTATGTGGCTACCTTCTTAGTGAGACTGGTGTGGACTTTGGCCTGCAGTACATGAAATGCTGCAGCCTCCGGTTTCTAGTTGAGCCTTGCTGTTTCTCCGCTAGTTGAGGGACCAGTTCCCCTTATCTGGCGTGACCCCTCTACCTCCTGGTAGCAGCGGGCATACGGGTGGCCTTCTGTACGGCCCGTACCCCTAGGGTCCCCTCGGTTCCTGGAGCCTTCCTGCTCCCACTCCTCTCTTCTCTCCTTCAGTCCTGGGCCTCCCAGGCTAGGCCCGCCTCCAGAACAGAGCTCATGCAGAGCCTCTGCTCCTGTCACTTCTCCTCCTCTGACTGGCTTGCACTTTCTAAGATGGCTTCCTATTTATACTCTCCCTGTCATGTGCTCCCCTAAGCTGCTTTCTCCACCCACACCCACTACATAGGACCCTCCCGCCAGCTAGGGACCTGGGACTGTGCTCTCCCTTAGGAGCAATCTCGCCCTACCCCCACTGCGGGTATGTGTTGGATGCAGGTGTTAGGGTCCCGAGCCATACTCCTTCCTTACCTGAGGGTGAGATACCACACCTCTGGGTGAGATCAAGTACCTCTGTGGCGACTGAACCCTCAGGGGTGCCACACACCCTTCTGCACAGTTTTGAAATGGCGATGAAGATGTTTAGTGCTGACGATGCCATTATCAGCATGACCATTCCGGTGATTTACATGCTGGAGCACACGTTAAACAGAATTCAGAGTCAGGTGGTGGGACAAGAGGAGGTGGAGGAAGTAGAGGAGCAGTCGTATGCGGAAGGGATAACATCTCCAAGGTCCAGACGGTCGGCAGCACCAAGGCGGCAGGCATGGGAGGGTGGGGGAGAAGGATTAACCAGGGCGCATGGTAGCAGCCAAACTGTTGAGGAAGGTGCAGGAGCTGAGGAAGAAGTGGAGGATGAACTGATAATGGGCATGCAAGACTCATCAGATGAGGGAGACCTTGATTACATTTCTGTTGTGTGAGGTTGGGGGGGAGAGGGCAGAGGAAGGAAGCATGATTCTTACCTCGCTACCAACACAACAAGGACTTGGTCCTCCTGGATGCGCAAGACACATGAGTGCCTTCTTGCTGCACTACCTGCAACATGATCCTTGGATTGTCAGAATTCAAAGTAATCCCGACTACTGGGTTGCCAGTGCCACACTCTTAGATCCCTGGTATAAAAGTAAATTTTCCGAAATAATTCCTGCCATAGAAAGGGATTCACGCATGCAGGAGTATCAGCAGAGGCTGTTGCAGAATCTTACATGTGCTTTTGCACAAAACACCAGTGGTGCACGTAGTGAATCTCACAGTTCTAACTTGCAAACCGTGGGACTGTCGAGTCTTCATCACTCAAACCGTAACAGTAACACAGTATCTACTGGTAACAGCAATTTTGTGGAATCGTTTCACCACTTTTTTAGACCATCCTTTGCAAGGCCACAGGAGACAAGAAGTCTGACACATAGTCAACGCCTAGAGAGGATGGTACAGGAGTATCTCCAAGTGAACATCGAAGCCATGACTATGTCACTGGACCCTTGCTCATTTTGGGATTCCAATCTGGAAAAATGTCCGGAGCTCGCCACTCAAGCCTTGGAGATCTTGTCATGCCCTGCAGCCAGCGTTCTCTCTGAATGTGTGTTCAGCGCTGCTGGTGGTGTGCTGACAGCTAAGCGCACGCGGCTGTCCACTGAGAATGTAGACAGACTCACGTTCATAAAGATGAACAAATCATGGATCCGCAAGGACTTTTCTACCCCTGTGTCATCCTGGGGAGACTAAAAGCTTGAGGATTTGGTAAACTCACCTCACCAACCGTTTTAAGCAACTCTGGGGCAATTGATGCCACTTAAGTGGTGTCTGTGCCACAATTTTTGGAAAAAATGGAGACTCTTTTTGGAGTACCCTTGCTGCGTTTTACGTGACGTTGGCATCGTCAATTCCAGGTGGGTTGAGTCGCCCCCCCCCCCTTTTTAACTGTAAGAAACTACATACACTATGGCTTGGGGTAACATAGATGGTTGAGTCTGAAGAGCTGTTTACTCAGAGGTCTGCTCCAAAGCTTCAGTGTCTGCTAGTCAGCGGAGAATTTTTAACTGCATCTAGCCTAGGCAATACTTTGGGCGTAGTAGCCCAGCTGCGAAGCAAGCTGCACCGCCTGTGTATCTAATAAGAATTTTTAAATGCATCTAGCCTAGGCAGACTGTGGGGACCCCCAACCAAACCCAGACGCTCAGCCCCCCTACCGCCCCCCTTTCCTTGACAATACAATAATGTAACTCTTACAACTGGATGGGTGAGGATCGGTCACAGCTTTATTAACTCTTTATACTCATTACATTAGAAAGGCATTTTATTTCTAAAATAATTCAGCTTGTTGCAGCATGCCCTGAGTCTCCACTCCGGCAAGTTGGCCAACAAGTGTAACTCTCCAACATGTCCTTTCTATTTCCAGGCCACGGAGGATCCTGCGTACTCGTATGCAGGACTCTGATCCCCATCCATCACTCTTAACGCTTGTTCCACTCCGTCCTGGAGTCCTAACAGTAATATGTCCAGTCCAATATCCATTAAGTGAACACCGTCGGGCCGTATGAGGCCTGCTTTATCTCCATCCAGTTGTCGGTGTTGTATCACTACACCGCCTCTGTCTCTTCTAAATTTTACCATCCGAATATTTATTACCCGCCTTGTCCGTTCGATGGCTGTGATGTCTCGCGCACCTTGCCATACCGCTATCGGCACAATCTCTGACCATACTATAGTTAGTTTTGTGAAAAATTCTCTGAAGCGCTCAGTGTCTAGTTTCATTATTGCCATTAGTTATGCGCTCTTGTGATGACCTAGGTCGCTTCCCCCGGCCTGTATAACAAAGATGACTGGACCACTAGCCTCTCTCCCTACCTTGATTACCTCCATTAGTACCTGTGGCCATAGCAGGCCTCTAATACCTCTCCAGTTCAAATATGTGTTATGAAACTCTAATTTCCTCCCGCCTGGGCAAACTTTCGCCCTTTTTCTGCCCAATATACACTGTGTTCCAAATTATTATGCAAATAATATTTTCTCAGATTTTCCCAAATTACCTATATGAATTGCAGTCATTGTAATTTTCCAGTCAAATAACTATTAGAGTACAATTGAAAGGTTTTTGTACAAACTGCCTATGATAAAAGTATATTTTTTAAAAAATAAAACACTCAAACTGCACTCAAAATGCATGTTCCAAATTATTATGCACAGCAGAGATTTCAACCTTTTCATTTTAATAAAGAACAAAAAAATGGTCATTTTTGAAATTATAAGCATTAGCAGGTTATTACAAACTGAAATCAAACAGTTTTCAACTCAAAACTTTATTCTAGGTGATGTAACATTTGCACATAGGACCCCTTGTTCGCAAGCAGCTTCTGAACTCTCTCATTCATTGAATTTGTCAGGTTTTGGATGGTTTCTGCTTCAATTGTTTTGCATGAGGACAGAATACCCTCCCAGAGCTGTTGCTTAGATGTGAACTGCCTCCCGCCATCATAGACACTCCTTTTGATGATGCTCAAGAGGTTTTCAATGGGGTTGAGGTCAGGGGAGCATGGGGGCCACACCGTAAGTTTGTCCCCTTTATGCCCACAGCAGCCAGAGATGCAGATGTGTTATGTGCAGCATGAGATGGGGCATTATCATGCATGAAAATGATCTTGCTGCGGAATACACGGTTCTTCTTCTTGAACCATGGCAGGAAGTGCTGTTTGAGAAACTCAACATACATTATGGAGTTCATCTTTACCCCTTCAGGGATCCTTAAAGGGCCGACAATCTCTCTCCCCATGATTCCAGCCCAAAACATTACTCCACCTCCTCCTTGTTGGCGCCGTAGCCGTGTTTGCATGGGGTGTCCATCAACCAGCCATCCTACACTCCATCCATCTGGACCATCGATATCATTTCATGCATGATAATGCCCCGTCTCATGCTGCACATAACACATCTGCATCTCTGGCTGCTATGGCATAAAAGGGGACAAACTTATGGTGTGGCCCCCATGCTCCCCTGACCTCAACCCCATTGAGAACCTCTGGAGCATCATCAAAAGGAGTGTCTATGATGGCGGGAGGCAGTTCACATTTAAGCAACAGCTCTGGGAGGGTATTCTGTCCTCATGCAAAACAATTGAAGCAAAAACCATCCAAAACATGACAAATTCAATGAATGAGAGAGTTCAGAAGCTCCTTTCGAACAAGGGGTCCTATGTGCAAATGTAACATCACCTAGAATAAAGTTTTGAGTTGAAAACTGTTTGATTTCAGTTTGTAATAACCTGCTAATGCTTATAATTTCAAAAATTACCATGTTTTTGTTCTTTATTAAAATGAAAAGGTTAAAAACTCTGCTGTGCATAATAATTTGGAACATGCATTTGGAGTGCAGTTTGAGTTTTTTATTTTTTTAAAAATATACGGTTATCATAGGCAGTTTGCACAAAAACCTTTCAATTGTACTCTAATAGTTATTTGACTGGAAAATGACAATGACTGCAATTCATATAGGTAATTTGGGAAAATCTGAGAAAATATTATTTGCATAATAATTTGGAACACAGTGTATATATGAGTGGCCTATCACCCACATTGTTGGCTTAGCGTCACCTGTAAATGAAACAAACCACGTTCGGATAACAAGTCCGGTCTTATGTATCTCGCCAAACACGTGGATCGCCATCTTCCTATCCTCTGAACTTCCGTTTCTGACAGTCCTGCTCTTGCTGCTTCCGTGGCCGCGCCTATGCGGAATGAGTGTGTCCGTAATCTTTGGGGTGGTTCCCTGCCGATGTTAAGCATTTATTAAATATAGCTTGGAACTGGTAACTTGATAATGGCATTCCATCAATGTGTGATAGGAAGAAATTACTTTGTGATCTGATGGTTATATATGTTTTTACTATTGTTACCTGACTCAGTGTACCGTTTGTGGGTTGTAGAAGTGCCCCTGCCCGCTGGAACAGTTTTCGATTGGCGTATGCGTAGACGTATTGCATTATTGGCTATGACTACGTCCTGGTGTAATAAGCCTCCACTCGTGGTAATTTTGGATTGAGGGACTAATTCGCTTATGCATAGCACCCCGAAGAAGGCGATCGCAAATGCAGTAGACAGTAGTGTTGCTTCAAATTTTGAGTGTCATGTTAATGGTGTTAGGGATATGATGTGAGAAATCAGTTTTAGTGACACGGGACGGGACGTCTACACTCCTGACTTGGCTGACCCCTTTTCCACCCTTTTATGGATTGTCTGATGATGAATCTCTTTGTCACATCTCCCCAATTCAGTAGTTGGAAGTGAAATGCTACTCCGGTCAGACACCGCTGCGCTGACGCCCCTGATATGCCCCTCATGATTAGCTGGTGGAGAAATTCTATAGTGACTTGTAATCTGACTTGTTCACATTGGTCAACCCGTCTGCCTGCTACTAGTCGTGTCCACTCTTCCCATGCCTTACCGTATGCTTGCCACGTCGACGGGGCAACTGACGCTCTGATTAATGGCATCAACTATTCGCCACTAGATCCCATAGGGAGGGTGGGCAACTGTTGCCCGATGGGTGGGCGTTGGGGAGGAGCTCTGTGAAAATCTGCCAATTGAATTGTGATAAAGCGTTAGCAGAAGCTTTAGACCCCTCAGCATCGTGGCTAGCGCGGACCCATACATTGCGTTTTAGGCACAGGAATGCTAGCCGGCGTAGTAGGCCTAGCACTGGGAGAGACGATGATGCCATCTTATTAATGCAGTGCGCTAGGCTGGTGTTTTTTGTTATGAAGCGTATATTTTTGTTAGCCAGGCGCGTGCCCCATATTTCTATTGCTACCACTATTGGGAAGAAAAATTATTTTCCTGGCTAGATGCAGCTAAAAATTATTATTAATTTCAAAGCTGGTGGAGCTTGGTATAGATGACCTAATACAATGAGTACCACACACTGCTAATATGCCCAAAATTATTTTACAGGCAAGATGCAGATAAAAATTATTATTAATTTCAAAGCTGGTGGAGCTTGGTATAGATGGCCTAATACAATGAGTACCACACACTACTATGCCCAAAATTATTTTCCAGGCAAGATGTTGCTAAAAATTATTAGTAATTTGAAAGCTGGTGGAGCTTAGTATAGATGGCCTAATAGAATGAGTACCACACACTGCTAATATGCCCAAAATTATTTTCCAGACAAGATGCAGCTAAAAATTATTTGTAATTTGCAAGCTGGTGAAGCTTAGTATAAATGGACTAAGAATAAGTCCCACACACTGCTACAAGCTCAAAATTATTTTCCGAGCTAGATGCAGCTAAAAATTATTTGTAATTTGCAAGCTGGTGGAGCTTAGTATAGATGGACTAAGAATAAGTCCCACACACTGCTACAAGCCCAAAATTATTTTCCGAGCTAGATGCAGCTAAAAATTATTATTCATTTCAAAGCTGGTGGAGCTTGGTATAGATGGCCTAATACAATGAGTACCACACACTGCTAATATGCCCAAAATTATTTTACAGGCAAGATGCAGCTAAAAATTATTATTAATTTCAAAGCTGGTGGAGCTTAGTATGGATGGCCTAATAGAATGAGTACCACACACTGCTACTATGCCCAAAATTATTTTCCAGACAAGATGCAGCTAAAAATTATTTGTAATTTGCAAGCTAGTGGAGCTTAGTATAGATGGCCTAATAAAATGAGTACCACACACTGCTACTATGCCCAAAATTATTTTCCAGACAAGATGCAGCTAAAAATTATTTGTAATTTGAAAGCTGGTGGAGCTTAGTATAGATGGACTAAGATTAAGTCCCACACACTGCTACAAGCCCAAAATTATTTTCCGAGCTAGATGCAGATAAAAATTATTTGTAATTTGCAAGCTGGTGGAGCTTAGTATAGATGGACTAAGAATAAGTCCCACACTCTGCTACAAGCCCAAAATTATTTTCCGAGCTAGATGCAGCTAAAAATTATTTGTAATTTGCAAGCTGGTGGAGCTTAGTATAGATGGACTAAGAATAAGTCCCACACACTGCTACAAGCCCAAAATTATTTTCTGAGCTAGATGCAGATAAAAATTATTCGTAATTTGAAAGCTAGTGGAGCTTAGTATAGCTGGACTAAGAATAAGTCCCACACACTGCTAAAAGCCCAAAATTATTTTCCGAGCTAGATGCAGATAAAAATTATTTGTAATTTGCAAGCTGGTGGAGCTTAGTATAGATGGACTAAGAATAAGTCCCACACACTGCTAAAAGCCCAAAATTATTTTCCGAGCTAGATGCAGATAAAAATTATTCGTAATTTGCAAGCTGGTGGAGCTTAGTATAGATGGCCTAATAGAATGATGCTATGCCCAAAAGGTTTTACTTGGCTAGGTGCAGTAAAAAAAATTGTATTCTATACACAGGTGGTGTAGCTTGCAACACAGATAGGCTACTCCACTGACTAACACACACTGCAAGAGACCAAAAGGGATTTGCTTAGCTAGATTTAGCCAAATGCTGTGAAAAACACTTGCACAGCACTGGCACAGACCTGCATGTCAAAAAGTCCTAGGAAATGCTGTAACCTAGTCCTGAAAAGGACTGCAATTACAATTAGTCCCTACTCCCAACCTATCTATTTAAGAGCACAGACCTGCCTGGTAAAAGTCGTAGGAAATGCTGTAACCTAGTCCTCAAAAGGACTGCAATCACAACTATTCCCTACTCCCAAGCTATCTGTATATTTCTGAGAAAATTGGCTTTAAATTAACACTGAAAGTATAGCGCACACAGCAACAGCAGTGCCGTCTAAGACGCACCTGCAGCAGTGAGAAAATGGTGGCGACGGGGAAAATGGCTGGGTCTTATAGGGCAAGGACATGTGACATACACAGCCAATGACACATGCCCTTGCTTGTGTGAAAAAAGCAGTTCGCTCCGTGTGTGCGCTGCTGATAGGCTGACAGATTGCACCTCCCCACTGTAAATGTGGGAAAGAGAAAAAAAAATGGAGATCTTCATTATTTCTGCAGAGATCCATCCCCTGCCCCTCCCCCCGCCCCGCTGTACACTCAAACTGTGTATTAACATTGGTTATCAGCATTACTGTGAAAAAATCCAGCTATGATTTTGGTGCACGAACAGTTATCGAACATAACCTCGAACAGCCGGATGTTTATCAAATCGTTCGTGTTCACCGAACGGCTCGAACACCGCCCAAAACAGCTCGAATTTGAGATTGGCGAACAGTTCGAATCGAACACCGCTCATCTCTACTCAGCACCTATCACAAGATACTTGACATCTCTTATTATTTTATACTTCCGGACTCATGGACAATGTATACCGTTTCATGTCAGGCAACAGTTGTTTTTTGACTAGCTATGCTAGCGATTCTTTTGTACCACAGGATTCCCCCTTTACCTATGTACAGTAGTGTTCAAAATAATAGCAGTCCAATATATCTAACCAGATTAATCAATGTGTGACATGCAGAAGTAGTGCTGGTTCTTTAAAATTATATTACCACATGTCAGACAATTTACCAGTTGGTGCAGCAGATTGTAAGAAAACCAACAGACTCCGCATTCATGATCTGCATGTTTTTGAGTCTGTGTATTTGAATAATTAATTTTAAGGGGGTGTGTTCAAAATAATAGCAGTGTGGAGTTCAATTATTGAGGTCAATCATTCTGTGAAGAAACAGGTTTGAATCCTTATTTAAGGGTGAAGCCAGCACATGCTGTATATTTCTCCTAGAAAGCCTGAGAAATATGGGTTGTTCGAGACATTGTTCAGAAGAACAGCGCACTTTGATTAAAAAGTTGATTGGAGAGGGTAAAACATATAAAGAAGTGCAGACAATGATCGGCTGTTCAGCTAAAATGCACTCCAATGCTTTAAAATGGAAAGCAAAACAAGAAAGATGTGGAAGAAAAAGGAAGACTACCATTCGAATGGATCGAAGAATAGCCAGAATGACAAAGGCTCAGCCAATGATTAGCTCCAGGATGATGACAGAGTCTCAAATTACCTGTGAGCACTGTGACAGTTAGAAGACGACTGTGTGAAGCTAATCTCTTAACAAGAAGTCCCCACATAATCTCACTGTTAAAAAAAGACATGTACTGAAGCGGATACAATCTGCCAAAGAACACATCAACTGGCATAAAGAGAAATGTAGAAATATTTTGTGGACTGATGAAAGTACAATTGTTCTTTTTGGGTCCAAGGGCCGCAGACAGTTCGTCAGACGACCCCCAAACTCTGCATTCAAGCCACAATACACTCTGAAGACAGTGAAGCATGGTGGTGCAAGCATCATGACATGGGCATGTTTCTCTAACTATGGTGCCGGATCAATTTACCGCATACCAGGTATCACGGACCAGTTTGCATATATTAAAATACTTGAAGAGGTCATGTTGCCTTACGCTGAAGGGGATATGCCCTTGAAATGGGTGTTCCAACAAGTCAACAACCATAAACATACCAGTAAACGAGCAAAACCTTGGTTCCAGTCCATCAAAATTAAGGTTACAGAGTGGCCAGCCCAATCCTTGGACCTTAATCTGATAGAACACTTGTGGGGTGACACCAAAAATGCCATCCTGAGGCAAAGCCAACAAATGACAAAAAATTGTGGGATGTAGCTAAAGCATCCTGGGCTGGAATAACAGTTGACAGGTGCCAGAAGTTGGTTGACTCCATGCAACATAGATGTGAAGCAGTTTGAAAAAACTAAATATTAATTAGTGATTCATAGGAATGCTAAATCCTCAAAAAGAAAAAGAGTACATATTGTGAGTTTGTAAAGACCAGTGCAGACACGGCTATTTTTTGGAACAGCCCAAATTTTTGTTAATTTCTGTAAAGTAGTTAAATATTATATACATTTCTCTTCATGTTTGAATTAGAAAACAGCGTGCAATGTTCCCAATGCATGGAAATAAAAACTAGTAAATAGATTTTGAGATTAACTCATGATTTTGGACACGCTTATTTTGAACACTACTGTATATGTCTTTTTTGGTGGTTCAGGCTATGGAATTTTAACTATTGTTGTATTTATTTTCATGCATTTTATTTAGAGTGGGCACCTGTTTTGTTGTGCCACCTTGTATCCTTACTTATTAATAAAGAATTTTCTATATTTCTGTTCATGTCTTGGGCCTTATGACCTTATGTTAGACGTTTATCTCTATTGGATTTCTGATTCAATCCGAATCCTATCAAGTATATGTCATTAATTGCTTAGTAATTAATTGTTGTTGTTTAACCATACCTCTGGATGTAACTGGGCTCCTGGCCCTGACTGAAGCTGGCTGTGCATTGGGGCTTAGCTGTCAGTCAGTGCGGGGGGCGCAATTACAGCCAGAGCTCTGTAAACTCCAGAGCGGTGACTGAACCAGCATCGGTATCGCCACCCTGACTGAAACCGGAACGCTGCAGGGTAGGAGGGGTGAGAAAATAAAGTTTATTTTCTCCCTACTGCATTCGGTAAGTGCTCACACCGGGCAGCTTAGTAACGCTATTAATCTGCAGATTGACCCCATATCTGCAGGTTAATAGTATTTTTTTCTGGTGACAGGTTCCATTTAAAACATAAAAATCAGTAACGTCTTGAACGCAATTCATTCTGCTGCATGGTACACGGACGGCACACATGTACAGGTGGTAAAAATGGACTGGGCCACACTTTCACACGTACATGCGAAGGAGGCCTTAAGATGTATTGTGAGGTTCTGCAGAAGGTAAAGTGTGTATTATGAGGTTCTGCAGCATCTAAAGTATATTATGAGGTATATATGTAGATGTACACACATGTACTTACAAACTTGCACACACACATCACTATAGACTTTTCACTTCACAGTATTCCTATGTCAGGGGTAATGTGGGGACATGTGATGCTCTTTCACCACTGTGGATGTGATGTGGGGGACATGTGAAGCTCCATCACCACTGTGGATGTGATGTGGGGGACATGTGAAGTTCCATCACCACTGTGGATGTGATATGGGGGACATGTGAAGCTCCATCACCACTGTGGATGTGATGTGGGGGACATGTGATGCTCTTTCACCACTGTGGATGTGATGTGGGGGACATGTGAAGCTCCATCACCACTGTGGATGTGATGTGGGGGACATGTGAAGTTCCATCACCACTGTGGATGTGATGTGGGGGACATGTGAAGCTCCATCACCACTGTGGATGTGATGTGGGGGACATGTGAAGCTCCATCACCACTGTGGATGTGATGTGGGGGACATGTGAAGCTCTATCACCACTGTGGATGTGATGTGGGGGACATGTGAAATTCCATCACCACTGTGGATGTGATGTGGGGGACATGTGAAGCTCTATCACTACTGTGGATGTGATGTGGGGGACATGTGAAGCTCCATCACCACTGTGGATGGGATGTGGGGGACATGTGAAACTCTGTCACCACTGTGGATGTGGTGTGGAGCGCAGTGATTGTGCAGCTTTCCACAGATGAGGACACAGCTCTGTTATTTCCAATACTGGAGTGATCATAGAGGTCAATGCAGGGGTCGATTACTGACAGCTACTGGGTGTGCAGTGGCCAGGCAGAGGCCGGTGCTGGACAGTGAGGCCGGGGGGCGCTGCTGACTCGCCCCCTGGGCCGCGTGGGGAACCCGGAACCGGGCCTTTTGTAGGATGCTGGGGGGTTGTAGTCTTCCGTTTGGCGGTGACCCGGTCCGTGGCTCAGGGTGGTCAAACCAGTGGCAGTCTTATTAGTATTATAATTGTCCGACTACGCCACCCGTGGATTGCGGTCAGTGGGTACCGCCGCTGCGATGCAGACCACTGAGGCTGATGTTGTATGCGCAGCCAAGTATGGGATGACTCCCCACGGGAGAAGTATTGCCTCAGGGCAGCTAGTGTGGATGATGGGAGTGATGGTGTGAGCGTCCCAGCACTAATGGTGCTGGTGCGGCGAAGAAGCACAGAGACTTGGAATTGCAGTTTCCAATGCTTTACTCACAGTTCTTCACCAGGTCACTCGTGAGCAGGTAGGACCGCCCGAGTCGTGCTGCGTCCACCAGGCAAGGGGCTCGGTCAACCCCCAGGTAATTCCAGAGCGTGGCACAGGACTCCCTTCTCTTCCTTTCTCTGGCCGTCCCCACCAGTGACCCACCTTTGTCCAGCTTCCTCTGTTGGCGAAACCTATCTCCGGCTTCCCTGACCCTATGTGGTATGCTTTCCTGGTGGATGTAGTGAGGGGTCGCACCAAGATGTGGTCACAACCTCCGGTCTCTTTGGCTGAGGGATTTATTGCCTCCACCAATTTGGGTTCCGGTACCCTGCTCTGCCAACCCTTCACCCGCAATCTCCTGGGCCTATGGGGTTCCTTCTTCACTCGTGTCTCTGGGCCTCTCTTGATGTTTCGTTCCTTGCTTCCTTTCTTACTTTCCTTTCTGTTCCTTCTCCTTTCTCTCTCTCTCAGGCCCCGGCCTCCTGACAATGCCTGCCTGCGGAGCAGAGCCCATGCAGCAGCTCTGCTCCCTGTCACTTCTCCTCAGACTGCACATGGTTCTAAGATGGTGCCCACCTTATAAACCTCCCTTATGTGTGAGCCCAGGTGACTAGCAACCAATGGGCTCCTACCTATGCCCAGAGACCCACCCCTATCTGCTCCTACACCACTGGGTGTACTTTCTCCTCCCCACTCCAGCCAGGGACAGAAGCTGTCGTGCCTGCACTTCTGTGGGAGCACCGTTGAGCTGTCCCTCGGAAATGGGGTGTGTGTGGTGCATGCAGCCTACCGAGTCCTGGTCCGCACTCCATCCTTACCCGGGAGTGGAATATCACACCTCTGGTTTGAGATGCAATACCCCTGTAGCAGCCGAGCCCTCGGGGTGCTACACTGCCAACTCTGGCCATGAGGTTAGGTAATAAAAACACAAGGAGCTGTCAAGTTAGGTAGAGCCACAGGTAAACAAAGTGGGTGTAAGGAATTAAGTGAAATTCAAGAGGAACAAAAGAGATAAAGAAAATAACATTTCTAGGGGTGTTGTATATTACAATACAGCCCATATTAGCTTGAAAAAACCTGAATTTTGGGGTAGGACAACCTCTTTAAAGCTGATAGTCTGCACTTTAAGCCCATATTGATTATATAACTGTATCTTGAATTAGTTTTGGTAAACAGTTAAAATGCAAAACTTGTATCACTGTCCAAATATTTCTGGACTTAAATGTACATCCCATAGGATACACAGAAAGACTGCCGTATAAATAATATAGGATACACTGAGACTCAGCAGTATACAGTGGTGTGAAAAACTGTTTGCCCCCCTCCCTTATTCTTTTGCATGTTTTTCACACTTCAATGTTTCAGATCACAAAACAAATGTAAAATATTAGACAAAGATAACACAATTAAACACGAAATGCAGTTTTTAAATGAAGTTCTTTATTTAGGGAAAAAGAAATCAAAACCTACAGGGCTCTGTGTGAAAAAGTGACTGCCACTGTTAAGGGGACGGTTGCAAACAACTTTATTATAATGGAAAGCAACCGAACCCAGGGTCCGCGATGCAGCCTGTAGGATTGCGGCTGAACACCTTCCGGGTGAGAAGGAAACAACCAACTTAAATAGAAATCCCCTCCGTGTTACAGCACACCGGAAAGGGAATAAGGATTCGCACTATCTCCGTTAACTGCACGAGAGATGTGCGATAAATAATATATCTGTAGACCTGTTGCGGCACAGGGACTACACTGTTGGCGCTAGGATGCGTGTGTGACTCACGCCGGAAAATACGTGCTCCCAGCCTGCGTGCTACCGGACTGAGGAGTATCTCTCCACGTGGCTTACAGGTGGTACCGGGAAATAGGGTGTCTGCAGACTGCTCGGGGTGTAAGGCGACCCCTTTGTCAGAGCCAGACTGTCAGATGAAGCTACCTGCCTATTTCATCTAGCCTGCCTATTTCCACTACACCTGCCTGCCAGAAACTAAAGCACATGTGGAGCCCAAGAGACCAAGCGTCCACACAACACCATCACTGCTCAATGATCAGAGCGCGCCGCCATGTTTGTTTAAAGATTAAGCCCTGCCCACCGTCGCACCATTGGTGACGTCACCCGCGACCAATCAGGCGGTGCCAGGTCACCGGATCAGCTGACTCCCAAACCACCAATCACGGTCCACCATGTCATGGGCATGCTCAGTACAGAGAATCCTGGACTTAGGCTGCAGTAGCCCTGTCTCCCTCCGCAACCTATGCTTCATGTTGCTAGGCACAAAGACCGAAGAGACAACCTGTAAGTCTCGTGGACCAGCTAGGCGTTGGGACTGACGATGATGCTGAGCAGCATCGGCCCCGGCTGGACCGAAATAGGAGATCACAGAATCCACTGATGGTTCTGAACCCATTTTGAATCCAGCAAACACCCGACGCCTTACAGCCACTCCCCTTAAAACACAAATTAACTATGTTTTATCACATCTTTGGGAAGCGGAGTTCAATTTCCCTAGCCACACACAAGCCTGATTTCTGCCACACCTGTTCTAAAATCAAGAAATCACTTAAATAGGACTTGTCTGACAAACTGAAGTAGACCAAAAGATCCTCAAAAGCTATACATCATGCTGCGATCCAAAGAAATTCAGCAACAAATGAGAAACAAAGTAATTGAGATCTATCAGTCTGCAAAAGATTATAAAGCCATTTCTAAAGCTTTGGGACTCCAGCGAACTACAGTGAGAGCCATTATCCACAAATGCTGAAAACATGGAACAGTGATGAACCTTCCCAGGAGTGGCCGGCCGTCCAAAATTACCGCAAGAGCGCAGCGACGACTCATTCAAAAGGTCACAAAAGACTCAACAACAACATCCAAAGAACTGCGGGGCTCATTTGCCTCAGTTAAGGTCAATGTTCATGACTCCACCATAACAAAGAGACTGGGCAAAAAATAGCATGCATGGCAGACTTCCAGGACTAAAACCACTGCTGAGCAAAAATAACATAAAGGCTCATCTCAGACTTTTGGGAGAATACTCTGTGGACTGACAAGACAAAAGTTAAACTTTTTGGAAGGTGTATGTTCCATTACATCTGGCGTAGAAGTATTACAGCATTTCAGAAATGGAACATCATACCAACAGTAAAATATGGTGGTGGTAATGTGACGGTCTGGGGCTGTTTTGTTGCTTAAGGATATGGAAGACTTGCTGTGGTAAATGGAACCATGAATTCTGCTGTCTACCAAAAAATACTGAAGGAGAATGTCCGGCCATCTGTTCGTGACCTGAAGCAGAAGCGCACTTACGTTAGGGAGCGGGACAATGATCCAAAAAACACCAGCAAGTCTGACCCCTGAATGGCTTAAGAAAAACAAAATTAAAACTTTGGAGTGGCCTATTCAAAGTCCTGACCTTAATTCGATTGATATGCTGTGGCATGACCTTATAAAGGCGGTTCATGCTCGAAAACCCTCAATGTGGCAGAATTACATGAATTTTGCAAAGATGAGTGGGCCAAAATTCCTCCAGAGCGTTGTAAAAAACCCATTGAAAGTTATTGCAAACGCTTGACTGCAGTTGTTGCTGCTAAGGGTACAAATACAAAGAAAATAGTCGGCACTCCGTAGTCCTCGTTAGTAATAGTGGTGCACATGGAGAGATTACAAGCAAAATGAAGAAATCCCGAAAAAAGCCTGCAAGGGGCTGAAACGTCTTGTTGTAGTTTTCCTACATGTGGAATAAATGAACTGATCGAATACACGTGAGTGCCGGGATTTCTTCATGTTGCTGCTCAGGGTGGCCCAACCAGTCTGCGTCCATCGCCTTAAGTGTCTCATCGCTTAAGTGTAGAAATAAGAATTATACCAGACGTTAAATATGATGTACACAGACTGTACCTTGTCATCTGCCACCATCACAAGTTAATCAGCATATTTATCCCTCTATTCTTCCTACAAGTATGTCATTCAACTTTCCCATCCTGATTTTTCCCTATCTCTGCTCCTGCACACACATGCTACGTCACTCAACTTTCCCATCCTGATTTCTGTTACGGACGTGGTTTGTGGAACCACTGTGCCACGGACCATGGAGAGTCTGGAGGGGAGTGACTAAGCGAGCACCGGACTGTTCACTAGAGCCTCAGATGGTGAGGTTAGACTGGGCGTCCGATGAATGCCAGATGCCACTTCAGGACAGTCCAAAGGCCGCGCAGCAGCTGGACCCAGTAGGACAGACTGAATGGTGCAGCAGGCTGGGCTTAACAAAGGAGTGCAGCGGGCTGGGTTCGTATAAAAACTGCAGCCGGCAGGGCTTGCATCAGAGTGCAGCAGGCAAAGTTTGCATCCGAGTGCAGCAGGCAGAGTTTGCACCAGAGTGCAGCAGGCAGAGTTTGCACCAGAGTGCAGCAGGCAGAGTTTGCACCAGAGTGCAGCAGGCAGAGTTTGCACCAGAGTGCAGCAGGCAGAGTTTGCACCAGAGTGCAGCAGGCAGAGTTTGCACCAGAGTGCAGCAAGGACTTATACGCAACCTTAACAACTTAGACTGCAGAACAGGATGGTTGCTCAGGCACCTCCCCAGTGGGGAGGAAGCTATATATATGTAATGTCCCACAGCCATTGGCTGGGGACGTAATAGCAAGTGCACACGCTGGTCATTTAAGAGGGTGGGAGCGCGTGCGGGCTGGAAGCCCTGCTAGAAGTATGCAGAGAACAGGGAAGGGAAGCACCGACTGCAGCGCGGGTGAGTGAAATGACACGCCGTAGACCCTGCCTGTCCTGGTGGTGCTAACAATTTCCATCCTGATTTTTCTGCATCTCTGCTCCTGCACATGCATGGTATGTTTTTCATCTAACCTCTGCTCTACCTCCAATTTTATTTACCATCTCCTTGTTTACTCTGCCCTTGAATATTCTGCATCTGGCTCAGCCTTAATCAGTTGATCAAGATGAGCACAGACCACTCCCCTCTGCTCCACACCTGAATGCATTCCGTAGCAAATATATTGTGTTACTTGTCTGCATAGACTTTAGTCTGCGTCCATCGCCTTAAGTGTAGAAATAAGAATTATGCCAGAATTGAACCAGAAGGGAACTGAAGGTAACTAGATATTTGGACACTATAAACAATGTTTGTGTTTTATTTTCACTGTCACCCCCATGATCCATCACTTTTTACAACCAACTCTAATCCCTGCACCTAGTAAGGAACCGGTCATCTCTCCCTCCAACCTCCCCATCCATCTCACCTCTACCTCACAACTATTCCTCAACATTCAATCCTGTCTCTCCAAACACAGACAGCCACCTCATGCTCTCTCCTGCTCCCACCTGATAACACTTTCTTTACTCCTCCTCACTGACGGTGATATCTCCCCAAATCCTGGCCCTCCTCACCACATCCCCAGTCAGTACTATCTCCTATCCACGATCTACCACAAGTTTATGTAACCTCTCTAACCTTATATCGATCAGCCCAGACCCCGCTTCCCCAGTTCCACTAACAGGAGCTCCATGGAACGATCGCTCTGTCTGCAACAAATTATCATACATCCATGATCTTTTCATTACTAACAAACTTTCCTTCCTCGGCATCACCGAAACCTGGCTCACCCGCTCTGACACAGCCTCTCCAGCTGCACTTTCGTATGATGAATTCCACCTTTCCCACACACCCCACCCCATTGGCAAACATGGCGGAGGAGTTGGTTTTCTCCTGTCAGATAGCTGCTCCTTCACCCCAATTCCACTGCCACCCTCCGTTACCCCTCCCTTCTTTTGAGGTGTGTGCATCTACTCCCCCTCCAACTGGCCATCATTTACAGCCCCCCGCCTTCTTCGACCACTTCACCACCTGGATGCTTCATTTCCTTTCCATTGACATCCCCACTATCATCATGGGTGACTTCAACATCCCCATCGACGCTTACTTCTCAGCTGTCTCTAAGCTTCTATCTCTCATTTCCTCTTTCGGCCTCACTCAGTGCAACAACTCACAAAGATTGCCACACTCTGGACCTCATCATTGCCCGCCTCTGTTCCATATCTAACCTCTCTAACTTACCTCTCCCTCTTTCTGTTCACAACCTACTTACATTCTCTTCTCTCTCCTCTCCAGGTCCACAATCCCCACTCCACAAACCTGCACACCCTCGCAGAAATCTCAAACACCTTGACCTACACTCAATCTCTGAATCCCTTCTCCCTCTTACAGACATAAGTTCATTACACAATGCAGATGCTGTGGCCGCTTTATATAACACCACAATAGATGCAGCTCTCAAGTCGGCCGCTCCTCTCACACATACCAAAGCTCACAAAGTCAACAGGCAACCCTGGAATACCAGCCTGACCAAAGAACTGAGATGGGTTTCCAGAGTTGCTGAGCGGAGACGGAAAAGATTCCACTCCAAAGAGCACTTCATCGCATTCAAACAGTCCCTCACTACTTTCAAATGCACACTCACTGCAGCAAAGCAAACAAACTTCTCATCTCTCATATCCTCCATGTCTCACAACCCTAAACAACTATTGAACACTTTCAATTCTCTCATCCCCCAGCTACCCCCTCCCTCTCTTTTCATCTCAGCTGAAGACTTTGATGTCATCAATCTTTTGCGTGAAGAATGAGGCAGAGAAAGCTTTGGCCTACAGTCCCCACAGCCCCGCTCATATCTACTCAGCCCTCCTCCTCCAAAACCAGCTTCTACGCCATCACGGAAGAGCAACTTTCCTCTTTACTCTCCAAGTAACATCTCACCACCTGTGAATTTGACTCAATCACGTCCCACCTCATCCCAAACCTCACCACAGTCTTTACCTTAACCCATCTCTTCAACCTATCACTAACAACTGATGTCTTGCCCTCATGATTTAAACATGCCTCAATCACACCCATCTTCAAAAAGCCCTCCCTTGACCAATTCTCTCCGTCTAGCTATCGCCCCATATCACTTCTCCCCTGTGTCTCAAAACTACTGGAAAAACATGTCCATCTTGAACTGTCCTCCCACCTCTCCTCATGCTCCCTTTTCGACCACTTACAATCTGGCTTCCGACCGCATCATTCCACTGAAACTGCCCTGACTAAAGTCACCAATGACCTACTAACCGCCAAATCCAAGCAACACTACTCTGTCCTCCTCCTCCTGGACCGGTCCTCTGCTTTTGACACAGTGAACCATTCAGTATTACTACTGATTCTCTCATCTCTTGGCATCTCAGACTTGTCCCTATCTTGGATCTCGTCTTACCTAACAGATCGGACATTCAGCATCTCCCACTCAAACACCACCTCCTCACCTAGATCTGTCGGTGTCCCCCAAGGTTCAGTCCTAGAATCCCTGCTTTTCTCCATTTACACCTTCGGCCTGGAACAGCTCAGAGTCCCACAACTTTCAGTATCAACTCTATGCTGATGACACACAGATCTACCTTTCTGTACCCAATATCACCTCCCTACTAACCAGAATCCCACAATGTCTGACCGCTATTTCATCCTTCCTCTCTGCTAGATTTCTTAAACTTAACATAGATAGAACAGAATTCATTCATTCTTTCCATCATCTCACTCAACCCCCCCCAACAGGCCTATCAATTAAAGTAAATGGCTGCTCACTCTCCCCAATCCCGTAAGCTCGCTGCCTCGGGGTACCCCTGGACTCTAATCTCTCCTTCAAACCACATATCCAAGCTCTTTCCACTTCCTGCCATTTCCAACTCAAAAATATTTCCCGAATACGCACATTCATTACTCAAGAATCTGCAAATAACCCTAGTCAATGCCCTCATCATCTCCCGTCTTGACTACTGCAACCTCCTGCTCTGCGGCATCCCTTCTAACACTCTCACACTTCGCCAATCTATCCTAAACTCTGCTGCCAGACCAATTCACCTGTCCCCCCGCTATTCCCCGGTCTCTCCCCTCTGTCAATTCCTTCACTGGCTCCCCATTACCCAGAGACTCCAGTTAAAAACCCTAACCATGGCATACAAAGCCATCCACAACCTGTCCCCTCCATCTGTGACCTAGTCTCCCGGTACTTACCTACACGAAACCTCCGATCCTCACAAAATCTCCTTCTCTACTCATCTCTTATCTCCTCTTCCCACAATTGCATACAAGATTTCTCCTGTGCATCTCCCCTATTCTGGAACTCTCTATGCCATGTAAGGCGGCGGTGTTCACACCGTGCAGTAACTGAGGCAGTGACCAAGCAAGTCCAACATAAACAGCTTTTATTTCAGCAACTTCCGGGTTAACAGAAAGTCCTCCGTTTCGCAGCCGGGTTAACAGAAGTCCATACACAATGGTTGCCGGGGGCAATGGCCGCGCCGGGCCGCCCAGAGCCTGACGGGTGCAGAGCCTTCCCAGGCGTGGGTTCAGCTATACAGAGTCCTGCTGAGCTTTCCTGCTATGCTCCTAGCAGGTTCCAACACAGAACAACACTAATCCTTAATGCAGGGTTTTTAAAGGACCTGTGGCAAGAGCCACTGGAAAACCCGGGTTGGAGGGAGGAGGCCGCCCCACTACCTTCCTGTAACCTCCTCCAAGAAATGAAGGCCCTGCCGGGTTTTACTTAATCTGCCTTAGCCAGATAGCCAGACCAGGTCAATGCTCACCTTCATTCCTGCATTGCCGCTGCAGGTGAGTTTGTGACTGGGTTTAATAGGTCTCTGTACACATTCTGGGGGATACATAACATCCCTTGTATACGATCCCGGTCACTGCCTGACACCCAACATATCAGACTCACCTACCGTGGAATCCTTCAAAAGGAATCTGAAGACCTACCTCTTTCAACAAGCCTACAACCTTCAGTAACCACTGCTCCACCATACCACTGAGCAACCAACTCTGCCCCCACCTACTGTATCCTCCCATCCCTTGTAGATTATGGGCCCTCGTGGGCAGGGTCCTCTCTCCTCCTGTACCAGTCAGTGACTTTTATTGTCTAAGAGTATTGTACTTGTTTTTATTATGTATACCCCTTCTCACATGTAAAGCGCCATGGAATAAATGGCGCTATAATTATAATTATTAATAATAATAATAAAAAATAATAATTAGGTTTAGGGGCAATCACTTTTTCACACAAGGCCCTGTAGGTTTGGATTTCTTTTTCCCTTAATAAATTCATTTAAAAACTGCATTTTTTGTTTGCTTGTGTTATCTTTGTCTTATATTTAAATTTCTTTTATGTGATCTGAAACATTTAACTGTGACAAACAAGCAAAAGAAATAGAAATCAGAAAGGGGGCAAACACTTTTTCACACCACTGTATATCATATAGGACACGCCGAGACTTTGCCATAGTAACATCACATAAGAAACACAGACTGAAGTTAATACCATATTTTTCGGATTATAAGACACACTTTTTTCCTCTAAATTTGGGAGGAAAATGGAGGTGTAACTTATAATTTGAAGTGAGCTTACCTGGGGGGCGGCTGCAGTGGCGCAGGGTCACAGGAGTTAGAGTCGCTGCTTCAAAGAGGCCGGCGGAGGCAGGGTCGGGGCGATGCTTCAGCTTCTGGGATCCCAGATGAAGGCGCCGGTGAGCGGAGTCTATTTTCCCAATGAGATCCCTGCGGTGGGTTTAGGGAAAATGGCCACCGGAGACGAAGCATGCGCAGAATGATACTCGGGAGACAATATCTGGAGACTAGATATCATCTCCCGAGATTTCGATCTGCGCATGCGCCACATTCGGCAGACATTTTTCCAAAGCCCACTGCAGGGATATGGGAAAATATGGGGATATGGGAAAATATGGGACTATGGGAATATGGGAAAGACATCTCGGATCCCAAGCACCGCAGCATCGCCCCGTTCCTGCCGCTGGCCTCATGAAGCAACGACCCTGGCTCCTGTGACCCCACTCCACTACAGTCATGCAGTACCCCCCCCCTCCCCCTCAGGTAAGCTACCGTAAAAGGGAATATAAGACTTACCACCATTGTATTTAAAAAAAACTTTTTCTAATTTCCAACCCAAGGGGTATGTCTTATAATCCGCAAAATATGGTACATCACATAGGCTACACCGAGAGTTGTATACATCAAATAGGAAACACCGAAAGACAGCCATATCCATCACATAGGAGATACTGAGAGACTGCCTTATACATCACATGGTATAAGCAGAGTCTCTGGCATATACAGTACAGACCAAAAGTTTGGACACACCTTCTCATTTAAAGATTTTTCTATATTTTCATGACTATGAAAATTGTACATTCACACTGAAGGCATGAAAACTATGAATTAACACATGTGGAGTTATATACTTAACAAAAAAAGTGTGAAACAACTGAAAATATGTCTTTATTCTAGGTTCTTCAAAGTAGCCACCTTTTGCTTTGATGACTGCTTTGCACACTCTTGGCATTCTCTTGATGAGCTTCAAGAGGTAGTCACCGGAAATGGTCTTCCAACAATCTTGAAGGAGTTCCCAGAGATGCTTAGCACTTGTTGGCCCTTTTGCCTTCACTCTGCGGTCCAGCTCACCGCAAACCATCTCGATTGGGTTCAGGTCTGGTGACTGTGGAGGCCAGGTCATCTGGCGTAGCACCCCATCACTCTCCTTCTTGGTCAAATAGCCCTTACACAGCCTGGAGGTGTGTTTGGGGTCATTGTACTGTCGAAAAATAAATGATGGTCCAACTAAACGCAAACCGGATGGAATAGCATGCCGCTGCAAGATGCTGTGGTAGCCATGCTGGTTCAGTATGCCTTCAATTTTGAATAAATCCCCAACAGTGTCACCAGCAAAGCACCCCCACACCATCACACCTCCTCCTCCATGCTTCACGGTGGGAACCAGGCATGTAGAGTCCATCCGTTCACCTTTTCTGCGTCGCACAAAGACACGGTGGTTGGAACCAAAGATCTCAAATTTGGACTCATCAGACCAAAGCACAGATTTACACTGGTCTAATGTCCATTCCTTGTGTTCTTTAGCCCAAACAAGTCTCTTCTGCTTGTTGCCTGTCCTTAGCAGTGGTTTCCTAGCAGCTATTTTACCATGAAGGCCTGCTGCACAAAGTCTCCTCTTAACAGTTGTTGAAGAGATGTGTCTGCTGCTAGAACTCTGTGTGGTATTGACCTGGTCTCTAATCTGAGCTGCTGTTAACCTGCGATTTCTGAGGCTGGTGACTCGGATAAACTTATCCTTAGAAGAAGAGGTGACTCTTGGTCTTCCTTTCCTGGGGCGGTCCTAATGTGAGCCAGTTTCTTTGTAGCGCTTGATGGTTTTTGCAACTGCACTTGGGGACACTTTCAAAGTTTTCCCAATTTTTCAGACTGTCTGACCTTCATTTCTTAAAGTAATGATGGCCACGTTTTTCTTTACTTAGCTGCTTTTTTCTTGCCATAATACAAATTCTAACAGTCTATTCAGTAGGACTATCAGCTGTGTATCCACCAGACTTCAGCACAACACAACTGATGGTCCCAACCCCATTTATAAGGCAAGAAATCCCACTTATTAAACCTGACAGGGCACACCTGTAAAGTGAAAACCATTTCCGGTGACTACCTCTTGAAGCTCATAAAGAGAATGCCAAGAGTGTGCAAAGCAGTCATCAAAGCAAAAGGTGGCTACTTTGAAGAACCTAGACTGTAAGACATATTTTCAGTTGTTTCACAATTTTTTGTTAAATATATAATTCTACATGTGTTAATTCATAGTTTTGATGCCTTCAGTGTGAATGTACAATTTTCATAGTCATGAAAATACAGAAAAATCTTTAAATGAGAAGGTGTGTCCAAACTTTTGGTCTGTAATGTATATCACATAGGATACACTGAGGCTGCTGTGTACATCACATAGGATATTCAGTTGTCAAAACAAAAAAGTTTACTTATACAAAAATGAGTGATCTTGGTTTTATTTCAGTTGCAGTTGCATTAGAAAGGCACCATAAAAGTAAAATTCCTGATGTAAACAAGCGTGTTCCACAATGCATACACTGTAAAAGTGACTGAAACCTATAACTGGATAAGAGGACTGACCTGAATTTTAAAAAGCACTGAGCGGGTGATTCCAGGTTCTCCCCCAACTTTAGAGGCTTTTCCTAGAATAAACATATGCAGATGTTTTATGCATACAGCACTACTATATTTAGAGAAACAAAGCAAAAAAAAGAGTGGATCTACCTTTTCGTAAATGCATTCTGCGCAGAGCATTTACTAGAGAGGATTTTCCCACATTAGGAATTCCAGTCACCATAATGGATATATCTAGGGTCTGTATTGGGAAAAAACATACAATACTGGATAAGCATACAATAAAGAAAACCGGTATGGTGCATCTAGTAGCCTTATATTGCTGTTATGTAAGGAGAACATATTATAGCTCCTAGAAGTGAAATAATTTTTGAGGCGTCTGACTTACAACAGATATGAGAGTACTCATCAGAAGACCACTACCCTCTCGCCCCACAAACAAGTGACTGACAGGCTGTTATGCAGACAATCATAAGGGTATTTCACAAAGATCCTCCATTTGCATTTCAGCATTTATTACATGGATAGCAACTGAATCAAATTTGGTCAATGTCTAACGATCTTTTTAGCTCCGATTTTTCTCAAGAGCTCTTGTGATTGCCTGGACACAGACTACGAAAGACTGATGGTGGGTATCAAGTTTTTGGGTTCTGCAAATCAATTTGGTAGGGCATCACCCATGTTCAGGTGCATTTGTTTTGTATAGCATAGTTACAATCGCCATGTACAATTGCTATACAATACACTCATTACCAATCTGTAATTTTGTATTATTCACAATATACCGTAATATAAAACTTCACTTTATTATAGCTTAAATATTATAGCTTCCCGCACGGCAATAGTTAACAGCCGCCAGCCAAACCAGGCTGGCAGCTGACATCAGCAAGCACGTCACCTTAGTATGATGTCACTGTCATGAGCCGTCGACCGTGCCTCGGATGATCGGAGAGCCGGGCACTGCTGGACCACGGCAAGGTGAGGAGAAACTTTTTTTTTTTTTACTTTTTCTTTTATAAAGACGCACTATGGGGTCAGGATGGTGAGACATTATTATGGTTAGGGCTAATTATGGATATTATTACTACTGTGATATATTTTATTTTTGAGGGTACTGTTACTGTGCAGGGCGACACTGTCGCTTTTTTCTTCATTTAGTGTAGTGTAGAATTTGGGGAAAATGGCGGTCTGTACTGGATGAAGAAGAAAAGTGAAGATGAAGGACTTCAACTAGAGAAGTCACTAGTGAGTCCGTGTGTTACCTGTACACTTGCACTATATGCAGAGCTCCTGTGTATAATGTCACTGGTGATCACTATATTACCTGTACACAGAGTTCCTGTGTGTAATGTCACCGGTGATCACTGTATTACCTATGCACTGACACTATATACAGAGCTCCTGTGTATAATGTCACTGGTGATCCCTGTATTACCTGTACACTGACACTATATGCAGAGCTCCTGTGTATAATGTCACTGGAGATCACTGTATTACCTGTACACTGACACTATATACAGAACTCCTGTATATAATGTCACTGGTGATCACTGTATTACCTGTACACTGACACTATATACAGAGCTCCTGTGTATAATGTCACTGGTGATCCCTGTATTACCTGTACACTGACACTATATACAGAGCTCCTGTGTATAATGTCACTGCTGATCACTGTATTACCTGTACACTGACACTATATACAGAGGTCCTGTATATAATGTCACTGGTGATCCCAGTATTACCTGTACATTGACACTATACACTGTATACTGTATACAGATATCCTATGTATAATGGCACTTATGGTAATATTCGTATTGTGTTTTTTTTTTTATTAATGATCAGTATTGTAGTATTTGGTTACTATTAGCGTTGAGCCACCCCCGTAGTGTTCGAGTTGGGTTCAGTTCGTCGAACACCCGTGTGTTCGCCGAACTGTTCGTCGAACACCTTCGAACACCGTTAAAACCAATGGCAGGTAAACAAAAACACAAAGAAACACATAGAAAACACTTTCAAAGGTGTCCAAAACCTGACAAACTGCTCAGAAGACACAACTAACACACGGAAAAGTGCCAAGTACATATAGTCATGCGAAAAGAAAAGAGGTGGAGGAGTAAAAGGAGGGGGAGACACAGATATAGGCATGCCATGCCCTTCTAAAAGCGAAGAAGTGCGAAGCCGACACGGCCAGTCCGTTCCTACCCGTGCCACCTCCGTGTCGCCGGGTTTGTGCCAGAGCCGCGGTGGACCCTGACGGCCAGCCCCCCTCTCCCAATACTGGTGCCTGTCCGCTGGTGGGTCGAGCCCCCCTGCGGTGGGGGGGAGTAACATCTGCAGAAGAAAGACCATCTTCCAACCAAACTAAGATGTCGATTTCTTTTCGTGGACAATGTGATAAGATCCCTTTCTTACGGCCACGCCAATCGCTACAAATTCCAGATGAGGCACAAAAACAGCAGGTGCTTCAACGGATATCAAGTGCTCCTTCAAGTGGGCTCTTCTCCACCTCAACTTCAACATCACAAATACTCCAGTCCTCAGAGGTGTCACCCCAATCGCACTTGCTTCCTCACAGCTCCCAAGTCTCCAGCTGCCCGTCTGAGTATGGGGTAACACAGATGGTTGAGTCTGCACAGCTGTTTACTCCTACTATAGCCTGGGAAACGGAGGTCTGCTCCAGAGCTTCTGTTAATCCAGATGACGAAATGATCTGCACTGATGCCCAGAATCTTTATAAGTCGGATCCAGGACCAGATGAAGAAGGTTCTGAGCATAATATAGACCCTCGTTCCCAAACTGTAACTCCTGTTGGTGGAGACAATGTGGAAGATGATGATGAGACTCAAATACCTGATTGGAGCGACAACTTGACTTTTCGGTCAGGGCAGGAAGAGGTTGGCTCTGAGGACAACGGGTGTGAGAACACACAGGGTGATGACGAGGTTGGAGATCCCACTTACTGTCAACCCACAGTCAGCCAGTCGATGAGGTCAGCAGAGGAGGTGGAGGAGGATGTGACTAGCCCAGGGGATGGGGATGACTCGGTACCCGGGCCTTTGCCTGGCCTTGGGGATGTCGCGGTGGTCGGCTCCCTGGCCCGTACCCTGGGGTCACTCTTTAAAAGGGTGGATAATTGTTAATTTTATAAGAGTTCGTGACGCCACCTGTGGTATCTGGTGAGAAGCACCAGCGCTGCAGCAGTCCACCAAGTCCCGTGATAAGGCAGCTCGATGGTATAGCTCCCCACAGGTGGAGCTAGGTCTCAGGGCAGCGTATGCAGGGGTAATGCAGGACAGGCAAGACCCAGCTGGGTCAGACCAAGAACGGGAACGGACACGGTAGTCACTTCAGTACCTTTTACTGGTGGAAATTCAGGCACATCCCGGAGCACTGTAGGGTGAAGGGTGCATATCAGGATCCTCCCCAATGAGCGGGTGTAGGGCCTCCTGTTTCTTGCCTCTGCGTAGTAAGTTTCTGACCTGCCTGGAGGTAGGCCTAACTTTGTCTCTGTCCTGAGCTGGCTGACCTTGTGGTAGGGCCTTGTCTTGGAGTTCACGCTCCCAGTATCCGGGGCCTTAGCGTCTCCTGGCTCTGTTACGTATCAGCACCTTAGCGATACTGCGACTTGTAGTTCTCCAGGGATTCCGGTTATGCCTTACTGGGTCATAGAGATCCCAGTAAGCTCGGATCCGGTGTCCGGTAAATATTCGGGGTGAGCTTGTTAAGCTCCTCTGCCCCTTATGTACTAACTCGCCACTCACCTTCGGCCTACTCGGGCCCTCACTAGGCTATACACACTAACGGAAGCTTGCCGCGCTTCACTGATCTTATGGCGCCGGCAGACCTTATGCTCTATCTGGGCTCCCTGAATCTAGCTAGCAGGAGCCTCGTGCTCCACTGCTGAACTATTAACTGAGTTCTCTAGACTAGACTGAGCTCCACTGCAGACTGACCTCTCTAAGGCTTTTCTACTGCAGGAACTCTTCAGAGGAACTGAAATGCCTAATGGGCTCCCTCTGCTGGTCTGAGGTGGAAGGTGGAGATGTGTGAATATTTATGGGGGCCTCTTGTGGAGGGTTCCATCAATGCACTCTTCTAGGATCTGTGATACCAAGCGCAGCGGGGCGTCACAGATGCTATTGACAATGAGGTTAGGTTGCGTCTTCCTGGACAGAGACGGAGTACTGGAAGCACGTCAACAACTGCATCCTCAACCACAACTCTGCCTCTGACCACAAGTCGTGGTGGCTTTTCAGGTCGCATGGGCTCTAAGCCTTGCATAGCCTGGGCATTTTTTCAGATCGATAAGGATGACCCAACTCGTGTTATCTGTAATATTTGTCACCAAAAGCCAAGTAGAGGCCAAAAAATCCATAGTTTGAGTACTTCATGCATGTACCGTCACATGGATATGAAGCATAAGTTGCAGTGGGAAGCTCACTGTGCTACAATGCGGCCTTAGCGGACCGGGCCAACCACTGTCTGCCCCATCTTGTGCATCCGCAGCCTCTTCATCCTCTGTGACTGGGGGGACAGCAGTCACACATGTTTTTGGACGCAGACCTGCCACCTCTTTACCCGCAACAGCCAGTGTGATTGGCAGGTCGTCAGTTCATTGGGAAGTGGAAACACCTGCTGGTGTTGAGCGCTTTCCGACATCGAGAGCACCACCTTTGGATCAAGGCAACCTAACATGTCCGCCTGAATCTTCCTCACATACCGGCAGTTTGCCGGGGACACCCTTCTCAACCCCGTCTAAGCACAACAGCCAGCCCTCGGTCCCTCAGATGTGGACAAGTAAAAGACCATTTCCTCCTAGCCATGAGAAAGCTAAGAGGTTGAATTTCACCATCTGCAAGCTCTTGGCTACACAAATGCTTCCTTTCCGCCTGGTGGACACAGAGGATTTTCGAGACCTTATGTCTGTCGCAGTGCCCCAGTACCAGATGCCCAGTCGGCACTACTTCTCAAAGAAAGGTGTGCCAGCGTTCCACCAGCATGTCGCACACAACATCACCGCTTCTTTGAGAAACTCTGTGTGTGACAGGGTGCATTTCACCACAGACACTTGGACGAGTAGGCATGGACAGGGGCGTTACATGTCGCTGACTGGGTACTGGGTAACTATGGTGACAGCAGGACAAGGGGCTGCTGTCCAAGTCTTGCCGTCCCCACGAGTTGTGCGTCAATCCTCTTTATCTCAAAGTTCCTCCACTGCTTCTGCCTCCTCAACCTCCTCTCAGTCCTCCACCTGCACCCAAAACCTGTCTGGTCATGCCACAAGCTTTCTAACTGCGCAGAAGGGATCCTGCACACCTCCTTACTATGCTGGCAGCAGGGCTCAACGTCATCAGGCGGTTTTTACTTTGAAATGTCTGGGAAATGTGAGTCACACAGCTGAGGAGTTGTGGTCAGCTCTGGAGACCCAGTTTCATGAATGGTTGTCTCCACTGGACCTGCAACCAGGGAAGGCCGTGTGCGACAATGCTGCAAACCTGGGTGCGGCCCTTCACCGGGGCAATGTCACACAAGTGCCTTGTATGGCTCACGTGTTGAACCTGGTTGTCCATCAATTTTTAGCCCACTATCCCGGACTAGATGGCCTTCTGCAGACGGCACGGTCGCTGTGTGCTCACTTCCGCCGTTTGCATCCAGCAGCTCAACGACTTACATCTCTACAGAAGTCGTTGGGCCTGCCAGTTCACCGGCTGAAATGCGATGTGCCGACACGGTGGAATTCAACTCTGCACATGTTGCAGCGACTGTGGCAGCACCGACAAGCCCTGGTGCAATACGTTCTGACGTATAGCCTGGGCCAACGAGATCCAGAGGTGGGGCAAATCACGCTGCAGGAGTGGTCTCAGATCAGGGACCTATGAAGTTGACGCGCCCCCTGGGCCGTGGGGTAGCCGGAGCCGGGCCGGTAGACGCTGGGGGTTGTAGTCACTGTGGCGGTGACCCGGTCTGTGACCCAGGGCGGTCAATCCAAGGGTAATTTGTATATATGGGTTTTATAATGTCCAACTACGCCACCTCTGGAGTGCGGCAAAAGGGGCCGCCGCTGCGGAACAGTCCTCTGAAGCTGGTGGTTTTGCAGTAATGGTATTATTACTCCCCACAGGAAGAGTGTAGCTTCAGGGCAGTGTGGGTGGATGATGGTGGTTGTAGTGCAGGGAGTCAGTAATGAACACAGAGTCCGTGTGATGCAGTCCCAAGATCTTTACTCACAGTTGTTGCAGTCCAGATTACAGGTACCAGAGCAATCTCCCCCGTCGTGCTGTGCGTACACAGTGAGGGGCTCAGTCCACCCCTAGATAGCTCTGGAGTACTTAGCAGGACCCCCTTCTGTGTGTCCTTTCTCTGGCCTTCTCCCTGCACCTCACACCCAGTGACACTTCTATCCGGTATCCTCAGGCCTTGGCAGGCGACGTGTGTTCCGTCCCCTGGGTCCTATGTGGCTACCTTCTTAGTGAGACTGGTGTGGACTTTGGCCTGCAGTACATGAAATGCTGCAGCCTCCGGTTTCTAGTTGAGCCTTGCTGTTTCTCCGCTAGTTGAGGGACCGGTTCCCCTTATCTGGCCTGACCCCTCTACCTCCTGGTAGCAGCGGGAGTACGGGTGGCCTTCTGCACGGCCCGTACCCCTAGGGTCCCTTCGGTTCTTGGAGCCTTCCTGCTCCCACTCCTCTCTTCTCTCCTTCAGTCCTGGGCCTCCCAGGCTAGGCCCGCCTCCGGAGCAGAGCTCATGCAGAGCCTCTGCTCCTGTCACTTTTCCTCCTCTGACTGGCTTGCTCTTTCTAAGATGGCTTCCTCTTTATACTCTCCCTGTCATGTGCTCCCCTAAGCTGCTCCCCTAAGCACCCACTACATAGGACCCTCCCGCCAGCTAGGGACCTGAGACTGTGCCCTCCCTTAGGAGTAATCGCGCTCTACCCCCACTGCGGGTATGTGTTGGATGCAGGTGTTAGGGTTCCGAGCCATACGCCTTCCTTACCTGAGGGTGAGATACCACACCTCTGGGTGAGATGCAGTAACTCTGTGGTGACTGAACCCTCAGGGGCGCCACACATCCTTCCGCACAGTTTTGAAATGGTGACGAAGATGTTTAGTGCTGACGACGATGACATTATCAGCATGACTATTCCAGTGATTTACATGCTGGAGCACACATTAAACAGAATTCAGAGTCAGGTGGTGGGACAAGAGGAGGTGGAGGAAGTAGAGGAGCAGTCGTATGCGGAAGGGATAACATCTCCAAGGTCCAGACGGTCGGCAGCACCAAGGCGGCAGGCATGGGAGGGTGATTAACCAGGGCGCATGGTAGCAGCCAAACTGTTGAGGAAGGTGCAGGAGCCGAGGAAGAAGTGGAGGACGAACTGGCGATGGGCATGGAAGACTCATCAGATGAGGGAGACCCTGATCACATTTCTGCTGTGCGAGGTTGAGGGGAGAGGGCAGAGGAAGGAAGCATGATTCTTACCTCGCTACCAACACAACAAGGACTTGGTCCTCCTGGATGCGCAAGACACATGAGTTCCTTCTTGCTGCACTACCTGCAACATGACCCTTGGATTGTCAGAATTCAAAGTAATCCCGACTACTGGGTTGCCACACTCTTAGATCCCCGGTACAAAAGTAAATTTGCTGAAATAATTCCTGCCATAAAAAGGGATTTACGCATGCAGGAGTATCTGCAGACGCTGTTGCAGAATCTTACATGTGCTTTTCCACAAAACACCAGTGGTGCACGTAGTGAATTTCACAGTTCTAACTTGCCAACCGTGGGACTGTCGAGTCTTCATCACTCAAACCGTAACAGTAACACAGTATCAGCTGGTAACAGCAATTTTGTGGAATCGTTTCACCACTTTTTTAGACCATCCTTTGCAAGGCCACAGGAGACAAGAAGTCTGACACATAGTCAACGCCTAGAGACGATGGTACAGGAGTATCTCCAAGTGAACATTGAAGCCATGACTGTGTCACTGGACCCTTGCTCATTTTGGGATTCCAATCTGGAAAAATGTCCGGAGCTCGCCACTCACGCCTTGGAGATCTTGTCATGCCCTGCAGCCAGCGTTCTCTCTGAACGTGTGTTCAGCGCTGCTGGTGGTGTGCTGACAGATAAGCGCACGCGGCTGTCCACTGAAAATGTAGACAGACTCACGTTCATAAAGATGAACAAATCATGGATTTGCAAGGACTTTTCTACCCCTGTGTCATCCTGGGGAGACTAAAAGCTTGAGGATTTCGTAAAAACAAATCACCAACCGTTTTAAGCAACGGTGGGGCAATTGATGCCACTTAACCCTAGAACGCATGACCATAAAAGTCTACACTTTCACATACCTGGGACCTTTTAGGCTCGTGTGCAAATAACATGGAATAACTCAAACTCAAATGACAAACAACTATATACATGAAGAATACCTAGAGTTTCAAAATTCTAACTAAAGTAATCTTGCAGAAAATAGAAAACAATTAACAGGGCGGGCCTGTGAGGCCCCAGGTATGCGTTCTAGGGTTAAGTGGTGTCTGTGCCACAATTTTGGGAAAAAATGGAGACTCTTTTTGGAGTCCCCTTGCTGTGTCTTACATGACGTTGGCATCGTCAATTCCAGGTGGGGTGGGTCGCTCCCCCCCCCCCTTTTAACTGTAAGAAACTACATACACTATGGCTTGAGGTAACACAGATGGTTGAGTGTGAAGAGCTGTTTACTCAGAGGTCTGCTCCAAAGCTTCAGTGTCTGCTAGTCAGCGTAGAATTTTTAACTGCATCTAGCCTAGGCAATTCTTTGGGCGTAGTAGCCCAGCTGCGAAGCAAGCTGCACCGCCTGTGTATCTAATAAGAATTTTTAAATGCATCTAGCCTAGGCAGACTGTGGGGACCCCCAACCAAACCCAGACGCTCAGCCCCCCTACCGCCCCCCTTTCCTTGACAATACAATAATGTAACTCTTACAACTGGATGGGTGAGGATCGGTCACAGCTTTATTAACTCTTTATACTCATTACATTAGAAAGGCATTTTATTTCTAAAATAATTCAGCTTGTTGCAGCATGCCCTGAGTCTCCACTCCGGCAAGTTGGCCAACAAGTGTAACTCTCCAACATGTCCTTTCTATTTCCAGGCCACGGAGTATCCTGCGTACTCGTATGCAGGACTCTGACCCCCATCCATCACTCTTAACGCTTGTTCCACTCCATCCTGGAGTCCTGACAGGAATATGTCCAGTCCAATATCCATTAAGTGAACACCGTCGAGCCGTATGAGGCCTGCTTTATCTCCTTCCAGTTGTCGGTGTTGTATCACTACACCGCCTCTGTCTCTTCTAAATTTTGCCATCCGAATATTTATTACCCGCCTTGTCCGTTCGATGGCCGTGATGTCTCGCACACCTTGCCATACCGCTATCGGCACAATCTCTGACCATACTATAGCTAGTTTTGTGAAAAATTCTCTGAAGCGCTCAGTGTCTAGTTTCATTATTGCCATTAGTTATACGCTCTTGTGATGACCTAGGTTGTTTCCCTCGGCCTGTATAACTAAGATGACCAGACCTCTTGCCTCTCTCCCTACCTTGATTACCTCCATTAGTACCTGTGGCCATAGCAGGCCTCTAATACCTCTCCAGTTGAAATATGTGTTATGAAACTCTAATTTCCTCCCGCTTGGGCGGACTTTCGCCCTTTTTTCTGCCCAATATATATACGAGTGGCCTATCACCCACACTGTTGGCTTAGCATCACCTGTAAAAGAAACAAACCACGTTAGGATAACAAGTCCGGTCTTATGTATCTCGCCAAACACGTGGATCGCCATCTCCCTATCCTCTGAACTTCCATTTCTGACAGTCCTGCTCTTGCTGCTTCCATGGCCGCGCCTATGCGGAATGAGTGTGTCCTGTAATCTTTGGGGTGGTTCCCTGCCGATGTTATGCATTTATTAAATATAGCTTGGAACTGGTATCTTGATAATGGCGTTCCATCAATGTGTGATAGGAAGAAATTACTTTGTGATCTGATGGTTATATATGTGTTTTTACTATTGTTACCCGACTCAGTGTACCGTTTGTGGGTTGTAGAAGTACCCAAGTGCCCCTGCCCGCTGGAACCGTTTTCGATTTGTGTATGCGTAGACGTATTGCATTATTGGCTATGACTACGTCCTGGTGTAATAAGCCTCCACTGGTGGTAATTTTGGATTGAGGGACTAATTCGCTTAGGCATAGCGCCCCGAAGAAGGCGATCCGATCACAAATGCAGTAGACAGTAGTGTTGCTTCAAATTGTGAGTGTCATGTTAATGGTGTTAGGGATATGATGTGAGAAATCAGTTTTAGTGACACGGGACGGGAGGTCTACACTCCTGACTTGGCTGACCCCTTTTCCACCCTTTTATGGATTGTCTGATGATGAATCTTTGTCACATCTCCTCAATTTAGTAGTTGGAAGTGAAATGCTACTCCGGTCAGACACCGCTGCGCTGACGCCCCTGATATGCCCCTCATCATTAGCTGGTGGAGAAATTCTATGGTGACTTGTGATCTGGCTTGTTCACATTGGTCAACTCGTCTGCCTGCTACTAGTCATGTCCACTCTTCCCATGCCTTACCGTATGCTTGCCACGTCGACGGGGCAACTGATGCTCTGATTAATGGCATCAACTATTCGCCACTAGATCCCATAGGGAGGGTGGGCAACTGCTGCTCGATGGGTGGGCATTGGGGAAGAGCTCTGTGAAAATCTGCCAATTGAATTGTTATAAAGCGTTAGCAGCAGCTTTACACCCCTCAGCATAGTGGCTAGCGCGGACCCATACATTGTGTTTTAGGCACAGGAATGCTAGCCGGCGTAGTAGGCCTAGCACTGGGAGAGACGATGATGCCATCTTATTAATGCAATGCGCTAGGCTTGTGTTTTTTATTATGAAGTGTATATTTTTGTTAGCCAGGCGCGCGCCCCATATTTCTATTGCTACCACTCTTGGGTATAAAAATTATTTTCAGGGCTAGATGCAGCTAAAAATTATTATTAATTTCTAAGCTGGTGGAGTTTGGTATAGATGGCCTAATACAATGAGTACCACACACTGCTACAAGCCAAAATATTTTTTCAGAGCTAGATGCAGAAAAAAATTATATTGAATTTGCAACCTGATGGAGGTCAGTATAGATGGACTAATAGACCAAGTCCCACACACCGCTAGAAGGCCAAATACTTTTTCAGAGGTAGATGCAGAAAAAAATTATATTCAATTTGCAACCTGGTGGAGGTTAGTATAGATGGACTAATAGACAAAGTCCCACACACCGCTAGAAGCCCAAATATTTTTTCAGAGGTAGATGCAGATAAAAATTATTTTTAATTTGCAACCTGATGGAGGTCAGTATAGATGGACTAATAGACCAAGTCCTACACACCGCTAGAAGCCCAAATATTTTTTCAGAGGTAGATGCAGAAAAAAATTATATTCAATTTGCAACCTGGTGGAGCTTAGTATAGATGGACTAATAGAATGATGCTATGCCCAAAAGGTTTTACTTCACTAGGTGCAGTAAAAAAATTTGTATCCTATATACAGGTGGTGTAGCTTGCAACACAGATAGGCTACTCCACTGACTAACACACTCTGCAATAGGCCAAAAAGGATTAGCTTTGCTAGATTTAGCCAAATGCTGTGAAAAAAACTTGCACAGCAGTGGCACAAACCTGCCTGGCAAAAACTGATAGGAACTGATGTAACTTAGTCCTGAAAAGGACTGCAATTACAATTAGTCTTTACTCCCAACCTATCTATTTAAGAGCACAGACCTGCCTGATAAAAGTCATAGGAAATGCTGCAACCTAGTCCTTAAAAGGACTGCAATCACAACTCTTCCCTACTCCCAAGCTATCTGTAGATTTGTGCGAAAATTGGCTTGAAATTAACACTGAAAGTATAGCGCACACAGCAACAGCGGTGCCGTCTAACACGCAGCTGCAGCAGTGAGAAAATGGTGGCGACGGGGAAAATGGCTAGGTCTTATAGGGCAAGGACATGTGACATACACAGCCAATGACACATGCCCTTGCTTGTGTGAAAAAAAGCAGTTCGCTCCGTGTGTGCGCTGCTGATAGGCTGACAGATTGCACCTCCCCACTGTAAATGCGGGAAAGAGAAAAAAAATGGAGTTCTTCATTATTCCTGCAGAGCTCCATCCCCTGCCCCTCCCCCCGCCCCGCTGTACACTCAAACTGCGTATTAACATTAATTTTCAGCATTACTGAGAAAAAATCCAGTTATGATTTTGGTGCACGAACAGTTATCGAACATAACCTCGAACAGACGAATTTTTTTCAAATCGTTCGTGTTCGCCGAACGGCTCGAACACCGCCCAAAACAGCTCAAATTTGAGATTGGCGAACAGTTCGAGTCGAACAACGCTCATCTCTAGTTACTATGTGGTGGTAATATGTAGTCTGGTCACGGTGTGACGGTATTTGTCCCTTGTATGTGGTATTATACGTCATTTTAAAAAATGTTGCTGTCACAACCAATATCCTGCATCTGAGGTTGACAGGCAAGATATACTGCCTATCAGTGAAAAGGTAGTTTATCAAGTACCCTAAGGTGCCGACAAAATTGCATTGTGAGTAAATGTCTCGGACCATAAACAACAGCACATGTTGCAGTTTAAAGAAGTTGTCCACTACTTTTACACTGATGGCCTATCCTTAAGATAGTCCATCAATGTCTTATCGGCCGGGGTCCGACATCCGGCACCCCCGCCGATTTAAGAATATCTATATTAAACTCAATTTTATGCTCCATCGCAGCATCAAAGTTCTCCACTGCTCGGGCTGCCAGTAAATGACTGAAAGGGAATCTGCCAGCAGGTTTTTCAAATGTAATCTAAGGCTGCGTGCACACGAAACGCATCAAAAACGCATGGTAATCCGCACCCCATGGTCCCCAATGGCATTCCGCAATGTCAATGCACATGCTGCGGATTTTTCCACAGCGTTTCTGCAGGGCTCATAAATCCGCAGCATGTTCATTAATTTTGCGGAAGCGCAGCGGAATTGCCGCCATTGACTTGCATTGAGACGCATATAATCTGTGACTGTACATTTGTACACGCGGATAATATGCGTTTCAATGTGCGGATGGTACCCAGTTCTGGAGGAGAGAAAACTCTCATCCAGACCTCGGTACCATTGTACCTGTAAAAAAAAGAATAAAATAAAAAATAAAGTTTATATTCACCTGTCCAGCGGCCCCTGCAGCGCTTGTCCTTCCAGGACCTGAGATGACGTCGTGGTCATGTGACCGCAGGCTGTCTCGCGAGATGCCGGCAACCCGGAAGGAGCGCCACAACACAAGCGGCAGCACACGCCGCGGGGGATCGGTAAGTATAGCTTTATTTTTACGGTCACACTGTATAAATCCATGCCGTTTGCATGGATTTATACAGTGTGACCTAGTTGTCAAGCACTTTCCAAGTGATGCTATCGTCTGGAAAGTGCTTGTCAGTCCGCATGCGGAAACACATGCGTTAACGCATGTGGATACGCATGTGAATCCGCATGTATTCTGCAGGAAAAACGCATGCACAATCTGCATGCGTTTTTTCTGCCAGGGAGATGCAGAAATGCTGCAGAAATTTTCTGCTTCATTTCTGCATCGTGGGCACATAGCCTAAGGACAGCATGCTTTAGCAGCTGAGACACTTAATTCAGAGATCTGCCATTTATTAGGCGGTGTGCAGCTGTTTATTTACAATGACTGATATCACTAGGAGATTATCAATGACCCTGATCATAATGCACAGGAGCACTGCACCAACCACGGCCCCTCCTCCAATAAGCCGCTCACTGTCCATAGACAATGTACATAGGAGTCAGCTTTCTGAGCTCTGCTACATGCTATATCTAAGAACTTTGTGTCACAACTGCAGCACTCAATAAACTAAGTGATATATTGTTGGATTCAAGGTCTCATTTCCTACATTATGCTGATCTCAGAAGAGTTAGCAAAACCCAGATGACAGATTCCCTTTAATCCCTTAATCCACACGTTGTCACTAGAGATGAGCGTTGTTCTACTCGAACTGTTCGCCAATCTCAAATTCGAGCTGTTTTGGGCGGTGTTCGAGCCGTTCGGCGAACACGAACAATTTGAGAAAAATTCGGCTGTTCGAGGTTATATTCGATAACTGTTCGTGCACCAAAATCATAACTGGATTTTTTCTCAGTAATGATGAAAATTAATGTTAATACGCAGTTTGAGTGTACAGCGGGGTGGGCGGAGGGGCAGGGGATGGATCTCTGCAGGAACAATGAAGATCTCCATTTTTTTTTTCTCTTTCCCGCATTTACAGTGGGGAGGTGCAATCTGTCAGCCTATCAGCAGCGCACACACGGAGCGAACTGCTTTTTTTCACACAAGCAAGGGCATGTGTCATTGGCAGTGTATGTCACATGTCCTTGCCCTATAAGACCAAGCCATTTTCCCCGTCGCCACCATTTTCTCACTGCTGCAGCTGCGTGTTAGACGGCACCGCTGTTGCTGTGTGTGCTATACCTTGTTAATTTCAAGCCAATTTTCGCACAAATATACAGATAGCTTGGGAGTAGGGAATAGTTGTGATTGCAGTCCTTTTAAGGACTAGGTTACAGCATTTCCTACGACTTTTATCAGGCAGGTCTGTGCTCTTAAATAGATAGATTGTGGGAGTAAAGACTAATTGTAATTGGAGTCCTTTTCAGGACTAGGTTACATCAGTTCCTATCAGTTTTTGCCAGGCAGGTCTGTGCCAGTGCTGTGCAAGTTTTTTTCACAGCATTTGGCTGAATCTAGCAAAGCTAATCCTTTTTGGCCTATTGCAGAGTGTGTTAGTCAGTGGAGTAGCCTATCTGTGTTGCAAGATATACCACCTGTGTATAGAATACCATTTTTTTTACTGCACCTAGTGAAGTAAAATCTTTTGGGCATAGCATCATTCTATTAGTCCATCTATACTGACCTCCATCAGGTTGCAAATTGAATATAATTTTTTTCTGCATCTAGCTCTGAAAAAATATTGGGCTTCTAGCTGTGTGTGGGACTTGTTGTATTAGTCCATCTATACTGACCTCCATCAGGTTGCAAACTGAATATATTTTTTTCTGCATCTACCTCTGAAAAAATATTGGGCTTCTAGCTGTGTGTGGGACTTGTTGTATTAGTCAATCTATACTGACCTCCATCAGGTTGCAAACTGAATATATTTTTTTCTGCATCTTCCTCTAAAAAATATTGGGCTTCTAGCTGTGTGTGGGACTTGTTCTATTAATCCATCTATACTGACCTCCATCAGGTTGCAAACTGAATATATTTTTTTCTGCATCTAGCTCTGAAAAAATATTTGGCCTTCTAGCAGTGTGTGGGACATTCTCTATTAGTCCATCTATACTGACCTCCATCAGGTTGCAAATTAAAAATAATTTTTATCTGCATCTACCTCTGAAAAAATATTTGGGCTTCTAGCTGTGTGTGGGACTTGTTCTATTAATCCATCTATACAGACCTCCATCAGGTTGCAAACTGAATATAATTTTTTTCTGCATCTAGCTCTGAAAAAATATTTGGCCTTCTAGCAGTGTGTGGGACTTGTTCTATTAGTCCACCTATACTGACCTCCATCAGGTTGCAAATTAAAAATAATTTTTATCTGCATCTACCTCTGAAAAAATATTTGGGCTTCTAGCAGTGTGTGGGACTTTCTCTATTAGTCCATCTATACTGACCTCCATCAGGTTGCAAATTCAAAATCATTTTTTGTCTGCATCTAGCTCTGAAAAAATATTGGGCTTGTAGCTGTGTGTGGGACTTGTTCTATTAATCCATCTATACAGACCTCCATCAGGTTGCAAACTGAATAAAAATTTTTTCTGCATCTACCTCTGAAAAAATATTTGGGCTTCTAGCTGTGTGTGGGACGGATGTCGGACCCCGGCCGATAAGACATTGATGGACTATCTTAAGGATAGGCCATCAGTGTAAAAGTAGTGGACAACTTCTTTAAACTGCAACATGTGCTGTTGTTTATGGTCCGAGACATTTACTCACAATGCAATTTTGTCGGCACCTTAGGGTACTTGATAAACTACCTTTTCACTGATAGGCAGTATATCTTGCCTGTCAACCTCAGATGCAGGATATTGGTTGTGACAGCAACATTTTTTAAAATGACGTATAATACCACATACAAGGGACAAATACCGTCACACCGTGACCAGACTACATATTACCACCACATAGTAACTAGAGATGAGCGTTGTTCGACTCGAACTGTTCGCCAATCTCAAATTTGAGCTGTTTTGGGCGGTGTTCGAGCCGTTCGGCGAACACGAACGATTTGAAAAAAATTCGTCTGTTCGAGGTTATGTTCGATAACTGTTCGTGCACCAAAATCATAACTGGATTTTTTCTCAGTAATGCTGAAAATTAATGTTAATACGCAGTTTGAGTGTACAGCGGGGCGGGGGGAGGGGCAGGGGATGGATCTCTGCAGGAATAATGAAGAACTCCATTTTTTTTCTCTTTTCCGCATTTACAGTGGGGAGGTGCAATCTGTCAGCCTATCAGCAGCGCACACACGGAGCGAACTGCTTTTTTTCACACAAGCAAGGGCATGTGTCATTGGCTGTGTATGTCACATGTCCTTGCCCTATAAGACCCAGCCATTTTCCCCGTCGCCACCATTTTCTCACTGCTGCAGCTGCGTGTTAGACGGCACCGCTGTTGCTGTGTGCGCTATACTTTCAGTGTTAATTTCAAGCCAATTTTCGCACAAATCTACAGATAGCTTGGGAGTAGGGAAGAGTTGTGATTGCAGTCCTTTTAAGGACTAGGTTGCAGCATTTCCTATGACTTTTATCAGGCAGGTCTGTGCTCTTAAATAGATAGGTTGGGAGTAAAGGCTAATTGTAATTGCAGTCCTTTTCAGGACTAAGTTACATCAGTTCCTATCAGTTTTTGCCAGGCAGGTCTGTGCCACTGCTGTGCAAGTTTTTTTCACAGCATTTGGCTAAATCTAGCAAAGCTAATCCTTTTTGGCCTATTGCAGAGTGTGTTAGTCAGTGGAGTAGCCTATCTGTGTTGCAAGCTACACCACCTGTATATAGAATACGAATTTTTTTACTGCACCTAGTGAAGTAAAACCTTTTGGGCATAGCATCATTCTATTAGTCCATCTATACTAAGCTCCACCAGGTTGCAAATTGAATATAATTTTTTTCTGCATCTAACCCAGCCAATAGTTTTGGCCTAATACCACAGTTTGGCCACTCAGCTCTGCTCAGTTCCCATCCATTGTTTTTTTGTGCAAACAACTCCAGAGTTGTGAATTAGTTAACCACCAAAATGAGTGGAAAAAGGCCTGCTGCTGGTGGAAAGGTGAATAGGCGTGTTGGGAAGGGGAAAAAAGGTTGTGTCCGTGGGGTAGGTGTTAAAGCAACAGTAACATCTGCAGAAGAAAGACCATCTTCCAGCCAAACTAAAATGTCTACTTCTTTTAGCGGACAATGTGATAAGATCCCTTTCTTACGGCCACGCCAATCGCTACAAATTCCAGATGAGGCACAAAAACAGCAGGTGCTTCAACGGATATAAAGTGCTCCTTTAAGTGGGCTCTCCTCCACATCAACTTCAACATCACAAATACTCCAGTCCTCAAAGGTGTCACCCCAATCGCACTTGCTTCCTCACAGCTCCCAAATCTCCAGCTGCCCGTCTGAGTATGAGGTAGAACAGATGGTTGAGTCTGCAGAGCTGTTTACTCATACTATAGCCTGGGAATCAGAGGTCGACTCCAGCGCTTCTGTGAATCCAGAAGACGAAATGATCTGCACTGATGCCCAGAATCTTTATGAGTCGGATCCAGGACCAGACGCAGAAGGTTCTGACCATAATGTAGACCCTCATTCCCAAACTGTAACTCCTGTTGGTGGAGACAATGAGGAAGACGATGATAAGACTCAAATACCTGATTGGAGCGACAACTTTATTTTTTTGTCAGGGCAGGAACAGGTTGGCTCTGAGGACGACGGGTGTGATAACGCACAGGGTGATGATGATGAGGTTGGAGATCCCACTTACTGTCAACCCACAGTCAGCCAAGAGATGAGGTCAGCAGAGGAGGTGGAGGAAGATGCTAGTGACGACGAGGTCAGGTTGCGCCTTCCTGGACAGAGACGTAGTACTGGAAGCACGTCAACAACTGCATCCTCAAACACAACTCTGCCTCTCACCACAAGTCGTGGTGGCTCTTCAGGTCGCATGGGTGCTAAGCCTTGCATAGCCTGGGCATTTTTTCAGATGGATAAAGATGACCCAACTCGTGTTATCTGTAACATTTGTCAGCAAAAGCTAAGTAGAGGCCAAAAAATACATAGTTTGAGTACTTCATGCATGAACCGGCACATGGACATGAAGCATAAGTTGCAGTGGGAAGCTCAGTGTGCTACAATGCGGCCTAGCCGGCTGGGCCAACCACCGTCTGCCATATCTTGTGCATCCGCGGCCTCTTCATCCTCTGTGACTGGGGGGACAGCAGTCACACCTGTTTTGGGGCGCAGACCTGCCACCTCTTTACCCGCAACAGCCAGCGTGATTGGCAGGTCATCATTTTCTTTGGAGGTGGTAACACCAGCTGGTGTTGAGCGCTGTCCGACATCGATAGCACCACCTTTGGATCAAGGCAACCTAACATGTCCGCCTGCATCTTCCTCACAGACCGGCAGTTTGCCGGGGACACCCTTATCAACCCCGTCTAAGCACAATAGCCAGCCCTCGGTCCCTCAGATGTGGACAAGTAAAAGACCATTTCCTCCTAGCCATGAGAAAGCTAAGAGGTTGAATTTCACCATCTGTAAGCTCTTGGCTACAGAAATGCTGCCTTTCCGCCTGGTGGACACAGAGGATTTTCGAGACCTTATGTCCGTCGCAGTGCCCCAGTACCAGATGCCCAGTCGGCACTACTTCTCAAAGAAAGGTGTGCCTGCGCTCCACCAGCATGTCGCACACAACATCACCGCTTCTTTGAGAAACTCTGTGTGTGACAGGGTGCATTTCACCACAGACACTTGGACGAGTAGGCATGGACAGGGGCATTACATGTCGCTGACTGGGCACTGGGTAACTATGGTGACAGCAGGACAAGGGGCTGCTGTCCAAGTCTTGCCGTCCCCACGAGTTGTGCGTCAATCCTCTTTATGTCAAAGTTCCTCCACTGCTTCTGCCTCCTCAACCTCCTCTCGGTCTTCCACCTGCACCCAAAGCCTGTCTGGTCATGCCACAAGCTTTCTAACTGCGCAGAAGGGATCCTGCACACCTCCTTACTATGCTGGCAGTAGGGCTCAACGTCATCAGGCGGTTTTTACATTGAAATGTCTGGGAAATGTGAGTCACACAGCTGAGGAGTTGTGGTCAGCTCTGGAGAACCAATTTCATGAATGGTTGTCTCCACTGGACCTGAAACCAGGGAAGGCCGTGTGTGACAATGCTGCAAACCTGGGTGCGGCCCTTCGCCGGGGCAATGTCACACACGTGCCTTGTATGGCTCACGTGTTGAACCTGGTTGTCCAGCAATTTTTAGCCCACTATCCCAGACTAGATGGCCTTCTGCAGAGGGCACGGTCGCTGTGTGCTCACTTCCGCCGTTCGCATCCCGCAGCTCAGCGACTTACATCTCTACAGAAGTCGTTGGGCCTGCCACTTCACCGGCTAAAATGCGATGTGCCTACCCGGTGGAATTCAACTCTGCACATGTTGCAGCGACTGTGGCAACACCGACAAGCCCTGGTGCAATACGTTCTGACGTATAGCCTGGGCCAACGAGATCCAGAGGTGGGGCAAATCACGCTGGAGGAGTGGTCTCAGATCAGGGACCTATGCACCCTTCTGCACAGTTTTGAAATGGCGACGAAGATGTTTAGTGCTGACGATGCCATTATCAGCATGACTATTCCGGTGATTTACATGCTGGAGCACATGTTAAACAAAATTCGGAGTCAGGTGGTGGCACAAGAGGAGGTGGAGGAAGTAGAGGAGGAGGAGTTGTATGCGGAAGGGCTAACATCTGCAAGGTCCAGACGGTCGGCAGCACCAAGGCGGCAGGCATGTGAGGGTGGGGGAGATGGTTTTACCAGGGCGCATGGTAGCAGCCAAACTAGTGAGGAAGGTGCAGGAGCCCAGGAAGAAGTGGAGGACGAACTGATGGAAGACTCATCAGATGAGGGAGACCTTGATCACATTTCTGTTGTGCGAGGTTGGCGGGAGAGGACAGAGGAAGGAAGCATGATTGTTACCTTGCCACCAACACAACAGGGACTTGGTGCTCCTGGATGCGCAACACACGAGTGCCTTCTTGCTGCACTACCTGCAACATGACCCTCGAATTGTGAGAATTAGAAATAATCCTGACTACTGGGTTGCCACACTGTTAGATCCCCGGTACAAAAGTAAATTTGCAGAAATTATTCCTGCCATAGAAAGGGATGCACGCATGCAGGAGTATCAGCAGAGACTGTTGCAAAATCTTACATGTGCTTTTCCACAAAATACCAGTGGTGCACGTAGTGAATCTCACAGTTCCAACTTGCCAACCGTGGGACCGTCAAGTGTTCAGCACTCAAACCGTAACAGAACCACAGTATCTGCTGGTAACATCAATTTTGCGGAATCATTTCACCACTTTTTTAGCCCATCCTTTGCAAGGCCACAGGAGACAAGAAGTCTGACACATAGTCAACGCCTAGAGACGATGGTACAGGAGTATCTCCAAGTAAACGCTGAAGCCATGACTGTGTCACTGGACCCTTTCTCTTTTTGGGCTTCCAATCTGGATAAATGGCCGGAGCTAGCCACTTACGCCTTGGAGATCTTGTCATGCCCCGCAGCCAGCGTTCTGTCTGAACGTGTGTTCAGCGCTGCTGGTGGTGTGCTGACAGATAAGCGCACGCGGCTCTCCACTGATAATGTAGACAGACTCACATTCATAAAGATGAACAAATCATGGATCCGAAACGACTTTTCTACCCCTGTGTCATCCTGGGGAGAGTAAAAGCTTGATGATTGGTTAAAATCACCCTACCAACCGTTTTAAGCTTTCAAATTACTAATCATGTTTATCTGTATCTTGGCTGGAAAATAATTTGGGCTTTGTAGCAGTGTGCAGCACTGATTCTATTAGGCCATCTATACTAAAGCTTCACCAGATTTAAAATTAATAATAATTTTTAGCTGCATCTAGCCCGGAAAATAATTTTGGGGCTCCGAGATGTGCAAGACACATAAGTGCCTTCTTGCTGCACTACCTGCAGCATGACCCTCATATTGTCAGAATTCGAAGTAATCATGACTACTGGGTTGCCACACTCTTAGATCCCCCAAACTTTTCGATCAACCTTTTCATTTTAATAAAGACCAAAAAAATGGTCATTTTTGAAATTATAAGCATTAGCAGGTTGTTAGAAACTGAAATCAAACAGTTTTCAACTCAAAACTTTATTCTAGGTGATGTTACATTTTCACATAGGACCCCTTGTTCGAAAGGAGCTTCTGAACTCTCTCGTCCATTGAATTTGTCAGGTTTTGGATGGTTTCTGCTTCAATTGTTTTGCATGAGGACAGAATACCCTCCCAGAGCTGTTGCTTAGATGTGAACTGCCTCCCGCCATCATAGACACTCCTTTTAATGATGCTCCAAAGGTTCTGAATGGGGTAGAGGTCAGGGGAGCATGGGGGTCACACCATAAGTTTGTCCCCTTTTATGCCCATATCAGCCAGAGATGCAGATGTTTTATGTGCAGCATGAGATGGTGCATTATCATGCAAAAAAATGATCTTGCTGTGAAATACACGGTTCTTCTTCTTGAACCATGGCAGGAAGTGCTGTTTGAGAAAATCCACATACATTATGGAGTTCATCTTTAGCGCCTTCAGGGATCCTAAAGGGGCCGACAATCTCTCTCCCCATGATTCCAGCCCAAAACATTACTCCACCTCCTCCTTGTTGGCGCTGTAGCCGTGTTTGCGTGGGGTGTCCATCAACCAGCCATCCTCCACTCCATCCATCTGGACCATCGAGCGCTGCACGGCACTCATCCGTGAACAAAACAGTTTTGAAATCAGTCTTCATGTAATGTTTGGCCCACTGGAGCCGTTTCTGCTTGTGTGAAGTGGATAGAGGAGGTCGACAGGATGGCGTATGCACAGCTGCAAACCTCTGAAGGACCCTGCATCTTGTTGTTCGGGGGACGTTGGAGGCACCAGCAGCTTCAAAAACTTGTCTGCTGCTATGACAAGGCTTTTTTGCCGCTGCTCTTTCAACCTGACGTAATTGCCTGTAGGAAAGAGTCCTCAATTTGCCCTTATCAGCACGCACACGTGTGTACTGTGAATCAGCTACATACTTCTTGATTGCCAAGACACTTCATCCTGATCATCGCACAATGTTGATTGTAGTCATGCCTTGACCTAAACACTCCACAATTTGTTGCTTCTCAGCAGCCGACACATCCTTTTTCTTTCCCATTTTGGCAGAAAATGTAGGCTGCTTAATAATGTGAGACAGCCTTCTTAAGTAGTCTTGCCTTTCATTGGACACACCTGCCAAACTAATTAGCACAGGTGTCTGCAATTGCTTACAGTGATATAAAGAGCCCTGACACACATCACCATCAATGAGTTTAACTGACAAACAAACAAATTCTTCCCTTGTCACTCCTAAACACTTTTTGCATAATAATTTGGAACACAGTGTACATGTGCTTTTCCACAAAACACCAGTGGTTCACGTAGTGAATCTTACAGTTCTAACTTGCCAACCGTGGTCTGTATGGAGTTGTTCAAAAAGGGCCCAAAATTAAGATAACATAGATGGGAGAGGTCTCTATGAATAGGAATTCCTAAGTATTTGATACCCTGTGAGGGCCAGGCAAAGGGAAAGTTGGACTGGATGGAATCCTATATGGATTTGGGGAGGGAGACATCGAGGGCCTCAGACTTCGCTGCATTGATTTTAAAATTTGACCATGTAACAAAGTGATCTATTTCAGCCATAACAGCATGGATGGATATATGTGATTGAGTGATATATACTAGGACATCATCAGCAAATAGAGAGCACTTGTACTCCGTGCCTCCCACCTCAATCCACCTAATATTGGGGTTATGGCGAATTGATGAGAGCAGGTGCTCCGTCACTAGGATGTATAAGAGAGGGGACAGAGAACATCCCTGCCTTGTCCCATTGGTGATTGTGAAAGGTGATGAAAATGTTCTGACGCGCCCCCTGGGCCTTGGGACACCCGGAGCCGGACCCTTTTTGGTGGATGCTGGTGGTTGTAGTCTCCGTGGCGGTGACGCGGTTCCGTGGCTCAGGGCGGTCAAACCAGTGGCGGAACTATTTATGTGGTTTTGATGTTTAAATGTCCAACTACGCCACCCGTGGATTGCGGTCAGAGTGAACCGCCGCTCCAGGGCAGACCGCTGAGGCTGGTGTTGTGGGTGCAGCAGAGCGTAGCATAACTCCCCACGGGAGGAGTATAGCCTCAGGGCAGTGTATGCGGAGGATGGGGGTGATGGTGCAGGGCAGCAGCAGTAACGACACGGAGTCAGTGATGCAGTCCAGGGCCTTTACTCACAGTTCTTATTATCCAGACCACGTCTGCAGGTAACGGCTGCCCACGTCGTACTGTGCTCACCAGGTGAGGGGCTCAGACAACTCCCAGATAACTTTGGAGCGCTTCACAGGACCCCCTTTGTCTGTCCTTTGTCTGGCCTTTCTTACCAACCCTTTTGTCCGGCTGCCTCGGGCCTCCTCTTGGTAAACTTGGCGCCAGTTTCCCTGACCCTATGTGGTGCCTTCCTAGCGGGTGTAGCGAGGGGCTGCGCCACATAAAATGTCACAGCCTCCTGTTTCTAGCTGAGGGTCGTTTCCTGTCTCCACTAGTTTCGGGGACCGGTCTCCCCCTTTGGCCTGACCCCTCCACGCAGGTGGATTCGGGCGTGCGGTGGCGACTCGCCCGTCCGCACCCCTGGGATCCCTTCATTCCTCGTTCCTGGAGCCTTCTCCGCTCCTCTTCCTTCCGTCTCCCTCTTCCAGGCCTGGGCCTCTGTTACTAGGCCCGCCTCCGGAGCGGAGCTCATGCAGAGCCCCTTCTCCCTGCCACTTCTGCTCAGACTTCTCTGCACTGAACTAAGATGGTGCCCACCTTTTATACTCCCTTCTCAATGCACCCAGGAACTGCTTCCTCCCTGCTCCTGCACTACAGGGTTCCCCTTCCTCAGTGTTCCCTCCCCCCACTCCAGCCAGGGACAGGGACTGTCGTGCCCATCTCAGGGGCATATTGGTCGCCCTGCCCCACGGCAATGTGGTGTAATGCATGCAGGTGTCGGGTCCTGATCCACACTACATCCTTACCTGAGAGTGAGATATCACACCTCTGGGTGAGGTGCAATACCTCTGTAGCAACCGAGCCCTCAGGGTGCTACAGTTCCATTTATCTTCAGCCTAGGTGACGTATTGCGATACAGGGCCGTGATTTTGGCTATAAAAGGGTCCCCTAGACCCCTACCCCAAGCTTTTTAAGAGAATCATATATGGCGTGCCAGGAGACTCTATGGAATGCTTTCTCAGCATCCAACGAGAGTATCTAATTACAAATTTTTAACTGCATCTAGCCCAGGAAATACTTTGTGCCTAGTAGCAGTGTCTGCTAGTCAGCGGATTATCCCAGCTGTTAAGCAAGCTACACCACCTGTAGTTTGGACACTTAATTTTTTCAAAGGAAATGCTTCGGGACCACGGGATACTCAATGAAGAGCATCAGGAGGCACCCCAAGGCATAGGGGCTGGGACTGGCAGTAGGATGCCTTGCGGTGGACAGCCGAGCTCGATCCTTATAAAAGCTTTTTAACTGCAGCAGCTTTAGTGGACGCTACTGGAGCTGGAATTACGCGGCTGCTGGCATGAGACTTGCCCTCCAATAGATCCTTGTAAATGGATTTAAAGTGTATTCATTCAAATTAAAGAGACAATTTAAATTAAAAAGCTTAGAGCTGCCTCCACCACAGGGGGGCTCGCTCGACCCACCAGCGGACAGGCACCAGTATTGGGAGAGGGGGGCTGGCCATCAGGGTTCACCCCGGCTCTGGCACAAACCCGGCAACGCGGAGGTGGCACGGGCAGGAGCGGACTGAACGTGTCGGCTTCTCACTTTTTGGATTTTAGAAGGGCATGACATGCCTATATCTGTGTCTCCCCCTTCTTTTACTCCTCCACCTCTTTTCTTTTCGCATGACTATATGTACTTGTCACTTTTCCATGTGTTAGTTGTGTCTTCTGAGCAGTTTGTCAGCTTTTGGACACCTTTGAAGGTGTTTTCTATGTGTTTCTATGTGTTTTTGTTTGCCTGCCATTGGTTTTAACGGTGTTCGAAGGTGTTCGACGAACCGAACCGAACTCGAACACTACGGGGGTGGCTCAACACTAGTTGTCACCTTCCTGACCAGGCCAAAATTTTACAATTCTGACCGGTGCCACTTTACGAGGTAATAACTCTGGAGCGCTTCAACATATCGCAGTGATTCTGAGACTGTATTTTGTGACACATGTTAGTGGAAAATTTTGGTTCATATGACTTGCATTTTTTATGAAAATAACAAAAATTTATAAAAAAATGTGAAAATTTTGCAATTTTCAAACTGAATTCTTATGCCCTTAAACCAGATAGTTATAACACAAATTAGATAAATAATATCACGTCTGCTTTACATCAGCATCATTTTTGAAACATTTTTTGTCACATTACATTTGAAGTGACTTTGAGGAGCCTATGTGACAGAAAATACCGAAAAGTGATATATCTCAACACAGCACCTTGATGTGCTTTTACAAAAGGGTTTTTGTCTATTCATATATATGATTATTGAAACTTTTAAAAATATCCATTAAAAATTTAATTCGTAAGGGGTTTTTGCGCATACACACTTGTCCGAGGTACAAGTGGTAGTGGATTCACTCAGCCGCGGGCTTGACTGCGAACCAAAAAAAAGGTGCAATAGGTCTCAAGGAAGCTTATTACTAGGGGTATGTGATTGGCTGTGGGATTATCAAACCCCCCAAAAAAAACAAAATCGAGGCCATACAAAAACCTGACACCAGCCTCTTACTACAAAACAGGTAAGAGCATTACTTGGCATTATTGGGGTATTACAGATGATTTATACCTAATTTTGCCAGGAGATCGGCAACTTTCACCGATCTCTTGAAAGGGAAGAAAACTGGTCATGGTTCAGTGGAACCCTCAGGCAGAGAAAACGTTCCAGTCCATGAAGTTGGTGTTGTGCGGACAGTCAGCCCTCACCAGCCCCAACTTTAGGAACAGTTTCATTGCCTCTGAGGTAGGTTTTAGGAGCGGTTCTGTCGCAGGAAATACACGGAAAGGAGAATCCAGTCACCTACTTGAGTAGGAAACTTACTCCGGCAGAGAAAAACTATAGTGTAGTAGAAAAGGAGTGCTTGGACATTAAGTGGGCTTTCAGTCACTACGTTATTACTTACTGGGGCAAAAGTTCACCCTGGTAACGGACCATTCACCCCTGGTCTAGAGGAAAAATGCCAAGGAGAGTAATGCTTGGGTCAGCAGATGGTTTTCATTGTTGCAAAACTTTATTTTCACGGTGAAACATCAAGCTGGGAAGTGGCAAGGAAATACGGATGCCCTGTCACAGACACCTCGTACGGTAACAGATGTTCAACCCCCCCAAGTTTAAACAGGAGAGGTATGTGAGGCAGTAATGGGAATAATAACACAAAATAAAAGTGTGGACGGGGTCAAACTATTTGACCAAGTCAGATTCAGGAAAACCAGTCTGGGCCCCCCTCTTTTGCTTCTACACACCGGGCCCCCAGGGGCGGTTTGCGGTGCACATCTCGGTGAAGGGAGCTTTCCTGGAGCTCCACGACCATCAAATCAGAACGGCAGTGCAGCTCCTTTTTTGTGATGTGCTGGTGATGGCGCCTACGCAATGACGTGATCGTGCAGGCACTGCCATGTATACCCGCTGGATTAAAGAAGTGGAGCAACAGGGGATAAAATGAGAGGCAAGTATGAAAAACTTTTTTTTAATAAAATGAATTAAATGGGTGTGAAGGGGACAAATGATGCTGTATTGAGCGTGGGGGACAGAGGACAGCAAATGATGATGTATTGAGGATGGAGGAGCACAAATAATGATGAGATGGCGGTGGGGGAGAGTAAATGATGCTGGGTGGGAGAGTAAAGTATTATGTATTGAAGGTGGGAGAGAGAAAATTATTATGAATTGAGACGGGTGGGTGGGGGACAGCAAATGAAGAATTGAGACTGGGGGGTAGAGAAAATGAGGAATTGAAGGGGAAATCCTGTTACTATGCAGGGTGGCACTATGTCGCTTTTTTCTTCATCTAGCATAGTGTAGAAGTTTGGGAAAAAGTGGGGAATGTGCTCTGGAAGTGGTGCTCTAGATAATTTTGTGGTATTTTCTGCAGAAAGAAGTTCTGGCTGCAAGAAGTGATGGTCTGCGTGGAATGAAGAAAAGCAGAGATGAAGGGCTTGTTACGAATCGGGGTTCTGTGCTCCCATCTGGTAATGGAGCAGGTCCGATACTACGCTACTCTGGACGCAAGAGCCGCCATTGTCCTGACCCTGGAGGCAGAGTTACCACGCATTCAGGGAAACTGTTCCAATCTTGTGGAGCTTCAAGTTCTGGTGTTGTGGGAATTATGAGTACTCGGGACACCGGGTTTCGCACTGATTTCTCTGCCCGGGGAAGATGGGACGCCGTCTTCCCCGGTTGCCAAGCAGTGCAGGACGCTGCTTTGTTTGGCAATTAGCAATGGTGGGATTTTGTCAAGTCTGTTGTTGAAGCTAGCAGGCTGTCTGGGGATGATTGGGAGGTAATCAACACCTGTTCATTAGGCGGGCTATATAATCCTGCTCCCTGCTCAGTCCTTTGATGTTTATTGCAGTTTGCAGTTCCCTGTGTGCTTGGTGGGGAGTGGTGTAGGCATTAGGTTTTGCTATCTCAGCTACCTGTACACTATACTCTACAGCAGGGAAAAAAATTATTTGATACACTGCAGATTTTGCAAGTTTTCCCACCTATAAAGAATGGAGAGGTCTGTAATTTTTATCATAGGTACACTTCAGCTGTGAGAGACAATCTTAAAAAAAAAAATCCAGAAAAAAATCACATTGTCTGATTTTTACATAATTATTTTGCATTTATGGCATGAAACAGGTATTTAATACAATAGAAAAACAGAACTTCATATTTTGTACAGAAACCTTTGTTTGCAGTTACAGAGGTCGGACGTTTTTCTGTAGTTCTTGACCAAGTTTGCACAAACTGCAGCAGGGATTTTGGCACACTCATCACATAAATCTTCTCCATATCTTTCAGCTTTCGGGACTGTCACTTGGCAACACTTAGTTTCAGCTGCCTCCAAAGATTTTCTATTGGGTTCAGGGTCTAGGCCACTCCACTCCAGAACCTTGAAATGCTTCTTACGGAGCAACTCCTTAGTTGCCCTGGCTGTGTGTTTCAAGTCATTGTCATGCTGGAAGATGCAGCCATGACCCATTTTCAATTCTCTTACTGAAGGAAGGAGGTTGTTGGCCAAAATCTCTCGATACATGACCCCATCCAGCCTCTCTTCAATACGGTGTAGTCGACCTGTCTCCTTTGCAGAAAAGCACCCCCAAAGTGTGACGTTTCCTCCACCATGCTTCACGATTGAAACTGTCTTCATGGGGTTGTACTCATCCTTCTTTCTCCAAACATGGAAAATTCAGTTGATACCAAAAAGTTCTATTTTGGTCTCATCTGACCATATGACCTTCTCCTATGCCTCCTCTGGATCATCCGCATGGTCATTAGTGAACTTCAACCGGGCCAGGACATATGCTGGCGTGAGCAGGGAGACCAGGTCCTCCTGTGTAGTTCTGGGCTAATTCCTGACCTTGCTCAGAATCATCTTTACCCCACGTGGCGAGATCTTGCATGGAACCCCAGACATGAAGATTGACAGTCATCTTGTGTTTCTTCTATTTTATAATAATTGTGTCAACAGTTGTAGCCTTCTCACCAAGCTGCTTGCCTATTGTCCTGTAGCCCATCCCAGCCTTGTGCAGGTCTACAATTTTGTCCCTCGTATCCTTAGACAGCTCTTTGGTCTTGGCCATGGTGAAGAGGTTGGAATGTCATTGACTGTGTGGACAGGTGTCTTTTACACAGGTAACAAGCTCAAACAGGTGCAATTAATATGGGTAATGAGTACTAAAGAGGGCTTCTTAAAGAAAAACTAACAGGTCTCTGAGGGCCAGAAATGTTGCTGGCTGGTAGGTGATCAAATACGAATTTAATGCAGTAGTATGATTTTTAAAAAACTGAATAGCATTTTATCTGATTTTCTGTTTTTTATTTTTAGATTCTGTCTCTTACAGTTGAAGTGTACCCAAGATAAAAATGACAGAACTCTCAATTATTTGTTGGTGGAAAAACGTGCAAAATTGGCAGTGTGTCAAATACTTATTTTCCCCACTGTATATACAGAGCTCCTGTGTATAATGGCAATTATGGTAATATTAGTATTGTGTTTTTTTTTTATTAATGATCAATATTGTAGTATTCGGTCACAATGTAGTGGTAATATGTGATCTGACCATGGTGTGGCAGTTTTCGTCCCTTGTATGTGGTATTATTGATCATTTTAAAAAATGTGTGTGACACATTCCCTTAAAAGAAAAGTAAATACAAAAATACCTAAAAGTGTATTGGATATTTTAATACATTTTTAATAGGTTAGAGTAGAGTAGGGCCCTGCCAAAAGAGTCTTTTGGCCAAAACAAAAGCTGCTGGCTATGTATGTGATATGGTGCTCGATGGGAACTGTTAATGTGTGATTGGTAATGATGTGGTGCAGAAGTGGAATTTTTCAAAGAGTGGGCGATGGAACTGTGGAAGGTTCGAGGGGTGGAGGCAAAGCTGGGGTGGAGCCTGGGCAGCGTCTTAAGGGTGCCCAAAAATTTTGCCAGTATGAGGCTCTGAAATTCCTGGTGGCAGCCCTGAATGTGAGCTTTGCCTTACTGTGATCTTCGGGAGGCACAATGAACAATTTCACAGAAGGTCAAGAATTTGTTTTTATTTATTTTTTTATGAAGTTCAGGTTTTTATGTCTGCTCATAATGATTCATGCTCATGACTAACGTCTCTTGGTTTCTGGGTTACACACGTTCATAGAAAATATTAAAGAACTTCTCCAAAACCCCTCATCGACCATCTGTCAGTATAAAAGAAGCTCTATGCAAATCGCAGCACACAGGAGAGGTGGCAAACTCAAGTGGCACAGGCCTGTGATAAATATACACCTAGGTAAGAAGGACACAGTTCCTGGCTTCAAAAGAATTCTCTCTCACCCCAGGGCATCCCCCTTTTGCTCAACAGAAATCTACAGTCTGGCCGGCACCGACATGAAATATGGAATATCGGAAGTTCTATGCTTCCGATAATAATGGGACACATTTTTAGGAGCAGGGTCAGCTAAGGAACAATATGCATAATTTTAATAAATAAAGGGTTAATTTATCAAAATATTCTCTCACTAAAGAGGAAACATTATTACTCTCAAAAGGGCCTTTCTTTGTGTACCACTTTCCCACTTACAATACTAATGATTTTAACTTTCATTGAGAAACTAACTCTAAAAAGACATTTCCTCCTGAATAAGGATAAACTCAATACTACCCAATTAGTTCCAACATCAGCACCTAAATTACACATAGATGTTAAGGGAAAATAAAAATTCTATCCTATTGAGAGCAAAGCCATCACACTAACACATTTAATGACATAGTGATAAATAATTTTAAAAAGAGGATTAATCCTCATGCGTACTATACCAAAAATCTCAGCCTTCTAGAGAGGAAATCTATATCCTCACTACGCAATAATTATGATATTGTTATTAGATCTGCTGATAAAAGGAAGGGGGGTATTGTGATAAAGGACTAACATGATTCCTGCAATGAAGCCCTCAGAATACTTTCAGATTCTTTTTACTACCAAGTTGTCACACAACGCAATCTCTATCTGATGCTGTTCACAAATACAAAGCTCTCATTGACTCCTCTGTATCTGCTAATATCTTGAGCAACCAGGAGAAAAAAATTCCTTTCTATAGAAAATTCCAATATTTCCTTTTAATCCACAAAAATCTTCACAATCCCCCAGGTTGTCTCATTATTTTTGGAATAGGTTCCCTTACTTGTAATTTGGCTTCCTACATAGACAAAATCATGCAAACTCATGTTTTGAATCTGACTAGTTACCTCAGAGATGCTACACAATTTAATACATCTTATTAAAGATATTCCATGGAGTGAGTCATGTATTTCTGACTATGGATGTATCTTCCCTATATTGCAATATTTCACACAATTTGGGGTTCATCTGCTTTAAAGGCTATCTGTCAGCAGGTTTTTGCTACCTCATCTGGGAGCAGCGGAATTCAGGCACAGAGAAGTTGAATCCAATGATGTATCACTTATATTCCTAGGTGCAGCAGTTCTGACACAATCAGAGCTTTTAGATTTAGAATGAAGCAGAGCTTAGAAAGCTGCCCCGACCCACACAAGGCTCTCCATGTACAAAGTCTTTAGATGGTGAGGTGTTTATCACAGGAGGGAGAATTACCGGACTAGTCTGGCAATGTTAATCTCTTCATAATAAATTCTTCACAGTTAGTAAGTAATAGCACTGTACTTTGACAAGTGACACATCCCTGAATTCTGTGTTTCGGCCTCTATCACCTTCTGTCTTTCGATTACAAAGCAAAAACCTGCTGACAGATTCCCTTTAATTACATTCCTCACTATAGATCAGAGGATTCCTACAGATCAATAAAGTTAGCTTTTACGGGGCTCTCTTCCATCCTAAATAACCATTTCCCATTTTTGGATAAAACCTATCAAATACGTGGCACAGCAATGAGTTCGAAAGTAGCACCTACATATGCCAATTTATAGGGATATTTGAGAGCATTTTTATTTTTTACACCACGTTCAATAAGAATACCATACTGTATAGGCGCTATATTGGTGACCTCTTGGGACAATTCAGAAACAGACTTCTAAGCATTTATTACTTGGATTAATTCTAATAGTTGGGGTTTAACTTTTTACTCCCAGTATTAGTGAGTCATTTTCTGGATCTCATGATTTTTCATATCAATAACCGTAACCTGACCAAAACTCTCAAATAAGTGGATGCTAATGGTTACGTCCATTTTAAAAGTGTCCATTACATGGGTGTGTAATAATCCCTTCAACCAGTACAAAAGAATAAGAAAAAACTGTACTCTTGATTCTGACTTAAAAATACAAGCAGATTTTTTTACGATCTAGTTTTTCAGAACACAGTTACCAGAGTGAACGAATTAAAACAGCATATAACAATATGAAAGAAATTCAACAAAACTCACTTGCTAATAAACCAATAAAACAATTGAAACACCATTGATCAGGACTAGGGATGAGCGAATCTGAACACTGACTTTTTACCGGAAGTCTGGTTTACTATTCAGTTTCGGATGCCTAAAAGTTTGTTGAAAGGCTGCAGCAAAGCCAAATCAACAAGCTTTCTGGCTGTGGGCACTCCCAGAACCATAACAGCCTTGCCAAGTATTGGCATAGCTGTGACTGGCCGGCGGACCACATGACCCGGCTTGTATAAATGCCATATCACGGGAGCCGCCACCATTCTGCTCTGATTAGTATAGGGACAGGATGCAGCTGGATGAGGGACAGTAATAGACTATGGGTGCACTCTGCAAAAAAGCCTCTGTGTGCACTCTGCACCCATATCTGTGGGAGTACTGTGCTATTAAGCCTCTGTGTTCCGGTGGGAGTACTGTGCCAAAAAGCCTCTGTGTATTCTCTGCACCGGTGTTTGTGGAAGTAGTTGTGGGCCTAAAAAATAATTATACTCTGCAGCTGTGTAAGTGGTGGGCCTAGAAACTAATTATATGCTACCGCTGTGTCTATGCGGCTTGTGGGCCGAAAAACCACTTAAAAAAACGAGGAGAGCATCAATGAGGGGACGAGGATGTATCCGTGGTGGTGCTGATGTAGCTGCTGCAGTTAGAAGACATGGTCGTTCTGTGCTTGCTACATTCCCAAATACGTATGCGACATTTCGTAGGGCCGAATACCACTACATGAATGGTAAGGCCAGAACATGTTAAAAAAGTTTTAGATTGGATGGTTAAGAGTGCCTCCAGTTCCTTCACATTATCTTCCACCCAGTCCCCTGCAGAATGCGCAGTGTTGGCACCTGAGGACCATGATCATCAGATTTCCACTTCAACCCCTTGCAAATCAGCCAAGCAGTCTGACCCCGAGTCATGCAGCAGTCACTTCTGCTTTTTGATGACCCCGCTGGCTGGGGTTCCGTGGGCCATCCACCTGGCCCTACCCCACAAGTGAAAGAGATTGAGTGTACTGATGCCTAACAACTTGTTCAGTTGGAGGGGGAGGAGTATGTGGGAGGGTTATTGCACATGTTCTGCGGACCAACGCAGCACATCTCTCATGATGACAAAACATAGGTGCCAACTGATGAGTCTTTTTACAGTGTGCAAATTGGCAAGGAGGACAGAGATGAGGACTTGGAGGAAGATGATGTGGGGGATCATTACTCCCTAAACTCCACATGGATAGAAGCCCATCCTAGCGACATTCGCAGTTTGGAGAAACTGCGAATGTAGTGGTCACGCTACCCAAGCAGCACAGCAAAAGAGAGCAGGGTGAAAAAGAACAGCAGGTGGCCCCTAGCCAGTACATCAGCTCAAAGGACTTTCCTGGCGTGGCATTTCTCAATGTGCTGACAACAATATAGTGGTTTGCATGCTGTACTGTCAGAGCCTTAAGCGAGTCAAATCTTCTGCACCTGAGCATCACCTGCATGACAAGTCATCTGAATTTAAAGCATGAGGCGCAGTAGAGTACACATCTTAAAAAGCATGAGAGATCTGAGCCTCCTCCTGCTCCCTCTTCTGTGGTCTCGGCCTTTCCATCCCGCTCACGATCAACAGGACCCTCTGCCTCCCCGCAAACAGAGGATGTGACAGCACGACCACCATCAGGGTCAACGAGCATCTCCACACCATCCCACGGAAGTGTTCCGCTCTCCAACCCCCAAACCCTCAAGAGAAAGAGGAAAAATCCCCTTACCCAACCACAAGCCATGGTCCTGAATGATAGCATTTCCAAATTACTGGCCTTTGAAATGTAGCCATTGCAACTTGTGGAGACGGAAAGGTTGTCCTCCATCCCTGCCCTTCACATACATGTTGCGGACCAAATCAGGTGTGCACTGTGCAACGCCATCAGTGGCAAGGTCAACATAACTACCAATACGTGGACCAGTAAGCATAGCCAGGGATGTTGAATCTCCCTAACTGACCACTAGGTAAATGAAGTAGTGGCTGGGCCTTAGGCGGAAGGCCTTCGAACCCATGTCCTACCACCACCTTCCTCCTACTCAGCTTCCTCCAGCGCCTCATCTGGTCACAGTAAGACCTGCACCACCAACTTCAGCACAGCCAGGGGAAAATGACAGCAGGCTTTTCTGAAACTCCTCTGTTTGAGGGACAAATCCTACACTGTGCAGGAGCTGTGAATGGAGATCAAACAGCAGTGGTTGGTGCCAGTCAATCTGAAGCCCGGCGTGATGGTGTGCGATTATGGGTGAAATCTCATAGCAGCTCTGGGCCTAGCCAGTTTGAGGCATATTCCTTGCCTGGCGCATGTGTTGAATTTGGTGGCGCAGAGCTACCTTAAAAATTACCCACATGTGTCAGAGCTGCTGCTGAAAATATGGTCAGTGTGTGCGCGCTTTTGGCATTCTCACACTGCTGCTGCTCGCCTGTCTGCAGCATCACTTCTGCCTTCTCGGTCACCAGCTCATATGCGATGTATCAACAAGGTGGAACTCCACTTTGCATGTGCTGGAGAGATTGTGCAAGCAGCAGCAAACAGTGGAGTTTCAGCTGCAGCATGCCAGGCTGAGTCACTGTCACGGGTGTGTCAGAGGTGGGTTGCAGGAGATCTCTAAGTTTGGCATTGCAGACAGCCTCTTTAGGACTGAGCGGCTACCTCTCTCTTGCTAATTAGCTCTCTGCCTGGGTGTATATATACCTGGTGTGTCTGAGTGGGAGTCGACGGCTATATCCATTTCTACTTGTGAAGCTTAGCAGGAGCAGTACTTCGTCCTCTCTGGAGCTTGAGGCCGAATGCTTATTTGGAGTTCATCTAAAGATAAGCCATTTCCTCTGTTTTGTCCACCCTTGTTGTCTATAGAGTTTAGTGGAGGTTGACTAGTGCTCATCTCCTTCCATCCCTAGCCGTAGCCATACGCCAGGTAGAGTAGGGCAAGGCACGCGTGCGTGATTGCTGAGGAGGCTATATAGAGACATTAGTTGAGACAAGGTGACGCTAGACCAGACAAGGAGGTCTCCACTTCCGCCTTTCCCTAGTGTCTGGGCTCCCTTTGCCTTTTCCCTCTGTGTTGCACTAAGTCTTTCCCACACCTGTTGTGACAGTCACTCTGCGGAACATCACCACTTCACCATCAATGAATAAGCCTCCCTGCGGGATGTATGTGCAGTGTTGCGGCAGGTGTCACGGCTGTTAGACAGTTGTGACACATGAACGAATTACCTGTTTGTTTTGCAATTTGACATGTGTCACTTTATGTAGTAACTCTGGAATGCTTCAACATATCCCATTGATTTTGACATTGTTTTTTTTGTGACTCATTATACTTTATGATAGTGGTAAACTTAGGTTAATATGTTTTGCGTATATTTTAAAAATATCAGAAATTTAAAAAAAATGTGCAATTTTCAAACTTTGAATGATTGTTCCTTTAATCCAGCTAGTCATACCACACACAAACATTAATAAACATTTCCCTCATGTCTGCTTTACATCAGCACCACTTCTAAAATGTTAACAAAATTAAACATTTTATAAGGATTAAAAATGTAGCAATAATTTTTCATTTTTTTAAAAGGAAATTTACAAAACAAAATTTTTTTTAAAGATCAATTCAGTTTCAAAATGACCTTGGGGGTATTACCACTAGCATGAAGTACAATATATAAAGAAAAATCAGTCTCAGAATCAGGGGGATCCGTTGAAGCGTTCCAGAGTTATTACCTCATAAAGTGACAGGGGTCAGAATTGTAAAATTTGGCCTGGTCGGGAAGGTGAAAACGTGTCGATTAAGGGGTTAAAGGGAATTTGGTCATTAAGGTCAAAATTGGCTTGGTAACTAAGGAGTTAAATCAGTTCTATTTAAGAAAAAAAAAAAAGATACAAAAACCCCTGTGATGAAAGCCGGCCGGTGGGTGCAGCTCTCTGGCGCCCCCTTACCTCTCAGGTCAGTCAAGGTACTGCACCTAGAGAAAGTAGTGCCAGGTAGCTGCAACCCGCGCAGGGAACACGGTAGTGTGTTATCCCTTCAACGTCACTAAACCGTAACGTCACTACACAGCACAACTCGCTAGCGCCCTCTTAGCCTCAGGTCAGTCAAGGAACTGCACCTAGGATAAGCGGTCGCCAGGGAGACTGTCCTGTAACCTACTGGGTATCGGGGCCCTCTGTAGTGAGGGCGGTATATATATCTTCCTTGGCCGCGCCAGGAATATATATATCTGAACCTCCGACCGTCACTACCAGCCTTCCCCAATCCCCAGTTGGTATGCTGCCACCAGTCCCTATTTTAGATATACGCCCAGTCCGTGAATGGGCCTATATCGGGTCAGGAACCAACCCTGGGTAGCGTTTTGGCTTGAGCCGAGCTCACACGGACGTGCGTTCGTTATGCAGAATAAAAGGCAGGCCCACAATTACTTGAGGTAATTGATTATAATAATACACTAGATACACGATATACAACTAAATATACACAGGTATAAGGTCAGGCTAAACTATACAACAATGGAATACAACACACAGAATCACCACAGCATATCAGTTACCGGTTTCTTGATTTTCTTGTGACGCAGGGAGAGGATTCTGCGATCGCAGGCACGGTTCTTTGTTACAGGCTGAGGCCTACCACCGCATGGTCAAACTGCTCCTCCCCTTGGTGGCCTCAGCTGGTGCTCAGATGTTCAGCACACCACTCTTGGGTCAAGACTGACTTGTCTCTTGTCTGTCCTGCTATCTTACCTGCCCTGTCCCGCCCACTGCTGGTGAGGTCAGCTGACTCAGTCTCCACCCTCAGGTCTAACTTCGATCAGAAGCCCAAATTCTAAGGAACCCAATAACTTCTTCTGGGATGGTCTCAGGATACCCACAGGGGTTCCCACGGATTCGGGCCGCCGTAACCGACCTTTTGATATCAATTATGATACCATACGGTCCTCAGGAATGGCTCAGCGCTATATCTTGGCTTCCAGAGCACGTACAAACGTCTACCGCGGAGGCTTGTGTGCGCAATGGCTCCGGGACACCGTGATATTTTTTTATTGGCCCATCCCACGCAACATGCGTGTACTTTTCAGGTTTCTATATCTTATGCCTCCATGCTTGTGACAGACAAAGAAACTAGTCCTATGGGACAAATGGTCAGTTACAGATGGACGAAGCACCCCCCCCTGCTGGCTGTGTTTCCTCTCGAAGTCTTTGAAGCTCCTAGCATTCAAGTGTTAAGTAGGCTTCTTATCTTACAGGAGCCTGGATGGGGGGAAACTATCTAGTTGACGTTTTAACAGAAGGTCCCAAGGGTGGGGGCTGCTGAAGTGTGGCCATCCCTGGATATGATTTATCATTACCAAGATGGCGGCTACAGGTTCATCACACCTCCCCCTATACGAGGGCGCGAGGGGGTAGCACATTCCTGTGTTCCCCCGTGCGTCCTTCTGCACCCTCCCCTTGCCGGGATAACCCGTCAGCGTTACCGTGGTCACGGCCTCTTCTGTGGCGAATGGAGAAGTGGTACTGCTGGAGAGCGAGGCTCCAGCGTAGCAACCTGCCATTCGACCCAGAGACCGTGTGTAACCAGCTGAGGGGGTTGTGGTCCGTCTCCACGGTGAAATGGCTCCCGTACAAGTAGGGCTGCAGACGCTGCAGGGCCCATACAATTGCCAGGCATTCTTTTTCCACCGTGGAGTAAGCCACCTCCCGGGGCAGTAGCTTCCTGCTCAGGTACAAGACAGGATGTTCCTGGCCTGTCGTGTTGACCTGACTTAGCACAGCACCGAGGCCAAAGTCACTGGCGTCGGTCTGTACCACAAACGGCCGGTCGAAGTCGGCAGCTTGCAGTACAGGGGAGCTACTTAGGGCGGCCTTGAGTGCCCCGAAAGCTGTCTCGCAGGCGACTGTCCAGTCGACTGCGACGGGCAGCTTCTTCTTGGTGAGGTCCGTCAGGGGCTTGGCCAGGGTGCTATAGTGTGGGACGAACCTCCTATAGTACCCGGCGGTCCCCAAGAAGGACATCACCTGCTTTTTGGTCCTAGGAGTGGGCCAGGATGCGATGGCATCCACTTTCCCAGGTTCTGGCTTCAGAACCCCCCCGCCTACCCGGTGACCCAGGTAGAGGACCTCACTCATGCCCAGCTGGCACTTTTCCGGCTTGATGGTCAAGCCTGCCCGGTGGATCCGACCGAGCACCTGCCGCAGGTGCTCTAGGTGATCCTCCCAAGTGGGACTGAAGACTGCAATATCGTCCAAGTACGCAGCCGCGTACCCTTCAAGTCCCTCAAGCAGCGTATTGACCATCCGCTGAAAAGTGGCAGGGGCATTCTTCATGCCGAATGGCATCACTGTGGACTCGTACAGTCCAAAAGGGGTGATAAAGGCAGAGCGTTCCCTTGCCGCGGGGGTCAGAGGAATCTGCCAGTACCCCCGGCTCAGATCCATGATGGTCAGGTACTTAGCCCCGGCCATCCGATCGAGCAGGTCATCGATGCGTGGTATGGGGAACGCATCGGTGGCCGTTACAGCGTTGAGCCCCCGGTAGTCCACGCAGAACCGTGTAGTTCGGTCCTTCTTTGGTACGAGGACTACAGGCGAGGCCCACGCGCTGCTGGATGCCTGGATCACCCCCAGCTTCAGCATCTCGTCTATCTCTTGGCGCATGTTTCCCTGCACCTCGAAAGAGACCCGATATGCTGAACGCCGGATCGGCGGGTGATCGCCAGTGTCCACGTCGTGGACAGCCATCTCAGTCCTTCCGGGCAGGCTGCTGAACAGCCCCCGGAAGGGGTGCAGGGTGGTCCCCAGCTGGGACCGTTGGTCCTCCGTGAGCTGGTGGCCAACCCCCACATCCTCGATGGACCCACCCGCCTTGGCTTGGGTGAGCAGATCCAGGAGGGTTTCTACCTCTCCTTCCTCGGGAAGGTTGCACACTGGGTGGGCAGTCGCTTCCCGCTCATGATGAGCCTTCATCATGTTCACGTGGAAGGCCTTCCTCCTTCCACGGGCGTGATCCAGGGTGACCAGATAGGTGACGGCATTGAGTTTCTGGTGCACGAAGTAGGGACCTTCCCAGGCTGCCTGAAGCTTGTTCTGTGGTACGGGGACCAGTACCCACACCTTTTGACCCACCTGGTAGGTCCTCTCACAAGCATTCTGGTCGTACCACCGCTTCTGGTCGGCCTGGGCCTGGGCCATATTGTCCTGCACCAGCTTTGCCAAGGCCATCATCCTGTCCCGGTGGCGCACGACATACTCGATGACCGACACCTCGGGGGTGGCCAAATCCCCTTCCCATGCTTCCTTCACCAGAGCCAGGGGGCCCCGTACCCGTCGCCCGTACAGGAGCTCAAAGGGGGAGAACCCCGTTGAGGCCTGCGGAACCTCCCGGTAAGCAAATAGGAGGTGTGGGAGGTAACGCTCCCAGTCTCTCCCGTGGGAGTCGACCAACATCTTAAGCATCTGCTTTAAGGTGCCATTGAATCGCTCACACAGGCCATTGGTCTGTGGGTGATACGGGCTGGCCACCAGATGTTGCACCTGCATTTGCTTACAGAGGGACTCCATCAGCCGCGACATGAACTGGGTCCCTCGGTCGGTGAGCATTTCTTGGGGGAAACCCACTCTGGAGAAGATCTCCAGTAAGGCGGTAGCCACCTTGTCGGCCCGAATGGACGACAAAGCTACCGCTTCCGGGTACCGGGTGGCATAGTCCACTACCGTGAGTATGAAGCATTTCCCGGAGTGGCTGGGAGTGGACAGAGGTCCAATAAGATCCACAGCGACCCTCGAGAAAGGCTCTTCGATGATTGGCAGAGTTACCAGTGGGGCTTTGGGGCGCGGCCCCGCCTTCCCCACCCTCTGACAGGTGTCACACGAACGGCAGTAGGCACCCACCGCGGCTCCCATCCCAGGCCAGTAGAAATGCTGAGCTATCCTGGCCTTGGTTTTAGCGATCCCTAGGTGTCCGGCCATCGGAATCTCGTGTGCGATCCGCAACAATTCCGCCCTGAACGGATAGGGTACCACTAACTGTCGGTCCCTGGGCCACGCCTCCGGTGAACCCTGCTGGACCGTTACCCGGTACAGCCGTCCCTGGTCCCAGACCACACGCTCGCAGTCTGACTCCATGGGAGGCTGTGCCGCCTGTTCCTTGAGAGCTTTCAGGCTGTCGTCTGCTTCCAACGCAGCCTGAAATTCCTGACTTGATGTGGCCAGAATCGACGAAACTGCCACATCCTCCGTCAGCCCCTCCGGGCATGTCACCTGGCCGCTGTCTGACCCGGCAGACACTTGGTCAGAAGTGGGGAAGCCGTCGGACCTCTGCAAGGCTCCTTGGGCTCCGGCGCTCCCACTCCTGGTGACAGCGGCTATGACCGCTGTGACCGTGGGTAGTGCCCACTTCCCCTCTGTTTCTGACCAAGCCGCCCGATCAGGCAGGCTTCCTAGGCCTTTGGACATCTCGGATGTGGGGAACTCCTGCCCTGGGGTCTTACCTGGCGGCTCCTCTCTTGGGACACCCCCACCTCCCATGGCCTGTTCCTCCCCCTGCAGTGGGCCTATACTCAGCAGCCTGGATACCCCTGGGAGCCCTACACTGCCGGTAGCTGCCCCCCTCTCCATCCCTGAGCTTCCCTCTACAGAATCCTGCCCGCCCCCTCCCTCACCGGAGGACAAGAGGTCACGGCACGCCGGCTGAGCACCTCTGCGGGCATCCCCACACTCCCCACCTGCTTTCACTAACCCTGTTTGTGTTGTGTCTGTGCAGGTGTTACCCTCAGGTTTCACTCCCTCCTCCTCAGCAGGACACACACTACATACAACATGGTTGGCATTAGCAGCAGACAAATCAATACACTCTTGGGGGGCCGAACTTGGGGGTTCAGAGGGTACATACTGCGATACTAGACGCCCCAAGTCGGTCCCTAATAAAACATTTGCGGGAATATTTGGCGTTACTCCCACCTCCCGCATCCCCCTTCCGGCACCCCAGTCCAAATACACCATGGCAACGGGAAGTGCCGGCTCCACGCCTCCAACCCCGGAGACGGAAAGAGTCTTTCCTGGTACCAAGTCCTGGGGGGACACCACCTCAGGCCGTACCAGTGTTCGTTCAGCGCCCGTGTCCCGCAGTCCCATGACCGCAGAACGGCCTATGGTGACGGGTTGGATGTTGTCCAGGGACCTACCACCACCCCCTCCCACACACAAAACATTGGGCGCTCTCTGGGACTGGGATGGGGTCTTTTGGCGCTGGGGACACTCAGCCCTAAAGTGTCCTGGTTTGTTGCATAGATGACAACGTCTTACGTCTGGTCCTTGCCTGGAGAGGGCAACAGGGGGATACACCCCTTGTGTTCTAGGGGCCGGGGAAACAGGGGCATGACTGGGCTTACCCCCTCTCCAGGTGCTGCTGGCAGACTTCTTCAGCTCAGGCGCCCTGTTATTGGCATACTCGTCTGCCAGGGCGGCTGTAGCAGAAGCCCCTGTTGGTTTTCGGTCACGGAGGAACTGTCGGAGGTCCTCTGGGCAGTTCCACAAGAACTGCTCCGTGGCGAACAGTTCCTGGACCTCCTGGCGGGTAGTAAGCGCTAGACCCGAGGTCCAGTGCTCTGCGGCTCTCAACAGCGCCCGCATATGATCGGTCCAGGTGTCCTTGGGGCCACGCAGCAGGCTCCGGAACTTCTGGCGGTACGACTCGGGAGTGAGGTTGTACTGCCGGATCAGGGCCCGCTTGATGCAGTCGTAGTTCTGTACCTCCCCGGCAGGTAAGTCCCCCAAGGCATCCAGGGACTTACCCCTCAAACGGGGGGTCAGGTATCTGGCCCACTGATCCCGGGCCAGATGGTGCTGAAGACAGGTCCGTTCAAATGCCACCAGAAAGGAGTCCAGGTCCCCATCCTTCTCCAGTAGAGGGAAGTCCTCAGCTCGGACTTTGGACGACTTGGTCTCCTGATGGGTTGGTTGCTCTAGCGGAAGCCCCCGCTGGGCCAGGTCCAGTTGGTGCTGGCGCTCCGCAGCTCGCTCTGCACGCTCCGCAGCCTCCCGGCGCTCTGCAGCTTCACGCTCCGCAGCCCGCTCCGCAGCCCGCTCCGCAGCCCGCTCTGCACGCTCCTCCTCCGCTGCCTTCTCTGATGCTGCCAGGAGGGTTTTGTAGACGGCATCGCCATGAGACTGGAGACTTGCCATAGCCGCTTGTAAAAGGGCTTGTGATCTGGACAGGCTGGGCTGGGTAGGTGGTGGGCAGCCCACTGCGGGACCGTATACTGGGGACTGGCTCCCTGAGGTGCCCGGGCTGGACTCCTCCTCGCCATGAGTAACAATGTCCTCCCCTCCTGCCACACGGACCGTAGCATTAGCCTCTTGCAGGGTCTTGCTCCTGGTGCCGTCTGCCATCTTGGTAACCGACACCGCTGCAACCCTGAGTTTGCACACACCTTGTTATACTTTTAGCCTGACCGTCTAACGTTGGGCTGACCTTAAGACTCCAGCAGTGGAAGTTACCACTGGCAGTCTTTAGTGCCTGGGAGTAGGGGTCCCACAACACTATTATTCTGCAATCCCACCGCTCTGCCACCAATGTGATGAAAGCCGGCCGGTGGGTGCAGCTCTCTGGCGCCCCCTTACCTCTCAGGTCAGTCAAGGTACTGCACCTAGAGAAAGTAGTGCCAGGTAGCTGCAACCCGCGCAGGGAACACGGTAGTGTGTTATCCCTTCAACGTCACTAAACCGTAACGTCACTACACAGCACAACTCGCTAGCGCCCTCTTAGCCTCAGGTCAGTCAAGGAACTGCACCTAGGATAAGCGGTCGCCAGGGAGACTGTCCTGTAACCTACTGGGTATCGGGGCCCTCTGTAGTGAGGGCGGTATATATATCTTCCTTGGCCGCGCCAGGAATATATATATCTGAACCTCCGACCGTCACTACCAGCCTTCCCCAATCCCCAGTTGGTATGCTGCCACCAGTCCCTATTTTAGATATACGCCCAGTCCGTGAATGGGCCTATATCGGGTCAGGAACCAACCCTGGGTAGCGTTTTGGCTTGAGCCGAGCTCACACGGACGTGCGTTCGTTATGCAGAATAAAAGGCAGGCCCACAATTACTTGAGGTAATTGATTATAATAATACACTAGATACACGATATACAACTAAATATACACAGGTATAAGGTCAGGCTAAACTATACAACAATGGAATACAACACACAGAATCACCACAGCATATCAGTTACCGGTTTCTTGATTTTCTTGTGACGCAGGGAGAGGATTCTGCGATCGCAGGCACGGTTCTTTGTTACAGGCTGAGGCCTACCACCGCATGGTCAAACTGCTCCTCCCCTTGGTGGCCTCAGCTGGTGCTCAGATGTTCAGCACACCACTCTTGGGTCAAGACTGACTTGTCTCTTGTCTGTCCTGCTATCTTACCTGCCCCGTCCCGCCCACTGCTGGTGAGGTCAGCTGGCTCAGTCTCCACCCTCAGGTCTAACTTCGATCAGAAGCCCAAATTCTATGGAACCCAATAACTTCTTCTGGGATGGTCTCATGATACCCCCAGGGGTTCCCATGGATTCGGGCCGCCGTAACCGACCTTTTGATATCAATTATGATACCATACGGTCCTCAGGAATGGCTCCGCGCTATATCTTGGCTTCCAGAGCACGTACAAACGTCTACCGCGGAGGCTTGTGTGCGCAATGGCTCCGGGACGCCGTGATATTTTTTTATTGGCCCATCCCACGCAACATGCGTGTACTATTCATGTTTCTATATCTTATGCCTCCATGCTTGTGACAGACAAAGAAACTAGTCCTATGGGACAAATGGTCAGGTACAGATAGACGAAGCACCCCCCCCTGCTGGCTGTGTTTCCTCTCGAAGTCTTTGAAGCTCCTAGCATTCAAGTGTTAAGTAGGCTTCTTATCTTACAGGAGCCTGGATGGGGGGAAACTATCTAGTTGACGTTTTAACAGAAGGTCCCAAGGGTGGGGGCTGCTGAAGTGTGGCCATCCCTGGATATGATTTATCATTACCAAGATGGCGGCTACAGGTTCATCACAACCCCTACAAAAACAGTGTTGGATAACGCCTCCCTGTTTTGGAAAAAAAGGAAAATGGTGCTAAGAAAATTGAGATTTACCAAATATAATACAATACAAATTTAACAAAAGAAGCAAACTGACATATATGATTGTAGATATAGTATATCTTGACTTCAGCAAAGCATTTCACAAAGTATCTCACACCATCCTTATTGAAAAAATGACCAAGTATGGAATGGACAAGGCAACTGTTAGGTGGATTCATAACTGGCTTAGTGATCGGACTCAAAGAGTGGTCGTAAATGGCTTCACATCCAGCTGGATGAATGTCTCAAGTGGGGTACCACAGGGCTCTGTCCTGGGACCTGTATTGTTCAACATCTTTATCAATGATTTAGATGAAGGAATTGAGGGTAAACTGATTACATTTGCGGATGACACAAAGATAGGAGGGATAGCTAATACTATAGAAGAGAGAGAGAGGATTCAAAAAGACCTAAATAAACTGGAGCAGTGGGCAGTAACTAATAGAATGGTTTTTAACAGGGAAAATGCAAAGTACTACATCTGGGCAATAAAAATGAAAAAGCATATACAGAATGGGAGGAATAGAGCTAAGCAACAGTACATGTGAAAAAGACTTAAATATACTAATAGATCATAGACTGAACATGAGTCAACAGTGTGACGCAGCAGCAAAAAAGGTGAATACAATTCTGGGAAGTATTAACAGAAGCATAGAGTCTAGATCACGTGAAGTCATTATCGCTCTTTACTCCTCTTTGGTCAGACCTCATCTGGAATACTGCGTCCAGTTTTGGGCACCACATTTTAAAAAAGACATTGACAAACTGGAGCAAGTTCAGAGAAGAGTGACCAGAATGGTGACTGGTCTGCAAACTATGTCCTATGAGGAACGGTTACAGGATTTGGGAATGTTTAGCTTGCAAAAAAGAAGACAGAGGAGACTTAATAGCAGTCTACAAATATCTCAAGGGCTGTCACATTGTAGAAGGATCATCTTTAATCTCATTTGCACAAGGAAAGACTAGAAGCAATGGATGAAACTGAATGGGAGGAGACACAGATTAGATATTAGAAAAAACTTTTTGACAGTTAGGGTGATCAATGAGTGGAACAGGCTGCCACGAGAGGTGGTGAGTTCCCCTTCAATGGAAGTCTTCAAACAGAGGCTGGACTGACAGCTGTCTGAGATGATTTAGTGAATCCTGCTTTGAGCAGGGGGTTGGACCAGATGACCCAGGAGGTCCCTTCCAACTCTACCATTCTATGATTTTATGATTTCTATGATTTAAAAACATTTAAAAAGCAAAAATGCTACAGAATAAATGATCCACTGGGAGTGTCAATAATAGAACTAAGACCCCCTCCTCCAGTGTCCACTTCAAGCTTTACTACACAATAATTGGAATATCCACCCAATGCAGTAAAATGATATCCAAAAATCAGATACGGTGGCAAATGGTAGATAGTAAAGCCGTATGGCCAAGTCAATAAAAAACACTATGTAAACAGACACACTCGGTAAAAAGTTAACCTCAATTGTTATAGAAAAACCATGCATAATAATACTACATAAAGTGATGGAACTATACATGACCTGTTACTAGGAGACAAAATATACACACCTAAATGATCCAATTATCAATATATCTTAGATCACATGTTAGCTATGATCTGTAAGGCTAAATGCATGTATGGTTGAAATGCTGAAAAAATATAGTGTATATGTAATACAGTCAGTGCCAGGAATCTGTGAACACAAAACCTCAAGTAAAAAAAAATCTGAGAATAAGTGGGACCAATAGTCAAGGAGGAGTAGAGACCCCACAAGTATCGCCACCTCTAGCATGGCTTCATCCTGGCTAGAATCACCAAAGATTCTGGAAGGATGAGATAGTGGGGAAGCGTACAAAGTTTGCCCAATTTATGAAGGAGATGAATGCTTATATATGACACTCACCTTTATGAGTTGTGCAGTTAGGCACAACTCTAAACATAGTTTTGGGTAACACAAAGATTCCTTCACTTGGTAGCTGCCATTCCAGTGTACAGTGTAGGTAATTATTCCTTCCCAGATAATCCCTCCACGTGGATGTATAAAAAACAAAGAATGGGGTTTTCTGGCTGGCGCTTCTGTTACAGAGGGAATCTCCAAAGTGAGTCAGAGGAATATCTTCATAATTACATAAGTACATAATTTCATAAGTACAAAATCACACAACGCGTTTCTGCTTAGACAAAGCCTTCATCAGGTTTCTAGGCATGTATATCGCCTACTGGAAATTTATATCTTTCCTTATTTCTATGGGTGGGGTTCTCTATATGGGTGGGCCTATCAGCAGAGAGGACAACTCCTATATATGCCTCCCGCTGCTGACTCTACTTAAAAATTTATTTAATTTCAATCTCATATCATGATTTTAGAACATATGCACTTTCTGTATATTAAAAATGAAAATATTAATAACTAAACGTTTTGAAAAGAAGAGAGGTGGAAAATCTTATAGTCCTTTTAATTATTCCCTGTTTTTTTTGTATATATTTTATATGTGTGCATTTTCTTTAATTGATATTATTTTATTTGGCTTCACTTTCTTTTCCCATTCTCTTATTTAATTCATATTTTTAAATGAACATTCCTATCAACTAACATTTTTTATTAATTTTTATGAATGTTTATAAAATTTCCTCACTTATGCAGGAGAATATATGAATAACAACAATCACCGATTCCTAGTTCACCAGGGGATTAATTGGAAGAAGATAGATTTTAAAAATCTCCCGTCTGTTGTTCAAACCCCTTCTAATGTAATGAGTAAAAACATTTTTCTTCGGAGCCCACAAAATTAAATAACCATGAGAGCAGACCGTTAAAAGAACCCCTCCCGACCTGTGGTTACCCCTTGGCAATACCCGCGATTCCAATATCTCCTCTCTTCCATATCCCCAGACAGCGCTCACTTATGCTTACTGAGAATGAATCATCTCAGAGTGAGTTATTTAGTATTGTATATTCTTCTCTATATATGTAGTGATGTATGTGTATATTTATAATGGTAAGGGATAGATATAATGGGAAGGTCACTAGGAATTGATGTGGCAGGACTATGTAACAAATACTAAGACTAAACAATAATACTAATTTCTTTAATTCCAGAGCGACCTAAAGGGGTTTCGAAATGCAGCAAACCGAAAGGTCTACGCTGTTTTTCCATATGCCATAAAAGAACACATTTTTCTCCCTCCAATTGTAATGAAATATTTCCAATAAAAAGCTTTATAACATGTCAATCTAATTTCATCATTTAACTCATTGAGTGCCCATGCAAAAAATAGTACATCGGGAGAACTATTCAACCCTTCATAAGAGATTAAACACCCACAGGCCTAATATTCGAAAGGGTTTTCTGTTCCATGGCCTTTCAAGATATTGTGCCATAGTATAATGCCAGCGCCGGCATCCCTGCACGATACCTCCTCCTGGCAGGGACGCTGCCAAGCTCACCCACGCAGCTCCTCTCGCCAACATGTCTGCTTGCAACTCAGGACGCGCGCATAGGGGTCTGCTTAGGGCGCGGGCTCCCCGCTTCTTTAAAGGGGCAGTGTGCACACTTCTGAAATGTCCCCAGCCAATAGCTGGGAGACAGATATTTAAGGTACCCTCCCCTATAGAAAGGTGCCTGAGCATCTTTAGTGATTAGTGTGAACACCATCATCTTAGTTTTAAAGGTCTCTATATCCGTGCTCCCTGAACCTGATCGTCCTGCCTATACCTAGTCATGATCCACCTCTCCCCCACCTGTACGTCTAACCTCTCCTCTCCAGTCCAGTCTGATACTGCACCCATGACCCTATACCAGAGTCCGTCCTCTGTTCTTGAACCTGTCCTGTCTGTAACTGTTCCAGTATCTACTCCGTCTAACTGGCCGTACAGCATACATTCCTCCAGATAACCAGTTATTGGCTGACCTTACTCTCCGAGTCCATCCCTGCCCCTTTGAACCCAGATGCTGCCTCTCTGTGGTCTGTCCTGGAGCAGCACCTGGTGTCCACCTGCAGGATCACGCATCAGTATTATCACGGTCACTGTTATTTATGCATTTCCCATACACTGTGATACAAGATCGCACATTATTTTATTTTAGCAGGATAATGCCAATGTTATTTTATGCATTTTTCATATACGTCTTACTTTTGATTTTGTACTCATCACTGACCTGCCGGGAGCCCAATTCTTGTTTTTCTGTAACTGTCTTTAAAGGCTGAGCTCTACACACACAGTTGTGCTCAAAAGTTTACATACCTCAACAAAATTTTTGCTTTCTTGGCCTTGTTTCAGAGAAAAAACTTCAAGCGGTCATTGATGTTAGAGGGGGCAATACACGGTATTAAGAACTGGGGTATGTGAACTTTTGATCTGGGTCATTTGAATGTTTTTGGTTGTCATTAAGATTTAAAAAGAGAAAAGACAGTTCTTTGACAATAAATGGCTTCACCCAACCAATAACCATAAGTGGAGAAAAAGTTTTTTCGTTATTATTCCTATTATCTGAAACAAGACCAAGAAAGGAAAAATTCTGCCGGGGTATGTAAACTTTTGAGCACAACCGTATAATATATATCTATAATATAACGCTACAAGCATCCCTCGGTCTGAAGCCTTTATAGACTGCGAAAGCGCGACACGCCTGCGCAGTCTGGCTCCAGACAGAAGAACGCATGGAGCCGTTACAGGAGTGTTACAGGAGTGTGCATGGCACCGGAGATCACGGTATGTATAGACATTGAATGCATACCGCGATCTCCGGCACCATACTTACATACTTACCTGACCGGGAGGAGCGTTGCAGTGGCGCCTCTCTTCGCCGGAGACCGGGGCAGGAGTGAAGACGTCGGAATGGGAGCATGCGCATAGCGCTATCCGGCGCCATTTTACTGAAGGCACATTTGCACTTTGTCTTCAGCAAAATGTCGCTGGACAGCAAGGTATGGACACGCGCGTACTTCAGCGCCGCACTCCTCCCCCGGCCTCCGGCAAAACAGGACACAGCAGCGCTGGAGCACAGGGAAGAAAGGTGAATGTAAGTGTTTTTTTTGTATGTGTGCAGCGTGAAAGGGATGAGGGGGCCACACATACCACAATTGGGGGATGAGGGGTACCATGCATACCAGGATTGGGGGGTGAGGGAACCATGCATACCAGGATTGGAGGTGAGGGGACCATGCATACCAGGATTGGGGATGAGGGGTGCCATATATACACCAGGATTGGGAGGGGTGCCATGCATACCAGGATAGGGATCAGGGGTACCATGCATACTAGGATAGGATGGGGGGACAGGATAGGGGCAGCACAAATACCAGGATTGGGGATGAGCGTTGCTATGCATACCAGAATTGGGGATGAGTGGTGCCATGCATACCAGGATTGGGGATGAGTGCTGCCATGCATACCAGGATTGGGGATGAGGGGTGCCATACATACCAGGATTAGGGATGAGGGGTGCCATACATACCAGGATTGGGGATGAGGGGTGCCATGCATACCAGGATTGGGGATGAGGGGTGCTATGCATACCAGGATTGGGGATGAGGGGTGCCATGCATATCAGGATTGGGGATGAGATGTGCCATGCATACCAGGATTGGGGATGGTGGGTGCCATGCATACCAGGATTGAGATGAGGGGTGCCATGCATACCAGAATAGGGATGAGGGATACCATGCATACCAGGATAGGGATGTGGGGGTGCCATGCATACCAGGATTCGGATGAGGGGCCATACATACCAGGATAGGGATGAGGGGTACCATGCATACCAGGATAAGGGATGGGGTACCATCTATACCAAGATGAGGGGAACCATATATATCAGGATAGGGATGAGGGATGGGGTACCATGCATACCAGTTTGGGGGTGAGGGGCCCATGCATACTAGGATAACGCTGAGGGAGCCATGCATACCAGGATGAGGGATGAAGGGTGCCATGCATACCAGGATTGGGGTGTGACGGGTGCCATGCATACCATGATGGGGATGAGGGGTGCCATGCATACCAGGATAGGATGGTGGGGATAGGATGGGGGAGGCACAAATACCAGGAGGGGGGCAGCACATACCAGCATGGGAGACCATATACCAATAAAAATGCTCACCACCCGGGCGTAGAACGGGTTCAATAGCTAGTAAATATATATATTTAATGATTTAAGATCATTAATTATTGTTGATGTGATGTTTTTTAAAGTATATAATATAAAATGGATCATGTAATGAGTTGCCTTATTAACTATGTTAGCACTATGATGCACTTTAACACTATATGCACTGAAGGAAAGAACTTTTTATGAGCCTTTTATGATAATTGTAATTGAAATTATCTTAATTGTAAAGCATATATATTGTTCACTTGATGTATTGAGCACTGCTTGAGAAATTTCCTCAATAGGAACGAAACGTTGCCACTGCTACCATGACTGTTTGTCAATAAACCACAATTTATTTATGAAGATTGGAGTGCTGCCTTTCTCTATATAGACTATTACTGAGGTTTGGTTGTGTGTCTGTTGCAGAATTTTTCCTTTCTTGACCTTGTTTCAGAGAATATGAATGATAACAAAAAAACTTTTTCTCCACTCATGGTTATTGGTTGGGTGAAGCCATTTATTGTCAAACTACTGTGTTTTCTCTTTTTAACCCCTTTACCCCCGAGGGTGGTTTGCACGTTAATGATCAGGCCAATTTTTACAATTGTGACCACTGTCACTTTATGAAGTAATAACTCTGAAACGCTTCAACTGATCCCGCTGATTCTGAGAGTGTTTTTTCTTGACATATTGTACTTCATGATAGTGGTAAAATTTCTTCGAAATGACTTGTGTTTATTTGTGAAAAAAATGGAAATTTGGCAAAAATTTTGAAAATTTCTCAACTTTTCAAATTTAGAATTTTCAAGCCCTTAAATCAGAAATATGTTGCACAAAATAGTTAATAAATAACGTTTACCACATGTCTACTTTACATCAGCAAAAATTATTTTTGTTACAAAGTTATAAGGGTTAAAAGTTGACAATCGATTTCTAATTTTCCCAACAAAATTTACAAAACCATTTTTAGAGACCACATCACATTTGAAGTGATTTTGAGGGGCCTTTATGACAAAATACCTTAAAGTGACACCATTCTAAAAGCTGCACCCCTCAAGGTGCTCAAAACCACATGCAAGAAGTTTATTAACCCTTCAGGTGCTTCACAGGAATTTTTAGAATGTGGAAGAAAAAAATTAACATTGAACTTTTTTCACAAAAATGTTACTTTAGACTCCAATTTTTTATTTTTGCAAGGGTAACAGGAAAAAATGGACCCCAAAATTTGTTGTGCAATTTCTCCTGAGCATGCCAATACCCCATATGTGGGGGAAAACCACTGTTTGGTCGCACAGCAGGGCTAGGAAGGTAAGGAGCGCCATTTGACTTTATGAATGTAAAATTTGCTTGAATAATTAGCTGACGCCATGTCGCGTCTGGAGAGTCCCTGATGTGCTTAAACAATGGAAATCCCCTACAACCTTCAAGTGACACCATTTAGAAAACTAGACCCCTCAGAGAACTTATCTAGATGTGTGGTGAGCACCTTGAACCCCCAGGTGCTTCACAGAAGTTTATAACATGGAGCCGTGAAAATAAAAAAATCTAACTTTTCCCACAAAATTATGTTTTAGCCCCAAATTTTTTTATTTTCACAAGGGTAAGAGGAGAAAATGGACCCCAAAAACTTTAGTGCAATTTCTCCTGAGTACGCCGATGCCCCTTATGTGGGGAAAATTCACTGTTTGGGCGCACGGCAGAGTTCAGAAGGGAAGGAGCACGGTGTGACTTTTTGAATGCAAAATTGGCTGGAATTGAGAGTGGACGCCATGTCGCGTTTGGAGAGCCCCTGATGTGAGTAAACAGTGGAAACCCCCCACAAGTGACCCCATTTTGGAAATTAGACCCCTAAAGGATTTTATCAAGGGGTATAGTCAACATTTTGAATCCAGAGGTACGACACAGAAATTGTTAACATTAGGTTATCGTATTGAATAAGTTGTCATTAGTTTTGAGAGCAAGTGCTCGCTACTTGAGTTAGCATCGGGTACTCGACTATGCACCATGTATCGCGGGTGCTCGAGTGACATGCTCGAGTCCCTGCCCGCATGTTTCACGGATGTTAGACACCCCCCAAAAAACATGCAGGGATCGCTCATGCATGGCAGGCGATCCCCGCAAGGTATTTTTGGCAGTGAAGCATATGGGGCGGAGACTCGAGTATGTCACTCGAGCACCCGCGATACTCTGTGCATACCCTAGAACCCGATGCAAACTCAAGTAGCAAGCACTTGCGCTCAACACTAGTCGCCATATAGTGATCTTTTTTTTTTCTTTACTTTTGAAAAAATTCCAACCCCAACACAACCCTAACCCCAGCACAACCCTAACCCTAGAATTTATTTTTTACGCCGTTTCTCATGCGGTGTAAGTGATAAGATGACTTTATTCTTCGGGTCGGTGCGATTACAGCGTTGCCAGATTCATATAGGTTTTTATGAATGACAGCTGTTACACAATAAAAGACATTTTTTTTGCAAAGACTAGTTTTTGCTTCGCCATATTTTGAGAGCTATAATTTTTGCATATTTCGGCAGACAGAGTCATGTGATGGCTTGTTTTTTGCGGGACGAGTTGACGTTTTTATTGATACCATTTTCAGGCAAGTGACATTTTTTGATCACTTTCTATACCAATTTTTGGGATGCAGAATAAACAAAAACCAACAATTTCGGAATAGTTTTTTTTGGGGGGGTTTTATGCCGTTCCACGTGGGGTAAAATTGATAAGGCAGCAGTGTTCTTCGGGTCAGTACGTTTACAGTGGTATCACATTTATAATTTTTTTATGTTTTGGCGCTTTTACACAATAAAAACTATTTTATGGAAAAAATATTTTTTTTTGCTTTGCTTTATTCTGACAGCTATAACTTTTTTGTGGGACAAGATAAAGTTTTCAGTGGTACCATTTTTATTTACATTTGTCTTTTTGATCGCTTTTTATTCCATTTTTTGTTTGGCGGTATGATGATAAAGCATCGTTTTTTGCTTTGCTTTCATTTAGTTTTTTTAACGTGTTCACTAAAGAGGTTACCTAGTGGGACAGTGTTATAGGTCAGGTCGTTCTGGACGCAGCGATACCAAATATGTGTACTTTTATTGTTTTGTTTTTTCATAATAATATTTATTCATGGGTAGAATATATTTTTATTTTTTGGGGATTATTTTTTTTAAATATTTTTAGAAATTTTTTTTTTTCACTTTCGGACACTTTTGGAACTTTTATACTTTGCCCCACTATGGGACTTTCACTTTTTTCAGTCTGATCGGCTGTATAGCATAGGAATGCAGCAGCATCCCGGTGCTATTACAGCCTGTCAGCGCTGCACAGAGAGAAGTTACTTTGATCGTGCACTGAACATGATTTGGGGGTTAATGTGCTGGGAGCGGTGCGGGACCGCCCCAAGCACATAGTACCAAGTGTCAGCTGTGAGAATCAGCAGACACCCAGCGGCGATCACACCCGCATAGCCTCTGTGGGGGCGAAATCGCCAACGCATGCTAATACGTATCTGGTCCATAAGGGCCAGGGCACAGATACGTATTAGTTCACCCCATGTCAGAAAGGGGTTAAATCTTAATGACAACCAAAAACATCCAAATGACCCTGATCAAAAAAGTTCACATACCCTGGTGATTTTGGCCTGATAGCATGCTCAGAATTTATTTGACACAAATGGGTTTGAATGGCTACTAAAGGTAGCAGCCTCACCTATGACCTGTTTGCTTGTAATTAGTGTGTGTGCATAAAAGCTGAGTGAGTTTCTGGGATCTAGACAGACTCTTGCATCTTTCATCCAGCCCCTTTAACACATACCACGATTCATGATGCACAGATACCGCAGAGAAATATATATATAGTACAATGCAAAGATTTCACTTCTTACATTACATGAGCGATATCTATTGTAAATTCCACAATAGCTCAGAAACCTGCAAATCGCTCCACACAGTATACAGGACCCCATAAAATGCTCCATACAGAACACTGGCCCCCATAAAATGGTCCATACAGAATAATGGCACCCATAAAATGCTCTATACGGAATACTGGCCCCCATATAACGTTCCATACAGAATACTGGCTCCCATATAATGCTCCATACAGAATACTGACCTCCATAAAACGCTCCATACAGGATACTGGCCCCCATATATTGCTCCGTACAGGATACTGGTCCCCTTATAACGCTCCATACAGGATACTGGCCCCCATATAATGCTCCATGCAGGCTGTTCCCCCCACATAATGCCCTATGCAGGCTGTTCCCCCCCCTTATAATGCCCTATGCAGGATGTCACCCCCCCATATAATGCCCCATGCAGGATGTCACCCCCTATATAATGCCCCATGCAGGATGTCACCCCCTATATAATGCCCCATGCAGGATGTCACCCCCATATAATGCCCCATGCAGGATGTCCCTCCCACCCATATAATACCCCATGCGGGATGTTCCTTTCCCCCCCATATAATGCCCCATGCAGGATGTCCCTTTCCCCACCATATAATGCCCCATGCAGGATGTCCCTTTCCCCACCATATAATGCCCCATGCAGGATGTCCCTTTCCCCCCATATGATGCCCTATGCAGGATGTCCCTTTCCCCCCCATATAATGCCCCATGCAGGATATCACCCCCCTCTTTATAATGCCCAATGCGAGATGTCACCTCCCCTCATTAAAATGCCCCATGCAGGATGTCACTCCCCCTCTTTATAATGCCCCATGCAGGATGTCACCTCCCTATATAATGCCCCATGCAGGATGTCACCCCCCATATAATGACCCATGCCTCCATACATTAAAAAAAAAAAAACACAAATACTCACCTCACTCCTCCTCACCGGCTGCCGCTGCTCAGGTCTGGACACCAGCGTTATTGGCGTCTTCCCGCTCTGCGCTGCCTGTGATGGCTCAGGGGAGGGCGTGGTGGAAAGACGTCACTGCACCGTCTGACCTGAGACGTCACAGAAAGAGCACAGCAGGAAGACGGCGGATCTGCGGACGCACAGCGAGAGGTAAGTATTCGGCTGCAGGGGCCCTGAGCAAGCGGGGGAGAAGGGCGGGCGCTGGCACCGCTCTCCTTCGCCCATAGCCCGGAGCGGTGCCCGACCGCGTGTAGGCCCCCCGCCTGCACAGGGCCCCGGCACTTGCCCGGGTGCTGACGCCGACCTTGCATCCAGCCACTTACGTTTCTGGATTGTGAGTTATGGAGAAAGCAAAAGAATTGTCAACGGATCTACAGGAAAAAGGTAGTTGAGTGGTATAACACAGGAAAGGGATACAAAAAGATATCCAAGGAATTTATAATGCCAGTCAGCAGCTTAAACTGTGATTAACAAATGGCAAATCAGTCACAACTGCCAGGAAAATTGTCCGGGATGCAAAGAAAAACCCACAAATAACATCAGCTGAAATTTAGGACTCTCTGAAAACTAGTGGTGTGGCTGTTTCAAGATGCACAATAAGGAGGCACTTGAAGAAAAATGGGCTGCATGGTCGAGTCGCCAGAAGAAAGCTATTACTGCACAAATGCCACAAAGTATTTCGCCTACAATACTCAAAACAGCACTGGGACAAGCCTCAAAACTTCTGGAACAAGGTAATTTGGAGTGATGAGACCAAAATTGAACTTTTTGGCCACAACCATAAACGATACATTTGGAGAGGTCAACAAGGCCTATAATGAACGGAACACCATTCCTACTGTAAAGCATGGAGGTGAATCGCTGATGTTTTGGTGATGTGTGAGCTACAAAGGCACTTGTAAAAGTTGAAGGAAAGATGAATGCAGCACCTTATCAGCAAATACTGGAGGCAAATTTGCACTCATCAGCCTGGAAGCTGTGCATGGGACGTACTTGGACATTCCATCCAAAACACAAGGCCAAGTCGACCTGTCATTGGCTACAGCAGAACAAAGTGAAGGTTCGGGAGTGGCCATCTCAGTCTCCTGACCTCAATATCATTAAGCCACTCTGGGAAGATCTCAAGCGCGCAGTTCATGCTAGACAGCCCAGGAATTTACAGGAACTGGAGGCTTTTTGTCAAGAAGAATGGGCAGCTTTACCATCTGAGAAAATAAAGAACCTCATCCACAACTACCACAAAACACTTCAAGCTGTCATTGATCTTAAAGGAGCAATACATGGTATTAATAACTGGGGTATGTGAACTTTTTATCAGGGACATTTGGATGTTTTTGTTTGTCATTAAGATTTAAAAAGAGAAAACACAGTAGTTTGACAATAAATGGCTTCACCCAACCAACAACCATGAGTGGGGGAAAAACTTTTTTATCTTCATTCATATTCTCTGAAACAAGGCCAAGAAAGCAAAAATTCTGTCGGGGTATATATGTATGTATGCATGTATATGTATGTGTGTGTATATATATATACATGTACAGTACAGACCAAAAGTTTGGACACACCTTCTCATTTAAAGATTTTTCTGTATTTTCATGACTATGAAAATTGTACATTCGCACTGAAGGCATCAAAACTATGAATTAATACATGTTTTTCTTTACTTAGCTGCTTTTTTCTTGCCATAATACAAATTCTAACAGTCTATTCAGCAGGACTATCAGCTGTGTATCCACCAGACTTCTGCACAATACAACTGATGGTCCAACCTCATTTATAAGGCAAGAAATCCCACTTATTAAACCTGACAGGGCACACCTGTGAAGTGAAAACCATTTCCGGTGACTACCTCTTGAAGCTCATCAAGAGAATGCCAAGAGTGTGCAAAGCAGTCATCAAAGCAAAAGGTGGCTACTTTGAAGAACCTAGAATATAAGACATATTTTTAGTTGTTTCACACTTTGTTGTTAAGTATATAATTCCACATGTGTTAATTCATAGTTTTGATGCCTTCAGTGTGAATGTACAATTTTCATAGGTATGAAAATACAGAAAAATCTTTAAATGAGAAGGTGTGTCCAAACTTTTGGTCTGTGCTGTATATAGCACCAACATATTCTGTGGGGTTTGGGACTTCACAATCCATATAAGTCCTACAAAAATATGGAGTTTCCTATATAGATTAGGGGATATGGTCCCTTTATCCACATTACACTTGTTGTTTGAATAATAATTATAGAACCACTGTGAACAGTGTTTGGGAGGCTGGGTTTGGTACTGCCCAAAAAGTTGATCGTCAACAGATTAAGAAACAGACAAGACTCCTTGGATGTAAGGCTTATGATTGTTATTGAAAAGAAGTGTGGTTTTTTTTGGTAAATGATATTTATGTAATGTCAGCAATGTATTTTGGACATTAAGTTATTTGGTTATTATAACTGTAACAGATTAAAATAAAAAATTGAGAAGGAAAATTTACGGTTTTCATTTAGTTCCATAATAATCCTGCATTAATAGCTGTCCAATAATTATGCATACAGATATTCTCCTAAGAAAGAGAAAACCTAACTTTTACTTTCCCAAAATATTCAGGTTAATTAACCATTTGGATTGACTGACACTGCTGTAGTTGTTTAGTAATAAAATGAGTCATCAAAAATACAAACTACCTAATAATTGTGCAAACAGTGTATATCTGGTAAAAAAGGTCTTTTTCAATATGAATCTATTTTAAACTGACTGCTGCATGATTATATACTTTTTCTGTTCCACATGAATTAGTCTCACATCTCATAACCTCGTCTTATGCACTGTGACTCTTCAGAGACTGATTTTTCGACTTAAGGACACGTTCACATGTTCAGTAATTTACATCAGTATTTGTAATCCAAAACCAGGAGTGGAACAATCAGAGAAAAAGTCTAACAGAAACAAGTCACCACTTCTGTATTTGTCACCCACTTTTAGTATTTGTAAGCCAAAACCAGATGTGAAATACTGATCAAATACTGAACATGTGAATGTGGCCTAAAAGGTAGCATTTGTTATAGTTGATAGTTGTCGGCCGATCAATAGTTCAGCAGGCAGCCATCTCTTAAAGAAGTTGTCCAGTACTTTATATTACCCCCCAATGTATCCCCCCGGGGCCCCTAAGACTTTTTGTAAATACCTTCCGTTGCAGATACTGCCTGTGAGCGGCGCTATCACTGGCTTATCACAGGCATCACGTGACCCCACGCTGACGTCACAACAAGTGAGGCGTGACTTCCAGCGGTGGCTGCTGGGTTGTGGGTGGGGTCACCTCCCTGCGTCACACCCAGCATCCACTGTGTGCTTTCCCAATGAATGGGGACAGGCAGAGTGAGAGGTGGATGCCAGGTGTGATGCGGGGGGGAGGGGGTAAGGAGGGTAATCCCGCCCACAGCCCAGCAGCCACCGTGCAGAAGACAGAGACCCCCGGCTGCTGCCAGCACTTGTTGTGACGTCAGCGGATGTCAGAGCCGGCTGCAGCCAGGGGTCACGTGATGCCTGTGAGCGGCCAGTGATAGCGCCGCTCACAGGCAGTATCTGCAATGTAAGGTAATTATAAAAATCCTTAGGGGCCCCAGGGGCATACATTGGGGGGTGGGGGGGGGGGTAATATAAAGTACTGGACAACCCCTTTAAATAACAAAGATCAGCAGTCGAAATCAGACATTCCGGATCATTTTTTTTGTCTCCTCACATCTCTCGGGGAGACTCCCATACATATTTGGCTGTTGGCCAATCCCACCTGGGGGTTCGGATGAAGTTAGTCAAATGAGTATGGGGATCATTATTCTCAGAGAAATATATTACTCACAACGCATAAGAACTGCCATTCTACTGGCTTCTTTAGTACTGTCTGTCAACTTCAGATGCAGAACGTTTGCAATGATTGCCAAAAGATTAACCTATTTACTTGGTCAAGTCAAACGATCTTGGTCAACTAGACAGTGGTAGAATGGGGACATCACTTCAGGTCTCTGCTAAGCCGTCAGAGCAAATTGTGCTGGACCCAGGGGGTGCGGTAGGTACCTAGAACTAAGTCCATTGTTTTTTACCAATCCAAACTTTTATTTTGCTCAAACAACACCCCCCAATTGGTTTTCATTATAGTACTTATTTACATACAGTATATAGGTGTTGTACACTCCATTCAAATGTATGATTAATTCTATTGAGGGGGCAACTCACATGGGTTTATATTTACACGCTTTTGTAGGCTTTATTAGGTTTTAGATTATATAGTGAAACGTGTAGAGCAGTAAGCTGTGTTAGAGCAAAGAGTTATGAAATGATTGTGAGCCAACACCACCTACTGGGATCTCTGGTATTAAGAACATGCATGCTAGTCAGTCTCTGGCCAGGGGCCGTCCTGGTTAATAAAAGTAAGTAGGCTTAGCTGGAATATGCTGACCTCAAATTTAGGAGCATATTACACTCACAGATCTGTTTTAATACTTTCAATTTCCTTTTACATTTTCAAGTTATTTTAAAATAGTACATTTTTTATATATGTTAATGTGATGAGCTGTGAGGGTTCTCAAAAGACACTAGAAGCAAGAACGTACTGACATGTTTAATGTAGGTATGGAAAAACTGATTCCAACCTTCTAAATAACACTTGTGGTGACTGGAGGAAAGGCGCTGGCAGAATGTAGTGTTGGATTAATGGATTGCTTTCACTGCAACATTTTTTCATATAGGGAAATATTTCTCAAAGGCTTTCACAAGGACAAATAAGTGTAAAAATCAAATCCCCGCCCCAAAGGAAGTGGACATACTGTCATGACAAAAGACTACTTCTACACGTCGGTCTAAAACCTCACCTCTGCTCTGTTGAATCGAGGATTATTTCCAATTCGTTCCATAATAGCAGGGACAACCTAAATGTTCAAAAGAATAAAATACAGCAATAGGCTTAAAAATGCATAACATATAAAACAATTGATTCATGAGATAAAACATTTTTAAACGATGCTGAAGAAAAGTTGAACACAGGAGTTACTGAACGAAGCGCCATTGCTTCCAAATATCCCAACATTGCAATTCCTTATGCAAAGTAAATTGGTAACTGCCAATGCAAATACCTAGCCAAGTTTATTTATGAAAAATTGGACATTTTATGAAAATTTGGAAAAATTTGTAATTTTCGAACGTTGAATTTTTATGCCCTTAAAACAGTTAGTCGAAACACTAAAAATAATTAACAACATTTGCCACATGCTTACTTTACATCAAGACCAGTTTTTAAACATTTCTTTATTAGAAATAAAAAAAGTTTTAGGGGGCAACTGAAGGAGTGAGCTCCCTGTCCAGCAGCTTATAATCCTTCAAATACAAAGGCTTTTAACCTCCATCCGCCACCCTATACACCTGTATAGGTGTTTATAAAAGTGAGTCGGAGTCGCTACGTTGCTGAAGTGGTCTGAAGCCTACCAGACAGCCTGAAGCCTCGACCTATCCTAGACCGCCACACGCCAAGTCCGCAGCCCCCTGGAGAAACCCACTGGACGGACCTGATCTTACCAGGGTTCATATCCAGAGCAGGGGGACACCGAGGGCTTCGGCATTGGAAGCACCAGACATTGAGCCCATTGGGACACTCGCCTATCCCGGTTCCTTGTGCTGTGGTGGCCGGTTCCTGCAGCCGCCTTGCTCCCTGCTCTAGTGCTGCTGACGTCAGACGAGGCGGACCGGAGACAAGAGAGTCCGGGACCTGAGATCTACGTTCTCACGCGCTGGGTGAGTGCCGGAGACTGAGGCCTGAGGTGCCTGTAATTACGCCATCTTGCTTCAGTTGTGATATGCATGGGGGAGCTCACAGTGGGGCAGCTGTAAAACCCCAAGGGGAGGCTATTATATTACAATCGTACCTGGACTGCCCCCAGTTTAAAAATATACTTACAGACACTGTCTGGCTCAAGGGACACAAAAGATAAGGGACACAAATAAGACTTTCTAGGGAGATAACAATATACTCCCCCTTCTCTCCCTTTATTCCCCAACGGATCTCCTATAAGGCCTCTGTTCTTAAGACAAGATCTGCTCCTTATTCACATTAAGCAGGTATTAATAGTTAACAACATTCATTAACATCACTATAGTACTTTATTCAAAATAAATCAAAGAAGTACTCAATAGACTATTACATTCCATATTTCTCAAGAGAATTGTACATCATATGACAACTGGAACTTTAGCGACATCTTGTGGCCGAGAGAGAAAAACACACCATAATCTTACAAAATTTTTATTCGGCTGCTGTATACCACATAATCCCTTAATTATACTACTCAATGATATGTGAATATAATAGAAACATGTCAATCTTTATTACTAAATAACATTAAAACATTTATATTACCCCCATCCCCCAATGTATCCCCCCGGGGCCCCTAAGACTTTTTGTAAATACCTTCCGTTGCAGATACTGCCTGGCCATTATATGATACGGAATATTTGACAATGCAGTGATGTAGGGATGAATAGTCATGTGTTTGCACACACTAAGCCACTGAGGCCTTAGAAATTGTATCAGATTTGGGCACATGCTCACCACATTTTATACCTACTTTGGTCTATGAGAATCGACTTACTTTCTATTAAGGAATGGAGCTTGTTCTCCCCTTAGTGGAGCAGTTTGGTTTAGCCTGTTTGTGGATTTTGTCTGATAGTATTCCCCATTTTTAATTGGTTTTAATGTTATTTGGTAATGAAGATTGACATGTTTCTATTATATTGTTTTTTTTTACTTCCAATTTCTATAGGTTGTGATGAATTATAGGGAAGTTCCTTTAACTACTTTGGAGTTATTTAGGTTGAATCACTGATATATGAGCTTCTTTAACAATAATACAGAACTTTCACCATATGTGAGCATATACAACAGCAATATGGAACGCTATCTAATGTGACACTCCAGCAAACAGAAATCTCATCAGAATGGTTAATATAGGGGGTGGCCCCACCAGAGAAACAAATACAAACTTAAACACAAAAGGAGAGATTTGTCAAAAAAGCAAATGTTTCACACTCTGCGACTAACAAGAGCCCATCTTTCTCCAAAAAGGATCAAGGCAGCGATAATGAAGGCTCTACATTAGATTCTCTGCAGGTCTCCCGTTCTTTTATTCAAGAGGCCCTTTCTAATGCATTAGATCCACTTATGAAAGAAATTAAAGATGTAAGACGAGAAATTAACTAACTGGGAGCAAGAGTCGAATCAGTAGAAACAACTCAAGACTCGTTATGTGATTTCTCGGTGGTGGCCTCAGAAGGACTTCAAAAAGGTCAACAATATTTGAACACCGCTTTTGAAGCTCTAGAGGACCAAGAGAACAGAGGACCTCGTAACAATCTACGCATCAGACGCCTCCCTAAATCTGTTCTGCCAGAATTAAATCCCTACCACAATCAAAAATCTCTTCATCCTGTTATTAGGTGAAAAATATCAAGAAGAAATTATAATATAATCCACAGAGCATTGAGGAAGAAGCCCAAACCATCTGAACCCCCAAGAGATATAATCTGTCATCTTCTCAAATATAAAGTCAAGGAAGATATTCTCAAAAGATCAAGAGGATTAGAACACACAACCTTGGAAAATGCCCAAATCTCCATATATCAGGATATCTCTCCTCAAACTCTACAAAAAAGGAGAATTTTAAAGCCTTTAACAGATGCTCTACGCAAGAAAAAAATCTTGTACTCGTGAATGTTCCCATTTGGCATCTTTTTGTTTGAAGGAAAGAAACTGATTATTCAGTCTAAAAATGATTTCAACGAAGCATTGGCACTTATGGACCTTTCATATCTCCTCATTGAAGACTAGGATCTTCATCTCTTCTCTCAGTGCCCCCACCCTCGGTGTTTGAATCTGCCATGACTGGCTGTTGAGGCAAACAAAGGAAAAAAAATGGGGAACTCACACACAAACATCTGATACCGGACTGATGCCTGTTCTTTTTGGCTAGGTTTGCTTCCTGCTAATCTTTGGTTACCATTCTCTTCAAGTTACGTAGGGAAGGAATTTTGACTGAATCATATAGGTGCTTATGTTCAAGTCTATGCAGTCCTCATTGTCATACAGAGCTCAACTGTTCGTTGCTGATGTTGTAAGATTGCAATCTATTCATACTAAACAGAATTCCAATGTTACTGGTATAGTTACCATATTCTAATGATGCTCACCTTTTATGGGGTTGTGATAATCTCTCTGAAGCTTATAGCTTTAGTTCGTATCAATATGCTTAGTGTATCTATTGAACTAACCCTTGTTGCTCTTTTTCTCTGTTACTTGTTCCCCCACACTTCCCTTCCATTCTGTGCTACCCAGTCGTCCGGTCAAGCGTCACAGATTTGTGCCTTCAGATCTCCACATTGGATAAACAGGTACCAGGTGATGTTCACGACATACTTCTCTTCACTAAGAACCCAAACCTCGGTACACCATCAAAATATAGGTAGAGCGAGGGTCCAAGATAACATTATATCTCAAAATAATGAGTATGGCCAAGTTTATAATACTATCCTACAACATAAGGGTTATTGACGCCCCTTCGAAAGGAGGACAAATCATCAAATACTTCAAAAAGGAGAAAATCGTTTTCTGTCTAATACAGGAGACACATTTTAGACTGGGCCATATCCCGTCACTTCCTAAATCGCAGTACTCTAAATGGTTCCACAGCCCTTCCTGTTCCCAGTCAGGCAACTCTAGAGGGGTCAGTATAGGCATAAACAACCAAGTCCCATTTACCTTACTGGATCAATTGAAAGATGACAATGGAAGATACATTTTTATTAAAGTGTTACTGGGCTCCAATCCTATAACAATTGGAAATATATATGCACCAAATAATAATCATCAGATAGATTGGTTAATTGAAACATTGGATATATTACAAGATTTTATGGAGGGCATATTGATACTTGGAGGAAATTTTAATGTGGCTCTGAAACCTTCTTTAGATACATCTTCAAAAAAGTCGATATTTTCACAGAAAGCCCTTGCTAAAATCAGATACAAGCTTCATAACATATGCTTAACAGATATTTGGAGACTTGCAAACCCTACTACTAAAAGACTTTACACACTACTCAGCCCCTCATAACTCGTAATGACAAACTTTATGGGAAGCACATAAGTCATATATAAGGGAAGAATTTATTGCACTAGCCGCACACATCAAAAAAGAAGAGGATAGGGAACAGAAAGAATTACTAAACAAAATTCAAAATATTGAAAAAATGCATAAAAAAACACCTGCTATCTCACAATTCCCTTTTAAGTGAATTAAGAACAAAATTATGTAACCTACTAAACTTGCTAAACTTGCAATCAGCAAAAAGCTACCTCTTTCCAAATATAAATACTAAGCACATGGAGACAGACCTACAAAATGCATGATCACGCAAATCAAACAAAGGAAGGCAAAGTCTTTTAGTTCTAGATTGAAAGACTATAATACTACCACAATCTTTAAAACAGAAGAAATTGCATTAGAGTTCAAAAATGTTTTGAGAATCTGTATAATTTAGACACCCAACTCTCAGAACCTGTTAAAGACAAAAGAGATAAAATAAAGGCCTTTTTAAAAGATATCCCTCTACCAAAAATTTCTGAAACACAAATAGCATCCTTATGTTCTCCTATTTTGGAGAAAGAAATACACGAGGTGCTTCCATCTGCCCCAAAAATATAAATCCCCAGGTCCAGATGGGTTTTCCACCTTTTATTGCGAAACATGCAGTACTATGCTTCTTCCCTATCTAACCAAACTCTTCAACGAAGCCCTTAATGGAGCGCCCTTAAAACACCCAAACACTTGCTGCTATAATTACCATAAGGCCACAGCCCCACCATCAGTATTTGGTCAGTATTCGGTCAGTATTTTTTCTCAGGAGTGGGAGACAAAACCAGGAGTTGGTGATAAATGCAGAATTGGTGACTTGTTTCTATCATACCTTTTCTCTGATTGTTCCTCACCTGGTTTTGGCTGCCACTCCTGAGAAAAATACTGACCGAATACTGACCAAATACTGATAGTGGGGCTGCGGCCCAATACCTAAAGAAGGAAAAGATCATACCCTGAGCAGTAGTTATGCACAGGGTATGGTGGCATTCATGGGTTTTTCTTACTTTAATAGAAGGGTACCAACAATTTTGTCCATGTCTGTAATTTATATTGAGCCAAAATGGGTGTTAGCAGAGATTAGACTCTGGGGTCATATATTTTTTTTACTGCATGGCGTTGACCAACAATAAGCAGGAACTGTCACGCAGAGTAAAAAGACAAAAAAAACCTTGATTTTTCTGAGCGAGACATGTAATGACACACAGCCCTGCTCTCCTCACTGATTTCACGGCTGGCATCTATGGCGTAGAGAAGGGTTCCACCACCTGCGGCTGGGTGATTTCCATGATACACATAACAATGTGGGTTATAGTTAAACTAGTGACAAAATGTATGATTGGTGGAGGTAGGTTGAACTTGATGGACCTAGGTCTTTTTTCAACCTATGTAACTATATAACCTCCTTGCCCTTCAGATAACCTTAAGACAAAAGAAACAAACACTTCCCACCTGGTTGATGTTTCCATTCCCGATGCAATCAGTGTAAATGACCTTTCCATCTCCATGTTTCTCTAGGTGGGTAACGATCCTCTGAGAAAGGACAAAGGACAAAGTACATAATAAGAGTGAAACAATACAGTACAGTACATGAAAGAAAGTGGTTCATTTAAAAAAAAAATAATGATCGGCCTATATTGCTGTATAATAAAGTTACATTTTAAAATACAACAATTATAATTATCACTAGAGCCAGGAGGAAACTTGTATACCATAAAAACAGACCAAGCCAGTTCAAGGTCAATTACACCATTAATTTCGGATTTCCAGGAGAATCTGTATTTTCCGGGGGCCAGTACAAAACTCATCGGACTCAGTCAATACTAGCTGTTGAGCAGGACTTGGAGTCCACCTGAACAGAATTATAATTTTTTGGTTTGCCTGGATATTATGCACTTTAGTTTACATTGCACTTAGCTTGGTGAAGAGAATGTACATGCATTGATCTATATATCCCATCGTTCATTAATTGAGATGTATTTAACATTATGTATTATTGATTTAAATATTTTATGAATCATGGAGCTCTTTTGATGGAACCTCATCTTCCAGAGCAAAAAAAAAACAGCCATAGGAAATCTGATGTGAAATATCTTTCAAGAAGTCAGAAGGTCTCCATACACTTTAGGCTATGTGCCCACGTTGCAGAAATGAAGCAGAAAATTTCTGCTTCATTTCTGCAAGTCCTCTCCCGGAAAAACGCATGTGGAATTCCGCAAGCGTTTATCGCGCGTTTTCCACATGCGGAATTGCCTTGCGTTTTTAATGCATTGAATAAGGCAACTCCGCTTGCGGAAACGCAAAATTAATGGACATGCTGCAGATTTCTGAACGCAGCATAAACGCTGCGGAAAAATCCGCAGCATGGGCATAGGACTTGCGGATTCTCATTGGGGACCATGGGATGCGGATTACCAAGCGTTTTACAAGCGTTTCCGCTGCGGAAATTCCGCATCAAAAACGCTTGTAATCCGCAACGTGGGCACGCAGCCTTAGACTGGAGGCCGAGCCAGCCAATTTTGGCCGGCTTTAGTCTAATGTGTACGGAGGCCTTAAAGAAGTTGACAGCCCCCGAAATACAAATTTGTTTAAGCTAATCTTTCCTGCATGGCAATATTAGACACCTCTATACATTTTACATGTTTCTACCTTTCATTCCTCCTGAATTTTACTTAATTTCCTGCATCCAGTTTGTGTACATGCTGCTCTTCCAAATTAGGCAGCTTAGGCCATGTGCACACTGTGCGCTTGATGTGTTTTCGCTGCGTTTTTTCCATGCGGAAATGCACCAACAACGCTAGGTAATCCGTGTGCAAGTTAATGCAATGACAATCCTGAAGTGCTGTGCACATGATCAGGAATTTTCCTGACAGGATTGTCATTGCGTTTAAATCTGCAGCATGTCAATTCTTTGTGCGTTTCTGCAGCGTTTTTCACCCATAGACTTGAATTGAGTCAGTCAAATATGCAGCAAAAACACAGGTATAAAATATTTGTGGATTTGCTGTGGATGTTTGCTGCATATTTGACTGAATCAATTCAAGTCAATGAGTCAAATACGCCGCAAAAACGCACAAATAATGGTACCCGGGCCGGGAAAGACTACTCCTCCCATCATCTGACCACCGCTCCCACTGATAACAGCGGGAGCAGGCGCGGCTGAGGGGAGAAGTAGTCTTCTCAGCCAAGCCGGAGTCTGTGAGCGGTGTTTAAAAAAAAAAAAAAAAGTAAAAATCTATATTAAAATAAAAAACACCTTATTCTCACCTGTCCGGCGTCCTCCCGATGTCCCCCGTCGGTAGACTGACGGGAGCACGATCGCTCCCAGCAGTGTACATCGCTAATTAACTCAGTTGAACTCAGCCCCAGCAGTGCAGAATGTACACTGACAGGAGTGCTTACACTCCTGTCAGTGTATAGTGCGTGATTGATCTGGCTGCTGGTGAAGTGACCCGGATCACCGTGGGACACTGGGATTACGTCATGACGGTGGACAGGTGAGGGGTATGGTTGTTTTTTATTTTTGTTTTTTTACAAAAGAGGAGGGATTTGGCATTAGGTGAGTATACAGTGTTTTCTATTCTTAAATAGATTATTAAAACCGTGTGGCATTTTATTTAAATAAAAGACTTTATCTGGCCCTGTCTTTATTGAAAAACCATCAAAAACTTTACCACACAGTTAGTAATGGGGGTGTCTTATAGACGCCTCTCCATTAACAATCTTGGCTTCATATCAGCCGCCAATACAAGGCTGACATGAACCCCAACCTTATTAGCCTACTCGCCACCGTTACACGGCTGTGGGAAGAGCGGAAGCTAAGCGCCAGATTTGGCACATCTTATGGATGCGCCATTTCTGGGGCGGCCGAGAGCTGATATTATTAGCCGAAGAGGGGGCTAATATCCATGGCCCCTTCCCTGGCTTTTAATATCAGACCGCAGCTGTCTGTTTAGCCTTTTCTGGTTAGATTTTATAGGGGGACCCTAAGTCAATTTTTTTTGGAGTCCCCCTGTAATCTAGCCAGTAAAGGCTAAGCAAACAACTGTGGGCTGTTATTAATAGCCAGGGAACATTTTTGGCTAATGGCCCCTTCCCCAGCTACTAATATCAGCTCCCAGCGGTCGGCTTTCCCTCTACTGGTTATAAAAATGACGCAGGAGCCCACAACATTTTTTTGAATTTTAGGCTATTTGCCCATGATCAGGACGTAGCAACGCTTTGGACACAGCATATTTTTGCTGTGTCCAAAATGCTGCGTTCTAATTGAACGCAGGTAAATTCAGATGTGTTCACTTAACTATGCAGATTTACCACATTCAATACATTCTAGTGGTCAAATTTCTGTTGCTGAGACTAGCGACTCCGTAAGAGAATTTGACATGCTGCAGTCCTGAAAGACGCGCCGCATGTCAGTGTCCAAGGGTGATCCGCAGCCTCAGATACACACATAGTGGACATGGGATTTCTAGAAATCCCACCCACTATGCTGTAACAGCTGGCCGCTGCGGGTTTGATGCTGCATAAATAAGCAGCTTCAAACCCGCAGCAGCTCCTGATCCTGTGCACGTACCAAAACTCACCCACAGCATATCAATTTCTGTAGTGGAGACACCAGTCTAAGCCGCAGATTTTGATCAATTGAAATGTCATTATATGCGGTGGATCTGCATGCATTGACAACAAAAGTGCAGCATTAAAACACAGCGTTTGGATGCAGTTAAAATACGCTGCGTCCATAGCACTGCTGGTTGCTGATCGTGGGGACGTAGTGGAATAAACAGCTGTGTAGCGCCGGCGTCCCTGCCCTCTGCTAGGCAGGGACGCTGTTCCCCTCACCTCTCTGCTCCGTGCCCGGCGTCCTCCTCCCGCTCTGCTGGCAGCGCACGCTCCTTCCCGGCCACTGTGCTTAGGGCGCGCGCGCTCTCCCTCCCTCTTAAAGGGGCCGCGCGCGCCGTCCTAAGGAGTCCCCGGCCAATGGCCGGAGGACTTCACCATATATAAGGCACCTCCTCCAAAATGGAGGTGCCCGAGCAATGTTGTTGCACTGTTCACTACTCTGCTTCAGCCCTCAGGTCCCGTTGCCAGTTACCTGCCAGATACCTGCCAGATTCCTGCCAGCTTGCTGTCTTATTCCTGCCTGATATTCTGCTACCTGCCTGCTAGCCTGAGGTCCGACGGTCTGCCTTACTACTCCTGTCAGTCTGTCTAAGGACCAGCTTGCCCGCTCACCTGGGAGCGCACATCAACTACCTGCCTGCTTGCCTGAGGTCCGACGGTCTGCCTTCCAACTCTTGTCAGTATGTCTATGGACCAGCTTGCCCGCTCACCTGGGAGCGCACATCTGCTACCTGCCTGCTAGCCTACCTGGAGGCTCTGCCGTCACGTGCTGTGACCACCTGCCTGTCCAGTGACTCCTGCCCGCTCACCTGGGAGCGCTCATCTGCTGCCTGTCTGCTAGCCTACCTGGAGGCTCTGCCGTCACGTGCTGTGACCACCCGCCTGTCCAGAGACTTCTGCCCGCTCACCTGGGAGCGCTCATCTGCCGCCTGTCTGTTGGTCTTCCTGGAGGCTCCGCCGTCACATGCTGTGACCACCCGTTTATCCAGAGACTCTCGCCTGCTCACCTGGAAGCTCACGTCTACCATCAGCCGCCACAGGTCGTACCAACCCTTTACCCAGAGACTGCCCCGGTCACTTGCCGTGACCATCTGTCCGTTCACCCAGAGACTGCCCCGGTCACTTGCCGTGACCATCTGCCCGTTCATCCAGAGACTGCCCCGGTCACTTGCCGTGACCTCCTGCCCGTTCTTCTAGAGACTGTCCCGGTCACCTGCTGTGACTGCCTGCCTGGTCGCCACCCGCTCCCTTACAAGGACTGCCCCCTTGTATAGTAGCTCAGAGGTTCCGCCTCCCAGACCCGTTACAGTTTGCTCGGGCCATGGAACCCGGTGGCACCCAAGCTCCCTCGCTCTCGGACCTGTGTCATGAACTGTCCCGTCAGAGGTCCCAACAGGAGTCCATCCCGGGTCACCTGCGGAATGTCAATTCTCGCCTGGACACTCTGACTGCTCCGCCAGCAACCTCCGCCAGTGCCATGACTCGCAATCCGGCAGCTCCGCTGTCCACTAATACCATGGTATCCTACCCCGGACCCCGGCTTTCTGCACCTCCTCGCTTCGGAGGCGACTCCGCCCAGGCTCGGGGCTTCATAAATCAGTGCACCCTGCACTTTGAACTCCTGTCCCACCAGTTTAACTCCGACCGGGCCAAAATTGCCTTCATCATGTCCCATCTCACCGGGGAGGCCCTGGCCTGGCTAAATCCTCTATGGGAGAGAGGAGACCCCCTGGTGTCCGACTTGCCTGCCTTTCTCATGGCTTTCCGGAAAGTCTTCGACGAACCCGGACGGAAGACCTCATCCGCATCATCACTGCTACGAATCCGTCAGGGAAGTCTCACCGTGGGCCAATATGCCATACGGTTCCGTACCCTTGCCTCGGAGCTGGCCTGGGATAACGACGCTCTGGTATCCGTCTTCTGGGAGGGTCTGTCCGGCCGTATTAAAGATGAACTTGCCGGTCGGGACATTCCTACCACTCTCGATGACCTAATAACTCTTGCCACCCGGATTGACCTACGGTTCCAGGAGCGTGCCAAAGAGGTCACCCGTGAGAGGAGGTTTCCACGTCTAGCTCCTACTTTTCAGAAATCCGTCTCTCCCCAGGTACACTCTCCTGAGCCTATGCAGGTCGACCAGACCAAGATGGTCAAAACCCGTCAGGACTTACGCCGTGCCGAGGGGAGCTGCTTCTACTGTGGCAGTAAGGAGCACCGGATCCGTGCCTGCCCGGAGAGGTCGGGAAACGCCTGTGTCTAGGTTCGCTCAGAGAGGTCGACCTAGACAAGAATAAATCCTCTCCATCTCTGCTGCTGTCAGTCTCAATTGTCTGCGGGGAGAACCGTTATTTCGAACTAGCCCAACTTGACTCTGGAGCAGCCGGGAATCTTATTTCACAGTCCCTGGTAGAGAAATACCGCATCCCCACCAAACCTCTGGCTGTACCCTTGTCTGTTGCTGCCGTGGATGGGGGTCTCTTACCACGCCCCATCCAACTCATCACCGAATCCATTACTCTGCAGGTGGGAATGCTGCATTCTGAGAGTATCTCCTTTCATGTTCTGCCTGGACTCTCTCACGCCCTCTTGCTAGGTCTACCTTGGCTCCAGAGACATGCACCCGTGCTTGACTGGCAGACCGGAGAAGTCCTTCGCTGGGGACAGGACTGCCATAAGACCTGTCTGGTTCCCGTCCATCCCGTCCGTCCTTCTCCTACCCCAGCTAATCTACCTGGACTTCCGATTCCTTATTGGTCTTATGCTGTCTTTAATAAAAAGGAGGCAGAGACACTACCCCCTCATAGACCATACGACTGCCCTATCGACCTGTTACCTGGTACTACTCCTCCCCGTGGGCGTATTTATCCATTATCCGCTGCTGAGACCCGGTCGATGTCCGAATATATTGAGGAGAATCTGGCCAGGGGATTCATCCGGAAATCTACCTCCCCGGCGGGAGCAGGCTTCTGTTTCGCCAAAAAGAAGGACGGCTCTCTCCGTCCCTGTATAGACTATAGAGGCCTTAACCAGATCACGGTGAAGAATAAGTACCCCCTTCCGCTCATTCCGGAGTTATTTGATCGTCTGAGGGGGGCTAGAATCTTCACCAAACTGGACCTCCGTGGGGCGTACAACCTGGTTCGTATCCGTCAGGGGGATGAATGGAAGACGGCATTCAACACCCGGGACGGCCACTATGAATATCTGGTAATGCCCTTTGGTCTCTGTAACGCTCCTGCCATCTTTCAAGAGTTGGTCAATGACATCTTCCGGGACCTTCTCTACTCCTGCGTAGTGGTGTACCTGGACGACATCTTGGTCTTCTCTCCGGATCTCCAGACTCACCGGAGGGACGTTCGTCAGGTCCTGCTCAGGCTCAGGCAGAATCACCTCTTCGCTAAATACGAGAAGTGCCTCTTTGAGCAGACCTCGCTTCCGTTTTTGGGCTACATTATTTCTCAGACCGGCCTACGAATGGATCCAGAGAAACTGTCTGCCATCGAGAAATGGCCTCGACCGGAGGGGTTGAAGGCCATTCAGCGGTTCCTGGGCTTCGCCAACTACTACCGCCTCTTCATACCGCACTTCTCTTCCCGGACTGCCCCAATTTCCGCGCTCACCCGTAAGGGTACTAATCCCAAAGAGTGGCCGCCCGAAGCAGAGGAGGCCTTTCTTTCCTTAAAACAGGCCTTCTCTTCCGCCCCGGTGCTGCATCGCCCGGACGGCAACAAGCAGTTCTTCCTGGAAGTTGACGCCTCCTTCTCTGGAGCCGGAGCGGTACTTACTCAAAAATCATCTTCCGGGAGGATGGTAACTTGCGGCTTCTTCTCTAAACTCTTCTCCTCCTCAGAGCACAATTATTCCATAGGAGACCGAGAGTTATTGGCCATCAAACTGGCATTGGAGGAGTGGCGTTACCTGCTCGAGGGGGCTCTTCACCCGGTAATAATTTACACTGACCACAAGAACTTGGCTTACCTCCAGCATGCCCAGAGACTTAACCCGCGCCAAGCCCGGTGGTCCTTGTTTTTTGCTCGCTTTGATTTTGTTCTTCATTTTCGCCCGGCTGACAAAAACGTCAAGGCGGACGCCTTGTCTCGATCCTTTCTGGTGTCTGATCTCGAGGAAGATCCGAAACACATCATCGATCCCGCCAGAGTAATGCAGGTGGCTCCCGTGAGTCTAAATCGTCTCCCTCCCGGAAAGACGTTCGTATCAGTACCTGATCGGGAGAAGATCCTTCACTGGGGTCACTCGTCTAAACTGGCTGGCCACGCCGGTCAGAAAAAGACCCTCCAGCTTATTACCCGGCACTACTGGTGGCCTACCCTGCACAAGGACGTAATAGACTTTGTTTCTGCCTGTGTGTCCTGCGCCCGCAACAAGGTTCCGAGACATCTGCCAGCCGGTCGCCTCCTTCCGCTTTCTGTACCTGCTGCCCCCTGGCAGCATATAGCAATGGACTTTATAACTGACCTCCCAGTCTCTGCCGGTTGTACGGTCATTTGGGTGGTCGCTGACCGCTTCTCCAAGATGGCTCATTTCGTTCCCCTGCCAGGCCTCCCGTCTGCACCCGAGCTAGCTAAAGACTTTATTCGTCACATCTTTCGTCTTCATGGCCTGCCCCTCCACATCGTGTCGGATCGTGGGGTACAGTTCACCTCACGCTTCTGGAGAGCCACTTGTAAACTGCTAGACGTCACCCTGGACTTCTCTTCCGCTTACCACCCACAGTCCAATGGTCAAGTGGAGCGGATCAATCAGAACCTGACCAGTTACCTCCGGCACTTCGTTAATGCCCATCATTCAGACTGGGTGGATCTCCTACCATGGGCCGAGTTCTCTTATAACAATCACGAGAGCGAACCCTCCTCCAAATCCCCGTTTTTTGTAGTCTTCGGTCAGCATCCTCGGATTCCTTTTCCTGTCTCCACCTCTGTGGACAACCTGGCTGCGGAATCTCTCGTTAGCAAATTTTCCTCCATTTGGGAGAGTACCCGATCCGCACTCCTTCAGTCGTCCGAACGGATGAAAAGACACGCTGACAAAAAACGCCTGGATCCTCCACAATTTCATCCTGGAGTTAAAGTCTGGCTCTCATCTAAATATGTCCGACTCAAGATACCTTCTTACAAGTTAGGGCCTCGGTTCATCGGTCCTCTGGAGGTCATCAGTCAGATCAACCCGGTGGCCTATAAATTGAAACTCCCGGCCAACTTACGGATCCCTAACTCCTTCCATGTATCTCTCCTCAAACCTGTGGTACTTAACTCTTTTTCCAAGTCTACAGGTACGCCTCCTGCTCCGGTTTCTGCTGAGGACGAGTTTGAGGTAGAGAACATTCTTGCCACCAAAAGGGTAAGAGGAAAGACCTTTTTTCTAGTAGATTGGAAGGGGTTTGGTCCTGAGGAGAGAACGTGGGAGCCCCGGGAGAACATCCATGCCCCGCTCATCCTTGCTAAATTTCTGTCTGGCCTAAAAAAGGGGGGGCCTAAAGGGGGGGGTACTGTAGCGCCGGCGTCCCTGCCCTCTGCTAGGCAGGGACGCTGTTCCCCTCACCTCTCTGCTCCGTGCCCGGCGTCCTCCTCCCGCTCTGCTGGCAGCGCGCGCTCCTTCCCGGCCACTGTGGTTAGGGCGCGCGCGCTTTCCCTCCCTCTTAAAGGGGCCGCGCGCGCCATCCTAAGGAGTCCCCGGCCAATGGCCGGAGGACTTCACCATATATAAGGCACCTCCTCCAAAATGGAGGTGCCCGAGCAATGTTGTTGCACTGTTCACTACTCTGCTTCAGCCCTCAGGTCCCGTTGCCAGTTACCTGCCAGATACCTGCCAGATTCCTGCCAGCTTGCTGTCTTATTCCTGCCTGATATTCTGCTACCTGCCTGCTAGCCTGAGGTCCGACGGTCTGCCTTACTACTCCTGTCAGTCTGTCTAAGGACCAGCTTGCCCGCTCACCTGGGAGCGCACATCAACTACCTGCCTGCTTGCCTGAGGTCCGACGGTCTGCCTTCCAACTCTTGTCAGTCTGTCTATGGACCAGCTTGCCCGCTCACCTGGGAGCGCACATCTGCTACCTGCCTGCTAGCCTACCTGGAGGCTCTGCCGTCACGTGCTGTGACCACCTGCCTGTCCAGTGACTCCTGCCCGCTCACCTGGGAGCGCTCATCTGCTGCCTGTCTGCTAGCCTACCTGGAGGCTCTGCCGTCACGTGCTGTGACCACCCGCCTGTCCAGAGACTTCTGCCCGCTCACCTGGGAGCGCTCATCTGCCGCCTGTCTGTTGGTCTTCCTGGAGGCTCCGCCGTCACATGCTGTGACCACCCGTTTATCCAGAGACTCTCGCCTGCTCACCTGGGAGCTCACGTCTACCATCAGCCGCCACAGGTCGTACCAACCCTTTACCCAGAGACTGCCCCGGTCACTTGCCGTGACCATCTGCCCATTCACCCAGAGACTGCCCCGGTCACTTGCCGTGACCATCTGCCCGTTCATCCAGAGACTGCCCCGGTCACTTGCCGTGACCTCCTGCCCGTTCTTCTAGAGACTGTCCCGGTCACCTGCTGTGACTGCCTGCCTGGTCGCCACCGCTCCCTTACAAGGACCGCCCCCTTGTATAGTATCTCAGAGGTTCCGCCTCCCAGACCCGTTACAAGCTGTGAACTGCTATTAATAGCCAGGGAACATTTTTGTCTAATGGCACCTTCCTGGGCTAAATACAGCAGCTCTCCCCTGCCCCAGAAATTACATGAATGGGAATGCTAATGAGATTGGCTTTATGGGATTATCTTACACCTAGCCCTTTTGTTTGGTGATGAAAAGGTGTCAATCAGACCTTTTCATTACTAACCCTAAGTAAACTAAAGTAAAGAGTTAAATAAACACACACTCAGAGAAACACTTTATTTGAAACATAACAGATACATTCTTTAATCATTTAAATGAAACAATGTATTCACCCCAGGTCCAAAGGTAATCAAAGGATTAAAGTGATGCCCCACGTTTCTTTTTTTCAAATATCTTTATTTAGCTCCAAAAGGCATTAATTGATGTACAAAATCGCAGCACAACGCGTGTCTTTTCTGCAGCGTTTTTCCAGGCAGGAGATGCAGAAACCATAAGAAATTTCTGCATTAAAATCCTGAACGTGCGCACATAGCCTTACTATGCATTTTTGTGAACCTCAAATCCAGAGCTAGCACCTGCCTAATTCTCCAGCAATGCCCACTGCCCATCCACTACATACATATTGGCTATTTTGAGTCTGCCCAGCACTGATTTCTGTTATCACTCCAGCATTGGAAGTGTTACAGAGCAATGATCCTGTGTGCCCTCATCTGTGGCAGTGCAGCACTAATCACCTCAATGTTTGTGTTTGTGTGTATCCATGTCCATAGTAGATGTACATTTTTTTAGCCAAAACACAACACAGTCTATTCTATGTTAGGGCTGCACAATGTTTTGGTCACAACATAGAACAAAGTTTGGCAGTTTGACCTATGCCGTGGCTACATTGTAGCATGATGCAAGTGAGTAGGGTCCACATTATGACCCTTGCGGTACTGTGACAAGTTTTGAATTTTTGCAACCTGCTTGTCACGATACCCTAGGGGGTCGAAGAAGCTTACAGTGATTTTGTGCTGCACAACCTGTGCCGTGGCCAATATCACCAAGCCCAAACCCAGCATTAGCAATAAGTAATATAAAGCTGAATAAAAATATTCAATGTCCATGTAAGGACTCTATAGCAAATTTGTAGGAAAAGTGGATGTGATCCCGAGCTGCCAACAGTCCAACATCAGATAGAATACCAAGAAAGTATGAATGTGGTTTTTATTTGTCAGTGCGATTTGAAGTATACAAACTTCTTCATCAGGATAAAACAAAATAATGTCATTTATAATCTTGGCTCACTGATTATCTCGGTTCCCCAGATCTCAATCTGCCCATGCGCCCCCTCTGGCGCCAATTTTCCCGAAGCTCACTGCAAGGAAAATCAATAGGAAGGGGACTCCGCTCACCGCTAATATTTTATGAAAGCCCAGGGCCCGCGAGGTCATCCCACCTGCCAGCCCTGGGTCTGCAGCATTACCCCACTTCTGCACCAACGACCCTGCATCCTGTAACCCCACTCCACCCATCTACCCTCCCCGGTAAGCCAACTTAAGATTATAAGACGCACCCCCATTTTCCTCCCAAATTTGTTTTTCCAGAGCCCATGACAGCACACCTGAGAGAGGGATCCGTCCACCAAGGACAGGAAACCTACTGAAATAAAAGGGCAGTACCTCAGTTGGGTCACAGAGCATGAGAGGACCTCCAAATAATTATTTATACAACCAACACTAAATCAACACTTCACCAAACACTAATTAATTTCTATAGTGAACACCAACTCAGTGAGAAGAGGAGGGGGGGGGACGTACGGGTGCTGTCAAGGGCTCTGGAAAAAACATCTACGGGTAAGTAACCTTGATATTTTCCTTTCACCCATGACAGCACACTTCAGAGATTTATAGAGAAACAAAATCACCTTCGGGAGGGACCACCGCTTGCAGCACCCTTCTACCAAAGGTTAGGTCAGCAGAGGAGGATAGATCCAGTCTATAGTGCTTGCAGCCTTACAAATCTGGTCAGTGGATACTTCTCTGCTTTTTCTGCCCAGGAGGTTGGAAAATCACTGTGGAGTAAGCTAAACTAATAGCTTCCCTAATCCATCACGCTATAGTACTTTACACTCTTTCCTGTAGGCCTGAAAAGCTACAAACAAGGATTAGCTCTCTCCCCACCGACTGGTGACAGACATATATTCTAAAAATGTTCTTCTGACATCTAGGCTATGAAACTTTTCCTCCTCTGGTTCTCTAGGATTATTACAAAAGGAAGGTAGAATGATCTCCTGACTCCTATGGAACCTCATATTTATCTTGGGGAAATGGGATTGTGTCAAGACCAGATCCGGCCTATCTTCATAAACCAAAGTATAAGGAGGGTCCACTGATATGGCTTGAATGTCGCCAACCCTACGGGATGAGGTCAGTGCTACCAATATGTATGGTTTGCAGGGCAAGATATTTAACCAATGATTATTGTAATGGTTCAAACGGATCCTTGGTTAACGGCTCCAGAACCATTATTAGGTGCCAAGGAAGAGCTCTTGGATTGGGGACGGGTCTAGATCTGTTGCAGGATCTGATGAGTCTCGATATCCACCTGTTACCTGACAGATTACAATTGTATAATGCTCCCAGGGCTGAAATTTGAACCTTAAGGGTATTAATAGTTAATCCTAGGTCTAATCCTTTCTGGAGACATTCTAAAATTGTTTTAATTGGAACCTTCCCCCCCTAATCTCTCTCCTGAAAAGTCTAAAAACTTTTTCCAAGTTCTGCCATACATTTTTGTTGTTACTTGCTTTCTACTCTTCAATAAGGTGGAGACTAACCCTGGGGAAAAACCTTTTTGCCTCAGCAGTGCCCTTTCAAATTCTATGCTGTTAGATGGAAACCCTTCACCTGAGAGAGACAGATTGGACCCTGAGTGAAAAGGTCCGGGATCTCTGGTAAGATCCAGGGATCGGACATGGACATTAGACTCAACAAGGAAAACCATGGTCTTTTTGAACAAAGTAGGGCTAACAGAATCACCCTCGCCTGATCCTCCCTGGTCTCTCTCAAAACCGCTGGGATCATAACGATCGAGGGAAATGCATATGCTATCCTGAAATTCCAAGGGATCTGAAGAGCGTCTACCGAATGAGGGCTCTCTTGGATTCAAGGAACAGAACCTCTCCATTCTTCTGTTCTGCTTGCTGGAAGCACCCCCCCCCCACATCTAATATCTTTGGAAAAACTCTGGAATTTAGGGTCCATTCCCCCTGCCTCAGTCTGTTGCAACATAGGAAGTCTGCCCTGTCATTCTCTATCCCCTTTATGTGTAATGCTGTCAGGGAGAGAAAGTGTTGGTCTGCCAGTTGGATAAGATTTTTTACCGCTTCCATTAGGGAATGAGACCTGGTTTACCCCTGGTGGTTGATATACACCACCATAGCACAGTTGTCTGAAATAATATGAACATTCCGACCGTGGAGGGAAGTAAGAAAACCTAAAACATAAGTGATCCCATTTTACAAACTACACCTCTCAATCAATTCATCAAGGGGTGCAGTCATCATCTTGACACCACAGGTGGGTCACAGAATTTTATATCATTCGGCAGTGAAGAAAAAAATAATTAAATTTTTACCACCAAAATTTAGTTTTAGCCCCAGATTTTACATTTTCACACCGGGACATTGGTCAAAATGGCACCAAAAATGGTCATACTATTTCTGCTGAATGTAGTAATACTCCAAATGTGGCTTACAGTACTCTTAGCCATACGGTGAGACTCGGGAGGGATGGAGCGCCATTTGCCTCCTGGAGCTCAGATTTTCATTGAATAGTTTGCGGACTCCATACACAGAGCCCCTAAGTGCTAGAAGAGCAGAATCTCCATTTTGTCCCCATTTTGTAAATTATACCCCTTTGGAAATTTATCTACATGTGTAGTGACTATTTTGACTCCATGGGTGTTTTCCAGAAACAAGCAGCAGTGGATGTTGCTGAGAGAAAATTGCAAACTGCCGCTGTAGTGACCAGTACATTGTAGTGCGCATGCATTGGGCCCAGCTCATGCTTCTGGAGACATGCACCCATAAATTAGGAGGGCTCTCATCGTTACAGAAATGCCAGACATGTGGACGCCAAATGTGGTTTAGGCAGGGCTGTGGACTCGCAGTCGTGGAGTGGGAGTCGGTGTCCATTTTGATGGAAGTTGGAGTTGTAATAAAATGGACCAACTCCGAAAATATATAATACATTGGGTACACTAGTTCATTGCAGGATGTGCTGTAAATGTTTTCATAAAAATTTGGGAAAGTTACAAAATCCTATAGGTATCTGTTCTATTCCGAATCTAAGGATTTAAGCTTTAGTTGAGATAACGCTTTTCTGAACTTTATGTACCTGCTCAGTAATGAGGCAGGGCTGTGGAGATGGAGGCGGAGTCGGAAGTCAGGGAAATTGAGGTGTCAGAGGTTTGACTTAAGCCCCCGTCTCACATAGCGAGATCGCTAGCGAGATCGCTGCTGAGTCAAGGTTTTGGTGACGCAACAGCGACCTCACCAGCGATGTCGCTATGTGTGACACTTTGCAGCTGTGAGGCCCCTGCTGTGAGGTCGCTGATCGCTGCAGAATGTCCTGGACCTTTTTTTGGTCGTTGCCCTCCCGCTGGTCAGCACACATCGCTGTGTGTGACCAGCGGGAGCAGCGATCAGGCTGGTAACCATGATAAACAGCGGGTTACTAGGGGAGCACGTGCAGTTAGTAACCCGCTGTTTATCATGGTTACCACTCTGCTACGGTGAGCGGTAACCTCCCGCTCACCATAGCAGAGTGGTAACCATGATAAACAGCGGGTTACTAGGTGCGCATGTGCCCCTAGTAACCCACTGTTTATCATGGTTACCAGCCTGCTGCTGCTTCAGCAGGCTGGTAACCAGGAGCAGGACATCGTGGAAAGATTCTTTTCACGATGTCACTGCTCCCCTGATCGTTGGTGAGCCTGCCTGTTTGACAGCTCACCAGCGATCACATAGCGACGCAGCAACGATCCCTGACAGGTCGTATCGTTGTCGGGATCGCTGCAGCGTCGCTAAGTGTGACGGGCCCTTACCGACTACATAGCCCTGGCACACTTGAGCTCAGAAAGGAAGGGGCATTTGAATTTGGTAGTGATGAATTTGCATTATTTCTTTTGGGGGGTGAGGAGCCATTTTGCTTTTCCAGGGGCTTTGTACTACCAATAACGTGGAAGCCCCCTGCATTTCCATTGATAGATGGTGGACCTGAGTGGCGGTTTTTGTGGATTGATTTGAAGCTTTTGTTAGGAACATTTTACATAACATTTGGGATCACTTTTATCCAGCGCTGTACGCTGAGAACTTACATTGGGGATTCCATCTAAATCTCTGAGTGACCGTGATTCAGCTTAAACCCCAGAGAGATCCATTAGCTATAATGAGACAGCAGAGTTACTATGGACTCTATCAGGTCTCTGTCAGGAATGTCCTTTTCAGAGGTGCACAAAACGGTGGCTGACGGCACTTTTAAGCACGCCTAAAAAAAAGACGGACACCGGCGGATAACAGGTGAGACAGCATCCACAGTGTCCCCATCTGCCTATTATAGGGAATCTTCCACCGGGGGTTCCGTCTGAATTACGTATTTTAGAGACTTACATGGAAACCCCTGTGTAAGCACTCAGCATAAGATAAATATGCGCTGAGCCTTAATGCAATCTTCGGGAGGCAAAATTAACAAATCAACAGCAGGTGAAGAATTGGTTTTATTTATTTTTTACGCCGTTCCTCGTGCGGTATAAGCGATTAAACGGTGCGATTACAGCAATATCAGATTTAGATCTTTTTTTTGTTTGGCTGCAGTTACACACTAAAAACCTAGCTTTTGCATAGCCATATTTTGAGAGCTACAATTTTTCCATATTTCTGCCAACAGAGTCATGGGACTGCTTGTTTTTTGTGGGACGAGTTGATGTTTTTATTGGTACCATTTTTAGCGCATGACATTTTTGACCGCTTTCTATTCTGATTTTAGGGAGGCAGAATGAACAAAAACCAACAATTTAGGAATTGTTTTATCGGGGGGGGGGGGGTTTATGCCGTTCCACGTGTTGCAAAATTGATAAAGTACGATTACAGCGATACCATTTTTATTCATTTACATTCGCCTTTTTTGTCGTGTTTTTTTCCACTTTACGATGAAAAAGCATAATTTTTTGCCTCGTGTTTTATTTATTTATTTTTTTACAGTGTTCACTGAAAGGGTTAACTAGTGGGACAGTGTTATAGGTTGGGTCGTTCTGGACGCGGCAATACCAAATGTGTACTTTTTTTTCCTAAAAATATTTAATTCATGCGTACAATATAATTTTATGTGATTTTAAAAAAAATATTTTTAATTTTTTTTTTTTTTTTTTAACTTTTTTACTTAGTCGCTCTATAGGACTTTCACTTTCTGCAGTCTGATCGCAGTTCTAATACATTGCAATGCAATAGAACTGTCAGCTCTGCAGTGACAAGTTAGTTAGATCATGCACTGCACATGATCTAACTTGCAAGTGCCTGGTGACCCGAATGTCTTTATGACAACATCTGGTCACCATGGCGACGAGGGGAAGGGGGGGCATAGGGGAGAGTACCTGTTCAGGGACAATAGGGAACACAGGGTTCAGTCTCAGATGAGCGGTTAGGGGTCTCAACCCTCCCCTTTCACCATAGTCAGGGCATTCATTACCTGGCTTTCCCTCTTTTGCACCACACGATGGCCATTTCCTTGCTCCAGCGTGACAGGGGTACTCTAAAAACAAGCTCTGTGTATGCACTCTGCATACAGGCAGTGTAATAATATGCTGGCCACGCTCTATGTATACAGGCCGTGTAATACTCTGCATTTCTATGGGGTGCAAAGAATGAGAGAGCATCGAATAGGGGGCGTGGCCGTGGTGCTACTGGTGGTGGTGGTGTAGCTTTTGAAGAGAGAGAAAGGATGTGGTCGATCTCTGTCTGCTATGAGCCCAAATGAAACCCCTTTATCCGGTGCACGCAGGCGACAGGACATGCTGCGTAATTTCGCAGGCCTGGGTACCACTAGACGAATTGTGAGGCCAGAAAGCGTAGAGGCGGTTTGAGATTGGATGGCTGAGAAAGGGTCCAGTTCCTTCTCTTTGTCTCTCACCCAGTCCCCTGCTGAAAGCACACAGTTTGCACCTGCGGCCCATCGGCATCTGTCTTCCACCTCACCCCCTTGCAAATCAGGCAAACAGTCCGAGCCCCAAGTCATTCATCAGCCACTTCAGTTCGGAGGAAGAGGTGGTGGTCATGCTGTCCCAGCTGCACAGCAAAAGAGGGAGCAGGGTGCAAAACAATAATCGGCCAGCCCCTAGCCAGTACATCGGCTGCTACTGCCCACCTCAGCTACGAACTGGTCACACCAAAGCGAGCTCAAAAGGAGCTCCTTGGCATGGCATTTCTTCAGGCAATGTTCTGATGACATGACACGGGTGGTATGCACGCTGTGCTATCAGAGAGTGAAGCGAGGCATAAATGTTCTTAACTGAGAATCACCTGCCTGACAAGGAATCTGAATGCAAACCACGAGCTGCAATGGCGTAGACACTAGTGTTGAGCCACCCCCGTAGTGTTCGGGTTCGGTTCGTCGAACACCGGGATGTTCGAGGAACTGTTCGTCGAACACCTTAGAACACCGTCGAACACCGTTAAAACCAATGGCAGGCAAACAAAAACACATAGAAACACATAGAAAACACCTTCAAAGGTGTCCAAAAGCTGACAAACTGCTCAGAAGACGCTCTCTTTAAAAAAGCCGGCCGGCAATTCATCAGCGGCATACACCGGTACCCGACAATTTAGACAAGAAGGAATAGAGCATCACACATAGATTAGATAGATAGAAACATGTCAGTCACACATATAAGAAGCACAGTGACAGTGTTGCTTACTGTACTTGTCATTTAGTGTAAAGCATTTATTTAAAAAAATAATAGTGTTTTCATGCACCGTCTCTTTAAGAAAGCCGGCCGGCAATTCAGCAGCGGTACCCGACAATTTAGAACAGAAAGAATAGAGCTTCACACATAGATTAGATAGATAGAAACATGTCAGTCACATATATAAGAAGTACAGTGACAGTGTTGCTTACTGTACTTGTCATTTAGTGTTAAAATAAAGGATTTATTAAAAAAAAAATTGGCGTGGGGTTCCCCCTAATTTTAGTCTCTAGCGGAGGTTAAGCAGACGGCTGGGGCAGATGTTTGAAGCCTGGGAAGAGGGTAATACTCATGGAGCTTCCCAGGCTACTAATATCAGCCCCCAGCTGAATACCTAGCCTTTACTAGCTATATAAATGGGGGACCCCCCCAAAAAAATGACGTGGGGTCCCCCCTTTTTTAATAGCTAGCAAAGGCTAAGCAGACAGCTTGGGGCTGATATTAATAGCCCAGGAAGGGTACCATGAATATTGGCCCCCTCCCAGGCTAGAAACACCAGCCGTCAGCCGCCCCAGAAATGGCGCATCCATAGGATGCGCCAATTCTGGCACTTAGCCTCGCTCTTCCACGCTGCCCTGATGCGGTGGCAGGGGGTAATAGGGCTGGGGTTGATGTCAGCTTATAATGCCAGCTGACATCAAGCCCAGGTTAGTAATGGAGAGGCGTCTATAAGACACCCCCATTACTAACCACATAGTCAAAGTTAAAAAAAAAAACACAAACACCCAGAATAAAGTCCTTTAATTGAAATAAAGACACAATTCTTTATTGTTCTAAATTAAACCATACTTACCATCACGCCCATTCCAGCTGAAGCCAACGATCTCCTGCAATAAAAGAAAAATAATAAAGCAACCTCATCCTTACCTTCCCATGGTTCCCACGATGGCTCCAGCTCTGCTACATCGAGATGACAGGCTGGACCGCAGCAGAAAGCTGCCATCCAGCCTGTCATCCCGCAGACACTGAGAAGCGCAGGCATGCTTGCGCTCCTCAGTGTCTCTCTGTGACGGCATAAAGATGAGCCGAGGTCATGTCCAATGAACTCAGCTCACCTCATGCACGTCACTGACAGCGTGGGAAAATTCTCCTGCACTCAGCGCTTCAGCGTGAGAATTCTCCCACGCTGTCAGTGACGTGCATGAGGTGAGCTCATGTCCAATGAACTCAGCTCACCTCATGTACGTCACTGACAGCGTGGGAGAATTCTCACGCTGAAGCGCTGAGTGCAGGAGAATTTTCCCACGCTGTCAGTGACGTGCATGAGGCTGATATTTAAATTTGGCGCACAAATCGGTGATTGGTCGCGGGCAGCGTCCGCGACCAATCAGCACGGTAGTGTTTAACTTTGGCGGCAAGATCAGTGATTGGTCGCGACCAATCACCGATTTGGGCGCCACATTTAAATATCGGCCGCGACCAATCAGCACAGCGTTGTTTAAATGTGGATCCAAGATCGGTGATTGGTCGCGGCCTATATTTAAATTTGGCGCACAAATCTGTGATTGGTCGCGGGCAGCGTCCGCGACCAATCAGCACAGTAATGTTTAACTTTGGCGGCAAGATCAGTGATTGGTCGTGGTCAAGACGGCGACCAATCACCGATTTGTGCGGCACATTTAAATAGCGGCCGCGACCAATTGGATGTCAGCGCCGCTCCCCGGTCCTCCCTTCACATCCTAGCCGCTGATGTCCCCACAGTATCCACATGGTGTTACAAAGGTCCGGACATTTGTGTTAAAAATCGCTGATTGGTCGCTGGCGCTGCCCGCGACCAATCACCGATTTGGGCGCCAAATTTAAATATCCTCCGCGACCAATCACCCATCTTGGCTCCACATTTAAACACCGCTGTACTGATTGGTCGCGGACGCTATTTAAATGTGGCACAGCACAGCGGTGTTTAAATGTGGAGCCAAGATTGGTGATTGGTTGCGGCCGATATTTAAATTTGGCACCCAAATCGGTGATTGGTCGCGGGCAGCGCCAGCGACCAATCAGCGATTTTTAACACAAATGTCCAGATCTTTGTAACACCATGCGGATACTGTGGGGACATCAGCGGCTAGGGTGTCAAGGGAGGACCGGGGAGCGGCGCTGCAGGTCGAGATACTTCTGCTGCGAGCAGTCGCTCATCTCCCGGCTTCTCGCAACGGAAGTATCCGACCAGGCAGCGGCGCTCCCCGGTCCTCACCAATACGATTAGCTGATTGGTCACGCTCTCCGCACGCGACCAATCAGTGATCTTGGCGCTAAAGTTAAACACCGCTCTGCTGATTGGTCGCGGACGCTGCCCGCGACCAATCACCGATTTGGGCGCCACATTTAAATAGCGGCCGCGACCAATCAGCGAGCTTGGCGCCAAATTTAAACAACGCTCTGCTGATTGGACGCGGACGCCAGCCCCGACCAATCAGCGAGATTGGCGCCAAATTTAAACCCCGCTCTGCTGATTGATCGCGGTCGCCGTCCGCGACCAATCAGTAGTATTGGCGCCAAATTTAAACCCTGCTCGGCTGATTGGTCACGGTTGCCGGCCGCGACCAATCAGCAGTATTGGCGCCAAATTTAAACCCCGCTCTGCTGATTGGTCACAGTTGCCTTCCGCGACCAATCAGCGATTTTGACGCCAAATTTAAACACCGCTCTGCTGATTGGTTGCGGCCGGCGATTGCGACCAATCAGCATTATTGGCGCCAAATTTAAACCCCGCTCTGCTGATTGGTCGCGATGCCGGCCGCGACTAATCAACATTGTTGCCGCCAAATTTAAACACCGCTCTGCTGAATGGTCGAGGTCGTGACCAATCACCATTATTGGCGCCAAATTTAAACACCGCTTTGCTGATTGGTCGCGACCACAACCTATCAGCATTATTGGTGCAAAATTTAAACCCTGCTCTGCTGATTAGTCGCGACCGCCGGCCGTGACCAATCAGTGATATAGTTGCCAAATTTCAACACCGCTTTGCTGATTGGTCGCGACCAGTCAGCGATTTTGGCGCTAAATTTAAACACCGCTCTGCTGATTGCGCCGGGTCTGCCGCATACATATTCTAGAATACCCGATGCGTTAGAATCGGGCCACCATCTAGGTTCATGAAATAATTAAAAAAAAAATTGACGTGGGGCTTCGCACTATATTTGTGTCCAGCCAGGTACAGCAGGCAGGAACGGGCTGCCCCCAACCACCAGCTGCCTATTTGTACCTGGCCGGACACAACAATATAGGGAAGCCCTTTTTTTCTTAATTATTTCATGAATTTCATGAAATAATTAAAAAAAAAAATATGTGGGGCTTCGCCCTATTTTTGTGTCCAGCCAGGTACAACTAGGCAGCTGGGGGCTGGAATCTGCAGCGCAGGGAGGCCCAAGCTTTCTGGGTCCCCCCAGCTGCAAATTGCAGTCCGCAGCCACCCCGGAAAATGGCGCATTCATAGAAGCGCCATCTTCTGGCGCTGTACCCAACTCATCCAGGGCCCTGGTGCGGTGGCTCACTGGGTAATAAAGGGGTTAGGGCCAGCTTGGCATTATCAGCTGGCCATAAGCCCGAAATTCATGGGGTCACGTCAATATTAGACATGACCACTATGAATTTCTAGTAAAGTATTTAAAAAAAATACAACACCCAGAAAAAAGTCCTTTAATTGAAATAAACACACAATTCTTTATTGTTCTAAATTAAACCATACTTACCGTCACGCCCATTCCAGCTGAAGCCAACGATCTCCTGCAATAAAAGTAAAATAATAAAGCAACCTCATCCTTACCTTTCCATGGTTCCCACGACAGCTTCAGCTCTGCTACATCGAGATGACAGGCTGGACCGCAGCAGAACGCTGCCATCCAGCCTGTCATCCCGCAGACACTGAGAAGCGCAGGCTTGCTTGCGCTCCTCAGTGTCTGGCTGTGACGGCATCCAGATGAGCCGAGGTCATGTCCAATGAACTCAGCTCACCTCATGTACGTCACTGACAGCGTGGAAGAATTCTCCTGCACTCAGCGCTTCAGCGAGAGAATTCTCCCACGCTGTCAGTGACGTACATGAGGTCAGCTGAGTTCAATGTATATGAATGAGCTCACCTCATGCACGTCACTGACAGCGTGGGAAAATTCTCCTGCACTCAGCGCTTCAGCGTGAGAATTTTCCCACGCTGTCAGTGACGTGCATGAGGTGAGCTCATTCATGTTCAATGAACTCGGCTCACCTCATGCACGTCACTGACAGCGTGGGAAAATTCTCACGCTGAAGCGCTGAGTGCAGGAGAATTCTCCCACGCTGTCAGTGACGTGCATGAGGTGAGCCGAGTTCATTGTCGGCTCATCTGGATGCCGTCACAGCGAGACACTGAGGAGCGCAAGCATGCCTGCGCTTCTCAGTGTCTGCGGGATGACAGGCTGGATGGCAGCGTTCTGCTGCGGTCCAGCCTGTCATCTCGATGTAGCAGAGCTGAAGCTGTCCTGGGAACCATGGAAAGGTAAGGATGAGGTTGCTTTATTATTTTACTTTTATTGCAGGAGATCGTTGGCTTCAGCTGGAATGGGCGTGGTGGTAAGTATGGTTTAATTTAGAACAATAAAGGATTGTGTCTTTATTTCAATTAAAGGACTTTATTCTGGGTGTTTGTGTTTTCTTTTAACTTTGACTATGGGGTTAGTAATGGGGGTGTCTTATAGACGCCTCTCCATTACTAACCTGGGCTTGATGTCAGGTGGCATTATAAGCTGACATCAACCCCAGCCCTATTACCCCACTGCCACCGCTACAGGGCAGTGGGAAGAGCGAGGCTAAGTGCCAGAATTGGCGCATCCTATGGATGCGCCATTTCTGGGGCGGCTGACGGCTGGTGTTTCTAGCCTGGGAGGGGGCCAATATTCATGGCACCCTTCCTGGGCTATTAATATCAGCCCCCAGCTGTCTGCCTAGCCTTTGCTAGCTATTAAAATAGGGGGGACCCCACGTCATTTTTTTTTGGGGGGGGTCCCCCATTTTAATAGCTAGTAAAGGCTAAGTATTCCGCTGGGGGCTGATATTAGTAGCCTGGGAAGCTCCGTGGGTATTACCCCCTTCCCAGGCTTCAAACATCTGCCCCAGCCGTCTGCTTAACCTCCGCTAGAGACTAAAATTACGGGGAACCCCACGCCAATTTATTTTTAAATAAATCCTTTATTTTAACACTAAATGACAAGTACAGTAATCAACACTATCACTGTACTTCTTATATATGTGACTGACATGTTTCTATCTATCTAATCTATGTGTGATGCTCTATTCCTTCTATTCTAAATTGTCGGGTACAGATGCTGAATTGCCGGCCGGCTTTTTTAAAGAGACAGTGCATGAAAACACTATTATTTTTTTTAATAAATCCTTTACACTAAATGACAAGTACAGTAAGCAACACTGTCACTGTACTTCATATATATGTGACTGACATGTTTCTATCTATCTAATCTATGTGTGATTCTCTATTCTTTCTATTCCAAATTGTCGGGTACCGCTGCTGAATTGCCGGCCGGCTTTTTTAAAGAGACGGTGCATGAAAACACTATTATTTTTTTTGATAAATCCTTTACACTAAATGACAAGTACAGTAAGCAACACTGTCACTGTACTTCATATATATGTGGCTGACATGTTTCTATCTATCTAATCTATGTGTGAAGCTCTATTCTTTCGGTTCTAAATTGTGGGGTACCGGTGTATGCCGCTGCTGAATTGCCGGCTTTTCATGTTTCACTGTGAGCACTGTTCCCATCGATTTGGGCAATCACTGTAATGCCACAACCACCATGGCTGTGGCATTACAGTGAGTGGCAGACAATCCCTGCATGATTGGTGCTCTAAATAGCGCCAGACATGCAGGACACGCTTTTGGTGCACGAACAGTTATCGAACATAACCTCGAACAGCCGAATTTTTTGCAAATCGTTCGGGTTCGTCGAACAACTCGAACACCGCCCAAAACAGCTCGAATTTGAGATTGGCGAACAGTTCTAGTCGAACACCGCTCATCTCTAGTAGACACCTGAAAAACCAGGAAAGATCTGAGGCATCTCCTGCTCCCTCTTCTTCTGCGGTGTTGGCCTCTTCCTCGTCCGAGGAACAGGGCCCCCTGACTCCCTGCAAAGAGAATGTGACAGCACCACGAACAGCAGTGTCATAGTGCATCTCCACACCGTCCCTTGGAATCATTCAGCTGTCCATCCCCCAAACACTGGAGAGAAAGAGGAAGTACCCCTACCCACCCACAAGGCCTAGTCCTGAATGACAACATTTTCAAAATTCTAGGCCTTTGAAATGCTGCCATCCCGGCTAGTGGAGACGGACATTTAAAATAATTATGGCGGTGGCTGCCCCACAGTATGTGGTTCCTAGGCATCACTACTTTCAGGCGGGCCATCCCTGCCCGAACATGTTGCGGACAAAATTAGGTGTACTGCACAACGCCATCAGTGGCAAGGTACACACAACCACCGATACATGGGCCAATAAGCACAGGCAGGGACGTTATATCTCCCTAACAGCCCATTGCATAAATGAAGTGGCTGCTGGGCCTGAGGCGGAAAGCGTTTTGGCACATGTCCTACCATGACAGAGGATTGCTAGAGCTTTCAGTCCATGTTGCCTCTTATTCTGCTTCCACCACCGCCTCCTCATCCTGTCAGCCCAACACCTGCACGCCAACTTCAGCACAGCCAGGGAGAAACTACAGCAGGCTGTTCTGAAACTCATGTTTGGAGGAAAAATCCAACACTATACAGGAGCTGTGGAGAGGGATTAAACAACAGATTGATGAGTAATTGGTGCCGCTGAACCTCAAGCTCAGCCTGATGGTGTGCGATAACGGGCAAAATCTCGTAGCAGCTCTAGGCCTAGCCAGTTTATAATAATAATAATCTTTATTTATATAGCGCCAACATATTCCGCAGCGCTTTACAATTCAGAGGTTCATATACAACAGTCATAAGTAACATAGCTAAAGATAATACAGATAATAAGATAATGGCAATAATTACAGCAAAAATAATGACAACCCTACCCGTAAGAGCTTACAATCTACAATGAGGTGGGAGTGACCCAAAGTACAGTGGCTTATTTACAAGGATGGTCCAGCCATCTTGAGGGGATGAGGGATAGATAAAGGCTGCATGAGCTCATCACCAGCCAGTATCTGTAGTTCTTTTTGGTTCGGTGGAGAGTTATGTATGGAGAAATAAGGGATGGGCTATAAGAAGATAAAAGGACTTAGATTAGGGAAGTTGATAGGCCGCCCTAAACAGGTGTGTTTTTAGGGAGCGCCTAAAACTGTGTAAATTGTGGTTCACCCTAATTTCTTGGGGTAGAGCATTCCAAAGAATAGGTGCAGCTCGGGAGAAGTCTTGAATCCGGGAGTGGGAGGTATGGATTAGTGCGGATGTTAGTCGAAAGTCGCTTGCGGAGCGTAGAGAACGGGTAGGACGATAGACACAAATGAGGGAGGAGATGTAGGGGGGTGCCACACTGTGGAGAGCTTTGTGGGTGAGAACAAGCAATTTAAATTGGATCCTATAATTCATGGGCAGCCAGTGCAATGACTGGCACAGAGTGGAGGAGTCTGAGTAACGGATAGCCAAATAAATGACCCTGGCTGCAGCATTAAAGATGGACTGGAGGGGGGAAAGTCGAGTGAGGGGGAGGCCAATTAATAGAGAGTTACAGTAGTCAAGGCGGGAGTGGATCAGGGCAACAGTGAGGGTTTTTGTTGTTTCCAAGGTGAGAAAGGGGCGGATTCTAAAGATGTTCTTCAGGTGCAAGCGACAAGACCGGGCAAGAGATTGTATATGGAAGGTGAAGGAGAGATTGGTGTCAAACACAACACCCAGACAAGCGCCCCGAAATGCGCGTCGAGGCGTTACATGTGGTGCGGGACCGGACACAACTACTTACCTGATGGGTAAGCCTGATAGCTCAAGCCTGTATTCTTTTTGTGTAGGGCATTAGCCCATAACTGTTTTGCATACACTCATTACTATAGGAGTTATATTTGTATGTTCAAACATTAAATATATATTGAGCTGAGTCCTATCAAGGATTTTTTCCTGTTTGTTTACATCCTTAGTCCCTAATTGGATGGAGAGGTGGGGCTCATCCTACCCCCTTTTTTTGGTCATTAACTTACATGCATGATATTTCAGCATTGGTTGGTGTACCCTGGTCCATGTGTGCCCACAAATTCTAGATTCATCTTTTCCTCTTTGATTTTTATTTATCTGTGGTTTTGTAAAATGAATTTTAAAATATTTTTCAATAAAGAATGATGTTATATACATTTGCAAGTAGTATTTGGATTTTATTTATCCAAATTTAGGTTGTATAATCTGGTAGTGGATTGGCAATCCACGGAAATTGTGGAATGAGGAGATTACTGTCATGAAAACTGCTTAAACACTTCTCTTTCTGTGGTCTCTACAGAGACGTTACCTGCATTCTGTCTGGTTTTGAGGACCTACAGTGCCTACAAGTAGTATTCAACCCCTGCGGAATTAACTTGGCATTGTGACATTTGTACTGTAGATCAGCATGGAAGTGGGAAATGCACTGCAGCAAATTTTTTTTTTTTTTAAAACATAAAAAGTTAATTCAGAGTGTCATTTATTATTCAACCCCTCAAACCACAAGAATTCTGTTTGGTCCCCCAAAAGTATTAAGAAGTAGTTCAGGCACCAAGAATAATGAGCTTCACATGTGTGGATTAAAGATCTCTTTTGCCAGCCTTTTCTGACTAGTTAAGACCCTCCCCAAACTTGTGAACAGCACTCAGACATGGTCAACATGGGAAAGACAAAGGAGCATTCCAAGGCCATCAGAGACAAGATCGTGGAGGGTCACAAGGCTGGCAAGGGGTACAAAACCCTTTCCAAGGAGTTGGGCCTACCTGTCTCCACTGTTGGGAGCATCATCCGTAAGTGGAAGGCTTATGGAACTACTGTTAGCCTTCCACGGCCAGGACAGCCTTTGAAAGTGTCCTCCCGTGCCGAGGCCAGGCTTGTCCGAAGAGTCAAGGCTAACCCAAGGACAACAAGGAAGGAGCTCCGGGAAGATCTCATGGCAGTGGGGACATTGGTTTCAGTCAATACCATAAGTAACGTACTCCACCACAATGGTCTCCTTTCCAGACGAGCCCGTAAGGTACCTTTACTTTCAAAGCGTCATGTCAAGGCTCGTCTACAGTTTGCTCATGATCACTTGGAGGACTCTGAGACAGACTGGTTCAAGGTTCTATGGTCTGATGAGACCAAGATCGAGATCTTTGGTGCCAACCACACACGTGACGTTTGGAGACTGGATGGCACTGCATACGACCCCAAGAATACCATCCCTACAGTCAAGCATGGTGGTGGCAGCATCATGCTGTGGGGCTGTTTCTCTGCCAAGGGGCCTGGCCATCTGGTCCGCATCCATGGGAAGATGGATAGCACGGCCTACCTGGAGATTTTGGCCAAGAACCTCCGCTCCTCCATCAAGGATCTTAAGATGGGTCGTAATTTCATCTTCCAACAAGACAACGACCCAAAGCACACAGCCAAGAAAACCAAGGCCTGGTTCAATAGGGAAAAAGTCAAGGTGTTGGAGTGGCCTAGTCAGTCTCCTGACCTTAACCCAATTGAAAACTTGTGGAAGGAGCTCAAGAATAAAGTCCACATGAGACACCCAAAGAACCTAGATAACTTGGAGAAGGTCTGCATGGAGGAGTGGGCCAAGATAACTCCACAGACCTGTGCCGGCCTGATCAGGTCTTATAAAAGACGATTATTAGCTGTAATTGCAAACAAGGGTTATTCCACAAAATATTAAACATAGGGGTTGTATAATAATTGACCCACACTTTTATGTTTAAAATTTAATAAAATTCAACTGAGCAACATAACTTTTTGCTTTGTAAGATTTATGCTTCTGTTCATAAAACCTACTCTCGTTTGCAGTTTGAAGACTCTAACTTATTTGCATCTTATAAAACCAGCTAAATCTGCAGGGGGTTGAATACTACTTGTAGGCACTGTATTTTCTGAGAAAGGGCGTAAGTTTTGCTCCTCATTGTGTGTATGACTGTCCCATTAACCTGATTCTCAGAGCTAAACTACCCAAGTCCAGACTGTATAATCTCTCTGATCCTGAGAGACAAGGATTTCATTGCTGACAATCTAGTGAAGGGACTTATCAGACCCTCCTCTTCGGCCGTGGAGGCAGAGTTCTTCTTCGTTAATCCCTATTTAGATTTCCGGAAATTGAATCAAGTTACCATCACAGATCCATAACCTCTTCCTCTGACTCCAGATTTATTCAACCAGATTGTGGGAGCTAAAGTGTTCTCCAAGTTGGATTTAAGGGGAGCATATAATCTGGTTAGAATCAAAGAGGTGGATAAATGGAAAACGGCTTTCAATACTATTGAGGGGCATTTTGAGAGTCTGGCTATGCCTTTTGGTCTCATCAATGCACCTGCGATTTTCCAGCATTTCATAAACAATATTTTCCACCATTAAGTGGGCAGGTTTGTAGTGGTCTATTTGGATGATATTTTGATTAACTCACATGATTTAGAGACACATCAGGGTCATGTTAAACAGGTACTACAAATTTTAAGAGAAACTTTATGCCAAACTGGAGAAATGTGTTTACGCTGTCCATGAGGTGCAATTTTTGGGGTACTTGTTGTCACCATCGGATTTTCGGATGTATCCGTAGAAGATCCGTGCTATACTCGATTGGAATCATCCTGAGAACCTGAAGGCATTGCAGCACTTTCTGGGGTTTACTAATTTTTACTGGAAATTTATCCAAAATTATTCGGCAATAGTGAAAACCCTCATTGACATGCCAAAAAGGGGTCAGATTTTTCTAATTGGTCGAATGCCGCCCAGCAGACTTTTTCCTCTTTAAAGAGATGTTTTGCCATGGTACCTACAGTAAACTCAACCTGATATTTCTTAACCCTTTGTGGTTGAAACTGATGCGTCGGAGTTGGGGGTTTGCGATTTGTTGTATCAGGGTCTGTCCTCTGGTAAATGGCTTACATGCACTTTCTTTTCCAAGAAGCTGTCTTCGGCTGAGAGAAATTATGACGTGGGTAATAGGGAGCCTTTGGCGATTAAATTAGCTTTCAAAAAATGGCGACATTGGTTGGAGGGGGCAGTCTATCCTGTTACTGTTATCATGGACCATAATAACCTGGCAGGCTAAATGGTCTTTGTTTTTTACCAGGTTCAATTATGTTGTCACTTTGCGCCCAGGGGTTGAAAACATCAAGGCTTGTGCGTTGTCCTAGAACTTCCCTGGTGGTAGTGACCATGAGAACCCTGTTCATATTTTGCAGAAGGGGGTGGTCATTTCGGCCTTGCACCCTGACCTGGAAGGGGAGGTGTTAGGGGTGACCCCCTGATCATGTGTCCTGCCCTTCGGGAATATTGTTTGTGCCATCTAATCTGCGCTGTAAAGTAATTAGGAAACATCACAACTCCGTGCTTGCTGGTCATCCAGGTAGTAAGGCAACTGTGGACCGCCTTTCCCGTCGATTGTGGTAGCCGGGGTTGCGTCAGGATGTGGTATTGCATACTCGTCCATCTGTGTCAAGGGTGTGTCAGAAGTGACAGACAGTTGCCCTGCAGTGGGTTTCAGAAGATCTCTATATTTGGCATTGCAGACACCTTCTTAGAGGCTGCCTCTAGGACCCAGCGGCTACCTTCCTCTGGCTAATTAACACCCTGGCCTGGGTGTATAAATACCTGCTGTGTTGCAAAGGGAGGTGCCGGCGATATTCATTACTCCTTGTGAAGGCTTTAGGAAGAGCAGTACTTCTTCTCTGGTAATGAGGACGTGTGCGCATTTGTCTGGAGTATTCTAAAGCTAAGCAATTTCACCGTTTGTCCTCCCTTGTTGTCTTTAGTGTTCAGTGGGGATCGACTAGTGCTCATCTCCTCCCTTCCCTAGCCTTAGCCATATGCCAGGGAAAGACAACGCGAGGCACGCGTGTGGTGATTGGAAAAGAGACAATATAGGGACGTTAGGGGAAACAGGGTGATATTCTATCAGCCAGGAGGTCTCCACTTCCCTCTTTCCCTAGAGTCAGGGCTTTCTTTCCCTCTTCCCTTTGTGTTGCACTAAGTCTTTCCCACACCTTGCGTGACATTATCGCCGGCCGAGAACATTTTGAAAAGCAAAAAAACTGAAACTGACACTTTGGGTATATTTTTCTCTCTGGGTGTTTTTGGGTGTCAACCTTTTCTTTTCCTTTCTCCTTGGTATAGGTTCAGTTGCAGAGCTCGCAGAGCAGTTCCACTGTCTGTCTCTGGAGGTGAATGACCTCAAAAGTGAGGTTCAGCAGCAGCATAAGCGGTTACAGGTCGCCAATGTTGGGGTCTCTACAGGTAGGCCTGTCCAGCCTGAACCCAAGCTTGCCCTCCCGGACAAGTTTTCAGGAGGTAGGGACAAGTTTTTTGTTTTCAAGGAGGCCTGCAAACTGTATTTTAAACTTCGTCCTTACTCCTCCGGAAAGGAGGAGCCTCAGGTTGACATTGGGATCTCTCTACTGTAGGGAGATCCTCAGTCATGGGCATTTTCTTTACCGCAGGACTCTGTCTCTAGTTTGTGGAGGGTTTTTTCGGAGCTCTGGCCCTCATCTACGGTGACCCTGACCAAGTCTCCTTGGCCAAGTCTAGGCTACGTCGCCTTCAGCAGGGAAACCCGTCAGTGGAGACGTACAGTTCGGGATTCTGTAGATAGGCAACGGATTCCAAATGGAATGACTCAGCCATTAGAAGCCAATTTTGTGAGGGGCTTACTGAAAGGTTAAAAGATGCCTTGGCAGTATATGAAACCCCTCAGTTCTTGGAGGCTGCCAAGTCATTGGCCATATGTCTTGATAGACGCCTTCGGGATAGACGGGTGAGACCACCTTCTCTGGAGCCTTCTTGTTAGGGTTGTGTACCTCTGCATTCTGGGGGTGAACCAGTACTGGGGAAGGTGGAGGATCCCATGCAGTTAGGGGGTGTCTCTGCATCATACATCTCCCCGGAGATTTGAAAGAAAAAGGGCGTATGTTTTTTTTGTGGGAAAAGGGCACAATTTGTTGGGACCTGTCCTTCAATTCCTAAACAAAAGGAGACTCTATTAACTCTTGGTAGTCTGGAGTTGGATAAATAAGGGGTGCATTTGTTGCCAACCTGCAGTTCCCGCTTTGTCCTGACTACAGAGGTGGTGCTAGAGAGCAAAAGCAAGAAAATTTCTGTGTTTGTTGACAGTCGAGCCGGAGTCAGCATGGTTGATGCTGAGTTTGTGAAGACTCATGGTCTTGCTTGCTGTACTTTGAATAAACCTATTTCCATCTTTGCCATCGAGTCGGCGCCACTTGCACAGAAAGCATTTACTCAGATTGTACATAGATTGTACATAATGTAAAACTGAGGGTGGGGTCAGTTCATTGTGAAATAATCCCTTGCTATGTCCTGGACAATCTTCTCACATCTATTGTTTTGGGTATTGCTTGGCTTGTTAAACATAATCCGTTGGTGGATTGGCAAACCGGGGAGATTATTGAATGGGGAGATTACTGCCATGAGAACTGTTTAGATATTTCCCTTGCTTCTGTCTCTACGGAAATAGTACCTGCTCTTCTGTCTGGTTTTGAGGATGTTTTTTCTGAGAGGGGTGTCAGGATTTGATTCCTCATCGTGCTTATGACTGTCCTATTAAACTGACCCCCGGAGCTAAACTACTGAAGTCCAGACTGTATAATCTTTCTGACCCTGAGAGGCAAGCCATGCAGGATTTCATTTCAGAAAGTATGGAGAAGGGACATATTAGACCCTCATCTTTGCCCTTGGCAGCAGGGTTCTTCTTTGTGCAGAAAAAAGATGGGGGTCTACGTCCCTGTTTAGATTTCCGGGAATTAAGTCAAATTACCATGCGTGATTCAAACCCTCTTCCTCTGATTCCTGATTTTTTCAGCCACGTTGTAGGAGCCAAGGAATTCTCCAAGTTGGATTTAAGAGGAGCCTAAAATCTGGTTAGAATCAGAGAAGGGGACGAATGGAAAACAGAATTCAATACTCCAGAAGGACATTTCGAGAGTCTGGTTATGCCTTTTGGTTTGACCAATGCACCTGCCATATTCCAGCATTGCATAAATGATACTTTCCATCATTTGGTGGGGAGGTTTGTGGTGCTCTATCTGGACGATATTTTGGTTTACTCACCTGATTTTGAGACACATCAGTGGCATGTTAAGCAGGTGCTCCAGATATTAAGGGATATCTTTATGCCAAACTGGAAAAATGTGTTTTCGCTGTTCAGGAGGTTCCGGTTTTGGGGTATTTTTTGTCATCTTCGGGTTTTCGGATGGATCCGGAGAAGATCCGTGAAGTCCTTGATTGGGAACTTCCCAAGAACCTGAAGGCTCTACAATGCTTTATGGGCTTTACTAATTTTTACCGGAAAATCATCCAAAATTGCTCAGTAATTGAGAGACCCCTTACTGACATGACTAAGAAGGGGTCTGATTTTTACAAATGGTCGTATACCTCCCTCCAGGCTTTTTCTTCCTTAAAGAATCATTTTGCCACTGCACCTATACTCAGTCAACCCAATGTTTCCCAACCCTTTATTGTGGAGGTTGATGCGTCGGTTGTCGGGGTTGGGGCTGTGTTGTCTCGGGGTCTGTCCCCTGGTAAATGGCGTCCATGCACCTTCTTTTCTAAAAAATGGTCTTCTGCTGAGAGAAATTATGACGTGAGTAATAGGGAACTTTTGGCGATCAAATTGGCGTTCGAAGAATGGCGACATTGGTTGGAGGGGGCTGTCCATCCTATTACTGTTATTAATGACCATAAGAACCTGTCCTATCTCCAGTCAGCTAAACGTCTCAACCCTAGGCAAGCCAGATGGTCCCTGTTTTTTACTAGGTTCAATTTTGTTCATGGGGTCAAAAATGTCAAGGCTGATGCTTTGTCCCGGAGCTTCCCTGGTGGTGGCAACCATCAGAACCCTACCCCGATAATACAGAAAGGGGTAGTCATTTCGGCACTGTATCCTGAACTGGATGGTGAGGTGTTGGAGGCTCAGGGAGACGCCCCTGCCTTCTGCCTTCAGGAAGGTTATACTTGTATCATCTGATCTGCGCCACAAAGTAATTAAGGAACATCATAACTGGGCATCCAGGTGGTAAGGCAAATGCGGACCTGCTCTCTCGTCATTTTTGGTGGCTGGGGTTGCATTGGGATGTAAATGAACATGTAGCTGCTTGTAGTATTTGCGCACATTCTAAGGTCTCGCATATCCGTCCGTCTGGTACTCTTCTTCTGCTACCTATCCCTAGAAGGCCATGGACACACTTGTCCATGGATTTTATTACTGACCTTCCGGTTTCTGCAGGCAAAACGGTGGTTTTGGTGGTAGTAGACAGGTTCAGTAAAATGGTTCACTTCGTCGCATTGCCAGCACTTCCAAATGCCAAGACACTTGCTCAGGTGTTTGTAAATGAGATTGTGAAGCTTCACCGGGTACCCTCTGATGTGGTGTCAGTTTGGGGGACCAGTTTGTTTCCAAGTTCTGGAAGGCATTCTGTCCTTGACTAGGGGTGAATCTGTCCTTTACCTCTGCCTTTCACCCTCAGTCCAATGGACAGCCCGAGCGTGTCAATCAGACTTTGGAGACCTACCTCAGGTGTTTCGTCTCCGAAAATCAGGAGGATTGGGCATCCTACTTAACGCTGGCAGAATTTGCCATTAATAATCATCGTCAAGAATCCACTGGCAGGTCACCGTTCTTCGGTACATATAGTTATCACCCATAGCTTGGTACCTTTAGTGGGGAAGGAGCTTCAGGAGTTCCTGAGGAGGAACAGATTGCTGCGTCGCTCTCCTCGGTATGGCAGGGTGTTCTGAGTAATTTAAAGATCATGGGAGACAGGTATAAACGTATGGCTGACAGAAAATGCTTGCCTGGTCCGGACCTGAAATTGAATGACTTTGTGTGGTTGTCTACCAGGAATATAAGATTGAAAGCTCCTTCTTTGAAGCTGGGACCTAGGTTTATTGGTCCGTATAAAATAACCGCCGTCATTAACCCAGCAGCGTTTTGTCTTGAACTTCCTCAGGCCATTAAGGTCCACAACGTGTTCCATAGGTCCTTACTCAAGAAGTATGTGGAAATTCTTGATTCCTCACCTCTACCACCGCCCCCAGTAGTGGTTGATGGTAATCTGGAGTTCCAGGTTTCGAGGATTGTAGATTCTCGTCTCCAACGTCGTTCTCTACAATACTTGGTGTACTGAAAAGGCTACGGTCCAGAGGAGAGGATGTGGGTTTCAGCATCAGAGGTGAACGCTCCCAAGTTGGTTTGTTCATTCCACACCTCTTATCCTGAGAAACACGGTCTTGAGTGTCCAGAGGCCACTCGTAGAGGAGGGGGTGGGCACTGTCACAGGTGTGTCAGAAGTGATAGTCGCCCTGCAGTGGGTTGCAGGAGATCTCTATGTTTGGCATTGCAAACACCTTCTTAGAGGCTGTCTCTAGGACCCAGCAGCTACCTTACTCTGGCTAATTAACACCCTGGCCTGGGTGTATAAATACCTGCTGTGTTCCAGAGGGAGGTGCCGGTGATATTCATTACTCCCTGGAAAGGCTTTAGCAAAAGCAGTACTTCTCCCTCTCTGGTGCTGAGGACGTGTGCACGTTTATCTGGAGTCATCTAAAGCTAAGCAATTTCCCCCTGTTTGTCATCCCTTGTTGTCTTTGGTGTTCAGTGGTGATCGACTTGTGCTCATCTCCTCCCTTCCCTAGCCTTAGCCAAACACCAGGGAAAGACAGGGTGAGGAATGCGTGCGGCGATTGGTAAAGAGCCAATATAGGGATGTTAGGAGAGACAGGGTGATATTCTATCAGCCAGGAGGTCTCCACTAGTGTTGAGCGAATTTGTTCGGCATTTCAAATTCGGGTTCGTGTTCGGGGTTCCGGCTTGTTCATGTCAAAAAAAAAAAAAAAATCGTCTCTGAACCCAAATTTGAAATGCCGAACAAATTTGCTCAACACTAGTCTCAACTTCCCCCTTTCCCTCTTTCCTTTGTGTTGCACAAAGTCTTTCCCACACCTTGTGTGACAGTCTGGTTCTCTTCTGCCTCTGCCCATTCCTAGTAGACCATGGACACACTTGTCCATGGATTTTATTACTGACCTACCGGTATCTGCAGGCAAGACTGTGGTTTTGGTGGTTGTGGATAGGTTCAGTAAGTTGTTACATTTCATCGCATTACCGGCACTTCCGAATGCCAAGATTCTGGCTCAGGTATTCATTAACAAGAAGAAGCTTCGGGGGGTTCCTTCCGATGTGGTGTCATATAGGGGGACCCAGTTCATTTCTAAATTTTGGAAAGCTTTTTGTACTCGACTGGGGGTGCAGTTATCTTTTTCTTCTGCCTTCCATCCTCAGTCAAATGGACAGACTGAGCACATGAATCAAAATTTGGAGACTTACCTTAGGTGTTTTGTCTCTGAGAACCAGGAGGATTGGGCATCTTACTTAAAGTTGGCAGAGTTGGCTATAAACAATCATCATCAAGAGTCTACTGGCAGGTCACTTTTCTTTGTTGCATGCGGTTTTCATCCGCAGTTTGGTACCTTGAGTGGTGGAGGGGCTTCAGGAGTTCCTGAGGGGAAGCGTTTTGCTTCGTCGCTCTCTTCTGTGGGGCAGGCGGTTCAGTATAATTTGAAACTCATGGGAGACAGATACAAACATATGGCTGACAGGAAACACTCGCCAGGTTCAGACCCAAGTGTGAATGACTGTGTGGTTGTCTACCAGGAATATCAAATTGAAGATTCCTTGCTAGAAGCTGGGACCTAGGTTTATTGGTCTCTATAAAATAACCACCATCATTAACCCAGCAGCGTTTCATCTGGAGTGACCTCAGGTTCTTAGGATCCACAATGTGTTTCACAGGTCTCTGCTTAAGAAGTATGTGATACCTCTTGAGTCCTCCCCCCTTGCCGCCGCCCCCAGTCATGGTTGATGGCAATTTAGAGATCCAAGTATTGAAGAATGTGGATTCTTGTCTTCAGAGCCGTTCCCTTCTGTACTTGGTGCACTGGAGGGCTTATGGTCCAGAGGAAAGGATGTGGGCTTCAGCATCAGAAGTGAATGCCCGTGGGTTGGTTCGTTCATTCCATGCTTCTCATCCAGATAAATCTGGTCCTCAGTGTCCGGAGACAAATCGTAGAAGGGGGGTGTGTGTCAGGGTTGACAGACAGTAATATGGTTTCCGGCTGCAGAAGGTCGCTGCGTTTGACTTTACAAACATCTCCTGATCCTTTTAGGATTCCTCTTTCTTTAGGACCCAGTGGTGATCCTCACCTTGCTTGGGGATTATACCTTTCCCTTTAGGACCCTAAGGCATCCTCACCATTCTGCTGTTAATCAGCACTTCCTTGCTGTGTCCTTAATTACACTCAGATCCTCAGAGAGTTGCTGGTGATAGCGTGTTATACCTACTCAGGCCTGGGATTCTAGTAGTCTACTAGAATTACCTTGGAGTTCCTTTGTGGATTGTTGCCGTGCTTTCGCCGGTGTCATCTTGGAGCTAAGTGTATGCCTCTGTTCCCCTGTGTGTACTTTAGTTGCAGTGAGGCTGACTTAGTGCTCACTCCTCCTGCTCCACTAACCTTAGGATCAGCTAGGGCCAGGTTTCCTGCTCAGTGATAGGTGCAGAACCTATTTAGGGTCTATAGGGGAGTCAGGGTTTGTTGTTAGATCTGTTTAGGGGGTCTCCACTCTCCCTTTCCCTAGTTATAGGGCTCCCTCCCCTTATCCTGTCGTTATATGCTGGTCTCTCCCCATACCTACAGAGACAAACAGTCCCTATTAGAAAGGAGGCAGCGTTTTAACAACATGGTGGAAGTACTGAGTGATGGGTCTGCCTAAGTAAACTACTGGGTCCCCAAACTGGACACATGGCTTGAGCTTGCCCTTTACGCCTTAGAGGAGCTGCAGCAAGTGTACTATCGAACTGTGTGTTTAGCATGGCAGGGGATATGATCACAGGTTGGCGCATCCGTAGCCGACATGTGCAAGCTCACAATCATTAAAATGAACCAGGCGTGGATCCCACAGAACTTGGCCGTACCTCAGGCTGAATAGAGACGGATGCCAGCCGCAGCCAGCCATTGTTATATTCCACCACAGTTTGTTTGTTCTGTTTGCAATTACCAATGTTTTGGGGCCTCCCTAAATTAAAAAAAAGGGCTGTTTTGCAGAGAACCCCCACACAGGCTGTTTTTCAGCGTACATCCAGAACCTAACACTGTCTCTCGGCCGGCGTCCTGTCCTTATGTTAGTTAGCAGAATGGCGGTGCCACCTGTGATCCGGTGGTAACACAGGCCGGGTCACGTGGTGCACCGGCCAATCACAGTCATGCCCATACTCAGCAAGGTTGTGATGGCTGCGTAAGCGTCTACAGCGGAAAAGCTTGTTGATTGGTTGCGGTGCAGTCTTTCAACAAGCTTTATTGAGCATCGGAACTCCGAAAACTAAAATCGACTTCCGAGAGAAGTCAGTGTTCGGAGTTTAGCACCGGACACTAGGTGTCCAGCAGGAACCCTGAAATTTACACTTCGGGTTTACTCATCTCTAAAATCAAACTCTAAGGAAGTAAAAAACTGCAGTGTATAGAAAAAATGTGTTAAGTCTAAACCAGGGGTTTGTAAGGGATTTAGCATTTAAAAAAATGGTGAAGAATGAATAACTAGGAGTATTTTAGGTTAAATTAAATGACAAAGTAATGAATGAGTTTATTTCTGAAGAAAAATAAAGGGACTAGGTTAGATAGTGTACAAATAGTGGAGTGAAGCAAAAAAGTATAAAAATACATAAAAAAACACTCTGTGATCAGAGGAATTGCACCAGAGTTTTATAATGTGTGTATCAATAGTGGAGACTGTGTGCAAAGATAGAATTACCGCAAATGTGATGAAGGTAATTTTTTTACATTACAACCTGTGTTTAAATATATTCATAATCAGATATGTGTGTGATGCACTATCTCTACACTAACTACATACACTAAATTTTTCACTCTTTGTTTCATTGCAGCCATTTGGTAAATTCTAAAAAGTTCATTTTTTTTCTCATTAAAGTACACTCTGCACCCCATCTTTACTGAAAAAAACAGGAATGTTGACATTTTGGAAAACTTATTAAAAAAGAAAAACTGAAATATCACATGGTCATAATTATTCAGACGCTTTGCTCAGACACTCCTATTTAAGTCACATCCTGTCCATTTCCTTGTGATCCTCCTTGAGATGGTTCTACTCCTTCATTGGAGTCCAGCTCTGTTTAATTAAACTGATAGGACTTGATTTCGATAGGCACACACCTGTCTATATAAGACCTCACAGCTCACAGTGCATGTCAGACCAAATGAGAATCATGAGCTCAAAAGGAACTGCCCAAGGAGCTCAGAGACAGAATTGTGGCAAGGCACAGATCTTGCCAAGGTTACAAAAGAATTTCTGCATTACTCAAGGTTCCTAAGAGCACAGTGGCCTCCATAATCCTTAAATGGAAGAAGTTTGGGACCACCAGAGGTCTTCCTAGATCTGGCCGTCCAGCCAAACTGAGCAATCGTGGGAGAAGAGCCTTGGTGAGAGAGGTAAAGAAGAACCCAAAGATCACTGTGGCTGAGCTCCAGAGATGAAGTAGGGAGATGGGATAAAGTTCCAAAAAGTCAACTATCACTGCAGCCCTCCACCATTCGGGCCTTTATGGCAGAGTGGCTCGATGGAATCCTCTCCTCAGTGCAAGACATATGAAAGCCCGCATAGAGTTTGCTCAAAAACACATGAAGGACTCCCAGACTATGAGAAATAAGATTCTCTGGTCTGATGAGACGAAGATAGAACTTTTTGGTGATAATTCTAAGCGGTATGGGTAGAGAAAACCAGGCACTACTCATCACCTGCCCAATATAATCCCAACAGTGAAACATGGTGGTGGCAGCATCATGCTATGGGGGTGTTTTTCAGCTGCAGGGACAGGACGAATGGTTGCAATTGAAGGAAACATGAATGCGGCCAAGTACAGACATGAAAACCTCTTCCAGAGTGCTCTGGACCTCAGAATTGGCCGAAGGTTCTCCTTCCAACAAGACAATGACCCTAAGCACACAGCTAAAATAACAAAGGAGTGGCTTCAGAACAACTCTGTGACCATTCTTGAATGGCCCAGTCAGAGCCCTGACCTAAACTCAATTGAGCATCTCTGGAGAGACCTGAAAATGGCTGTCCACCAACGTTCACCATCCAACCTGATGGAACTGGAGAGGATCTGCAGGGAAGAATGGCAGAGGATCCCCAAATCTAGGTGTGAAAAACTTGTTGCATCATTCCCAAGAAGACTCATGGCTGTACTAGCTCAAAAGGGTGCTTCTACTCAATACTGAGCAAAGGGTCTGAATACTTATGACCATGGATATTTCAGTTTTTCTTTTTTTAATAAATCTGCAAAAATGTCTACATTTCTGTTTTTTTTCAGTCAAGATGGGGTGCAGAGTGTACTTTAATGAGAAAAAAATGAACTTTTTAAAATTTACCAAATGGCTGCAATGAAACAAAGAGTGAAAAATTTAAAGGGGTCTGAATACTTTCTGTACCCACTGTACAGTGGCTTGCTAAAATATTCACCCCCCCCCCCCTTGGCTTTTTACCTATTTTGCTACTTTACTACCTGTTTTTAAATATTTTTGTAATCAGATTTGTCTGATGCATCTGCAATGAGAAAAATATAGGCCTAAATTAAATTTATGGGATCAAATAACCAAAAATTGACATGTGCATATGTATTCAACCCTTTTGCTATGAAGCCCATAAATATTTCTGGTGTAAGCAATTACCTTCATAAGTCACAAACTTAGTGAAAGGAACTCTCCCTGTGTGCAATCTAAGTATCACATGGTCTGTCAGTAGATACACACACATTTTCTGAAAGGCCATAGAGGCTGCAACCCCATTAAGCAAGAGGCACCACTAACCAAACACCACCATGAAGGCCAAGTAGATCTCCAAACAAGTCAGAGACAAAGTTTGTTGAGAAGTACAAGTCAACATTTGGTTATGAAAAAAAATAAAAATATCCCAATCTTCGATGACCCCAGGAGCACCATCAAATCCATCATCAAATGGATAGAAAATGGTACTACAATGAACCTGACAAAAGAGGGCTGCCCACCAAAACTCTCAGCCTGGGCAAGGAGGGCATTAATCAGAGAGGCAGCACAGAGACCAAAAGGTAACCCTGAAGGAGCTGCAGAGTTCCCAATTAGATACTGGAATATATGTCCATATGACTACAGTAAGCCGTACACTCCATAGGAGGTGGCCTTTATGGAACAGTGGTCAGAAAAAAAGCCGTTACTTATAGACAAAAATTGTAAGGCTCGTTTTGAGTTTGCCAAAAGACATGTGGGTGACTCCCCCAATTGTATGGAGGAAGGTGCTGTGGTCAGATGAGACCAAAATTGAACTTTTTAGCTACCAAGGTAAAAACGCTATGTCTGGCGGTAAACCAAAACATGGTAGTGGCAGCATCATGTTGTGGGGATGTTTTTCAGCAGCAGATCCAGGAAAAAATAGTCCGAGTCGAGGGGAAGATGGATGGTGTGAAATACAGGGATATTCTTGAGCAAAACCTGTTTCAGTCTGTCAGTGATTTGAGACTGGGATGGAGGTTCACCTTCCAACAAGACAATGACCCAAAGCATACTGATAAAGCAACACTTGTGTGGCTTAAGCAAAAATGTGTAAATGTACTGAAGTGGCCTAGTCAAAGCCCAGACCTTAATCCAATTGAAAATCGGTGGTCAGACTAGAAGATAGATGGTTTCCACTGGTGAACAGCAAACTTGAAGGAGCTTGAGCAGTTTTGCCTTGGAGAATGGGCAAAAATCCCAGTCGCAAGATGTGAAAAGCTTAGAGACTTATCCAAACCTACTTGCAGCTGTAATTGCAGCAAAAAAAGATGATATACAAAGTACCGTCTTTAGGGGGGTGAATAGTTATGCACACTGAAGCTTTCAGTTATTTTGTCCTATTTGTTGTTTCCTTCATAATAAAAAGAATACGAAATGCTCATAGTTGAAGGCATGTTCTTTACATGAGCTGATGCAAACACTCGAAAAAAACTGAGATTCCAGGTTGTGAGGTATTAAAACACGAAAAATACCAAAAGGGGTGAATACTTTCGCAAGCCACAGTGTGTATATGTATATATTATGTACACACACACACACACATACACAAAATGGTAAACATATTTAGAAGTGATATTTTATCATTTAGCATTTAAAGGGGTTTTCCCACAAACAAAAGTTAATTTTAATCAATAGATCTTTGAATAATAATTTCTACAAGAGCTGGAGCACTGTAGTCCATGACGATGAAATTAGGATTGTGTTGTTCGTGCAGAGGTACAATAACTGGATTAATAATGTTATTCAAGTAGTAAGGGCTTGTCACTGTACCATTCACAAAGTGTAGGGCAGTTCTGTATTGACTAGATATACCTGCCCACACTAACATCACCAAAGGCTCGTCTGGTTATAACAGTGGCTGATGCATAGCACTCTACTTGATGGTCACCAACGATGATGGAAACATCATTTCTTCTCAGTGTGAATCGACTGTCATCAGTTTACATCACCGAGGCCCACTGGTCCCTCGTCCAGCGTAGAGGCTCTCTGGCCCATGCAAGACTATGACGCCTGTCATGGTGTGGTCAGGTACCCTTGCAGGTCATCTAGCATGCAGACCGAGCTGATGTAAACTGTTTCAAATGGTCTGTCCTGACACCTAGGTGCCTCTCACCTCCCCCTTAAATGTGCCTGGAGTGGTGTGGCATTTATCATCCGGTTCCAAAGACCATTGCTCACAAGAAATCAGTCATCAGTGTGGGATGTGGCCAAATGATGTCCACTTCTCTGCCTTTCTGTGACTCTTCTGGTCTCTGTATCTTTGTTGCAACATGCTGATGACACTGACACTATAAGCTCAGTGGTCAATACTGTCTGAGAACATCCTGCTTAAAGCCTAGCTATAGCGAGGTACTGTTGATGAATTGTTAGGTGTAGTGTTGGTCTCATGATATCAAAATGTTAACAGCATGATGTTGTAGACTGTTTAAATGCCAATTGTAATTGAACCCTGAAAATTATTGGGTGATTCATGGATCAAACACCTGTTGTGAATTTTGCCATTCAGCTGCTTGTTAAAGAACAGCAAGAGCAAAAAGTACTGAAACATTAAGCAGTTGGACATGAGTATTCAAAAGTTTAGAAAAGATGGCATTAAGTTCACCTGAGGTTAGAATGAATTTTAGGTTCATACAGAAGAAATTTTGCCCAAAAGCAAAATATCACAAACTTTTTATGAGTAGTACGTATAATATATTTATATACAGTATATCTATAATATAACCAGGGGTGTGTCCTTCTGTCTGAAGCCTCTATTGACTGAGCATGCTCAGAATGGCGCCATGACGCCAATATATTCAGGAGAGAGAGAGAGAGAAAGAAAAAGAGAAAGACAAATTCGTGAGTACACCCCAATATTATCAGTACATTATATATAGTACACCCCTTGTATTCTCAGTACGTTATATATACAGCGCTCAGCGCGAGTACACCCCCCTGCATTCTCAATACATTATATATACAGCGCTCAGCGCAAGTGAGTACACCCCCAGTATTCTCAGTACACTATACAAACAGCACTCAGCATAAGTGAGTACACCCCCTGTATTCACAGTACATTATACATACAGCGCTCAGTGTAAGTACACCCCTGTATTATCAGTACATTATATATACAGGGCTCAGTATAAGTGAGTACACCCCTGTATTATCAGTACATTATATATACAGTGCTCAGTATAAGTGAGTACACCCCGGTATTATCAGTACATTATATATACAGGGCTCAGTATAAGTGAGTACACCCCTGTATTATCAGTACATTATATATACAGGGCTCAGTATAAGTGAGTACACCCCCCGTATTATCAGTACATTATATACACAGTGCTCAGTATAGGTGAGTACACCCCCTGTATTATCAGTACATTATATATACAGCGCTCAGTATAAGTGAGTACACCCCCTGTATTATCAGTACATTATATATATAGCGCTCAGTATAAGTGAGTACACCCCTGTATTATCAGTACATTATATATACACGCTCAGTATAAGTGAGTACACCCCTGTATTATCAGTACATTATATATACAGGGATCAGTATAAGTGAGTACACCCCCTGTAATCACAGTACATTATACATACAGCGCTCAGCATGAGTACACCCCCCTGTATTCTCAGTACGATATATACAGCGTTCAGTGTAAGTACACCCCCTGTATTCACAGTACATTATACATACAGCGCTCAGCATGAGTACACCCCCCTGTATTCTCAGTACGATATATACAGCGTTCAGTGTAAGTACACCCCCTGTATTCTCAGTACATTATACATACAGCGCTCAGCATGATTACACCCCCTGTATTCACAGTACATTATACATACAGCGCTCAGCATGAGTACACCCCCTGTATTCGCAGTACGTTACATATACAGCGCTCAGCGTCAGTACACCCCCTGTATTCTCAGTACGATATATACAGCGTTCAGTGTAAGTACACCCCCTGTATTCACAGTACATTATATATACAGCGCTCAGCATGAGTACACCCCCCTGTATTCTCAGTACGATATATACAGCGTTCAGTGTAAGTACACCTCCTGTATTCTCAGTATGTTACATATACAGAGCTCAGCGTGAGTACACCCCTTGTATTCGCAGTATGTTACATCTACAGCGCAAGTGAGTACACCCCCCTGTATTATCAGTACGTTACATATACAGCGCTCAGCGTGAGTACACCCCCTGTATTTGCAGTATGTTACATCTACAGTGCAAGTGAGTACACCTCCCTGTATTCTCAGTATGTTATACATACAACGCTCAGCGTGAGTGAGTACACCCCCCTGTATTCTCGGTACATTATACATACAGTGCTCAGCATAAGTGAGTACACCCCCCTGTATTCTCAGCACGTTATACATATAGCGCTCAGCGTCAGTGAGTACTCCCCCCATATTCTCAGTATGTTATACATACAGCCAGGGCTGTGGAGTCGGAGTCGTGGAGTCGGAGTTGGAGTCGGAGTCCATTTTGGAGTCGGAGTCAGTATAAAATGGACCTAAAATATATAATAAATTGGGTACAGTAGTACAATGCAGTTTGTGGGGAGTATTTTTTCATAAGAATTTGGGAAGGTTATGAAATGTCCTATAAATGTCTGTCCTATTCCTGATCTAAGGGTCTGGACTTTTAGCGGAGATGAATCTGTGGTACAGTAAATTTATCACTTAAACATGAGCCATGTATGAGGGAGTCGGAGTCATGGAAATTGAGGAGTTAGAGGTTTGGCTTACCGACTCCACTGCTCTGCATACAGCACTCAGCGTAAGCGAGTACACCCCTCTGTATTCTCAGTACATTTTATATACAGCGCTCAGAGTAAGTGAGTACACCCCTTGTATTCTCAGTACGTTATACATACAGCGCTCAGCGCGAGTACACTCCCTGTATTCTCAGTACGTTATACATACAGCGCTCAGCGTGAGTACCCTCCCCTGTATTCTCAGTACGTTATACACATAGCGCTCAGCGTAAGTGAGTACACCCCCTGTATTCTCAGTACTTTATACATACAGCGCTCAGCGTGAGTACACCCCTTGTATTCTCAGTATGTTATACATACAGCGCTCAGCGTAAGTGAGTACACCCCTCTGTATTCTCAGTATGTTATATATACAGTGTTCAGCTTAAGTGAGTACACCCCACTGTATTCTTAGTATGTTATATATACAGCGCTCAGCGTATGTGAGTACACCCCCCTGTATTCTTAGTACATCTTATCTATGCTGGACACGTCCTTCTGTCCGAAGAAGGGATGGGTGGCACCTGCGCAGTGAGGCGCCGGAGTCAGCACGTGTGCAGACCGCACTACGGTGCCATTTTATTGAAGACACTGTATATGTCTTTAAAAAAATGGCACAGGATAGCGCGGTATGCGCATGTGCTGACTCCGGCAAATGTACCAATAAAAATGCTGCCACACACACATACATATGCATGTAAAGTTTGTGCACACCTGGTCAAAATTACTGTTATTGTGAACAGTTAAGCAAGTTGAAGATGAAATGATCTCTAAAAGGGCTAAAGTTAAAGATGACATATTTCCTTTGTATCTTAAGCAAAGTAAATAAATAAATTATATATATATATATATATATATATATATATATATATATATATATATATATATATATATATATATATATATATAGTACAGACCAACAGTTTGGACACACCTTCTCATTTAAAGATTTTTCTGTATTTTCATGACTATGAAAATTGTCCATTCACACTGAAGGCATCAAAACTATGAATTAACACATGTGGAATTATATACTTAACAACAAAGTGTGAAACAACTAAAAATATGTCTTATATTCTAGGTTCTTCAAAGTAGCCACCTTTTGCTTTGATGACTGCTTTGCACACTCTTGGCATTCTCTTGATGAGCTTCAAGAGGTAGTCACCAGAAATGGTCTTCCAACAATCTTGAAGGAGTTCCCAGAGATGCTTAGCACTTGTTGGCCCTTTTGCCTTCACTCTGCAGTCCAGCTCACCCCAAACCATCTCGATTGGGTTCAGGTCGGGTGACTGTGGAGGCCAGGTCACCTGGCATAGCACCCCATCACTCTCTCTCTTGGTCAAATAGCCCTTACACAGCCTGGAGGTGTGTTTGGGGTCATTGTCCGGTTGAAAAATAAATGATGGTCCAACTAAAAGCAAACCGGATGGAATAGCATGCCGCTGCAAGATGCTGTGGTAGCCATGCTGGTTCAGTATGCCTTCAATTTTGAATAAATCCCCAACAGTGTCACCAGCAAAGCACCCCCACACTATCACACCTCCTCCTCCATGCTTCACGGTGGGAACCAGGCATGTAGAGTCCATCCGTTCACCTTTTCTGCGTCGCACAAAGACACGGTGGTTAGAACCAAAGATCTCAAATTTGGACTCATCAGACCAAAGCACAAATTTCCACTTGTCTAATCTCCATTCCTTGTGTTCTTTAGCCCAAACAAGTCTCTTCTGCTTGTTGCCTGTCCTTAGCTTTGGTTTCCTAGCAGCTATTTTACCATGAAGGCCTGCTGCACAAAGTCTCCTCTTAACAGTTGTTGAAGAGATGTGTCTGCTGCTAGAACTCTGTGTGGTATTGACCTGGTCTCTAATCTGAGCTGCTGTTAACCTACGATTTCTGAGGCTGGTGACTTGGATAAACTTATCCTCAGAAGCAGAGGTAACTCTTGGTCTTCCTTTCCTGGGGCGGTCCTCATGTGAGCCAGTTTCTTTGTAGCGCTTGATGGTTTTTGCAACTGCACTTGGGGACACTTTCAAAGTTTTACCAAATTTTCGCACTGACTGACCTTCATTTCTTAAAGTAATGATGGCTACTCGTTTTCTTTACTTAGAATTTGTATTATGGCAATAAAAAAGCAGCTAACAGTCTATTCAGTAGGACTATCAGCTGTGTATCCACCAGACTTCTGCACAACACAACTGATGGTCCCAACCCCATTTATAAGGCAAGAAATCCCACTTATTAAACCTGACAGGGCACACCTGTGAAGTGAAAACCATTTCCGGTGACTACCTCTTGAAGCTCATCAAGAGAATGCCAAGAGTGTGCAAAACAGTCATCAAAGCAAAAGGTGGCTACTTTGAAGAACCTAGAATATAAGACATATTTTCAGTTGTTTCACACTTTATTGTTAAGTATATAATTCCACATGTGTTAATTCATAGTTTTGATGCCTTCAGTGTGAATGTACAATTTTCACAGTCATGAAAATACAGAAAAATCTTCAAATGAGAAAGTGTGTCCAAACTTTTGGTCTGTACTGTGTATATATATATATATATATATATATATATATATATATATATATATATATATATATTTACTTTTTCTTTTGATTTTTTTCTTTCCATCTTTTACATTTTAAAAATTGCAAACAGAAAAATGGGCCGATGCAAAAGTTAGGGCACCCTTGGAAGCTTGTGTGCTCAGATAACTTAGACCAAGGTTTCAGACCTTAATTAGACTATTATGACTTGTACACTATCAGTTAGGAAAGGTTGGATGATGCAAATTTCCCAGCTTTATAAAACCCAGCCTTCTCTAACTTTGTGCCAAAAACAGCAGCCGTGGGTACTTCTAAGCAGCTACTTAGCACTCTGAAAATGAAAATGGTGGCGGCCCACAAAGCAGCAGAAGGCGATAAGAAGATAGCAAAAGAGTTTTCAATTTGTCTTTTCCTCATCTTGTAATGTAAATTATGATATGGCAGTTAACAGGAACGGTGGGGGTCAAGATAAGGTCTGGAAGACCAAGCACAATTTCAGTTAGAGCTGCTCGTAGGATTGCTAGAAAGGAAAATCAGGACCCCTGCTTGACTGCAAAATACCTTCAGAAAGATTTAACAGTCTTTGGAGTTGTGATACATTGTTCTCCTGTTCAGAGACATCTGGCACAAATATGGCCTTCATGGAAGAGTCACCAGAAGAAAACCTCTCATGCGTCCTCACCATAAAATTCAGAGTCAGAAGTATACAAAAGAACATCTAAACAAGCCTGATGAATTTTGGAAACAAGACCTGTGGACCGACGAGACTCAAATAGAACTGGCCACAATGATCAAAAGGTATGTGTGGAGAAAAAAGGGCACAGAATTTCAGGAAAAAACATCTTGCCAACCATTAAAGGGAAGGTTCCATTATCCCCCCAAAAAAATTTCAACAATTGAAAAAAATGGAAGAATTAAAGTTTTGATTTTTTTTTTTTTTAATTATTGTTTTTAATTAAGTAAAATATGATAAATAACTTAAAAAGGTTTGGTATTTCCACTTTTAAACACTAGGGGGAGCAGCGGCTGAAACTTGCCATGAAAGCCTAGTGTACAACTAGCTCACATTACGGACTACAGTAATTTTGGGCTGGATCTGCTCACATGTGTGACATCACTCCTCTCCTCCCCTTCTGGGTGTTTGTAAGAGAGGATTAAGTGTAGGATCACAGTGAGGAGCCATTTTGTTGGTGACTGCCAGTGATACTGACAAGTACAGTGCCACTGAGGACGGCCGGCAGCACTGATTCTGTTAGATGGTGCTGCTAGCTTTATCATAAACTGGGGTTAGAAACGCGGAGTGTATCACGTGTGTGATTAGATACGCTTAGAGTAACACGCTAGGATTAAATACTGGGCTCAATGTAGTGTATCACATGATGGGATTAGATATTGAGCTCAGAGAAGTGTATCACACAGGATGAGATTAGATACGCAGTGAGGGCCACACCCGTAGCTATGCTACTGTAAACTGTATCGACTTGCGCCGATGAAGTTGAACTCTGCGGCAGAGCAGGGGGACATGATCTCCCTGCACTGCCACGCGGCCGATGTGGGGCCTGTGAGCCAGATGGGGGGAGGGGCCAAGCTCACAGGCCCCCCCACCCGTCCTCGTAAATTCAACTGTATTGACTGGTTGCCGATACAGTTGAAAGCAATGTTGGGGAAGCGTGACGCTCTCATCAATCCCCCTCTCTAAGTCTGACGTCACTGATGCGGACACTGACAGCGGGCACGATGACGAGTGATCGCTACAGAGACCGGAGCAGCGGAAGAATAAGGAGTGCATTCTACTGTATGGAGGCCGATGGGGGGAGTGAATTCTACGGTATGTAGGTCGATGGGGGAGTGAATTCTACGGTATGGAGGCCGATGGGGATTGCATTATACTGTATGGAAGCGGATGGGGTGTGCATTATACTGTATGGAGTATTATATATATTTTTAGTAACAGCGAGGTCATCTGCTGAGGTTCTCCTACATGTACTATTAGGGTGCACCACCGTAGTTGTAATCAGGGTGACCTGGTTAGGGGCCCACTTAGTTTCACCATTCCAAACCAGAACCCTAGCTACATTTCCGGCGACACCAATCCATCCACTTCTATGGGAGCAGAGGTGTAATGTGTGACGCACGCTCCATCCACCATATTACTACTCCCATAGAGGAGGACCGAGTGGGGTCACACATTATACCAGTGCTCCCTTAAAAATGTGTAACCTTGCTCTGTCCACTTTTAAGGGAGCAGGGGTGTAATAAAATAAACGTCCAGTAGATATAGAATTTCACAATAATACATACTACATATAATAAACTTGCACCCGTTAGTGCCTTTTATGTGGCACTAAAGGGTGTTTACCCTAATAAATAAAAAAAAAAAAAACAGAAGTGGGGTCACCCCTATTTTTCGTAACCAGGCAAAGTAAAGCAGACAGCTGCGTGCTGATATTATCAGGCTACAAAGGTAACTGGTTATTGGGCCCTTCCCAACCTAAAAATACCAGCATGCAGCGGCAATAGAATTAGCGCATCACATTAGATTGCGCTTTGCCTGCCCCTTCCCATCCCCGATTGCCCTGGTGTGGTGACGATCAGGATAATGATAGTTGGGGTTGATGACAGCTGTGAATTGTCAAATTCTGGTATCAAGCCCTGGTGTTAGTAATGGAGAGGGGTCTATCAGACTCCCCCACTACTAACCCACTAATGAAAAAAAAACAGAACTATGTTATTTGAATAAAGATGCCCGATACTTTCCCAGGTTCATCAATTCATTTTTGAAAAAAAAACAAAAAAAACAAGCAAGTCCGACGTAGTCCATGGCGTTCCCACGACTATCCCCAAATCCGACGTCCAAAGGTTATGGAGGCTTGTTCAGAGAACGACACTCCATAGGCTGTAGCAGAAGCCACTCCTGGTCCTGCCGCGCTTTACGAGACCTAGCAGCTGTGATCAGCAGTGACGTAACTACACCGCTCAGAGTCGTCGAGTCCTCTATATAATGGCCCCATATAGTACCCAACAGTATATGCCGCCCCATTCTCGGTATACGGTTAACCTCGCCCCCCTCCATCCAGGGTATATGCTCCCACATATTCAATGCAAAAAAATAAGTAAATAATTAAATAAACGCCTCTACTCACCTTTCACGCTCCCACGCAGCGCTGTGTCTGTGTGCTCTGAAGATGTCAGCAGTGAGCGGTGATAACAGCTAACAGGCTGAGATCACCGCACCCCGCCGCCGCAGATACTCACCCGGGACCTCTGCTCCCAGCACCTTCTCTCCCCGGCAGCTCCTGTCATGGCACGCACTGACTGAGCAGGGGAAATGTGCAGCTCGCAGCTTACATTGTGGGCTCCAAAAAGATGGCCGCGATCTCCTCCCAGAGCTGCGACCAGGACAGCCCAGGGGGCGTGCCCAGGTCGCAGCTAGAGGCAGAAGGAGCGGCCTCTAATGTTAGAGATAGTAGTCGGTCACTGACCCTGTCTTTTATGGCCAGGACTGCCGTAAGTGGGGTGTGTAAGAGTGCTGGTTAGCATCTTACACATCCCCCAAATAAAAATGGCAGCCCCCAGTGGCCAATGTAAAAATGAATAAATAAAAAACTAATAAAGTGGTACATTTAATTTTGTATTAAAAATAATTGATTATATAATCAATTATTAATACAAAATTTAAAATCGCGGCATCTTCCCTTTAAGCATGGGAGTGGATCAATCATTCTTTGGGGTTGTGTTGCAGCCAATGGCATGGGGAACATTTCACGGGTGGCGGGAAGAATGGATTCAATTAAATTTCAACAAATTCTTGATGCAAACATAACACCATCTGTAAAAAAGCTGAAGTTGAAAACAGGATGGCTTCTACAAATAGATAATGATCCTAAACACACGTCAAAATCTACAATAGACTACCTCAAAAGGCGCAAGCTAATGGTTTTACAATGGCTCTCACAGTCCCCGGATCTGAACATCATTGAAAATCTGTGGCTAGACTTCAAAATAGCAGTGCATGCAAAGCGACCCAGAAATCTCACAGAACTGGAAGAATTTTCCAAGGAAGAATAGATGAAAATCCATCAAACAAGAATTGAAAGATTCCTGGCTGGCTAATAAAAACGTAGTTACTTACCAGTAACGGGATTTCTCAGAGCCCATGACAGCACCACAGAGAGAGGGGATCCGTCCTTCAAGGAAAGGAAACCTACAGGTAAAAAGGTCAGTACCTTTCACCCGCATCAGTTGTTTATGGAGCACGAGAGGACCTCCAGGTTATTGATACAACATATATCATCGTTATAACGCTTAGCGTTAACACCCTGTGACTACGCATAAATAACAAAATAAGTGTGCACACCCACACGCAAAGGGAGGGAATATATGGGTGCGGTCATGGGCTCTGATAAATCCCATTACCGGTAACAACGTCCTTCTCCTTCCCCCATGACAGCACCACGCAGAAAAATGTATCTTTAGGGGGGAGACCACCGCTTACAGAACCCTTCTCCCAAAGGTGTGATCTGAAGAAGAGGCTAGGTCCAGCCAATAATGCTTGAAGAAGGTAGAGGGGGATGATCATGTCGCAGCTTTACATATCTGTTCTATGGAAACACCAGCTTTTTCCACCCAGGAGGTTGCCACTGCCCTTATCGAGTGAGCTTTTAATCCCTCTGGAGTGGCTTCCCCACTTGATGAGTATGCCAGAGAGATAGCATCTCTTATCCACCTTGTCAACGTGCCTTTGGAAGTTTTTAGCCCCTTCCAAGGTCCCTGAAAGCACACAAAGAGAGCCCTATCCTTCTTACATTCTTGTGTGGCCGCTATGTACTGGATGAGACATCTCCTAACGTCTAACATATAGAGATCTCTTATCCTCCCCTATTTTTGGTATTGGGGGAAAAGGAAGGAAGGGTGACCTCCTGGGATCTGTGGATGCTACCTTGGGAAAATAGGCCGTGTCCGGTTTGAGGACGACTCTATCCTCCAGGATCTGCGTAAAGGGGTGCACTGCAGACAGGGCCTGGATATCGCTGACCCTGCGGGCTGATGTTAATGCTACCAAAAGTGATGTCTTGAGTGATAAAACTTTTAGAGATGTACCATCTAAGGGTTCGAAAGGGGGTTTAATTAAAGCCATAAGAACCAAATTTAAATCCCAAGGAGGCGAGCTCTGACTAGGGATGGGTCTAGATATGGCCGAAGCTTTGATGAATATAGATATCCTGCAATTCCCTGCCAAATCACAATTGTATTAGTGCCCCTAATGCTGAGACTTGGGCCTTTAGGGTGCTTGTAGCTGGACCTTGCTCTACCCCCCTCTGCAGGAATTGTAGGATGGCTGTCAATGGAACACCTTCCTTTACACTGGACCCTGAAGTGGAAAGGAACCTTCTCCAAGTTTTCCCATAAAGTTTGGTGGTGACGAGTTTCCTACTCTGTAGTAGTGTGGAAATTAGATTCGGGGAAAACCCTTAATCCCGCAGAAGAGCCTCTCAAATTCCAGGCTGTCATGTGTAAGTTTGTTACCTGAGGATGATAAACCGACCCGTGGGAAAGAAGGTCCAGACCTTCCGTCAGCACCCAGGGGTCGGAGATGAACATCACCCTCAGCCAATAAAACCACATCCTCTTTGGCCAAAAGGGGGCAATCAGGATTAGTTTTGCTCTATCTTCCCTGATCTTTCTCAGAACTGCTGGTATCAAGGCAATTGGGGAAAAGCATAGGCTAGAGTGTGGTCCCACAGGATCATGAAGGCATTTAACGCTAAAGGGTTCCCTTTCGGATCTATTGAGCAGAATGTGTCTACTTTATCCTTCTGATTGTTGGCAAACAGCTCTATAGCCGGACATCTCCACATTTCTGCAATCTGGTCAAATATGGTCTGTTTCAGTTCCCATTTGCCCTGTCTCAGCTGGGTCCGGCTTAGGATGTCTGCTCTGCGATTTTCTGCCCCTTTTATGTGCAGTGCTGACAGAGACCCAAAATTGTTCTCGGCTATCTGTCACCCCCATCAAAGGAGGGCACCGGGTTCCTCCCTGTTGATTCAAATATGCCACTACAACTCGGTTGTCTGAGAATACTCGTACATGATGACCCTGAAGAGAGTAGAAGGGGTACCGGGATAGGAGGAGGAACCATATCTGTAGATGGATTTCCTCTGGAGGTCAATGCCACACTGGAGTCCCTGCTGTGCTTGGAAGACCTGGCAGAATGTCCACTTCCACTGCTGCCAAGACTGTGATGATGGGAGGGGTTCTCCTGCTGCTGCGGTTGAATAGTCTGCACCTCCAAATGCTCCTGGTCACTCATTGCTAAAGGGGACCGCCAGACCGCTGCCTGAAGCACTTCCTCAGTGTTTTTTAGTGTTTTTAAACCCCTGGCAGGCCCCACCTTCCTCCTCCAGATCTGCTTCCGGTCACGTGCCAGATCCGGTCATGTGCCCCTCAGTGCCAGAGCGTCCCCGCGCATGCGCAGTTGGATGCCTAGCCTGGCCATCAGCGTTGCGTCATAGGGACACACTCCCGGCACGTCCTCACGCCTATGCAGTGGCTCTCGGAAGTCAGGCAATCCGCAGGGCGGTGGCGTGTCAGCACATTGGAAGAGAGACAGTGCCCTGCGCGACAAAGCTCCACACCGCTCCAGCTAAGCCAGGGAGCCCTGCTGCCTGAAATGGCTCCATGGTGCTGCTGCACCTCTCCGCTCACCCTAAGGGCGCACTGACCCCCATGGTGGCGCTACAGGTCACTGCATCTGCCAAGGCAGGAAACCCCCACTGTCTGGATTGGACTGACCAGGCCTGGAATTCCTGACGTATCTTCTTCTAGCCAATCTTCTTTCTTCAGGTACGCCACTGCATGTTCCCCTTCAAGGTCAGGAAACCAACAGCCCGCGGGAGAGAGGTACCGCCCTTTTTATCTGTAGGTTTCCTATCCTTGAAGGGTGGATCTCCTCTCTCTGTGGTGCTGTCATGGGGGAACCAGAAAAAAAGAATTTACAAGCTGTGATACTTACAAACGGGGATGTTACTAGGTACTAGCCATGCATGGTGCCAAAACTTTAGCATCGGACCATTTTCCTTTTTTAAAATGTAAAAAATGACAATATTTTTTTTTGCCTAAAATAAAAAAGGAAATATGTGTCTTCCTTAACTTTAGGCCTTTTAGACATCATTTCATCTTCAACTTGTTTAACTATTTGCAATAACTGTAATTTTGACCAGGGGTGCCCAAATTTTTGCATGCCACTGTGACAGTAAGATTCTACATTTCACATTACGGCTGTAATTCCAGGGCCGAAGATGCATATCCTGAGCGGAACTAACAAACCCACAGGCATATTGGAGGCTGTTAGTTCAGTGGAGACAAGTGGCTGAGTGGGGAATAATAGAGACTATAATGTGTACTTTAAAGAGAATCTGTCACCCCCTAGGAGATTTGAGACCTCCAATATGGGCTGTGCACCAGAACACTGCGGAACAGTGCAGAGACAAACGGGCCGGGAGGAAACAAAGTGCTCCTGATATGAGTGTCGCATTGCACATGCGTGGGAAATGAGTTAGACCAGTGCACGTCACAGGGCCCTCTGACGTGCAGGGGAGGGGAGGGGGGGGGACATGCTAAATAAGCAGAAAAGCGGGGATTTCTGGGCTAACTAAAAGCTAGACAGGGATGCCAAGCATGCGAAAACAGATTTTATAAAACTCCATTTCACTGCAAGCAGACCTCTACTATGGGCCATACAGGTTTGTATAGATTTATTCTTCTATAACCTATATGCCCATAGTAGAGGTCTCAAATCTCCCAGGGGGTGACAGATTCCCTTTAAAGGGAATGTGTCAGAAAAAAAAAAAAAACTTTATTAACTGAAAAAAATTGAAAGCAATGTTTTAATTAAAAAAAAAAAATAAAATAAAATGAAAATGGTATAAAATATCAAAATAGTAAAACTTTTGACATTTTCAGTTTTTAAAACACTAGGGTGAGCAGCTGCTGAATCTTACCATAAAAACTGAGTGTAGTGCTAGCTCACATTACGACTGCAGTAAATATTGGCGGGGTGTGCTCACGTGTGTGATGTCACTGTTCTCCTCCGCTTCTGGGCATTTGCTAAGTGATAAGGGAGGATGAAGTTTAGGATCAAAGAGCAGAGAAATTCTGTTGGTGACTGCAAAGCGATACTGATATGTGGACAGTATCACCGAGAATGGCTGGCAGCCCGTTTCTGTTAGTTGGTACTGTTCACTGTTGGGCGTGCAGAGATTAGACCCTAGGCCTGTATCCCACATGATGGGATTAGATACAGGGCTCTGCGTATTGTAGCACACATGATGGGATTAGATACAGGCAGTGTCATAGATAATGGGGTAAGATGCATGGATCTGCTCAGTGTAATGCCTCATTAAGATGTCTTTAATACAGGGACATTTGAATAAGGCTTTACTGCGGTGTCTGCACATTCAGACTTTTGATGTGCTTTGCATATCCAGCAGTAAAGCTTCATTCAGATGTCCCTGCACACAGTTACTCTGGCAGCAGCAAGATGATTTCTCTGCGGTGCTCTGAGCACTGTAGTGACAGCGGCGGTGAGCACAGGTCAACAGCTTGACATTGTACTACTAATACCAGGCTACCAAGCTGTTCTCATCGCTGGAAGAAGTTACTGCTGCAGGGTAGCTCTCACCGCAGTCCTGCACCAGTACCTTCTTCCAGCGATGAGAACAACCTGGTAGCCTGGTATTAGTAGTACATTACCAAACAGCCTGACCTGTATACAGCGCCATTGCCTACGTGTGCTCGCCATCTGTACCCAGTCAACAAATTGTGAAGAAGAGAAAGCCAGCAACAAGTGCTGTTATAGAGTCTGTGATAACTTTCTGTATAAGGTGCGCTGAGGTACCTCGCCCCGTGGAGACCGGGTGCTACTCCAAGTGCAAAAAGTGAGTACAATAAGTAACAATACGGAGAAAAACAAGATAGCACTCACCGGTCTAAAAAATCCTCCTTTATTGCATCCGTTAAAAATCCATAGCAGGGGGGTCGGTGGTACACATTAAAGGACGACAGCCGTTTCGCACACATCGCGCTTCCACGGGTCCAAAAGATACCTTTTCATGACCCGTTTCTCCGAATTCTTACTTGTTGGACCCAGTCACCACTCACTACTTGTGTGACTGCAAAACACTGTGTGAGCGGTGACTAGGAGAAAATTATAGTTTACAGCACAGCTCTGGACTACAATAAAATGGCGCCTAAATCCCCCCTCCAGCAGCTGAAAACAGGACAACCCAAGGGTTGTCCCCAGTTCACGGGTGAGGCAGCCACAGTGTAGGAGATTACGTCAGATGTAGAGTGCAGCCTCTTATGCCTTGGGGCTGCCATATCGGTGTTGAGTCATACTCAGCACCTAGCGGCTGCAGATAAAATTAATAAATAAATGTTAACAGTACATGCCATTTTATAATAATTATGGATTGTATCAATCAATTTTTTTAATACAAAAATAAAAAATTGTAACATTCCTTTTAAAGTAAGGCTGCTATGAACTCAGTTAGAAAGAATCTTCTTTTATGTGACGCTTACCATGCATGTTCTATAATGGCTTTTGTTGTTCTATTTTACCTTTTCATGAGAGAGGTCTGCTAAGTCCATCTTGTTCAGTATAAGCAAGTGAGGTTTTATTCCAAGATATTCTTTAAAAAGAGGATTTCTACCCGATAAAGGAATTTGTTCACAGTTAAGGACATTTTTGGATAATTGCCTGAAATGAGCAAAGCATATACTGGAAAATCAAATCTGTGGACATACAAGCATATTTCTTTCTACATATTTACACTACATTTAAAAAGTAGTGTATCCAGGGGTCCAGTCTCAATCCTCAAAAAAAACAGGATAAGATAGAGCATCCCAATGGAGTCCTAGAGTGCAACAAAACATACAACTCAAATGGACTCAATTTGTGTTTTAGTGCCCAGACAGTGTGCCATCTCAGATGGGCACAGGAATGCAATCTTAGACTCTGTGTCCATATGAAAAGATGGACAACAATACAAATAAAACACAAATGGAATCCATTAAAACTCAGTTTATAATATTGCAGTCTATGGACTAGATTCATGAAGGTCGGTGGTGTCTATGCTGGTGTTGCATACTGGAATCAGATATGATCGATTCATCAAGTAGGCGCACACCTCTTAATGAATTTGGAGCATTTGACAAGTGGTGAATGCCTCACCACAAACCTTACTCCAGTCAGAGACTGGAACAAGAATTCTTGCGCAAGATAAGTCACAGGTCATCATGACTTAGACAAGCTGCACACCTCTGTTCTGCCCATATTGGCAGAGCTATGCTAAACGTTCATAAAAACAGCAAAAGATGCAAGATTTAATTTTGAGACTTATCAAAGTACTTTTTCTACAGATTTCTGGTGAAAACATTTTGATGAATTAAAGCCCATGTCTCCATTGGGGGCTCCGTTTTAACCGGTTCACAATGCATTTATGAAATGTCTGCTGTTCCTTCTGACTTTTAGAAAAACAGTTTTTCTAAAATTCAGAAGGAATACCAGACATTTCATAAATACAGTGTAAACTGGTCTAAAGTTTTTGTGGCACCCCGAGGTCTGGTTGCCACAGTGACAGCAATGTCATGTCTGAGAGCAGGTGGGAGGTTCCCTGGTTGGGGACAATTAGCATGCAGCACCTCCTGCCTCAGTCCAGGGAGGGGAAAATCCTGCCCTTTATAAACTGGATCTGGGGCGGGGTTAGAGAGTGAAATGCCAGACAAGTTCCAGTAAGGTCGCAGATAGGGACAGGTCAGCAGCAGGCTGAGGAGTCCCTGTAGGCAGAGGAGGAACACACGAGGCCAGGAGGGGAACTAGCAGAGTTCGTCCTGGCCAGAGACTTGTAAAGCCGGACACTGGAGTCCGAGGTTGTGAGGGTTATAAGCCCAGCAGCAGAAAACCACCATGCAGGGGACTTCAAGTCCTCTGGCCCAAGGAAGCCCGGAGGCTCAGCCACACGAGAGGGACTATTACTGCCCTGGAGGGGTGAGAAGCACGGAAGGCCCGAGTCGCCAGTCATACGGGTGAGAACAACACGGTACACTCAGGGACGTGGGCTACCACTACGCTACAGCAGGATAGCCAAGAAAGAGTGAAGTCAGCACGGTAGGCCTACAAACTTCCCCTGATCAGCAGGATTTCCCAGTTGCTCTCAGACTGACCAGGCCTCCATTGTTAACCTGTATCCCGGACGGGTCCCTTAATACCACCAACAGTAAAGACCCTGACTTGCATCACAGACTCCGTGTGGTTAATGCTGCTCCCGCGTACCATCACCACCAACATCCCTATACACTGCCCTGAGGCTACACTCCTCCCGTTGAGGAGTTGTACTACCCTCAGCTGCACCCACAGCACCAGCCTCAGCGGTCTGCCCTGCAGCGGCGGTTCATCCTGACTAGTGTTGAGCCACCCCCGTAGTGTTCGGGTTCGGTTCGGTTCGTCGAACACCGGGATGTTCGAGGAACTGTTCGTCGAACTGTTCGTCGAACACCTTAGAACACCGTCGAACACCGTTAAAACCAATGGCAGGCAAACAAAAACACATAGAAACACATAGAAAACACCTTCAAAGGTGTCCAAAAGCTGACAAACTGCTCAGAAGACGCTCTCTTTAAAAAAGCCGGCCGGCAATTCAGCAGCGGCATACACCGGTAACCGACAATTTAGACAAGAAGGAATAGAGCATCACACATAGATTAGATAGATAGAAACATGTCAGTCACATATATATGAAGTACAGTGACAGTGTTGCTTACTGTACTTGTCATTTAGTGTAAAGGATTTATTAAAAAAAATAATAGTGTTTTCATGCACCGTCTCTTTAAAAAAGCCGGCCGGCAATTCAGCATCTGTACCCGACAATTTATAACAGACAGAATAGAGCTTCACACATAGATTAGATAGATAGAAACATGTCAGTCACATATATATGAAGTACAGTGATAGTGTTGGTTACTGTACTTGTCATTTAGTATTAAAATAAAGGATTTATTATTAAAAAAAATTGGCGTGGGGTCCCCCTTAATTTTAGGCTCTAGCGGAGGTTAAGCAGACAGCTGGGGCAGATGTTTGAAGCCTGGGAAGGGGGTAATACCCACGGAGCTTCCCAGGCTACTAATGTGAGCCCCCAGCTGAATACATAGCCTTTACTAGCTATTAAAATGGGGGACCCCCCCAAAAAAATGACGTGGGGTCCCCCCTAATTTAATAGCTAGCAAAGGCTAGGCAGACAGCTGGGGGCTGATATTAATAGCCCAGGAAGGGAGCCATGAATATTGGCCCCCTCCCAGGCTAGAAACACCAGCCGTCAGCCGCCCCAGAAATGGCGCATTCATAGGATGCGCCAATTCTGGCACTTAGCCTCGCTCTTCCACGCTGCCCTGTAGCGGTGGCAGGGGGTAATAGGGCTGGGGTTGATGTCAGCTTATAATGCCAGCTGACATCAAGCCCAGGTTAGTAATGGAGAGGCGTCTATAAGACACCCCCATTACTAACCCCATAGTCAAAGTTAAAAGAAAACACAAACACCCAGAATAAAGTCCTTTAATTGAAATAAAGACACAATCCTTTATTGTTCTAAATTAAACCATACTTACCATCACGCCCATTCCAGCTGAAGCCAACGATCTCCTGCAATAAAAGAAAAATAATAAAGCAACATCATCCTTACCTTTCCATGGTTCCCACGACAGCTTCAGCTCTGCTACATCGAGATGACAGGCTGGACCGCAGCAGAACGCTGCCATCCAGCCTGTCATCCCGCAGACACTGAGAAGCGCAGGCATGCTTGCGCTCTGCAGTGTCTGGCTGTGACGGCATAAAGATGAGACGAGTTCATGTCCAATGAACTCGGCGCACCTCATGCACGTCACTGACAGCGTGGGAAAATTCTCACGCTGAAGCGCTGAGTGCAGGAGAATTCTCCCACGCTGTCAGTGACGTGCATAAGGTGAGCTCATGTCCAATGAACTCAGCTCACCTCCTGCACGTCACTGACAGCGTGGGAGAATTCTCCTGCACTCAGCGCTTCAGCGTGAGAATTCTCCCACGCTGAAGCGCTGAGTGCAGGAGAATTTTCCCACGCTGTCAGTGACGTGCATGAGGTGAGCCGAGTTCATTGGACATGAACTCGGCTCATCTGGATGCCCTCACAGAGAGACACTGTGGAGCGCAAGCAAGCCTGCGCTTCTCAGTGTCTGCGGGATGACAGGCTGGATGGCAGCGTTCTGCTGCGGTCCAGCCTGTCATCTCGATGTAACAGAGCTGAAGCTGTCATGGGAACCATGGAAAGGTAAGGATGATGTTGCTTTATTATTTTTCTTTTATTTCAGGAGATCGTTGGCTTCAGCTGGAATGGGCGTGACGGTAAGTATGGTTTAATTTAGAACAATAAAGAATTGTGTGTTTATTTCAATTAAAGGACTTTTTTCTGGGTGTTGTGTATTTTTTAAATACTTTACTAGAAATTCATGGTGGTCATGTCTAATATTGGCGTGACCCCATGAATTTTGGGCTTAGGACCAGCTGATAATGCCAAGCTGGCCCTAACCCCTTTATTACCCAGTGAGCCACCGCATCAGGGCCCTGGATGAGTTGGGTACAGCGCCAGAAGATGGCGCTTCTATGAACGCGCCATTTTCCGGGGTGGCTGCGGACTGCAATTTGCAGCGGGGGTGGCCCAGAAAGCTTGGGCCTCCCTGCGCTGCGGATTCCAGCCCCCAGCTGCCTAGTTGTACCTGGCTGGACACAAAAACAGGGCGAAGACCCACGTCAATTTTCTTTAAATTATTTCATGAAATAATTAAGAAAAAAAGGGCTTCCCTATATTGTTGTGTCCGGCCAGGTACAAATAGGCAGCTGGTGGCTGGGGGCAGCCCGTTCCTGCCTGCTGCATCTGACTGGACACAAATATAGTGCGAAGCCCCACGTCAATTTTTTTTTAATTATTTCATGAATTTCCTGAAATAATTTAAAAAAATTGAAGTGGGGCTTCGCACTATATTTGTGTCCAGCCAGGTACAGCAGGCAGGAATGGGCTGCCCCCAACCACCAGCTGCCTATTTGTACCTGGCCGGACACAACAATATAGGGAAGCCCTTTTTTTCTTAATTATTTCATGAATTTCATGAAATAATTAAAAAAAAAATACGTGGGGCTTCGCCCTATTTTTGTGTCCAGCCAGGTACAACTAGGCAGCTGGGGGCTGGAATCTGCAGCGCAGGGAGGCCCAAGCTTTCTGGGCCCACCCCCGCTGCAAATTGCAGTCCGCAGCCACCCCGGAAAATGGCGCGTTCATAGAAGCGCCATCTTCTGGCGCTGTACCCAACTCATCCAGGGCCCTGGTGCGGTGGCTCACTGGGTAATAAAGGGGTTAGGGCCAGCTTGGTATTATCAGCTGGCCCCAAGCCCAAAATTCATGGGGTCACGCCAGTATTAGACATGACCGCCATGAATTTCTAGTAAAGTATTTAAAAAAAACACAACACCCAGAATAAAGTCCTTTAATTGAAATAAACACACAATTCTTTATTGTTCTAAATTAAACTATACTTACCATCACGCCCATTCCAGCTGAAGCCAACGATCTCCTGCAATAAAAGAAAATTAATAAACCAACCTCATCCTTACCTTTCCATGGTTCCCAGGACAGCTTCAGCTCTGCTACATCGAGATGACAGGCTGGACCGCAGCAGAACGCTGCCATCCAGCCTGTCATGCCGCAGACACTGAGAAGAGCAGGCATGCTTGCGCTCCTCAGTGTCTCGCTGTGACGGCATCCAGATGAGCCGAGGTCATGTCCAATGAACTCGGCTCACCTCATGCACGTCACTGACAGCGTGGGAAAATTCTCCTGCACTCAGCGCTTCAGCGTGGGAGAATTCTCACGCTGAAGCGCTGAGTGCAGGAGAATTCTCCCACGCTGTCAGTGACGTGCATGAGGTGAGCCGAGTTCATTGGACATGACCTCGGCTCATCTGGATGCCGTCACAGCGAGACACTGAGGAGCGCAAGCATGCCTGCTCTTCTCAGTGTCTGCGGCATGACAGGCTGGATGGCAGCGTTCTGCTGCGGTCCAGCCTGTCATCTCGATGTAGCAGACCTGAAGCTGTCGTGGGAACCATGGAAAGGTAAGGATGAGGTTGGTTTATTATTTTATTTTTATTACAGGAGAGCGTTGGCTTCAGCTGGAATGGGCGTGGTGGTAAGTATGGTTTAATTTAGAACAATAAAGGATTGTGTCTTTATTTCAATTAAAGGACTTTATTCTGGGTGTTTGTGTTTTTTTTAACTTTGACTATGGGGTTAGTAATGGGGGTGTCTTATAGACGCCTCTCCATTACTAACCTGGGCTTGATGTCAGCTGGCATTATAAGCTGACATCAACCCCAGCCCTATTACCCCCTGCCACCGCACCAGGGTAGCGTGGAAGAGCGAGGCTAAGTGCCAGAATTGGCGCATCCTATGAATGCGCCATTTCTGGGGCGGCTGACGGCTGGTGTTTCTAGCCTGGGAGGGGGCCAATATTCATGGCTCCCTTCCTGGGCTATTAATATCAGCCCCCAGCTGTCTGCCTAGCCTTTGCTAGCTATTAAATTAGGGGGGACCACACGTCATTTTTTGGGGGGGTCCCCCATTTTAATAGCTAGTAAAGGCTATGTATTCAGCTGGGGGCTGATATTAGTAGCCTGGGAAGCTCCGTGGGTATTACCCCCTTCCCAGGCTTCAAACATCTGCCCCAGCTGTCTGCTTAACCTCCGCTAGAGACTAAAATTAAGGGGAACCCCACGCCAATTTTTTTAATAATAAATCCTTTATTTTAATACTAAATGACAAGTACAGTAACCAACACTATCACTGTACTTCATATATATGTGACTGACATGTTTCTATCTATCTAATCTATGTGTGAAGCTCTATTCTGTCTGTTATAAATTGTCGGGTACAGATGCTGAATTGCCGGCCGGCTTTCTTAAAGAGACGGTGCATGAAAACACTATTATTTTTTTTAATAAATCCTTTACACTAAATGACAAGTACAGTAAGCAACACTGTCACAGTACTTCATATATATGTGACTGACATGTTTCTATCTATCTAATCTATGTGTGATTCTCTATTCCTTCTATTCTAAATTGTCGGGTACCGCTGCTGAATTGCCGGCCGGCTTTTTTAAAGAGACGGTGCATGAAAACACTATTATTTTTTTTGATAAATCCTTTACACTAAATGACAAGTACAGTAACCAACACTTTCACTGTACTTCATATATATGTGACTGACATGTTTCTATCTATCTAATCTATGTGTGATTCTCTATTCCTTCTATTCTAAGTTGTCGGGTACCGCTGCTGAATTGCCGGCCGGCTTTTTTAAAGAGACGGTGCATGAAAACACTATTATTTTTTTTGATAAATCCTTTACGCTAAATGACAAGTACAGTAAGCAGCACTTTCACTGTACTTCGTATATATGTGGCTGACATGTTTATATCTATCTAATCTATGTGTGAAGCTCTATTCTTTCGGTTCTAAATTGTCGGGTACCGGTGTATGCCGCTGCTGAATTGCCGGCTTTTCATGTTTCACTGTTGGCACTGTTCCCATCGATTTGGGCAATCACTGTAATGCCACAACCACCATGGCTGTGGCATTACAGTGAGTGGCAGACAATCCCCGCATGATTGGTGCTCTAAATAGCGCCAGACATGCAGGACACGCTTTTGGTGCACGAACAGTTATCGAACATAACCTCGAACAGCCGAATTTTTTGCAAATCGTTCGGGTTCGTCGAACAACTCGAACACCGCCCAAAACAGCTCGAATTTGAGATTGGCGAACAGTTCTAGTCGAACACCGCTCATCTCTAATCCTGACCGCAATCCACGGGTGGCGTAGTCAGACATTTAAAGTACAACAAACAGACTGCCATTTGAGTTGACCACCCTGAGCCACGGGCCGGGTCACCGCCACGCGGAGACTACAACCCCCAGCATCCCACAAAAGGCCCGGTTCCGGGTTCCCCACGCGGCCCAGGGGGCGCGTCACTTTCAATCAAAAGTTTTGCATAATAATACTTACTTACAGATTGTCTATATTAAGTGTCCCATCCACACAACAGAGGTTAAGTTTTGTGTTCTCCTTTTATATGCCTTATTAAAATGTCCTTTTTTCACGAACAGACCATGTACCCATTAGTGGTCCGCAAAAAAAACAAAAAAACACAGAGACATGCCTATTTTTGATCAAAGACATGGATCAAAATCAGCCACACAAGAATATGTGTCCGTTAAAATCAGACAGTACACAGATGTCATCTGTAAGCCATCCGTGTGCTCTCAGTTTTTAACGCTGTAATGGATGAGAAGAGAGTTTTTGTCTTTGGCAAACAAGAAAATTAATGGATGCATGTGTGCTAATTAGGCCGATTATCAGAAGACCTGTAGTCTGGCTGGGAATTGCTGCCATAACACTGAGCATACTGTAAAATACAACCTTTATATGGTAATACGAATTTGGCCTTAGGCTGGAGTTATAAGGAAACTTTAGCTCGCAATAGCGTATAAATCAGATGAGTGCAATGCGAGAAAACAAGGTATTAAAAGGAAGTGATAAGCGGGCAAGATGTGTGAATTGATACATTAAAATATACTTTATTCAGTTTGTGTAAAGGTCTTATTTTTTGATTTTGACATGAGATGAATTTGTCTCACGGTTAATGCGCTATATAGCTGCACTGTCTGTCACTGCACCCACTCATTCAGCTTCCTATCATTTTGTGAAAAATGCTGTTAAAAAACTTTATTAAAGACCTGTCTTCCTTGTAAAGAAAAAAAAAATTATATATATATATATATATATATATATATATATATATATACATACAGTACAGACCAAAAGTTTGGACACACCTTCTCATTTAAAGATTTTTCTGTATTTTCATGACTATGAAAATTGTACATTCACACTGAAGGCATCAAAACTATGAATTAACACATGTGGAATTATATACTTAACAAAAAAGTGTGAAACAACTGAAAATATGTCTTATATTCTAGGTTCTTCAAAGTAGCCACCTTTTGCTTTGATGACTGCTTTGCACACTCTTGGCATTCTCTTGATGAGCTTCAAGAGGTAGTCACCGGAAATGGTTTTCACTTCACAGGTGTGCCCTGTCAGGTTTAATAAGTGGTATTTCTTGCCTTATAAATGGGGTTGGAGCCATCAGTTGTGTTGTGCAGAAGTCTTTTGGATACACAGTTGATAGTCCTACTGAATAGACTGTTAGAATTTGTATTATGGCAAGAAAAAAGCAGCTAAGTAAAGAAAAACGAGTGGCCATCATTACTTTAAGAAATGAAGGTCAGTCAGTCCGAAAAATTGGGCAAACTTTGAAAGTGTCCCCAAGTGCAGTTGCAAAAACCATTAAGCGCTACAAAGAAACTGGCTCACATGAGGACCACCCCAGGAAGGGAAGACCAAGAGTCACCTCTGTTTCTGAGGATAAGTTTATCCGAGTCACCAGCCTCAGAAATCGCAGGTTAACAGCAACTCAGATTAGAGACCAGGTCAATGCCACACAGAGTTTTAGCAGCAGACACATCTCTACAACAACTGTTAAGAGGAGACTTTGTGCATCAGGCCTTCATGGTAAAATAGCTGCTAGGAAACCACTGCTAAGGACAGGCAACAAGCAGAAGAGACTTTTTTGGGCTAAAGAACACAAGGAATGGACATTAGACCAGTGGAAATCTGTGCTTTGGTCTGATGAGTCCAAATTTGAGATCTTTTGTTCCAACCACCATGTCTTTGTGCGACGCAGAAAAGGTGAACGGATGGACTCTACATGCCTGGTTCCCACCGTGAAGCATGGAGGAGGAGGTGTGATGGTGTGGGGGTGCTTTGCTGGTGACACTGTTGGGGATTTATTCAAAATTGAAGGCATACTGAACCAGCATGGCTACCACAGCATCTTGCAGCGGCATGCTATTCCATCCGGTTTGCGTTTAGTTGGACCATCATTTATTTTTCAACAGGACAATGACCTCAAACACACCTCCAAGCTGTGTAAGGGCTATTTGACCAAGCAGGAGAGTGATGGGGTGCTACGCCAGATGACCTGGCCTCCACAGTCACCAGACCTGAACCCAATCGAGATGGTTTGGGGTGAGCTGGACTGCAGAGTGAAGGCAAAAGGGCCAACAAGTGCTAAGCATCTCTGGGATATCCTTCAAGATTGCTGGAAGACCATTTCCGGTGACTACCTCTTGAAGCTCAACAAGAGAATGCCAAGAGTGTGCAAAGCAGTCATCAAAGCAAAAGGCGGCTACTTTGAAGAACCTAGAATATAAGACATATTTTCAGTTGTTTCACACTTTTTTGTTAAGTATATAATTCCACATGTGTTAATTCATAGTTTTGATGCCTTCAGTGTGAATGTACAATTTTCATAGTCAAGAAAATACAGAAAAATCTTTAAATGAGAAGGTGTGTCCAAACTCTAAGTCTGTACTGTAAATACACACACACACTGATATATATATATATATATATATATACACACACACACACATATACATACTTTATTAATTAATTTAAAACATGACTTGCATAAATGTAAAATTATTATTATTTATTAGGCCTAAATATAATGGACCACAATTAAGTATTGACCTGGTATTGATCTAGGTCCACCATTAAACCCAATGTGCAGTGTACAAGCTATCAAATTGTAGCCAAAGTCGCTTATAAATTAATTGGCTACAGGTATTATGCCATTGTAATTAGTTTAATTGATACCAAATTTAATAATTATTATAACTACACTGATCAGTGTCACTGTGTATTAAATGGTAATTGGCATAGTAAATACTGTCTAGCAGATGTAATCTCCAACTCCGGTTGAATTGGAGCTGGAGACTAGTAGTTATTAGTGATGAGTGAGCGTGCTCAGCACTGCTCGATACTCGATCGATCATCGGGCACAATTTGTACTTGATGGAGTATCCCTGGTACTCGTGCACATGCTCGAGTCCCCTTCTCGCATATTTTGCGGCTATTTTTCAGCCACTAAGCATGCGGGGATTGGCTGCCAATCACGGTAATGCGGTATCCATATTGGTTACGGACATTACTATGACTGACTGGCAGCATCACGTCATCGGGTCTATATGAGACCCAGTTACGTGATGCTCACCACATTGTACCTGGAAATAGTGTAGGGAGAGGTGGTAGAGAAGGGAAAGTGAGCGTTACTGGCTTTGCTTGTGAAAAACCTATAACCAAATAGTCCTTTTCAGGGCTACATCTATTCTATTTAATACCGCTGTCAGCTGTACTGCAGTGGTGTCAGTATTCCGGGTTTTCTAGGTAACCTTGTGAATGATTTTGCCCTTTGTTAAGATGGAGTTTGCTGTTTTTGTATGCCCTACTTCCTGTTCGTTTGTTTAAAACCCGGCTCAGGTGCTGGCTTCCTTGCTGGAGTATTCTGCTTCTGTTTCCCTTCAGTCCAGCTGCCTTGTCCTACTATTATCTCCCAGATCTCTTGTGTATTTACCAGGTTAATCTTCATGTGTTTCTCAGCAGCAGCCCATGGCTCTGGACATACTCTGCCTATGTAAGCTACACTCACTGTGTTATTAACCTGTTGACTTTGGAATTTAACCCTTGGCTCACTCTACCCGGTAAGAACTGTGTTTCTGAACTGTGTTGTTGTTTAACCCTTCGTTCACTCCCTCCGGTGAGGGCTGCTGGAACTATTTACTGGAATATTACTTAAATGTGAACTTGTTTCTGGACTTCCCTGAATCTACGCCACATCTAGGATTAACTTGTGAACTTGTTCTTGGACTTCCCTGTGGCTACTGCATACCTGGATCTGACTTTTACTACACCAGCAGTGTTTGAATCAAGCCACGTCACCAGTGTGTCAGACTTTCCTTTTGATCGCATTTGTGTGAGGACTCCGTCGTAAGAACATTGCCGACTTTGCTATATAGGTTTCAAAGACTTAATATTGCTGGACTTATTTCATTGTATGTCACTACGGGTTATCTGTATATTGTTTTTGGGTGTTATTGCTGTTGCACAAATACACTATTTGCACTAAAGAAACCCGTCTCTGCTTGTTCATTGCCCCACGCTATCAGAATCCTCGAGTTCCTACAATAGTATTACAGGATACTCCAGCCAAAAGAGGATTCTGCTGGGGCAATGACGGAGACATGGGCAGACAAACTGTTCACCATAATTAACTCCTTGCAGCAGGAGATAGAGACTATACACATTAAGATTAGAGACATGGAATCCCGGGTTGACCACAACGCACAGGTGTTTGGTCAGGCTCTCCAAGATCTACGTACTAAATTAGAAGTCCGGGAGGCCTTACCTACTGAGCCTACATCATCCACTAGTATGCCCAAAATGCCTCCATTCCGGTTTAATGGTGACCGAAATCAATTTTGTGGGTTAGTTAACCAATGTATATTATTCTTTGATGTACATGCCTCCTATTACCGGTCTGATAGATCTAAGGTTCTATGTATTATTATGTTGTTGACATCACGGGCACTGGCTTGGGCAAATCCTATGGTTGAAAGTCACGATACCCGTCTAAATAATTTGGAAGATTTTCTGACAGCCATGGCACAAATGTTCGACGATCCCAATCGCCGTGCTACCGCTGAATCTGCCTTGCTTTCCTTACGCCAGGGGAAACGTTCAGTCATAGAATATGTTACTGAATTTAAAAGGTTAGTGGTGGACACCAACTGGGATAACAATGCTTTATTGCCAATCTTTAGAAAGGGTTTGTCCAGTGCAATCAAGGATGAGCTAGCTCGTTCAGAGTCTCCACAGGAGTTTGAGTTGTTTTTACAACACTGTGTACGTATTGATATCCGTCTAACTGAACGCAGACAAGAAAAATGGGCAGCTGTAAATCGCATCACTAATTTCTCCCTTCCGTCTAGGGAAACCACAGGCAAAAACTCGCGGGAGGCCGAGGAGGTGCCTATGCAGGTGGACTCGCTACAAAAACGTGAGAGTAATGAACGCCGCGAATACCGTCTCCGTGAGCGCTTATGTTTTTATTGTGGTCAATCAGACCATTTCCTTATCAATTGTCCTAAATATCCCAGGCGACCCAACAAGGTGTTGGCGGTAGTAGGGGATTATGACAACACTGACGCTGAGTCTGAAGTTTCGGAGACCAGTCTACATCTAGATGCTGTTTTTCCCCCTATATTGATGCCGACTTCCCCTAAAGACCAAGGGGACAAATATTCACATTGTTCTCTTCCTATTCAGATTCAGTGGGAGGGACAGTGGATACCAAGTTCTGCCATGATAGACTCTGGAGCAGGTGGGAATTTCATGGATTCTTCTTTTGCCAGGGAACATGGTATAAAGACGCAACTAAGATCTTCACCAGTCACTATGGAAACGGTGGATGGTTCCCCATTAGTTTCTGGACCAGTAGATCGGGAGACAGTGCTTCTGGAGTGTAAGATGGAACCAGACCATCAAGAAACACTTTCATTCATGTTAATATCTTCTCCTCATTTTCCTGTAATTTTAGGAATTCCCCGGTTACGGTCACAAAATCCAAACATCAATTGGGAAACCAAGGAGATATCCTTCCTTCCGAAGTGTAGTCCTACCATCAGTCCAACGGTAGCGGTTCCAGTCACCCAGAACTTGGAAGAAGCAATACAGGTACCCACTCTCCCTCTGGTTTACCAGGAATTCTCGGACGTTTGTGACAAGAGAAAGGCAGATCAACTTCTCCCACATAGACCGTATGATTGCCCCATAGAATTGCTTCCTGGGGCAGCGATTCCTTTCGGCCATGTTTACCCGCTGGCGGCTCCGGAATTAAAATCATTACGAGAATTTATAGATGAGAATTTAGCCAAGGGGTTTATCCGACCATCTTCTTCACCAGCGGGAGCCCCTATATTCTTTGTAAAGAAGAAGGATGGGACTCGAAGACCCTGCATTGACTACTGGGAGTTAAATAAGGTAACCATTCGTAACAGGTACCCGTTGCCGCTAATTCCGGAATTGTTGGAAAGAGTTCGCCAGGCCAAAGTATTTACCAAATGAGATCTTCGCGGGGCATATAATTTACTCCGTATACGTCCCGGAGATGAATGGAAAACAGCTTTTAGATGCCGGTATGGACATTATGAATATTTGGTGATGCCATTCGGACTCTGTAACGCTCCTGCTGCTTTTCAACATTTAGCCAACGATATTTTCAGGGATTTATTGGACCAATATGTGGTAATTTACCTGGATGACATTTTGATCTTCTCTGATTCCTTACTAGAGATGAGCGTTGTTCGACTCGAACTGTTCGCCAATCTCAAATTCGAGCTGTTTTGGGCGGTGTTCGAGCCGTTCGGCGAACACGAACGATTTGAGAAAAATTCGGCTGTTCGAGGTTATGTTCGATAACTGTTCGTGCACCAAAATCATAACTGGATTTTTTCTCAGTAATGATGAAAATTAATGTTAATACGCAGTTTGAGTGTACAGCGGGGCGGGGGGGGGGGGGCAGGGGATGGATCTCTGCAGGAATAATGAAGATCTCCATTTTTTTTTCTCTTTCCCGCATTTACAGTGGGGAGGTGCAATCTGTCAGCCTATCAGCAGTGCACACACGGAGCGAACTGCTTTTTTTCAAACAAGCAAAGGCATGTGTCATTGGCAGTGTATGTCACATGTCCTTGCCCTATAAGACCAAGCCATTTTCCCCGTCGCCACCATTTTCTCACTGCTGCATCTGCGTGTTAGACGGCACCGCTGTTGCTGTGTGCGCTATACCTTGTTAATTTCAAGCCAATTTTCGCACAAATCTACAGATAGCTTGGGAGTAGGGAATAGTTGTGATTGCAGTCCTTTTAAGGACTAGGTTACAGCATTTCCTACGACTTTTATCAGGCATTTCTGTGCTCTTAAATAGATAGATTGTGGGAGTAAAGACTAATTGTAATTGCAGTCCTTTTCAGGACTAGGTTACATCCGTTCCTATCAGTTTTTGCCAGGCAGGTCTGTGCCAGTGCTGTGCAAGTTTTTTTCACAGCATTTGGCTGAATCTAGCAAAGCTAATACTTTTTGGCCTATTGCAGAGTGTGTTAGTCAGTGGAGTAGCCTATCTGTGTTGCAAGATATACCACCTGTGTATAGAATACCAATTTTTTTACTGCACCTAGTGAAGTAAAATCTTTTGGGCATAGCATCATTCTATTAGTCCATCTATACTGACCTCCATCAGGTTGCAAATTGAATATAATTTTTATCTGCATCTACCTCTGAAAAAATATTTGGGCTTCTAGCTGTGTGTGGGACTTGTTCTATTAGTCCATCTATACTGACCTCCATCAGGTTGCAAACTGAATATAATTTTTTTCTGCATCTAGCTCTGAAAAAATATTTGGCCTTCTAGCAGTGTGTGGGACTTTCTCTATTAGTCCATCTATACTGACCTCCATCAGGTTGCAAATTAAAAATAATTTTTATCTGCATCTAGCTCTGAAAAAATATTTGGCCTTCTAGCAGTGTGTGGGACTTTCTCTATTAGTCCATCTATACTGACCTCCATCAGGTTGCAAATTAAAAATAATTTTTTGTCTGCATCTAGCTCTGAAAAAATATTTGGCCTTCTAGCAGTGTGTGGGACTTTCTCTATTAGTCCATCTATACTGACCTCCATCAGGTTGCAAATTCAAAATAATTTTTATCTGCATCTAGCTCTGAAAAAATATTTGGCCTTCTAGCAGTGTGTGGGACTTTCTCTATTAGTCCACCTATACTGACCTCCATCAGGTTGCAAATTAAAAATAATTTATATCTGCATCTAGCTCTGAAAAAATATTTGGCCTTCTAGCAGTGTGTGGGACTTTCTCTATTAGTCCATCTATACTGACCTCCATCAGGTTGCAAATTAAAAATAATTTTTTTCTGCATCTACCTCTGAAAAAATATTTGGGCTTCTAGCTGTGTGTGGGACTTGTTCTATTAGTCCATCTATACTGACCTCCATCAGGTTGCAAATTGAATATAATTTTTTTCTGCATCTAACCCAGCCAATAGTTTTGGCCTAATACCACAGTTTGGCCACTCAGCTCTGCTCGGTTCCCATCCATTGTTTTTTTGTGCAAACAACTCCAGAGTTGTGAATTAGTTAACCACCAAAATGAGTGGAAAAAGGCCTGCTGCTGGTGGAAAGGGGAATAGGCGTGTTGGGAAGGGGAAAAAAGGTTGTGTCCGTGGGGTAGGTGTTAAAGCAACAGTAACATCTGCAGAAGAAAGACCATCTTCCAGCCAAACTAAAATGTCTACTTCTTTTAGCGGACAATGTGATAAGATCCCTTTCTTACGGCCACGCCAATCGCTACAAATTCCAGATGAGGCACAAAAACAGCAGGTGCTTCAACGGATATCAAGTGCTCCTATAAGTGGGCTCTCCTCCACATCAACTTCAACATCACAAATACTCCAGTCCTCAAAGGTGTCACCCCAATCGCACTTGCTTCCTCACAGCTCCCAAATCTCCAGCTGCCCGTCTGAGTATGAGGTAGAACAGATGGTTGAGTCTGCAGAGCTGTTTACTCATACTATAGCCTGGGAATCAGAGGTCGACTCCAGCGCTTCTGTGAATCCAGATGAGGAAATGATCTGCACTGATAACCAGAATCTTTATGAGTCGGATCCAGGACCAGACGCAGAAGGTTCTGACCATAATGTAGACCCTCATTCCCAAACTGTAACTCCTGTTGGTGGAGACAATGAGGAAGACGATGATGAGACTCAAATACCTGATTGGAGCGACAACTTTAGTTTTTTGTCAGGGCAGGAACAGGTTGGCTCTGAGGACGACGGGTGTGATAACGCACAGGGTGATGATGATGAGGTTGGAGATCCCACTTACTGTCAACCCACAGTCAGCCAAGAGATGAGGTCAGCAGAGGAGGTGGAGGAAGATGCTAGTGACGACGAGGTCAGGTTGCGCCTTCCTGGACAGAGACGTAGTACTGGAAGCACGTCAACAACTGCATCCTCAAACACAACTCTGCCTCTCACCACAAGTCGTGGTGGCTCTTCAGGTCGCATGGGTGCTAAGCCTTGCATAGCCTGGGCATATTTTTCAGATCGATAAAGATGACTCAACTCGTGTTATCTGTAACATTTGTCAGCAAAAGCTAAGTAGAGGCCAAAAAATACATAGTTTGAGTACTTCATGCATGAACCGGCACATGGACATGAAGCATAAGTTGCAGTGGGAAGCTCAGTGTGCTACAATGCGGCCTAGCCGGCCGGGCCAACCACCGTCTGCCATATCTTGTGCATCCGCGGCCTCTTCATCCTCTGTGACTGGGGGGACAGCAGTTACACCTGTTTTGGGGCGCAGACCTGCCACCTCTTTACCCGCAACAGCCAGCGTGATTGGCAGGTCATCATTTTCTTTGGAGGTGGTAACACCAGCTGGTGTTGAGCGCTGTACGACATCGATAGCACCACCTTTGGATCAAGGCAACCTAACATGTCCGCCTGCATCTTCCTCACAGACCGGCAGTTTGCCGGGGACACCCTTATCAACCCCGTCTAAGCACAATAGCCAGCCCTCGGTCCCTCAGATGTGGACAAGTAAAAGACCATTTCCTCCTAGCCATGAGAAAGCTAAGAGGTTGAATTTCACCATCTGCAAGCTCTTGGCTACAGAAATGATGCCTTTCCGCCTGGTGGACACAGAGGATTTTCGAGACCTTATGTCCGTCGCAGTGCCCCAGTTCCAGATGCCCAGTCGGCACTACTTCTCAAAGAAAGGTGTGCCTGCGCTCCACCAGCATGTCGCACACAACATCACCGCTTCTTTGAGAAACTCTGTGTGTGACAGGGTGCATTTCACCACAGACACTTGGACGAGTAGGCATGGACAGGGGCGTTACATGTCGCTGACTGGGCACTGGGTAACTATGGTGACAGCAGGACAAGGGGCTGCTGTCCAAGTCTTGCCGTCCCCACGAGTTGTGCGTCAATCCTCTTTATGTCAAAGTTCCTCCACTGCTTCTGCCTCCTCAACCTCCTCTCGGTCTTCCACCTGCACCCAAAGCCTGTCTGGTCATGCCACAAGCTTTCTAACTGCGCAGAAGGGATCCTGCACACCTCCTTACTATGCTGGCAGTAGGGCTCAACGTCATCAGGCGGTTTTTACTTTGAAATGTCTGGGAAATGTGAGTCACACAGCTGAGGAGTTGTGGTCAGCTCTTTCATGAATGGTTGTCTCCACTGGACCTGAAACCAGGGAAGGCCGTGTGCGACAATGCTGCAAACCTGGGTGCGGCCCTTCGCCGGGGCAATGTCACACACGTGCCTTGTATGGCTCACGTGTTGAACCTGGTTGTCCAGCAATTTTTAGCCCACTATCCCAGACTAGATGGCCTTCTGCAGAGGGCACGGTCGCTGTGTGCTCACTTCCGCCGTTCGCATCCCGCAGCTCAGCGACTTACATCTCTACAGAAGTCGTTGGGCCTGCCACTTCACCGGCTAAAATGCGATGTGCCTACCCGGTGGAATTCAACTCTGCACATGTTGCAGCGACTGTGGCAGCACCGACAAGCCCTGGTGCAATACGTTCTGACATATAGCCTGGGCCAACGAGATCCAGAGGTGGGGCAAATCACGCTGGAGGAGTGGTCTCAGATCAGCGACCTATGCACCCTTCTGCACAGTTTTGAAATGGCGACGAAGATGTTTAGTGCTGACGATGCCATTATCAGCATGACTATTCCGGTGATTTACATGCTGGAGCACATGTTAAACAGAATTCGGAGTCAGGTGGTGGCACAAGAGGAGGTGGAGGAAGTAGAGGAGGAAGAGTTGTATGCGGAAGGGCTAACATCTGCAAGGTTCAGACGGTCGGCAGCACCAAGGCGGCAGGCATGTGAGGGTGGGGGAGATGGTTTTACCAGGGTGCATGGTAGTAGCCAAACTAGTGAGGAAGGTGCAGGAGCCCAGGAAGAAGTGGAGGACGAACTGATGGAAGACTCATCAGATGAGGGAGACCTTGATCACATTTCTGTTGTGCGAGGTTGGGGGGATAGGACAGAGGAAGGAAGCATGATTGTTACCTCGCCACCAACACAACAGGGACTTGGTGCTACTGGATGCGCAACACACATGAGTGCCTTCTTGCTGCACTACCTGCAACATGACCCTCGAATTGTGAGAATTAGAAATAATCCTGACTACTGGGTTGCCACACTGTTAGATCCCCGATACAAAAGTAAATTTGCAGAAATTATTCCTGCGATAGAAAGGGATGCACGCATGCAGGAGTATCAGCAGAGACTGTTGCAGAATCTTACATGTGCTTTTCCACAAAACACCAGTGGTGCACGTAGTGAATCTCACAGTTCCAACTTGCCAACCGTGGGACCGTCAAGTGTTCAGCACTCAAACCGCAACAGAACCACAGTATCTGCTGGTAACATCAATTTTGCGGAATCATTTCACCACTTTTTTAGCCCATCCTTTGCAAGGCCACAGGAGACAAAAAGTCTGACACATAGTCAACGCCTAGAGACGATGGTACAGGAGTATCTCCAAGTAAACATTGAAGCCATGACTGTGTCACTGGACCCTTGCTCTTTTTGGGCTTCCAATCTGGATAAATGGCCGGAGCTAGCCACTTACGCCTTGGAGATCTTGTCATGCCCCGCAGCCAGCGTTCTGTCTGAACGTGTGTTCAGCGCTGCTGGTGGTGTGCTGACAGATAAGCGCACGCGGCTCTCCACTGATAATGTAGACAGACTCACGTTCATAAAGATGAACAAATCATGGATCCGAAACGACTTTTCTACCCCTGTGTCATCCTGGGGAGAGTAAAAGCTTGATGATTGGTTAAAATCACCCTACCAACCGTTTTAAGCTTTCAAATTACTAATCATGTTTATCTGTATCTTGGCTGGAAAATAATTTGGGCTTTGTAGCAGTGTGCAGCACTGATTCTATTAGGCCATCTATAATAAGCTCCACCAGATTTAAAATTACTAATCATGTTTATCTGTATCTTGACTGGAAAATAATTTGGGCTTTGTAGCAGTGTGCAGCACTGATCCTATTAGGCCATCTATACTAAGCTCCACCAGATTTAAAATTAATAATAATTTTTAGCTGCATCTAGCCCGGAAAATAATTTTGGGGCTCCGAGATGCGCAAGACACATAAGTGCCTTCTTGCTGCACTACCTGCAACATGACCCTCATATTGTCAGAATTCGAAGTAATCATGACTACTGGGTTGCCACACTCTTAGATCCCCCAAACTTTTCGATCAACCTTTTCATTTTAATAAAGACCAAAAAAATGGTCATTTTTGAAATTATAAGCATTAGCAGGTTATTAGAAACTGAAATCAAACAGTTTTCAACTCAAAACTTTATTCTAGGTGATGTTACATTTTCACATAGGACCCCTTGTTCGAAAGGAGCTTCTGAACTCTCTCGTCCATTGAATTTGTCAGGTTTTGGATGGTTTCTGCTTCAATTGTTTTGCATGAGGACAGAATACCCTCCCAGAGCTGTTGCTTAGATGTGAACTGCCTCCCGCCATCATAGACACTCCTTTTGATGATGCTCCAGAGGTTCTGAATGGGGTAGAGGTCAGGGGAGCATGGGGGTCACACCATAAGTTTGTCCCCTTTTATGCCCATATCAGCCAGAGATGCAGATGTTTTATGTGCAGCATGAGATGGTGCATTATCATGCAAAAAAATGATCTTGCTGTGAAATACACGGTTCTTCTTCTTGAACCATGGCAGGAAGTGCTGTTTGATAAAATCCACATACATTATGGAGTTCATCTTTAGCGCCTTCAGGGATCCTAAAGGGGCCGACAATCTCTCTCCCCATGATTCCAGCCCAAAACATTACTCCACCTCCTCCTTGTTGGCGCTGTAGCCATGTTTGCATGGGGTGTCCATCAACCAGCCATCCTCCACTCCATCCATCTGGACCATCGAGCGCTGCACGGCACTCATCCGTGAACAAAACAGTTTTGAAATCAGTCTTCATGTAATGTTTGGTCCACTGGAGCCGTTTCTGCTTGTGTGAAGTGGATAGAGGAGGTCGACAGGATGGCGTATGCACAGCTGCAAACCTCTGAAGGACCCTGCATCTTGTTGTTCGGGGGACGTTGGAGGCACCAGCAGCTTCAAAAACTTGTCTGCTGCTATGACAAGGCTTTTTTGCCGCTGCTCTTTTAACCTGACATAATTGCCTGTAGGAAAGACTCCTCAATTTGCCCTTATCAGCACGCACACGTGTGTACTGTGAATCAGCTACATACTTCTTGATTGCCAAGACACTTCATCCTGATCATCGCACATTGTTGATTGTAGTCATGCCTTGACCTAAACACTCCACAATTTGTTGCTTCTCAGCAGCCGACACATCCTTTTTCTTTCCCATTTTGGCAGAAAATGTAGGCTGCTTAATAATGTGAGACAGCCTTCTTAAGTAGCCTTGCCTTTCATTGGACACACCTGCCAAACTAATTAGCACAGGTGTCTGCAATTGCTTACAGTGATATAAAGAGCCCTGACACACATCACCATCAATGAGTTTAACTGACAAACAAACAAATTCTTCCCTTATCACTCCTAAACACTTTTTGCATAGTAATTTGGAACACAGTGTACATGTGCTTTTCCACAAAACACCAGTGGTTCACGTAGTGAATCTTACAGTTCTAACTTGCCAACCGTGGTCTGTATGGAGTTGTTCAATAAAGGGCCCAAAATTAAGATAACATAGATGGGAGAGGTCTCTATGAATAGGAATTACTAAGTATTTGATACCCTGTGAGGGCCAGGCAAAGGGAAAGTTGGACTGGATGGAATCCTATATGGATTTGGGGAGGGAGACATCGAGGGCCTCAGACTTCGCTGCATTGATTTTAAAATTTGACCATGTAACAAAGTGATCTATTTCAGCCATAACAGCATGGATGGATATATGTGATTGAGTGATATATACTAGGACATCATGAGCAAATAGAGAGCACTTGTACTCGGTGCCTCCCACCTCAATCCACCTAATATTGGGGTTATGGCGAATTGATGAGAGCAGGTGCTCCGTCACTAGGATGTATAAGAGAGGGGACAGAGGACATCCCTGCCTTGTACCATTGGTGATTGTGAAAGGTGATGAAAATGTTCTGATGCACCTCCTGGGCCTTGGGACACCCGGAGCCGGACCCTTTTTGGTGGATGCTGGTGGTTGTAGTCTTCGTGGCGGCGACCCGGTTCCGTGGCTCAGGGTGGTCAAACCAGTGGCGGAACTATTTATGTGGTTTTGATGTTTAAATGTCCGACTACGCCACCCGTGGATTGCGGTCAGAGTGAACCGCCGCTGCAGGGCAGATCGCTGAGGCTGGTGTTGTGGGTGCAGCAGAGCGTAGCATAACTCCCCACGGGAGGAGTATAGCCTCAGGGCAGTGTATACGGAGGATGGGGGTGATGGTGCAGGGCAGCAGCAGTAACGACACGGAGTGAGTGATGCAGTCCAGGGCCTTTACTCACAGTTCTTATTATCCAGACCACGTCTGCAGGTAACGGGTGCCCACGTCGTACTGTGCTCACCAGGTGAGGGGCTCAGACAACTCCCAGATAACTTTGGAGCGCTTCACAGGACCCCCTTTGTGTGTCCTTTGTCTGGCCTTTCTTACCAACCCTTCTGTCCGGCTGTCTCGGGCCTCCTCTTGGTAAACTTGGCGCCAGTTTCCCTGACCCTATGTGGTGCCTTCCTAGCGGGTGTAGCGAGGGGCTGCGCCACATAAAATGTCACAGCCTCCGGTTTCTAGCTGAGGGTCGTTTCCTGCCTCCACTAGTTTCGGGGACCGGTCTCCCCCTTTGGCCTGACCCCTCCACGCAGGTGGATTCGGGCGTGCGGTGGCGACTCGCCCGTCCGCACCCCTGGGATCCCTTCATTCCTCGTTCCTGGAGCCTTCTCCGCTCCTCTTCCTTCCTTCTCCCTCTTACAGGCCTGGGCCTCTGTTACTAGGCCCGCCTCCGGAGCAGAGCTCATGCAGAGCTCCTGCTCCCTGCCACTTCTGCTCAGACTGCTCTGCACTGAACTAAGATGGTGCCCACCTTTTATACTCCCTTCTCAATGCACCCAGGAACTGCTTCCTCCCTGCTCCTGCACTACAGGGTTCCCCTTCCTCAGTGTTCCCTCCCCCCACTCCAGCCAGGGACAGGGACTGTCGTGCCCATCTCAGAGGCATATTGGTCGCCCTGCCCCACGGCAATGTGGTGCAATGCATGCAGGTGTCGGGTCCTGATCCACACTCCATCCTTACCTGAGAGTGAGATATCACACCTCTGGGTGAGGTGCAATACCTCTGTAGCAACCGAGCCCTCAGGGTGCTACAGTTCCATTTATCTTCAGCCTAGGTGACGTATTGTGATACAGGGCCGTGATTTTGGCTATAAAAGGGTCCCCTAGACCCCTACCCCAAGCTTTTTAAGAGAATCATATATGGCGTGCCAGGAGACTCTATGGAATGCTTTCTCAGCATCCAACGAGAGTATCTAATTACAAATTTTTAACTGCATCTAGCCCAGGAAATACTTTGTGCCTAGTAGCAGTGTCTGCTAGTCAGCGGATTATCCCGGCTGTTAAGCAAGCTACACCACCTGTAGTTTGGACACTTAATTTTTTCAAAGGAAATGCTTCGGGACCACGGAATACTCAGTGAAGAGCATCAGGAGGCACCCCAAGGCATAGGGGCTGGGACTGGCAGTAGGATGCCTTGCGGTGGACAGCCGAGCTCGATCCTTATAAAAGCTTTTTAACTGCAGCAGCTTTAGTGGACGCTACTGGAGCTGGAATTACGCGGCTGCTGGCATGAGACTTGCCCTCCAATAGATCCTTGTAAATGGATTTAAAGTGTATTCATTCAAATTAGAGAGACAATTTAAATTAAAAAGCTTAGAGCTGCCTCCACCACAGGGGGGCTCGCTCGACCCACCAGCGGACAGGCACCAGTATTGGGAGAGGGGGGCTGGCCGTCAGGGTTCACCGCGGCTCTGGCACAAACCTGGCGACACGGAGGTGGCACGGGCAGGAGCGGACTGAACGTGTCGGCTTCTCACTTTTTGGATTTTAGAAGGGCATGACATGCCTATATCTGTGTCTCCCCCCTCCTTTTACTCCTCCACCTCTTTTCTTTTCGCATGACTATATGTACTTGTCACTTTTCCATGTGTTAGTTGTGTCTTCTGAGCAGTTTGTCAGCTTTTGGACACCTTTTGAAGGTGTTTTCTATGTGTTTCTATGTGTTTTTGTTTGCCTGCCATTGGTTTTAACGGTGTTCGAAGGTGTTCGACGAACAGTTCGACGAACAGTTCGGCGAACACACGGGTGTTCGACGAACCGAACCGAACTCGAACACTATGGGGGTGGCTCAACACTATTCCTTACAGGAACATCGGGAACATGTTAAGACCGTGCTTAGACGTTTGAGAGATAATCATTTGTACATCAAACTCGAAAAGTGTGAATTTCATTGCTCCGAAATCCAATTTTTAGGCTATATTATTTCTCCTCAGGGATTGAATATGGAGTCCAGCAAGATCCAGGCAATCTTAGACTGGCCGGTACCAGGAAACATTAAAGAAGTACAACGATTCATTGGTTTCGCTAACTTTTATAGACGTTTCATCCGAAATTTTTCAGAAGTTGTCCGTCCCATCACTCTTCTCACCAAGAAGGGGAAGAAGTTTGTATGGTCTTCGCAAGCTCAGGGAGCCTTTGATCGCCTCAAGGTTTGTTTTACCATGGCTCCGATATTGATGCATCCGGATCCTGCACTGCCTTTCATCGTGGAGGTGGACGCTTCTGACTGTGCATTGGGAGCTATCCTCTCACAACGTACCGGAGACAAAGGTTTGCTGCACCCGTGAGCCTACGAGAAAAGAAGGCAATCTTCTGCTGAACTGAACTATGATATTGCAGATAAGGAACTTTTGGCAATTATTTCTGCCTTTAAGGAATGGAGACACCATTTGCAGGGAGCAACTCAACAGGTAGTGGTACTCACGGATCATCGTAATTTGGAATTCCTTAAGTCTGCCAGGTGTCTTTCTCCTCGACAAGCTAGGTGGAGTTTGTTCTTGAACCAGTTTAATTTTATTATTTCGTACCGCCCAGGTTCAGGTAATGGGAAAGCTGACGCATTATCCCGAATCCATACGGTGGACTCCGTGCCTGGGACCCCTTCTAAGACCATCTTGTCAGATGCCAATTTCGTAGGAGTGCTCCAGGACCGGGACTTGTGGCAGGAGATCAAGCTGGCCTATGACGGTGACGTATTTCTTGCTGCTCCACCTGACAACGTGAATCTTGTCCTTCGGAATGGTGTGTGGCTTAGAGATCGATGTATTTATGTCCCAGAGGCTGTGAGACTTCGAATTCTCAAATTGGTCCACGACTCTGTATTGGCTGGTCATAGGGGGGTACAGAAGATGCAGGAATTTTTAAGTCGTTTTTTTTGGTGGCCTACCTGTTTTAAAGATGTGAATGACTATGTCCGCTCTCGTGAGGTTTGTGCCCGGTACAAAGTTCCTCGCGTTTCACCTACTGGTCTTCTTAAACCGCTACCTGTACCGTCTCGCCCTTGGGGGTCTATTTCGATGGACTTTACTGTGGAGTTACCCACCTCTGGCGGTAAAAATACTATTTTGGTGGTAGTAGATCGTTTAACGAAGGCTGCTCATTTCATTCCATGTACCGGTCTTCCCTCTGCTACAGAGACAGTGGATCTGGTTATCCAGAACGTTTTCCGGCTGCATGGGGTACCAGATGAGATCATTTCTGACCGGGGAATACAATTTACCTCTAGATTTTGGAAAGGATTTTGTTCTGCACTCCACATTAATGTTTGCTTGTCTTCTGCATACCATCTTCAGACCAAGGGGCAGACCGAACGGACAAATCAAACCTTGGAGCAATATCTACGCTGTTACGTCAGTCATTTGCAGGACGATTGGCTGAAGCTACTTCCTTTAGCGGAATTTTCGTACAATAACTCTCAGAGCAGTTCTACGAAGGTAACGCCTTTTTTTGCCAATCTGGGATATCATCCAAATATTTTGCCTAGGTCTCCGGTTGCTATTTCGGTACCGGCGGTTGAAGATAGCGTGGCGGTGTTGCAACGTAATCTGGAAGTTTTAAAGGACACCCTGACCGTAGCACAGGAGCGTTACAAGAAGTCGGCCGATAGGTGCCGGTTTCCGGAACCTATGTATAAGGTAGGAGACGCGGTTTGGTTGTCTACCAAGAATCTAAGATTGGGTGTTCCTTCGCAGAAACTGGGGCAGAAATTCATCGGTCCATTCAAGATCACTGGGATTGTGAGCTCTGTTGCCTGTCGGCTGAAGCTACCACGGACTTTAAAGGTACACCCAGTATTTCATGTTTCTTTATTAAACACGTTTCAGGGACTTATCGTATCTCCCCCTCCACCAGTGTTGGTTGATGGCGAAGAGCAATTTGTGGTACAGGATATTATTGATTCGAGACTTCATAGGAACCGGCTTCAGTATCTAGTTAGATGGCAAGGTTACTCTCCCGAAAACAATTCTTGGGAACCAGTAAGTAACATCAATGCTCCCCTGAAGGTCGCTCAGTTTCATCAGAGATACCCGGACAAGCCTGGTCCTGGACCGTCCGGAGGCCGTCTTTAGGGGGGGAGTAATGTCAGTATTCCGGGTTTTCTAGGTAACCTTGTGAATGATTTTGCCCTTTGTTAAGATGGAGTTTGCTGTTTTTGTATGCCCTACTTCCTGTTCGTTTGTTTAAAACCCTGCTCAGGTGCTGGCTTCCTTGCTGAAGTATTCTGCTTCCATTTCCCTTCAGTCCAGCTGCCTTGTCCTACTATTATCTCCCAGATCTCTTGTGTATTTACCAGGTTAATCTTCAGTGTTTCTCAGCAGCAGCCCATGGCTCTGGACATTTTCTGCCTATGTAAGCTACACTCACTGTGTTATCATTAACCTGTTGACTTTGGAATTTAACCCTTGGCTCACTCTATCCGGTAAGAACTGTGGTTCTGAACTGTGTTGTTTAACCCTTCGTCCACTCCCTCCGGTGAGGGCTGCTGGAACTATTTACTGGAATATTGCTTAAATGTGAACTTGTTTCTGGACTTCCCTGAATCTACGCCACATCTAGGATTAACTTGTGAACTTGTTCTTGGACTTCCCTGTGGCTACTGCATACCTGGATCTGACTTTTACTACACCAGCAGTATTTGAATCAAGCCACGTCACCAGTGTGTCAGACTTTCCTTTTGATCGCATTTGTGTGAGGACTCCGTCGTAAGAACATTGCCGACTTAGCTATATAGGTTTCAAAGACTTAATATTGCTGGACTTATTTCATTGTATGTCACTACGGGTTATCTGTATATTGTTTTTGGGTGTTATTGCTGTTGCACAAATACACTATTTGCACTAAAGAAACCCGTCTCTGCTTGTTCATTGCCCCACGCTATCAGAATCCTTGAGTTCCTACAATAGTATTACAAGTGGCTTGTGAAAGTATTCCCTCCACCCCTTGGCATTTTTTGTGTTTTGCTACCTCACAACCTGGAATTTTACTGTTTTTTTTGAAGGTTTTCATCAGTTCATGTAAAGAACATGCCTACAGCTGTAAACATTTCATTTTCTTTTTATTGTGAAGCAAACAAAAAATAGAACAAAATAACTGAAAACTTCAGTGTGCATAACTATTCATCCCTAAAGTCAGTACTTTGTAGAGCCTCCTTTTGTGGCAATTACAGCTGCAAGTTGCTTTGTATAAGTCTCTATGAGCTTTCCGCATTTTGCCACTGGGATTTTTGCCCATTCTTCAAGGCAAAACTGCTCCAGCTCCTTCAAGTTAGATGGTTTCCTTTGGTGAACAGCAATCTTCCAGTCTAACCACAGATTCTCAGTTGGATTAAGGTCTGGGCTTTGACTAGACCACTCCAAAACATTTACACGTTTCCCTTTAACCCCTTAACAACCAATAACGCACCTTTCTGGGGACATGACAGTGTTATGATCTGCTACAGGGACTAAGGAAAGACAGGAGAACTGTCCCTACAATAGAACTAAACTAGATCCCTACGATGTAACGGGGAACCTGAACCTGCGATCAGACCCGCTAAAGTCCTCGGCTAGTCTGTACGAAGACCTATAGATGTGAGGGAGGGATCCCTACAAGAACTAGGGACTGGGATAAGTTGGACACCTCCTAGCAGAAATAGTAGCAGTCAAAGACAAACACACAACAAAAAGCATAGAGGTCAGAAGACCTAGCAAAACTAACAGAGAACGGCAACAGAGCACCAAGCTAGCTCAAGAGTAGTAAATACAATGAAGTCCAGCAAGGCCAGGAGGGCGGAGCCGGATTAAATAGGCAAAAATGGTCATGTGACCAGCAAACTAAAAAAAAACTAACAGGAGAGTTCTAACAGACAGCTGACCTGATCAGCTGTCATGTGCCCCTAACAGCCACGGGCGGAATTGCGATCCACCCGTGGCTGCTAACTAGTTAAATGCCACTATCAATCTCTGACAAAGCAGATGCGCGTCTTAGCTCCACCCATCGGTACCTGTGTCCATGACAACGAGTCATCGATGGGTTGGCATGACAACCCAGAGTCTGCAGGAGACCCCTGTGGCTGTCATTGCCGAACTGCTATGAGCGCCGCCCGGTGGCCGGCGTTCGTAGCAAGTGAGCACTTTTGTTACACATAGCAGGGCTGCAGCCCTGCTATGTGTAATACAAGCGGTCAGAACATTGCAGCTTCTAGTCTCCCATGGAGACTATTGCAGCATGCAGAAAGTAAGAAAATATCTAAAAAGTTCAAATCACCCCCATTTCACCCCATTCAAAATAAAACAATTAAAAAAATCAAATATACACATATTTGGTATCGCCGCGTTCAGAATCGCCCGATCCATCAATAGAAAAAAAAAATCCGATCACTAAACAGCGTAATGGGAAAAAGATCAAAACTTAAGAATTATGGGTTTTTTTGGTTGCCGCAACATTGCAATAACGGGCGATCAAAACATTGTATCTACTCTAAAATGATATAAATAAAAACATCAGCTTGGCACGCAAAAAAATAAGCCCTCACCCAACCCCAGATCACGAAAAAATGGAGACGCTACGGGTCTCGGAAAATGACGCCATTTTTTCTTTCTTTATGACAAACTTTGGATTTTTTTTTACCACTTAAAAAAAAACCTATGCATGTTTGGTATCTACGAACTCGTAATGACCAGGAGAATCATAATGGCAGGTCAGATTTAGCATTTATATACACTCTGTATTAACTGACCTATCTGCCTACAGTGTTTATAATACTTTGCACCTCAAAGGGAATTTGTCTACAAGTGCAGAGGATAACAAAGGACTCTTCAGCTGCAGTGCACACTGACCTGTGTTAGATATGTGGAACACCAACAGAGTTCTCACTTGTAAATACACTGTATGGCTGTGTGCCCACGATGCGTTTTTAATGCGTTTCCGCAGCGTTTTTGCAGCTGCGGAAATGCATTAAAAACGCATGGTAGAAGGGCAGCAATGTTCCCCAATGATAATCCGCATGTGCTGTGCACATGCTGCGGAAATTTCCGCTGCGGATTATCATTGCGGAAAAAAACGCAGCACTACCAATTATTTTGCGGAAGTCCTGCGTCTTCGCCGCTATTGACTTGCACTAGACCACATGGATTACCCATCACTGTATATGTAGATGCGTAATCCAAGCGTTCTAATGTGCGGATGGTACCCGGGTGTAGATGAGAGGAGAGTCTCCTCCACACCCAGGTACCATTAAAAAATCTGTAAAAAAAAAAAGAATAAAATAAAAAATAAGTGTATACTTACCTTCTGTCGGCCGCGCTGCGCTCCTACTTGCTTCCGGGCACTTTGCAGTGAATTGAAGGACCTGCGCTGACGTCAGAGTCATGTGACGGGTCACTTGATGCTGACGTCGGCAGGTCTTTCAATTCACTGTTGCCGGCAAGGGAGAATGGAGTGAGCGGGACACCGGGGGCCATCGGAGGGTAAGTATATATTTATTTTTTTATTTTTACCACTCTCTTGGGTCACACTATATAAATCCATGCTGTTTGCATGTTTTTATATAGTGTGACCTAGTTGTCACAAGCACTTTCCAAGTGATGCTAATCGCTTGGAAAGCGCTTGTGAATCCACATGCGGAAATGTCAGTGGGTAACCGCTCCATTTCCGCATGTCCCTGGCAGGAAAACGCATGTACAATCCGCATGTGTTTTTTACTGCCAGGGAGATGCAGAAACGCTCAGGAAAAAATCCTGAGCATTTCTGCATCGTGGGCACATAGCCTATCAACTGACCTCTTTGCTCACAGCACTTAGCACTTCAAATCGATCTTGTTACTCCAATACAACCAGAGTTGGGGATTACATCTGCTAACCAGTATTTACTATGCCAATCACTATCTAATACAGAGTGACACCGATCAGTGTAGTCATAATAAGTATTAAATTTGGCAGCAAACAAACTCTGTTTAGCCAATTAATCTACAAGGGACTTAGGCTATAATTTGATGATACCATGTACACTGGAAAAAAATATATGGTGTTTGAACAACCCTTTAGGGATGAAGATTAATATTAACACACTACCCAGAGGGTAAATAAACCCTATTTAACAGATTGTAAATAAAACTTTTTATTTTTTTTATTAAAATTATAAAGATGGTCAAACCATTAAAAGATACTAAAGTGATCTTGTATTTTTTATATTTAATTGAATTCCTAAGATTAAAAGGATCCTCCCTCATTGGCCATTTATCCTAAACACATTATTGTACTGTACAGTAATCTTAGGGTAAGTATCATTAACAGTGTACACAAGAAACACTTAAACTGATTAAAGGTAACTCATAGCCTCCAACAACAAGTTTAGTCTGGACAGTCTTCCTCAGGGCGCTGGGGCTTTAACAAGCAAAAAAAAAACAGTGTTCAACCTTTTAAAACTGTTGCTCTGAGGTCACTAATCCCAGACAGTCAGTTACAGTAGCATGTAAAAGTTTGGGGATCCCTGGTCAAAATTACTGTTACTATGAACAGTTAAGCAAGTTGAAGATGAAATGATTTCTAAAAAGGGCTAGAGTTAAAGATGACACATTTCATTTGTATTTTAGGCAAAAAAATAAACTTTTTTTCACTTTTTACAATTTAAAAATTACAAAAAAGGAAAATGGGCAAATGCAAAAGTTTGAGAACACGGCATGGTTAGTACCTAGTAGCACCCCCTTTTAAAAGTATCATAGCTTAAAATTGCTTTCTGTAGCCAGCCAAGAGTCTTTCATCCATTCTTCCTTGGAAAATTCTTTCATTTCTGTGAGATTCCTGGGTTGCCTTGCATGAACTGCTATTTTGGAGGTCTAGCCACAGATTTGCAATGATGATCAGGATTCTTTGAGGGCCATTGTAAAACCATCAGCTTGCGCCTTTTGAGGTAGTCTATTGTGGATTTTGACGTGTGTTTAGGATCATTATCCATTTGTAGAAGCCATCCTCTTTTCAGCTTCAGCTTTTTTACAGATGGTGTCATGTTTGAATCAATAATTTGTTGAAATTTCATGGAATCCATTCTTCCCTCTACCAGAGAAATGTTCCCCGTGCCAACTGCAACACAACCCCAAAGAATGATTGATCAACCGCCATGCTTCATGGTTGGCGAGATGTTCTTTTCCTGATGTTCTTTTCCTTAAATTCTATTTCCTTTTTTCTCCACACAAAGATGTTTGATCATTGTGGCCAAAGAGTTCCATTTTAACCTCATCGGTCCACAGGAATGGTTTCCAATTGTATCAGGCTTGATTAGAGGTTCTTTTGCACACTTCTGACAGTGAATTTTATGGGGAAAATGCAGGAGAGGTTTTCCTCTAGTGACTCTTCCATGGGGGGCCATATTTGTGCAGGTGTCTCTAAACACTAGAACAATGTACCACAACTCCAGAGACTGCTAAATCTTCAAGGACTGAATGCTTCAGCTTTTGGGTCCAAGACAAAGACTTCAAGCAAAGCCTAAAAAACATTGACATTCAGATCCTCCTGAAGACATGGGCCCGAGCAGAGGAGGAATCTCTTGCACCCACGGGTAGTGTTGAGCATTCCGATACTGAAATATCAGGTATCGACCGATATTCGCGGTATCGGAGTTCCGATACTGAGTTCCGATACTTTTAGAATATCGAATACCGGAATCGGAAGTTCCCATAATGCCTGCGCTCTCCAGTGTCTCTGAAGGATGACAAGCTGGATGGCAGCGCTCAGCTTACTGTACTTATCATTTAGTGTTAAAGGATTTATTTAAAAAAAATAATAGTGTTTTCATGCACGGTCTCTTTAAAAAAGCCGGCCAGCAATTCAGCATCGGTACCCTGACAATTTAGAATAGAAAGAATAGAGCATCACACATAGATTAGATAGATAGAAACATGTCAGTCACATATATAAGAAGTACAGTGATAGTGTTGATTACTGTACTTGTCATTTAGTGTTAAAATAAAGGATTTATTAAAAAAAAAAAAATTGGCGTGGGGTTCCCCGTAATTTTAGTCTCTAGCGGAGGTTAAGCAGACAGCTGGGGCAGATGTTTGAAGCCTGGGAAGGGGGGTAATACCCACGGAGCTTCCCAGGCTACTAATATCAGCCCCCAGCTGAATACCTAGCCATTACTAGCTATTAAAATGGGGGACCCCAAAAAAATGACGTATTTTAATAGCTAGTAAAGGCTAGGCAGACAGCTAGGGGCTGATATTAATAGCCCAGGAAGGGTGCCATGAATATTGGCCCCCTCCCAAGCTAGAAACACCAGCCGTCAGCCGCCCCAGAAATGGCACATCCATAGGATGCGCCAATTCTGGCACTTAGCCTCGCTCTTCCCACTGCCCTGTAGTGGTGGCAGTGGGGTAATAGGGCTGGGGTTGATGTCAGCTTATAATGCCAGCTGACATCAAGCTCACGTTAGTAATGGAGAGGCGTCTATAAGACACCCCCATTACTAGCCCCATAGTCAAAGTAAAAAAAAAACACAAACACCCAGAATAAAGTCCTTTAATTGAAATAAACACACAATTCTTTATTGTTCTAAATTAAACCATACTTACCATCACGCCCATTCCAGCTGAAGCCAATGTCTTCTGCAATAAAAGTAAAATAATAAAGCAACCGCATCCTTACCTTTCCATGGTTCCCAGGATGGCTCCAGCTCTGCTACATTCACATGACAGGCTGGATCGCAACCGAAAGCTGCCATCCAGCTTGCTATGCCGCAGACACTGAGAAGCACAGGCATGCTTGCGCTCCTCAGTGTCTGGCTGTGACGGCATAAAGATGAGCCGAGGTCATGTCCAATGAACTCCGCTCACCTCATGCATGTCATTGACAGCGTGGGAGAATTCTCTTGCGCTCAGCGCCCATGTCAAAATTTTTGAGAAAAATTAATTAAAAAATAATTAAAAAAAATAATAATTTAGGGCCTACATCTTTATTAACCCCTCACGTGAAGGGGTTAATAAAGATGCAGTCCCTAAATGTGTTTTTTTTTTTACATTTTTTATTGAATTTTTCACCAAAAATTTGACATGGCCTTCTCCATATTTTTGCGTCCAGCCAGGTACAGAAGGCAGGAATGGGCTGCCCCCAACCACCAGCTGCCTATTTGTACCTGGCCGGACACAACAATATAGGGAAGCCCTTTTTTTTTAAATTATTTCATGAATTTCATGAAATAATTAAAAAAAAAAAAATATGTGGGGCTTCGCCCTATTTTTGTGTCCAGCCAGGTACAACTAGGCAGCTGGGGGCTGGAATTTGCAGTGCAGGGAGGCCCAATCTTTCTGCCCCCCCGCTGCAAATTGCAGTCCGCAGCCACCCCAGAAAATGGCGCGTTCATAGAAGCGCCATCTTCTGGCGCTGTACCCAACTCATCCAGGGCCCTGGTGCGGTGGCTCACTGGGTAATAAAGGGGTTAGGGCCAGCTTGGCATTATCAGCTGACCCTAAGCCCTAAATTCATGGGGTCACGCCAATATTAGACATGACCGCCATTAATTTATAGTAAAGTCTTTAAAAAAACATAACACCCAGAATAAAGTCTTTTAATTGAAATAAACACACAATTTTTTAATGTTCTAAATTAAACCATACTTACCATCACGCCCATTCCAGCTGAAGCCAATGTCTTCTGCAATAAAAGTAAAATAATAAAGCAACCTCATCCTTACTTTTCCATGGTTCCCAGGACGGCTCCAGCTCTGCTACATTCACATGACAGGCTGGATCACAACCGAAAGCTGCCCTCCAGCTTGCCATGCCGCAGACACTGAGAAGCGCAGGCATGCTTGTACTCCTCAGTGTCTGGCTGTGACGGCATCCAGATGAGCCTAGTTCATGTCCAATGAACTCAGCTCACCTCATGCACGTCACTGACAGCATGGGAAATTCTCCTGCGCTCAGCGCTTGAGCAGGAGAATTCTCCCACGTTGGGATGGCATTGAGATGACAGGCTGGATGGCAGCTGAGCGCTGCCATCCAGCATGCCATCCTTCATAGACACTGCAGAGCGCAGGCATGCTTGCGCTCTGCAGTGTCTCTGAAGGATGAAAAGCTGGATGGCTGCGATCCAGCCTGTCATCTCAATGCCATACCAGCGTGGGAGAATTCTCCTACTCAAGCGCTGAGCGCAGGAGAATTCTCCCACGCTGTCAGTGACGTGCATGAGGTGAGCTGAGTTCATTGGACAAGAACTCGGCTCATCTGGATGCCGTCACAGCCAGACACTGAGGAGCGCAAGCATGCCTGCGCTTCTCAGTGTCCGTGGCATGGCAAGCTGGATGGCAGCTTTCGGCTGCGATCCAGCCTGTCATGTGAATGTAGCAGAGCTGGAGCCGTCCTGGGAACCATGGAAAGGTAAGGATGAGGTTGCTTTATTATTTTACTTTTATTGCAGGAGATCGTTGGCTTCAGCTGGAATGGGCGTGATGGCAAGTATGGTTTAATTTAGAACATTAAAGAATTGTGTATTTATTTCAATTAAAGGACTTTATTCTGGGTGTTTGTGTTTTTTTTTTTAACTTTGACTATGGGGTTAGTAATGGGGGTGTCTTATAGACGCCTCTCCATTACTAACCAGGACTTGATGTCAGCTGGCATTATAAGCTGACATCAACTCCAGCCCTATTACCCCACTGCCACCGCTACAGGGCAGTGGGAAGAGCGAGGCTAAGTGCCAGAATTGGCGCATCCTATGGATGCGCCATTTCTGGGATGGCTGACGGCTGGTGTTTCTAGCCTGGGAGGGGGCCAATATTCATGGCACCCTTCCTGGGCTATTAATATCAGCCCCCAGCTGTCTGCCTGGTATGCGTGGTTCCCCTCATCCCTCACTCCTGGTATGTATGGTACCCTCATCCCCCAATCCTGGTATGCGTGGTACCCCTCATCCCCCACTCCTGGTATGCGTGGTACCCCTCATCCCCCACTCCTGGTATGCGTGGTACCCCTCATCCCCCACTCCTGGTATGTATGGTACCCTCATTCCCCAATCCTGGTATGCGTGGCCCCCTCATCCCCTAATCCTGGTATGCATGGTACCCCTCATCCCCCAATCCTGGTATGCATGGTACCCCTCATCCCCCAATCCTGGTATGCATGGCCCTCTCATCCCTCAATCCTGGTATGCGTGGTACCCCTCATCCCCCACTCCTGGTATGCGTGGGTACCCTTCATCCCCCACTCCTGGTATGTATGGTACCCTCATCCCCCAATCCTGGTATACGTGGCCCCCTCATCCCTCAATCCTGGTATGCATGGTCCCCTCACCCCCAATCCTGGTATGCATGGTCCCCTCATCTCCCAATCCTGGTATGCATGGTCCCCTCATCCCCCCAATCCTGGTATGTATGGTACCCCTCATCCCCCAATCCTGGTATGTGTGGCCCCCTCATCCCCCAATCCTGATCCTGGTATGTGTGGCCCCCTCATCCTCCAATCCTGGTATGTGTGGCCCCCTCATCCCCCAATACTGGTATGCATGGTTCCCCTCATCCCCCAATCCTGGTATGTGTGGCCCCCTCATCCCCCAATCCTAGTATGTGTGGCCCCCTCACCCCCAATCCTGGTATGTGTGGCCCCCTCACCCCCCTATCCTGGTATGTGTGGCCCCCTCACCCCCCAATCCTGGTATGTGTGGCCCCCTCACCCCCCAATCCTGGTATGTGTGGCCCCCTCACCCCCCAATCCTGGTATGTGTGGCCCCATCACCCCCCAATCCTGGTATGCATGGTAACCCTCATCCCCCAATCCTGATATGTGTGGACCCCTCACCTCCCAATCCTGGTATGCATGGTACTCCTCTGCACACATACAAAAAAATAAACACTTATACTCACCTTTCTTCCCTATGCTCCAGCGCTGCTGTGTCCTGTTCTGCCGGAGGCCGGGGGAGAAGTGCGAGAGCCCAGAGCACAGCGCTGTCCGGCGCCATTTTGCTGAAGACACACTGCAAATGTCTTCAGTAAAATGGCGCCGGATAGCGCTATGCGCATGCACCGATTCCGATGCCTTCACTCCGCGCCCGGTCTCCGGCCAGAAGAGAGGCGCCGCAGCAATGCTCCTCCCGGTCATGTAATTATGGCGCCGGAGATCGTGGTATGCGTTCAGTGTCTACGCATACTGCGATCTCCGGCGCCATACACTCCTCTTACCTGTAACGGCTCCATGCGTTCTTCTGTCTGGAGCCAGACTGTGCGTCGCCCATGCGCAGTCTATAGAGGCTTCAGACAGAGGGACGCTTGGCCGGTTATATTATAGATACAGCTGTGCTCAAAAGTTTACATACCCCGGCAGAATTTTTGCTTTCTTGACCTTGTTTCAGAGAATATGAATGATGACAAAAAAACTTTTTTCCACTCATGGTTATTAGTTGGGTGACGCCCTTTATTGTCAAACTACTGTGTTTTCTCTTTTTAAATCTTAATTCCGGCTTAAATACATTATGCGGTGCTCTTCCCTGTTGCTCTCTTGTGATAGGACAGCGCCCAGCCCGGTATCGAACGCATCAGTTTGTGGTCCAAACTCTTTAGAGAAATCCAGTGCCACCAACACTGGCTGTTTACACAGGGTTTGCTTTAGTTCCTGGAAGGCAATTTCAGCTTCTGGAGACCACTTAGCCATAGCCAATTTTGTCCCTTTAAGGAGGTCTGTCAAAAGGGGCGGCTATCATGGCGAAGGTAGGGATGAACCGGCGGTAGTAGCCCATGATGCCCAGGAACACTCTGACCTGCTTTTTTGAGAGAGGTAGTGGCCAACCCAGGATCGCGTCAACTTTATTTATTTGGGGCATTATCTCGCATCTGCCGATGACATAGCACAAATATCTGGCTTCCTCCATGCCCATGGCACATTTCTTCGGGTTGATGGAAAACTTCGCCTTCCGTAGAGCATTGAATATCACCTGGACTTTGCTCAGATGGCTTCACCAATCCTAGCTGTAAATCACAATATCATCCAGGTAGGCCGCTGCATACTTTTTGTGGGGAGCTAGGATCCGGTCCATGGCTCACTGGAAGGTAGCTGGAGCTCCTTGCAACCAATATGGCATCTTGATGTACTGGAAACACCCATCTGGCGTTGAAAAGGCCATCTTCTCCTTGGCATCTTGGGACATAGGAATTTGCCAATACTCTTTTGTGAGGTCAAGGGTGGTAATGAACCTGGCCGGCCCTGACCTTTCAATTAGTACATCTACCCTGGGCATTGGGTACGAATCGAACTTAGAGACCTCATTCAGTTTCCTATAGTCATTGCAAAACCACCATTCTCCATCTGGTTTCGGCAGCAAGACTATGGGACTGGACCAGCCACTCTTAGATTCTTCAGTGACTCCCAGACTCGGCATCTGCTTCAATTCTTTTGAGACCACCTCCCGGCTGGTTTCGGGAATCCGATACGGCTTCAGGTGTACCCGGACATGAAGCTCCGTAAGAACATAGTAACATAGTTTTTAAGGTTGAAGGAAGACTACAGTAAGTCCATCTAGTTCAACCCATACCCTAAAATGTTGATCCAGAGGAAGGCAAAAAAAAAAACATGTGGCAAACACTAAGCTCCACATTGGGGAAAAAAAATCCTTCCTGACTTCATACGACAATCAGACTAGTTCCCTGGATCAACGCCCTATCAAGGAATCTAGTATATATAACCTGTAATATTATACTTTTCAAGAAAGGCATCCATGCCCTTCTTAAATTTTGGTAGTGAATCACTCATTACAACATCATGCGGCAAAGAGTTCCATAGTCTCACTGCTCTTACAGTAAAGAATCTGCATCTGTGATTATGATTAAACCTTCTTTCCTCCAGACGTAGAAGAAGCCCCATTGTCCCAGTCTCAGGCCTCAGAGTAAAAACATAAGTAGAAAGGTTTTTGTACTGTCCCCTTTTGTAGCATCGGCGTCTCTGCCCCCAGCCAGGCAGAGACGCCGTCCCTCTCACCTCCCCGCTCCCCGCGCGGCGTCCTCCTGCGCTCCTCTTCCTGCTGCTGCCGGTGCGCGCAGCTTCCCGGTAACTGTGCTTAAGGCGGGCGCGCTCCCTCTCTCTTAAAGGGGCCGCACGCGCCATCCTAAGGAGTCCCCGGCCAATAGCCGAGGGTCCTCCCATATATAAGGCACCTCCTCCAAAATGGAGGGGCCCGAGCAAAAGTTAATGCACAGCATACTTACCTCTGCTTCAGCTCTCAGGTCCAGTTGCAAGCCTGACTACTGTTCCAGTCCGCCAGTCTGACTACTCTCCAGCCCGACAGTCTGCCTTCCGTTCTACCCACCAGTCTGTCTATGGGCAAGTCCGCCTGCTTACCAGTAAGCACCTGCCAGTTACCTGCCTGCTACCTGACGTGCCTGCTAGCCGGCTCACCTGGGAGCACTCGCCTGTTACTTGCCTGTTACCTGATAGCCTGCCTGGAGGCTCCTGCTGTCACTTGCCGTGACCACCGGCCTGCTAACCTAGAGACTTCAGCCTTCTTGGCCGTCACTTACCGTGACCACCTGTCAACTATCCAGAGACTCCTGCCTGCCAGTTGTGTCCATCCGCTATACCGGTCAGTCCCAGTCTGCTGACCCGTGGGAGCCACCTTCTCTCTTACAAGGTCGTCCCCAGAGTAGCACCTGGTCCCTCTGCTCGGTCCCTCCCTGGTCACAGAGTCGTTAGCCGCCGTACGACCAGGGTCGGTCTGAGTTGATACTTAGTTACGCCCCTCTGGGTCCCTCCTTGCACCGCGGCACAGAGGTTCCACCACCCGGATCCGTAACACCCTTATATACTTGTACATAGTAATAAGATCACCCCTAAGCCTTCATTTTTCCAAACTAAATAACCCCAAGTGTAATAACCTGTCTTGGTATTGCAGACCCCCCAGTCCTCTAATAACATTGGTCGCTCTTCTCTGCACCCGCTCTAGTTCAGCTATGTCTTTCTTATACATCGGAGACCAGAACTGTACACAGTATGCTAAGTGTGGTCGCACTAGTGACTTGTATAGAGGTAAAATTATGTTCTCCTCATAAGCATCTATGCCTCTTTTAATGCATCCCATTATTTTATTTGCCTTTGAAGCAGCTGCCTGACACTGACCACCAAACGTGAGCTTGTCGTCCACCAATACACCCAGGTCTTTTTCAGTGACAGTTTTGCCCAGTGTTTTACAATTAAGCATATAATTATACATTTTATTTCCTCTGCCCAAGTGCATTACCTTACATTTATCCCCATTAAAGCTCATTTGCCATTTATCAGTCCAAGCTTCTAGTTTACATAGATCCTCCTGTAATATAAAATTGTCCTCCTCTGTATGGATTACCCTGCAGAGTTTAGTGTCATCTGCAAATATTGAAATACTACTCTGTATGACAAGGTCATTAATAAATATGTTAAAAAGAAGCGGGCCCAATACTGACCCCTGTGGTACCCCACTGTTAACTGAAACCCAGTCTGAGTGTGTTCCATTAATAACCACCCTTTGATTCCTATCACTGAGCCAGTTCTTAACCCACTTACATATATTTTCCCCTATCCCCATTGATCTCATTTTATGTATCAACCTTTTGTGTGGAACTGTTAGAACCTTGCTCTTAGGTTTTTTCCTTTGCTGGTCACATGACCTTGTTGGCCTATTTAATCCTGCTCCGCCCTTCTGGCTTTGCTGGACTTCATTGTATAACTACTTTCTAGCTAGCCTGTGCTCTGTATCTAAATCTGTTAGTTTGCTTGGTCTACGGACCTCTATGTTCTATATATTTTGTTTGTTCGTCTGTCTGCTACTATTTCTGTTAGGAGGTGTCCCATTTTCCTCCCAGTCCTTAGTACTTGTAGGGATTCCTTCCCCACATCTATAGGTCTCCGTACAGACTAGCTTAGGACTTTAGCAGGTCTGATCGCAGGATCAGGTCCCCTGTTACATCGTAGGGATTAAGCTGAGTTCTATCGTAGGGACAGATCTCCTCTCTTTCCTTAGCTCTGGTAGCAGAACATAACAGTAAGTCCAGCCTGCAAATTCTCTAAGGAAAGATTTTTCTGTTCCATCATGGTGTCGATTCAGGATTTGGCTCATCGCCTGCAGGGACTCTCTCTGGAGGTGGCCGAGCTCCGTCAGCACGTGAGTAACTGTCCTGGAGCACATTTCTTGGAGCCTAAGGTATGTTTGCCGGATTTATTTTTTGGTGAACACCGAGAATTTTTTTCATTTAAAAATGCTTGCTTATTGTATTTTCGTTTGAGACCCAAGTCCTCTGGGGATGAATCCCAGCGCATAGGGTTCATAATGTCACTTTTGCGCAAAGAGCCTCAGGAGTGGGCCTTTTCTTTGCAACCTAGTGATACATGCTTCAGATCAGTGGATAGTTTTTTTTCTGCTTTGGGACTATTATATGATGATCCTGATCGTGTCGCATCAGCTGAGACTGAGTTGAGACGTTTGAAACAGGGATCAGGTAATGTGGAAAAATATTGTACTCATTTCCGTCGATGGTCTACTCAAACAGGGTGGAACGATTCTGCTCTGAAAAGTCTATTTCTTGCTGGGCTCAATGAAAGGGTTAAAGACCTGCTAATTGCTTATCCTACACCTGAAGATTTGCAACAGGCTATGCAATTAGCTATACGGGTGGATAGGAGACTGCGTGCAAGGGTTAATGAGAGCAAATCCTCTGCTATGTCAGTTTCTGGTTATGAGAATGTGTGTACTAACAGTGGTGAACCGATGGAGATTGGATCGGTGGCACCTCGCTCTCAAGAAAAAGACCGTCGATTTTCTGAAGGCTTGTGTTTCTATTGCGGAAAATCTGGTCATTTGATTAAAGGCTGTGAGCTTCGTATGAAGAAAGAAAAAAAAATGGTCAGTCATGCCCGTATTGCCTGTTTAAATTCCAAGGGTGTATTTTTAGCTGCTTCCACGATTGCTCAGGAAAAATTAATGGAATTTCGGGTGTTTGTTAATTGTGGGTCTACTCTGAATGTAATTGATGGGGGATTCTTGGAAAGACTCAATTTAAAACCCGAACCTTTATCATCCCCCATTGCTGTGGTTTCTGTGGATGGTTCCCCTTTGAAGAATATTACTCTCAAGGTCTGTGAATTTCCTCTCACTATTAATGGTGTTCACCATGAGAAATTGGATTTGGCAGTTTTGAATAACTTGCCTTCTCCAGTAATATTGGGATTGCCCTGGTTAAAATTTCACAATCCTGTACTGGATTGGTCTACCAGTGAAATTAAATCCTGGAGCCATAAATGTTATGACAAGTGTTGTAACGGGCGTATTGCAGCTTTGGATAGGGGAGAATTGCCTGTTCCTATTCAGGATTTTTGGAGAGTTTTTTCTGAGAAGGAATCGCAGGTTTTGCCTCCCCATAGAGACTATGATTGTTCTATTGAATTTGTCCCTGGAGCGACTCTTCCTAAAAGTCGTTTATTTAACCTTACTATTCCTGAGAGGAAGGCTTTGGAGGAATACATACAGACAAGTTTGGCCGCCGATCACATTAGGCCCTCTAAGTCTCCTGTGGCGGTTGGATTTTTTTTTGTACAAAAAAAGGACGGCGGTTTACGTCCTTGTCTGGATTTTCGTGAGATTAACAAAATTACTGTACGCAATCCTTACCCACTGCCATTGATTCCTGATCTGTTTAACCAGTTAATGGGAGCCAAGTGGTTCTCTAAAATTGACCTTAAGGGGGCATACAATCTGTTGCGCATGAAGGAGGGTGATGAATGGAAGACTGCTTTTAACACTCCTGTGGGTCATTTTGAGAACCTGGTTATGCCTTTTGGTCTTACTAATGCTCCTGCATTTTTTCAGAATCTTATTAATGACATCCTTAGACCTTTGATCGGCAAAAATGTGGTTGTGTATTTGGATGACATTTTGATTTATTCGCCGGATCTGGAGTCTCATTGGCGGAGCGTACGTGAGGTATTACAGTTATTAATGGACAATTCGCTTTTTGCTAAGCTGGAGAAATGTGAGTTCGCTGTACAGAGAATTAGTTTTTTGGGTTACATTATCTCCAGCAAAGGTTTTGAGATGGACCCGGTTAAAGTTCAAGCTGTACAGGAATGGCCTAGGCCTATTGGTTTGAAATCGATACAGAGGTTTTTGGGTTTCGCCAATTATTACAGAAAATTCATAAAAAATTTTTCTAGTATTGTCAAAGCTCTGACCGATCTCACCAGGAAAGGTGCTGATGCGGTACAGTGGTCTTCTGAGGCCATTGAAGCTTTTGTGTATCTCAAGGAGAGGTTCACCTCTGCTCCCATCCTTATGCAGCCTGATGTGACTAAGCCGTTTTTGGTTGAGGTTGATGCTTCCTCTGTGGGGGTTGGCGCAGTATTGTCTCAGGATAACGGGGATGGATTACATCCCTGTGCCTTTTTTTCAAAAAAAATTTCGGAGACTGAACTGAATTACGATATTGGTAATCGGGAATTATTGGCTATTAAACTCGCATTTGAACACTGGCGCCACTTCTTGGAAGGTGCGGAATTTCCCGTTCAGGTTCTTACGGATCATAAAAATCTGATATATCTTGATGCTGCCAAGCGCCTGAATGCCCGTCAGGCTAGGTGGGCACTGTTTTTCTCGCGGTTTAATTTCTCCGTTACTTACATCCCTGGTACTAAGAATGTTAAGGCGGATGCCTTGTCTCGCAGTTTTTCTCCCATAGTCGGTGCTGAGAAAGAGGAGAACATTTTACAAGAAGGTGTTGTGATAGCTGCTTTGGACTCCGTTTTGGAAGATGAGATTCTTAAAGCACAGGAGAATGCCCCATCTAACACTCCTCATGGGAGGTTGTTTGTGCCTGGGACCTTTAGGAGAGATTTGTTTGTTGAGTGTCACGAATCTCGGTTGGCAGGTCATCCCGGAATCTCTGAGACCAAGAGACTGGTGGGTCGCAGTTTTTGGTGGCCTGGATGGCAGAAGGAAGTCATTAAGTGGGTGCGTCAATGTACTATATGTGCTAGATCTAAGTCCTCACATACTCCTGCTGCGGGGTTGCTTTGTCCTTTGGAGGTTCCCAGTGCTCCTTGGACACATTTGGCTATGGACTTTATAAAACTGACCTTCCCCCCTTTGAGGGTTTTACTGTCATCTGGGTGGTCGTGGACCGTTTTAGCAAGATGTGTCACTTGGTTCCCTTCGTCAAACTGCCCTGCGCTAAAACTCTCGCTAAGGCCTTTGTCAAGGAAATTGTCAGACTTCATGGCGTTCCTACTGACATTGTTTCTGATAGGGGTCCTCAGTTCGTGGCTCGTTTTTGGCGTGCCTTTTGTGACAGGTTGGGAGTTCATTTGTCGTTCTCGTCCGGATATCATCCTGAATCTAATGGCCAGACAGAAAGGAAAAACCAGGATGTTGAGCAGTTCTTGCGTTGTTTTGTGGCAGACAATCAAGAGGGGTGGTCTGAGTTTCTGCCACTTGCTGAATTTGCTCTGAACAATCGTACATATTCTTCTGCTGGTTGTTCGCCTTTTTTTTGTTGTTCTGGGAGACATCCGTCGTTTGGGTCGTTCTCCAAGTTGGGATCTGCCGTGCCTGAGGAGGAGAATTTTTCCGGTGATTTGGAGAGAGTTTGGACGGATGTGCGTGGTAATCTTCAGGAGGCCAACAGAAAATCTAAAGACTACTTTGATAGGAAACGACAGGAGGTTTTGTTCGCTGTTGGTGACATGGTCTGGTTGTCCTCTAGGAATCTGCGGTTGAGGATTCCTTCTAAGAAATTGGGTCCCAAGTTTGTAGGGCCCTTTAAGGTGCTTCAGGTTGTCAACCAATCTGCTGTTAGGTTGGAGGTTCCTACCTCCTGGAGAATTAAACCGGTATTTCATGTCTCTGTTAAAAAAAGCTGTTGTGTCGGATGGTGACGCCTCTGCCTCTGTTCCTCCGGTGGTGGAGGACGGGGAATATGAAATTTCTCGCATCCTTAACTCTAGACGGTATAGAGGTAGTTTGCAGTATCTTGTGGCCTGGAAAGGTTTCGGACCCGAGGATAACTCTTGGGTGAGGTCAGATGATGTTTCCGCGTCCAGACTTATCAGAGCGTTTCACAGGAGATTTCCTGATAAGCCTGGTCCTAGGGGATCCGGAGGATCCTCTTAGAAGGGGGGGGTACTGTTAGAACCTTGCTCTTAGGTTTTTTCCTTTGCTGGTCACATGACCTTGTTGGCCTATTTAATCCTGCTCCGCCCTTCTGGCTTTGCTGGACTTCATTGTATAACTACTTTCTAGCTAGCCTGTGCTCTGTATCTAAATCTGTTAGTTTGCTTGGTCTACGGACCTCTATGTTCTATATATTTTGTTTGTTCGTCTGTCTGCTACTATTTCTGTTAGGAGGTGTCCCATTTTCCTCCCAGTCCTTAGTACTTGTAGGGATTCCTTCCCCACATCTATAGGTCTCCGTACAGACTAGCTTAGGACTTTAGCAGGTCTGATCGCAGGATCAGGTCCCCTGTTACATCGTAGGGATTAAGCTGAGTTCTATCGTAGGGACAGATCTCCTCTCTTTCCTTAGCTCTGGTAGCAGAACATAACAGGAACTGTATCAAAAGCTTTTGAAAAGTCCATATGCACAACATCCACTGCTTTTCCTTGGTCCAGTCCGGAACTTACCTCTTCATAAAAGCTGATCAGATTAGTCTGACAGGAATGGTCCCTCGTAAACCCATGTTGATATTGGGTCATGAGGTTATTCTTCTTCAGATACTCTAGTATAGCATCTCTTAGGAAACCCTCCAGGATTTTACCCACAGTAGAGGTTAAGCTTACTGGCCTATAATTTTCAAGTTTGGTTTTTGTCCCCTTTTGAATAATGGCACCACATTTGATATATGCCAGTCCTGTGGTACAGACCCTGTTATTATGGAATCTTTAAAGATTAAAAATAATGGTCTATCTATGAAGTTTCTTAATTCCTGCAGTACTCGCGGGTGTATCCCATCCGGGCCCAAGGATTTGTCAACTTTAGTGATTTTTAGACGCCGCCGTACTTCCTGCTGGGTTAAGCGAGTGACATTTAATGGAGAATTTTTGTCATCACTGTCATGTGATTTTCTTGTGTAAATACTGTTGAAAAAAAAATCATTTAGCATATTGGCTTTTTCCTTATCCTCATCCACCATTTCACCCAGACTATTTTTAAGGGGGCCAACAAAATCAATTTTTAATTTTCACTATTTCTGTAATTAAAGAATATTTTTGGATTATTTTTACTTTCTCTGGCAATGAGTCTCTCTGCCTTGATTTGGTTTTTACAGAACTTATTTAATTTTCTGTATTTATTTAATGCCTCGTCACTACCTACTTGCTTTAGTTCTCTAAATGCTTTCTTTTTGTCACTTATTGCGCCCCTTACAGCTCTATTTAGCCATAGTGGTTTCCTCCTATTTCTAGCATGTTTATTCCCATAGGGTATATATTGTGCACAGGACCTATTCAGAATGCTAATAAATGTCTCCCATTTTCTTTGTGCAGTTTTGTGTTTCAGGATATCGTCCCAGTTTATTGCACTAAGATCATCTCTCAACCGTTGGAAATTTGCCTTCCTGAAGTTTAATGTCCTTGTAGCCCCTCTACTACACATCTTATTAAAGGATACATGAAAGCTTATTATTTTGTGATCACTATTACCCAAGTGACCCCCATCTCGTTTATTTGATATATGGTCTGGCCTGTTGGTTAATATTAGGTCTAACAGTGCCCCCCTTCTTGTTGGTTCCTGAACCAGTTGTGAAACGTAATTGTCTCTCATAGATGTCAAAAACCTATTACCTTTGCTTGAACTGCAGGTTTCTGTTCCCCAATGTATTTCAGGATAGTTAGAGTCCCCCATAATAATGACTTCTCCTTGAGTCACTGCGTCATATATTTGCTTTTTGAGGATATTCTCCGCTGCTTCCATTATTTTTGGAGACTTGTAACAAACCCCTATCAGTAATTTATTATTTTTTCCCCGTCCCCTTTTTGCCACCCACAGGGACTCTACATTTTCATTAGATTCACATATATTCTCACGCAAGTGGGGTTTTAAGGATGATTTTACATATAAACACACACACCCCCCTTGCTTGTTTGTATGGTCATTCCTGAACAGACTATAGCCCTGTAAATTAACTGCCCAGTCATGGCTCTCATCCAGCCATATCTTAGATACCCCCACCATGTCATAATTATTTTCCCACAAAATTAATTCTAATTCCTCCATTTTGTTGGTGAGGCTTCTGGAATTAGTGTACATGCATTTTATGTATCTCTCTGTACCTCTATTCCTTCTTACTATATTGACTGTTCTAACCCCACCCCCAATTTCTTTATTTGTGCCCAGGTCACTATCTGCACTAGCTTCCCCACCTATAAAATGAATACCCTCACCCCCAATCCCTAGTTTAAACACTCCTCCAACCTTCTAGCCATTTTCTCCCCCAGCACAGTTGCACTATCCCCATTGAGGTGCAGCCCGTCCCTAGCGTAGAACCTGTAGCCAACTGAGAAGTCGGCCCAGTTCTCCAGGAACCCAAACCCCTCCTTCCTGCACCAATTCCTGAGCCACTTATTTATCTCCCTAATCTCCCGTTGCCTCTCAGGCATGGCACGTGGTACAGGCAGTATTTCAGAGAATACCACCTTGGAGGTCCTTGCTTTAAGCTTGCAGCCTAATTCCCTGAAATCATCTTTAAAGACCTTCCACCTACCACTAACTTTGTCATTTGTGCCAATGTGCACAATGACCGCTGGGTCCTCACCAGCCCCTCCCAGTAATCTGTCAACCCGATCAGCGATCTGTAGGACTCGAGCGCCAGGTACGCAGCACACTGTTCGACGATCCCTGTCTTTGTGACAGATTGCCCTATCTGTTCCCCTAATAATTGAGTCCCCCACTACCAGCACCTGCCTCGCCTGCCCTGCTCTCCTATTTCCTCCCTTACTGGAGCTGACACTCCTCCGGCTTTCAGAGGACATGCCTTGCTGCAGCCGTGCTACCCCTGTACCGACACCCCCCTCATCTGCCAACTTTGTAAACTTATTGGGGTGTGCCAGATCAGGACTAGCCTCCCTGCACTCTTCCCTCTACCCCCGCTTCTGTCACCCAGCTAGCTGCCTCACTGTCCTGCAGCTCCCTACTGCCACCCTCCCCCACATCTACCCCAGTGACCAGCTGCTCAGTGAGCAGCAGACTCCTTTCCATATTGTCAATGGATCTCAGTGTTGCCAGCTGCTCATTAAGATCCAGTACCTGGGCTTCCAAACGGACAATGTGCACACATCTCGCACAGCAGTATGCACCCACGACCGGTTGTTCAAGGATTGCACACATGTGGCAAGATGTACACTGGATAGCATTGTCAATAATGGAGCTCATTTCCTAATGGGGATTGCACTAGACAGAAATGTTAAGTAAAAAGAAACGTAAAGAATTAATAAAATACAGACAGCAATTCAGTCCAAATTCCTCCCTTCCAAACTCCCTGAATTGCAGTCACCGAAAAACAAGTCACACACTTACTTCCGTTTGCACTTGCACTCCAGTCACACTCAGCTTGTTCACACTCGCTAAGGAAGAAGATTTAAAAAGAGTCGTCCCCCCCAGCAATCCAACCTACAGCTCAATGCACATCCAAAAAAAGGGAACCTCATGCTCTATGATCTGGGCACAACCTGGTAGGTCGGAGAACAGGTCTCTGTTCCGATGTAGCAACTCTTGGCACTGTTGCTTTTGGGCATGCGACAGCGATTCTGCCACCTTGAGTTCTTTCACGTACGCTTCAGACTTAGCCACCAAACATGGAGCTTCCACAGGCTCCCTTCCTCGCAATGGCTTAATCAGGTTGACGTGGTACACCTGGTAGGTCTTTTTTCTCCCTGGTTGGTGGACTTGATAGTTGACGTCGCCACCTTTTCAACTACTTTATATGGGCCCTGCCACTTGGCCAGGAATTTGCTCTGCACCGTAAGTACCGACACCAGTACCCCAATCCCCAGAGTTGGAGTGTTTCAGTCTCGCCGATCTATTGTACACCCTTGACTGCGCCTCTTGTGCTTTGAGGAGGCGTTCCTTTACAATGGGCATCGCCTCTGCAATCTTCTCTTGCATCTGGGCCACATGTTCGATTACACTCCTGTAGGGTGTAGACTCCGCTTCCCAGGTCTCCTTCGCTACTTCCAGGAGTCTGCGGGGGTTTCGGCCATATAACAGCTCAAAAGGGGAGAATCAAGCAGAGGCCTGTGGAACTTCTCTGATGGAGAATAGAAGGTATGGCAGTAGACAGTCCCAGTCGCGGCCGTCTTTCTCTACGACCTTCTTCAACATGGCCTTCAAGGTTTTATTAAACCTCTCCACCAAGCCATGTGTCTAGGGGTGGTAGACTGAGGTCCTGAGTTGTGTGATTTTCAGGGTCTTGCACAACTCATCACTTCTGAAATAAATAGAGTCCCTTGGTCCATTAGGATCTCTTTAGGCAACCCAATCCTGGAAAAGATATGGACCAACTCCCGGGCTATACACTTGGAGGAGGAGTTTCGTAATGGTACAGCCTCTGGATACCGTGTAGCATAGTCCAGCACCACCAGGATATAATGATGTTCTCTGGCGGACTTGACCAAGGGTCCCACTTGATCCATGGCGATGCGATCGACTCGAACCTCAATGATAGGCAGTGGCACTAAAGGGCTTCGGAAAGGAAGCCACCGGGTAGGTCAGCTGACAGGTGGCACAGGACCTACAATAATTTATGATCTCTCAGTGACACTCGCACCAGTAGAACCTCTGGACGATCCTTTCCTGGGTTTCATCTACCCCCAGATGACCACCTAAGACATGTGCATGGGTCATATCTAACACCCTGCGCCTGTATGTGTCCCGGGTGTGTCAGAGGGGACAGACAGTCGCCCTGCAGTGGTTTGCAGGAGGTCTCCACAATTGGCAATGCAGACAGCTGCCTAGATAGGAGGCTGCGCTTAGGACCCAGCGACTACCTCCCTTTAGTCTGGGTGTATATATACCTGGTGTGTCTAGGTGGGCATCGCCGGTTATACTCATTTCTACTTGGAACTTGCCTGAAGCAGCATCACGTCCTCTTTGGAGTCTTGAGGCCCTATTGGATGTCTTCTAAAGCTAAGTTATTATTTCCCTGTGTTGTCTTCCCCTTTTGTCTTTAGAGTGCTAGCGGAAGTTGACTAGTGCTCATCTCCTTCCACCCCCACTATTAGCCTTACGCCAGGGATAGTAGGGCGAGGCACGTGATCGGCAACAGCTGCGGAGGCAGTATAGGGACGTTAGGGGGAGACAGGGTGATGCTAGTCCAGATAAGGAGGTCACCTCTTCCCCCTTTCCCTAGTGTCTGGGCTCTCTTTCCCCTCTGTGTTGCACTCACACCTGGCGTGACTCTCTGTGTTGCACTCACACCTGCCGTGACAGTACGGCCCTGGCACAAGTAACTGCTCTATTACCTCTCCTCTGAGCTTGGTGACCCGATATAGTAACTCCCCATTTACGGCAAAGTACGGATATCGGGTGTCAGCCCCCGGCTCTTGAGTAACACCATTCAGAACAGTGACATCATCAAACACCCCTTTTAGAGTTAAGTCTCTGAGCTGGGCGATTCCAAAGTTTCCCCCGGACACCTCCAGCTCAGGGATGTTGGCCTCCGGGCATGCTGCCTCATCCTCATCCCCAATAAGCACACAAAAAAGGAAACCCTGCAATGAGTTTCTTTAGGAGCGACCTGGTTGTGGTCCGAACAAGCCGGCATCCTTCCTTTCTCCCAAAACAAGGCAAAGTCCCGCCCTATTATAACAGGGTGCAACAGGTCCTTGACTACGCCCACCTCATAGGACTCTGCGCCATAGTTTGTGTCCATGACCATTTGGGCCACAGGGTAGTCCTTACCGTCCCCGTGGATACAAATGATGCCGACCTTTTTCCCTGGAATCAGCCTATGAGGAATTGTGGCACTCACTAGGGTTACCAAACTTACCGAGTCCAACAGACCAGTCATTTGCACTCCATTCACTGACACGGGGCATGCTTATGGTCCCGTGCCTGGTTGAGGAAGAGCACGGAAGGCAAGATATGCAAAATATGAGCAGCGCCGTCCTGCGCTGCAGTCCATTGGCTCATTGGTCATGGGGCAACGTGCGGCTATGTGACCTGGGGTGTGACACCTCCAACAAATCATGTTATTGGATGGGGCCTTTGGCAGCAACTCAGACCCCTCATGGACTCTAGGATGAGCCCCAGATGTGGCTCTAGTTCCCCTCTTTTGGGTGTCCGTCCCCCTTTGGGAACCCCAGTATGGAGATGCTATGACCCCTTGTTTCCCCATGGAACTCTCTACCGCCTGGTACCTTTCCACCAACCCCACCAGCTCATCGGCATTACGAGGATCTCTCTGGGCTACCCAGGATTGCATCGACCTCGGAAGGGAGTGTATTAATCTGTCCATGACAACTTTCTCCACCATCTGTGCTGGGAAGGAAGATTCAGGTTGCAACCACTTTTGGACCAGGTGTAGAAGGTCGAACATCTGGGACCGGGGAGGTGTTCAGAAGCTTCCAAACACATGACATCATCATATGGGCAGTCCAGAATTATTTAAAGGCATAGTAATCTTAGTGTATGCAAACTTTAGACTTTGCAGTAAGTAATAAAAATGCCTTAAAATATTCTCGCTCTCATATTATACTGACATTGGCAAATATTAAAAATTTTGGTAATCCTAATTGACCTAAAACGGGAAAGGATTATTTTGATTTTATGTCAGATATTGAGAAAAACATGCATGTATGTGTCTTTTTATATAGTGTACGTAAACTTCTGGTTTCAACTGTATATATAGTGATAGGAAAGAAGATTATACCTCATTGGAGAATACATACAACATGTAGGAGACAGAATCTACAGGTGCATCTCACTAAATTAGAATATCGTCAAAAAGTTAATTTATTTCAGTTCTTCAATACAAAAAGTGAAATTCATATTATATAGTTAATTCAAACAGTGATCTACAGGTGCATCTCACTAAAGAAATAAACACTTGAAATAGATCACTGTTTGTAATGACTATATAATATATGAGTTTCACTTTTTGTATTGAAGAACTGAAATAAACTAAAACTTTTTGATGATATTCTAATTTAATGAGATTCACCTGTATTTCAAGTCTTTATTTCTGTTAATGTTGATGATTATGGATTACAGCCAATGAAAACACAAAAGTCATTATCTCAGTAAATTAGAATACTTTGTAACAACAGCTTGAAAAATGTTTTTTAAAATCTGAAATATTGGCCTACTGAAATGTCTGTTCAGTAAATGCCCTCAATACTTGGTCGCGGCTCCTTTTGCATCAATTACTGCATCAATGTGGCGTGGCATGGAGGCGATCAGCCTGTGGCACTGCTGAGGTGTTATGGAAGCCCAGGTTGCTTTGATAACAGCCTTTAGCTCGTCTGCATTGTTGGGTCTGGTGTCTCTGATCTTCCTCTTGACAATACCCCATAGATTCTCTATGGGGTTAAAGTCAGGTGAGTTTGCTGGCCAATCAAGCACAGCGATACTGTTGTGTGTAAACCAGGTATTGGTACTTTTGGCAGTGTGTACAGGTGCCAAGTCCTGCTGGAGAATGAGATTTCCATCTGCAAAAAGCTTGCCCGTCAGAGGGAAGCATGAAGTGCTCTAAAATTTCCTGGTAGACGGCTGCGCTGACTTTGGTCTGGATAAAACACAGTGGACCTACACCAGCAGATGACATGGCTCCCCAAACCATCACTGATTGTGGAAACTTCACACTAGACCTCCAGCAGCTTGGATTGTGTGGCTCTCCACTCTCCCTCCAGACTCTGGGACCTTGATTTCCAAATGAAAATTGGAACTCTGGGACCTTGTGGAGTGTGTCAATAACTGCCTTCTAGACATCTGTCAAGTCAGCAGTCTTCCCCATTATTGTGGAGCCTACTGAAACAGACTAATGGACCTTTTTAAACACTTAGGAAGCCTTTGCAGGTGTTTTTTGTTAATTATTCTAATTTACTGAGATAATGAGTTTTGTGTTTTCATTGGCTGTAAGCCATAATCATCAACATTAACAGAAATAAAACACTTGAAATAGATCACTCTGTTTGTAATGACTCTATATAATATATGAGTTTCACTTTTTGTATTGAAGAACTGAAATAAATTAACTTTTTGATGATATGCTAACTTAGTAAGATGCGCCTGTATATAGTCAGCTGCCATATATCATTTGTTACTCTGCTAAATCGTCCCAAACTCCATATATTACCATGACTCACTAATCAATATTTACATAGTCTACGAGTAGGCAAGAAGGGCTAATGTACAAAATAAGAATGAAATTCTATACATATACTAATATTATTACAGAATTTAAAGATATGCAATAGATTTCTCTCACCTAAGCGATAGATACTCCCATTCGCCAGGGGCCATGCTACACTATAAGAAGGCACTATAGCTAAATCCCTACTTTAGTCCTTGGGGACTCCGGGAGTTTAGTCTGTAAATCCATTTAGCTTCCTCCTGTAATAGGAATTTATCTAGGTTCCCTTTTCTTGGACCCAGATGCATTTTCCTAATGCCCCAAAATTGTAGATATAAAGGCGAGATAAGGGGGGTATCAATTTCTTGTGTGTTTATTGAGCTGAGGTTTTTATAAATTCTCCTTCTGAATGCTTGGATGTTTTTTCCTACATACAGTTTTTCACAGTGGCATTTGGCTACATACACCATGCTCACATGGGTAGGTTGCAAGGAGGAGCTGGGTCTCTCCACCCCGATCCGCGTTTCACCATTGCCCCTGGAAGGAGGTCGCAATATGTGAGCAACATATTCAGGATTCAGGTAATATACCCATACTTTCATTTATATCATCTCTAGGCATACGTGGCTAGATATATGCAATATTGGGCAATGCCTTTGTACTGCTGTAGGCATATGTGGTTTGGTATATGCACCTTCTTCTGACTATCTGAATATGACAATTATCGTTTTGTCACAAAACAGGCATTTTTTATTTTGTAAATAAGGATAGGCACTAATGGAATGGATAAGTGGGATTTTTTTACCCCAATATTGTGCATCTTCCTTGAACATACAGTACAGACCAAAAGTTTGGACACACCTTCTCATTTAAACATTTTTTCTGTATTTTCATGACTATGAAAATTGTACATTCACACTGAAGGCATCAAAACTATGAATCAACACATGTGGAATTATATACTTAACAAAAAAGTATGAAACAACTGAAAATATGTCTTATATTCTAGGTTCTTCAAAGTAGCCACCTTTTGCTTTGATGACTGCTTTGCACACTCTTGGCATTCTCTTGATGAGCTTCAAGAGGTAGTCACCGGAAATGTTTTTCACTTCACAGGTGTGCCCTGTCAGGTTTAATAAGTGGGATTTCTTGCCTTATAAATGGGGTTGGGACCATCAGTTGTGTTGTGCAGAAGTCTGGTGGATACACAGCTGATAGTCCTACTGAATAGACTGTTAGAATTTGTATTATGGCAAGAAAAAAGCAGCTAAGTAAAGAAAAACGAGTGGCCATCATTACTTTGAGAAATGAAGGTCAGTCAGTGTGAAAAATTGGGCAAACTTTGAAAGTGTCCCCAAGTGCAGTTGCAAAACCATCAAGCGCTACAAAGAAACTGGCTCACATGACGACCGCCCCATGAAAGGAAGACCAAGAGTCACCTCGGCTTTGAGGATAAGTTTATCCGAGTCACCAGCCTCAGAAATCGCAGGTTAACAGCAGCTCAGGTTAGAGACCAGGTCAATGCCACATAGAGTTCTAGCAGCAGATACATCTCTACAACAACTGTTAAGAAGAGACTTTGTGCAAAGGCCTTCATGGTAAAATAGCTGCTAGTAAACCACTGCTAAGGACAGGCAACAAGCAGAAGAGACTTGCTTGGGCTAAAGAACACAAGGAATGGACATTAGACCAGTGGAAATCTGTGCTTTGGTCTGATGAGTCCAAATTTGAGATCTTTGGTTCCAACCAGCATGGCTACCACAGCATCTTGCAGCGGCATGCTATTCCATCCGGTTTACATTTAGTTGGACCATCATTTATTTTTCAACAGGACAATGACCCCAAACACACCTCCAGGCTGTGTAAGGGCTATTTGACCAAGAAGGAGAGTGATGGGGTGCTACGCCAGATGACCTGGCCTCCACAGTCACCAGACTTGAACCCAATCGAGATGGTTTGGGGTGAGCTGGACCGCAGAGTGAAGGCAAAAGGGCCAACAAGTGCTAAGCATCTCTGGGAACTCCTTCAAGATTGTTGGAAGACCATTTCCGGTGACTACCTCTTGAAGCTCATCAAGAGAATGCCAAAAGTGTGCAAAGCAGTCATCAAAGCAAAAGGTGGCTACTTTGAAGAACCTAGAATATAAGACATATTTTCAGTTGTTTCACACTTTTTTGTTAAGTATATAATTCCACATGTGTTAATTCATAGTTTTGATGCCTTCAGTGTGAATGTACAATTTTCATAGTCATGAAAATACAGAAAAATCTTTAAATGAGAAGGTGTGTCCAAACTTTTGGTCGGTACTGTATACCCTGCATCAGTCTTATTATTTGGGAAATGCCTGAGCACAATGTGCACTTATTGTAATTGTATGCATTTAGCACAACTATTGAATATTTGGAGCTGGGTTCCCTCTGGTCTAGAGGCACTCATCTTTATTGAATATTTTGCATTATTGCAATAAACTAATAAAGTGAATAATTCTTTTTACAAAACACTTCTTGTTTAAAAAAAACACTTATTTAAAACAAGAAAATTTCCAACTACCCTGGATAGTATTCTTTTTGAGTGGACTCTCACCGAGAAATTCATAAACAGATTTTGACTTTCTTTATAAAGAGATCTATCGTTGGAACAATTCCATTTAGTGCAGAGGTACGGAGCTACTGGAATTCCTGCTTTTAAATTTGTAGGATGCCAACTCTCCCAGTGAAGAAGATTGTTGGTGGAGGTAGGTATCCTGTAGATGTCTGAATGTACCGAGCAATCACTAGCAATATGAATAGACAAATACAAAAAATTAATCCTTTATAGATCTATTTCATGCGTGAAGAACATTCTGACCTGCTTGTGGTTCAAAATGGATATATATAGCAAAAATCCGGGTTGTAAAAAATAGCTTTTTCTTCAATTGTTTTTAAAAATACCAATAAAAGTGACACACCAACATGTTTAAATGAACAAATTAGTAACATATATATTGCACCACCCTTATTTCAGTCCTTGACCAATCTAATCCAAACAATGGTCTTATTCCGTATATAGTTGGGTGTATACTAAGCGGTAAATCACTATTGTATATATGGTTTATATACCAGCCCTGTCTCAAAATCATTGAAATCCCGAATATATTTGTGATGCTTACATTCCTTAACTTCTCGCTTGAAGCCCTCAACGTTTTTCTATAAGCTAAATCCTAATCTACTGAATTCTGGTTGAGTAATAAATTGTCTCTTTATCTAGTTTCTCATTGATCTTGTTGAGGTGTTGTTTTTCATAGTGCAAGAGATACTCAAGTACTGTATTTTTCGGTCTATAAGACACTTTTTTCCTCCAAAATTTTGGAGGAAAGTGTGGGGGGGTGCGTCTTATAGTTCGATATACATAAATACTGTGGCTGTGGGGTGAGCGACAGCAGCGGAGTAGCGGGGCACAGGAGACAGCAGCCATCTGCTGCAGCCTACACTGTGCCGCTACTAAAGAAAATGAATATTCACTGCTCCCCACGCCCATGGACGTGGGGAGCAGTGAATATTCATTTTCCTTAATAGCCAGCACACTGAGCCTGCAGCGCGGCTCCTGGTAAGTATGGCACCCTTCATCTCTGTATGTATGATCACCCCTTCCCAATTCAGGGTACGCATGGCCCTCCCTCATCCTGGTATGCTTGGCACCCTTCATCCCTGTATGTATGCCCCCCTCATCCTGGTATGCTTGGCATCCTTCATCCCTGTATGTATGGCCCCTCTTCATCCTGGTATGCTTGGCACCCTTCATCTCTGTGTGTATGGCCCCCCTCATCCGGCTATGCTAGCCTCCCCCCTGATCCCCGCGCACACAGTCCTGGCGTGGGGAGCATTGACTATTTCGGCACAGCAGATCACTGTGTGAGGGCGCATGGCAGGGACGCCATGCGCGGCTCACACAGTGAGAACCCTGTCTGCAGCACAGCGGGACGCAGCACTGGAGGAGAGAGGAGGTGAGTATGATTGTTTATTTTTTTGTGTGCAGCGTGACAGGGATTGGGGGGGGGCAAACATACCAGGATGAGGGGGGCTATACATACAGGGATGAAGGGTGCAATACATACCAGGAAGAGGAATGAGGGGGGCCATACATTCCAGGATGGGGGATGAGGGCTGCCATGCATACCAGGATGGGGGTGCCATGCATACCAGGATGGGGGAATGAGGTGCCATGCATATCAGGATGGGGATGAGGGCCACATATTACAGGAAGGAGGATATTAGCATAACTGGAGGACATTATCATATAACAGTGTCAGCAGGGGACCCCCTTCCGCTTAACAGGGCATCAAGACGACATTTTTTTGCTTAGATTTTATTTCTATTTTCCTCCTCTAAAACCTAAGTGTGTATTATTGTCTGAAAAATACGGTAAACATAGGGCATTTTGTCAGTAGCTGTTCCAAGCCCTGAATAAAATTTGGGTCCACCCTATGTGTATTAGGGAATAATTGGATTCTCATTTCTCAAGCCTCTGAATACTATTTCTTATTTCTGTAGGTATGTCTCCAAGCTTGCCATCTCCCACCAAGCTCTGGTCTGTTTAAAGGTCTTCAGAATACCATTAAATGCTGTATAAATGTCACCCTGTGCAAAGGGATATTATTAGAGGAGAAAACGTCACTAGCTTGCATACGTAAAGTATCCAAATTAGGTTTATGAGAGAGAAAACCTGTCATATTCGTGCATAAACAAACACAGAAAAGTGGAGCTATATAGGGCTAAACCCATTATCTATAAGCAAACTAGCGGGTGCGTGAACAACCCTTTGGGGATGAAGCTTAATATTACCCCATTACCCCTTATGGGATTGTAATAAAACTTAACTCATTTGATTAAATTAACGAAGATGGTCAAATTGCCGATAGAGGAGGGTCCTTTAACCTTAGGAATCCAATTAAATATAGAAATCATACAAGATCACTTTAGCATCTTTTAATAGTTTGACCATCTTTATTAATTTATTCAAATAAAACTTGTGAATCATTAACATACTTTTACAATGAAAATTGGTGCTATAATCATTTACCAAAACCGCTTTATATACTTCTATCTTACCTGCTCGTTCTGTCACTGGGGTGTTCTTCACTGTATTGAGTCATGGTGGTTGCCACTCAATTTGAATTCTGTCCCCGTGTTTGCGGCGACGTCATCTCAATAGTGGAGTACAAGCTCCGCGCTTGCGCACTGTGTAGTCTCAGTCACGCTTGCGAAGTGTGTGTGAAATTATCAGCGCTTGTGCAATGTGTAATTTTAAGGCGCGCTTGCACATGGTCCATCGGGTCCCCGTGCGTGCGCCGTGAAGAGCAGCTCCCCGCGTGTGCGCAGTGAAGCTGTGTGTAGTTCACTGACTGTGTGCGCATGCGCAGGAGCATGCGCGTCACAGTCTCACAGTATGAGCAGTGCACGTAATTGTGAAAGCACACAGTATATTTCACGCCACAACTACTTACTTTTCAGGGCACAGTATCACCTCCTCAGCGCTGCCATCCTTATTAAAAGAGTAAGAGACCCTGCAAAAAATGCCCCTATTCTCCTCCAAGTTTTAATAAAGTTTCCCCTCTACCTATATACATATAAAAGTAAGAGTGTGTGCGTGTAGAATAATAATAATAATAAATGTGTATATATACACATATATATACTGTATATTTGAGAGCGTGTGTGTAAAGTTATATATACACACACACACAGTATAAATAATTGTAAAGTGCTGCGGAATAGGTTGGCGCTATAAAAATAAAAAATTATTATTATTATTATAGATAGGTATGTATTTATATGAGTAAGATACAGTACAGACCAAAAGTTTGGACACACCTTCTCATTTAAAGATTTTTCTGTATTTTCATGACTATGAAAATTGTACATTCACACTGAAGGCATCAAAACTATGAATTAACACATGTGGAATTATATACTTAACAAAAAAGTGTGAAACAACTGAAAATATGTCTTATATTCTAGGTTCTTCAAAGTAGCCACCTTTTGCTTTGATGACTGCTTTGCACACTCTTGGCATTCTCTTGATGAGCTTCAAGAGGTAGTCACCGGAAATGATTTTCACTTCACAGGTGTGCCTTGTCAAGTTTAATAAGTGGGATTTCTTGCCTTATAAATGGGGTTGGGACCATCAGTTGTGTTGTGCAGAAGTCTGGTGGATACACAGCTGATAGTCCTACTGAATAGACTGTCAGAATTTGTATTATGGCAAGAAAAAAGCAGCTAAGTAAAGAAAAACGAGTGGCCATCATTACTTTAAGAAATGAAGGTCAGTCAGTGTGAAAATTTGGGAAAACTTTGAAAGTGTCCTCTAGTGCAGTTGCAAAAACCATCAAGCGCAACAAAGAAACTGGCTCACATGAGGACCGCCCCAGGAAAGGAAGACCAAGAGTCACCTCTGCTTTTGAGGATAAGTTTATCCGAGTCACCAGCCTCAGAAATCGCAGGTTAACAGCAGCTCAGATTAGAGACCAGGTCAATGCCACACAGAGTTCTAGCAGCAGACACGTCTCTACAACAACTGTTAAGAGGAGACTTTGTGCAGCAGGCCTTCATGGTAAAATAGCTGCTAGGAAACCACTGCTAAGGACAGGCAACAAGCAGAAGAGACGTGTTTGGGCTAAAGAACACAAGGAATGGAGATTAGACCAGTGGAAATCTGTGCTTGGGTCTGATGAGTCCAAATTTGAGATCTTTGGTTCCAACCACCATGTCTTTGTGCGACGCAGAAAAGGTGAACGGATGGACTCTACATGCCTGGTTCCCACCGTGAAGCATGGAGGAGGAGGTGTGATGGTGTGGGGGTGCTTTGCTGGTGACACTGTTGGGGATTTATTCAAGATTGAAGGCATACTGAACCAGCATGGCTACCACAGCATCTTGCAGCGGCATGCTATTCCATCTGGTTTGCGTTTAGTTGGACCATCATTTATTTTTCAACAGGACAATGACCCCAAACACACCTCCAGGCTGTGTAAGGGCTATTTGACCAAGAAGGAGAGTGATGGGGTGCTACGCCAGATGACCTGGCCTCCACAGTCACCAGACTTGAACCCAATCGAGATGGCTTGGGGTGAGCTGGACCGCAGAGTGAAGGCAAAAGGGCCAACAAGTGCTAAGCGTCTCTGGGAACTCCTTGAAGATTGTTGGAAGACCATTTCTGGGGACTACCTCTTGAAGCTCATCAAGAGAATGCCAAGAGTGTGCAAAGCAGTCATCAAAGCAAAAGGTGGCTACTTTGAAGAACCTAGAATATAAGACATATTTTCAGTTGTTTCACACTTTTTTGTTAAGTATATAATTCCACATGTGGTAATTCATAGTTTTGATGCCTTCAGTGTGAATGTACAATTTTCAAAGTCATGAAAATACAGAAAAATCTTTAAATGAGAAGGTGTGTCCAAACTTTTGGTCTGTACTGTAAAGTGGTTTTGGGAAATGATTATAGCACCAATTTTCATGGAAAAAGCACGTTAGTGATGCACATTGCATCACTAATCGTGACCTGGGGACAGTTTACATTATACAAATGACATGACAGGTTCCCTTTTATTGTGGTCCATTATACTTAGGCCTATTGAATAAGAACAATTCTTTAAATTTATACAAGTCATATTTTAAATAAAAGATTAATTTTAATTTATCCATTCACACATGTTGCCCTCTTTTCCTTTCCTTCAATATTGTCTTTATAGTGGTGGACACTTGTGTGAATTATACAATAGTGATTTTGCTAATCTAATATGAGAAAAAAAAAGGTATTGCACTCGGACCAATGCTATTCAATGAGGCCGTGCAGATCTGTAAATTTTTTTCTCATTTTTTCTGTGTTCGGCATGAGAAAATAAATCGCAGCAAGGTGTGATTTCACTCCGAAATCTGATGGGTGTGAGAAAAATTAATAAAATAATCGGATGCCATAAGGACCATCAGTACGGCATCCAATTTTTACGGATACATTACAATTCAGTAGCACAGAAAACTGTAAGTTGTCCTGTAAATGATTAAAGGGAATCTGTCAACAGGTTTTTCTACCTCATCTGACAGCAGAGTAAGGATTCCAATGATGTATCACTTAGCTCACTGGGTGCTGCCCTTCTCACACAATCTGGATTTTTAGATTTGCCAATGCAACAGAGCTGAGAAAGTTGCTCCTGCCCACACCAGGCTCTGTATATACAATGTCCACACACAGTGAGGTGCCCATCACATGAGGGGGCAGAGTCAGATCAGGAGCCATGTGCCCCAGCAATGATAAGCTCCTGGTGCTAAAACAATCACTGCAAGTAAAAAAAAAACAAGGAGCTTGATAAGAGAGGCATTGGAGCTGGATAACAGAGGCATTGCTGAAATCTGTGTTTCAACCCCTACCTCATGCGGTCTTCAGATCACATAGTAAAAACCTGCTGACAGATTCCCTTTAATAACTGCTGAAAAAAACGGATTGCATAAAAACAGCACACAGATGACAAGTAAAAAACAATAAAAAAAAATCGTACCACTTTTCTGGGTGAAAATGGGACCATTTTTTTTTATATACGCTAGTGTGAGCATGCCCTAACTCACGATCTCATTTGAAGCTCAGTCTGTGGCATAGCTCCAGATGAGTACAAAGATTGTCCCCAGATGTCACAGCACAGTAACCCATTACCACCCTGTAATCGTGTCAAGGGGTGGGGAAACGGCAGTTGAGAGGGGGGGGGGGGATCGATAAGTAAGCAGGCACACTGACTGGCTGCAGCGCCATTTAAATGATGCAGTCTGTGCTTGACAGCAGCATTTAAATTAACAGAAGAGACAGAGGCTAGCTTAGATGCTACTGTTACAGGCAGATGCTGGCTGTCTATTACAGATGACATATGCTAGTTATGGTCCTGAGCCTGCTCCATACATGTGCACACTAACTATGATGTACAGTTGTGTCAGGGTGCGCAGAAAGATTAAAACGTCTTACTCCACGTACAAAAGGATATTCGGGCATCATGCACTTCCACGATGCAGTCAACTTTGCCAAGTTTAGCTCTCATTTGTTTAAGGCCTGCAAAAAAAAAAAATCTATTAAAAGATGACATCTATGGAAACCAGCAACAAAACAGTGTCCAGTCTAATTCTCTTGTGAGATACAATTAAGCAGAAGAAAAATACAGAAAACACATTCTTACTGACTCTCTTGATGGATATAGGAGTTTACCTGTGGCTTAAAAGGAGTTCTCCAAGAATAGAAAAAAAAATATTAAGAAAGAAATGTCCTTATAAATAAATTCTTGAATACTTTTAAAATCAGCAAATCACAATTGTTTCATCTAGGTAGGTAATCACTATGGAAAATTAAAATGGTCAACCCCATTGTTAGAGACCTGTCTTAGAATGTTATGAAAGGTGCCTACGAAGGAAGCCTCACTGCTGTGACCTAAAGATACAAATGCCATGTAATGTCATTCATAGAGACAAGACCAGCAATGCAAGCAGCCGCTTACCTTAGCACTAGGGATGGGCGAGCACTAGAATGCTTGGGTGATTGACCCTGTAACGAGTATAATGTACACTACCGTTCAAAAGTTTGGGGTCATTTAGAAATGTCATTATTTTTGAAAGAAAAGCAAATTTTTTTTCAATGAAGCTAACATTAAATGAATCAGAAATACACTCTATACATTGTTAATGTGGTAAATGACTATTCTAGCTGCAAACGTCTTGTTTTTATTGCAATATCTACATAGGTGTATAGAGGCCCATTTCCAACAACCACCACTCCAGTGTTTTAATGGTACATTGTGTTTGCTAACTGTGTAAGAAGGCTAATGGATGTTTAGAAAACCCTAGAAAACCCTTGCACAAGTATGTTAGCCCAGCTGAAAACAGTTTGGCTGATTTGAGAAGCTATAAAATTGACCTTCCTTTGAGCTAGTTGAGAATCTGGAGCATTACATTTGTTTGTTCTATGAAACTCTCAAAATGGCCAGAAAAAGAACTTTCATGTGAAACTCGACAGTCTATTCTTCTTCTTAGAAATGAAGGCTATTCCATGCGAGAGGTTGCCAAGAAACTGAAGATTTCCTACAACGGTGTGTACTACTCCCTTCGGCTCTAACCAGAGTAGTAAGAGAAGTGGGAGGCCCCGCTGCACAACTGAGCAACAAGACAAGTACATTATAGTCTCTAGTTTGAGAAATCGACGCCTCACAGCTCCTCACAGCTTCATTAAGTAGTACACGCAAAACGCCAGTGTCAACATCTACAGTGAAGAGGCGACTCCGGGATGTTGGCCTTCAGGGCAAAGTGCCAAAGATAAAGCCATATCTGAGACTGGCTAATAAAAGGAAAAGATTAGTATGGGCAAAAGAACACAGACATTGGACAGAGGAAGATTGGAAAAAAGTTTTATGGACAGATGTATCAAAGTTTGAGGTGTTTGGATCACACAGAACATTTGTGAGACGCAGAACAACTGAAAAGATGCTGGAAGAGTGCCTGATGCCATCTGTCAAGCATGGTGGAGGTAATGTGATGGTCTGGGGTTGCTTTGGTGCTGGTAAAATGGTAGATTTGTACAAGGTAAATGGGATTTTGAATAAGGAAGGCTATCACTCCATTTTGCAAGGAGATGTCATACCCTGTGGACAGAACTTGATTGGAGCCAATTACATCATACAACAGGACAATGACCCAAAGCACACCTCCAAATTATGCATGAACTATTTAGGGAAGAAGCAGGCAGCTGTAATGGAGTGGCCAGCGCAGTCACCAGATCTCAACCCCATTGAGCTGTTGTGGGAGCAGCTTGACCGTATGGTACGCAAAAAGTGTCCATCAAGCCAATCCAACTTGTGGGAGGGGCTTCAAGAAGCATGGGGTGAAATTTCTCAAGATTACCTCAGCAAATTAACAGCTAGAATGCCAAAGGTCTGCAATGCTGTAATTGCTGCAAAGGGAGCATTCTTTGACGAAAGCAAAGTTTGAAGGAGAAAATTATTCTTTCAAATAAAAATAATTATTTCTAACCTTGTCAATGTCTGGATTATAGGACTATATTATCTATTCATTTTGCAACTCAGTTGATAAATAAAAGTATGAGTTTTCATGGAAAACACAAAATTGTCTGGGTGACCCCAAACTTTTGAACGGTAGTGTAAGTCAATGGGTAACGCAAGCATTTTTCCAGCGCCCCCTCACCCCCCGGAAGTCTGGAGGGGGTCTAAAAATTGGTCAAATCGTTGGAAACAGCACTGAAGTGGCATAGGAACAGCATGGGGAAGACCCCTGTAAGAATATCGGAATCCCAGGTAACTGCTGTGAATAATGTTGTCAGAGAATTACGCCACTTTTACAGACAATAAAATATACAAAAAAAAGCTAAAATGGATTTTCCTGTAAAAAATTGTTACGAAACATTCTTTCCAGGATAATGACTTGCATATAAGGCAAAATAAATAAGAGGAAAAAAACTGCTCCTCCACATCTTGGGCTTTGCTCACATTGCTTTCAACGGTGAAAAAAAACACATTCAGAAATAAATTTAATTTTAACACTTTATCTGGTCATGTGGTGTGTGAGACATGATCAGATATCCATCCTGTTTTATTTATGAAGGAGGGACTCTGAAAGATCCCTTTTTTTCCCCTGGCCATCAGCCGGCTCTCACTATTTGTAAAGGGCCATCAGACTATTGTTAGAGGACCAGCAGCCAGCTTTTACTAAGCATTTATTGAGGGACAGCAGCCGAGAATAGCCGTATATTTACTACTGAAATATAATGTATCCATCTGAGGTGGTCAAATTTTCTTTTTCGTATATATTCTGTAAAGTTTGAAACTTGGAGGGCCAACAGACGGCCTCCACTATTTTTAGAGGGTCAGCAGGCGTCTTGTGGACAGATGAGACTAAGATAGAGCTTTTTGTTAAAACAAAATAAACAAATAAAGGCGCTTGGTACCTTGACTGTGTGCAAGGCCTAACGAAATGTGAAGATTCCCAAAGGATTTTGGGTCGCAATGTAGTGCCTAGTGTTAAAAAGCTGAGTTTGTGTTAGAACCCTCCAGTTTGTTTTTTCCATCTTGTGTTTTGCGGTCACGTGACTATCTGCCTTTATATTCCAGCTCCGCCCTTTCGGCTGTGCTGGACTTCAGTGTTTGACTGTTTCTCTAGCCAGGTGCTTCTGTGCCATTCCCTGTCAGTTCGCTTGGTCCTTCTGGGACCTCTAGTACCTTTTTATCAGTTTGTCTTTTTGTGTTCTGCAACAACTTCTCTGTTTAGGAGGTGTCCCATTTTTGTCCCAGTCCTTAGTTCTTTTAGGGACCCCTCCCCTTATGCTATAGGTCTTCATTCAGACTAGCCGAGGACTAAGGCGGGTCTGTTCGCTAGGAACAGGCAGCCCGCTACATCGTAGGGATTCAGCTTAGCCTTACTGTAGACAGCTTTCCCCTATCTTTCCTTAGTACTTGTTGCAGATCATAACAGTTTGCACCCTAGGTCATGGGTCTTCCAGCAGGACAATGACCTGAAACATACTTCAAGAAGCACCCAGAAATGGATAGAAACAAAGCACAGGAGAGTTCTGAAGTGGTAATTCCAGCTCCAGTAGCTTAAAAGTCTCTCACCACTACGCAGATAAACTGTGAAATAGACACATTAAATCAGTTAATTTTGCCTGTTTTGATGCATTTCTGAGTACAGATCACTGTAGAAAATCACGAATCTGTCAATGAGTTTCTTTAAAAAAGCAATCAAGTTATAGACAGTGGAAGAGATGTATGTAACGAGAATGAAGACTCATTTCCAGCAGATGATACCTAGCACCTGTCCCTATACTAACTGCAGCCAACAGCGGTACGAATAGTGAATATTATTTATTTTTCTGTTGCAGCAGCAAGAACTCTCTGACTAGATGCCTGTAATACACCATCCCTAGTGTGACAGCTCACCGTACACAAATTGCAGATAAGAGCGGTAATATAGTAATATTGTAGAAAATAGAATAGATTTAAGTCGGCCCTGAAAATGTTTTTTTTTTTTTGGTATGTGGCAGCACCAAACTGGAGGAACGTAAGCAACCCTACCTACTTTGATGAATTTCTGAGTACAGATCACAGTAAAATATCTGAATCTGTCAGTGTTTTGAAAAAAGCAATCAAGTTATAGACAGTGGAAGAGATGTACGTAACCACAATGAACACTCATTTCCACCAGATGATACCTAGCACCTATCCCTATACTAAATGCAGCTAACAACTGTAATTATTCTATTCTCTATTGACTTTTATTCCCGATTGCAGCACCATTGTCTGTTATTTCATGAACCCTGCTGAGGAATATAGTGGAGCGTTTTGCATCTGCCCATCCTGATATGGAGGAGACCAGGATCTTCTGTACTTACTGTACAAAGTCTCCTGTCCCTGCTGTGAAATCCTTTATGCAGTGCAAGAACTCCCTATGTGATGACCACCTGACAGCCCACAACAAGACACTGGATCATATACTAATAGACCCCACTGGCTCTTTTGGTTTGCAAAAATGTTCCCTCAACTAGAAGGTGGAGCCTCAGAAAAGCATTTTTTCCCCCATTAGTAAGGAGTGCATCTCCTAGACTGGTAAAGCATATCCACTAAGTGCAAGGGATGCCAAAAATTAGAAAGAGGCACTCCAATACCCCTTTGAAGAGAAGTACTGGAGGGCCTCAGAAAATTTAGTTTTTGCCATTAATAAAAGGAGTGGGTTTCCTGGACTGGTAATGCCCATGCAGTAAGTGCATGGGCTGAAGAGCATTTACCCCTGGGGGGACTATACATACAAAATATAATTATATAAAAGAATGTTAGAGGTAGGCCTCTAGAAATTGTTCATGTGGGAATCATAAACATCCTTAAAAAAAAAAATAATGAGGGGGGGTGCATGATGATCACCCTGTTGATATGGTGGTGGAGGATGAGGAGAAGGAGGGGGGACGACATAAAAAAGACAAAATCCTGAAGCGTATACCCATGTCTGGGTGGGAAGAGGTGCATGGGAATAGACCAGAAAAAAAAATGGATGAGTTTATGTTCCGCTGCTGTCATCCAGTGGTGTTGAGAAGTCTGGGCAAATCCAGCCCTTGTTCATTTTGATAAGAGTCAGCCTTTTCAGTCGACAGGCGGATGCGTCTATCAGTTATAATACTCCCGGCGGCACTAAAAACGCGCTCTGACAAAATGTTAGCGGCAGGGCAGGACAGAACCTACAAGGCGTAGAGAGACAGTTCATGTCACGTGTCCAGCTTGGATACCCAATAGTTGTAAGACACAGAGGAATCACGGAGGATGCTGGTACGGTTGAAAAAGTAGTCTTTCAGCATCTTCCAAAACTTTTCCCTCCTTGTCAGAGTACCCCACACATCAGGGCCTGTGCGCTGGGAGAAAACTGTCCCAGACCTTTGACAGTATTCCCTTACCTCTGCTGCATCTGGTACGTGTCTCCCTTGCCTGTACTCCTTGGTTGTCCAAGGAACTGTGACCTCTGCCGCCAGCGTTGTCAGATGGGAATTTTTTTAATAAATCTTCAATTAGGGCTTTCTGGTACTGCAACATTTTCGTAGACCTCTCTGCCAAGGGAAGGAGAGATGGAAAGTTCTCCTTGTAGTGTGGGTCTTGAAAGGTGACAAACCAGTAATTAGTGTTGGCCAAAATGCATACAACATGAGGGTAATGGGAAGGGCAGTGAAACAAACTCAGCCATGTGTGCCAAACTGCCAACAGCCAAGACTTTCCTGTGTCCACCAAGAGGACGACTGTCCATATTCTCCTCCTCCTCCTCCCTAGGCCATCCATGCTGAACAGACGGGATGAAGGTGGTGTGGTTAGTACTGTCTGTAGCACAGGAAACCAGCTTCTATTCCTCCTCCTCATTATCACCCAATCCACGTTGAGAAAAATAGATGAGACAGGGCTGTGTAGCATCACACTGTATAGTTTCTTGCTCCAACTCAACTTGCTCCGCCTGCAAAGCCTCCTCTAATTGTGAGCAGAGAGCATTACAGAGGACGAAGAAGCGGGATGGTGACGCTGATTATGGATCATCACCCCTCACCATCTTGGTGCAGTCCTCAAAGTTTTGAAGAACCGCATATATGTCAGACATCCATGCCTACTCATCAGCTGTTATGTGCGGAGGCTAACCGGAATACTGATGGGCGTGTTGGAGCTAGTACTCAACAACTGCCCTCTGTTGCTCACGAAGCCTTGCCAACATATATAATGTTGAGTTCCAATGCGAGATGACATGCATCACACACCAGTCGGTAAACTGGAAGTTACAAATGCTGCTGAAGCACTGCCAGGGCGGCGGAAGTTGTAGCAGACTTGCGGAAATGGGCACACAAGTCGTGCACTTTCACAAGCAGCTCATGCAGATCAGGGTAGGTTTTGAAAAACCGCTGAACCACTAAGTTGAGCACGTGGGCCAGGCATGGTACGTGTGTGAGGGTGCCAAGCTTCAGAGCAGCCACCAGGTTACAGCCTTTGTCACACATGCCCATGCCTGGCTGTAGGTTCAGAGGCGAGAGCCACAGATCAGTCTGGTCTGTTAGACTTTTCAACTATTCTGCGGCAGTGTGCGGTTGGTCACCTAAGCAGATTAGCTTCAGCATAGCCTGTTGCCACTTGGCCGAGGCAGTGCCTCCAGTTTGCGACTGATGTTGTCGTTACGGAGATGGAGGTTGAGAGGGAGGAAGTACAGGAACTGCTGTAGAAGATGTAGGCAACTTTGATTAAACTAGGGCACGCAATCTTCGGCATCTGTAGCGCGTGTTCCGTGCCAGGGTCTGACTGGGTGCCGACTTCTACAATATTTACCCAGTGTGCCGTCAGGGAAATGTAGCGTCCCTGGCCACAAGTACCTGTCCACGTGTCCATGGTTAAGTGGACCTTCCCAATAACTATGTTGGTGAGGGCACGGGTAATGTTATGGGACACGTGCTTGTGTAAAGAGGGGATGGCAAACCGGGAGAAATAGTGTCGGCTGGGGACAGGGTACCGAGGGACGGCCGCTGCCATGAGGTTGCGGAAAGCTTCCGTCTCCACAAGCCTAAACGGCAATATTTTCAGGGAAAGCAGTCTGGAAATGTGGCCGTTTAGTATTGTGGCCTGTGGGTTGGTGGTTGCGTATCTGCACTTGTGTTCCAAGGACTGTGGTAGGGACAACTGAACGTTACACTGGGATGTGATTGAAAGAGTGCAACAGGTGTAGGGTGGGAGGCATCTACGTCTGCGTCATTGGCGTGCATGTAGAACAGCGGAACAGGCAGTGGTGTCACCCGCAGACATTGTTTCTGGACCAACTAGTCGGGTGCTTTGCTACCATGTGCCTGAGCATGCTGGTGGTGGTGAGGCTGGTAGTTTTGCTGCCCCTGCTGATGCTGGCATAGCAGATGTTGTGTCTCATCATCATCTATCTATTGCGACAGTAATTGCACTTTCACACCGTCGCCTTCTTGTGACGGTAGCTGCTCAAATATTTGGGCATCGCTACATGCGATCTCCTCATGTCCCACTTGAAGCGAGCAGGGTGAGAGGCCAGAATCTATAAAAGAAAATGTCAACAGCTCTTTGGAGTGTCCAAGTATGGGATCACTTGTCTCCGGCCACTCTGCATGGTGGGAGGAAGGAGAATCAGGGTGAGGATTATTTGGTCCAGACTCATGGCTACTAAGACTGGACCATGTTGTCAGGACTTCGAATATTTTTGATTACATTTTGGCCATTTTCAAGATGGTGTCTTTTGTCACATGTGCCGCTTGTCTTCCTGCTGTATAGCTCCACCCCAGCCTCTAGTCAGTGCTAGAGTATTCTGCCTGTGACCTGTTCCTGGTGGTTTCCTAGTTTCCTGCTCTCCCCTGCAAACCTGTGTGGATCTCCTGTTACCTGCTCTCAGAGATTCTGCTGCATTCACTTGTTACCAGCATTCCTCCTTCTCCTGGCTGCTCCTGCTGCTTCCTCTGAGCCTCAGTCATCACCTGCATTTTGCTAACAAGTAAGCTGGTTTCTGCTCTGACTCACCTTCATTAGATAGTTGCAGAGCACGGCTCTGTGCTGCACTATCAGGGACTTCCTACCCAGGCCTCCCTGGATTATCTAATATATAATGTATGGACTTCCTTGCATCTATATATATTTGTGTATGGACTTGTTAAAGACTTGTTTTCTAGCATCCTCTAGTGTGAACTGTGCTTTACAGACAGCTCTGCTGATTGCATTTTCCCCTGAGTGTTTATGGACTTTGAGTTTTCGTCTGCACTTGTTTGAAACAGTGTGTGTTTATAATATAAACTTTGACACCTAGAAACCGTGTTCTGTAGTATCTTTGTTCCATGCAAAGAGACTCCTGTGGTATCCATTATAATTATTACACATGTGGAAGACAGGGTGGTGCTGGCAAACTGACTGGAAGAATTATCTGCTATCCAACTAACAACCTTTTCACACTGGTCTGGCTTCAAGAGTTCCAGTGTATGTTGTGCTCTCACAGCAGGCACAGTTTCACCTTGCCCACGGCCTCGGCGCTCACCATTACGTCCACTTCCCCGTCCCTTCCCACGCACCTTGCCCATTATAAATTATGTATGATATTTCCCTGCTGAAAAAAACTTTGCAGGATTCTTATCGCTGCCAAATTTTTCCACCTCAGATAGACTTGTTACACTACAACAGCAATATAGCGATGCTACTGGTTACCGGCCAAGTCTGGACTTATGTTTTGAATGCACAACTGGCGCAGTTTAAACACTTTTCAGTATTTGTATCACAGAAAATATCACAGAAAATTTAGCACACCTCAGATGGACTTTTTCACTGCTTGCACTATATAGTGATGCTACTGCAACAAAGTCTGGTGCTTTTAACGCACATCTTGAGCAGTGTAAATGGAGTATAATATGTGTTTTCACAACAGTTTGCATGATTAAGAGCAAATAGATTAGTAGCCCTCAGAAAAGCTATTAAATAGGCGTTCCAGCAGCAAAACGGGTGTGCACTGAACCATATCCTGTCCTACACTCTGCCTCTGACACAATCTCTCCCTACCTACTGCTAACATCAGTATTAATATTCATTAGAATGAGCCCTTAGAATGGCTGTTGTTGCAGATGAAACAAATAAATGTGGTGTTGAATCCCTGCCTATATACTGGGAAAAATCTCTCCCTCATTCAGCAGCAGCAATCCCTACTATGCCCTTTTCCGAAGTAGACTGTGAAAAGTATAGGGTCCCGGGTCTTAAATAGACCTGAGGACGCTATGCGACCAGCCAATCACAGTAATGCCACTACCAACATGGCTACAGCATTACAGTGACTGGAGGCCAATCCCCGCATGTTTATTGGCTGTCTAAAAAGCGCCAAACATGTGGGGCGGGGACTCGAACTTCCGCCCGGGCTGTAAAAAAATACTCGTTGAATAACGAGCTTCCCGAGCACAGTGATGCTCAGGCGAGTCACAAGTAGTGACGAGCACGCTTGCTCATCACTACTCAGCACCCCTGATATCCCCAGTATCAGATCAGAAAGACAGGATGGACAGTAGTGTGAGCAGCCTCTTCTTAAACAAGGACCCCTAGTATCTCCAGTATTAGATCAGATACACAGGGTGGCCGTGTGAGCAGCCTCCTCTTATTTCAGCACCCGTGGCATCAACAGTATTAGATCAGATAGACAATAAATATTAAATAACAAAATGGTGAACAGGAGTGTGAGCAGCCTCTCACTACCTCAGCACCTCTGGTATCTCCAGTATTACATCAAAATATACAGGTTGGACAGCAATGTGGGCAGCTTCTTCTCACCTCAGCACCCCAGGTATCTCCAGTATTAGATCAGAGACAGGGAGGACAGCAGTGTGACTAGCCTCTTATTTCCTCAACACATCTTGTATCTCCAGAATTAGATTAGAAAGTTTGGGTGGGAGAAAAATGTTGACAGCCTCTTTATCTCAGCACTACTGGAATCGTTATTATGGCATCCTAATATATAGTTCTACATGTGCTCACAGACAACTGTCCTAACATTCCAGGACAGGTTTCTGCAGAGTAAAAATATTTGGAAGACCCTACTTCAGTAAGCCATATGTGCATCATGTCACAACAATGACATCAGGCCAGGCTTACTAATCAGAAGAGGTGCTGGGAAATGATTGTAGGCAGCGGGAGTTTCATAGGGCTCTGGTGTGGGAGCCATTGACTACTAATATAGCAGCTGGGCCAGGATCCTGCAAATTCTAGTTTTTGTCAGAGTAATAAGGCCATTTTAATACTGTACTGACTACCTTCATAAAGAAAAAGATTGTGATTTGATTTGAGAATTTATTAACCCCTTACCGACATCTGCCATACATGTACAGTACAAGTCGTTAGCAGGTGTATGGAGCAGGCTCACATTGCGAGCTTGCCACATACATGGCAGGTAATGGCTGTGCGTTACAGCAAGGACCTGCCTCTAACAACTCTGGGTGGTGTGGTTGTTAGAGGTAGGTACAACGAATGGTGTGGAAAAATGAATGTTAGCAACCGGAATGGAATGTGGGTAATTCTGCGCTGCTGGTGATCAAGCATAGAAGAGGAAAAGTGTATACAAGAATGTGGTTTATTTGTCAATGCATTTCGAAGTTCCAAGCTTTATCAGGACAAACCACAGTGTGTAATACAATGAAACAATGCAGGTATAAATAGACATTACAACATTACAGTGAAAAAAAGGCGAGCATGTTAATGGACCTCAGATGTCGTATGATCAGAGATAACGTACTGTGCAAAAACAAAGCAAAAAGGTGAAAAACATTTAAGACATTTTCTAAAATGCATTGTAATTGACACACATTATTTTTATTCTTATTGATATAAAAAGAGTTACAATATTCAGAAAATAAAATACATAAAAAAAATGGGTGGAGTCAAACTGGTTTCTGAGTGTTCATCATTAACACTGGGGCCAAGGTTACATGTCATGAGCAACTCAGAGTGGTAGAAAGAAGAAAAACAAGGGATTTGAAGATCATCGGAGAGACAAAGGAAGAAAGAAGAAAAGGGTGATTATGTTGTGTGAGGAAGGATTCTTGTAATCAGCATAGGCTGTGATGAATAAAATATTTTTTCTTTGTCAATGGTGTGTCAAATTTTATACTGTAGATAAAAATATATATATATATATGTAAAAGAAAAATATGTATTGTAGGGTTTCTACTCATTTGGGTGCGTTGGGAGGCAAACAGGAAACGATTTCATTTAAGTGTCCATGTCAGTTTATTAACTCATAAACCGTTTATAAGAAAAAGGAACGTAAAACAGCCTTCAGGCAAAGTCTCTGGTTAGCCAGTCCTGTGGGCACGCAGACTGGGTAGCATCCAGTACACTGGCTCAGTTTGGAGACCACAACACACAGGAGGTCTTCTCCCTCTAAACACAGACCATGTGCCAAAAATGGCCTCCATTTTATGTCTTAACCACTCCCAGAGGTGAGGTTTGTGGGTAGCCAGACCCGCCCATCTCTCCAACTACCCGTAACCCAGTCCCAGGTGCATCAAACAGTCCTGTTAGTGCTTACATGCACTAGAGCAACATTCTGGGTTAAATCAGGGCCCCATCTCTGTGATACATACCTCCCATCAACTATGTATCCGTTAGCCACCTTACAGTATATAATGTGCATATAAAAATAAATAATTTTAGTGTATTTAGATATATAGTGTTACTGAATAAATTTAAATAATCAAAAAATGTGTAGTACAAGTGTAGAATTAGGTATGTGGAGTGTATAAAACAAAAAAGCTTGCAAACACAGAAGCGGTGCTTTATACTGCAGTCTATGACGAGAAAGGAAATCCCCCGGTCAACCGAGTTCACTGTAACGCGTGGGAACTTCATAAGCATATTTAGGTCAGAGGCAGAATGGCTAATAGCACTAGCTGGAGAAACTGGGACAGCGTTAAAGAAATTGTCCACTACTTGAACAACTCCTTGCCATACCCAAAGCTTGGACCAGATAAAATAAAAAAAAGCTTATACTCACCTTCCATTCCTGCGCCGTTCCATTGCTGTTGGCACTCACGCTCCCAAGGTTCTCGTGAGGTGTCCTGACACGCGAGCCCGGTGCCCATCAGCACTTACGTTACTGGTCCCCGCCTTCGGACAATTGAACTTGAAGAAGAAGTCAGGGAACAGCTGCAGCCCGGACTTCCTCTCCATGTTCAATTCGAAAGAAAGGGGGGAATAATGACGCCGGCACTGATTAGTCTCAGCCTGATTAGGCTCAGGTGTTACAGCAACCAAAAGGGAGCCCTGGGACCACGAGTGACGACACCGCTGGAACGGCGCCGGCACGGGAGGAGAGTATAAGCTTTTTATTTTATCAGGGCAAAACATTTAGATCAAGAAGAGGTTGTCCTAGTAGTGGACAACCCCTTTAAGATGAAGAAATCTGGACATAACATCATGTGGGCAAGTTGGAAAAGGAGAGGTTATTTTAATGCCTTCACAACCTTGGACGTATCCATATGTCCTGGTTGGGAAGTGGTTCCCAACTTTGGACGTATGGATAGGTCCTGCCGATCGTGCGGGCACAGGAGCTGTGCCAGCGAGTTTGCCGCAGGGAGCTCAGCTTACACAACAGCTGAGACCCAGCGCTTACAGCCAGGAGTGGTGCCCACACCGCCCCAGCTGTTCAACCCCCTAAATGCTGCGATCTATATTGATCGTAACATTTAGGAGGCTGGTAGAGAGGAGGATCCCTCTCCCATCCAATCAGCGCCCCCGCAATATCACCACAAGGGTCCGATCTTTGCCATGGTGACCTGAGGTCATCATGACGACATCTGTGTCACCCAACTACGGTACGCTTGTTAGACAATGCTCAGAGTATGGTTTAAGAGGCTTCTCTCAGTGCAGCACTGACAGGTATAAAGCACTGCAATACTGGTGCATTGCAACCAGGGCTGTGGAGTCGGTAAGCCAAACCTTCGACTTAGACTCCTCAATTTCCATGACACCGACTCTGACTCCATGATTCCGACTCCATGACTCCCTCATACATGGCTCATGTTTAAGTGTTTCTTGCCATAATACAAATTCTAACAGTCTATTCAGTAGGACTATCAGCTGTGTATCCACCTGACTTCTGCACAACACAACTAATGGTCCCAACCCCATTTATAAGCCAAGAAATCCCACTTATTAAACCTGACAGTGCACACCTGTGAAGTGAAAACTATTTCCTGTGACTACCTCTTGAAGCTCATCAAGAGAATGCCAAGAGTGTGCAAAGCAGTCATCAAAGCAAAAGGTGGCTACTTTGAAGAACCTAGAATATAAGACATATTTTCAGTTGTTTCACACTTTTTTGTTAAGTATATAATTCCGCATGTGTTAATTCATAGTTTTGAAGCCTTCAGTGTGAATGTACAATTTTCAAAGTCATGAAAAGACAGAAAAATCTTTAAATGAGAAGGTGTGTCCAAACTTTTGGTCTGTACTGTATATATATATATTATACCCCTATTTTTATGTAAATAAAAAAGTTAAAGTATACATATTTGGTATCGCCACATCTGAAATGTCCTATAAAACTGTCCCCCTAGTTAAACCCTTCAGTGAGCACTGTAAATATAAAGCAAAAAACTATGCTTTTCCATCATACTGCTGAACAAAAAGTGGAATAAAACATGATCAAAAAGATTAATGTAAATAAAAATGGTATCTTTGAAAACGCCATCTTTTCCAGCAAAAAACAAGTCGTGATACACCTTCAATAGCAGAAAAATAAAAAAAGTTATAGCATACAGAGATGCAAAAAGAATTATTTTTTCTATAAACTAGTTTTCATTGTGCAAAACATGAAAAAAAATTATAGAAATAAGGTATTGCTGTAATCGTAATGACCCAAAGAATAAAGCAGCTTTACCAATTTTATCACACGAGGAACGGCATAATAAAAAGCTACAGAAAAAAACAATTCCTTAATTGCTGGTATTTGTTCATTCTGCCTCCCAAAAACCGGAATAGAAAGCTATCGAAAAACATTATGAGCCCGAAAAAGGTATCAATAAAAACGTCAACTTGGTTTGCAAAAAATAAAGCTCTCATATGACCTCAACTATAATTCTCAAAATATGGTGATTTTTGCAAATAAAAAGCGTCTTTTAGTGTGTGACAGCAGCCAAACAGAAAAAACTATATAAATTTGGTTTCGCTGTAATCGCACCGACCAGAAGAATAAAGTCATAAATCACTTCTATTGCACGAGGAATGGTGCAAAACATAAATAAAACCAATTCTTCACCAGCTGTTGATTTCTTCATTCCACCTCCCAAAGATCGCAGTAAGGATCGACTCACATTTACACTGCGCTGAGAGCTTACACTAGGGTTTCTGTGTAAATCTCTGAAATATGTGATTCAGACAAAACCTCCGGCGTAAGATTCCCTATAATGAGGCAGATGGAGGCACTGGACGTCATATGGCCTATGATCCCGACAGTGTCCGTCTTTTTAAGCATGCATAAAAGTGTGGTCGGCCATATTTTTGTGCACTTTTGAAAAGAAGGACAATGCTGAACAGAGGCCAGACGGAGTCCATAGTAACTCTGCTGCCTCATTATAGTGAATGGATCCCTCAGGGGTTTCATCTGAATCACATCATTAGGAGCTTTAGATGGGAACTCACATGTAAGTGCTCAACGTAGTGCGCTGGATAAATGTGATCCAAAATGTTATGTAAAATGTTACCAATAAAAGCTTCAATTCAATCCACACAAAAAAGCAAGTCCCCACTCACGTTTGTCATCTGTTAACGGATATATAGGGGGCTTCCACGGTTCTCGTAGTACAAAGGCTGTGAAAAAGCTAAATGGCTCCTCGCCCCCAAAAAGAAATTCAGCATATTCTGTGAATCCCAAATCCAAATGCAAATCCCTTATGAGCCCCACAGTGTGCCTAAACCACATTTAGAGACCACATGTTTGGCATTTCTGTGGCGATCAGAGCCCGCTTAATTTGCAAGTGCATGTCTCCAGAAGCATGAGCTTATGTACTGGGCACTACAATGTATGAGCACTACAATAGCAGATTTGCAATTTTCACTCAGCAACATTTGCTGCTGATTGTTTCTGAAAAACACTCATGGTGTCAAATAATCACTACACCTGTAGATAAATTCCCAAAACGGGGTAACTTGAGGGAGGAATTTTCTGCTCTTTTAACACTTAGGGGCTCTGTATATGGAGTCCGCAAACTATTCTAGGAAAATCTGTGCTCTAGGAGGCAAATAGCACTCCGTCCCTACCGAGCCTCACTGTGTGGCTAAGCAGTACTATACAGCCACATATGGGGTATTTTCCCATCTCCATGACAGCACCGTACGAGAGAGAGGATCTGCCCCCAAGGACAGGAAACTTACAGATTTAAAAGTGCGGAGCCTCTCCTCCTGCTTCAGTGGTTTCCTGTTCTTGAAGGGAGAACTACAGGAGGACACCGAGAATCCACCTCTCTCCTCTGGTGGGGGGGGGTATGGTAAAAATACCCGGTTTTGTCACCGAGTCCCCTCTCACCTGTAACAGCGGTCTTGGGAGCTCCTGACGGTCCCCGAGGGTCTGGTGGGATGGGGGCGCAGTCCTCAGCTAAAGCTGTCGGGGTCCCGGAGGTGCTCGCTGTATATCGGCGGCGGGAGCAGTGTGATGGCTCAGGGCTCTGGTGCACTGCAGCACTAGAGGTCCTGTGCTCAATCCCCACCATGGCACCATCTTCTTGGCTGTATGTTCCCTGCATTGACGGGGAGCAGAGGCAATTCCTCTCCCTGAAGCGTGCTGCACGCGAGCGCCGCAGGAGGAAGTGGCATGGTATGACGCGACTTCCAGGGGTGCTGGCTAGGGGCGTCGCTACCGCAGTTGGCGGGAGATTTGAAGAACGACGCCAGATGTCCATATAAAAATGGCCCCAGACAAATCCTCACTGTGTGTCTGCAGAATGGAGGAGGAAGATCAGAGAAAAAGCCCTGCAGAGGATGCTGCCCCACCATGCTAGGTAGTTTCCACACAGGAAGAGGTAAGATAATTAAGTCCCATCTCCTATTCTAATTTTATGTCCTTGAATATATTTTAGGGCAAGCCTAAGAAAGCCCTGGGAAAAAACAGAAAGAAAGAATGTGCACTATGTAAATCAAAGCTACTCCCCTCATACGGCAAAAAACTATGTCAACCCTGTATAGAGATCAGTGGCTGAGGAGTCTTCATCCCTAATGAATAGCCTGAAGACAACTGTAAAAACAGAGGTTAAAAACTCTTTAAGGCTTTAAAAGTAGGGTCCCTTACACTTACGCTGAGAGACACATTACCAGCTCAGACGAGGAGTTAGAAGACGAGAGGTTATACTTAGACATATCATCCTCTTCCTCAGATGACAATGAAGGTCGTCCCTGTTTCCCGGCGGAGGACGCGGATAAACTTATCAAGGCAGTAAGGGCCACTATGAACATTGAAGAAGTTAAAGAATCCAGAACCGTACAAGTTATGATGTTCGGGGGGCTAGAGGGAAGGAAACACATGCAGATTATCATTGGGGAACATGGCAGGCCTTCTACCATGCGTTTTTTAAGCGTTTTTGCAGCGTTTTTGCCGCTGTGGAAACGCTTAAAAAACGCATCGTGGGAACACAGCCTCAGACAACAAAACAGCGGTCTTCTATATAAACAAACAAGGAGGCACAAGATCAAAATCGCTAATGACAGAAGCACAGAAACTCATAGGGATGGCAGAGGAAAATCTTTTGTCCCTATCAGCAGATTATTTAAAGGGGAAAGACAATATAAAAGCAGATTACCTGAGTAGGCATCTGCTGGATCAGGACGAGTCCCTAAACTAATAATAATCATCTTGATATAGCGCCAACATAGTCCGCAGCGCTCTACATACATTATCATCGCTGTCCCCACTGGGGCTCACAATCTAAATTCCCTATCAGTATGTCTTTGGAGTGTGAGAGTAAACCTGTGTACCCGGAGGAAACCCATACAAACTCCTTGCAGATATTGTCCTTGGTGGGATTTAAACCCAGGACCCCAGAGCTGCAAGGCTGTAGTGCTAACCACTGAGCCACCGTGCTGCCCCAATCTATCTTTCAGAAGATAGTAGAACGGTGGGGGCCACCTCAGATAGATCTTTTTGCATCCAGAGCCAACAGGAAAGTACGAAAATTTTTCTCCCTAGACCCAAGGGAATCACCATATGGGGTGAATGCCTTGACCCAAAAGTGGACAAAGGAACTAGCATATGCGTTCTCACCGATATCCCTGATCCCAGTAATACAAAGGAAGATCCGGTCAGATCAAGCAGAAGTAGTTCTGATCACATCCTGTTCCAAAAGGACATGGTTCACATGGCTAAGACTAATGGCAGTGGGGGATCCGTGGGTCCTTCCGGAGATCCCGGATTTGCTATCTCAGGACAATGAAAATTTATGCAAAGGTCTAGGGGAAATTTTTAGACTTTTCAGGAATAGATTCCTGCATAAATAGCCCTGTCCAATGGGTAAAAATCCTGGAATTTTTGCAGAAAGGGTTGGAGCTGGGATTATCAGTAAACACCCTGAAGGTACGGATTTCAGCCCTGGGACTTTTATTTGACCAAAAGATTGCAGACAATCCGTGGGTGACAAGATTCATAAAGTCAGTAAATAGATCTACGCCAGTGGTTGGACCGCAAGTTCCACCATGGGACCTCAATTTAGTGTTAGACGCCCTAACTAAAACCCGCTTGAACCATTAAAAGATGTTCAAATAAAAATCTTGACATATAAAACCATTTTACTAGTAGCTCTTACTTCAGCCAGAAGGATAGGGGAGCTACAGGCTCCATCCTCTAACCCACCATTTACTAACATTTTATCAGATAGAATAATCATAAGACCAGATCCAGCTTATTTCCTCCACAGCAAACAGATTGGCATTTTCCTATTTATCTTATATGCATTATATGAGACCACTGTCATTTTTTAGGCATATGTATCAAGTTTTTCTTGCAGGTCTATTTTGTGTTTAGAGATACACTGTCCACCACTGTGGCGGTATATTCATTTAAATCTATATTCATGAGAGACGGAGGTGTTCTCATTTTTATACTACTATAGTAGTTTTCACATATGATAAGTAAAAGTTATGTTTTATTACTCTTACTTTGCTAGTCTATAAATATGTGAGCTTTGGGTACCACAAGATTTGTATGGGCTCACCAGCCCCTATATCTTTTGCTATTATAGTTAACTCTTTTATATCAATAAGAATAAACATTTTTTAATTATGTATGTCAATCACAATTCATTTTATAAAATGTCTTAAGTGAATTTAACCTGTTCGCACAGTAAGTTATCCCTGATCATACGACATCTGAGGGCCGTTAACATACGTCTTTTTTAATGTCATGTCTATTTATACCTGCATGGTTTCATTGTATTACACACTGGGGTTTGTCCTGATGAAGTTTGGAACTTCAAAATGTGTTGACAAATAAACCACATTCCTGGATACGCTTTTTCTCTTCTATGCTTGATCACCAGCAGTGCATATTAACCCAATTGAGTTGTTATCTTAGCCGTGGGTCTGCAGCAGCCTTGTGCCTTTTAGAGGTAGTAGTCACCTGGGCTGTGGAGTTGGTGCTCATTTTGGTGGAGGTGGTATTAAATGGACCGACTCCGAAAATATACAATAAATTGGGTACTGTATAGTTCAATGCAGTTTGGGGGGAATATTTTTTTCATAAGAATTTGGGAAAGTTATGAAACGTCCTATAAATGTCTGCCCTATTCCTGATCTCGGCTTTTAGTTGAGATGAATCTGTGCTGCACTTTATGTACACGCTCAGTAGAGAGATGAATCTGTGCTGCACTTTATGTACACGCTCAGTAGAGAGATGAATCTGTGCTGCACTTTATGTACACGCTCAGTAGAGAGATGAATCTGTGCTGCACTTTATGTACACGCTCAGTAGAGAGATGAATCTGTGCTGCACTTTATGTACACGCTCAGTAGAGAGATGAATCTGTGCTGCACTTTATGTACACGCTCAGTAGAGAGATGAATCTGTGCTGCACTTTATGTACACGCTCAGTAGAGAGATGAATCTGTGCTGCACTTTATGTACACGCTCAGTAGAGAGATGAATCTGTGCTGCACTTTATGTACACGCTCAGTAGAGATGAATCTGTGCTGCACTTTACGTACACGCTCAGTAGAGATGAATCTGTGCTGCACTTTATGTACACGCTCAGTAGAGAGATGAATCTGTGCTGCACTTTATGTACACGCTCAGTAGAGAGATGAATCTGTGCTGCACTTTATGTACACGCTCAGTAGAGAGATGAATCTGTGCTGCACTTTATGTACACGCTCAGTAGAGATGAATCTGTGCTGCACTTTACGTACACGCTCAGTAGAGAGATGAATCTGTGCTGCACTTTACGTACACGCTCAGTAGAGAGATGAATCTGTGCTGCACTTTACGTACACGCTCAGTAGAGAGATGAATCTGTGCTGCACTTTACGTACACGCTCAGTAGAGAGATGAATCTGTGCTGCACTTTACGTACACGCTCAGTAGAGAGATGAATCTGTGCTGCACTTTACGTACACGCTCAGTAGAGAGATGAATCTGTGCTGCACTTTACGTACACGCTCAGTAGAGAGATGAATCTGTGCTGCACTTTATGTACACGCTCAGTAGAGAGATGAATCTGTGCTGCACTTTACGTACACGCTCAGTAGAGAGATGAATCTGTGCTGCACTTTACGTACACGCTCAATAGAGAGATGAATCTGTGCTGCACTTTATGTACACGCTCAGTAGAGAGATGAATCTGTGCTGCACTTTATGTACACGCTCAATAGAGAGATGAATCTGTGCTGCACTTTATGTACACGCTCAATAGAGAGATGAATCTGTGCTGCACTTTACGTACACGCTCAGTAGAGATGAATCTGTGCTGCACTTTACGTACACGCTCAATAGAGAGATGAATCTGTGCTGCACTTTACGTACACGCTCAATAGAGAGATGAATCTGTGCTGCACTTTATGTACACGCTCAGTAGAGAGATGAATCTGTGCTGCACTTTATGTACACGCTCAATAGAGAGATGAATCTGTGCTGCACTTTATGTACACGCTCAGTAGAGAGATGAATCTGTGCTGCACTTTACGTACACGCTCAATAGAGAGATGAATCTGTGCTGCACTTTACGTACACGCTCAATAGAGAGATGAATCTGTGCTGCACTTTATGTACACGCTCAATAGAGAGATGAATCTGTGCTGCACTTTACGTACACGCTCAATAGAGAGATGAATCTGTGCTGCACTTTATGTACACGCTCAATAGAGAGATGAATCTGTGCTGCACTTTATGTACACGCTCAATAGAGAGATGAATCTGTGCTGCACTTTACGTACACGCTCAGTAGAGAGATGAATCTGTGCTGCACTTTACGTACACGCTCAGTAGAGAGATGAATCTGTGCTGCACTTTACGTACACGCTCAGTAGAGAGATGAATCTGTGCTGCACTTTACGTACACGCTCAGTAGAGAGATGAATCTGTGCTGCACTTTACGTACACGCTCAGTAGAGAGATGAATCTGTGCTGCACTTTATGTACACGCTCAGTAGAGAGATGAATCTGTGCTGCACTTTACGTACACGCTCAGTAGAGAGATGAATCTGTGCTGCACTTTACGTACACGCTCAATAGAGAGATGAATCTGTGCTGCACTTTATGTACACGCTCAGTAGAGAGATGAATCTGTGCTGCACTTTATGTACACGCTCAATAGAGAGATGAATCTGTGCTGCACTTTATGTACACGCTCAATAGAGAGATGAATCTGTGCTGCACTTTACGTACACGCTCAGTAGAGATGAATCTGTGCTGCACTTTACGTACACGCTCAATAGAGAGATGAATCTGTGCTGCACTTTATGTACACGCTCAGTAGTGAGATGAATCTGTGCTGCACTTTATGTACACGCTCAGTAGTGACGCAGTGCTGTGGAGTCAGGGAAATTGAGGAGTGGGAGGTTTGCCTTCCTGACCCCACCGCACACATCCACTGCCTTTGGCCGCCTCTGCCCCACTGTTACTCGGATAAAACCCTATTGTTATTTTAGTTTTTCTACTTGTAAAAAGAATTGTGTCATTCAAAAGTGCAACTCGTTCCACAAACCCAAGTTCTTATTGCTCTATGAAGGGGGAGGAAAAAATAAAAGCACAAATACAGAAATTGCCCAAGAAGGGGTTAATGGGGACATTTCATGTAGTTTTTGGGTTTCTGTCCTCGGAGAGCCCTTTTAAAGCCGAGCAGTACAGTCATGGTTCACCCCGTCACTAGAGCCATGCTTTACTGTGAGCGGTGCTTCCGAGCAGTCCGCCGGGCGGAAGGGCGGGCTCCAGATCACCTGCTTATGGTCCCCGGCTGACCATACTCAGAGTAACGCATGCGCAGTGAGGCAACAGCCTTGGCTCAGACGGCAAGTGACAGGAGTCATTGCACAGCGTAGTGAGCGCATTCCTCCAGCCATGTGACAGGCAGTGCAGCCACACGTGATCCACCCTCAGTGCTCTGCTCTCCATCGTCTACACGCTAAATACTGGACTTGACGGAGAGCGATGTCCTCACAACTCCGCCCAGCCCGTCCACACGGTGACAACTGCTGCTGGGTTGCTTCACTCACCCTTAGCCATATGTCCCGGAAACCAGCGTGCGACCTCCTGCTGGCCAAAGTCAAACGGCCTTTGGAGGAGAGAGGCGATCCTCATTTCTACTCTTTCTCTATGATACTGGGCTAGAGGCGCTCTGCGACGTCATTGGAAAGGGCGGGGCTTTCGCCTCCACTGCAGACTCGGCGCCAGACGCTCAGTTGAGTTTACGCTGAAGGTGATGAGACTGGGGTTATGTCTATAAGCGTGGAGACTCCTGCAAGGATCTCCCTCCAGCAACTCCACTCTAGACGGTTCAGTGCTGAGGTGACTACAATGGAGGGGCTGTAGTGAGGATCTCCCTCCAGCAACTCCACTCTAGACGGTTCAGTGCTGTGGTGACTACAATGGAGGGGCTGTAGTGAGGATCTCCCTCCAGCAACTCCACTCAACACGGCTCAGTCCTGAGGTGACTACAATGGAGGGGCTGTAGTGAGGATCTCCCTCCAGCAACTCCACTCAACACGGCTCAGTGCTGAGGTGACTACAATGGAGGGGCTGTAGTGAGGATCTCCCTCCAGCAACTCCACTCTAGACGGCTCAGTGCTGAGGTGACTACAATGGAGGGGCTGTAGTGAGGATCTCCCTCCAGCAACTCCACTCTAGACGGCTCAGTGCTGAGGTGACTACAATGGAGGGGCTGTAGTGAGGATCTCCCTCCAGCAACTCCACTCAACACGGCTCAGTGCTGAGGTGACTACAATGGAGGGGCTGTAGTGAGGATCTCCCTCCAGTAACTCTACTAGACGGCTCAGTGCTGAGGTGACTACAATGGAGGGGCTGTAGTGAGGATCTCCCTCCAGTAACTCTACTAGACGGCTCAGTGCTGAGGTGACTACAATGGAGGGGCTGTAGTGAGGATCTCCCTCCAGCAACTCTACTAGACGGCTCAGTGCTGAGGTGACGACAATGGAGGGGCTGTAGTGAGGATCTCCCTCCAGCAACTCCACTCTAGACGGCTCAGTGCTGAGGTGACTACAATGGAGGGGCTGTAGTGAGGATCTCCCTCCAGCAACTCTACTAGACGGCTCAGTGCTGAGGTGACTACAATGGAGGGGCTGTAGTGAGGATCTCCCTCCAGCAACTCCACTCTAGACGGCTCAGTGCTGAGGTGACTACAATGGAGGGGCTGTAGTGAGGATCTCCCTCCAGCAACTCCACTCTAGACGGCTCCGTTCTGAGGTGACTACAATGGAGGGGCTGTAGTGAGGATCTCCCTCCAGCAACTCTACTAGACGGCTCAGTGCTGAGGTGACTACAATGGAGGGGCTGTAGTGAGGATCTCCCTCCAGCAACTCTACTAGACGGCTCAGTGCTGAGGTGACTACAATGGAGAGGCTGTAGTGAGGATCTCCGTCCAGCAATTCCACTCTAGACGGCTCAGTGCTGAGGTGACTACAATGGAGGGGCTGTAGTGAGGATCTCCCTCCAGCAACTGCACTCTAGACGGTTCAGTGCTGAGGTGACTACAATGGAGAGGCTGTAGTGAGGATCTCCCTCCAGCAATTCCACTCTAGACTACTCACTGCTGAGGTGACTACAATGGAGGGGCTGTAGTGAGGATCTCCCTCCAGGAACTCTACTAGACGGCTCAGTGCTGAGGTGACTACAATGGAGGGGCTGTAGTGAGGATCTCACCGGAGCCTCCACTAGACGGCTCAGTGCTGAGGTGACTACAATGGAGGGGCTGTAGTGAGGATCTCCCTCCAGCAACTCCACTCTAGACGGCTCAGTGCTGAGGTGACTACAATGGAGGGGCTGTAGTGAGGATTTCCCTCCAGCAACTCCACTAGACGGCTCAGTGCTGAGGTGACTACAATGGAGGGGCTGTAGTGAGGATCTCCCTCCAGCAACTCCACTCTAGACGGCTCAGTGCTGAGGTGACTACAATGGAGGGGCTGTAGTGAGGATCTCCCTCCAGCAACTCCACTCTAGACGGCTCCGTTCTGAGGTGACTACAATGGAGGGGCTGTAGTGAGGATCTCCCTCCAGCAACTCTACTAGACGGCTCAGTGCTGAGGTGACTACAATGGAGAGGCTGTAGTGAGGATCTCCCTCCAGCAATTCCACTCTAGACGGCTCCGTTCTGAGGTGACTACAATGGAGGGGCTGTAGTGAGGATCTCCCTCCAGCAACTCTACTAGACGGCTCAGTGCTGAGGTGACTACAATGGAGAGGCTGTAGTGAGGATCTCCCTCCAGCAATTCCACTCTAGACGACTCACTGCTGAGGTGACTACAATGGAGGGGCTGTAGTGAGGATCTCCCTCCAGCAACTACACTAGACGGCTCAGTGCTGAGGTGACTACAATGGAGGGGCTGTAGTGAGGATTTCACCGGAGCCTCCACTAGACGGCTCAGTGCTGAGGTGACTACAATGGAGGGGCTGTAGTGAGGATTTCCCTCCAGCAACTCCACTCTAGACGGCTCAGTGCTGAGGTGACTACAATGGAGGGGCTGTAGTGAGGATCTCCCTCCAGCAACTCCACTCTAGACGGCTCAGTGCTGTGGTGACTACAATGGAGGGACTGTAGTGAGGATTTCCCTCCAGCAACTCCACTCTAGACGGCTCAGTCCTGTGGTGACTACAATGGAGGGGCTGTAGTGAGGATCTCCCTCCAGCAACTCCACTCTAGACGGCTCAGTGCTGAGGTGACTACAATGGAGAGGCTGTAGTGAGGATCTCCTTCCAGCAACTCCACTCTAGACGGCTCAGTGCTGAGGTGACTACAATGGAGGGGCTGTAGTGAGGACCTCCCTCCAGCAACTCCACTCTAGACGACTCAGTGCTGAGGTGACTACAATGGAGGGGCTGTAGTGAGGATCTCCCTCCAGCAACTCTACTAGACGGCTCAGTGCTGAGGTGACTACAATGGAGAGGCTGTAGTGAGGATCTCCCTCCAGCAATTCCACTCTAGACGACTCACTGCTGAGGTGACTACAATGGAGGGGCTGTAGTGAGGATCTCCCTCCAGCAACTACACTAGACGGCTCAGTGCTGAGGTGACTACAATGGAGGGGCTGTAGTGAGGATTTCACCGGAGCCTCCACTAGACGGCTCAGTGCTGAGGTGACTACAATGGAGGGGCTGTAGTGAGGATTTCCCTCCAGCAACTCCACTCTAGACGGCTCAGTCCTGTGGTGACTACAATGGAGGGGCTGTAGTGAGGATCTCCCTCCAGCAACTCCACTCTAGACGGCTCAGTGCTGAGGTGACTACAATGGAGAGGCTGTAGTGAGGATCTCCTTCCAGCAACTCCACTCTAGACGGCTCAGTGCTGAGGTGACTACAATGGAGAGGCTGTAGTGAGGATCTCCTTCCAGCAACTCCACTCTAGACGGCTCAGTGCTGTGGTGACTACAATGGAGGGGCTGTAGTGAGGATTTCCCTCCAGCAACTCCACTAGACGGCTCAGTGCTGAGGTGACTACAATGGAGGGGCTGTAGTGAGGATCTCACCGGAGCCTCCACTATAGACGGCTCACTTCTGAGGTGACTACAATGGAGGGGCTGTAGTGAGGATCTCACCGGAGCCTCCACTGTAGACGGCTCACTGCTGAGGTGACTACAATGGAGGGGCTGGAGTGTGGATCTCCCTCCAGCAACTCCACTCTAGACGGCTCAGTGCTGAGGTGACTACAATGGAGGGGCGGTAGTGAGGATCTCCCTCCAGCAACTCCACTCTAGACGGCTCAGTGCTGAGGTGACTACAATGGAGGGGCTGTAGTGAGGACCTCCCTCCAGCAACTCCACTCTAGACGGCTCAGTGCTGAGGTGACTACAATGGAGGGGCTGTAGTGAGGATCTCCCTCCAGCAACTCTACTAGACGGCTCAGTGCTGAGGTGACTACAATGGAGAGGCTGTAGTGAGGATCTCCCTCCAGCAATTCCACTCTAGACGACTCACTGCTGAAGTGACTACAATGGAGGGGCTGTAGTGAGGATCTCCCTCCAGCAACTACACTAGACGGCTCAGTGCTGAGGTGACTACAATGGAGGGGCTGTAGTGAGGATTTCACCGGAGCCTCCACTAGACGGCTCAGTGCTGAGGTGACTACAATGGAGGGGCTGTAGTGAGGATATCCCTCCAGCAACTCCACTCTAGACGGCTCAGTGCTGAGGTGACTACAATGGAGAGGCTGTAGTGAGGATCTCCCTCCAGCAACTCCACTCTAGACGGCTCAGTGCTGAGGTGACTACAATGGAGGGGCTGTAGTGAGGATCTCCCTCCAGCAACTCCACTCTAGACGGCTCAGTGCTGTGGTGACTACAATGGAGGGGCTGTAGTGAGGATTTCCCTCCAGCAACTCCACTGGACGGCTCAGTGCTGAGGTGACTACAATGGAGGGGCTGTAGTGAGGATCTCCCTCCAGCAACTCCACTCTAGACGGCTCAGTGCTGAGGTGACTACAATGGAGGGGCTGTAGTGAGGATCTCCCTCCAGCAACTCCACTCTAGACGGCTCCGTTCTGAGGTGACTACAATGGAGGGGCTGTAGTGAGGATCTCCCTCCAGCAACTCTACTAGACGGCTCAGTGCTGAGGTGACTACAATGGAGAGGCTGTAGTGAGGATCTCCCTCCAGCAATTCCACTCTAGACGGTTCAGTGCTGAGGGGACTACAATGGAGAGGCTGTAGTGAGGATCTCCCTCCAGCAATTCCACTCTAGACTACTCACTGCTGAGGTGACTACAATGGAGGGGCTGTAGTGAGGATCTCCCTCCAGCAACTCCACTAGACGGCTCAGTGCTGAGGTGACTACAGTGGAGGGGCTGTAGTGAGGATCTCACCGGAGCCTCCACTAGACGGCTCAGTGCTGAGGTGACTACAATGGAGAGGCTGTAGTGAGGATCTCCTTCCAGCAACTCCACTCTAGACGGCTCAGTGCTGTGGTGACTACAATGGAGGGGCTGTAGTGAGGATTTCCCTCCAGCAACTCCACTAGACGGCTCAGTGCTGAGGTGACTACAATGGAGGGGCTGTAGTGAGGATCTCACCGGAGCCTCCACTATAGACGGCTCACTTCTGAGGTGACTACAATGGAGGGGCTGTAGTGAGGATCTCACCGGAGCCTCCACTGTAGACGGCTCACTGCTGAGGTGACTACAATGGAGGGGCTGTAGTGAGGATCTCCCTCCAGCAACTCCACTCTAGACGGCTCAGTGCTGAGGTGACTACAATGGAGGGGCGGTAGTGAGGATCTCCCTCCAGCAACTCCACTCTAGACGGCTCAGTGCTGAGGTGACTACAATGAAGGGGCTGTAGTGAGGACCTCCCTCCAGCAACTCCACTCTAGACGGCTCAGTGCTGAGGTGACTACAATGGAGGGGCTGTATTGAGGATCTCCCTCCAGCAACTCTACTAGACGGCTCAGTGCTGAGGTGACTACAATGGAGGGGCTGTAGTGAGGATCTCCCTCCAGCAACTCCACTCTAGACGGCTCAGTGCTGTGGTGACTACAATGGAGGGACTGTAGTGAGGATTTCCCTCCAGCAACTCCACTCTAGACGGCTCAGTCCTGTGGTGACTACAATGGAGGGGCTGTAGTGAGGATCTCCCTCCAGCAACTCCACTTTAGACGGCTCAGTGCTGAGGTGACTACAATGGAGAGGCTGTAATGAGGATCTCCCTCCAGCAACTCCACTCTAGACGGCTCACTTCTGAGGTGACTACAATGGAGGGGCTGTAGTGAGGATCTCCCTCCAGCAATTCCACTCTAGACGACTCACTGCTGAGGTGACTACAATGGAGGGGCTGTAGTGAGGATCTCCCTCCAGCAACTCCACTAGACGGCTCAGTGCTGAGGTGACTACAATGGAGGGGCTGTACTGAGGATCTCACCGGAGCCTCCACTAGACGGCTCAGTGCTGAGGTGACTACAATGGAGGGGCTGTAGTGAGGATCTCCCTCCAGCAACTCCACTCTAGACGGCTCAGTGCTGTGGTGACTACAATGGAGGGACTGTAGTGAGGATTTCCCTGCAGCAACTCCACTCTAGACGGCTCAGTGCTGTGGTGACTACAATGGAGGAGCTGTAGTGAGGATCTCCCTCCAGCAACTCCACTCTAGACGGCTCAGTGCTGAGGTGACTACAATGGAGAGGCTGTAGTGAGGATCTCCCTCCAGCAACTCCACTCTAGACGACTCAGTGCTGAGGTGACTACAATGGAGGGGCTGTAGTGAGGATCTCCCTCCAGCAACTCCACTCTAGACGGCTCAGTGCTGTGGTGACTACAATGGAGGGGCTGTAGTGAGGATTTCCCTCCAGCAACTCCACTAGACGGCTCAGTGCTGAGGTGACTACAATGGAGGGGCTGTAGTGAGGATCTCACCGGAGCCTCCACTATAGACGGCTCACTTCTGAGGTGACTACAATGGAGGGGCTGTAGTGAGGATCTCACCGGAGCCTCCACTCTAGACGAGTCAGTGCTGAGGTGACTACAATGGAGGGGCTGTAGTGAGGATCTCCCTCTAGCAACTCCACTCTAGACGCTTCAGTGCTGAGGTGACTACAATGGAGGGGCTGTAGTGAGGATCTCACCGGAGCCTCCACTGTAGACGGCTCACTGCTGAGGTGACTACAATGGAGGGGCTGGAGTGAGGATCTCCCTCCAGCAACTCCACTCTAGACGGCTCAGTGCTGAGGTGACTACAATGGAGGGGCTGTAGTGAGGATCTCTCTCCACCAACTCCACTCTAGACGACTCACTGCTGAGGTGACTACAATGGAGGGGCTGTAGTGGGGATCTCCCTCCAGCAACTCCACTTTAGACGGCTCAGTGCTGAGGTGACTACAATGGAGGAGCTGTAGTGAGGATCTCACCGGAGCCTCCACTAGACGGCTCAGTGCTGAGGTGACTACAATGGAGGGGCTGTAGTGAGGATCTCCCTCCAGCAACTCCACTCTACACGGTTCAGTGCTGAGGTGACTACAATGGAGAGGCTGTAGTGAGGATCTCCCTCCAGCAATTCCACTCTAGACGACTCACTGCTGAGGTGACTACAATGGAGAGGCTGTAGTGAGGATCTCCCTCCAGCAACTCCAATCTAGACGGCTCAGTGCTGAGGTGACTACAATGGAGGGGCTGTAGTGAGGATCTCCCTCCAGAAACTCCACTAGACGGCTCAGTGCTGTGGTGACTAGAATGGAGGGACTGTAGTGAGGATTTCCCTCCAGCAACTCCACTCTAGACGGCTCAGTGCTGAGGTGACTACAATGGAGGGGCTGTAGTGAGGATCTCCCTCCAGCAACTCCACTCTAGACGGCTCAGTGCTGAGGTGACTACAATGGAGGGGGTGTAGTGAGGATCTCCCTCCAGCAACTCCACTCTAGACGGCTCAGTGCTGAGGTGACTACAATGGAGGGGCTGTAGTGAGGATCTCCCTCCAGCAACTCCACTCTAGACGGCTCACTGCTGAGGTGACTACAATGGAGAGGCTGTAGTGAGGATCTCCCTCCAGCAACTCCACTCTAGACGGCTCAGTGCTGAGGTGACTACAATGGAGGGGCTGTAGTGAGGATCTCACCGGAGCCTCCACTATAGACGGCTCACTTCTGAGGTGACTACAATGGAGGGGCTGTAGTGAGGATCTCACCGGAGCCTCCACTGTAGACGGCTCAGTGCTGTGGTGACTACAATGGAGGGACTGTAGTGAGGATTTCCCTCCAGCAACTCCACTCTAGACGGCTCAGTCCTGTGGTGACTACAATGGAGGGGCTGTAGTGAGGATCTCCCTCCAGCAACTCCACTCTAGACGGCTCAGTGCTGAGGTGACTACAATGGAGGAGCTGTAGTGAGGATCTCCCTCCAGCAAATCCACTCTAGACGGCTCAGTGCTGTGGTGACTACAATGGAGGGGCTGTAGTGAGGATCTCACCGGAGCCTCCACTATAGACGGCTCACTTCTGAGGTGACTACAATGGAGGGGCTGTAGTGAGGATCTCACCGGAGCCTCCACTGTAGACGGCTCAGTGCTGTGGTGACTAGAATGGAGGGACTGTAGTGAGGATTTCCCTCCAGCAACTCCAGTCTAGACGGCTCAGTGCTGAGGTGACTACAATGGAGGGGCTGTAGTGAGGATCTCCCTCCAGCAACTCCACTCTAGACGGCTCAGTGCTGAGGTGACTACAATGGAGCGGCTGTAGTGAGGATCTCCCTCCAGCAACTCCACTCTAGACGGCTCAGTGCTGTGGTGACTACAATGGAGGGGCTGTAGTGAGGATTTCCCTCCAGCAACTCCACTAGACGGCTCAGTGCTGAGGTGACTACAATGGAGAGGCTGTAGTGAGGATCTCCATCCAGCAGTTCCACTCTAGACGACACTGCTGAGGTGACTACAATGGAGAGGCTGTAGTGAGGATCTCCCTCCAGCAACTCCACTCTAGACGGCTCAGTGCTGAGGTGACTACAATGGAGGGGTTGTAGTGAGGATCTCCCTCCAGCAACTCCACTCTAGACGGTTCAGTGCTGAGGTGACTACAATGGAGAGGCTGTAGTGAGGATCTCCCTCCAGCAATTCCACTCTAGACGACTCACTGCTGAGGTGACTACCATGGAGGGGCTGTAGTGAGGATCTCCCTCCAGCAACTCCACTAGACGGTTCAGTGCTGAGGTGACTACAATGGAGGGGCTGTAGTGAGGATCTCACCGGAGCCTCCACTAGACGGTTCAGTGCTGAGGTGACTACAATGGAGGGGCTGTAGTGAGGATCTCCCTCCAGCAACTCCACTCTAGACGGCTCAGTGCTGAGGTGACTACAATGGAGGGGCTGTAGTGAGGATCTCCCTCCAGCAACTCTACTAGACGGCTCAGTGCTGAGGTGACTACAATGGAGGGGCTGTAGTGAGGATCTCCCTCCAGCAACTCTACTAGACGGCTCAGTGCTGAGGTGACTACAATGGAGGGGCTGTAGTGAGGATCTCCCTCCAGCAACTCTACTAGACGGCTCAGTGCTGAGGTGACTACAATCGAGGGGCTGTAGTGAGGATCTCCCTCCAGCAACTCCACTCTAGACGGCTCAGTGCTGAGGTGACTACAATGGAGGGGCTGTAGTGAGGATCTCCCTCCAGCAACTCCACTCTAGACGGCTCAGTGCTGAGGTGACTACAATGGAGGGACTGTAGTGAGGATTTCCCTCCAGCAACTCCACTCTAGACGGCTCAGTGCTGAGGTGACTACAATGGAGGGGCTGTAGTGAGGATCTCCCTCCAGCAACTCCACTCTAGACGGCTCAGTGCTGTGGTGACTACAATGGAGGGGCTGTAGTGAGGATTTCCCTCCAGCAACTCCAATAGACGGCTCAGTGCTGAGGTGACTACAATGGAGAGGCTGTAGTGAGGATCTCCCTCCAGCAACTCCACTCTAGACGGTTCAGTGCTGTGGTGACTACAATGGAGTGGCTGTAGTGAGGATCTCCCTCCAGCAACTCCACTCTAGACGGTTCAGTGCTGAGGTGACTACAATGGAGGGGCTGTAGTGAGGATCTCCCTCCAGCAACTCCACTCTAGACGGTTCAGTGCTGAGGTGACTACAATGGAGGGGCTGTAGTGAGGATCTCCCTCCAGCAACTCCACTCTAGACGGTTCAGTGCTGAGGTGACTACAATGGAGGGGCTGTAGTGAGGATCTCCCTCCAGCAACTCCACTCTAGACGGCTCAGTGCTGAGGTGACTACAATGGAGGGGCTGTAGTGAGGATCTCCCTCCAGTAACTCTACTAGATGGTTCAGTGCTGAGGTGACTACAATGGAGGGGCTGTAGTGAGGATCTCCCTCCAGCAACTCTACTAGACGGCTCAGTGCTGAGGTGACTACAATGGAGGGGCTGTAGTGAGGATCTCCCTCCAGCAACTCTACTAGACGGCTCAGTGCTGAGGTGACTACAATGGAGGGGCTGTAGTGAGGATCTCCCTCCAGCAACTCTACTAGACGGCTCAGTGCTGAGGTGACTACAATCGAGGGGCTGTAGTGAGGATCTCCCTCCAGCAACTCCACTCTAGACGGCTCAGTGCTGAGGTGACTACAATGGAGGGGCTGTAGTGAGGATCTCCCTCCAGCAACTCCACTCTAGACGGCTCAGTGCTGAGGTGACTACAATGGAGGGGCTGTAGTGAGGATCTCCCTCCAGCAACTCCACTCTTGACTACTCACTGCTGAGGTGACTACAATGGAGAGGCTGTAGTGAGGATCTCCCTCCAGCAATTCCACTCTTGACTACTCACTGCTGAGGTGACTACAATGGAGGGGCTGTAGTGAGGATCTCCCTCCAGCAACTCCACTAGACGGCTCAGTGCTGAGGTGACTACAATGGAGGGGCTGTAGTGAGGATCTCACCGGAGCCTCCACTAGACGGCTCAGTGCTGAGGTGACTACAATGGAGGGGCTGTAGTGAGGATCTCCCTCCAGCAACTCCACTCTAGACGGCTCAGTGCTGTGGTGACTACAATGGAGGGACTGTAGTGAGGATTTCCCTCCAGCAACTCCACTCTAGAAGGCTCAGTGCTGTGGTGACTACAATGGAGGGGCTGTAGTGAGGATCTCCCTCCAGCAACTCCACTCTAGACGGCTCAGTGCTGAGGTGACTACAATGGAGAGGCTGTAGTGAGGATCTCCCTCCAGCAACTCCACTCTAGACAGCTCAGTGCTGAGGTGACTACATTGGAGGGGCTGTAGTGAGGATCTCCCTCCAGCAGCTCCACTCTAGACGGCTCAGTGCTGTGGTGACTACAATGGAGGGGCTGTAGTGAGGATTTCCCTCCAGCAACTCCACTAGACGGCTCAGTGCTGAGGTGACTACAATAGAGGGGCTGTAGTGAGGAACTCCCTCCAGCAACTCCACTCTAGACGGTTCAGTGCTGAGGTGACTACAATGGAGGGGCTGTAGTGAGGATCTCCCTCCAGCAACTCCACTCTAGACGGCTCAGTGCTGAGGTGACTACAATGGAGGGGCTGTAGTGAGGATCTCCCTCCAGCAACTCCACTCTAGACGGCTCAGTGCTGAGGTGACTACAATGGAGGGGCTGTAGTGAGGATCTCCCTCCAGCAACTCCACTCTAGACGGCTCAGTGCTGAGGTGACTACAATGGAGGGGCTGTTATGAGGATCTCCCTCCAGCAACTCTACTAGACGGCTCAGTGCTGAGGTGACTACAATGGAGAGGCTGTAGTGAGGATCTCCCTCCAGCAATTCCACTCTAGACGGCTCAGTGCTGAGGTGACTACAATGGAGGGGCTGTAGTGAGGATCTCCCTCCAGCAACTCCACTCTAGACGGTTCAGTGCTGAGGTGACTACAATGGAGAGGCTGTAGTGAGGATCTCCCTCCAGCAATTCCACTCTAGACTACTCACTGCTGAGGTGACTACAATGGAGAGGCTGTAGTGAGGATCTCCCTCCAGCAACTCCACTAGACGGCTCAGTGCTGAGGTGACTACAATGGAGGGGCTGTAGTGAGGATCTCCCTCCAGCAACTCCACTCTAGACGGTTCAGTGCTGAGGTGACAACAATGGAGGGGCTGTAGTGAGGATCTCCCTCCAGCAACTCCACTCTAGACGGTTCAGTGCTGAGGTGACTACAATGGAGGGGCTGTAGTGAGGATCTCCCTCCAGCAACTCCACTCAACAGGGCTCAGTGCTGAGGTGACTACAATGGAGGGGCTGTAGTGAGGATCTCCCTCCAGTAACTCTACTAGATGGCTCAGTGCTGAGGTGACTATAATGGAGGGGCTGTAGTGAGGATCTCCCTCCAGCAACTGTACTAGACGGCTCAGTGCTGAGGTGACTACAATGGAGGGGCTGTAGTGAGGATCTCCCTCCAGCAACTCCACTCTAGACGGCTCAGTGCTGAGGTGACTACAATGGAGGGGCTGTAGTGAGGATCTCCCTCCAGCAACTCTACTAGACGGCTCAGTGCTGAGGTGACTACAATGGAGGGGCTGTAGTGAGGATCTCCCTCCAGCAACTCCACTCTAGACGGCTCAGTGCTGAGGTGACTACAATGGAGGGGCTGTAGTGAGGATCTCCCTCCAGCAACTCCACTCTAGACCGCTCCGTTCTGAGGTGACTACAATGGAGGGGCTGTAGTGAGGATCTCCCTCCAGCAACTCTACTAGACGGCTCAGTGCTGAGGTGACTACAATGGAGGGGCTGTAGTGAGGATCTCCCTCCAGCAACTCTACTAGACGGCTCAGTGCTGAGGTGACTACAATGGAGAGGCTGTAGTGAGGATCTCCCTCCAGCAATTCCACTCTAGACGGCTCAGTGCTGAGGTGACTACAATGGAGGGGCTGTAGTGAGGATCTCCCTCCAGCAACTCCACTCTAGACGGTTCAGTGCTGAGGTGACTACAATGGAGAGGCTGTAGTGAGGATCTCCCTCCAGCAATTCCACTCTAGACTACTCACTGCTGAGGTGACTACAATGGAGGGGCTGTAGTGAGGATCTCCCTCCAGCACCTCCACTAGACGGCTCAGTGCTGAGGTGACTACAATGGAGGGGCTGTAGTGAGGATCTCACCGGAGCCTCCACTAGACGGCTCAGTGCTGAGGTGACTACAATGGATGGGCTGTAGTGAGGATCTCCCTCCAGCAACTCCACTCTAGACAGCTCAGTGCTGTGGTGACTACAATGGAGGGGCTGTAGTGAGGATTTCCCTCCAGCAACTCCACTAGACGGCTCAGTGCTGAGGTGACTACAATGGAGGAGCTGTAGTGAGGATCTCACCGGAGCCTCCACTAGACGGCTCAGTGCTGAGGTGACTACAATGGAGGGGCTGTAGTGAGGATCTCCCTCCAGCAACTCCACTCTACACGGTTCAGTGCTGAGGTGACTACAATGGAGAGGCTGTAGTGAGGATCTCCCTCCAGCAATTCCACTCTAGACGGCTCAGTGCTGAGGTGACTACAATGGAGGGGCTGTAGTGAGGATCTCCCTCCAGCAACTCCAATCTAGACGGCTCAGTGCTGAGGTGACTACAATGGAGGGGCTGTAGTGAGGATCTCCCTCCAGAAACTCCACTAGACGGCTCAGTGCTGTGGTGACTAGAATGGAGGGACTGTAGTGAGGATTTCCCTCCAGCAACTCCACTCTAGACGGCTCAGTGCTGAGGTGACTACAATGGAGGGGCTGTAGTGAGGATCTCCCTCCAGCAACTCCACTCTAGACGGCTCAGTGCTGAGGTGACTACAATGGAGGGGGTGTAGTGAGCATCTCCCTCCAGCAACTCCACTCTAGACGGCTCAGTGCTGAGGTGACTACAATGGAGGGGCTGTAGTGAGGATCTCCCTCCAGCAACTCCACTCTAGACGGCTCACTGCTGAGGTGACTACAATGGAGAGGCTGTAGTGAGGATCTCCCTCCAGCAACTCCACTCTAGACGGCTCAGTGCTGAGGTGACTACAATGGAGGGGCTGTAGTGAGGATCTCACCGGAGCCTCCACTATAGACGGCTCACTTCTGAGGTGACTACAATGGAGGGGCTGTAGTGAGGATCTCACCGGAGCCTCCACTGTAGACGGCTCAGTGCTGTGGTGACTACAATGGAGGGACTGTAGTGAGGATTTCCCTCCAGCAACTCCACTCTAGACGGCTCAGTCCTGTGGTGACTACAATGGAGGGGCTGTAGTGAGGATCTCCCTCCAGCAACTCCACTCTAGACGGCTCAGTGCTGAGGTGACTACAATGGAGGAGCTGTAGTGAGGATCTCCCTCCAGCAAATCCACTCTAGACGGCTCAGTGCTGTGGTGACTACAATGGAGGGGCTGTAGTGAGGATTTCCCTCCAGCAACTCCACTAGACGGCTCAGTGCTGAGGTGACTACAATGGAGGGGCTGTAGTGAGGATCTCACCGGAGCCTCCACTATAGACGGCTCACTTCTGAGGTGACTACAATGGAGGGGCTGTAGTGAGGATCTCACCGGAGCCTCCACTGTAGACGGCTCAGTGCTGTGGTGACTAGAATGGAGGGACTGTAGTGAGGATTTCCCTCCAGCAACTCCAGTCTAGACGGCTCAGTGCTGAGGTGACTACAATGGAGGGGCTGTAGTGAGGATCTCCCTCCAGCAACTCCACTCTAGACGGCTCAGTGCTGAGGTGACTACATTGGAGCGGCTGTAGTGAGGATCTCCCTCCAGCAACTCCACTCTAGACGGCTCAGTGCTGTGGTGACTACAATGGAGGGGCTGTAGTGAGGATTTCCCTCCAGCAACTCCACTAGACGGCTCAGTGCTGAGGTGACTACAATGGAGAGGCTGTAGTGAGGATCTCCATCCAGCAATTCCACTCTAGACGACACTGCTGAGGTGACTACAATGGAGAGGCTGTAGTGAGGATCTCCCTCCAGCAACTCCACTCTAGACGGCTCAGTGCTGAGGTGACTACAATGGAGGGGTTGTAGTGAGGATCTCCCTCCAGCAACTCCACTCTAGACGGTTCAGTGCTGAGGTGACTACAATGGAGAGGCTGTAGTGAGGATCTCCCTCCAGCAATTCCACTCTAGACGACTCACTGCTGAGGTGACTACCATGGAGGGGCTGTAGTGAGGATCTCCCTCCAGCAACTCCACTAGACGGTTCAGTGCTGAGGTGACTACAATGGAGGGGCTGTAGTGAGGATCTCACCGGAGCCTCCACTAGACGGCTCAGTGCTGAGGTGACTACAATGGAGGGGCTGTAGTGAGGATCTCCCTCCAGCAACTCCACTCTAGACGGCTCAGTGCTGAGGTGACTACAATGGAGGGACTGTAGTGAGGATTTCCCTCCAGCAACTCCACTCTAGACGGCTCAGTGCTGAGGTGACTACAATGGAGGGGCTGTAGTGAGGATCTCCCTCCAGCAACTCCACTCTAGACGGCTCAGTGCTGTGGTGACTACAATGGAGGGGCTGTAGTGAGGATTTCCCTCCAGCAACTCCAATAGACGGCTCAGTGCTGAGGTGACTACAATGGAGAGGCTGTAGTGAGGATCTCCCTCCAGCAACTCCACTCTAGACGGTTCAGTGCTGTGGTGACTACAATGGAGTGGCTGTAGTGAGGATCTCCCTCCAGCAACTCCACTCTAGACGGTTCAGTGCTGAGGTGACTACAATGGAGGGGCTGTAGTGAGGATCTCCCTCCAGCAACTCCACTCTAGACGGTTCAGTGCTGAGGTGACTACAATGGAGGGGCTGTAGTGAGGATCTCCCTCCAGCAACTCCACTCTAGACGGTTCAGTGCTGAGGTGACTACAATGGAGGGGCTGTAGTGAGGATCTCCCTCCAGCAACTCCACTCTAGACGGCTCAGTGCTGAGGTGACTACAATGGAGGGGCTGTAGTGAGGATCTCCCTCCAGTAACTCTACTAGACGGTTCAGTGCTGAGGTGACTACAATGGAGGGGCTGTAGTGAGGATCTCCCTCCAGCAACTCTACTAGACGGCTCAGTGCTGAGGTGACTACAATGGAGGGGCTGTAGTGAGGATCTCCCTCCAGCAACTCCACTCTAGACGGCTCAGTGCTGAGGTGACTACAATGGAGGGGCTGTAGTGAGGATCTCCCTCCAGCAACTCCACTCTAGACGGTTCAGTGCTGAGGTGACTACAATGGAGAGGCTGTAGTGAGGATCTCCCTCCAGCAATTCCACTCTAGACTACTCACTGCTGAGGTGACTACAATGGAGGGGCTGTAGTGAGGATCTCCCTCCAGCAACTCCACTAGACGGCTCAGTGCTGAAGTGACTACAATGGAGGGGCTGTAGTGAGGATCTCACCGGAGCCTCCACTAGACGGCTCAGTGCTGAGGTGACTACAATGGAGGGGCTGTAGTGAGGATCTCCCTCCAGCAACTCCACTCTAGACGGCTCAGTGCTGTGGTGACTACAATGGAGGGACTGTAGTGAGGATTTCCCTCCAGCAACTCCACTCTAGAAGGCTCAGTGCTGTGGTGACTACAATGGAGGGGCTGTAGTGAGGATCTCCCTCCAGCAACTCCACTCTAGACGGCTCAGTGCTGAGGTGACTACAATGGAGAGGCTGTAGTGAGGATCTCCCTCCAGCAACTCCACTCTAGACAGCTCAGTGCTGAGGTGACTACATTGGAGGGGCTGTAGTGAGGATCTCCCTCCAGCAGCTCCACTCTAGACGGCTCAGTGCTGTGGTGACTACAATGGAGGGGCTGTAGTGAGGATTTCCCTCCAGCAACTCCACTAGACGGCTCAGTGCTGAGGTGACTACAATAGAGGGGCTGTAGTGAGGAACTCCCTTCAGCAACTCCACTCTAGACGGTTCAGTGCTGAGGTGACTACAATGGAGGGGCTGTAGTGAGGATCTCCCTCCAGCAACTCCACTCTAGACGGCTCAGTGCTGAGGTGACTACAATGGAGGGGCTGTAGTGAGGATCTCCCTCCAGCAACTCCACTCTAGACGGCTCAGTGCTGAGGTGACTACAATGGAGGGGCTGTAGTGAGGATCTCCCTCCAGCAACTCCACTCTAGACGGCTCAGTGCTGAGGTGACTACAATGGAGGGGCTGTTATGAGGATTTCCCTCCAGCAACTCTACTAGACGGCTCAGTGCTGAGGTGACTACAATGGAGAGGCTGTAGTGAGGATCTCCCTCCAGCAATTCCACTCTAGACGGCTCAGTGCTGAGGTGACTACAATGGAGGGGCTGTAGTGAGGATCTCCCTCCAGCAACTCCACTCTAGACGGTTCAGTGCTGAGGTGACTACAATGGAGAGGCTGTAGTGAGGATCTCCCTCCAGCAATTCCACTCTAGACTACTCACTGCTGAGGTGACTACAATGGAGAGGCTGTAGTGAGGATCTCCCTCCAGCAACTCCACTAGACGGCTCAGTGCTGAGGTGACTACAATGGAGGGGCTGTAGTGAGGATCTCCCTCCAGCAACTCCACTCTAGACGGTTCAGTGCTGAGGTGACAACAATGGAGGGGCTGTAGTGAGGATCTCCCTCCAGCAACTCCACTCTAGACGGTTCAGTGCTGAGGTGACTACAATGGAGGGGCTGTAGTGAGGATCTCCCTCCAGCAACTCCACTCAACAGGGCTCAGTGCTGAGGTGACTACAATGGAGGGGCTGTAGTGAGGATCTCCCTCCAGTAACTCTACTAGATGGCTCAGTGCTGAGGTGACTATAATGGAGGGGCTGTAGTGAGGATCTCCCTCCAGCAACTGTACTAGACGGCTCAGTGCTGAGGTGACTACAATGGAGGGGCTGTAGTGAGGATCTCCCTCCAGCAACTCCACTCTAGACGGCTCAGTGCTGAGGTGACTACAATGGAGGGGCTGTAGTGAGGATCTCCCTCCAGCAACTCTACTAGACGGCTCAGTGCTGAGGTGACTACAATGGAGGGGCTGTAGTGAGGATCTCCCTCCAGCAATTCCACTCTAGACGGCTCAGTGCTGAGGTGACTACAATGGAGGGGCTGTAGTGAGGATCTCCCTCCAGCAACTCCACTCTAGACCGCTCCGTTCTGAGGTGACTACAATGGAGGGGCTGTAGTGAGGATCTCCCTCCAGCAACTCTACTAGACGGCTCAGTGCTGAGGTGACTACAATGGAGGGGCTGTAGTGAGGATCTCCCTCCAGCAACTCTACTAGACGGCTCAGTGCTGAGGTGACTACAATGGAGAGGCTGTAGTGAGGATCTCCCTCCAGCAATTCCACTCTAGACGGCTCAGTGCTGAGGTGACTACAATGGAGGGGCTGTAGTGAGGATCTCCCTCCAGCAACTCCACTCCAGACGGTTCAGTGCTGAGGTGACTACAATGGAGAGGCTGTAGTGAGGATCTCCCTCCAGCAATTCCACTCTAGACTACTCACTGCTGAGGTGACTACAATGGAGGGGCTGTAGTGAGGATCTCCCTCCAGCAACTCCACTAGACGGCTCAGTGCTGAGGTGACTACAATGGAGGGGCTGTAGTGAGGATCTCACCGGAGCCTCCACTAGACGGCTCAGTGCTGAGGTGACTACAATGGATGGGCTGTAGTGAGGATCTCCCTCCAGCAACTCCACTCTAGACAGCTCAGTGCTGTGGTGACTACAATGGAGGGGCTGTAGTGAGGATTTCCCTCCAGCAACTCCACTAGACGGCTCAGTGCTGAGGTGACTACAATGGAGGGGCTGTAGTGAGGATCTCCCTCCAGCAACTCCACTCTAGACGGCTCAGTGCTGAGGTGACTACAATGGAGGGGCTGTAGTGAGGATCTCCCTCCAGCAACTCCACTCTAGACGGCTCCGTTCTGAGGTGACTACAATGGAGGGGCTGTAGTGAGGATCTCCCTCCAGCAACTCCATTCTAGACGGCTCAGTGCTGAGGTGACTACAATGGAGGGGCTGTAGTGAGGATCTCCCTCCAGCAACTCCACTCTAGACGGCTCAGTGCTGAGGTGACTACAATGGAGGGGCTGTAGTGAGGATCTCCCTCCAGCAACTCCACTCTAGACGGCTCAGTGCTGAGGTGACTACAATGGAGGGGCTGTAGTGAGAATCTCCCTCCAGCAACTCTACTAGACGGCTCAGTGCTGAGGTGACTACAATGGAGAGGCTGTAGTGAGGATCTCCCTCCAGCAATTCCACTCTAGACGGCTCAGTGCTGAGGTGACTACAATGGAGGGGCTGTAGTGAGGATCTCCCTCCAGCAACTCCACTAGACGGCTCAGTGCTGAGGTGACTACAATGGAGGGGCTGTAGTGAGGATCTCACCGGAGCCTCCACTAGACGGCTCAGTGCTGAGGTGACTACAATGGAGGGGCTGTAGTGAGGATCTCCCTCCAGCAACTCCACTCTAGATGGCTCAGTGCTGTGGTGACTACAATGGAGGGACTGTAGTGAGGATTTCTCTCCAGCAACTCCACTCTAGACGGCTCAGTCCTGTGGTGACTACAATGGAGGGGCTGTAGTGAGGATCTCCCTCCAGCAACTCCACTCTAGACGGCTCAGTGCTGAGGTGACTACAATGGAGAGGCTGTAGTGAGGATCTCCCTCCAGCAACTCCACTCTAGACGGCTCAGTGCTGAGGTGACTACAATGGAGGGGCTGTAGTGAGGATCTCCCTCCAGCAACTCCACTCTAGACGGCTCAGTGCTGTGGTGACTACAATGGAGGGGCTGTAGTGAGGATTTCCCTCCAGCAACTCCACTAGACGGCTCAGTGCTGAGGTGACTACAATGGAGGGGCTGTAGTGAGGATCTCACCGGAGCCTCCACTATAGACGGCTCACTTCTGAGGTGACTACAATGGAGGGCCTGTAGTGAGGGTCTCACCGGAGCCTCCACTCTAGACGACTCAGTGCTGAGGTGACTACAATGGAGGGGCTGTAGTGAGGATCTCACCGGAGCCTCCACTGTAGACGGCTCACTGCTGAGGTGACTACAATGGAGGGGCTGGAGTGAGGATCTCCCTCCAGCAACTCCACTCTAGACGGCTCAGTGCTGAGGTGACTACAATGGAGGGGCTGTAGTGAGGATCTCCTTCCAGCAACTCTACTAGACGGCTCAGTGCTGAGGTGACTACAATGGAGAGGCTGTAGTGAGGATCTCCCTCCAGCAATTCCACTCTAGACGACTCACTGCTGAGGTGACTACAATGGAGAGGCTGTAGTGAGGATCTCCCTCCAGCAACTCCACTCTAGACGGCTCAGTGCTGAGGTGACTACAATGGAGGGGCTGTAGTGAGGATCTCCCTCCAGCAACTCCACTCTAGACGGTTCAGTGCTGAGGTGACTACAATGGAGAGGCTGTAGTGAGGATCTTCCTCCAGCAATTCCACTCTAGACGACTCACTGCTGAGGTGACTACAATGGAGGGGCTGTAGTGAGGATCTCCCTCCAGCAACTACACTAGACGGCTCAGTGCTGAGGTGACCACAATGGAGGGGCTGTAGTGAGGATCTCACCTGAGCCTCCACTATAGACGGCTCATTGCTGTGGTGACTACAATGGAGGGGCTGTAGTGAGGATCTCACCGGAGCCTCCACTGTAGACGGCTCAGTGCTGTGGTGACTAGAATGGAGGGACTGTAGTGAGGATTTCCCTCCAGCAACTCCACTCTAGACGGCTCAGTGCTGAGGTGACTACAATGGAGGGGCTGTAGTGAGGATCTCCCTCCAGCAACTCCACTCTAGACGGCTCAGTGCTGAGGTGACTACAATGGAGGGGCTGTAGTGAGGATCTCCCTCCAGCAACTTCACTCTAGACGGCTCAGTGCTGTGGTGACTACAATGGAGGGGCTGTAGTGAGGATTTCCCTCCAGCAACTCCACTAGACGGCTCAGTGCTGAGGTGACTACAATGGAGAGGCTGTAGTGAGGATCTCCCTCCAGCAATTCCACTCTAGACGACTCACTGCTGAGGTGACTACAATGGAGAGGCTGTAGTGAGGATCTCCCTCCAGCAACTCTACTCTAGACGGCTCAGTGCTGAGGTGACTACAATGGAGGGGTTGTAGTGAGGATCTCCCTCCAGCAACTCCACTCTAGACGGTTCAGTGCTGAGGTGACTACAATGGAGAGGCTGTAGTGAGGATCTCCCTCCAGCAATTCCACTCTAGACGACTCACTGCTGAGGTGACTACAATGGAGGGGCTGTAGTGAGGATCTCCCTCCAGCAACTCCACTAGACGGTTCAGTGCTGAGGTGACTACAATGGAGGGGCTGTAGTGAGGATCTCACCGGAGCCTTCACTAGACGGCTCAGTGCTGAGGTGACTACAATGGAGGGGCTGTAGTGAGGATCTCCCTCCAGCAACTCCACTCTAGACGGCTCAGTGCTGTGGTGACTACAATGGAGGGACTGTAGTGAGGATTTCCCTCCAGCAACTCCACTCTAGACGGCTCAGTCCTGTGGTGACTACAATGGAGGGGCTGTAGTGAGGATCTCCCTCCAGCAACTCCACTCTAGACGGCTCAGTGCTGAGGTGACTACAATGGAGGAGCTGTAGTGAAGATCTCCCTCCAGCAAATCCACTCTAGACGGCTCAGTGCTGTGGTGACTACAATGGAGGGGCTGTAGTGAGGATTTCCCTCCAGCAACTCCACTAGACGGCTCAGTGCTGAGGTGACTACAATGGAGGGGCTGTAGTGAGGATCTCACCGGAGCCTCCACTATAGACGGCTCACTTCTGAGGTGACTACAATGGAGGGGCTGTAGTTAGGATCTCACCGGAGCCTCCACTGTAGACGGCTCACTGCTGAGGTGACTACAGTGGAGGGGCTGGAGTGAGGATCTCCCTCCAGCAACTCCACTCTAGACGGCTCAGTGCTGAGGTGACCACAATGGAGGGGCTGTAGTGAGGATCTCTCTCCAGCAACTCCACTCTAGACAACTCACTGCTGAGGTGACTACAATGGAGGGGCTGTAGTGAGGATCTCCCTCCAGCAACTCCACTCTAGACGGCTCAGTGCTGAGGTGACTACAGTGGAGAGACTGTAGTGAGGATCTCCCTCCAGCAACTCCAGTCTAGACGGCTCAGTGCTGAGGTGACTACAATGGAGGGGCTGTAGTGAGGATCTCCCTCCAGCAACTCCACTAGACGGCTCAGTGCTGAGGTGACTACAATGGAGGGGCTGTAGTGAGGATCTCACCGGAGCCTCCACTATAGACGGCTCACTTCTGAGGTGACTACAATGGAGGGGCTGTAATGAGGATCTCACCGGAGCCTCCACTCTAGACGACTCAGTGCTGAGGTGACTACAATGGAGGGGCTGTAGTGAGGATCTCCCTCTAGCAACTCCACTCTAGACGGTTCAGTGCTGAGGTGACTACAATGGAGGGGCTGTAGTGAGGATCTCTCTCCAGCAACTCCACTCTAGACGACTCACTTCTGAGGTGACTACAATGGAGGGGCTGTAGTGAGGATCTCACCGGAGCCTCCACTGTAGACGGCTCACTGCTGAGGTGACTACAATGGAGGGGCTGGAGTGAGGATCTCCCTCTAGCAACTCCACTCTAGACGGCTCAGTGCTGAGGTGACTACAAAGGAGGGGCTGTAGTGAGGATCTCTCTCCAGCAACTCCACTCTAGACGGCTCAGTGCTGAGGTGACTACAATGGAGGGGCTCTAGTGAGGATCTCCCTCCAGCAACTCCACTCTACACGGTTCAGTGCTGAGGTGACTACAATGGAGAGGCTGTAGTGAGGATCTCCCTCCAGCAATTCCACTCTAGACGACTCACTGCTGAGGTGACTACAATGGAGAGGCTGTAGTGAGGATCTCCCTCCAGCAACTCCACTCTAGACGGCTCAGTGCTGAGGTGACTACAATGGAGGGGCTGTAGTGAGGATCTCTCTCCAGAAACTCCACTCTAGACGACTCACTGCTGAGGTGACTACAATGGAGGGGCTGTAGTGAGGATCTCCCTCCAGCAACTCCACTAGACGGCTCAGTGCTGTGGTGACTAGAATGGAGGGACTGTAGTGAGGATTTCCCTCCAGCAACTCCACTCTAGACGGCTCAGTGCTGAGGTGACTACAATGGAGGGGCTGTAGTGAGGATCTCCCTCCAGCAACTCCACTCTAGACGGCTCAGTGCTGAGGTGACTACAATGGAGGGACTGTAGTGAGGATTTCCCTCCAGCAACTCCACTCTAGACGGCTCAGTGCTGAGGTGACTACAATGGAGGGGCTGTAGTGAGGATCTCCTTCCAGCAACTCCACTCTAGACGGCTCAGTGCTGTGGTGACTACAATGGAGGGGCTGTAGTGAGGATTTCCCTCCAGCAACTCCACTAGACGGCTCAGTGCTGAGGTGACTACAATGGAGAGGCTGTAGTGAGGATCTCCCTCCAGCAATTCCACTCTAGACGACTCACTGCTGAGGTGACTACAATGGAGAGGCTGTAGTGAGGATCTCCCTCCAGCAACTCCACTCTAGACGGCTCAGTGCTGAGGTGACTACAATGGAGGGGTTGTAGTGAGGATCTCCCTCCAGCAACTCCACTCTAGACAGTTCAGTGCTGAGGTGACTACAATGGAGAGGCTGTAGTGAGGATCTCCCTCCAGCAATTCCACTCTAGACGACTCACTGCTGAGGTGACTACAATGGAGGGGCTGTAGTGAGGATCTCCCTCCAGCAACTCCACTAGACGGTTCAGTGCTGAGGTGACTACAATGGAGGGGCTGTAGTGAGGATCTCACCGGAGCCTCCACTAGATGGTTCAGTGCTGAGGTGACTACAATGGAGGGGCTGTAGTGAGGATCTCCCTCCAGCAACTCCACTCTAGATGGCTCAGTGCTGTGGTGACTACAATGGAGGAGCTGTAGTGAGGATTTCCCTCCAGCAACTCCACTAGACGGCTCAGTGCTGAGGTGACTACAATGGAGGGGCTGTAGTGAGGATCTCACCGGAGCCTCCACTATAGATGGCTCACTTCTGAGGTGACTACAATGGAGGGGCTGTAGTGAGGATCTCACCGGAGCCTCCACTGTAGACGGCTCAGTGCTGAGGTGACTACAATGGAGGGGCTGTAGTGAGGATCTCTCTCCAGCAACTCCACTCTAGACGGTTCAGTGCTGAGGTGACTACAATGGAGAGGCTGTAGTGAGGATCTCCCTCCAGCAATTCCACTCTAGACGACTCACTGCTGAGGTGACTACAATGGAGAGGCTGTAGTGAGGATCTCCCTCCAGCAACTCCACTAGACGGCTCAGTGCTGTGGTGACTACAATGGAGGGACTGTAGTGAGGATTTCCCTCCAGCAACTCCACTCTAGACGGCTCAGTCCTGTGGTGACTACAATGGAGGGGCTGTAGTGAGGATCTCCCTCCAGCAACTCCACTCTAGACGGCTCAGTGCTGAGGTGACTACAATGGAGAGGCTGTAGTGAGGATCTCCCTCCAGCAACTCCACTCTAGACGGCTCAGTGCTGAGGTGACTATAATGGAGAGGCTGTAGTGAGGATCTCCCTCCAGCAACTCCACTCTAGACGGCTCAGTGCTGAGGTGACTACAATGGAGGGGCTGTAGTGAGGATCTCCCTCCAGCAACTCCACTCTAGACGGCTCAGTGCTGTGGTGACTACAATGGAGGGGCTGTAGTGAGGATTTCCCTCCAGCAACTCCACTAGACGGCTCAGTGCTGAGGTGACTACAATGGAGGGGCTGTAGTGAGGATCTCACCGGAGCCTCCACTATAGACGGCTCACTTCTGAGGTGACTACAATGGAGGGGCTGTAGTGAGGAGCTCACCGGAGCCTCCACTGTAGACGACTGAGTGCTGAGGTGACTACAATGGAGGGGCTGTAGTGAGGATCTCCCTCTAGCAACTCCACTCTAGACGGTTCAGTGCTGAGGTGACTACAATGGAGGGGCTGGAGTGAGGATCTACCTCCAGCAACTCCACTCTAGACGGCTCAGTGCTGAGGTGACTACAATGGAGGGGCTGTAGTGAGGATCTCCCTCCAGCAACTCCACTCTAGACGACTCACTGCTGAGGTGACTACAATGGAGGGGCTGTAGTGAGGATCTCCCTCCAGCAACTCCACTAGACGGCTCAGTGCTGAGGTGACTACAATGGAGGGGCTGTAGTGAGGATCTCACCGGAGCCTCCACTAGACGGCTCAGTGCTGAGGTGACTACAATGGAGGGACTGTAGTGAGGATTTCCCTCCAGCAACTCCACTCTAGACGGCTCAGTCCTGTGGTGACTACAATGGAGGGGCTGTAGTGAGGATCTCCCTCCAGCAACTCCACTCTAGACGGCTCAGTGCTGAGGTGACCACAATGGAGAGGCTGTAGTGAGGATCTCCCTCCAGCAACTCCACGCTAGACGGCTCAGTGCTGTGGTGACTACAATGGAGGGGCTGTAGTTAGGATTTCCCTCCAGCAACTCCACTAGACGGCTCAGTGCTGAGGTGACTACAATGGAGGGGCTATAGTGAGGATCTCACCGGAGCCTTCACTCTAGACGACTCAGTGCTGAGGTGACTACAATGGAGGGACTGTAGTGAGGATCTCCCTCTAGCAACTCCACTCTAGACGGTTCAGTGCTGAGGTGACTACAATGGAGGGGCTGTAGTGAGGATCTCACCGGAGCCTCCACTATAGACGGTTCAGTGCTGAGGTGACTACAATGGAGAGGCTGTAGTGAGGATCTCCCTCCAGCAATTCCACTCTAGATGACTCACTGCTGAGGTGACTACAATGGAGAGGCTGTAGTGAGGATCTCCCTCCAGCAACTCCACTCTAGATGGCTCAGTGCTGAGGTGACTACAATGGAGGGGCTGTAGTGAGGATCTCCCTCCAGCAACTCCACTCTAGACGACTCACTACTGAGGTGACTACAATGGAGGGGCTGTAGTGAGGATCTCCCTCCAGCAACTCCACTAGACGGCTCAGTGCTGAGGTGACTACAATGGAGGGCCTGTAGTGAGGGTCTCACCGGAGCCTCCACTCTAGACGACTCAGTGCTGAGGTGACTACAATGGAGGGGCTGTAGTGAGGATCTCACCGGAGCCTCCACTGTAGACGGCTCACTGCTGAGGTGACTACAATGGAGGGGCTGGAGTGAGGATCTCCCTCCAGCAACTCCACTCTAGACGGCTCAGTGCTGAGGTGACTACAATGGAGGGGCTGTAGTGAGGATCTCCTTCCAGCAACTCTACTAGACGGCTCAGTGCTGAGGTGACTACAATGGAGAGGCTGTAGTGAGGATCTCCCTCCAGCAATTCCACTCTAGACGACTCACTGCTGAGGTGACTACAATGGAGAGGCTGTAGTGAGGATCTCCCTCCAGCAACTCCACTCTAGACGGCTCAGTGCTGAGGTGACTACAATGGAGGGGCTGTAGTGAGGATCTCCCTCCAGCAACTCCACTCTAGACGGTTCAGTGCTGAGGTGACTACAATGGAGAGGCTGTAGTGAGGATCTTCCTCCAGCAATTCCACTCTAGACGACTCACTGCTGAGGTGACTACAATGGAGGGGCTGTAGTGAGGATCTCCCTCCAGCAACTACACTAGACGGCTCAGTGCTGAGGTGACCACAATGGAGGGGCTGTAGTGAGGATCTCACCTGAGCCTCCACTATAGACGGCTCATTGCTGTGGTGACTACAATGGAGGGGCTGTAGTGAGGATCTCACCGGAGCCTCCACTGTAGACGGCTCAGTGCTGTGGTGACTAGAATGGAGGGACTGTAGTGAGGATTTCCCTCCAGCAACTCCACTCTAGACGGCTCAGTGCTGAGGTGACTACAATGGAGGGGCTGTAGTGAGGATCTCCCTCCAGCAACTCCACTCTAGACGGCTCAGTGCTGAGGTGACTACAATGGAGGGGCTGTAGTGAGGATCTCCCTCCAGCAACTTCACTCTAGACGGCTCAGTGCTGTGGTGACTACAATGGAGGGGCTGTAGTGAGGATTTCCCTCCAGCAACTCCACTAGACGGCTCAGTGCTGAGGTGACTACAATGGAGAGGCTGTAGTGAGGATCTCCCTCCAGCAATTCCACTCTAGACGACTCACTGCTGAGGTGACTACAATGGAGAGGCTGTAGTGAGGATCTCCCTCCAGCAACTCTACTCTAGACGGCTCAGTGCTGAGGTGACTACAATGGAGGGGTTGTAGTGAGGATCTCCCTCCAGCAACTCCACTCTAGACGGTTCAGTGCTGAGGTGACTACAATGGAGAGGCTGTAGTGAGGATCTCCCTCCAGCAATTCCACTCTAGACGACTCACTGCTGAGGTGACTACAATGGAGGGGCTGTAGTGAGGATCTCCCTCCAGCAACTCCACTAGACGGTTCAGTGCTGAGGTGACTACAATGGAGGGGCTGTAGTGAGGATCTCACCGGAGCCTTCACTAGACGGCTCAGTGCTGAGGTGACTACAATGGAGGGGCTGTAGTGAGGATCTCCCTCCAGCAACTCCACTCTAGACGGCTCAGTGCTGTGGTGACTACAATGGAGGGACTGTAGTGAGGATTTCCCTCCAGCAACTCCACTCTAGACGGCTCAGTCCTGTGGTGACTACAATGGAGGGGCTGTAGTGAGGATCTCCCTCCAGCAACTCCACTCTAGACGGCTCAGTGCTGAGGTGACTACAATGGAGGAGCTGTAGTGAAGATCTCCCTCCAGCAAATCCACTCTAGACGGCTCAGTGCTGTGGTGACTACAATGGAGGGGCTGTAGTGAGGATTTCCCTCCAGCAACTCCACTAGACGGCTCAGTGCTGAGGTGACTACAATGGAGGGGCTGTAGTGAGGATCTCACCGGAGCCTCCACTATAGACGGCTCACTTCTGAGGTGACTACAATGGAGGGGCTGTAGTTAGGATCTCACCGGAGCCTCCACTGTAGACGGCTCACTGCTGAGGTGACTACAGTGGAGGGGCTGGAGTGAGGATCTCCCTCCAGCAACTCCACTCTAGACGGCTCAGTGCTGAGGTGACCACAATGGAGGGGCTGTAGTGAGGATCTCTCTCCAGCAACTCCACTCTAGACAACTCACTGCTGAGGTGACTACAATGGAGGGGCTGTAGTGAGGATCTCCCTCCAGCAACTCCACTCTAGACGGCTCAGTGCTGAGGTGACTACAGTGGAGAGACTGTAGTGAGGATCTCCCTCCAGCAACTCCAGTCTAGACGGCTCAGTGCTGAGGTGACTACAATGGAGGGGCTGTAGTGAGGATCTCCCTCCAGCAACTCCACTAGACGGCTCAGTGCTGAGGTGACTACAATGGAGGGGCTGTAGTGAGGATCTCACCGGAGCCTCCACTATAGACGGCTCACTTCTGAGGTGACTACAATGGAGGGGCTGTAATGAGGATCTCACCGGAGCCTCCACTCTAGACGACTCAGTGCTGAGGTGACTACAATGGAGGGGCTGTAGTGAGGATCTCCCTCTAGCAACTCCACTCTAGACGGTTCAGTGCTGAGGTGACTACAATGGAGGGGCTGTAGTGAGGATCTCTCTCCAGCAACTCCACTCTAGACGACTCACTTCTGAGGTGACTACAATGGAGGGGCTGTAGTGAGGATCTCACCGGAGCCTCCACTGTAGACGGCTCACTGCTGAGGTGACTACAATGGAGGGGCTGGAGTGAGGATCTCCCTCTAGCAACTCCACTCTAGACGGCTCAGTGCTGAGGTGACTACAAAGGAGGGGCTGTAGTGAGGATCTCTCTCCAGCAACTCCACTCTAGACGGCTCAGTGCTGAGGTGACTACAATGGAGGGGCTCTAGTGAGGATCTCCCTCCAGCAACTCCACTCTACACGGTTCAGTGCTGAGGTGACTACAATGGAGAGGCTGTAGTGAGGATCTCCCTCCAGCAATTCCACTCTAGACGACTCACTGCTGAGGTGACTACAATGGAGAGGCTGTAGTGAGGATCTCCCTCCAGCAACTCCACTCTAGACGGCTCAGTGCTGAGGTGACTACAATGGAGGGGCTGTAGTGAGGATCTCTCTCCAGAAACTCCACTCTAGACGACTCACTGCTGAGGTGACTACAATGGAGGGGCTGTAGTGAGGATCTCCCTCCAGCAACTCCACTAGACGGCTCAGTGCTGTGGTGACTAGAATGGAGGGACTGTAGTGAGGATTTCCCTCCAGCAACTCCACTCTAGACGGCTCAGTGCTGAGGTGACTACAATGGAGGGGCTGTAGTGAGGATCTCCCTCCAGCAACTCCACTCTAGACGGCTCAGTGCTGAGGTGACTACAATGGAGGGACTGTAGTGAGGATTTCCCTCCAGCAACTCCACTCTAGACGGCTCAGTGCTGAGGTGACTACAATGGAGGGGCTGTAGTGAGGATCTCCTTCCAGCAACTCCACTCTAGACGGCTCAGTGCTGTGGTGACTACAATGGAGGGGCTGTAGTGAGGATTTCCCTCCAGCAACTCCACTAGACGGCTCAGTGCTGAGGTGACTACAATGGAGAGGCTGTAGTGAGGATCTCCCTCCAGCAATTCCACTCTAGACGACTCACTGCTGAGGTGACTACAATGGAGAGGCTGTAGTGAGGATCTCCCTCCAGCAACTCCACTCTAGACGGCTCAGTGCTGAGGTGACTACAATGGAGGGGTTGTAGTGAGGATCTCCCTCCAGCAACTCCACTCTAGACAGTTCAGTGCTGAGGTGACTACAATGGAGAGGCTGTAGTGAGGATCTCCCTCCAGCAATTCCACTCTAGACGACTCACTGCTGAGGTGACTACAATGGAGGGGCTGTAGTGAGGATCTCCCTCCAGCAACTCCACTAGACGGTTCAGTGCTGAGGTGACTACAATGGAGGGGCTGTAGTGAGGATCTCACCGGAGCCTCCACTAGATGGTTCAGTGCTGAGGTGACTACAATGGAGGGGCTGTAGTGAGGATCTCCCTCCAGCAACTCCACTCTAGATGGCTCAGTGCTGTGGTGACTACAATGGAGGAGCTGTAGTGAGGATTTCCCTCCAGCAACTCCACTAGACGGCTCAGTGCTGAGGTGACTACAATGGAGGGGCTGTAGTGAGGATCTCACCGGAGCCTCCACTATAGATGGCTCACTTCTGAGGTGACTACAATGGAGGGGCTGTAGTGAGGATCTCACCGGAGCCTCCACTGTAGACGGCTCAGTGCTGAGGTGACTACAATGGAGGGGCTGTAGTGAGGATCTCTCTCCAGCAACTCCACTCTAGACGGTTCAGTGCTGAGGTGACTACAATGGAGAGGCTGTAGTGAGGATCTCCCTCCAGCAATTCCACTCTAGACGACTCACTGCTGAGGTGACTACAATGGAGAGGCTGTAGTGAGGATCTCCCTCCAGCAACTCCACTAGACGGCTCAGTGCTGTGGTGACTACAATGGAGGGACTGTAGTGAGGATTTCCCTCCAGCAACTCCACTCTAGACGGCTCAGTCCTGTGGTGACTACAATGGAGGGGCTGTAGTGAGGATCTCCCTCCAGCAACTCCACTCTAGACGGCTCAGTGCTGAGGTGACTACAATGGAGAGGCTGTAGTGAGGATCTCCCTCCAGCAACTCCACTCTAGACGGCTCAGTGCTGAGGTGACTATAATGGAGAGGCTGTAGTGAGGATCTCCCTCCAGCAACTCCACTCTAGACGGCTCAGTGCTGAGGTGACTACAATGGAGGGGCTGTAGTGAGGATCTCCCTCCAGCAACTCCACTCTAGACGGCTCAGTGCTGTGGTGACTACAATGGAGGGGCTGTAGTGAGGATTTCCCTCCAGCAACTCCACTAGACGGCTCAGTGCTGAGGTGACTACAATGGAGGGGCTGTAGTGAGGATCTCACCGGAGCCTCCACTATAGACGGCTCACTTCTGAGGTGACTACAATGGAGGGGCTGTAGTGAGGAGCTCACCGGAGCCTCCACTGTAGACGACTGAGTGCTGAGGTGACTACAATGGAGGGGCTGTAGTGAGGATCTCCCTCTAGCAACTCCACTCTAGACGGTTCAGTGCTGAGGTGACTACAATGGAGGGGCTGGAGTGAGGATCTACCTCCAGCAACTCCACTCTAGACGGCTCAGTGCTGAGGTGACTACAATGGAGGGGCTGTAGTGAGGATCTCCCTCCAGCAACTCCACTCTAGACGACTCACTGCTGAGGTGACTACAATGGAGGGGCTGTAGTGAGGATCTCCCTCCAGCAACTCCACTAGACGGCTCAGTGCTGAGGTGACTACAATGGAGGGGCTGTAGTGAGGATCTCACCGGAGCCTCCACTAGACGGCTCAGTGCTGAGGTGACTACAATGGAGGGACTGTAGTGAGGATTTCCCTCCAGCAACTCCACTCTAGACGGCTCAGTCCTGTGGTGACTACAATGGAGGGGCTGTAGTGAGGATCTCCCTCCAGCAACTCCACTCTAGACGGCTCAGTGCTGAGGTGACCACAATGGAGAGGCTGTAGTGAGGATCTCCCTCCAGCAACTCCACGCTAGACGGCTCAGTGCTGTGGTGACTACAATGGAGGGGCTGTAGTTAGGATTTCCCTCCAGCAACTCCACTAGACGGCTCAGTGCTGAGGTGACTACAATGGAGGGGCTATAGTGAGGATCTCACCGGAGCCTTCACTCTAGACGACTCAGTGCTGAGGTGACTACAATGGAGGGACTGTAGTGAGGATCTCCCTCTAGCAACTCCACTCTAGACGGTTCAGTGCTGAGGTGACTACAATGGAGGGGCTGTAGTGAGGATCTCACCGGAGCCTCCACTATAGACGGTTCAGTGCTGAGGTGACTACAATGGAGAGGCTGTAGTGAGGATCTCCCTCCAGCAATTCCACTCTAGATGACTCACTGCTGAGGTGACTACAATGGAGAGGCTGTAGTGAGGATCTCCCTCCAGCAACTCCACTCTAGATGGCTCAGTGCTGAGGTGACTACAATGGAGGGGCTGTAGTGAGGATCTCCCTCCAGCAACTCCACTCTAGACGACTCACTACTGAGGTGACTACAATGGAGGGGCTGTAGTGAGGATCTCCCTCCAGCAACTCCACTAGACGGCTCAGTGCTGAGGTGACTACAATGGAGGTGCTATAGTGAGGATCTCACCGGAGCCTCCACAAGACGTCTCAGTCCTGTGGTGACTACAATGGAGGGACTGTAGTGAGGATCTCCCTCCAGCAACTCCACTCTAGACGACTCAGTGCTGAGATGACTACAATGGAGGGGCTGTAGTGAGGATCTCCCTCCAGCAACTCCACTAGACGGCTCAGTGCTGAGGTGACTACAATGGAGGGGCTGTAGTGAGGATCTCACCGGAGCCTCCACTATAGAGGGCTCACTTCTGAGGTGACTGCAATGGAGGGGCTGTAGTGAGGATCTCACCGGAGCCTCCTCTATAGACGGCTCACTGCTGAGGTGACTACAATGGAGGGGCTGGAGTGAGGATCTCCCTACAGCAACTCCACTCTAGACGGCTCAGTGCTGAGGTGACTACAATGGAGGGGCTGTAGTGAGGATCTCCCTCCAGCAACTCCACTCTAGACGGTTCAGTGCTGAGGTGACTACACTGGAGGGGCTGTAGTGAGGATCTCACCGGAGCCTCCACTATAGACGGCTCACTGCTGAGGTGACTACAATGGAGGGGCTGGAGTGAGGATCTCCCTCCAGCAACTCCACTCTAGACGGCTCACTGCTGAGGTGACTACAATGGAGGGGCTGTAGTGAGGATCTCCCTCCAGCAACTCCACTCTAGACGACTCACTGCTGAGGTGACTACAATGGAGGGGCTGTAGTGAGAATCTCCCTCCAGCAACTCCACTCTAGACGGTTGAGTGCTGAGGTGACTACAATGGAGGGGCTGTAGTGAGGATCTCCCTCCAGCAACTCCACTCTAGATGGTTCAGTGCTGAGGTGACTACAATGGAGAGGCTGTAGTGAGGATCTCCCTCCAGCAATTCCACTCTAGACGAGTCACTGCTGAGGTGACTACAATGGAGAGGCTGTAGTAAGGATCTCACCGGAGCCTCCACTAGACGCCTCAGTGCTGAGGTGACTACAATGGAGGGGCTGTAGTGAGGATCTCCCTCCAGCAACTCCACTCTAGACGGCTCAGTGCTGAGGTGACTATAATGGAGGGGCTGTAGTGAGGATCTCCCTCCAGCAACTCCACTTTAGACGGCTCAGTGCTGAGGTGACTACAATGGAGGGGCTGTAGTGAGGATCTCCCTCCAGCAACTCCACTAGACGGCTCAGTGCTGAGGTGACTACAATGGAGGGGCTGTAGTGAGGATCTCACCGGAGCCTCCACTAGACGGCTCAGTGCTGAGGTGACTACAATGGAGGGGCTGTAGTGAGGATCTCACCGGAGCCTCCACTATAGATGGCTCACTGCTGAGGTGACTACAATGTAGGGGCTATAGTGAGGATCTCACCGGAGCCTCCACTAGATGGCTCACTGCTGAGTTGACTACAATGGAGGGGCTATAGTGAGAATCTCACCGGAGCCTCCACTAGATGGCTCACTGCTGAGTTGACTACAATGGAGGGGCTGTAATGAGGATCTCACCGGAACCTCCACTAGACGGCTCAGTGCTGAGGTGACTACAATGGAGGGGCTGTAGTGAGGATCTCACCGGAGCCTCCACTCTAGACGGCTCAGTGCGGAGGTGACGACAATGGAGGGGCTGTAGTGAGGATCTCACCGGAGCCTCCACTAGACTGCTCCGTGCTGAGGTGACTACAATGGAGGAGCTGTAGTGAGGATCTCACCGGAGCCTCCACTAGACGGCTCAGTGCTGAGGTGACTACAATGGAGGGGCTGTAGTGAGGATCTCACCGGAGCCTCCTCTAGACGGCTCAGTGCTGAGGTGACTACAATGGAGGGGCTGTAGTAAGGATCTCACCGGGGGGCTGCGTGGCTGGTGTGAGGAGGCATGGGGGTATGTAGATGGGCATCCAGGGGGCTGTGTGGCTGGTGCGAGGAGGCATGGTGTATGTAGATGGACATCCAGGGGCCTGCGTGGCTGGTGTGAGGAGGCATGGGGTATGTAGATGGACATCCAGGGGCCTGCGTGGCTGGTGTGAGGAGGCATGGGATATGTAGAGGGGCATCCAGGGGGCTGTGTGGCTGGTGTGAGGAGACATGGGGTATGTAGAGTGGCATCCAGGGGGAGTTGTGAGGGGCATGAGGTATGTAGAGAGGCATATAGGGGCTGTGTGGGTGGTGTGAGGAGGCATGGGGTATGTAGAGGGGCATCCAAGGGGAGGTTTGAGGGGCATGGGGTATGTAGTGGGGCATCCAGGTGGCTGTGTTGGTGATGTGAGGAGGGATAGGGTATGTAGAGGGCCATCGGGTATGTAGAGAGGCATCCAGGGGGCTGCGTGGCTGGTGTGAGGGGGCATGGGCTATGCATGTAGAGGGGCATCCATGGCCCTCCATGGCTGGTAGGAGTGGGCATGGGCTCTGTAGGTAGAGGGGCATCCAGGGGCCTGCTTGGCTGGTGTGAGGGGGCATGGGCTCTGTATGTAGAGGGGCATCCAGGGGCCTGCGTGGCTGGTGTGAGGGGGCATGGGCTATGTATGTAGAGGGGCATCCAGGGGCCTGCTTGGCTGGTGTGAGGGGGCATGGTCTATGTATGTAGAGGGGCATCCAGGGGCCTGCCTGGCTGGTGTGAGGGGGCAAGGGCTATGTATGTAGAGGGGCATCCAGGGGCCTGCGTGGCTGGTGTGAGGGGGCATGGGCTATGTTTGTAGAGGTGCATCCAGGGGCCTGCGTGGCTGGTGTGAGGGGGCATGGGCTATGTATGTAGAGGGGCATCCAGGGGCCTGCCTGGCTGGTGTGAGTGGGCATGGGCTATTTATGTAGAGGGTCATCCAGGGGCCTGTGTGGCTGAAGTGAGGGGGCATGGGCTATATATGTAGAGGGGCATCCAGGGGCCTGCGTGGCTGAAGTGAGAGGGCATGGGCTATGTATGTAGAGGGGCATCCAGGGGCCTGCGTGGCTGGTGTGAGTGGGCATGGGCTTTGTATGTAGAGGGGCATCCAGGGGCCTGCGTGGCTGGTGTGAGGGGGCATGGGCTATGTATGTAGAGGGGCATCCAGGGGCCTGCGTGGCTGGTGTGACGGGGCAAGGGCTATGTATGTAGAGGGGCATCCAGGGGCCTGCGTGGCTGGTGTGAGGGGGCATGGGCTATGTTTGTAGAGGTGCATCCAGGGGCCTGCGTGGCTGGTGTGAGGGGGCATGGGCTATGTATGTAGAGGGGCATCCAGGGGCCTGCCTGGCTGGTGTGAGTGGGCATGGGCTATTTATGTAGAGGGTCATCCAGGGGCCTGTGTGGCTGAAGTGAGGGGGCATGGGCTATATATGTAGAGGGGCATCCAGGGGCCTGCGTGGCTGAAGTGAGGGGGCATGGGCTATGTATGTAGAGGGGCATCCAGGGGCCTGCGTGGCTGGTGTGAGGGGGCATGGGCTATGTATGTAGAGGGGCATCCAGGGGCCTGCGTGGCTGTTGTGAGGGGACATGGGCTATGTATTTAGAGGGGCAACCAGGGGCTTGCGTGGCTGGTGTGAGGGGGCATGGGCTATTTATGTAGAGGGGCATCCAGGGTCCTGCGTGGCTGGTGTGAGGGGGCATGGGTTATGTATGTAGAGGGGCATCCAGGGGCTTGCTTGGCTGGTGTGAGGGGGCATGGGTTATGTATGTAGAGGGGCATCCAGGGGCTTGCTTGGCTAGTGTGAGGGGGCATGGGCTATGTATGTAGAGGGGCATCCAGGGGCCTGCGTGGCTGGTGTGAGGGAGCATGGGCTATGTATGTAGAGGGGCATCCAGGGGCCTGCGTGGCTGGTGTGAGGGAGCATGGGCTATGTATGTAGAGGGGCATCCAGGGGCCTGCGTGGCTGGTGTGAGGGGGCATGGGCTCTATGTAGAGGGTCACCCAGGGGCCTGCGTGGCTGGTGTGAGGGGGCATGGGCTATGTATGTAGAGGGGCATCCAGGGGCCTGCTTGGCTGATTTGAGGGGGCAGGGGCTATGAATGTAGATGGGCATCCAGAGGCCTGCATGGCTGGTGTGAGGGGGCATGGGCTATGTATTTAGAGGGGCATCCAGGGGCCTGCTTGGCTGGTGTGAGGGCGCATGGGCTATGTATGTAGAGGGGCATCCAGGGGCCTTTGTGGCTGGTGTGAGGGGGCATGGGCTATGTATATAGAGGGGCATCCAGGGGCCTGCGTGGCTGGTGTGAGGGGGCATGGGCTATGTAAGTAGAGGGGCAACCAGGGGCTTGCGTGGCTGGTGTGAGGGGGCATGGGCTATTTATGTAGAGAGGCATCCAGGTGCCTGCTTGGCTGATGTGAGGGGGCATGGGTTATGTATGTAGAGGGGCATCCAGGGGCTTGCTTGGCTAGTGTGAGGGGGCATGGGCTATGTATGTAGAGGGGCATCCAGGGGCCTGCGTGGCTGATTTGAGGGGGCATGGGCTATGAATGTAGATGGGCATCCAGAGGCCTGCGTGGCTGGTGTGAGGGGGCATGGGCTTTGTATGTAGAGGAGCATCCAGGGGCCTGCGTGGCTGGTGTGAGGGGGCATGGGCTATGTATGTAGAGGGGCATCCAGGGGCCTGCGTGGCTTGTGTGAGGGGGCAAGGGCTATGTATGTAGAGGGGCATCCAGGGCCTGCGTGGCTGGTGTGAGTGGGCATGGGCTATGTATGTAGAGGGGCATCCTGGGGCCTGCGTGGCTTGTGTGAGGGGGCATGGGCTATGTATGTAGAGGGGCATCCTGGGGCCTGCGTGGCTGGTGTGAGTGGGCATGGGCTATGTATGTAGAGGGGCATCCAGGGGCCTGCGTGGCTGGTGTGAGTGGGCATGGGCTATGTATGTAGAGGGGCATCCAGGGGCCTGCGTGGCTGGTGTGAGTGGGCATGGGCTATGTATGTAGAGAGGCATCCTGGGGCCTGCGTGGCTTGTGTGAGGGGGCATGGGCTATGTATGTAGAGGGGCATCCTGGGGCCTGCGTGGCTGGTGTGAGTGGGCATGGGCTATGTATGTAGAGGGGCATCCAGGGGCCTGCGTGGCTGATTTGAGGGGGCAGGGGCTATTTATGTAGAGGGTCATCCAGGGGCCTGCGTGGCTGGTGTGAGGGGGCATGGGTTATGTATGTAGAGGGGCATCCAGGGGCTTGCTTGGCTAGTGTGAGGGGGCATGGGCTATGTATGTAGAGGGGCATTCAGGGGCCTGCGTGGCTGGTGTGAGGGAGCATGGGCTATGTATGTAGAGGGGCATCCAGGGGCCTGCGTGGCTGGTGTGAGGGGGCATGGGCTCTATGTAGAGGGTCATCCAGGGGCCTGCGTGGCTGGTGTGAGGGGGCATGGGCTATGTATGTAGAGGGGCATCCAGGGGCCTGCGTGGCTGATTTGAGGGGGCAGGGGCTATGAATGTAGATGGGCATCCAGAGGCCTGCGTGGCTGGTGTGAGGGGGCATAGGCTATTTATGTAGAAGGGCATCCAGGGGCCTGCGTGGCTGGTGTGAGGGGGCATGGGTTATGTATGTAGAGGGGCATCCAGGGGCTTGCTTGGCTAGTGTGAGGGGGCATGGGCTATGTATGTAGAGGGGCATCCAGGGGCCTGCGTGGCTGGTGTGAGGGAGCATGGGCTATGTATGTAGAGGGGCATCCAGGGGCCTGCGTGGCTGGTGTGAGGGGGCATGGGCTCTATGTAGAGGGTCACCCAGGGGCCTGCGTGGCTGTTGTGAGGGGGCATGGGCTATGTATGTAGAGGGGCATCCAGGGGCCTGCGTGGCTGGTGTGAGGGGCATGGGCTATGTATGTAGAGGGGCATCCAGGGGCCTGCGTGGCTGGTGTGAGGGGGCATGGGCTATGTATGTAGAGGGGCATCCAGGGGCCTGCATGGCTGGTGTGAGGGGGCATGGGCTATGTATGTAGAGGGGCATCCAGGGGCCTGCGTGGCTGGTGTGAGGGGGCATGGGCTCTATGTAGAGGGTCCCCCAGGGGCCTGCGTGGCTGGTGTGAGGGGGCATGGGCTATGTATGTAGAGGGGCATCCAGGGGCCTGCGTGGCTGATTTGAGGGGGCATGGGCTATGAATGTAGATGGGCATCCAGAGGCCTGCGTGGCTGGTGTGAGGGGGCATGGGCTATGAATGTAGATGGGCATCCAGAGGCCTGCGTGGCTGGTGTGAGGGGGCATGGGCTTTGTATGTAGAGGGGCATCCAGGGGCCTGCGTGGCTGGTGTGAGGGGGCATGGGCTATGTATGTAGAGGGGCATCCAGGGGCCTGCGTGGCTAGTGTGAGGGGGCATGGGCTATGTATGTAGAGGGGCATCCAGGGACCTTTGTGGCTGGTGTGAGGGGGCATGGGCTATGTATGTTGAGGGGCATCCAGGGGCCTGCGTGGCTGGTGTGAGGGGGCATGGGCTATGTATGTGGAGGGGCATCCAGGGGCTTGCATGGCTGGTGTGAGGGGGCATGGGCTATGTATGTAGAGGGGCATCCAGGGGCCTGCGTGGTAGTGTGAGTGGGCATGGGCTATGCATGTAGAGGGGCATCCAGGGGCCTGTGTGGCTGATGTGAGGGGGCATGGGCTATGTATGTAGAGGGGCATCCAGGGGCCTGCGTGGCTGGTGTGAGGGGGCATGGGCTATGTATGTAGAGGGGCATCCAGGGGCCTTTGTGGCTGGTGTGAGGGGGCATGGGCTATGTATGTAGAGGGGCATCCAGGGGCCTGCGTGGCTGGTGTGAGGGGGCATGGGCTATGTATGTAGAGGCATCCAGGGGCTTGCGTGGCTGGTGTGAGGGGGCATGGGCTATGTATGTAGAGGGGCATCCAGGGGCCTGCGTGGCTGGTGTGAGGTAGCATGGGTTATGTATGTAGAGGGGCATCCAGGGGCTAGTGTGAGGAGGCATGGGCTATGTATGTAGAGGGGCATCCAGGGGCCTGCGTGGCTGGTGTGAGGGGCATGGGCTATGTATGTAGAGGGGCATCCAGGGGCCTGCGTGGCTGGTGTGAGGGGGCATGGGCTATGTATGTAGAGGGGCATCCAGGGGCCTGCGTGGCTGGTGTGAGGGGGCATGGGCTATGTATGTAGAGGGGCATCCAGGGGCCTGCGTGGCTGGTGTGAGGGGGCATGGGCTCTATGTAGAGGGTCACCCAGGGGCCTGCATGGCTGGTGTGAGGGGGCATGGGCTATGTATGTAGAGGGGCATCCAGGGGCCTGCGTGGCTGATTTGAGGGGGCATGGGCTATGAATGTAGATGGGCATCCAGAGGCCTGCGTGGCTGATTTGAGGGGGCATGGGCTATGAATGTAGATGGGCATCCAGAGGCCTGCGTGGCTGGTGTGAGGGGTCATGGGCTATGTATGTAGAGGGGCATCCAGGGGCCTGCGTGGCTGGTGTGAGGGGGCATGGGCTATGTATGTAGAGGGGCATCTAGGGGCCTACGTGGCTGGTGTGAGGGGGCATGGGCTATGTATGTAGAGGGGCTTGCGTGGCTGGTGTGAGGGGTCATGGGCTATGTATGTAGAGGGGCATCCAGGGGCCTGCGTGGCTGGTGTGAGGGGGCATGGGCTATGTATGTAGAGGGCCATCCAGGGGCCTGCGTGGCTGGTGTGAGGGGGCATGGGCTATGTATGTAGAGGGGCATCCAGGGGCCTGTGTGGCTGGTGTGAGGGGGCATGGGCTATGTGTGTAGACGGGCATCCAGGGGCCTGCGTGGCTGGTGTGAGGGGGCATGGGCTATGTATTTAGAGGCTCATCCAGGGGCCTGCGTGGCTGGTGTGAGGGGGCATGGGCTATGTATGTAGAGGGGCATCCAGAGGCCTGCGTGGCTGGTGTGAGGGGGCATGGGCTATGTATGTAGAGGGGCATCCAGGGGCCTGCATGGCTGGTGTGAGGGGGCATGGGCTATGTATGTAGAGGGCCAACCACTGAGAAGGGATTATTGCAGTGGTCTTGCACAGGAAAAGGGGTGATGGTGCATGTTGATGTGCTGATACTGCATGCACAGGGCTGATTTTTGGGCGTGTGTTACGGATCCGGGTGGTGGAACCTCTGTGCTGCGGTGCAAGGAGGGACCCAGAGGGGCGTAACTAGTTATCAACTCGGAGCGACCTAGGTCGTGCGGCGGCTCAATCGACTCAGTGACCAGGGAGGGTCCGAGCAGAGGGACCAGGTGCTACTCTGGGGACGACCTTATAAGGGAGCAGGTGACTCCCACGGCACAGATGGCAGGGACTAACCGGTATTGCAAATGGGCACAGCAGGCAGGCTGACGAGTGATTCGGGTGGATAGACTGGCAGACACGGCAGGCGACAGGCGGGAGCCTCTAGGTAGGCTGTCAGGTGGTCACGGCAGGTGACAGGCAGGAGCCTCTAGGTAGGCTGTCAGGTGGTCACGGCAAGTAACGGGTAGGAGCCTCCAGGTAGGCTGACAGGTGGTCACGGCAAGTGACGGGCAGGAGCCTCCAGGTAGGCTGACAGGTGGTCACGGCAAGTGACAGGCAGGAGCCTCTAGGTAGGCACAGCAGGTAGCAAGCAGGAGCCTCCAGGTAGGCACGGCAGGTAGCGGGCAGGTGCTTCCAGGTAAGCAGGCAGGCAAAGCCCATAGACAGACTGGCGGGCTGAACGGAAGACAGACTGTCGGGCTGGAGAGTAGTCTGGCTGGCGGACTGGACTGGTAGTCAGGCTAGCAGCGGGACCTGAGGGCTGAAGCAGAGGTAAGTAAACTGTGCAACAACTATTGCTCAGGCACCTCCATTTTGCAGGAGGTGCCTTATATATGGGAGGACCTCCGGCAATTGGCCGGGGACTCCTTAGGACGGCGCGCGTGGCCCCTTTAAGAGGGAGCGAGCGCGCCTGCCTTAAGTAGAGTGCTCGGGAAGCTGCGCGCACCGGCAGCAGCAGGAAGAGGAGCGCTGGAGGACGCCGGGCGGGGAGCGCAGCGGTGAGAGGGACAGCGTCTCTGCCTGGCAGGAGGCAGAGACGCCGATGCTACAGCGTGCTTTCACAGTGAAGGGGGTTATGCATGTATGTTGCTACATATTGATGGGTTTGTACTGATCCTGCATGTTGTTGGTGGTTGCACAGGGAATTTGCTGTTGCTGCATGCACAGGAGTGTTTTGCATAGTCAAGGTGGTGATGCATGATGGCGCTGCATGTTGGGGATTGCACTGGGAAAGGGGTTATGTTGCAACAGGCTAGTCTAAAATAAGCAGGTGATGTATGGCATTAATCTTGCACAGAGATTGTGCTGATGATACATGCATAGGGCTACACTTTGTGGGGCTTTCACAAGTATGGTGGTGGTCCATGTAAATGTCTGCGTGTAGGGGGGGCTTGTGTGACGACTCAGCATCTGGCCGTTTGTGTAGAGTGTGAACTGTTCAGGCCCCGTCACACATAGCGACGCTACAGCGATCCCGACAACGATACGACCTGTCAGGGATCTTTGCTGCGTCGCTATGTGATCGCTGGTGAGCTGTCAAACAGGCAGGCTCACCAGCGATCAGGGGAGCAGCGACATCGTGGAAAAAATCTTTCCACGATGTCCTGCTCCTGGTTACCAGCCTGCTGAAGCAGGAGCAGGCTGGTAACCAAGATAAACAGCACGTTACTAGGGGCACACGCGCACCTAGTAACCCATTGTTTATCATGGTTGCCACTCTGCTACGGTGAGCTGGAGGTTACCGCTCACCGTAGCAGAGTGGTAACCATGATAAACAGCGGGTTACTAGGTGAGCGTGTGCCCCTAGTAACGCGCTGTTTATCATGGTTACCAGCCTGATCGCTGGTCCCACTGGTCACACACAGCGATGTGTGCTGACCAGCGGGAGGGCAACGACTAAAAAAAGGTCCAGGACATTCTGCAGCGATCTCACAGCAGGGGCCTGATTGCTGCAAAGTGTCGCACATAGTGACATCGCTGGTGAGGTCGCTGTTGCATCACCAAAACCTTGACTCAGCAGCGATCTCGCTAGCGATCTCGCTATGTGAGAAGGGGGCTTTCTTGATTAGGCCAGACTACAAATATTGTTCCTTTCTTTGGTAAATCAAGATATGTTAGCCATTGTTTCATGTCAGATGGACCGGAGTCCTAATTGTGTGTAAATTTGTAGATTGTCTGACACATGTGGATTTCCTCAATCCCTCTGCCTACATGTTTCACCTTCCATTTTTCTCTTCTAGAAGGCTGCGGATCTCCTCTGTGAAGCCTCCAGCAGTTGTTCCCCATCATTTTTACATTCCATCTCCTTAATATCCTGATGAAATCTTTCTCCTTGCTCTTCGCTAACAGCACCAATGTTTTCAGGAAAGTTGTCCAAATGGGAATGTAAAAAATGTAATGTGGTGGCAGGAGAACTCTTGTGGGATAAAGTAAACTTTTGGAAACTGTTCTTGAGTCCAGGTTGCAAAGGTGTTCTTTTTGGTCAAACTTTTTTTTGGCTCCAGTGATGAGTCCTACCCAGGCTGTCACATTCACAGAAAAAGCATGGGTACTTCGTATCTCCTCCTTGATACCCAAGGAGCAAAGCGAGAACTTACAGATCAACACATATTGGTCATCCTTTATCCTCTTGGTTAAGGTAAACTTGTCACTAGATTTTTCTCATTTAAGCTGCAGCCACCACCGTAAGGCCGTATATACCTTATTCCATAAGGCTGTATACAAGTCCCCAGGCCGATCTGTATAACTTCAAAAACGACATTTATTCTCACTGGAGGGGCAGTCTGGTCTGATGGGCCTTGCTGATCTTGGCACAACGCCTCCTATCTTGTGAATCGCGTCCTCCTCTGCTTCATTTGGATAACGCGTCCAATATCATAAACACAGTCTCCTCCATTGATCTCCTGCACAGGTGCACTTCTCTCTGCACTGCTGAGGGCAGAACAAAGTATCGTAATGTGCGGGGAAAGCTGAAAGAAAGCCGGCCTTATCCCAAGATCTATTCATAAAAATGATTTTGTTTGTCTAAACTATTCAAAGAAGATTTTGCCTCCTTGTGTGACCTGATCCATGTGATTTCTCCTCTTACTCCTGCACACCATGATGCGCAATATCAATTCAGAGTCTTCGTATCTCAAAAGTGCTCCATCGATTGTGGATGCCTGATCCGTGCCATCTTGGTGTACTACGAATAGACCTCACTCTAATGGCAGTAACTATGATCAAGATGTTTTGTGTAATGTTACATTTTTTTGTTACGTTTTGTATTTTACAAATGTTAGTAATTTCTACATATAGATGTTTTTTATATGTAACTAAAATCACAGCTTACTCTGGTACAAACGTATTTTTGCCTTTGTCAATAATGTTTTGTTATTTATAGATATTTTAATTAAACGGGTTGAGAGAAGCTTGTTGTGGCATTAGTGACTGGTAACTGATAGTTTGATCTCTATCAAGGTGTGTAAACGTTGAGTTTTCAAAAAATCCAGAAGTATCTATACAAATGTCCACAATAATAGATCTGCAATAATCTTGTTCCTCCTGCAGACTATTTTATTAGGTCACAGCCGTGTTTCTTTGGCAATCTTGGTGCATCACAACCTTCTGTGGTGGTTTTGCGTCCCAGGTGGCCTGTAGAACTAAAGTTTTAGTGGTCATTGTGACGGGGTGTGTGACAGAGCAGGAAGGGACACCAGGCCGATGATCAATCCTACGAGATTTATTTGAACAGGGAAAATGGAACAGCACAAATAAAGGTAATTCTGCTAGTCCGCAATGTGTCCACAACAGCAGAAACAATATGATATGCTCGACCGATGATGCACTTGAAAATCAGGCTAAGGATCTTACATCACGCTTTATTGAGAGGGGGTACAGTAAGCATTGTATTAAAAATGGATATAGGAGAGTGAGGTCCCCCCCCCCCCCCGGAATACACTATTACAGTCTATAACAAAATCGAAAGGTTTTCCTGGCCAACTTAGATTCATCTCCACCTATAATCAGGACTGGGGCTTATGAGAACCATTCTTGAGAGACATTGGTCTGTTACTCACTGAACCGTCACTTTCCTCGCATTTAACATCATCTCCTGAAGTGACACCTAGGCGTTGTAAAAGTATTAAGGATATTTTGGTCAAAAGCCACTATGTTCCACCAAGATTCAATCCATTTTGAACAAGGGGGCTGATAAATGGTTGTTTCCCTGCGGTCGCTTTGTGGCTTGCGCAAATGTCTCTTGCATCTCCGAGTTCTCAAACACTTCTGCGAGCCACCAATATACAATCAATTATCATATTACATGCGGAACATCTAATTTGATATATTATGCCACATGCGGTTGCGGTAAGATCTATGTGGGATTAACATCCAAAGAATTGCGGGTGAGGACTAGGGAGCATGTGAGGGACATTTGCTCCGCGAGGAAGGTGGCCGACACAATCTCCTTAAAGATGATACAACACCATTTTAAAATCTGTCATGGGAGAAATCCTAAAACATTTATGGTACGTGGTATCGATGTCATCCATAGTGGCATTAGGGGTGGAAACGTAAAAAAACTTCTGTCTCAAAGGGAAACCAAATGGATAGTGGAACTGGGAACAATGATGCCAAATGGCCTTAATGAGGCCCTGAACGTCACCCCATTTCTTTAATAGTTATAATCTTTGTGGTATTTTTAAACAATTGTGTGTGTTGATTTTAATTTGTTTTCTTTGTCATTTGTAGCTTTCTCCCTCCATAGTCTATATGTACCATCTGTATGGATCACCTACATATGGTAATCAATATGAGGATACTACGAGCAACAATTAAATTGGACCAAGAAAATAGATTTTCGTACTGACAGAATCATGTTGCAATTATAGGAAAATGATACTGCTTACTCTAACACATTTTTGCATTATTAAGTAGTTGCGTTACTATACTTGTCTAAATGCGTTGCTGTGTTATTCTCTTTGGCGAGCGCGTGGGTGCTGTGCCTCCCCTTGCCTCTGTGTCATGCACGGCATCTGCATGGTGTCTGCTCATGTTGGGGGGCCATGGCAACACGTCCTGGTTCCCTGTCATGCGTGGTTCACCTTGATGGCCATGAGTGACGCATCTGGCGCCGATGGTCCAGGAGATGATTGGTCCATTCCGGTCACGTGACCGCAGGTCCTAAAGTATATTTAAACAGACATGGAAGGTCCTATTAAACAATCCCCCGAGGAAGCCATAGGATATACCACGCGAAACACGCGTTGGGGTCCTTGTTCATTCTGGGTGCTGACACATCATCTAATATGGGTAAGAATGCAATATAATTCTTTAGCATTTTTTCATAGGGCAACTATAGGCCATATGGCACGTGGTACATATCCATAGTGAGTAAATATGCCATGATTTTGTACCAGTGCATAAATGATTTGAATACCAGCACTTCTTGCACTTTGTCCCAATAGATATTTAACATCTATTATTAATATGTTGTATATGTGTCGTCCTTTTTAATCATGTATGTGTTTTCTGTATATTGTTTACAATAACGTTTTTTGATTCTTTGCCATATACTCCGTATTTGGTTCGTTTTTGCTATATAACAGCAGAAACAAGTCTGGAGGCGCCTCCTGCCAGGGAAAATATAGAAATAGTCCTTGGATGAGTTCAATGGATCCAGCAGATGAGGGACACAACACAATCCAACGTGGCAGCTTCTATCAATCCACATACGCCATGAGGATCTGGCCGCAGCCGGAGACCCTCCAGCGTCGGGAGGCACCACGCAACTGACTGGGCCAAACATGAGTCTATTGTTCTGTCTACTGGGATCAGCCCCTGGATGGGGGAAGGGTTCTCACCCTCTAGATGCAACAAGAGATGTTGACCTAGGCCTGATTACATTACAGTCCATAAACACAGGCCGGGGAAGGGACACGCTGTTACAGTTATATTGGATAAAACATAGGTTGCTGAGGTTAGGACTGCCAGGGACCCCAATGTTACTTAGGAAAGACTATGTCCATGTTTAATAAAGTAATTTTCACGTATGCATAGCACAGGTCTGTCCGTTCATTCATGGATTCTGTAAGGCCATCACAGCACTTGGCTATGTCATTTATTTACATAAATGCATGCAAAATATCAACTACTCGAGCTAAATTGCTGCATTGTCACCTTAAAGAACTATGCACCTGATTAATGTTCATGCCGGTCTTGATGAGAGGACGGGGGTGAAGGATGACCTATTCATCAGAAGCGTCTGATGACTGGACAGCGCCTCCATGCGCTATGCCACTTACTGGAGTAGGATTTGTAGCGACCACCGCTGCTCATGATGAAGTTGCCAAACAGCAGTCATCACAACTCTGCCCACTTACCGATAAAAAAACATTTTTACATAGTCTTCACTTGCATCCAAATTTAGCAAAGCATTTTATAACAGAATTCTGGAGTAAAAACTATGATGAATAGGGTCCTATGGGTTTTGTTCTGTTTAAGCTGAGTTGATGCAGGTCTGTGCTATGACGTCAATTCAAGTAAAGAAACCCTTTTATCTACAGGTGCATCTTACTAAATTAGAATATCATCAAAAGGTTAATTTATGTCAGTTCTTCAATACAAAAAGTGAAACTCATATATTATATAGAGTCATTACACACAGAGGGATCTATTATATAGAGTCATTACACACAGAGGGATCTATTATATAGAGTCATTACACGCAGAGGGATCTATTATATAGAGCATTACACACAGAGTGATCTATTTCAAGTGTTTATTTCTGTTAATGTTGATGATTATGGCTGACAGCCAATGAAAACACAAAAGTCACAAGCTCTTTGCTCAGCTATACCAATGCCAACTGTGGGTCAATCACAGGCCAGCAGCTAATGTCTGCAGAGGACCAGGATGGGGACAGTACTAGAAGATGAGGATCTCAGGATCTTGACATTACTGCAAAGAGACATTACTACAAAAAGGGGACCAGGAAGGTACACTTTACTATGAGATAGGGAGCCGAATGGTGAGATTGCTACAAGAAGGGGACCAGGTTGGAAGATATTTCTAAAAGATGGCCATGATGGGGGACAATAAAACAAGATGAGGACCATGATGGGGGACATAAGCACAAGATAGGGACCATGATGGGGACATTACTACAAGATGTTGGCCAAAATTACTATATGGCGATAATAGTAAGGTTGTATTACAAAAAGGGGCTAAAATGTAAAAGAAAACAGAAAAAATTCTAAATATTGGCTTAAAATTTTTAGTTCTAATAATAATGCTTTTTTTTATAAATAAACTAAAATAAAGCCAAAAAAGTGCACACTTGTTATCGGTCATCTGTAATGACCCAAGCTATAAAAGTATTATACCCCATAAGAGAAAATAAATAAATCTGCAAAAATATTATAAACAAGTGATCAAAAGGTGTATAGAAAAGAAATATGGTGTCCCTAAAATGGCACTTTGTCTTGCTAAGAATAAAGCACAATCCCCCTCACCCCACCCAAATTATTTATTTTTTCTAGGTGCGGACGATTATATCCCATCAAGTCTCATACACCTGGACCAGAGAAAAGCAAGTATGTGGTAAAGTGCACTGAACTGTTAGGCACAACAAGGGTGCACCGAGTGCCTGTACTTCATTTGAGCAGTCTTTTTGTTTTTATGACAGAATCCCTTTGCAGAGTTACTATCCTTTATTCAGAGTGCACGTGGTTATAATAATAGTCTAGCGAGTCCCATCCGTAGTCATGAGTGATTGTGTGCTTCTCACACATGCCTAACATAGCTATTTTGCTGTTGATTTACCCCAATCTGGTCAATAAATTAATGCAGAATAATGTTTACTGCTCATTTCCAAGGGATCTTGGTGCAAGCCCCCCAAAAAATGCTTCTGTGCGCAGGCACGACCATTATTATTTAGATACATCCGTTAGGCAAGCTATACTACTGTGCCCAGAAATCATGAACCTCAGTGCAGCAACTCCGATCTAGTCACCTCTGTACTGAGACCTCTAAATTGAAGTTACTTTACAGAGGACGTCCTTATAGACATTACTGTGTGCTCAGATATTATGAACCTCAGGGCAGCAACTCCGATCTAGTCACCTCTGTAGTGAGACGGCTAGAATGGAGTTGCTGTACAGCGGTGTCCTTATACACAGTACAGTGCACAGAAATCATGAACCTCAGTGCAGCAACTCCGATCTAGTCACCTCTGCACTGAGACATCTAAATTGAAGTTACCGTACTGAGGATGTCCTTATAGACATTACTGTGTGCTTAGATATTATGAACCTCAGGGCAGCAACTCTGATGTAGTCACCTCTGTAGTGAGGCGGCTAGAATGGAGTTGCTGTACAGCGGTGTCCTTATACACAGTACAGTGCACAGAAATCATGAACCTCAGTGCAGCAACTCCGATCTAGTCACCTCTGTACTAAGACATCTAGATTGAAGTTACCGTACTGAGGATGTCCTTATAGACATTACTGTGTGCTCAGATATTATGAACCTCAGGGCAGCCACTCTGATGTAGTCACCTCTGTAGTGAGATGGCTAGAATGGAGTTGCTGTACAGCGGTGTCCTTATACACAGTACAGTGCACAGAAATCATGAACCTCAGTACAGCAACTCCGATCTAGTCACCTCTGCACTGAGACCTCTAAATTGAAGTTACTGTACAGAGGACGTCCTTATAGACATTACTGTGTGCTTAGATATTATGAACCTCAGGGCAGCAACTCTGATGTAGTCACCTCTGTAGTGAGACGGCTAGAATGGAGTTGTTGTACAGAGGACATCCTTATAGACAGTACAGTGTGCCCACAAATCATGAACCTCAGTACAGAAACTCTGATCTAGTTATCTCTGTAGTGAGACAGCTAGAATGCAGTTGTTGTACAGAGGACGTCCTTATAGACAGTACAGTGTGCCCAGAAATCATGAACCTCAGTACAGAAACTCTGATCTAGTTATCTCTGTAGTGAGACGGCTAGAATGGAGTTGCTGTACAGGGGTGCCCTTATACACAGTACAGTGCACAGAAATCATGAACCTCAGTGCAGCAACTCCGATCTAGTCACCTCTGTACTGAGACATCTAGATTGAAGTTACTGTACAGAGGATGTCCTTATAGACATTAATCCAAGCAAAGTGGTATCAAAGTTTAGTTAAAATATAACCTTTACTTAGTGCAATTAAAAGGGTAGAATAATACGTCACCCAGGAAGACAAAAACTAACAGCATACAAACAAACTCAGAGGGGATGGTGAGTTGAACCATCTCCTCCCTCTTTTTTGCACAGTACTGATGCCTTTAATGCAAAGCATCAATAATGGGGCCTAGAACGCAGAGGTATCTTTATCTCATTAGATTTGAACTTAAGATGGTCCTGACTCCAGACATCCCTCACCAGGAGATTTCAGGATACATTAGCTCGATTAAAGTTTCTACCTGGATATAACTGATAAAACAATCAAAAGAGCTGTATGTGTGAAAAAACGTTGTGAAATGACAAAGGAACGACCTCTCCGGGTTTATTCACTGTCCACACTTTCTCTTGCAGCTCTATGCCCTCATCATGTGACATACCAGCCTCCAGACCAATTGTCTCAATAAATCGCCATCTCAAGTGTGTTTTCTCCCTACGCGTTTCATCGGCCCCACCATCAGGGGAGTCAGGCCGTACAGGGATCACCGTTTCCAGGTGACTCCCTTATAGACATTACTGTCTGCCCAGATATTATGAACCTCAGGGCAGCAACTCTGATCTAGTCACCTCTGTAGTGAGACAGAATGGAGTTGCTGTACAGAGGACGTACATATACACAGTACAGTGCACAGAAATCATGGACCTCAGCGCAGCAACTCCGATCTAGTCACCTCTGTACTGAGACATCTAGAATGGAATTTCTGTACAGAGGATATCCTTATACAAAGTGCATTGTGCCCACAAATCATGGACCTCAGTGCATCAGCTCAATCTAGTCATCTCTGTACTGAGACATATACAGGGTGGGCCATTTATATGGATACACCTAAATTAAATGGAAATGGTTGGTAATATCAACTTCCTGTTTGTGGCACATTAGTATATGGGAGGGGGAAAACTTTTCCAGATGGGTGGTGACCATGGCGGCCATTTTGGATCCAACTTTATTCTTTTCAATGGGAGGGTCATGTGACACATCAAAATTATTGAGAATTTCATAAGAAAAACAATGGTGTGCTTGGTTTTAACTTTATTCTTTCATGAGTTTTTTACAAGTTTATGACCACTTATAAAATGTGTTCAAAGTGCTGCCCATTGTGTTGGATTGTCAATGCAACCCTCTTCCCCCACTCTTGACAAACTGATAGCAACACCGCAGAAGAAATGCTAGCACAGGCTTCCAGTATCCGTTGTTTCAGATGCTGCACATCTCGTATCTTGATGGTATGGTGTGGTATATGGGGTACAAAGATAGTGGGGCCATTCTTCATCAATAGAAACCTCAATGTAACTGGATATCTGAGATTGTTACATGATTCCCTGAGTTTTTCCAACAAGATGGTGTACCACCACATTATGGGTGAAAGGTCTGAGCATTCCTACATGAACAGTTTCCTGGAAAGTGGATTGGTCGTCGTGGGCCAGTTGAATGGCCACTAAGGTCTCCCTATCTGACCCCTTAGACTTTTATCTTTGGGGTCATCTGAAGGCAATTGTCTATGCTGTGAAGATACGAGATGTGCAGCATCTGAAACAACGGATACTGGAAGCCTGTGCTAGCATTTCTTCTGCGGTGCTGCTATCAGTGTGTCAAAAGCGGGAGAAGAGGGTTGCATTGACAATCTACGACAATGGGCAGCACTTTGAACACATTTTATAAGTGGTCATAAACAAGCACACCATTGTTTTCCTTATGAAATTCTCAATAAGTTTGATGTGTCACATGACCCTCTTCCCATTGAAAAAAATAAAGTTGGATCCAAAATGGCCGACTTCAAAATGGCCGCAATGGTCACCACCCATCTGGAAAAGTTTTTCCCCTTCCATATACTAATGTGCCACAAACAGGAAGTTGATTTCACCAACCATTCCCATTTAATTTAGGTGTATAAATATAAATGGCCCACCCTGTAGATTGGAGTTGCTGCAGGTCGTTTTATTATTTCTTGGCAGACATTATACAAGATTACAGCCACAATCCATGAAGAAACGCATTTTGCATGCCAGTATTAATAAAAGGAGAGAGGTAGAAAGCTGGGCCACTTTTTTTTTGTTAAATTAAAAAATTAGTTTGTTTTTTATATTATCACTTTTCATAGTTTAAAAATTTACACAAAGCTCTGATTGTTCATGTTTGACAAAATTTTACTTTTCTTGTCTGTCCACCAGTCCTGGTCAGCACCAGCATTTTGAAGAGCGGGTGGACAGATGTGAGGAGGTCGTGAGCGTGACGGAGCGCAGCCGACAGCATTATCATAATTTACATCACAAACGTGAAAAAAATTATCACATAAATGTTGTCTAGCTCCGCCCACTCTTCAGAAATGTCGGTGCTGTGGCTGTGATTGGTGGAAATACTGTAAAAGTCAAATTCCGGCAAAAATGAACAATTAGTGCTGTGTGTAATTATTTATATTTCAAAAAGTGACAATACATACATTTATAATTCCTATGCCACTAGATTGGAATCTATGAGGAGCTCCTGGAATTAGCTCCATTCTGGAGGTTTCAGTCATGAGCCGTCTAGATTGGATTTGATCCTATGAGGACATCGCTCCAGCAACTCCATTCTAGTCAGGTCAGCAATGAACTGTACAGAATAGAGGCTACAAGGAGATCATCTAAAAATCCTCTCTGATCTAGATGGCTCATTAGTGAATCAGCTAGAATGCAGTTGCTAAAATGAGGTCCTCGAAAAAGCCACTCAGATCCGATGTGGTAAATTATGATGACTCTCTCGGCTGCGCTCTGTTACGTTTATCCCTGAGAGGCTCCGCGACTGTTTGAAAAACTGAATTCCAGTCACCTCAGCACCAAACTGTACAGAATGGAGGCTGCAGAGAGATCCTCAAAAAATCCACTCTGATCTAGACGGCTCACTGCTAGTGATGAGTGAGCATGCTCACTACTGCTCGGTGCTCGCCCGAGCATCTCACTGCTCGAGATGCTCGGCGCTAACCGAGTATTTCCGGGTTACTCGGGTGGGAGCTCGGGTCCCCTCCCTGGATGTTTAGCGCTCTTTAGAGAGCCAATGAACACGCAGGGATCGCCTGCCATGCACTGTAATGCTGTAGCCATGTTGCTTGTGGGAATTACAGTGATTGGCTGGCCGCACAGCATCATCAGGTCTATATCAGACCTGGTGCCGCCATGCTCGTCACAGTCACTCCGGATCAGACAGTGTAGGGAGAGCTGCTGCTGTGTCAGGGAGAGATTTGATCGTGTATTAGGTAGTGGAGGGAGAAAAACGGTACATCCAGTGGCGTACCGCCAATGGCGGCAGGCCACCCCACTGCTATGGGGCCCGTGACTGGAAGGGGGTCCGTGAGCCAGGAGGGCCCCAAACAGCGTGGGAACCAGGAGCATAGGTGAGTATTGGAGGGGGGGGTTGCGGCGGTGGAGGAGCGGGTTGCGGCGGTGGAGGAGCGAGCACACGTGGTAGCCGCTGCTGCAGCTACCTCGTGTGCCCGCTGCTAAAGGGACATGAATATTCCCTCTTCTCTACTCCCATGGGCATGGAGAAGAGGGAATATTCATTCTCTTTAGTAGCGGCCAAGGAGGAGCGCTGAGCCCCGGCTCCTGCTGTCAGTGCCCGCTACTAAAGAGAATGCATATTCACTCTTCTCCACACCCATAGTCCTGGCGTGGAGAAGCGTGAATGTGCCGGCAGCAGCAGCTCACCTCGGCTTCTGATAGCGCGCTCTGCTCAGATGCCGACATGAGCTGCAGCAGACAGGACTCAGCGCTGGAGCAGAGGTGAGGAAGGAAGGTGAGTATAAGTGTTTATTATTTTATGTGTCCAGTGATTGGGGCCATACATAGTAGGATTGGGGAATAAGGAGGCCACACATTCCAGGATTGAGGGATGAGGAGGCCACACATACCAGGATTGAGGGATGAGGAGGCCACACATACCAGAATTGGGGGGGGCACACATACCAGGATGTGTGGCCCCAGGATTGGGGCCACACATACCAGGATTGGGGGGATTGGGGAGGCCACACATACCAGGATTGGGGGGATTGGGGAGGCCACACATACCAGGATTGAGGGGGAATTGGGGAGGCCACACATACCAGGATTGGGGGGGGAATTGGGGAGGCCACACATACCAGGATTGGGGGGATTGGAGAGGCCACACATACCAGGATTGGGGGGGGGATTGGGGAGGCCACACATACCAGGATTGGGGAGGCCACACATACCAGGATTGGGGGGGGATTGGGGAGGCCACTCATACCAGAATTGGGGGGGATTGGGGAGGCCACACATACCAGGATTGGGGGGATTGGGGAGGCCACACATACCAGGATTGATGGGGATTGGGGAGGCCACACATACCAGGATTGGGGGACTGGGAAGGCCACACAAACCAGGTTTGGGGGACTGGGAAGGCCACACATACCAGGATTGGGTGACTGGGGAGGCCACACATACCGGGATTGGGGAGGCCACACATACCAGGATTGGGGGATTGGGGAGGCCACACATACCAGGATTGGCGGATTGGGGAGGCCATACATACCAGGGTTAGGGAGGCCACACATATCAGGATTGGGGGATGAGGGGGTGCCACACATACCAGGATGGGGAAATTTACCAATAGCTGTTGCATTTCTGACCCTAGGCTTACACTCAAGTCAATAAGTTTTACCAGTTTTTTGTGGTAAAATTAGGGGCCGCGGCTTATACTCGGGTCGGCTTATTTAAAATATATGGTATTTTAAAATCAGTGAGTACGTGGTGCCCATAATACTGCAGGACTGTGGGGTGCATTATACTATATGGGGGCTGCATTTTACCCTATGGGGTGTGTAATATACTGTATGGGGGACTATAGGGAATGCATTATATTCTATGGAGGACCATGGGAAGTTCATTATACTATATGGAGGATTATGGGGGGCGCATTATACTATATGGAGGATTATGGGGGGCGCATTATGCTATATGGAGGATTATCGGTGATGTATTATACTCCATGGAAGGCTGTGGAGCCATTATAATATTTTGAGGGCTATGTGGCGGGCCATTATACTGTATGAAAGCAATTATACAGTGTGAAGGGTTGTGTGGCGTCCATTATACTGTTTGGAGGGCTCGTGCGGGCCATTATACTGTATGTAGGCACATTATAGTGTATGGAGAGCTTTGGGGGTCACAGTTGGGGGATCATACTGTGTTGGGGTCACCATACTTTGCCTTGGGAGTTGAAGTTGGGTACAATAGGGTCATTATACTGTGCATGTGAAGGAATGCACCCTGGGGGTATCATACTGTGTTTGGGGTGCACGTTTCTTGGAATCACACTTTATGGGGCAATGAAAGAGGAATCTTGGACTTCAGCAGGAGGAAAATTACTGTGTAAAGGCTGCAAAGTTGTGAGATCTGCTCTTCTGTGACACAGACAAATATTTATTTCTTTTTTGTGTTTTGGGGCCCAATTAGAACTTCTGCTATGGGGCCCCATGATTCCTATGTACGCCCCTGCGTACATTACACATATCCATCTTAATAAACAGTCCTTCTGAGGACTAATCCATCTGCAGAGATATCAGGCAGGCAGGGTGTATAGGCAGGCAGTGTATATAGCAAACTGCAGTGCATATAGCACAAGAGGCTCCATTCCAATTCTGCCTTCTGCTGCTGTTAGATATTTCTATACAAAGGCCCAGGTCTCAGGGGCCAGGAATACTTTTCTTTGGATCTTAATCCTCATTATTTGCTTAAAAAGCAATCCAGAGAACACAGTTTTTCTGCGCCATTTGCTTGTTGGCACTGCAGAATACAGCCAGGTCCTTTCCATATTAGAGCGCTAGAAATCCAGCTATTTAAAACCGTGTTTTCTCCATCAAACGGATCACATATACGTTGTCAGAAAATACTGCCATTTCTGGCCTCCATTAACAATTTCCTTTAGCATGTCATTGAAGCACTTCACACCAGTTTGCTGTTCAAACTAGTTACCTACAGGCCAGGTATTTAAAACTGTGTTTTCTCTATCACACGGATCACATATAAGTTTGCTCCAAACTCAGTTATTTGTAGTGAGCGTGGAAGATACTGTCCTCCATTTAAAATGGGCAAGGCACGTGGCCAGGGACAGGGAACTGGACGTGATGGTAATGGTGCATGCAGAGGCCGAGGACAAGGCCGTGGGCAAGCTGAAATTGTGCCACAACAAACACCCGCATCTTCTCACCTGACCTTCCTGTCCCAATTTCTAGGGGACCGCAGCACACCACTATTGAACCCAGAGCAGTGTCAATAGGTTGTTGGTTGAATAGCGGATAATGCTTCCAGTCACTTAGCCACCACCACCAACACCCTGTCTTCCACACGGTCAAGTCTCAGTAGCCATGAGTCTGGACCGCATATTCCTCACCCTGATCCTCCTTCCTCCCACCATGCCGAGTACCCAGAGACAACTGAACCCACACTTGGACACTCTGAAGAGCTGTTCACTTTTCCATTTATAGATTCGGGCCTCTCGCCCAGTCCACTTGAAGCGGGGCAAGAGGAGATTGCGTGTAGCGATGCCCAAATATTTGAGTAGCTACGGTCACACGAAGGCGACGGTGGGAAAGTGTCACAAGAGGTGGACGATGATGAGACACAATTGCCAGGAGAAGGACCAGGGTGCGGAAGTGGAAGACGAGGTGTTGGATGATATAGTAACTTACCCAACCTGGCAGGAGGACATGCAGAGCGAGGACAGCAGCACACAGGGGGGGGGAGGCAGAGCACCCCAACAGGCAGGAAGAAGCAGTGAGGTGGCCGCAGACAGAAGGCAGGCAACCGTTCCCCGTAACACCAACATGAAGGGAGTTGCCAGTACAACTGTTAGGTCTTCCCGAGTCGGGTTGTTTTTTAAAGACTCTGCCAATAACTCCAAAAAGGCCATTTGCACCACCTGCCAGGCCAGCATCAGCAGGGGTGGCAAAACGACCAGCCTGACCACCACCAGCATGATCAGACACATGGCAGCAAAGCACCCGACTTTGTGGGCTGAACCCCAGGGTCCAAGAACAGTGTCTGCGGGTGGCACCATTGCTTCTTCCGCTGTTGTGCATGCAAGCCAATCCCCTGTCCATGGTGCATGTGAAGACGCCTCCTGCCCTGCACCTGTCATTGCACACTCTCAAGTAGCAGCATCCGGAAGCAAGTCCATGTCCTTGTCCCAGCGCAGCGTTCAGTTGTCCATACCCCAGTCCTTGGAACGCAAGCGCAAATATGCAGCCAACGCCCCACAGGCCACACTACTAAATTCTCACATTTCACAACTGCTTGCGCTCGAAATGTTGCCTTTTAGGCTCGTGTAGATGGAAGCATTCCGCAACCTGATGGCGGCGGCCGTCCCTCGGTACTCTGTCCCCAGCCGCCACTATTTCTCCCGGTGTGCCATCCCCGCATTACACAAGCACGTGTCCCAAAACATTAGCCGTGCTCTCAACAACGCAGTTACTGGTAAAGTCCACCTAAGCACGGACACGTGGACAAGTGCTTGTGGGCAGGGACGGTACATCTCACTGACGGCACACTGGGTTAACATAGTGGAAGCTGGGACGCAGTCGGACTTTGGGATGGAACACGTCCTCCAGACGCCAAGGATTGCGGGCCCTAGGTCAATCAGGGTTACCCCACGGTCTACAGCTACTGCACCTCATCCTCCTCAGCCTCCTCCTCTTCAGCCTCCATCTCCAAAATGACCACATCAGTCACAAGCTGGAAGCACTGCAGCACTGCCTCGGCCAAGCGGCAACAGGCTGTGCTGAAGCTAATGTAACATACCTGGCGGCGTCCTTGCATAGTGGTCCATCTCCCACTGTGCAAGAGCGCGCACTTGATCTCCAGTCCAGGGTGTCTCTCTGGCTTCCCTCCATGCTGTCTGTTTGCTTCTGTGTCTGCTGCTTATGGGCGGCGCCCGATCACTTCCTGCTTTTTGTACCTGTTGCAGGCACACCCTTTGTGCGTCCTCAGCCTATTGCTGTCTGTCACCTGGTATTTAAACCAGCTGCCCCATTAACCCATGCCTGAGCATCTTGCCCTGTCAGTTGGCTTTTGTCTCTGACATGCCAGGTCCTGTCTATGTTACCTGTCTTGCAGTATCTGTTCCCATGTCTGTACTGTGTCCTATCTGTGTACCTTAACCTGCAGTCTGTACTCGTTCCTTGCCTGTTCGTTCCGCCTTCCTGGAGGCTGTATTTCCAGGCCAGTCTGAACACGCTCCTTGCCTGTTCGTCCCGCCTCTCTGGGGGCCGTATTCCCAGACCCGCTCCTGTATCCCGCTGCAGTGTCGGTCTCCTCCGTACACTCAGTTCCAGTCTGAACTCTCTCCTATCTTTTACCTGTTTTTTCTCTATGTCTGTTCCTTTCCTTTTTCTGCAGAGTCTGAACTCGTACCTACTCCTGCTCGTTGTCACTGTACTTCCGTTTGTGAGTTTGTGGTCCACTCGCTACTTCTCTGCAAGTACCCTGTGGGTATCTGGTTCTGCCTTTCCCTTCTAGTCTGTTCCGTGTGAACAGAGCCCTGTTCCTTCCGCGTCTGCGGTTTTCGCTTTGCTCTGCTCTGTCCGCCGCGTCTGCGGTTTTCGCTTTGCTCAGCTCTGTCCGCCGCATCTGTGGTTTTCGCTTTGCTCAGCTCTGTCCGCCGCATTTGCGGTTTTCGCTTTGCTCAGCTCTGTCCGCCGCGTCTGCGGTTTTCGCTTTGCTCAGCTCTGTCCACCGCGTTTGCGGTTTTAGCTTTGCTCAGCTCTGTCCACCGCGTCTGCGGTTTTCGCTTTGCTCAGCTCTGTCCACTGCGTCTGCGGTTTTCGCTTTGTTCTGCTCTGTCCGCCGCGTCTGCGGTTTTCGCTTTGCTCAGCTCTGTCCGCCGCGTCTGCGGTTTTTGCTTTGCTCAGCTCTGTCCACCGCGTTTGCGGTTTTCGCTTTGCTCAGCTCTGTCCACCGCGTCTGCGGTTTTCGCTTTGCTCAGCCCTGTCCACCGCGTCTGCGGTTTTTGCTTTGCTCAGCTCTGTCCACCGCGTCTGCGGTTTTCGCTTTGCTCAGCTCTGTCCACCGCGTCTGCGGTTTTCGCTTTGCTCAGCTCTGTCCACCGCGTCTGTGGTTTTCGCTTTGCTCAGCTCTGTCCACCGCGTCTGCGGTTTTCGCTTTGCTCAGCTCTGTCCACCGCGTCTGCGGTTTTCGCTTTGCTCAGCTCTGTCCACCGCGTCTGCGGTTTTCGCTTTGCTCAGCTCTGTCTACCGCGTCTGCGGTTTCGAATTTGTCTCCCAGTCTGTACTGGACCCTACCCAGCTTGTGCTCTAGTCTGCCTGTTCCTGTATTCCCCGGTGTGGGTCAACAGCCGTGTCCGGAGTCTGACCTGGAGTAGACCCTGGTTCCTCTGCTCGGTTCCTCCCTGGTGCACTGGCGTCGTATGCCGTCGTGCGACCTTGGTCGGATCGGGCAGATACTTAGTTACGCCCCTCCAGGCACTCTCCGGTTCATGGCACAGTGGAATCACTACATAAACACGCACACGCCAGTCAGTCCGGGCGTGTGCATAACAGCTAATATGCTTAAGTGAAAAATCGCACAATGCTGAAGAGTTGTGGACAGCTCTGAAAGAGCAGGCAGATCTGTGGCTCACACTGGTGAACCTACAGCCAGGCATGGTCATGTGTGACAATGGCCATAACCTGGTGGCGGCTCTGAGGCGAGGCGAGGCGAGTTCACACACATACCATGCCTGGCCCATGTGCTTAACCTCGTGGTTCAGCGTTTTCTCAAATCCTACCCAGAGCTGCCGGATCTGCTTATTAAAGTACGCCGCCTGTGTGGCCATTTTAGAAAGTCAGCTACAGCTTCCGCCGCCCTTGCAGTGTTTCAGCAGCGTTTGCAGCTTTCGGCTCAAAGACTGGTGTGTGATGTCCCCACGCATTGGAACTCTACACTGCAGATGTTGGGAAGGATTTGTGAACAGAAGAGGGCAGTTGTTGAGTACCCGCATCAACAAGGCCGTCAGTATTCAGTTCAGACTCCACACATAAGACCTCAGGAGTGGACATGGATGTCAGACATATGTACTATCCTCCAAAACTTTGAGGACTCCACTAAGATGGTGAGCTGCGATGACGCCATAATTAGCATCACCATCCCGCTTCTCTGTCTTCTGAAATGCTCACTGCTCACAATCAAAGAGGTTGTGCAGGTGGAGCACGATGAGATGGAGCAAGGAACCATACAGGGTGATTACACACAGCCAAGCCTCATCTCATCCCAATGTGGATTGGGTGACAATGAGGAAGAGGAGGAGGAGGAGGGACAGGAGCTAGTTTCATGCACTATAGAAGGTACTACCTGCATAGCTGTCATACCGTCTGTTCAGCGTGGATGGCCAGAGGACAGAGAGGAGGAGGAGGAGAGCGTGGTCAGTCATCCTCTTGGTGAGGACACGGAAGTCTTGCCTGTTAGTAGTCTGGCACGCATGGCTGATTTTATGTTACGCTGCCTTTCCCATGACCCTCGCGTTCTCAAAATTTTCGGTGATAGTCATTTCTGGTTGGTGACACTTCTAGACCCACGCTACAAGGAGAACTTTATATCTCTTATTCCTGAGGCGGACAGGTCTACAAAAATGGGGCAGTACCAAAAGGCCCTTGTTGCGGAACGATTAAAAAAATTCCCATCTGAAAACGCTGGCGGCAGAGGGCACACTCCGTTAGACAACCAAGGAGTACAGACGAGAGAAACACAACTTCAATCCAGATGAGGCAGGTTAACACTGTCAAGGTTCTGGGAGAGTTTTCTCAGACCCTCCCTTCGCACAGGCCCTGAGACGCGGGATACTCTCACAAGGAGTGCAAAGTTTGGGAAGATGCTGAGGGAGTACCTTGCCGACCATACCAATGTCCTCCGTGATTCCTCTGTGACTTATAATTATTGGGTATCCAAGCTGGATACGTGGAATGAACTGGCTCTCTATGCCTTGGAGGTCCTGGCCTGCCCTGCTGTCAGCGTTTTATCATAGCGGGTTTTTACTGCCGCTGGTGGAAGTATAACTGATAAGTGCATCCGCCTGTCAACTGAAAATACTGACAGGCTGACTCTTATAAAAATGAACAAGGGCCAGACTTCTCAACACCACCAAATGATAGCAGTGTAACATAAACTCAAATCCAGTGTCTTTTCTTGGGAGTCATATTCCCATGCACCTTTTCACACCCACACATCGGTATATGCTTCCTGATTTTGTCTATTTTCTCTTGTCCTCCTCCTTCTCCTCATCCTCCACCACCATATCACCAGGGTGACCGTGGTCCATGATCCAACACCCACATAATTTTTTTAAAGAGTGTTTATGATGCCCATGAAAAAATTTTTTATACAGTATGTTCATGTATACCCAAAAGTGGTAAATGTTTGTCAGCCCATACACTTAGTGCATGGGCATTACAAGTATAGGAGGCCCGCTCCTTTCTAATGGGAACATTTTTTTATGAGGCCCTCCTCCACGTCTCTTCCAAGGGGCATTGAAGTGCCTCCAAATTTTTGGCAGCCCTTGCATTCACTGCATAGGCCAACACTATGGGAGATTCTCTCCTTTCTAATGGGAATTTGTCATTACTGTGGCCCAGCTCTGTGTGTCTTTAAATTCTTAGTGGGGTTTTTCCTAAAATTGGTCAGCCGTTGGACTCACTGCATACCCTATAACTGTATAGCAGACCCTCTCCTTTCTAATCGGAACATGTCGTACCTTATTACTGTGGCCCTCCTCTATGTGTCCTTAAATTCTTAGTGTTTTTTTTTCTAAAATTAGTCAGCCGTTGGACTCACTGCATACCCTATAACTGTATAGCAGACCCTCTCCTTTTTAATGGGAACATGTCGTACCTTGTTACTGTGGCCCTGCTCCGTAAGTCTTTAAATTCTTAGTGGAGTGTTTCCTAAAATTTGTCAGCCGTTGGACTCACTGCATACCCTATAACTATATAGCAGACCCTCTCCTTTCTAATGGGAACGTGTCGTAACTTGTTACTGTGGCCCTGCTCCGTGTGTCTTTAAATTCTTAGTGGGGTTTTTCCTAAAATTGGTCAGCCGTTGGACTCACTGCATACCCTATAACTGTATAGCCGACCCTCTCCTTTCTAATGGGAACATGTCGTACCTTGTTACTGTGGCCCTGCTCTATGTGTCTTTAAATTCTTAGTGGGGTTTTTCCCAAATTCTGGCAGCCCTTGCAGTCACAGCATGGGCATTACCACAATAGGAGACCTGCTCGTTTATGATGGGAACATTTTTTTTTACTGAGACCCTCCTCTATGTCTCTTCAAAGGGGTATTGGGTTGCGTCCAAATTTTTGGCAGCCCTTGCAGTCACTGGATACGCAATAACAGTATAGGAGACCCACTTGTTAATAATGGGAACAACAAAGCATAGCCTTCTGATGGCTCTCTAACAATAGCGAGGGCCGACTGCTGGCCTTTGAAGAATAGTAAGGGCCGTCTGATGGCCCTATAAAAATAGGCTTTATGACTTTCAGAGTCCCTCCATCATAAATAAAACAGGATGTGTCTGATGATGTGTCACACACCACATTGCCAGGTAAGGTTGTAAAATGTTAAAATGACATTTCCCGGTGAATGCATTTGTATTAAAAAATAATGTAAAAAAAAAACAAAACAATAGGATCTTTCTTTAGTATAAAAAACAGTGTCACCAATTTAACCTCAATGTAATCACATTGTTCAGCACATGCACTTCCTCCTCCATCTTCGAAATGACTACATCAGTCATAAGCTGACAGCACTGCAGCACTGCCTTGGCCAAGCGGCAACAGGCTGTGGTGAAGATAACATGCTTAATGCTTAATTGACAAACCTCCCAGCGCTGCAGAGTTGTTGAATGCTGTAACACAGCAGCCTGATCTGTGGCTCTCACCGCTGAACAAACAGCCAGGCATGGTCGTGTGTGGCAATGGGAGGAACCTGGTGACGGAGAAATGACAGCCGGGGTAGATATGGTTTCCCTCTATGCTAGTCCTTTCACCGAGCTAAAGAATATGGCTGTGGTGAAATACAACTCCCACTGAGAAGCTCTTTCAGATTGAAAAACATTGTGCCTGTAGCGTCGGCGTCCCTGCCTCCTGCTAGGCAGGGACGCTGTTCCCCTCACATCTCCGCTCCGTGCCCGGCGTCTTCCTCCCGCTCTGCTGGCAGCGCGCGCTCCTCCCCGGTCACTGTGCTTAGGGCGCGCGCGCTCCCCCTCTCTTAAAGGGGCCGCGCGCGCCGTCCTAAGGAGTCCCCGGCCAATGGCCGGAGGACCTCTCCATATACAAGGCACCTCCTCCAAAATGGAGGTGCCCGAGCAATGTTGTAGAATAGTTCATCACTCTGCTTCAGCCCTCAGGACCCGTTTACAGTTACCTGCCAGTTTCCTGTCTGATACCTGCCTGTCTCGTGTCCATCTGCTGTTATTCCTGCGGTCCGACAGTCTGCCTATCAGCCCTGCCAGTCTGTCTATGGATCCGTCTGCCCGCTCACCTGGGAGCGCTCACCGTCTCGTGCTGTGACCATCTGCCCGTCCAGTGTCTCTTGCCTGCTCACCTGGGAGTGCTCACCTGCTACCTGCCTGCTAGCCTACCTGGAGGCTCTGCCGTCACGTGCTGTGACCACCTGCCAGTCCAGAGACTCTTACCCGCTCACCTGGGAGCATCCACCTGTTACTTGCCTGTTAGCCTACCTGGAGGCTCAGCTGTCACTTGCTGTGACCACCCACTTGTCCAGAGACTCTCGCCTGCTCACCTGGGAGCGTCCACCCGTTACCTGCCTGCTGGCCTACCTGGAGGCTTAGCCATCACTTGCCGTGACCTCCTGCCCTCTTACCCAGAGACTGTCCCCGTCACTAGCTGTGACTGCCTGCCTGCCTTCCTTCCCTGGGTGTCACCCGCTTCCTTACAAGGACTGCCCCTTTGTATAGTTGCTCTGTGGTTCCACCTCCCAGACCCGTTACAGTCCCCACCAGAAGATTTGATTCTGAGGGATAACCTTTCTCACCCGCTCAAGAGCCCCATAGCAGCTGCAAAGTTGGCGCTATCATGAACTCTCCTGAAGTAGAAGCCAAGGCACACCAGAGGATTCTCTGGTGGGACCGTTCAACCCTGCCGAGAAGCAGTCCTTGCTAAGAAATGTGTGTGGGAAGGTTCCCGGACACTCTATTTTTACTGAGGAGAAAACCCACGCAAACACGGGTAGAACATACAAAGTCCTTGCAGATGTTGTCCTTGCTGGGATTTGAACCCGGGATCCCAGTGCTGCAAGTCTTCAGTGCTAACCACTGATCCAATGTGCTGCCGTTCACCCTCTAATATCTAACAGGCTGGAGAAACTTGCACCTACTGCCACTCTATCTTCAGCTCCCTTGTGAGAAAATGTATTTGGGCAGCCACTCAGTCTACCAAATAAAATTCCTGAGAAGGAAATTGGGGATGGCTTCGCTACTGGTTCTGGGGGCAGTGCTAATACCATGGCGTTGTACCATAGTTTGCTGGATATATTCCAGGCTGGTAGGAGGCAAGCAAATTCCCACAGAAAAGTACCAGCAGTAATGTTCAGGCCACATTTCAAGTGCAAGCAGCTTTAGAGGACTTCCTGGGAGAAAAGACATGCAGGGTAGATACGGTTTCACTCTATGTCCTTTCACCAAGCTAAATACAACTCTCAGCAAAAAAAGTTGTGGACTGGCTCCATACCGTCCCTGGCCACATTCACCTGTCCACGTGTTTGTGGTTAGGCGGTCCTTCCCAGTAAGTGCACTGGGGAGGGCACGGGTAATGTTGTGGGACCCGTGCTTGTGGAAGGTGGAGGCGATCCCAGGAAATATAGTGGCGGCTGGGGACCAAGTATGGACACCTGGCCGCCGCCGGCATGAGGTTGTGAAAAGCTTCCGCCTCCACGAGCTTAAAAGGCCATATTTCAAGTGCTAAGAGCTGCCCAGAAATCTGACAGTTTAGTGTTGCGGCCTGTGGGTGGGTAGCTGGCTGCATACTTGCACTTGCATTCCAAGTAACAGAAAACTAAGCAGATGGTGGCCTCTATCATCATCATGGCCTCACCTCGGCACTATGAACTCTCCTGAAGGAGAAGCCAAGGCACACCAGAGGATTTTCTGGTGGGACCGTTCAACCCTGCCGAGAAGCAGTCTTTGCTAAAAAAAAGTGTGTGGGAAGGTTCCCGGACACTCTATTTTTACTGAGGAGAAAACACACGCAAACACGGGGAGAACATACAAAGTCCTTGCTGGGATTTGAACCCAGGATCCCAGCGCTGCTAGACTTCAGTGCTAACCACTGATCCAATGTGCTGCCGTTCACGCTCTAATATCTAACAGGCTGGAGAAACTTGCACCTACTGCCACTCTATCTTCAGCTCCCTTGTGAGAAAATGTATTTGGGCAGCCACTCAGTCTACCAAATAAAATTCCTGAGAAGGAAATTGGGGATGGCTTCGCTACTGGTTCTGGGGGCAGTGCTAATACCATGGCGTTGTACCATAGTTTGCTGGATATATTCCAGGCTGGTAGGAGGCAAGCAAATTCCCACAGAAAAGTACCAGCAGTAATGTTCAGGCCACATTTCAAGTGCAAGCAGCTTTAGAGGACTTCCTGGGAGAAAAGACATGCAGGGTAGATACGGTTTCACTCTATGCCAGTCCTTTCACCGAGCTAAATACAACTCTCAGCAAAAAAAGTTGTGGACTGGTTCCGTACCGTCCCTGGCCACATTCACCTGTCCACGTGTTTGTGGTTAGGCGGTCCTTCCCAGTAAGTGCACTGGGGAGGGCACGGGTAATGTTGTGGGACCCGTGCTTGTGGAAGGTGGAGGCGATCCCAGGAAATATAGTGGCGGCTGGGGACCGAGTATGGACACCCGGCCGCGGCCGGCATGAGGTTGTGAAAATCTTCCGCCTCCACGAGCTTAAAAGGCCATATTTCAAGTGCTAATAGCTGCCCAGAAATCTGACAGTTTAGTGTTGCGGCCTGTGGGTGGGTAGCTGGCTGCATACTTGCACTTGCAGTCCAAGTAACAGAAAACTAAGCAGATGGTGGCCTCTATCATCATCATGGCCTCACCTCGGCACTATGAACTCTCCTGAAGGAGAAGCCAGGGCCCGCCAGAGGAGTCTCCGGTTCTCTGGTGGGCCCATCCAACCCTGCCAAAAAGCAGCCCTGGCTAAGAAAAGTGTGGGGGAAGGTTCCCGGACACTCTATGGCTGCTTTTTTAATGTGGATCGGCCATGCTTATGCATGTTATTCCTCAAAACACATTACAGATCAGGCCATTGTCCAACTTTGTATTCAAGACATTAAATGCTCAAAGAAAGATGTGTATGTGTCCTTCCTGGTGGCGGTCCTTCCCGGTAAGTGCACTAGGGAGGGCACGGGTAATGTTGTGGGACCCATGCTTGTGGATGGCGGAGGCGATACCGGGAAATATAGTGGCGGCTGCGGACCGAGTATGGACACCCGGCCGCCGCCTACATGACGTTATGAAAAGTTTCCGCCTACACGAGCCTAAAAGGCCACACATTTCAAGTGCAAGCAGCTGTCAAAAATTTGGCAGTATAGTATTGCAGCCTGTGGATGGCTGCCTGCATACTTGCGCTTGCATTCCAAGGAATGGAGTAGGGACAACTGAACGCTGCAGTGGGACAAGGACGTGGACGGTGATTGTCGCCAAGGATCACTTATGATGGGCACACTTATAGGCAGTGACCTGGGAGACAGAGATGCTTCCAGAGGTCTTCCCCATGCTGTTCCAATGTCTTTTCAGCACTGTATGCATGTGTCTGATGATGTGTCACATACCACATGGCCAGATAAGGTGGTAAAATGTTAAAATGACATTTCCTGGTGAATGCATTTGTCTTGGTTGAAAGCAATGCAAAAGTGCAAAAACACTACGTGTGAGCATAGCCCAAGTTATGGAGGAGTATTTTTGTTTTTGGTTATTTATTTTGCCTTATATACAGTACAGACCAAAAGTTTGGACACACCTTCTCATTTAAAGCTTTTTCTGTATTTTCTTGACTATGAAAATTGTACATCCACACTGAAGGCATCAAAACTATGAATTAACACATGTGGAATTATATACTTAACAAAAAAGTGTGAAACAACTGAAAATATGTCTTATATTCTAGGTTCTTCAAAGTAGCCACCTTTTGCTTTGATGACTGCTTTGCACACTCTTGGCATTCTCTTGATGAGCTTCAAGAGGTAGACTTCCAACAATCTTGAAGGAGTTCCCAGAGATGCTTAGCACTTGTTGGCCCTTGTGCCTTCACTCTGCGGTCCAGCTCACTCCAAACCATCTCGATTGGGTTCAGGTCTGGTGACTGTGGAGGCCAGGTCATCTGGCGTAGCACCCCATCACTCTCCTTCTTGGTCAAATAGCCCTTACACAGCCTGGAGGTGTGTTTGGGGTCATTGTCCTGTTGAAAAATAAATGATGGTCCAACTAAACGCAAACCGGATTGAATAGCATGCCGCTGCAAGATGTTGTGGTAGCCATGCTGGTTCAGTATGCCTTCAATTTTGAATAAATCCCCAACAGTGTCACCAGCAAAGCACCCCCACACCATCACACCTCCTCCTCCATGCTTCACGGTGGGAAACAGGCATGTAGAGTCCATCCGATCACCTTTTCTGCATCGCACAAAGACACAGTGGTTGGAACCAAAGATCTCAAATTTGGACTCATCAGACCAAAGCACAGATTTCCACTGGTCCAATGTCCATTCCTTGTGTTCTTTAGTCCAAACAAGTCTCTTCTGCTTGTTGCCTGTCCTTAGCAGTGGTTTCCTAGCAGCTATTTTACCATGAAGGCCTGCTGCACAAAGTCTCCTCTTAACAGTTGTTGAAGAGATGTGACTGCTGCTAGAACTCTGTGTGGCATTGACCTGGTCTCTAATCTGAGCTGCTGTTAACCTGTGATTTCTGAGGCTGGTGACTCGGATAAACTTATCATCAGAAGCAGAGGTGACTCTTGGTGTTCCTTTCCTGGGGCGGTCCTCATGTGAGCCAGTTTCTTTGTAGCGCTTGATGGTTTTTGCAACTGCACTTGGGGACACTTTCAAAGTTTTCCCAATTTCTTGGACTGACTGGCCTTCATTTCTTAAAGTAATGATGGCAACTCGTTTTTCTTTACTTAGCTGCTTTTTTCTTGCCATAATACAAGTTCTAACAGTCTATTCAGTAGGACTATCAGCTGTGTATCCACCAGACTTCTGCACAACACAACTGATGGTCCCAACCCCATTTATAAGGCAAGAAATCCCACTTATTAAACCTGACAGGGCACACCTGTAAAGTGAAAACTATTTCTGGTGACTACCTCTTGAAGCTCATCAAGAGAATGCCAAGAGTGTGCAAAGCAGTCATCAATGCAAAAGGTGGCTACTTTGAAGAACCTAGAATATAAGACATATTTTCAGTTGTTTCACATTTTTTTGTTAAGTATATAATTCCACATGTGTTAATTCATAGTTTTGATGCCTTCAGTGTGAATGTACAATTTTCATAGTCATGAAAATACAGAAAAATCTTTAAATGAGAAGGTGTGTCCAAACTTTTGGTCTGTACTGTACAAGTCATTACCCTGGAAAGGATGTTCCTTAACATATTTCCCAGGAAAATACATTTTTGTTTTGTTTTTGTATGTTTTATTGTGAGTCCATAAAAGTGGCTTAATACTCTGACCACATTGCTGACAGCAGTGATCTAGGAGTCAGAGATGCTTACAGGGGTCTTCCCCATGCTGTTCCCATGTCATTTGAGCACTGTTCTCATCGATTTGGGCAATTTTTAGGCCCTCTGCAGACCGCCGGGGTTTGCTGCCTGAAAAATGTTTGCGTTCCCCAAAGACTTACATTGGGCTCGTTGCTCGGGTCGTGCACCCGAGTATTCCAATTTGCTCAACCCGAGCAACGAGTACCCTAGCATTTTAGTGCTCGCTCATCACTAGTTACAGGCTTTGTGACGAGCAAGATGGTCTCCGGAAGAAGCCTCCCATCCACGGAGGCAACCGCCAACAGTTCAGCCAGACATACGGTAGGAATCTGATACCGCTCCAAAACAGCCTGTTGAATGAGATTCCCAGCAGCTCCGGAATCCAGATGGACAGTCTCGAAGAAGCGGGTCTCACCACTGGAAATAGAAACAGACAGAGTCAAGGACGGAGAGGATTTACTCTTGCCTATGACGACTAGTGTTGAGCCACCCCCGTAGTGTTCGAGTTCGGTTCGGTTCATCGAACACCCGTGTGTTCGCCGAACTGTTCGTCGAACTGTTCGTCGAACACCTTCGAACACCGTTAAAACCAATGGCAGGCAAACAAAAACACATAGAAACACATAGAAAACACCTTCAAAGGTGTCCAAAAGCTGACAAACTGCTCAGAAGACACAACTAACACATGGAAAAGTGACAAGTACATATAGTCATGCGAAAATAAAAGAGGTGGAGGAGTAAAAGGAGGGGGAGACACAGATATAGGCATGTCATGCCCTTCTAAAATCCAAAAAGTGAGAAGCCGACACGGCCAGTCCGCTCCTGCCCGTGCCACCTCCTTGTCGCCGGGTTTGTGCCAGAGCAGCGGTGAACCCTGATGGCCAGCCCCCCTCTCCCAATACTGGTGCCTGTCCGCTGGTGGGTCGAGCGAGCCCCCCTGTGGTGGAGGCAGCTCTAAGCTTTTTAATTTAAATTGTCTCTCTAATTTGAATGAATACACTTTAAATCCATTTACAAGGATCTATTGGAGGGCAAGTCTCATGCCAGCAGCCGCGTAATTCCAGCTCCAGTAGCGTCCACTAAAGCTGCTGCAGTTAAAAAGCTTTTATAAGGATCGAGCTCGGCTGTCCACCGCAAGGCATCCTACTGCCAGTCCCAGCCCCTATGCCTTGGGGTGCCTCCTGATGCTCTTCACTGAGTATCCCATGGTCCCGAAGCATTTCCTTTGAAAAAATTAAGTGTCTAAACTACAGGTGGTGTAGCTTGCTTAACAGCCGGGATAATCCGCTGACTAGCAGACACTGCTACTAGGCACAAAGTATTTCCTGGGCTAGATGCAGTTAAAAATTTGTAATTAGATACTCTCGTTGGATGCTGAGAAAGCATTCCATAGAGTCTCCTGGCACGTCATATATGATTCTCTTAAAAAGCTTGGGGTAGGGGTCTAGGGGACCCTTTTATAGCCAAAATCACGGCCCTGTATTGCAATACGTCACCTAGGCTGAAGATAAATGGAACTGTAGCACCCTGAGGGCTCGGTTGCTACAGACGTATTGCACCTCACCCAGAGGTGTGATATCTCACTCTCAGGTAAGGATGGAGTGTGGATCAGGACCCGACACCTGCATGCATTACACCACATTGCCGTGGGGCAGGGCGACCAATATGCCCCTGAGATGGGCACGACAGTCCCTGTCCCTGGCTGGAGTGGGGGGAGGGAACACTGAGGAAGGGGAACCCTGTAGTGCAGGAGCAGGGAGGAAGCAGTTCCTGGGTGCATTGAGAAGGGAGTATAAAAGGTGGGCACCATCTTAGTTCAGTGCAGAGAAGTCTGAGCAGAAGTGGCAGGGAGCAGGGGCTCTGCATGAGCTCTGCTCCGGAGGCGGGCCTAGTAACAGAGGCCCAGGCCTGGAAGAGGGAGAAGGAAGGAAGAGGAGCGGAGAAGGCTCCAGGAACGAGGAATGAAGGGATCCCAGGGGTGCGGACGGGCGAGTCGCCACCGCACGCCCGAATCCACCTGCGTGGAGGGGTCAGGCCAAAGGGGGAGACCGGTCCCCGAACTAGTGGAGGCAGGAAACGACCCTCAGCTAGAAACCGGAGGCTCTGACATTTTATGTGGCGCAGCCCCTCGCTACACCCGCTAGGAAGGCACCACATAGGGTCAGGGAAACTGGCGCCAAGTTTACCAAGAGGAGGCCCGAGGCAGCCGGACAGAAGTGTTGGTAAGAAAGGCCAGACAAAGGACACACAAAGGGGGTCCTGTGAAGCGCTCCAAAGTTATCTGGGAGTTGTCTGAGCCCCTCACCTGGTGAGCACAGTACGACGTGGGCAGCCGTTACCTGCAGACGTGGTCTGGATAATAAGAACTGTGAGTAAAGGCCCTGGACTGCATCACTGACTCCGTGTCGTTACTGCTGCTGCCCTGCACCATCACCCCCATCCTCCGCATACACTGCCCTGAGGCTATACTCCTCCCGTGGGGAGTTATGCTACGCTCTGCTGCACCCACAACACCAGCCTCAGCGGTCTGCCCTGTAGCGGCGGTTCACTCTGACCGCAATCCACGGGTGGTGTAGTCGGACATTTAAACATCAAAACCACATAAATAGTTCCGCCACTGGTTTGACCGCCCTGAGCCACGGAACCGGGTCGCCGCCACGAAGACTACAACCACCAGCATCCACCAAAAAGGGTCCGGCTCCGGGTGTCCCAAGGCCCAGGGGGTGCGTCAGAACATTTTCATCACCTTTCACAATCACCAATGGGACAAGGCAGGGATGTCCTCTGTCCCCTCTCTTATACATCCTAGTGACGGAGCACCTGCTCTCATCAATTCGCCATAACCCCAATATTAGGTGGATCGAGGTGGGAGGCACCGAGTACAAGTGCTCTCTATTTGCTGATGATGTCCTAGTATATATCACTCAATCACATATATCCATCCATGCTGTTATGGCTGAAATAGATCACTTTGTTACATGGTAAAATTTTAAAATCAATGCAGCGAAGTCTGAGGCCCTCGATGTCTCCCTCCCCAAATCCATATAGGATTCCATCCAGTCCAACTTTCCCTTTGCCTGGCCCTCACAGGGTATCAAATACTTAGGAATTCCTATTCATAGAGACCTCTCCCATCTATGTTATCTTAATTTTGGGCCCTTTATTGAACAATTCCATACAGACCACGGTTGGCAAGTTAGAACTGTAAGATTCACTACGTGAACCGCTGGTGTTTTGTGGAAAAGCACATGTACACCGCGTTCCAAATTATTATGCAAAAAGTGTTTAGGAGTGATAAGGGAAGAATTTGTTTGTCAGTTAAACTCATTGATGGTGATGTGTGTCAGGGCTCTTTATATCACTGTAAGCAATTGCAGACACCTGTGCTAATTAGTTTGGCAGGTGTGTCCAATGAAAGGCAAGACTACTTAAGAAGGCTCTCTCACATTATTAAGCAGCCTACATTTTCTGCCAAAATGGGAAAGAAAAAGGATGTGTCGGCTGCTGAGAAGCAACAAATTGTGGAGTGTTTAGGTCAAGGCATGACTACAATCAACATTGTGCGATGATCAGGATGAAGTGTCTTGGCAATCAAGAAGTATGTAGCTGATTCACAGTACACACGTGTGCGTGCTGATAAGGGCAAATTGAGGACTCTTTCCTACAGGCAATTACGTCAGGTTGAAAGAGCAGCGGCAAAAAAGCCTTGTCATAGCAGCAGACAAGTTTTTGAAGCTGCTTGTGTCTCCAACGTCCCCCGAACAACAAGATGCAGGGTCCTTCAGAGGTTTGCAGCTGTGCATACGCCATCCTGTCGACCTCCTCTATCCACTTCACACAAGCAGAAACGGCTCCAGTGGGCCAAACATTACATGAAGACTGATTTCAAAACTGTTTTGTTCACGGATGAGTGCCGTGCAGCGCTCGATGGTCCAGATGGATGGAGTGGAGGATGGCTGGTTGATGGACACCCCACGCAAACACGGCTACAGCGCCAACAAGGAGGAGGTGGAGTAATGTTTTGGGCTGGAATCATGGGGAGAGAGATTGTCGGCCCCTTTAGGATCCCTGAAGGCGCTAAAGATGAACTCCATAATGTATGTGGATTTTCTCAAACAGCACTTCCTGCCATGGTTCAAGAAGAAGAACCGTGTATTTCACAGCAAGATCATTTTTCTGCATGATAATGCACCATCTCATGCTGCACATAAAACATCTGCATCTCTGGCTGATATGGGCATAAAAGGGGACAAACTTATGGTGTGACCCCCATGCTCCCCTGACCTCTACCCCATTCCGAACCTTTGGAGCATCATTAAAAGGAGTGTCTATGATGGCGGGAGGCAGTTCACATCTAAGCAACAGCTCTGGGAGGGTATTCTGTCCTCATGCAAAACAATTGAAGCAGAAACCATCCAAAACCTGACAAATTCAATGGACGAGAGAGTTCAGAAGCTCCTTTCGAACAAGGGGTCCTATGTGAAAATGTAACATCACCTAGAATAAAGTTTTGAGTTGAAAACTGTTTGATTTCAGTTTCTAACAACCTGCTAATGCTTATAATTTCAAAAATGACCATTTTTTTGGTCTTTATTAAAATGAAAAGGTTGATCGAAAAGTTTGGGGGATCTAAGAGTGTGGCAACCCAGTAGTCATGATTACTTCGAATTCTGACAATATGAGGGTCATGCTGCAGGTAGTGCAGCAAGAAGGCACTTATGTGTCTTGCGCATCTCGGAGCCCCAAAATTATTTTCCGGGCTAGATGCAGCTAAAAATTATTTTTAATTTTAAATCTGCTGGAGCTTATTATAGATGGCCTAATAGGATCAGTGCTGCACACTGCTACAAAGCCCAAATTATTTTCCAGTCAAGATACAGATAAACATGATTAGTAATTTGAAAGCTTAAAACGTTTGGTAGGGTGATTTTAACCAATCATCAAGCTTTTACTCTCCCCAGGATGACACAGGGGTAGAAAAGTCGTTTCGGATCCATGATTTGTTCATCTTTATGAACGTGAGTCTGTCTACATTATCAGTGGAGAGCCGCGTGCGCTTATCTGTCAGCACACCACCAGCAGCGCTGAACACACGTTCAGACAGAACGCTGGCTGCGGGGCATGACAAGATCTCCAAGGCGTAAGTGGCTAGCTCCGGCCATTTATCCAGATTGGAAGCCCAAAAAGAGCAAGGGTCCAGTGACACAGTCGTGGCTTCAATGTTTACTTGGAGATACTCCTGTACCATCGTCTCTAGGCGTTGACTATGTGTCAGACTTCTTGTCTCCTGTGGCCTTGCAAAGGATGGGCTAAAAAAGTGGTGAAATGATTCCGCAAAATTGATGTTACCAGCCGATATTGTGGTTCTGTTACGGTTTGAGTGCTGAACACTTGACGGTCCCACGGTTGGCAAGTTGGAACTGTGAGATTCACTACGTGCACCACTGGTATTTTGTGGAAAAGCACATGTAAGATTCTGCAACAGTCTCTGCTGATACTCCTGCATGCGTGCATCCCTTTCTATGGCAGGAATAATTTCTGCAAATTTACTTTTGTACCGGGGATCTAACAGTGTGGCAACCCAGTAGTCAGGATTATTTCTAATTCTCACAATTCGAGGGTCATGTTGCAGGTAGTGCAGCAAGAAGGCACTCATGTGTGTTGCGCATCCAGGAGCACCAAGTCCCTGTTGTGTTGGTGGCGAAGTAACAATCATGCTTCCTTCCTCTGTCCTCTCCCCCCAACCTCGCACAACAGAAATGTGATCAAGGTCTCCCTCATCTGATGAGTCTTCCATCAGTTCGTCCTCCACTTCTTCCTGGGCTCCTGCACCTTCCTCACTAGTTTGGCTGCTACCATGCGCCCTGGTAAAACCATCTCCCCCACCCTCACATGCCTGCCGCCTTGGTGCTGCCGACCTTCTGGACCTTGCAGATGTTAGCCCTTCCGATACAACTCCTCCTCCTCTACTTCCTCCACCTCCTCTTGTGCCACCACCTGACTCCGAATTCTGTTTAACATGTGCTCCAGCATGTAAATCACCGGAATAGTCATGCTGATAATGGCATCGTCAGCACTAAACATCTTCGTCGCCATTTCAAAACTGTGCAGAAGGGTGCATAGGTCCCTGATCTGAGACCACTCCTCCAGCGTGATTTGCCCCACCTCTGAATCTCGTTGGCCCAGGCTATACGTCAGAACGTATTGCACCAGGGCTTGTCGGTGCTGCCACAGTCGCTGCAACATGTGCAGAGTTGAATTCCACCGGGTAGGCACATCGCATTTTAGCCGGTGAAGTGGCAGGCCCAACGACTTCTGTAGAGATGTAAGTCGCTGAGCTGCGGGATGCGAACGGCGGAAGTGAGCACACAGCGACCGTGCCCTCTGCAGAAGGCCATCTAGTCTGGGATAGTGGGCTAAAAATTGCTGGACAACCAGGTTCAACACGTGAGCCATACAAGGCACGTGTGTGACATTGCCCCGGCGAAGGGCCGCACCCAGGTTTGCAGCATTGTCGCACACGGCCTTCCCTGGTTTCAGGTCCAGTGGAGACAACCATTCATGAAATTGGTTCTCCAGAGCTGACCACAACTCCTCAGCTGTGTGACTCACATTTCCCAGACATTTCAATGTAAAAACCGCCTGATGACGTTGAGCCCTACTGCCAGCATAGTAAGGAGGTGTGCAGGATCCCTTCTGCGCAGTTAGAAAGCTTGTGGCATGACCAGACAGGCTTTGGGTGCAGGTGGAAGACCGAGAGGAGGTTGAGGAGGCAGAAGCAGTGGAGGAACTTTGACATAAAGAGGATTGACGCACAACTCGTGGGGACGGCAAGACTTGGACAGCAGCCCCTTGTCCTGCTGTCACCATAGTTACCCAGTGCCCAGTCAGCGACATGTAACGCCCCTGTCCATGCCTACTCGTCCAAGTGTCTGTGGTGAAATGCACCCTGTCACACACAGAGTTTCTCAAAGAAGCGGTGATGTTGTGTGCGGCATGCTGGTGGAGCGCAGGCACACCTTTCTTTGAGAAGTAGTGCCGACTGGGCATCTGGTACTGGGGCACTGCGACGGACATAAGGTCTCGAAAATCCTCTGTGTCCACCAGGCGGAAAGGCAGCATTTCTGTAGCCAAGAGCTTGCAGATGGTGAAATTCAACCTCTTAGCTTTCTCATGGCTAGGAGGAAATGGTCTTTTACTTGTCCACATCTGAGGGACCGAGGGCTGGCTATTGTGCTTAGACGGGGTTGATAAGGGTGTCCCCGGCAAACTGCCGGTCTGTGAGGAAGATGCAGGCGGACATGTTAGGTTGCCTTCATCCAAAGGTGGTGCTATCGATGTCGGACAGCGCTCAACACCAGCTGGTGTTACCACCTCCAAAGAAAATGATGACCTGCCAATCACGCTGGCTGTTGCGGGTAAAGAGGTGGCAGGTCTGCGCCCCAAAACAGGTGTGACTGCTGTCCCCCCAGTCACAGAGGATGAAGAGGCCGCGGATGCACAAGATATGGCAGACGGTGGTTGGCCCGGCTGGCTAGGCCGCATTGTAGCACACTGAGCTTCCCACTGCAACTTATGCTTCATGTCCATGTGCCGGTTCATGCATGAAGTACTCAAACTATGTATTTTTTGGCCTCTACTTAGCTTTTGCTGACAAATGTTACAGATAACACAAGTTGGGTCATCTTTATCGATCTGAAAAAATGCCCAGGCTATGCAAGGCTTAGCACCCATGCGACCTGAAGAGCCACCACGACTTGTGGTGAGAGGCAGAGTTGTGTTTGAGGATGCAGTTGTTGACGTGCTTCCAGTACTACGCCTCTGTCCAGGAAGGCGCAACCTGACCTCGTCGTCACTAGCATCTTCCTCCACCTCCTCTGCTGACCTCATTTCTTGGCTGACTGTGGGTTGACAGTAAGTGGGATCTCCGACCTCATCATCATCACCCTGTGCGTTATCACACCCGTCGTCCTCAGAGCCAACCTGTTCCTGCCCTGACAAAAAACTAAAGTTGTCGCTCCAATCAGGTATTTGAGTCTTATCATCGTCTTCCTCATTGTCTCCACCAACAGGAGTTACAGTTTGGGAATGAGGGTCTACATTATGGTCAGAACCTTCTGCGTCTGGTCCTGGATCCGACTCATAAAGATTCTGGGCATCAGTGCAGATCATTTCCTCGTCTGGATTCACAGAAGCGCTGGAGTCGACCTCTGATTCCCAGGCTATAGTATGAGTAAATGTGGCACCCCAGGGGTCTGGTTTTCCACAGTAATGTAATGTTATGTCTGAGAGCAGGTGGGAGGTCCTTTGGTCAGGGATCCTGTGCATGCCACACCTCCTGCCCAGTCTTGGGAGGGGAAGAACTTCCCCTGTATAAACCCGGGGCTGAGGCAGGGAGAGTCAGACAAGGAGAGTGGAGACAAGAAGCAGCATAGGAAACAGCAGAGTTACAAGGAGTCAGGGGCTGGCAGCTGCAGAGCTCGCCCTGACTAAGAAGATTCTTTACCGGACCCGGAGTCCGAGGCTGTGGGGACTAACTCCTACCCAGCAGCAGAATCCGTCAGGCAGGGGATTTCAGGTCCTCTGGCCCAGAAGCCCGAAGGCACGGTCACACGCGTGGGACCAGCACCGCCATCGTGGAGCGGAAGCCATTAGAAGGCCCCGAGTCACCGGCCATACGGGTGAGCACCACACGGTACACTCAGGGACGTGGGCTACTTACATCAGCTTCTAGCAAGGTAGCCAGAAGAGTACAGTCAGTTTGGGAGGCCTACAACTACGCCTGGCCAGGGGAGATCCCATCTGCTCAAAGACTGACCAGGCCCCGTTTGCTAGCAAGTACTCCGGGAGGGTCTGTCGTTGTTACCAGTAAAGACCCTGAACTACACCGTACCGTCTCTGAGTGGTTCCTGCTACCCCCATCATCCACGTCGGCTGCCCTGAGGCCATACCCCTCCCGTTGGGGGTTATACTATCACGCTGCACAATCCTACCACCGGCCTCAGCAGTCTGCCCTGCAGCAGCAGCTTCCTGGCTGCACTCAACGGGTGGCGTAGTCATCAACTATTTACTACTAATAGACTGCCGTCTAGTTTGACTCCCTGGGCACGGACCGGGTCACCGCCACGAGACTACAACCCTCCACTGATCCGGCTCCGGGTAGGCTCCCGCGTGCGCAACGCAGCGCGACACAGGCCCAGGGGCGCGTCAACTTTGGCGTAGTCGGCAGGATTTCGTGCCCGCAACCACCGGGTACTGCGTGCCTGAAAAGCAAAGACTGTTCAAACTTACCAGTGGTGAAGGTTTCCCGCCATCCGGCGCCATCTTCTACCTTCTTCCCGCCATCCGCGAAGTTTTCCCGCCATCCGGCGCCATCTTCGACCTTCTTCCCGCCATCCGTGGAGTTTTCCCGCCATTGGACGCCATCTTGAGGACGCCGCGCGGGAAGAAGAGGGGCGTGGACTCCGAAAGCGCGCGAGAACTGAAGCCCCGCCTCACGTCCGGACGTTGCGTAAGGTCCTGGAAGGAGCCCAGCAGACGCCGACGTCACAGGAGCGCGACGGAAGGTCCTCAACCCTGACGATCCACTGCGGAGCCGCGGCCTACGGAAGAGGATCATCGCAAGGTAGGCCACGGTCCACTAGGGGGGAGGAAGATGTCGGATACGGAGGAGAGCTTCACTGCCTCAACCCCCGCCAGCGCTACCACTGCTGCAGTTATGCCCTTCACCATGCCCTATATCCCGGGAGCAGCTTGGCTACCCCAGTACTCAGGGGAGTCACATACCCTGCATGACTTTAGAGAAAAGCTGGATAGCCTCTTCCAGGTGTACCCCCTCACAGAAGAGCAAAAAGTGAGCATCCTGGTGGCCCAACTAACCGGGGCAGCCAAAAGGGAAGTAAAATCCTGGCCACCTGGGAGGAAGACTGTCGCAGGGATACTAACCCGGCTGAAGGACACCTTTGATACCCGCACCTCAGCCGAGATTAAGCTTAGATTCTACGGGTGCAAGCAGCGAGCGCATGAGAGTATAAGGGACTATGCACTAAACCTACAAGAGGCCCTGAGGGCCATAAAGCAGACCGACCCTGATGGGGTGGGAAACGAGGACAGGCTATTGACTGAACAATTTATAGAGGGTTTATATTGCAATGCCCACCGAACCCAGTTGCGGGCAATGGCCTCACAGGATCCCCATCTGGACTTTGCACAGTTCAAGGATAGAGCTATCCGGGTGCTCCGAGAACCAGCACCGGGTGGCGTTGTTACCCACAGGCGCCCAGCTATCACTTACCACCAGGAGGCGGCGCCCTTGTCGGCAGGGCCTGTGGGAGCTGATGCGCAGGCTTTGGACAATGACCCGGCTCCAGACCTACACCATCAGGTCCAAGAGCTAGCTAAGAGCGTTGCTGCGCTAACCCGAACTGTGCAGTCTTTACAGGTTTCCACCCCAGGGAAGATCCAGCTGGCATCCGGACCGGAGAACATCCCGTGGCGTCGACCAAGGAGGACCCCACCGGCCAGAGGAAGACCCAGTGACCGATACAGCGAGGACGGACGACCCATCTGCCGCCGCTGCAATCAACCCGGACATATGGAAAGGTACTGTTCTTTAAACGGGCACAACCTGGGGTAGAGGGCCAACCCCCAGGAAAAAGATCACCAGGCCCATCGAACTGGCGCGACAGATATGTGGGAGGACGTCCAGTCTTGCCTGTGGTACTGGATGGCATTCCCATGAGTGCCCTACTGGATACCGGGTCACAGGTCACCACCATCCCGTACGTGCTCTTCAAGCAGTACTGGAATGACTCGGATATTACCCGCTACCCTGACGACGACTTGAGTACCATCGCCAGCAATGGCCAGCCCGTGCCACAGATCGGATTTAAAGAGGTGACCCTCAAAATCGGTAGAGTCGAACTGGCCGCACAGGGACTGATCATTGTAGATATTGATAATCATGAGAGTCACCCAAAAATAACTCTAGGAACTAACGTAATTGAAAATTGTCTTGCAGAGGTGATTTTCCTTTTACAGCAGGTTGCCAAGAACGCCAGCTCCGGCGAGCAGCGGGTGCTCCAGAAAGAGATCCGGGCACTGATGCAACGGCAACAAGTGGAACTCTCCGGCGGTGAGATTGGTAGCGTAAGAATGTGTGACCCTTTTCCTATTGCCATGCCCCCAAAAAGTGAAATGATGATTTGGTGCCGGGCAGCTATTGGTCTGAGAGGTAGAGATTACCAGGCAATGGTAGAACCAGTTTACTCAGACAGTAGGCCCACCATTTTGACAGCACGGGGGGTGGTCAATGTACGCCATGGGAGGGTGCCCATTCGCATAATAAATATCGGGGAGAGGGAAGTGTACCTGCCCCGGTATGCCACGCTAGCCAAATTATATACCACTAATCAAAATTCTATACAATCGGTGGAACCCTTGCCTCCATCTCACCCGGAGGAAGGTAACGGCTCTAAGAAAGACATGGAGGACTGGTGTCAGCAACTACATTTGGGTACTGATTCCACTCCCTCACATCAGAAACAAGGAGTCTATCGGGTGGTTCAAGAGTATGAGAGAGTGTTTAGTAAACACCCGTTAGACTTCGGGCGAGTCAAGGGGGTAGAACACCGCATCCCCACGGGAGATCATCCTCCCATAAAAGAGAGGTATCGACCCGTACCCCCTGCACATTACCAACACGCCAAGGGGATGCTTAGAGACATGAAGGAGGCTGGGGTAATCCGGGATAGCTGTAGCCCCTGGGCAGCCCCACTAGTTTTAGTCAAAAAGAAAGACAACACCATGAGGATGTGTGTAGATTACCGGAAAATCAACCGTATCACACACAAGGATGCGTACCCCTTACCAAGGATAGAGGAGTCATTGGCTGCTTTAAGATCTGCTAACTTCTTCTCTACCTTGGATCTCACTAGCGGGTACTGGCAGGTTCCTGTAGCAGAGGCGGACCGGGAGAAGACCGCATTCACCACCCCGATGGGACTTAGCTGTAACATACCTGGCGGCGTCCTTGCATGGTGGTCCATCTCCCACTGTGCAAGAGGGCGCACTTGATCTCCTGTCCAGAATGTCTCTCTGGCTTCCCTCCATGCTGTCTGTTTGTGTCTGTTTCTGCTGCTTAAGGGCGGCGCCCGATCACTTCCTGCCTTTTGTACCTGCTGTGGGTCACACCCCTTGTGCGTCCTCAGCCTATTGCTGTCTGTCACTTGGTATATAGCTCAGCAGCTCCCTTCTATCCCTGCCTGTGCATAGTGTTTCCTTCAGTGTGTGCTTGCACTCTGAAGGTGCCAGGTCCCGTTCTTTGTTTCCTTGTCTGCCTTTCCTGGAGGCTGTATTTCCAGGCCTGTCTGAACTGACTCCTGTATGTCTCCTGCTTTGCGGTATCAGCTCCCGTGTCTGAACTGAGTCCTGTATGTCTCCTGCTTTGCGGTATTAGTTCCCGTGTCTGAACTGAGTCTTGTATGTCTCCTGCTTTGCGGTATTAGTTTCCGTGTCTGAACTGAGTCCTGTATGTCTCCTGCTTTGCGGTATCAGCTCCCGTGTCTGAACTGAGTCCTGTATGTCTCCTGCTTTGCGGTATTAGTTCCCGTGTCTGAACTGAGTCCTTTCTGTGTTCTCTTGTCTGTCCTGTCTGAACACGCTCCTAGCCTGTTCCTCCCGCCTTCTAGGGGCCGATTACCTAGACCCGCTCCTGTATCTTGTCTGTCCTGTCTGAACACGCTCCTTGCCTGTTCGTTCCGCCTCTCTGGGGGCAGTATTCCCAGACCCGCTCCTGTATCCCGCTGCAGTGTCGGTCTCCTCCGTACACTCAGTTCCAGTCTGAACTCTCTCCTATCCTTTACCTGTTTTGCCTCTATGTCCGTTCCCTTCCTTTTTCTGCAGAGTCTGAACTCGTACCTAACTCCTGCTTGTTGTCTCTGCAAGTACTGTGTGAGTATCTGGCTCTGTCTTTCCCTTCCTGTCTGTTCCGTGTGAACAGAGCCCTGTCCTCCCTGCTCAGCCTTGTCTGCACTCTAGCTGTGCTTGCCTGTAACCCTCTGCCTGTATTGTTCCTGAGTCCCGGTGTGTACTGGGTCCTATCCCGCCTGTGTTCCTACCTGCTAGTGCCTCCCTGTCTGCACTCTAGCTGTGCTTGCCTTTACCCCCCTGCCTGCATACCCGCCTGCCTGCATACCAGTCGTGCCTGCCTATACCCTCCAGTCTGTGTGCCAGCCTACCAGCCTGTTCCTGTATTCCCCTGTGTGGGTCAACAGCCGTGTCCGGGGTCTGTCCTGGAGTAGCACCTGGTCCCTCTGCTCGGTTCCTCCTTGGTGCACTGGCGTCGTATGCCGTCGTGCGACCCTGGTAGGATCGGGTGAATACTTAGTCACGCCCCTCCAGGCATTCACTCTCCGGCACGGTCCAGTGGAATCACTACTAATCACACGCACACGCCGCTTAGCCCGGGCGTGTGCATAACAGCATGCTCAGGCCATGGTTCCCGTTGAGCCCCACGGCCTTCGCTCTCTGAGAAGTTTTCCAGCGAATATATGCATTAAAATAAATAAATAATTTTTTTTTCTCTTAGCTGAGTTCCAGGCGAAATTACGCACCGTCCAGATGGATCTATCAGCTCTCGTTCCTGCGGATCCGCCACGTTACTATGGGGATCCAAGACAGTGTCGTGCATTTGTGGAGCAATGCATGCTACACTTTAAGGCCTACCCTCTCTATTTTCCTTCCGATTGGGCTAAAGTGGCCTTTATGATGTCTTACCTGGCGGGTGATGCCTTGGAATGGATCAACCCCCTATATGAAACACAGGATCCGATCCTCCGGGACCTAATGGCCTTCCTGGTGGCCTTTCTAATGGTCTTCGATGATCCTAACCCGGAGGCTCCTGCTGAAGCTTCACCTCCCAATATCCCGGAGCAGCCCCGATGGGTAATGTGTGTGGGTAGCGCAATAGTCCTCCAGCCCAATGAGACTACTGCCCACCCAGAATCCTCACAGGGTGACTACGCTTTCCGGAATACTTCTCTCAACCTCAAGAGGCAGTCCAGACGTGCTAGACTTAGAGGCAAGCCGTCACGTCAGGGTCTGTCCTCCCTGAGACCTCCTGACCCCAACCTTGAAGTCCCTACTGAAGCTTCATCTCCCTGTATCCCGGAGAAACCCCAATGGGTAATGTGCGTGGGTAGTGCACCAGTTCTCCTGGCTGAAGAGACTTCTGCCCATCCAGACTCCACACAGGAGAACTTCCTGCACCCGGCATCAGATGCTTCTCTCTCTTTAACCGGTGTGCATGTCCAAGGATGCTCCAAAGCTGTGGTTACCTCAGAGTCTGTGCACCTCTACTACCTGGCGGAGGATCCCCTGTTGCCTCCTGAACCCTCCGGGATACCACTCGATGACAAATGGAGAGAGACTTCTCTACACCCGGTACACAATACTTTGTCCGCTTCATCCTGTGAGCCTGACAATGGGTACCCCAAAGTGGTAGTTACCTCCGAGTCTCTACACCCCTCCGACCAGGCGGAGGATCTCCAGTTGTCTCCTGAACCCTTCGGGGTGCTACCTGGTAGCGAAAGGACAGAGACTCTCCTATACTCTGTACCTGATACCTCGCTCGCTTCGTCCAGTGAGTCCAACCTAGTGTACTCCGAAGCAGAGGTTACTCCTGAGTCTCTACACCCCTCCGACCAGGCGGAGGACCTCCAGTTGTGTTCAGAATCCTTCGGGGTGCCACCTGGTGGTGAATGGACAGAGACTTTCCTATATCCTGGATCTGATACCTCGCTTGCTTCGTCCAGTGAGTCCGACCTAGTGTACTCTGAAGCAGAGGTTACCCGTGAGTCTCTACACCCCTCTGACCAGGCGGAGGACCGCCAGCTGTCTCCAGAACCCTTCGGGGTGCCACCTGGTGGTGAATGGACAGAGACTTTCCTATACTCGGTACCCGATACCTCGCCTGCTTCCTCCAGTGAGTCCGACCTAGTGTACTCTGAAGCAGTTGTTTTCTCTGAGCCTCTGCACTCTTCTGATCCGGCGGAGGACCTCCAGTTGTTTCCTGAATCCTCCGGGATACCACCAGATAACAAAGAGACAGTGACTTTTCCTCATTATGTACCTGATAACCCGTCTATTTCTTCCTGTGAGCTTGACAAGATGTACCTCGAAGCAGAGATTACCCTTAAGTCTCTGTCCCCCTCCAACCCAGTGAACGACTGGCCCTCGAATTCCCTGCGGAAGATTCTGGCAGGCCTGAAGAAGAGGGGGCGTAAGGGGGGAGGTACTGTAACATACCTGGCGGCGTCCTTGCATGGTGGTCCATCTCCCACTGTGCAAGAGGGCGCACTTGATCTCCTGTCCAGAATGTCTCTCTGGCTTCCCTCCATGCTGTCTGTTTGTGTCTGTTTCTGCTGCTTAAGGGCGGCGCCCGATCACTTCCTGCCTTTTGTACCTGCTGTGGGTCACACCCCTTGTGCGTCCTCAGCCTATTGCTGTCTGTCACTTGGTATATAGCTCAGCAGCTCCCTTCTATCCCTGCCTGTGCATAGTGTTTCCTTCAGTGTGTGCTTGCACTCTGAAGGTGCCAGGTCCCGTTCTTTGTTTCCTTGTCTGCCTTTCCTGGAGGCTGTATTTCCAGGCCTGTCTGAACTGACTCCTGTATGTCTCCTGCTTTGCGGTATCAGCTCCCGTGTCTGAACTGAGTCCTGTATGTCTCCTGCTTTGCGGTATTAGTTCCCGTGTCTGAACTGAGTCTTGTATGTCTCCTGCTTTGCGGTATTAGTTCCCGTGTCTGAACTGAGTCCTGTATGTCTCCTGCTTTGTGGTATCAGCTCCCGTGTCTGAACTGAGTCCTGTATGTCTCCTGCTTTGCGGTATTAGTTCCCGTGTCTGAACTGAGTCCTTTCTGTGTTCTCTTGTCTGTCCTGTCTGAACACGCTCCTAGCCTGTTCCTCCCGCCTTCTAGGGGCCGATTACCTAGACCCGCTCCTGTATCTTGTCTGTCCTGTCTGAACACGCTCCTTGCCTGTTCGTTCCGCCTCTCTGGGGGCAGTATTCCCAGACCCGCTCCTGTATCCCGCTGCAGTGTCGGTCTCCTCCGTACACTCAGTTCCAGTCTGAACTCTCTCCTATCCTTTACCTGTTTTGCCTCTATGTCCGTTCCCTTCCTTTTTCTGCAGAGTCTGAACTCGTACCTAACTCCTGCTTGTTGTCTCTGCAAGTACTGTGTGAGTATCTGGCTCTGTCTTTCCCTTCCTGTCTGTTCCGTGTGAACAGAGCCCTGTCCTCCCTGCTCAGCCTTGTCTGCACTCTAGCTGTGCTTGCCTGTAACCCTCTGCCTGTATTGTTCCTGAGTCCCGGTGTGTACTGGGTCCTATCCCGCCTGTGTTCCTACCTGCTAGTGCCTCCCTGTCTGCACTCTAGCTGTGCTTGCCTTTACCCCCCTGCCTGCATACCCGCCTGCCTGCATACCAGTCGTGCCTGCCTATACCCTCCAGTCTGTGTGCCAGCCTACCAGCCTGTTCCTGTATTCCCCTGTGTGGGTCAACAGCCGTGTCCGGGGTCTGTCCTGGAGTAGCACCTGGTCCCTCTGCTCGGTTCCTCCTTGGTGCACTGGCGTCGTATGCCGTCGTGCGACCCTGGTCGGATCGGGTGAATACTTAGTCACGCCCCTCCAGGCATTCACTCTCCGGCACGGTCCAGTGGAATCACTACCAATCACACGCACACGCCGCTTAGCCCGGGCGTGTGCATAACATTAGCGAGTTCACCTGCATGCCGTTCGGACTCTGCAATGCCCCAGGAACCTTCCAACGATTAATGGAGTGCTGTCTGGGCCACAGAAACTTCGAGACGGTCCTGTTGTACCTGGACGATGTCATCGTATACTCCAAAACTTATGAGGACCACCTGAAACACCTGGCGGAGGTGTTCGAAGCTCTGGCGAGTTACGGCCTAAAGGTGAAACCCTCCAAGTGTCACCTCCTGAAACCAAAGGTGCAATACCTGGGACACGTGGTGAGCGCTGACGGAGTGGCTCCCGACCCCGATAAGATCACCGCAATTAAGGGATGGCCAAGCCCCTCCAGCGTAAAAGAAGTGCGGCAGTTCCTAGGGTTGGTAGGCTACTACCGAAGGTTTATTCCCGGTTTCACCAAAAAGGCAGCGCCTATGCAGGACCTCCTGATAGGCCAGTCCCGAAAGGCCAAGAACCAGAAGCCGCCCTTCAAATGGGAAGAGCTAGAAGAAGAGTCCTTCCGCCAGCTGAAGATGGCCCTCACGGGGGATGAAATCTTGGCGTACCCGGACTATAGCCAGCCCTTCATCCTCTACACCGACGCCAGTAACATCGGGCTAGGAGCCGTACTGTCCCAGATTCAGCAGGGGAGAGAACGAGTAATCTCCTATGCCAGCCGAAAACTGCGACCCACCGAAAGGAACCCCGAGAATTACAGCTCATTTAAGCTAGAGTTCCTGGCCGTGGTATGGGCAGTCACCGAGCGCTTTAGGCATTACCTCGCTTCTTCCCGGTTCACCGTATACACGGATAACAACCCGTTGACACACCTGGACATGGCAAGACTCGGTGCCCTGGAGCAGAGGTGGATGGCCCGTCTGTCCAACTACGAGTTCACAATCAAATACCGGGCAGGACGCTCCAATACTAACGCGGATGCCCTGTCCAGGATGCCCAACCTGCCGGACGAAGGAGAAGATCCGGAGGGACTGGAAGAAGTTGAACTCCCTGCGTTCCACCGTCATGGGACTATCCAGTATTCCCACCGGGTAAGGGGTAAGCAGGCTGCTACGTTGAACCCCTTACCCCACTACAACTGGGCGGAAACGCAAGACAGCGACCCTGCCGTCCGACTGGTGAAGGAGATGCTGACTCGGCCGGAGGCTCGCCTTGAACCAGACGCTCCGGAGGAAGCCAAACAACTATGGGCGGAGAAGAGTCGACTATTCCTTTACAAGGGGAAGTTGTGCCGCAGAATGGTCAACTCCCGGACGCATGAACTACTCTGGCAAGTAGTGGTGCCACGAAGAGACGCAGCCATGGTGATGGAGGCATACCACGACGGAGCTGGACACTTCGGGTGGAAAAAGCTGGAGTTCCTGCTGCGCGAGCGGTTCCACTGGGTAGGCATGAGGGGAACCATCGAGAAGTGGTGCAGAGACTGTGGCCCGTGCAATCTGAGAAGGAAGGACCGGGCCAGCCAGAAGACTCCCCTGCAGTCCATCGTCACCCGGCAACCGTTGGAACTGGTAGCCTTGGATCATGTAAAACTGACCCCAAGCAGAAGTGGCTACGTCTACGCGTTAACCATCGTGGATCATTACTCCCGGTTCTTGGTTGTCGTCCCCGTCAAGGACTTAACGGCTCAAACAGCAGCTAGAGCCTTCCAGCAGCACTTCTGCCGTCCACACGGGTACCCGGACCAAGTGCTGACGGACCAGGGACCTGCCTTTGAAGCGGAGGTCTTCCAGGAATTCTGCAATCTGTATGGCTGCCGGAAGATAAGGACGACACCCTACCATCCGCAAACTAATGGACTTTGTGAAAAAATGAACCAGGTGGTAATGGATCTTCTAAAAACATTGCCCCTGGAAGAACGCAGTCTGTGGCCTGAGAAGTTGCCCGATCTGGTGGACCTATACAACCACATCCCGGTAGGTTCCACCAACTGTACCCCGGCTTACCTAATGAGGGCGAGACCTGGTAAGTTACCTGTTGACCTGGAAATGGGAGTCCTGACACCTGAGGACACTTCACCAGAAACAGACTGGGACACAGAGAGGCAGCAGCAGTACCGGAGAGTACAAGAGAGCGTGGAGCGAAGTCTCTGTCAGGCTAGGGAAAGACAAGAGAAGACTTACAACCAGTATGCTCCCGCTGTTCCCCTGGTACCCGGAGAGCAGGTCTTGAAGAGGAAAAGACGGCTCCACAAGTTGGATGACCAGTGGGAGAAGGACCCGTACACCGTACTGCCCTCAAGCCACGAGAACCCGAAGGTCTGTACCATCAGTAAAGACGGAGGGGAAACCACAGCCATTGTATCCCGGGACCACCTGAAGAAGTGTCCCGAACAACTGAGGAACCCTGAAGAAGAACAAGAAGACCATCGACCCGTAGAGGAAAGGGAAGATATGGTTAGTACCGTGCTCGGGGACTTCCCTCGGTCTTGGACTCAAGTCAATGGTGCAGTTGTGGTACCCGTACTCACCTTCCTCCAACCATCATCCCAAGAACCTACGGAGCAACGGGTAGAACTGGAAGAACAGCCGGTCCAGGAGGCAGAAGACTCCACACGAGTAGAACAGGAGAATCAACCCTCTGCTTATAGTGAGCCTGCCGTACCCCTAGTGAGACAAAGAGCCGGTAGACAGCTGCCCAGTTTACCCTTGACAGCTCCTACACCCTGTAGTTCAGGGCCAGACAGTCAGCTCCGTAGGTCCACTAGGGCCACTAGAGGCCAGTTACCCGCACGCTGGAGAATTTGAAGTGTAAAAATAGTTTTATTTATGTTTATCTGTGTATTGTTGCTTGTGTATAATTTTGTGTTTCCAGTTGTTTTTAGGAAACCTTGGTGGATTTACCGGGAATCCTTGTATATAGTTGGAGCGTAACCCAGGATGGACTAGAGACTGTTAAGGACTCGGGGTAGGACAGACCCCTACCTGGTTACGTCTCCCTGTGTTGGTGAAATGGACACCTTTGCTTTTCTTCAAAGACTGCATCGGTTGCGGACACGCCGTAACCATCTTATGTGTTTTTCTTATAGTATTGTTATTGTTATACTTTGTTATGTTTTTCTAAATGTGTTTAGTCCCGGAGTACTAAATTTCACTAGGGGGGAATGTGGCACCCCAGGGGTCTGGTTTTCCACAGTAATGTAATGTTATGTCTGAGAGCAGGTGGGAGGTCCTTTGGTCAGGGATCCTGTGCATGCCACACCTCCTGCCCAGTCTTGGGAGGGGAAGAACTTCCCCTGTATAAACCCGGGGCTGAGGCAGGGAGAGTCAGACAAGGAGAGTGGAGACAAGAAGCAGCATAGGAAACAGCAGAGTTACAAGGAGTCAGGGGCTGGCAGCTGCAGAGCTCGCCCTGACTAAGAAGATTCTTTACCGGACCCGGAGTCCGAGGCTGTGGGGACTAACTCCTACCCAGCAGCAGAATCCGTCAGGCAGGGGATTTCAGGTCCTCTGGCCCAGAAGCCCGAAGGCACGGTCACACGCGTGGGACCAGCACCGCCATCGTGGAGCGGAAGCCATTAGAAGGCCCCGAGTCACCGGCCATACGGGTGAGCACCACACGGTACACTCAGGGACGTGGGCTACTTACATCAGCTTCTAGCAAGGTAGCCAGAAGAGTACAGTCAGTTTGGGAGGCCTACAACTACGCCTGGCCAGGGGAGATCCCATCTGCTCAAAGACTGACCAGGCCCCGTTTGCTAGCAAGTACTCCGGGAGGGTCTGTCGTTGTTACCAGTAAAGACCCTGAACTACACCGTACCGTCTCTGAGTGGTTCCTGCTACCCCCATCATCCACGTCGGCTGCCCTGAGGCCATACCCCTCCCGTTGGGGGTTATACTATCACGCTGCACAATCCTACCACCGGCCTCAGCGGTCTGCCCTGCAGCAGCAGCTTCCTGGCTGCACTCAACGGGTGGCGTAGTCATCAACTATTTACTACTAATAGACTGCCGTCTAGTTTGACTCCCTGGGCACGGACCGGGTCACCGCCACGAGACTACAACCCTCCACTGATCCGGCTCCGGGTAGGCTCCCGCGTGCGCAACGCAGCGCGACACAGGCCCAGGGGCGCGTCATAAACAGCTCTGCAGACTCAACCATCTGTTCTACCTCATACTCAGACGGGCAGCTGGAGATTTGGGAGCTGTGAGGAAGCAAGTGCGATTTGGGTGACACCTTTGAGGACTGGAGTATTTGTGATGTTGAAGTTGATGTGGAGGAGAGCCCACTTAAAGGAGCACTTGATATCCGTTGAAGCACCTGCTGTTTTTGTGCCTCATCTGGAATTTGTAGCGATTGGCGTGGCCGTAAGAAAGGGATCTTATCACATTGTCCGCTAAAAGAAGTAGACATTTTAGTTTGGCTGGAAGATGGTCTTTCTTCTGCAGATGTTACTGTTGCTTTAACACCTACCCCACGGACACAACCTTTTTTCCCCTTCCCAACACGCCTATTCCCCTTTCCACCAGCAGCAGGCCTTTTTCCACTCATTTTGGTGGTTAACTAATTCACAACTCTGGAGTTGTTTGCACAAAAAAACAATGGATGGTAACCGAGCAGAGCTGAGTGGCCAAACTGTGGTATTAGGCCAAAACTATTGGCTGGGTTAGATGCAGAAAAAAATTATTTTGAATTTGCAACCTGATGGAGGTCAGTATAGATGGACTAATACAACAAGTCCCACACACAGCTAGAAGCCCAAATATTTTTTCAGAGGTACTGTAGATGCAGATAAAAATTAGTTTTAATTTGCAACCTGATGGAGGTCAGTATAGATGGACTAATAGAGAAAGTCCGACACACTACTAGAAGGCCAAATATTTTTTCAGAGGTAGATGCAGAAAAAAATATATTCAGTTTGCAACCTTATGGAGGTCAGTATAGATGGACTAATAGAACAAGTCCCACACACTGCTAGAAGCCCAAATATTTTTTCAGAGGTACTGTAGATGCAGATAAAAATTAGTTTTAATTTGCAACCTGATGGAGGTCAGTATAGATGGACTAATAGAGAAAGTCCGACACACTACTAGAAGGCCAAATATTTTTTCAGAGGTAGATGCAGAAAAAAATATATTCAGTTTGCAACCTGATGGAGGTCAGTATAGATGGACTAATAGAACAAGTCCCACACACTGCTAGAAGCCCAAATATTTTTTCAGAGGTACTGTAGATGCAGATAAAAATTAGTTTTAATTTGCAACCTGATGGAGGTCAGTATAGATGGACTAATAGAGAAAGTCCGACACACTACTAGAAGGCCAAATATTTTTTCAGAGGTAGATGCAGAAAAAAATATATTCAGTTTGCAACCTGATGGAGGTCAGTATAGATGGACTAATAGAACAAGTCCCACACACTGCTAGAAGCCCAAATATTTTTTCAGAGGTACTGTAGATGCAGATAAAAATTAGTTTTAATTTTCAACCTGATGGAGGTCAGTATAGATGGACTAATAGAGAAAGTCCGACACACTACTAGAAGGCCAAATATTTTTTCAGAGGTAGATGCAGAAAAAAATATATTCAGTTTGCAACCTGATGGAGGTCAGTATAGATGGACTAATAGAACAAGTCCCACACACTGCTAGAAGCCCAAATATTTTTTCAGAGGTACTGTAGATGCAGATAAAAATTAGTTTTAATTTGCAACCTGATGGAGGTCAGTATAGATGGACTAATAGAGAAAGTCCGACACACTACTAGAAGGCCAAATATTTTTTCAGAGGTAGATGCAGAAAAAAATATATTCAGTTTGCAACCTGATGGAGGTCAGTATAGATGGATTAATAGAACAAGACCCACACACAGCTAGAAGCCCAATATTTTTTCAGAGGTAGATGCAGAAAAAAATATATTCAGTTTGCAACCTGATGGAGGTCAGTATAGATGGACTAATAGAACAAGTCCCACACACTGCTAGAAGCCCAAATATTTTTTCAGAGGTACTGTAGATGCAGATAAAAATTAGTTTTAATTTGCAACCTGATGGAGGTCAGTATAGATGGACTAATAGAGAAAGTCCGACACACTACTAGAAGGCCAAATATTTTTTCAGAGGTAGATGCAGAAAAAAATATATTCAGTTTGCAACCTGATGGAGGTCAGTATAGATGGACTAATAGAACAAGTCCCACACACTGCTAGAAGCCCAAATATTTTTCAGAGGTACTGTAGATGCAGATAAAAATTAGTTTTAATTTGCAACCTGATGGAGGTCAGTATAGATGGACTAATAGAGAAAGTCCGACACACTACTAGAAGGCCAAATATTTTTTCAGAGGTAGATGCAGAAAAAAATATATTCAGTTTGCAACCTGATGGAGGTCAGTATAGATGGATTAATAGAACAAGACCCACACACAGCTAGAAGCCCAATATTTTTTCAGAGGTAGATGCAGAAAAAAATATAATCAGTTTGCAACCTGATGGAGGTCAGTATAGATGGACTAATAGAACAAGTCCCACACACTGCTAGAAGCCCAAATATTTTTTCAGAGGTACTGTAGATGCAGATAAAAATTAGTTTTAATTTGCAACCTGATGGAGGTCAGTATAGATGGACTAATAGAGAAAGTCCGACACACTACTAGAAGGCCAAATATTTTTTCAGAGGTAGATGCAGAAAAAAATATATTCAGTTTGCAACCTGATGGAGGTCAGTATAGATGGATTAATAGAACAAGACCCACACACAGCTAGAAGCCCAATATTTTTTCAGAGGTAGATGCAGAAAAAAATATATTCAGTTTGCAACCTGATGGAGGTCAGTATAGATGGACTAATAGAACAAGTCCCACACACTGCTAGAAGCCCAAATATTTTTTCAGAGGTACTGTAGATGCAGATAAAAATTAGTTTTAATTTGCAACCTGATGGAGGTCAGTATAGATGGACTAATAGAGAAAGTCCGACACACTACTAGAAGGCCAAATATTTTTTCAGAGGTAGATGTAGAAAAAAATATATTCAGTTTGCAACCTGATGGAGGTCAGTATAGATGGACTAATAGAACAAGTCCCACACACTGCTAGAAGCCCAAATATTTTTTCAGAGGTACTGTAGATGCAGATAAAAATTATTTTTAATTTGCAACCTGATGGAGGTCAGTATAGATGGACTAATAGAGAAAGTCCGACACACTACTAGAAGGCCAAATATTTTTTCAGAGGTAGATGCAGAAAAAAATATATTCAGTTTGCAACCTGATGGAGGTCAGTATAGATGGACTAATACAACAAGTCCCGCACACAGCTAGAAGCCCAAATATTTTTTCAGAGGTACTGTAGATGCAGATAAAAATTATTTTTAATTTGCAACCTGATGGAGGTCAGTATAGATGGACTAATAGAGAAAGTCCGACACACTACTAGAAGGCCAAATATTTTTTCAGAGGTAGATGCAGAAAAAAATATATTCAGTTTGCAACCTGATGGAGGTCAGTATAGATGGACTAATACAACAAGTCCCACACACAGCTAGAAGCCCAAATATTTTTTCAGAGGTACTGTAGATGCAGATAAAAATTAGTTTTAATTTGCAACCTGATGGAGGTCAGTATAGATGGACTAATAGAGAAAGTCCGACACACTACTAGAAGGCCAAATATTTTTTCAGAGCTAGATGCAGAAAAAAATTATATTCAGTTTGCAACCTGATGGAGGTCAGTATAGATGGATTAATAGAACAAGACCCACACACAGCTAGAAGCCCAATATTTTTTCAGAGGTAGATGCAGAAAAAAATATATTCAGTTTGCAACCTGATGGAGGTCAGTATAGATGGACTAATACAACAAGTCCCGCACACAGCTAGAAGCCCAAATATTTTTTCAGAGGTACTGTAGATGCAGATAAAAATTATTTTTAATTTGCAACCTGATGGAGGTCAGTATAGATGGACTAATAGAGAAAGTCCGACACACTACTAGAAGGCCAAATATTTTTTCAGAGGTAGATGCAGAAAAAAATATATTCAGTTTGCAACCTGATGGAGGTCAGTATAGATGGACTAATACAGCAAGTCCCACACACAGCTAGAAGCCCAAATATTTTTTCAGAGGTACTGTAGATGCAGATAAAAATTAGTTTTAATTTGCAACCTGATGGAGGTCAGTATAGATGGACTAATAGAGAAAGTCCGACACACTACTAGAAGGCCAAATATTTTTTCAGAGGTAGATGCAGAAAAAAATATATTCAGTTTGCAACCTGATGGAGGTCAGTATAGATGGACTAATAGAACAAGTCCCACACACTGCTAGAAGCCCAAATATTTTTTCAGAGGTACTGTAGATGCAGATAAAAATTAGTTTTAATTTTCAACCTGATGGAGGTCAGTATAGATGGACTAATAGAGAAAGTCCGACACACTACTAGAAGGCCAAATATTTTTTCAGAGGTAGATGCAGAAAAAAATATATTCAGTTTGCAACCTGATGGAGGTCAGTATAGATGGACTAATAGAACAAGTCCCACACACTGCTAGAAGCCCAAATATTTTTTCAGAGGTACTGTAGATGCAGATAAAAATTAGTTTTAATTTTCAACCTGATGGAGATCAGTATAGATGGACTAATAGAGAAAGTCCGACACACTACTAGAAGGCCAAATATTTTTTCAGAGGTAGATGCAGAAAAAAATATATTCAGTTTGCAACCTGATGGAGGTCAGTATAGATGGACTAATAGAACAAGTCCCAGACACTGCTAGAAGCCCAAATATTTTTTCAGAGGTACTGTAGATGCAGATAAAAATTAGTTTTAATTTGCAACCTGATGGAGGTCAGTATAGATGGACTAATAGAGAAAGTCCGACACACTACTAGAAGGCCAAATATTTTTTCAGAGGTAGATGCAGAAAAAAATATATTCAGTTTGCAACCTGATGGAGGTCAGTATAGATGGATTAATAGAACAAGACCCACACACAGCTAGAAGCCCAATATTTTTTCAGAGGTAGATGCAGAAAAAAATATATTCAGTTTGCAACCTGATGGAGGTCAGTATAGATGGACTAATAGAACAAGTCCCACACACTGCTAGAAGCCCAAATATTTTTTCAGAGGTACTGTAGATGCAGATAAAAATTAGTTTTAATTTGCAACCTGAAGGAGGTCAGTATAGATGGACTAATAGAGAAAGTCCGACACACTACTAGAAGGCCAAATATTTTTTCAGAGGTAGATGCAGAAAAAAATATATTCAGTTTGCAACCTGATGGAGGTCAGTATAGATGGACTAATAGAACAAGTCCCACACACTGCTAGAAGCCCAAATATTTTTTCAGAGGTACTGTAGATGCAGATAAAAATTAGTTTTAATTTGCAACCTGATGGAGGTCAGTATAGATGGACTAATAGAGAAAGTCCGACACACTACTAGAAGGCCAAATATTTTTTCAGAGATAGATGCAGAAAAAAATATATTCAGTTTGCAACCTGATGGAGGTCAGTATAGATGGATTAATAGAACAAGACCCACACACAGCTAGAAGCCCAATATTTTTTCAGAGGTAGATGCAGAAAAAAATATATTCAGTTTGCAACCTGGTGGAGGTCAGTATAGATGGACTAATAGAACAAGTCCCACACACTGCTAGAAGCCCAAATATTTTTTCAGAGGTACTGTAGATGCAGATAAAAATTAGTTTTAATTTGCAACCTGATGGAGGTCAGTATAGATGGACTAATAGAGAAAGTCCGACACACTACTAGAAGGCCAAATATTTTTTCAGAGGTAGATGTAGAAAAAAATATATTCAGTTTGCAACCTGATGGAGGTCAGTATAGATGGACTAATAGAACAAGTCCCACACACTGCTAGAAGCCCAAATATTTTTTCAGAGGTACTGTAGATGCAGATAAAAATTATTTTTAATTTGCAACCTGATGGAGGTCAGTATAGATGGACTAATAGAGAAAGTCCGACACACTACTAGAAGGCCAAATATTTTTTCAGAGGTAGATGCAGAAAAAAATATATTCAGTTTGCAACCTGATGGAGGTCAGTATAGATGGATTAATAGAACAAGACCCACACACAGCTAGAAGCCCAATATTTTTTCAGAGGTAGATGCAGAAAAAAATATAATCAGTTTGCAACCTGATGGAGGTCAGTATAGATGGACTAATAGAACAAGTCCCACACACTGCTAGAAGCCCAAATATTTTTTCAGAGGTACTGTAGATGCAGATAAAAATTAGTTTTAATTTGCAACCTGATGGAGGTCAGTATAGATGGACTAATAGAGAAAGTCCGACACACTACTAGAAGGCCAAATATTTTTTCAGAGGTAGATGCAGAAAAAAATATATTCAGTTTGCAACCTGATGGAGGTCAGTATAGATGGATTAATAGAACAAGACCCACACACAGCTAGAAGCCCAATATTTTTTCAGAGGTAGATGCAGAAAAAAATATATTCAGTTTGCAACCTGATGGAGGTCAGTATAGATGGACTAATAGAACAAGTCCCACACACTGCTAGAAGCCCAAATATTTTTTCAGAGGTACTGTAGATGCAGATAAAAATTAGTTTTAATTTGCAACCTGATGGAGGTCAGTATAGATGGACTAATAGAGAAAGTCCGACACACTACTAGAAGGCCAAATATTTTTTCAGAGGTAGATGTAGAAAAAAATATATTCAGTTTGCAACCTGATGGAGGTCAGTATAGATGGACTAATAGAACAAGTCCCACACACTGCTAGAAGCCCAAATATTTTTTCAGAGGTACTGTAGATGCAGATAAAAATTATTTTTAATTTGCAACCTGATGGAGGTCAGTATAGATGGACTAATAGAGAAAGTCCGACACACTACTAGAAGGCCAAATATTTTTTCAGAGGTAGATGCAGAAAAAAATATATTCAGTTTGCAACCTGATGGAGGTCAGTATAGATGGACTAATACAACAAGTCCCGCACACAGCTAGAAGCCCAAATATTTTTTCAGAGGTACTGTAGATGCAGATAAAAATTATTTTTAATTTGCAACCTGATGGAGGTCAGTATAGATGGACTAATAGAGAAAGTCCGACACACTACTAGAAGGCCAAATATTTTTTCAGAGGTAGATGCAGAAAAAAATATATTCAGTTTGCAACCTGATGGAGGTCAGTATAGATGGACTAATACAACAAGTCCCACACACAGCTAGAAGCCCAAATATTTTTTCAGAGGTACTGTAGATGCAGATAAAAATTAGTTTTAATTTGCAACCTGATGGAGGTCAGTATAGATGGACTAATAGAGAAAGTCCGACACACTACTAGAAGGCCAAATATTTTTTCAGAGCTAGATGCAGAAAAAAATTATATTCAGTTTGCAACCTGATGGAGGTCAGTATAGATGGATTAATAGAACAAGACCCACACACAGCTAGAAGCCCAATATTTTTTCAGAGGTAGATGCAGAAAAAAATATATTCAGTTTGCAACCTGATGGAGGTCAGTATAGATGGACTAATACAACAAGTCCCGCACACAGCTAGAAGCCCAAATATTTTTTCAGAGGTACTGTAGATGCAGATAAAAATTATTTTTAATTTGCAACCTGATGGAGGTCAGTATAGATGGACTAATAGAGAAAGTCCGACACACTACTAGAAGGCCAAATATTTTTTCAGAGGTAGATGCAGAAAAAAATATATTCAGTTTGCAACCTGATGGAGGTCAGTATAGATGGACTAATACAGCAAGTCCCACACACAGCTAGAAGCCCAAATATTTTTTCAGAGGTACTGTAGATGCAGATAAAAATTAGTTTTAATTTGCAACCTGATGGAGGTCAGTATAGATGGACTAATAGAGAAAGTCCGACACACTACTAGAAGGCCAAATATTTTTTCAGAGGTAGATGCAGAAAAAAATATATTCAGTTTGCAACCTGATGGAGGTCAGTATAGATGGACTAATAGAACAAGTCCCACACACTGCTAGAAGCCCAAATATTTTTTCAGAGGTACTGTAGATGCAGATAAAAATTAGTTTTAATTTTCAACCTGATGGAGGTCAGTATAGATGGACTAATAGAGAAAGTCCGACACACTACTAGAAGGCCAAATATTTTTTCAGAGGTAGATGCAGAAAAAAATATATTCAGTTTGCAACCTGATGGAGGTCAGTATAGATGGACTAATAGAACAAGTCCCACACACTGCTAGAAGCCCAAATATTTTTTCAGAGGTACTGTAGATGCAGATAAAAATTAGTTTTAATTTTCAACCTGATGGAGATCAGTATAGATGGACTAATAGAGAAAGTCCGACACACTACTAGAAGGCCAAATATTTTTTCAGAGGTAGATGCAGAAAAAAATATATTCAGTTTGCAACCTGATGGAGGTCAGTATAGATGGACTAATAGAACAAGTCCCAGACACTGCTAGAAGCCCAAATATTTTTTCAGAGGTACTGTAGATGCAGATAAAAATTAGTTTTAATTTGCAACCTGATGGAGGTCAGTATAGATGGACTAATAGAGAAAGTCCGACACACTACTAGAAGGCCAAATATTTTTTCAGAGGTAGATGCAGAAAAAAATATATTCAGTTTGCAACCTGATGGAGGTCAGTATAGATGGATTAATAGAACAAGACCCACACACAGCTAGAAGCCCAATATTTTTTCAGAGGTAGATGCAGAAAAAAATATATTCAGTTTGCAACCTGATGGAGGTCAGTATAGATGGACTAATAGAACAAGTCCCACACACTGCTAGAAGCCCAAATATTTTTTCAGAGGTACTGTAGATGCAGATAAAAATTAGTTTTAATTTGCAACCTGAAGGAGGTCAGTATAGATGGACTAATAGAGAAAGTCCGACACACTACTAGAAGGCCAAATATTTTTTCAGAGGTAGATGCAGAAAAAAATATATTCAGTTTGCAACCTGATGGAGGTCAGTATAGATGGACTAATAGAACAAGTCCCACACACTGCTAGAAGCCCAAATATTTTTTCAGAGGTACTGTAGATGCAGATAAAAATTAGTTTTAATTTGCAACCTGATGGAGGTCAGTATAGATGGACTAATAGAGAAAGTCCGACACACTACTAGAAGGCCAAATATTTTTTCAGAGATAGATGCAGAAAAAAATATATTCAGTTTGCAACCTGATGGAGGTCAGTATAGATGGATTAATAGAACAAGACCCACACACAGCTAGAAGCCCAATATTTTTTCAGAGGTAGATGCAGAAAAAAATATATTCAGTTTGCAACCTGGTGGAGGTCAGTATAGATGGACTAATAGAACAAGTCCCACACACTGCTAGAAGCCCAAATATTTTTTCAGAGGTACTGTAGATGCAGATAAAAATTAGTTTTAATTTGCAACCTGATGGAGGTCAGTATAGATGGACTAATAGAGAAAGTCTGACACACTACTAGAAGGCCAAATATTTTTTCAGAGGTAGATGCAGAAAAAAATATATTCAGTTTGCAACCTGATGGAGGTCAGTATAGATGGACTAATAGAACAAGTCCCACACACTGCTAGAAGCCCAAATATTTTTTCAGAGGTACTGTAGATGCAGATAAAAATTAGTTTTAATTTGCAACCTGATGGAGGTCAGTATAGATGGACTAATAGAGAAAGTCCGACACACTACTAGAAGGCCAAATATTTTTTCAGAGGTAGATGCAGAAAAAAATATATTCAGTTTGCAACCTGATGGAGGTCAGTATAGATGGATTAATAGAACAAGACCCACACACCGCTAGAAGCCCAATATTTTTTCAGAGGTAGATGCAGAAAAAAATATATTCAGTTTGCAACCTGATGGAGGTCAGTATAGATGGACTAATAGAACAAGTCCCACACACTGCTAGAAGCCCAAATATTTTTTCAGAGGTACTGTAGATGCAGATAAAAATTAGTTTTAATTTGCAACCTGATGGAGGTCAGTATAGATGGACTAATAGAGAAAGTCCGACACACTACTAGAAGGCCAAATATTTTTTCAGAGGTAGATGCAGAAAAAAATATATTCAGTTTGCAACCTGATGGAGGTCAGTATAGATGGACTAATAGAACAAGTCCCACACACTGCTAGAAGCCCAAATATTTTTTCAGAGGTATTGTAGATGCAGATAAAAATTAGTTTTAATTTGCAACCTGATGGAGGTCAGTATAGATGGACTAATAGAGAAAGTCCGACACACTACTAGAAGGCCAAATATTTTTTCAGAGGTAGATGCAGAAAAAAATATATTCAGTTTGCAACCTGATGGAGGTCAGTATAGATGGACTAATACAACAAGTCCCGCACACAGCTAGAAGCCCAAATATTTTTTCAGAGGTACTGTAGATGCAGATAAAAATTATTTTTAATTTGCAACCTGATGGAGGTCAGTATAGATGGACTAATAGAGAAAGTCCGACACACTACTAGAAGGCCAAATATTTTTTCAGAGGTAGATGCAGAAAAAATATATTCAGTTTGCAACCTGATGGAGGTCAGTATAGATGGACTAATACAACAAGTCCCACACACAGCTAGAAGCCCAAATATTTTTTCAGAGGTACTGTAGATGCAGATAAAAATTAGTTTTAATTTGCAACCTGATGGAGGTCAGTATAGATGGACTAATAGAGAAAGTCCGACACACTACTAGAAGGCCAAATATTTTTTCAGAGCTAGATGCAGAAAAAAATTATATTCAGTTTGCAACCTGATGGAGGTCAGTATAGATGGATTAATAGAACAAGACCCACACACAGCTAGAAGCCCAATATTTTTTCAGAGGTAGATGCAGAAAAAAATATATTCAGTTTGCAACCTAATGGAGGTCAGTATAGATGGACTAATAGAACAAGTCCCACACACTGCTAGAAGCCCAAATATTTTTTCAGAGGTACTGTAGATGCAGATAAAAATTAGTTTTAATTTGCAACCTGATGGAGGTCAGTATAGATGGACTAATAGAATGATGCTATGCCCAAAAGATTTTACTTCACTAGGTGCAGTAAAAAAATTGGTATTCTATACACAGGTGGTATATCTTGCAACACAGATAGGCTACTCCACTGACTAACACACTCTGCAATAGGCCAAAAAGGATTAGCTTTGCTAGATTCAGCCAAATGCTGTGAAAAAAACTTGCACAGCACTGGCACAGACCTGCCTGGCAAAAACTGATAGGAACTCATGTAACCTAGTCCTGAAAAGGACTCCAATTACAATTAGTCTTTACTCCCACAACCTATCTATTTAAGAGCACAGACCTCCCTGATAAAAGTCGTAGGAAATGCTGTAACCTAGTCCTTAAAAGGACTGCAATCACAACTATTCCCTACTCCCAAGCTATCTGTATATTTGTGCGAAAATTGGCTTGAAATTAACAAGGTATAGCGCACACAGCAACAGCGGTGCCGTCTAACACGCAGCTGCAGCAGTGAGAAAATGGTGGCGACGGGGAAAATGGCTTGGTCTTATAGGGCAAGGACATGTGACATACACTGCCAATGACACATGCCCTTGCTTGTGTGAAAAAAAGCACTTCGCTCCGTGTGTGCGCTGCTGATAGGCTGACAGATTGCACCTCCCCACTGTAAATGCGGGAAAGAGAAAAAAAAATGGAGATCTTCATTGTTCCTGCAGAGATCCATCCCCTGCCCCTCCCCCCACCCCGCTGTACACTCAAACTGCGTATTAACATTAATTTTCATCATTACTGAGAAAAAATCCAGTTATGATTTTGGTGCACGAACAGTTATCGAACATAACCTCGAACAGCCGAATTTTTCTCAAATTGTTCGTGTTCGCCAAACGGCTCGAACACCGCCCAAAACAGCTCGAATTTGAGATTGGCGAACAGTTCGAGTAGAACAACGCTCATCTCTAATGACGACCTCTCCGAGCGGTCCTAGACACTGGAGTTTCACGACCTCACTGGGCAGGAACGGATCAGATGCTCTTTACTGCCACAGTAGAAGCAATTCCCTTCTGCTCGGCGCATCTCTAGGCGAGACTTGACCATCTTGGTTTGGTCAATTTGCATAGGCTCAGGCGAACATGCCTGGGGAATTGCTTGGTTGTGAGGCTGGGCATTGGAATACAGGAGCGAGATGCGGAAATCTTCTCTCTCGGGTAGTCTCCTTAGCACGTTCCAGAAAACGGATGTTAATCCGGGTAGCTAATAACACCAGGTCGTCCAGGGTGGAAGAGATGTCACGACCGGCTAGCTTATCCTTGATCCATCCGGAAAGACCTTCCCAGAAGGTGGACACCAGGGCCTTCTTTGTCCCAGGCAAGCTCAGATGCGAGGGTTCGGAAACGTATGGCATACTGGCCCACGGTGAGACTCCCTTGGCGGAGATGGAGAAGTGAGGAGGCAGTAGAAGATTTTTGTCCAGGCTCATCGAAGACCTTCCGGAAGGCAGCGAGGAAAGTCAGAAGATCGGACACCAGGGGATCCCCTCTTTCCCACAGAGGGGTTAGCCATACCAATGCCTCCCCGTTGAGGTGAGACATGATGAATGCCACCTTGGCCCAGTCAGAGGTGAACAGGTGTGCCAGGAGTTCAAAGTGCAGCGTGCACTGATTTAAGAAGCCCCGACATAAGACGAGGTCACCACCAAAACGTTGAGGCGCCGAGAGCCGGAGTCCAGAGTCTGGTGCTACAGCGCCACTGGGTTGAGGTGCCGCCAGAGCGGGTGCCGCTCGGCAAGAGACGGACACAGACGGGGTGGACAGCGTGTCCAGGCGGGAGTTGACAGTCCGCAGATAGGACAGGATAGTCTCCTGTTGGGATCTTTGACGTGGTGAGACTTCCTGGTACAGATCAGAGAGCGAAGGAGCCTGGGGACCACCGGGATCCCTGGCCTGTGCAAACTGTTACGGGTCCAGGTGGTGGAACCTCTGTGCTTCGGTGTAAGGAGGGACCACAGGGGCGTGACTAAGTGCCTATGTAGCACCCTGAGGATTCGGCTGCTACAGGGGTATTGCACCTCAAGCCAGAGGTGTGGTATTCCACTCCCGGGTAAGGATGGAGTGTGGAACTGAGCTCAGTAGGCTGCATGCACTACACACATCCCATTTCCGGGGGACAGATCAATGGTACTCCCACTAGAGAAATGTGCAGGTTCGACAGTGTCTGTCCCTGGCTGGAGTGGGAGGGGGGTGGAACATCCCAGTAGTGTAGGGGCAGATAGGGTGAGCAGTCTGGGTAATGCTAGGCGCTCATTGGGTGCTGGTCACCTGAGCTCACACATAGAGGGAGTATATAAGGTGGGAACCATCTTAGATCAGGGTCAGTCAGTCTGTGAGACGTCAGTCTTTGTAGAGGAAGAGAGCAGAGGAGAAGAGCAGCTCCAAGGCCAAGAGAGAGAGAGAGGAGAAAGAAGGACCCAGAGGGGGAGAAGAGGGAACCCCAAGAGCCCAAATACAACCAGAAGGGTGAAGGGTTGGCACAAGGGTACCGGATCCCAAGCTGGTGGAGGGCACTAATCCTCAGCCAGAGACCGGAGGTCGTGGGCAGGATCTGCCACGACCCCCCACTAAATCCACCCGGAAGGCAAACCAAGAATAGGGTCAGGGAACCGAGAGACAAGGGTTTTACCAACAAGAGGCCCGAGGGAGCCGGACATAGGTGGATCCCTGGTGGGGTAGGCCAGAGGAAAGGACAAGTCAGAAAGGGAGCTCAGGACCACGCTCCAGAATCACCTGGGGGTTGGCCGTGTCCAGGACCTGGTGGACGCAGCACGGCTCGGGCGGTCACTCAAGGCCAGAGTGACCACAAGAACAGCAGTAAGTAAAAACCCTGAACTGCACAGCCCGGCTCTGAGTCTCATTACCATCCTCACTGCACCACCACAACCACCATCCTCTACACCTGACCCCCTGAGGCTACACCCCTCCCGTTGGGGGTTATACTACCAGAAGCTGCACACACACCACCAGCCTCAGCGGACCCTGCTGCAGCGGCGGCCGTATTGACCGCAAATCAACGGGTGGCGTAGTCGACACTAAAGAACATCCAGCAACATCTGTAGGACTGCCACACACTGAGCTTGACACCCTGGGCACGGATCGGGTCACCGCCACTCGGAGACTACAACCCCCATCTGATCCGGCTCCGGGTATCCCCCAAACAACACTGGCCCAGGGGGCGCGTCAACTTTGGCGTAGTCGGCAGGATAAAGTGCCCGCAACAGCTGGGTACTGCGTGCCTGAAGAAAAGTTCACCGTTACCTTAAAAAGAAGTCTCCCGCCGGTTCCGGAGGGTCCCCGCCAACGGACCCCATCACAGGTCGTTTCCCGCCGGTTGTCCGCCATTTGCAGCTTTTTCCCGCCATCCATGGAGTTTCCCGCCACTGGGAGACGATTCCCGCCATTTCCAAAGATTTCCCGCCTTGGAAGAGCGGACGCCATTATGGGCGTGCCAGAGGGTGGCAAGAAGCCACCTCCCATCGTGGGCCAGGTCGAAGAATGGCGCCAAAAGCGGAAACCGCGCCCACCAACAGAGACTGTGATGCTGGAAGTGTCCATCAGCGTGAAAGAACTGCCCCTGGAACTGACAATCACAAAGTTGCCCCGGGACCACCCTCAATGTGGGCGGAGACAGAACAAAAGAGCAAAGATGGGTGCCGCCTGGAGCAGTCTGGAGAGAGCGCACCCGGAGACAAGAAGCATGGAGAGAACACACCCGGAGATGGAGGGAGAGACAGGCAGCACCGACCCAGTGGTCAGGAGCCTGCTACAAGCCACAACCCCACTAGGCCTAGTGGAGATCCTAGCACAGCTCCCCCGAGACCGGGAGTGTGCACAGACCGCGCTGGAGGGCCTCGCACGGAGGATGGCCCAGGTGCAGCGAGAGACGTTGGCGGAGTGGAGCCGAGAGATGGCCCAGCAGACCGAAACCCGTCAGCGGAGCACGCCACCCGAGATGAGGAGACAGACCGCCTCTGAGGATGGTGCAGGAGGACTCAAGGCCGGAGACGGCGCCGAGAAGGGGGCCGAACGAACGGAGGCAGGTAAAGGGGACGTCTCTACCCCGAGCCGGGAAACCGCGTACCTGCCCCAGCTCCCCGTCGCAGAGCCCGAAATTCCCCCTGCCGTGCCTGACGCTGCATCGTCACCGCCGCAGACTAGGCCTCAATCGGAAACCGCGGCCGCGACCCCTGTGACGTCACGCGCTTCGACCCTGAGCGCGGCAAAGCAGGAAATACCATCGGCCTGGTCGCAAGGCCTAGTACCCCCGGGCGCCGCAATTCCAACAGCGCCCCCTACCTCCGCGGAGCCACCGGCCTGGTCGCAGGGCCGAGTAACCCCGGGCACCGCCGTCCTTACGGTGCCCTTTACCTTTAAGGTGCCCCAAGCCTGGTCGCAAGGCCTGGTCAACCCAGGCGCCGCTACCTCCACTGCGCCCATAACATCTAGAGTGCCGCACCTGGGCGAAGATCTATTTGCCCAGCACACGTGCCCGGATGGCCAGCCCTTTGTATGGCCCCAGGAGTACTACCAACTGGAACTCCAAAGAGCAAGGCCCCTGTGTGAGCCCCTGATTCCGGCTCCGAAGCCCGCTAGGAGGACCCAGCCCCCGCTAGAGGAGGCACAGTTTGAGTGGGACCCCACCGGAGAAGACCTCATGGGGTTCACTCAGGAGACTCGGGCGGCCGCAGCGGAGTGCTGCCGCCAGCAGCTCGAGGTCTTCGAAAGGGAGCGGAGAGAGAGGCGGGTCCGGGAACAGCAAGCGCAGATAAGGAGCGCGGAGCAGAAGAGCCGGACCAGGAGAGAACCCCGTGCAGCGCATGGTCCCCGTACCACCGGGACTGTGATTAAGTTCAACCTGCAGCATGGGTGGGGCTTCATTAAAGACCATCATACCCCCGGCGACGTCTTTGTAACCCGCAGAGACGTAGAGAGCCATCTGCCGGAGGGACACAGAGGTCGTGACCTGTACGTAGGGGACGAGGTCACGTACACCCGGCACAAGTGTGCCAAAGGACCCTACGCCCTCCATGTGCATCGCCTGACGGAGGAGGAGCTGCGGTGTGAGGAGGAGCAAGAGGACCCGGACGGGTCTGAAACCAACCAAGAAGAAAAAGCAGGAGGACGCCGTCATTGAAGTACGGTAGAGAGAGACTGTAAATAGTTGCCCGTAGGGGTACCAGAACTGTTGCTGCTTTAAATATGTTCCCCGTTGGAACAAAGTGTGAACTGTTACCCGTGTCTCCCTATTCCATTACCTGGCCGAGGACTGAGAGCGGCCACTTTCCATTGTATATAGTTGCGCTTTCTAAGGCGCCCCCTACTGGTTTTATAGGAAACCATTTATCTACAAGAGAGACTGTCGCACTTTACCCGGTCACAAGTTGCACCGTGGCCGGAGGAACAAGAATGTTATTTATGAAAAGTTTTATAGTTGATAATATATATTATGTTTTATATGTTGATGTTATTATGAAAAAAAAAAAAAATTTGTAAGTTTTTGGATGTTTATTATCTTACAGCCCGAGGACGTGCTGTGGTTTACCAGGGGGGAATGTAGCACCCTGAGGATTCGGCTGCTACAGGGGTATTGCACCTCAAGCCAGAGGTGTGGTATTCCACTCCCGGGTAAGGATGGAGTGTGGAACTGAGCTCAGTAGGCTGCATGCACTACACACATCCCATTTCCGGGGGACAGATCAATGGTACTCCCACTAGAGAAATGTGCAGGTACGACAGTGTCTGTCCCTGGCTGGAGTGGGAGGGGGGTGGAACATCCCAGTAGTGTAGGGGCAGATAGGGGGAGCAGTCTGGGTAATGCTAGGAGCTCATTGGGTGCTGGTCACCTGAGCTCACACATAGAGGGAGTATATAAGGTGGGAACCATCTTAGATCAGGGTCAGTCAGTCTGTGAGACGTCAGTCTTTGTAGAGGAAGAGAGCAGAGGAGAAGAGCAGCTCCAAGGCCAAGAGAGAGAGAGAGGAGAAAGAAGGACCCAGAGGGGGAGAAGAGGGAACCCCAAGAGCCCAAATACAACCAGAAGGGTGAAGGGTTGGCACAAGGGTACCGGATCCCAAGCTGGTGGAGGGCACTAATCCTCAGCCAGAGACCGGAGGTCGTGGGCAGGATCTGCCACGACCCCCCACTAAATCCACCCGGAAGGCAAACCAAGAATAGGGTCAGGGAACCGAGAGACAAGGGTTTTACCAACAAGAGGCCCGAGGGAGCCGGACATAGGTGGATCCCTGGTGGGGTAGGCCAGAGGAAAGGACAAGTCAGAAAGGGAGCTCAGGACCACGCTCCAGAATCACCTGGGGGTTGGCCGTGTCCAGGACCTGGTGGACGCAGCACGGCTCGGGCGGTCACTCAAGGCCAGAGTGACCACAAGAACAGCAGTAAGTAAAAACCCTGAACTGCACAGCCCGGCTCTGAGTCTCATTACCATCCTCACTGCACCACCACAACCACCATCCTCTACACCTGACCCCCTGAGGCTACACCCCTCCCGTTGGGGGTTATACTACCAGAAGCTGCACACACACCACCAGCCTCAGCGGACCCTGCTGCAGCCGCGGCCGTATTGACCGCAAATCAACGGGTGGCGTAGTCGACACTAAAGAACATCCAGCAACATCTGTAGGACTGCCACACACTGAGCTTGACACCCTAGGCACGGACCGGGTCACCGCCACTCGGAGACTACAACCCCCATCTGATCCGGCTCCGGGTATCCCCCAAACAACACTGGCCCAGGGGGCGCGTCACCTACTTGGCCTGACCAAGGTCACACGGCAGCTTAGTCAACTCCATGAACCAGGGAGGGACTGGGCAGGTGGACCAGGTGCCACTCTGGGACCAACCTTGTATGAGAGCAGGTGACTCCCATGGGACAGATGGCAGGAACTGACCGGTACAGCGGATGAGCACGGCAGGAAGGCTGATGGGTGGTCCGGGTAGCTAAGCGGGTTGATTCGGCAGATAGTCAGATGGGTGCTCCGCGTAGGCAAGCAGGTGGGCACGGCAGGTAACAGGCAGGTGCTCAGCGTAGGCTGGCTGGCAGGCACGACAGGTAACAGGCAGGTGCTCCAGGTAGGTAGGCTGGCGGGCACGGCAGGTTACAGGCAGGTGCTCCAGGTAGGCTGGCTAGTGGGCACGACAGGTAACAGGCAGGTGCTCCAGGTAGGCAGGCTGGTGGGCATGACAGGTAACAGGCAGGTGCTCCAGGTAGGCAGGCTGGCGGGCACAGCAGGTTACAGGCGGGTGCTCCAGGTAGGCTGGCTGCTGGGCACGGCAGATTAGCGAGCAGGACTGTTGGACAGACTGGCGGGCTGAACTGTTAGACAGATTGGCGGGCTGAACTGACAGGCAGCGGGACCTGAAGGCTGAAGCAAATGTTAGCACACAGAACAACAACGTTGCACAGGTACGTCCATTTTGGAGGAGGTGCCTTATATAGGAGAAGTCCTCCGGCCATTGGCCGGGGACTATATAGGACGGTGCGCGCGGCCCCTTTAAGAAGGAGGGAGCATGCGCACCCTAAGCACAGTGCCCGAGAAGCGGCACGCGGTGCACACCACAGCAGCAGGGTGGCAGAAAGACGCCGGACCTGGACCGCGGTGGTGAGGGGAACGGCGTCTCTGCCCAGCAGGAGGAAGAGACGCCGATGCTACAGCTCGATAACACCAATCCTCAAAAAGCCTTCCCTTGACCCATCCTCTGTGTCTAGCTACTGACCCCTGCTCTTTTCCATCTACACCTTCGGCCTGGGACAGCTTACAGAGTCTCACGGCTTTCAGTATCACCTCAATGCTGATGACACACAGATCTACCTCTCTGGGCCTCATATCACATCCTTACTAACCAGAATCCCAGAATGTATGTCCGCTATTTCTAAAACTTAACATGGATAAAACCAAATTCATCATCTTTCCACCATCTCATTCAACCCCCCCCCCCAACTGACCTATCCATCAAAGTCAATGGCTTCCCACTTTCCCCAGTCCCGCAAGCTTGACTCTGATCTCTCCTTCAAACCTGAGATCCGAGCCCTTGCCACTTCCTACCGACTCCAACTCCAAAATATCTCGGGGATCCGCACTTTCCTCAACCATGAATCTGCAAAAACACTAGTGCACGCCCTCATCATCTCCCCCCTTGACTACGACAACTTCCTGCTCTGTGACTTCCCTTCTAACACTCTTTCACCCCTTCAATCTATCCTAAACTCTGCTGGCTGACTAATCCACCTATTCCCCGGCTTCTCCCCTCTGTCAATCCCTGCACTGGCTCCCTGTTGCCCCCGAGACTCCAATTGAAAACACTAACTTTGGCATACAAAGCTATCCAAAACTGTCTCCTCCATATATCTGTGACCTAGTCTCCCGTTTCTTACCTGCGCACAACCTCCGATCCTCAAAAGATCTCCTTCTCTACTTCCATCTTATCTCCTCTTCCCACAATCGCATACAAGATTTGTCCCGTGCATCTCCCGTACTCTGGAACTCTCTACCCCAACACATCAGACTCTTGTCTGCCTTGGAAACCTTCAAAAAGAACCTGAAGACCCACCTCTTCTGACAAGCCAACAACCTGCAGTAACCCTCACTCCACCATACCGCTGCATGACCAGCTGTACCCTCACCAACTGAATCCTCACCCATCCCTTGTAGATTGTTTGTGAGCCCTCGTGGGCAGGGTCCTCTCTCCTTCTGTACCAGTCAGTGACCCCCTTTCACATGTAAAGCACCATAGAATAAACGGCACTATAATAATAAATAATAATAATAATAATATACTTGTACTGTGGTCAATTGATGACACTTTTCCTGGGGTCTGCTCCTAAATTGTGCTGTTTTGGCAGCTTTTCGGTCCGTGTGAAGGTGTTGTGTATGCATTTGGTTTTGCTTCTCATTGAATCCAATGGGGTTCGGATATGTTCGTCAAAATGTTCGTCGAACTGTTCAACTAATTATTTGGAGAACATCGGGAAGTTTGCCGATCTGGAACTAATCGAACCTTCAGAGGTTCGCTCATCTCTAATGGCATCGTCGCTCACCATCTTGGTCAAGTCCTTAAAGTTTTGGAGAATGGCACAGATGTCAGACATCCATGTCCACTCATCAGCTCTTATGTGTGGAGGCTGACCGGAATAACAGTGGGCATGTTACAGCTGGTATTCAATTACTGCCCTCTGCTGCCCACAAAGCCTTGCCAACATATATAATGTTGAGTTCCAGCACGTGGTAACATCGCAAACCAGTCGGTGAGGTGGCACTTACAATTGCTGCTGCAGCACTGCCAGACCGGTGGCAGCTGTAGGTGACTTTAGCAAATCGGTGCACAAGTGGTGTGCCTTTACAAGTAGCTCAGGCAAATTTGGGTAGATTTTTAAATACGCTGAACCACAAAGTTAAGCACGTGGGCCAGGCATGGTATGTGTGCAAGGTTGCCAAGCGTCAGAACCACCACCGGGTTACGGCCGATGTCACACACCACCATGCTTGGCTGTAGGTTCAGGGGTGAGAGCCACTGATCAGTCTGGTCTGTTAGACCTTTCAACAACTCTGCGGCGGTTTGTCAGCTAAGCAGATTAGCTTCAGCAGAGTCTGTTGCTGCTTGGCCGAGGAAGTGCTGGAGTGCTTCCAGATTCCGACTGATGTTGACGTTTCAGAGATGGAGAGTGAGGAGGAGGAGGAGGTGCAGGAACTGCTGTAGAAGGTGCGGGCAACCCTGATAGGTAATAGAATAGATAGTAACATACATAGTTTTTAAGGTTGAAGGAAGACTAAGTCCATCTAGTTGTAGATGTTATTTTTTATTTGTCAGTTTTTGTTCAGTTGCAGCATCATGGACTATAAGGCAATAATCCCTGACTAGATGCCTGTAATATGCTATCCCTGGTGGGACAGCTCACCTTACATGAATTGCAGATAAGAGATGTAAAATAGTAATATTGTAGAGTATAGAATAAATTTGAATCGGTCGTGAATTTTTTTTTGTACGTAGCAGCACCAAACTGTGGAGGAATGCAAGCTACCCTGCCTGCTTACATGAATTTCTGAGTTCAGATCACCGTAAAAATTATGAATCTGTCAATGACTCTTTTGAAAAAAGCAATCAAGTTATAGACAGTGTAAGAGATGTATGCAACCAGAATGAAAACTCATTTCCAGCAGATGATACCTAACACCTGTCCCTACACTAAATGCTGCTAACAGTGGTATCAATAGGGAATAGAATAGACGTTTTTGTTTTTTTCGTGTTGCAACAGCAAGGACTATAAGGCAATAATCCCTGACTAGATGCCTGTAATACGCTATCCCTAGTGCAACAGCTCACTTTTCACGAATTGCAAATAAGAGAGGTAATATTGTTATATTGTAGAAAATAGAATAGATTTGAATCGGGCCTGAAACATGTTTTTTTGTACGTAGCAGCAACAAGGACTGTTATTTCATCAACCTTACTGGGGAATATAGTGGAGCTTTTCGCATCTACTCAGTCTGATATGGAGGAGACCAGGATCTTCTGTACTTACTGTACAAATTCTCCTGTCCCAGCTGTGAAATCCTGTCTGCAGTGCGAGAACTCCCTACCAACTGACAGCCCACAACAAGGCACTGGATCATATACTAAAAGAATCCACTGGCTCTTTAGGCTTCCAAAAATGTCTCCTCAACTAGAAGTTGGGGCCTCAGAAAAGCTTTTTTTCACATTAACAAGAAGTGGGTCTCTTATACTGGTAAAGCATAGGCACTAAGTGCAAGGGATTCCAAAAATTAGAAGGAGGCACTCCAATACCCCTTTGAAAAGACGTAGTGGAGGGCCTCAGAAAACATTTTTCCCATTATTAAGGAATGGCTATCCTAGATTGGTAATGCGCATGTGTAGCACCCCGAGGACTCGGCTGCTACAGGGGTATTGCACCTCACTCCAGAGGTGTGGTATTCCACTCCCGGGTAAGGATGGGGTGTGGGACTGAGCTCAGACAGCTGCATGCACTACACTCATCCCATTTCCGGGGGACAGAACTACGGTACTCCCACCAGTTAGATGTGCAGGTACGACAGCGTCTGTCCCTGGCTGGAGTGGGAGGGGGGGAGGAACATCCCAGTAGTGTAGGGGCAGATAGGGGAGGGACTCTGGGCATAGAGGTAGGAGCCCATTGGGTGCTAGTCACCTGGGCTCACACATAGAAGGAGTATATATGGTGGGCACCATCTTAGGACAGGGTCAGTCAGTCTGAGGAGGAGCAGAGCAGAGGAGCTCAGCCAGGAGGGCTGACAGGGAGCTGTGGCTCCGGCTGGGCCCAGCTCCAGGGCCAGGCCTGTAGTGGAGAGAAGGAGGAAGAAAGGCCCAGAGACACAAGACAAGAGGGAACCCTGAGATCCCAGAAGTAAACCAAAAGGGTGAAGGGTTGGCAGAAACGGGTACCGGAACCCTAACTGGCAGAGGCTAATGATCCTTAGCCAGGAACCGGAGGTCGTGGTTAAGTTTTGCCACGACCCTCACCACATCCACCAGGAAGGCACACCACGAATAGGGTCAGGAAAGCCAGAGAAGGTTTTACCACCAAGAGGCCCGAGGGAGCCGGACAAAGGTGGATCCCTGGTGGGAACGGCCAGCAGAGAGAGAGAGAGAGAAGGGAGCTCAGGACCACGCTCTGGACTGCCTGGGAGTTGGCCGAGTCCCACACCTGGTGGACGCAGCACGGCTCGGGTGGTCACTCAAGGCCGGAGTGACCGGAGCAACACCTGTGAGTAAAAACCCTGAAACTGCATCACCTGTCTCTGAGCTTCCTTGCTGCACCATCACAACCACCAACTTCCACATCTGCTGCCCTGAGGCCATACCCCTCCCGTTGGGGGTTATACCATCCTTGCTGCACAATCCTACCACCGGCCTCAGCGGTCTGCTCTGCAGCGGCGGCCTCCTAGCCGCAATCAACGGGTGGCGTAGTCGACACTTAAACAACATCTACAAAGACTGCCACACACTTAGTTTGACCACCCTGGGCACGGACCGGGTCACCGCCACAAGGACTACTACCCCTATCTAGATCCGGCTCCGGGTATCCCTTGAACATGGCCCAGGGGGCGCATCAACTTTGGCGTAGTCGGCAGGATTACGTGCCCGCAATCACCGGGTACTGCGTGCCTGAAGAAAAGTTCATATTTACCGTAAGAAGAAGTCTCCCGCCGATTCCGGAGGGTCCCCGCCGTCGGACGCCATCTCGGGTCGTTTCCCGCCGTTTGCCCGCCATCTGCAGCCTTTTCCCGCCATCCACGGAGTTTCCCGCCATAAAGAGACAATTCCCGCCATCTGAGACGATTTCCTGCCCTGGCAGAGCGGACGCCATTGTGGGCGTGCCAGAGGGTGGCAAGAGACCACCTCCCATCGTGGGCCAGGTCCAGGAATGGCGCCAAAAGCGGAAACCGCCCCCACCAGCAGAGACTGCAATGGTAGAAATGTCCATCAGCGTGAGAGGGCTGCCCCTGGAACTGACAATCACCAAGTTGCCCCAGGACCGCCCTCAGTATGGGCGGATCAAGAACAAAAGAGAGAGGATGGGTGCAGCCTGGAGGAGTCTGGAGAGAACGCACCCGGAGATGGAGGGAGAGTCAGGCAGCACCGACCCGAAGGTCAGGAGCCTGCTGCAGGCCGCCACCCCAGAAGGCCTGGTGGAGATCCTGGCACAGCTCCCCAAAGATCGGGAGCATGCACAGACCGCGCTGGAGGGCTTGGCTCGGAAGATGGCCCGAGTGCAGCAAGAAGTGCTGGCCGAGTGGAGCAGAGAAATGGCCCTGCAGGCTGGAACCCGCCAGCATAGGACGCCACCCGCAACGAAGAGCACGCCTGCCTCTGAGGATGGTGCAGGAGGGATGAAGGCCGGAGACGACGCCGTGGAAGGAGCTGAAGAGATGGAAGCAGGTAAAGGGGACGTAACCACCCCAAGCCTAGTAGCCGTAAGCCTGCCCCAGCTCCCCGTCGCAGAGCCCGAAGTCCCACTGATCGTTCCTGTTGCTGCACCGCCACCGCTCCAAACTAGGCCTCAAGCGGCAGGAGCCGCGGCCACGCCCACTGTGACGTCACACGCCTTGACCCTGAGCGCGGCCAAGCAGGAAACGCCACCGGCTTGGTCGCAAGGCCGAGTACCCCCGGGCGCCGCCGTCTCCACAGTGCCCTTCACCTTTAGGGTGCCACCGGCCTGGTCGCAAGGCCTGGTGCATCCGGGCGCCGCTACCACCACCGCGCCCTCAACCTCCACTGTGCTACCCTTGGGTGAAGACCTGTTCACGCAACATACTTGCCCGGATGGGCAGCCCTTTGAGTGGCCACCGGAGTACCTCAATCCCCGACTCCGGAAGGAAAGACCCCTATGTGAGCCCCTGATACCGGCTCCGGCGCCCGCCAAGATCACCCCACTCCCGTTGGAGGAGGCGCAGTTCGAATGGGACCCCACCGGCGAAAACCTCATGGGGTTCACCCAAGAGACCCGGGCGGCCACAGCCCAGCGTGCGGAGTGCTGCCGTCAGCAGCTGGAGGTCTTTCAGAGGGAACGGCGAGAGAGGCGGATCCGCGAGGAGCGGCTGCAGGTCCAGAGCGCGGAGCAGAAAAGCCGGACCCGGCGAGACCGCCGTGCGGCCCACGGTCCCCGCGCCACCGGGACTGTCATCAAGTTCCAACTGGAGCACGGTTGGGGCTTTATCAGGGATCACAAAACCCCTGGCGACGTTTTTGTCACCCGCAGGGATGTCGAGTCTCATCTGCCGGAGGTACACCGTGGTCGTGACCTTTACCTGGGTGACGAGGTCACCTTTACCCGGCATCAGTGTGCCAAAGGACCGTACGCCCTTCATGTGCACCGATTGACGGAAGAAGAGCTGCGGTATGGAGGAGATCAAGAGGACCCGGACGGGTTTGAAAATTACCATCAGGAAGGAGCAGGAGGGCATCGTTACCACTGAACGGAAAAGAGAACTGTATAAAGTTACCCGTCGGGGTATGAGAACTGTTACAAGAACTGTTATGTGAATTGCTGCTAAGTGAAGTGTGGTCCCCGTTGGGACTAGTGTGAACTGTTACCTGTGTGCCCCTTTTCCCCACAGGCTGAGGACTGTGAGCAGCCATCCCTTTTCCCCACAGGCTGAGGACTGTGAGCAGCCATCCCTTTTCCCCACAGGCTGAGGACTGTGAGCAGCCATCCCTTATCCCCACTGACCGAGGACTGAGAGCGGTCGTTCTTTCCCTCTACCTGGCCGAGGACTGAGAGCGGCCATAACCTGTACATAGTTGCGCTTCCCAAGGCGCCCCCTACCGGTTTTATAGGAAAACTGTTGTTTTCTTCTAGTGACTGTGGCCCTTTACCTGGTCACAATTTGCACAGTGGCCAGAAGCTTAAGAACATTTTATATGAAAAGTTTTATATCAAAAGTTATATTGCTAAAATAATATATGAGAAGTTACCTGTCATATTATATGTGTTTATAATGTTTTATATGTTAGTGTATGTTTTAAAAAAGTTTGTATGTTTTGGTATGTTTTATTCTTTTACAGCCCGAGGACGTGCTGTGATTTACCAGGGGGGAATGTAGCACCCCGAGGACTCGGCTGCTACAGGGGTATTGCACCTCACTCCAGAGGTGTGGTATTCCACTCCCGGGTAAGGATGGGGTGTGGGACTGAGCTCAGACAGCTGCATGCACTACACTCATCCCATTTCCGGGGGACAGAACTACGGTACTCCCACCAGTTAGATGTGCAGGTACGACAGCGTCTGTCCCTGGCTGGAGTGGGAGGGGGGGAGGAACATCCCAGTAGTGTAGGGGCAGATAGGGGAGGGACTCTGGGCATAGAGGTAGGAGCCCATTGGGTGCTAGTCACCTGGGCTCACACATAGAGGGAGTATATATGGTGGGCACCATCTTAGGACAGGGTCAGTCAGTCTGAGGAGGAGCAGAGCAGAGGAGCTCAGCCAGGAGGGCTGACAGGGAGCTGTGGCTCCGGCTGGGCCCAGCTCCAGGGCCAGGCCTGTAGTGGAGAGAAGGAGGAAGAAAGGCCCAGAGACACAAGACAAGAGGGAACCCTGAGATCCCAGAAGTAAACCAAAAGGGTGAAGGGTTGGCAGAAACGGGTACCGGAACCCTAACTGGCAGAGGCTAATGATCCTTAGCCAGGAACCGGAGGTCGTGGTTAAGTTTTGCCACGACCCTCACCACATCCACCAGGAAGGCACACCACGAATAGGGTCAGGAAAGCCAGAGAAGGTTTTACCACCAAGAGGCCCGAGGGAGCCGGACAAAGGTGGATCCCTGGTGGGAACGGCCAGCAGAGAGAGAGAGAGAGAAGGGAGCTCAGGACCACGCTCTGGACTGCCTGAGAGTTGGCCGAGTCCCACACCTGGTGGACGCAGCACGGCTCGGGTGGTCACTCAAGGCCGGAGTGACCGGAGCAACACCTGTGAGTAAAAACCCTGAAACTGCATCACCTGTCTCTGAGCTTCCTTGCTGCACCATCACAACCACCAACTTCCACATCTGCTGCCCTGAGGCCATACCCCTCCCGTTGGGGGTTATACCATCCTTGCTGCACAATCCTACCACCGGCCTCAGCGGTCTGCTCTGCAGCGGCGGCCTCCTAGCCGCAATCAACGGGTGGCGTAGTCGACACTTAAACAACATCTACAAAGACTGCCACACACTTAGTTTGACCACCCTGGGCACGGACCGGGTCACCGCCACAAGGACTACTACCCCTATCTAGATCCGGCTCCGGGTATCCCTTGAACATGGCCCAGGGGGCGCGTCACATGCACTAATTGCATGGGCTGAAAAACATTTACCCCTAAGTCAGTGGTTCTTAACCGGGGTTCTATCGAACCCTAGGGGTTCAGTGAGTCTTTCTCAGGGGTTCGGCGCAGCCTCCGCCACGAAGGTCAAGACACACCCGACTCATTAAGTAAATTCGTGATGACACGCCCCGCTTGGCCATCACTTGCTGCAGATGATCACGTTACATTAATTGGCCAATCAGTGCTGAGGGGAATTTAGTGGGCTCAGTAGTCACCGTGTGACTGTCGTAGTCGTACGTTGTGTGGTTTCTTTCTTAATATTTTAATCCATACTAACTATGTCGAGCAAAAAAAGAACGTGGTCGGACGAATATGTACAACATGGATTCACATGTATCACGGAACGTGATGGGAGTCAGCGTCCTATCTGCATGATTTGCAATGCCAAGTTGAGCAACTCTAGTCTCGCACCGGCAAAACTGAAGGAACACTTCTTGAAGCTGCATGGAGATGGGGAATACAAAAACACAACGCTTGCTGAATTCAAGGTGAAAAGAGCCAGATTCGATGAAATGGCCACTCTGCCTGCTCTTGGATTTGTACCCGTGAACAAACCGATCCTCACCGCATTGTACGAAGTTGCTTACCTGATCGCAAAGCAGGGCAAGCTGCTCACCATCAGTGAAACACTCATAAAACCAGCAGCGTTAAAGATGGCGAATCTGATACTCGGAACAGCGGTCGAAGGTAAATTATCCCAAATTCCTCTTTCAAATGACACCATCAGTGACAGAATAGAGTGCATGAGTAAAGACATCTTGGCTCAAGTAATCGCAGATCTAATTTCAAGTCCGGCAAAATTCAGTCTTCAACTCAACGAGACCACAGACGTTTCTAATCTAAGCCAGCTTGCTGTTTTCGTGCGGTGTGTGAAAGACAACATGATAAAAGAAGAGTTTTTATTTTGTAAGCCTCTTACAACAACAACTAAGGCAGCCGATGTGAAGAAGCTTGTGGATGGCTTCCTCAGAGACAACAATATTTCATGGGATATGGTTCCTGCAGTTTGTACGGACGGAGCTCCAGTCATGCTGGGAAGAAAGTCTGGTTTTGGTGCACTAGTAAAAGCCGATGCACCACACATCATTGTTATGCATTGTATTGTGCACAGGAGTGCGTTGGCAACAAAAACATTGCCTCCAAAAATGGCAGAAGTATTAAAAACTGTAGTGGAATGTGTGAACTATGTGCGAAATAGTGCTCTGAGGCACCGCATCTTCAGTGAGCTGTGTAAAGAAATAGGCTCTGAATTCGAGGTACTCCTGTAACATTCTAATGTTCGGTGGTTATCCCGGGGACAGGTGCTGAATCGTGTTTTTGCCATGCGTGTGGAATAAGCTCTGTTTTTGCAAGAGCACCAACATTGTCATGCAGATTGCTTCAAAAATCCTGAGTTCATTCTCATTTCAGCGTACATGGCTGATATATTTGCAGCTCTAAATCATCTCAATCAGCAGATGCAGGGTGGTGGAGTCAACATCATGGAAGCAGAAGAAAACCTGAAGGCTTTTAAAAAAAACTACCGTTATAGAAACAACGAACAGAGAACAATAACTTCGCAAACTTTCCCCTTCTGGACGACTGTGTAAGTAAGATCGAAGATGTGTCTGGAATCGGAGACATTTCTGTATCCATGGAACTGAAGCAAACAATTGCCACGCACTTAGATGAGCTTGCAAAGTCTCTCGACGGATGTTTCCCTACAAGAGAGTCATATCCAGCATGGGTGAGACAGCCGTTCACGTTTGCTGTTGAGACAGCAGATGTCAATTATGAATACCTCGACAAAATCATTGAAATTCAGCAGAGCCAGGTTCAACAGCAACTCTTCAGAACAACAACACTCAGCGTTTTGGTGTCGACAGTTGGAAAAGTACCCAATTATTGCTAAGAAAGACCTGAAATTTTTTATACCATTTCTTACAACATATCTCTGTGAACAATCCTTTTCTAGGATGCTGGACATAAAAACAAAGAAAAGGAACAGACTTTGCTGTGAAAATGACATGAGAGTAGCACTTGCCAAGGTGAAGCCATGCATATCTGATTTGGTCTCTCAAAAACAACAGCAGAAGTCACACTGATTTGCAGGTATGTAATTTGTTGTGAGTTCATGCACTGTGTTGGTTTTGTTCTTTGATCAAGGTGATGTTCGTGCTCGGTTCATTTTGTGTACCAGTAAAAAAACATTACCTATGTCTTGAATTTGGGAAAAAATCATATTTGATTTATCACTAAAGAAGGGTTCGGTGAATGTGCATTTGAAACTGGTGGGTTCAGTGCATCAAACAAGGTTAAGAACCACTGCCCTAAGGGTTATACATACCTATAAAAGAATGTTAGCGGTAGGCCACTAAAAATTATTAATGCAGGCATCATAAACACCCTTAAAAAATTGATAGCGAGGGTAGCATGATCACTCTGTTGATATGGTGGTGAAGGAGAGGAAGGAGGAGGATGACACAAAAAAGCCAAAATTCTGACGCGCATACCCATGTTTGGATGGGAAGAGGTACATGGGAATAGACCAAAAAACAGAGTTGAGTTTATGTTGTTGTCATCTGGTGGTGTTGAGAAGTCTGGACCAATCCAGCCCTTGTTCATTTTGATAAGAGTCAGCCTGTTAGCATTTTCAGTTGACAGGCGGATGCATATATTTGCTATAATACCCTCGGCGGCACTAAAAACCTGCTCTGACAAAACGCTAGCGGCAGGGCAGGCCAAGATCTCCAAGGCATAGAGAGACAGTTCATGGCACGTGTCTAGCTTGGATACCCAATAATTGTAAGGCACAGAGGAATCACAGAGGAATCACAGAGGACGCTAAAACAGTCGGCAAGGTACTCCTTCAGCATCTTCCAAAACTTTTCCCTCTTTGTTAGAGTACCCCACGCATCATTGCTTGTGCACTGTGAGGGTCTGCGAAAACTGTTCCAGACATTTGATAGTGTTCCCCTGCCTCTGCTGCATCTGGTGTGAGTCTCCCTCGTGTCTACTCTTTGGTTGTCCAAGGAACTGTGATCTCTGCTGCCAGTATTGTCAGTTGAGAATTTTTTTAACAAATCTTCAACTATGTCCCTCTGGTATGGTTACACTAATTATGGCGCCATCGCCGTACACCAGCTCTGTCGAGTCCTCAAAGTTTTGGAGAGCGGCAGATATCAGACATCCATGCCCACTCATCAGCTGTTATGTGCAGAGGCCAACCGGAATACCAACGGGCATGTTGAAGCTGGTATTCCACTACTGCCCTCTGCTGCTCACAAAGCCTTGCCAACATATGTAACGTTGAGTTCCAACGCACGTTGTCATCGCACACCAGTCGATGAACTGGAAGTTGTAAACGCTGCTGAAGCACTGCCATGGCGGTGGAAGCTGTAGCTGACTTGCGGAAATGGGCACACACATGGCATACTTTCACGGGTAGCTCAGGCAGATCTCGGTAGCTTTTGAGAAACCAAACCACTGAACCACTAAGTTGAGCACGTGGGCTGTAGGTTCAGGGGCGAGAGCCACAGATCAGCCTTGTCTATTAGAACTTTCAACAATTCTGAAGGGCCCGAAATCCTCAGCGTCCGTCCCAGTGTCTGACTGAGTCCCGACTTCCACAATATTCACTCAGTGTGCCGTCAGGGAAATGTATCATCCCTGGCCACAAGCACTTGTCCACGTGTCCGTGGTTAAGTGTACCTTCACAGTAACAGCATTGGTCAGGGCACGGCTGATGTTATGGGACACGTGCTTGTGTAAGGCGGGGGCAACACACCCTGAGAAATAGTGGCGACTGGGGACCGAGCACTGAGAGATGGCTGCCACCATGAGGTTGCTTAAAGCTTCTGTCTCCACAAGCCTAAAAGGCAACATTTCCAGGGCAAGCAGTCTGGAACTGTGGCTGGTTGTTATGTACGCGCCCAGACTGACTGGCGTGTGCGTGATTAGTGATCCCACTGTGCCACGAACCGGAGAGTGCCTGGAGGGGCGTAACTAAGTATCAACCCGATCCGACCCAGGTCACACGACGGCTACGACGCCGTGCACCAGGGAGGAACCGAGCAGAGCGACCAGGTGCGACTCCAGGTCAGACCCCAGACATGGCTGTTGACCCACACCAGGGAATACAGGAACAGGCAGGTTAGAGCAAAGGCTGGGTAGGGTCCAGTACAGACTGGGAGACGGGTTCAGAGCAGCAGATGCGGTAATCAAGCAGAGTAAAGCGAAACCGCAGGTGCGGTGGACAGGGCGGAGCAGAGCGAAACCGCAGGTGCGGTGGACAGGGCTGAGCAGTGCGAAACCGCAGGTGCAGTGGACAGGGCTGAGCAGAGCGAAACCGCAGGTGCGCTGGACAGGGCTGAGCAGAGCAAAACCGCAGGTGCGGTGGACAGGGCTGAGCAGAGCGAAACCGCAGGTGCGGTGGATAGGGCTGAGCAGAGCGAAACCGCAGATGCGGTGGACAAAGCTGAACAGAGCGAAACCGCAGATGCGGTGGACAAAGCTGAGCAGAGCGAAACCGCAGATGTGGTGGACAAGGCTGAGCAGAGCGAAACCGCAGATGCGGTAGACAAGGCTGAGTGGGCAGGAACCGCCAGAGTGGTAAGTAAGGCAGAGCAGAGATAAACCGCGGGGGCGGTAAGCAAGGCAGAGCAAGGGGAAAATCGCCAAAGCGCTGAGCAAAGACAGAGCAGAGGGGACAGGGCTCTGTTCACACGGAACAGACTGGAAGGGAAAGGCAGAACCAGATACACACAAGGTACTTGCAAAGAAGTAGCGAGTGGACTCCAAACTCACAAACGGAAGTACAGCGACAACGAGTAGGAGTAGGTGCAGGTTCAGACTCTGCAGAAAAAGAAAAGGTACAGACATAAAGAAAAACAGGTAACAGGCTAGGAGAGTGTTCAGACAGAAACTGAGTGTTAAGACAGGAACTGACACTGCAACGAGATACAGGAGTGAGTCTGGGTATGCGGTCCCCAGAAAGGCGGACAAACAGGCTAGAAGACACAGACAACAGGTCTGGGTATGCGGCCCCCAGAAGACAGGACAAACAGGCTAGGAGAGTGTTCAGACAGGCCTGGGAATACAGCCTCCAGGAAGGCGGACAGGCAAGAAAAACAGAACAGGACCTGGCACATGAGAGGCAAGAAGCCCTCTAAAGATAATAGTTGCTCAGGCACCAGCTTCAAGGTGGAGCTGGTTTAAATATCCAGTGACAGACAGCAATAGGCTGAGGACGCATTAGGGGTGTGCCCACAGCAGCAGCAAAAACCAGGAAGTAACCGGGCCGCCGCCCTAAGCAGTCAGAACAGAGACAAACAGACAGCATGAATAGAACCCAGGCTAGCAGACTGGACTGAAGATCAAGTTTGCGATCTTGCATAGTGAGAGATGGTGCACCATGCAAGCCCGCCACCAGGTATGTTACACTGGTTAGTATTGTGTCCTGTGGGTTGGTGGCTACATGTTTACGATTGATTCAAAGGACTGGGGTATGGACAACTGAACGCTGTGCTGGGATAAGGACGTGGACGTGGTTGTTGGCAGTGGTTGCAAATGTGCAAGAACAGGTGCAGGGTGTGAGGCATCTTTGCCTGCGTCCTGAAAAGGGGATTGGCATTCACATAGAACAGGTGAAGAGGCAGTGATGTCACCCGCAGACACTGTTTCTAGAACCTGGCATTTGGCTCAACTAATCGGGTACTTTGCTGTCATGTGCCTGAACATGCTGGTGGTGGTCAGGCCAGTTGTTGTGCTGCCCCTGCTGATGCTGGCATGGCAGATGTTACAAATGGCCTTTTGTGTTTTAACTGGGCAGTCTTTAAAAAAGCATCAGACTCGGGAAGACCTAACGCTTGGACTGGCAACTTCCCTTCCCTGCCTCTTTCTGCCTGTTGTGGCGCTACCGATCCCTCCCCCTCTGCGCTGCTGTCCTCGCTCTTGCCCACCTCAGATGGACTTGTTACAGTGCAATAGCAATATAGCGATACTACTAGTTACCGGCCAAGTCTGTGTGTATGTTTTCAATGCACAACTGACGCAGTTTAACTAGCGTAGAATTTTTTGATGCTGAGAAAACGGTGCAGTATTTTTATCGCAGTAAAATTTGCCCAGGTGGACTTGTTAAAGTGCAATATAGTGAATAGAGATGAGCAAACTTGTTCGGAAAACGTTTACCAATCTGAAATTCGACACGAACATTGCACATTAGGATTTGTGTTCGTGCACCCAAGCGTTTTAACTCAAAATCTGAAAAATTCGGCCAAAGTGCAGTAAATGATCACGTTTCTACTAGTATTTTTTGGGGACTTTGGATAGGATAGTGATGCTGTATGATGAGCGGGGGGGGCAACATATTTGATGAGGGGAGGGGTTGGGGAGAGGTTAAAGCAGCGGCAGACTTTTATTCTAAATTTTTTTTCTTAACTTAATATGTGAAGATTCCGGCAGCCAATCAGAGCGCAGGAACCATCCACAACCTCCAGACACAAGGGCTTGTGTTATTGGCTGTCAAAGTCACATGTCCCTCTTCATATAAAGAGTTTGTCAGTGTAAAAGCACAGAAAGGTTGCTTCTGCTGCTGCTACTGGAGAGTGAGATAGTTAGTTAGGCAGTTGATTGTCTAGTACAGATAGGATCCTGTGAGGCTGTGAAATCTACCTTCCAGCAGATCAATCCTTTTTGCTAATAGTGTTGTCCAGAGATACCAGGCCACATTTCAGCATATAACTCTGTTGTGCTGCTAATAGTGTGCTCCATGCAGGAGTACACTTTGAAATTCTAAATATTTTCTGATAATACCGTGGTCCTGAAACAAGGCTACATTTGTGCATAGAAATATTTGATGCTGGTAATTTTTTTGCCAGGCAGGAGTTCACATTTGAAAATCTAAATTCTTTCTGTTAATAGCACGGTCCTGAAATCAGGCCACATATCAGCTTTTATTTTTTTTGTGCTAATATTGTTCTCCATCCAGAGGTCCACATTTCAAAATCAAAATTATTTTTGCTACGAGCGTGCTACAGAAAGCAGGCCACATTTCAGCTTTTAATTGTTTTGTGCCAATATTGTGTTCCATTCAGGAGTTCATATTTCAGAATACAAATTCTTTCTGCTACTATGGTGTTACAGAAAACAGGCCACATTCCTGCATATAAATATTTTGTGCTACTAGTTTTGCTTCAGCCAGGAGTCCACATTTCAAAATCTAAATTATTTGTGCTAATAATGTGGCGCTGAAACAAGGCCACATTTGTGCATAGACTCACTACTAGCGTGGCATTGAAATAAGGCCACATTTGTGCATAGAAATATTTGGTGCTGGGCTCTGACACCCCTTCTACTACAGGCAACCCACCAGACTCTGACTGGAGTCTGATCTCTCCTTCAAACCTGAGATTCAAGCTCTTTCCACTTCCTGCTGACTACAACTCAAAAATATTTCCCAGATCTGCACTTTCCTTAATTAAGAATCTGCAAAAACACTAACGCACGTCCTCGTCATCTCCTGCCTCAACTAATGCAACCTCCTGCTCTGTGGCCTCCCTTCTAACACCCTCGCACCCCCCCAATCTATCCTAAACTCTGCTGGCCGACTTATCCGGATTCTCCCCTCTGTCAATCCCTGCACTGGCTCCCCGTTTCCCAGAGACTCCAGTTCAAAACACTCACTTTGGCATACAAAGCCATCCAAAGCCTGTGTCCTCCATACATTTGTGACCTAGTCTCCCGATACTTACCTGCATGCAACCCTAGATCCTCAAAACATCTCCTTATCTACTTCCCTCTTATCTCCTTTTCCCACAAACGCATGCAAGATTTGTCCCGTGCATCTCCCCTACTCTGGAACTCTCTACCCCAACACATCAGACTCTCGCCTACTGTGGAAACCTTCAAAAGGAACCTGAAGACCCACCTCTTCCGACAAGTGTACAACCTGCAGTAAACCTCGCTCCACCATACAGCTGCATGGCGAGCTGTACCCTCATCTAGTGTATCCTCACCCATCCCTTGAAGATTTTGAGCCCTCGCAGGCAGGGTCCTCTCTCCTCCTGTACCAGTTGTGACTCATTTTTGTTCAAAATGATTGTACTTGTTGTTTGCTATGTATGCCCCTTTTCACATGTAAAGCACCATGGAATAAATGGTGCTATAATAATAAGTAATAATAATAATTATTATACTATTTGTACTCTGTGTCAATTGATACCACTTTTCCTGGTGTCTGCCCCTAATTTGAGCTGTTTTGGCAGCTTTTGGACCCTTTTGAAACTGCTATCTATGCGTTTGATTTTGCCTCCCATTGAATCCAATGGGGTTCGAATATGTTTGACAAACTTTTCGGTGAACATTGGGAAATTAGTAGATCGGAACCAAATCGAACCTTGAAAGGTTCACTCATCTCTAATAGCAATGCAATTGGTTACCGGCCAAGTCTGGATTTATGTTTTCAATGCACAACTGCCGCAGTTTAAAGGGAATCTGTCACCCCCACTGGGACCTATCAGACCTCTAATATGGGCATACAGGTGATAGAAATGTGAATCTATACTTACTTGTATGTCCCATAATCGAGGTCTACTTGCTTTGTAATAGCTTTTTATTAAATTAGTTTGTCGGGAAGGCATAGTGACTCAATGGCACCTGTGCACATGTTTCCTGCTCCACAAGGCCACACAGACTGCAGGAAGAAGAGCGCCTTCCGTACAGGGAAAATTGCGCAGGCGCGGGATCCAGCCGGGAACTGCACGTCACAGTGCCCTGTGACGTGCAGGGGAGGGGGGAATATGGAAATGAAGCTAATAGGTGGGGATTTCTTCCCGTCCCCTGGATGCGAATCTTGCCAAAACTAATTTAATTGAAAGCTATTACAATGCAAGTAGACCTCTAATATGGGATATATAGGTAAGTATACATTCACATTTCTATCACCTGTATGCCCATATTAGAGGTCTGATAGATCCCAAGGGGTGGCAGATTCCCTTTAAATAGCGTAGAATTTTTTGATGCTGAGAAAACTGTGCAGTATTTTTATCACATTAAAATTTGCCCACCTCAGATGGACTTGTTACAGTACAATAGCAATATAGTGATGCTACTGATTACCAGCCAAGTCTGGATGTATATTTTCAATGCACAACTGCCGCAGTTTAACCCCTTAGTGACCCGACCATTTTTTTTTAAATCTGACCAGTGTCACTTAATGTAGTAATAACTCTGGAACACTTCAACATTTCCCATTGATTTTGAGATGTTTTTTTTTTGTGACACATGATACTTTTTAATAATAGTAAATTTAGGTTGATATGTATTGTGTTTATTTATAAAAATATCAGAAATTTGACAAAAATGTTTTAAAAATTGCAATTTTCAAACTTTGAATGACTATCCCTTTAATTCCAATAGTCCTACCACACAAAAACATTAATAAATAACATTTCTCTCATGTCTGCTTTACATCAGCACCATTTGTAAAGTGTTGTTTTATTTTGTTAGCATTTTAGAAGGTTTAAAAATGTAGCAGTAATATTTCATTTTTTCAAGGAAATTTACAAAACTTATTTTTATAGGGACCTGTTCAGTTTTAAAGTGACTTTGGGGGTCCTATATATTGGAAACCACCCAAAAGTGATACCATTTCAAAAACCGCACCCCTCAATGTATTCAAAATTTCTTTCAAGTAGTTCATTAACCCTTCTGGTTCTTTTCAGGAAGTAATGGAAATTGACATGACAGGAAAGAAAACGTTTATTTTTACCACCTAAATTTTGATAACTTCTGAACAGGCCGCTATAGCCGGAAGACTCTAAGGCCGTTATTTGGCCATGAACTGCTAAGGCAAACATCAGGACCACACAATCAAGATCTCAGGGTGCCGATAAGGTTAAAGAGGGAGCCCCCGCAGTGTGTTAACTATTTTGATTCTGTAGTCACTTTTGACTGCAGAATCTAAGGGGTTAAACGTCAATGGTCAATGCCAACACTGATCGTGGCTGATGCAGAATGTTGTCAGCTATAGTGTACAGCTGACAGGTACAGGATTTGCACCTGTCGGGGAACGCTAGTCTCTTATATCACAGGTCAGTAAAAAGAAGTCTAGTGGACTCTAAGGGGTTAAATAGTGTAGATTTTTTTTGTTGCAGAGAACACGTTGCAGCATTTGTATTGCAGCAAAACAGCGTTCAATACCCTGGAAGGACATTTCGAGAGTCTGGTTATGCCTTTTGGTTTGACCAACGCACCTTTGGTATTCAAGCATTTCATAAATGGTATTTTTCATCATTTGGTGGGGAGATTTGTGGTGGTCTACCTGGACGATATTTTGGTTTACTCACCTGATTTTGAGACTCATTGGGGGCATGTTAAGCAGGTGCTCCAGATATTAAGGGATAACAAACTTTGTGCCAAACTGGAAAACTGTGTTTTCGCTGTTCAGGAGGTGCAGTTTTTGGGGTACTTGTTGTCATCTTCGGGTTTTCAGATGGATCCGGAGAAGATCCATGCAGTCCTTGATTGGGGACGTCTCGAGAACCTGAAGGCTCGTTTTCTGGGCTTTACTAATTTTTACCGGAAATGTATCCAAAATTACTCTGTAATTGTGAAACCCCTTACTGACATGACTACGAAGGGGTCTGATTTTTCCAAATGGTCGGATGCTTCCCTCCAGGCATTTCCTTCCTTAAAGAATCATTTTGCCACTGCACCTATACTCAGTCAACCCGATGTTTCCCAACCCTTTATTGTGGAGGTTGATGCATCGGATGTCGGGGTTGGGGCTGTGTTGTCTCAGGATCCGTCCCCGGGTAAATGGCGTCCATGCACCTTCTTTTCTAAAAAATTGTCTGAGAGAAATTTAATAGGGAACTTTTGGCAATCAAATTGGCGTTCGAAGAATGGTGACATTGGTTGGAAGGGACGCAAAAAAAAAAGAAAAAATAATCAGCTCACCTGGTTGCTGTAGGCTCTAGGTGCAGGGAAGCACGGACACATGGGGCCTCACATGTTTAAATAGAAAAAAGGGGAGAAGGGAAACCAGCTTCCAAAATAGCAAAATTTATTGAGATAAGTCCACGCAGTTAAAAAATTTCCATATTATATCGGGGAATCTCACATAGAAAAAATCGTAACGCGTTTCCAACACAGTCCTGTGTTCTTTGTCAAAGCTAACATGCATCTGACATACAATAGTATTATATCCAATGACAACCAATAGGATCAATAAACCAGTTCACATGGGAGTACGTCTGAAAATGCATAATTAGTGTGAGCCAATCACATGAGATAGAAAAGTATATAAAACCAATATACAAACAAAGGGGATAACATAGAACATATAAAATTAATTGACAGGGACAAAATGTAAGTTCAATACTGAAACATGATTTCACGGCGTGCAATGAGACCATCTGGGAAGAGGGATCCATGGTTATAAAACCAGAACGCCTCCCTGTTGAGTAGACGGCATCTGGAATCCCCTCCTCGGTATGCATGTTTAACTCTTTCAATGCCAATCACCTGCAAGGAACTTGAGGATCTCTGATGGTGTTCAATAAAATGTCTAGAAGCATGTGAGATATTACGATTAGCACTACAAAGAGAAGATATATCAGTTAAATGCTCTGAGATACGGACTTTAAGTTTTCTGGTTGTGCATCCGACATACATGAGATCACATATTCTAAATAAGATTATATAGACTACATTAGAACTATTACAATTTATATAGTCCTTAATTTTAAAAGTTTCTGTGTGATTATGATTTTGAAATTCCTTAGTGGCTGATGTATGTCTACAGGTACGGCATCTATTCTGGCCGCAGATGTAAAAACCAGAACAATTTAGCCAGGTGCTGCATTTTCTATCAGAAGAGAAAAGAGAAGGTGTTACAATATTACCTATAGTTGTACCTCTTCTGGCTACAACAGAACAATTAGATTGCAAGATTTTAGATAAAGCTGCATCCTCATATAAAATAGATATGTTTAAAAAATATTGATTTGATAGTATTGAACTGAGGACTAAATTGCAGCGACAGGACCAATCTGTTAGATTTATTTTCAGAATGCTGAGTACAGTGGGGTTCAGGATCCTGGTGTCTCTTGTTCTCAATTATGCGCTTAGCTCTATTTAATGTCTATTTTGGAGAGCCCGTTTTGGCCAGTTTGGACCATGAATGTGTGAGTTCAGAGGATAAGTTACTATCATCATTGCAGTTTCTTGCAATTCGTGTAAATTCACCCACAGGTATCACTTTGATTGTATGGGATGGGTTACTACTATTTACATGTAAAATGGTGTTCCCAGATTGTGGTTTGCAATGTGTACTAGTCAGTATGTGCTGATCTGGAATCCCCTGCAAATTAAGATCAAGAAATGAAATAATGGAAATTTCAAATTTGTATGTAAATGTCAGATTGCAATGATTGACATCAAGATACTGCACAAAGTCTGGTATGGCAGATACATCGCCTGACCATACGGAGAGCAGATCGTCGATATATCTGCCATACCAGACCAAGCGCTCCACAAATGGGTTATCAGCACTGTAGAGATAACACTCCTCCCAATAAGCCATAACTAAATTAGCCAATGAGGGGGAGTGCTTTGCCCCCATTGACACTCCTCTAGATTGTATGTAATACTGACCATCAAAAGAAAAATAATTACATATCATAAGAAAATTTACTACCTGTACAATGAATGTACATGAATCCTCTGTATAACCACTGTATTTTTTCAAGTGATAAGAAAGAGCTTCCACTGCAATCTCAGGTGGAATGGAAGTGTACAGTGCAACTGCATCACACGCAATCCATGAAAAATCTTTTCTCCAAACTATATCTTAAAGTTGTTCTAAAACATCACCTGTGTCCTTAAGAAACCCGGCTGTTCTTTGTGATAATGGCTGCAATAGGGAGTCAACCCACTCACTCAATCATTCTGATACTGATCCTATGCCCAAGATAATGGGCCTCATGGGGGGTAGGTTGACTCCCTTGTGCACTTTGGGCAATGCATGCATAATTGGAGTGACTGGAAATTCCACCAGAAGATAATCTTTTTGACTCTTAGACAATACACCTAACGCATATCCATTATTCACAATTTCACTGATATGATTTTTAATATTTAAAACCGGGTCACACCTCAATTTGCAATATGTGGATGAATCCTCCAATAAAGATGTAATCTGGGATCTGTATGTATCGGTGTCCAGTACAACTACCAGACCACCCTTGTCAGCCATACGTATTACAATGTGTGACATATTTCTTAATTCTTGCAATGCTTTATGATGCAAAGATTATAAATTATGTTGGAAACCACATTGCTTAACATCCTGTACTAAAGATTTAAGTTCTTTTTCCATTGTTTCCTGGAAACGTTCCATACAATCCACCCTTGTCTGCAGTGGATAGAAAAAAGGATTTTTTGGTTTTAAATGAAGTGGACATAGATGTTGAAGTAGAAACTGGTTTTAATAAGCCATGGAGATCTTGCAAGAGTAATACAGACATCTGTTCCTTGAAGTTCAAGCGTCTATATTCATTAACAATTGGTAAAGAAAATTCAGATTGATCACTCTTTTCCGTCAAACAAAGCTTTTTAATGGTAAGATTCCGTATGAATCTATTGAGATCCAAAAGAGTGGAAAAAAAGGTTGAAACTACGATCCGGTACAAAGTTCAAGCCAAGTGATAGAACTTCATCTTGTTCCTTGGTTAAAACTTGTTTTGACAAATTCAGAACATTCGATATGTGTGGTGTTAGAAATACCTCTTGCGGCGAGTTGTCATGCCTGTGGGGTTTACTGTGTTTGCGTCCACCCCACTGTAACGGGTCTGGGAGGCGGAACCTCTGAGCTACTATACAAGGGGGCGGTCCTTGTAAGGGAGCGGGTGGCGACCAGGGAAGACGGGCAGGAAGTCACAGCAGGTGACCGGGACAGTCTCTGAGTGAACGGGCTGGAGGTCACGGCAAGTGACCGGGGCAGTCTCTGGATGAACGGGCAGATGGTCACGGCAAGTGACCGGGGCAGTCTCTGAATGAACGGGCAGATGGTCACGGCGAGTGACCGGGGCAGTCTCTGAATGAACGAGCAGATGGTCACGGCAAGTGACCGGGGCAGTCTCTGGATGAACGGGCAGATGGTCACGGCAAGTGACCGGGGCAGTCTCTGGGTAAAGGGTTGGTACGACCTGTGGCGGCTGATGATAGACGTGAGCTCCCAGGTGAGCAGGCGAGAGTCTCTGGTTGAACGGGTGGTCACAGCATGTGACGGCGGAGCCTCCAGGAAGACCAACAGACAGGCGGCAGATGAGCGCTCCCAGGTGAGCGGGCAGAAGTCTCTGGACAGGCGGGTGGTCACAGCACTTGACGGCAGAGCCTCCAGGTAGGCTAGCAGACAGGCAGCAGATGAGCACTCCCAGGTGAGCGGGCAAGCTGGTCCATAGACAGACTGACAGGAGTTGGAAGGCAGACCGTCGGACCTCAGGCAAGCAGACAGGTGGCTGAAGTGCGCTCCCAGGTGAGCGGACAGGCTGGTCCTTAGACAGACTGACAGGAGTAGTAAGGCAGACCGTCGGACCTCAGACTAGCAGGCAGGTAGCAGATAATCAGGCAGGAACAAGACAGCAAGCTGGCAGGAATCTGGCAGGTATCTGGCAGGTAACTGGCAACGGGACCTGAGGGCTGAAGCAGAGTAGTGAACAGTGCAACAACACTGCTCGGGCACCTCCATTTTGGAGGAGGTGCCTTATATATGGTGAAGTCCTCCGGCCATTGGCCGGGGACTCCTTAGGACGGCACGCGCGGCCCCTTTAAGAGGGAGGGAGAGCGCGCGCGCCCTAAGCACAGTGGCCGGGAAGGAGCGCGCGCTGCCAGCAGAGCGGGAGGAGGACGCCGGGCACGGAGCAGAGAGGTGAGGGGAACAGCGTCCCTGCCTAGCAGAGGGCAGGGACGCCGGCGCTACAGTACCCCCCCCTTTAGGCCCCCCCTTTTTTAGGCCAGACAGAAATTTAGCTAGGATAAGAGGGGCATGGATGTTCTCCCGGGGCTCCCACGTTCTCTCCTCAGGACCAAACCCCTTCCAATCTACTAGAAAAAAGGTCTTTCCTCTTACCCTTTTGGTGGCAAGAACGTTCTCTACCTCAAACTCGTCCTCAGCAGAAACCGGAGCAGGAGGCGTACCTGTAGACTTGGAAAAAGAGTTAAGTACCACAGGTTTGAGGAGAGATACATGGAAGGAGTTAGGAATCCGTAAGTTGGCCGGGAGTTTCAATTTATAGGCCACCGGGTTGATCTGACTGATGACCTCCAGAGGACCGATGAACCGAGGCCCTAACTTGTAAGAAGGTATCTTGAGTCGGACATATTTAGATGAGAGCCAGACTTTATCTCCAGGACGAAATTGTGGAGGATCCAGGCGTTTTTTGTCAGCGTGTCTTTTCATCCGTTCGGACGACTGAAGGAGTGCGGATCGGGTACTCTCCCAAATGGAGGAAAATTTGCTAACGAGAGATTCCGCAGCCGGGTTGTCCACAGAGGTGGAGACAGGAAAAGGAATCCGAGGATGCTGACCGAAGACTACAAAAAACGGGGATTTGGAGGAGGATTCGCTCTCGTGATTGTTACAAGAGAACTCGGCCCATGGTAGGAGATCCACCCAGTCTGAATGATGGGCATTAACGAAGTGCCGGAGGTAACTGGTCAGGTTCTGATTGATCCGCTCCACTTGACCATTGGACTGTGGGTGGTAAGCGGAAGAGAAGTCCAGGGTGACGTCTAGCAGTTTACAAGTGGCTCTCCAGAAACGTGAGGTGAACTGTACCCCACGATCCGACACGATGTGGAGGGGCAGGCCATGAAGACGGAAGATGTGGCGGATAAAGTCTTTAGCCAGCTCGGGTGCAGACGGGAGGGCTGGCAGGGGAATAAAGTGAGCCATCTTGGAAAAGCAATCAGCGACCACCCAAATGACCGTACAACCGGCGGAGACGGGGAGATCAGTTATGAAGTCCATAGCAATATGCTGCCAGGGGGCAGCAGGCACAGGAAGCGGAAGGAGGCGACCGGCTGGCAGGTGTCTCGGGACTTTGTTGCGGGCGCAGGACACACAGGCAGAAACAAAGTCTATTACGTCCTTGTGCAGGGTAGGCCACCAGTAGTGCCGGGCAATAAGCTGGAGGGTCTTTTTCTGACCGGCATGGCCAGCTAGTTTAGACGAATGGCCCCAGTGTAGGATCTTCTTCCGATCAGGTACTGAAACAAACGTCTTACCGGGAGGGAGACGATTTAGACTCACGGGAGCCACCTGCATTACTCTGGCGGGATCGATGATATGTTTAGGTTCTTCCTCGAGATCGGACACCAGAAAGGATCGGGACAAGGCGTCTGCTTTGACGTTTTTGTCAGCCGGGCGAAAATGAAGAACAAAATCAAAGCGAGCAAAAAACAAGGACCACCGGGCTTGGCGCGGGTTAAGTCTCTGGGCATGCTGGAGGTAAGCCAAGTTCTTGTGGTCAGCGTAAATTATTACCGGGTGAAGCGCCCCCTCGAGTAGGTAACGCCACTCCTCCAACGCCAGCTTGATGGCCAATAACTCTCGGTCTCCTATGGAATAGTTGCGCTCAGAAGAGGAGAAGAGTTTGGAGAAGAAACCACAAGTTACCATTCTCCCGGAAGATGATTTTTGAGTAAGTACCGCTCCGGCTCCAGAGGAGGAGGCGTCAACTTCCAGGAAGAACTGCTTGTTGCCGTCCGGGCGATGCAGCACCGGGGCGGAAGAGAAGGCCTGTTTTAGGGAAAGAAAGGCCTCCTCTGCTTCGGGCGGCCACTCTTTGGGATTAGTACCCTTACGGGTGAGCGTGGAAATTGGGGCAGTCCGGGAAGAGAAGTGTGGTATGAAGAGGCGGTAGTAGTTAGCGAAGCCCAGGAATCGCTGAATGGCCTTCAACCCCTCCGGTCGGGGCCATTTCTCGATGGCAGACAGTTTCTCTGGATCCATTCGTAGGCCGGTCTGAGAAATAATGTAGCCCAAAAACGGAAGCGAGGTCTGCTCAAAGAGGCACTTCTCATATTTAGCGAAGAGGTGATTCTGCCTGAGCCTGAGCAGGACCTGACGAACGTCCCTCCGGTGAGTCTGGAGATCCGGAGAGAAGACCAAGATGTCGTCCAGGTACACCACTACGCAGGAGTAGAGAAGGTCCCGGAAGATGTCATTGACCAACTCTTGAAAGACGGCAGGAGCGTTACAGAGACCAAAGGGCATTACCAGATATTCATAGTGGCCGTCCCGGGTGTTGAATGCCGTCTTCCATTCATCCCCCTGACGGATACGAACCAGGTTGTACGCCCCACGGAGGTCCAGTTTGGTGAAGATTCTAGCCCCCCTGAGACGATCAAATAACTCCGGAATGAGCGGAAAGGGGTACTTATTCTTCATCGTGATCTGGTTAAGGCCTCTATAGTCTATACAGGGACGGAGAGAGCCGTCCTTCTTTTTGACGAAAAAGAAGCCTGCTCCCGCCGGGGAGGTAGATTTCCGGATGAATCCCCTGGCCAGATTCTCCTCAATATATTCGGACATCGACCGGGTCTCAGCAGCGGATAATGGATAAATACGCCCACGGGGAGGAGTAGTACCAGGTAACAGGTCGATAGGGCAGTCGTATGGTCTATGAGGGGGTAGTGTCTCTGCTTCCTTTTTATTAAAGACATCAGCATAAGACCAATAAGAAATCGGAAGTCCAGGAAGATTAGCTGGGGTAGGAGAAGGACGGACGGGATGGACGGGAACCAGACAGGTCTTATGGCAGTCCTGTCCCCAGCGAAGGACTTCTCCGGTCTGCCAGTCAAGCACGGGTGCATGTCTCTGGAGCCAAGGTAGGCCTAGCAAGAGGGCGTGGGAGAGTCCAGGCAGAACATGAAAGGAGATACTCTCAGAATGCAGCATTCCCACCTGCAGAGTAATGGATTCGGTGATGAGTTGGATGGGGCGTGGTAAGAGACCCCCATCCACGGCAGCAACAGACAAGGGTACAGCCAGAGGTTTGGTGGGGATGCGGTATTTCTCTACCAGGGACTGTGAAATAAGATTCCCGGCTGCTCCAGAGTCAAGTTGGGCTAGTTCGAAATAACGGTTCTCCCCGCAGACGATTGAGACTGACAACAGCAGAGATGGAGAGGATTTATTCTTGTCTAGGTCGACCTCTCTGAGCGAACCTAGACACAGGCGTTTCCCGACCTCTCCGGGCAGGTACGGATCCGGTGCTCCTTACTGCCACAGTAGAAGCAGCTCCCCTCGGCACGGCGTAAGTCCTGACGGGTTTTGACCATCTTGGTCTGGTCGACCTGCATAGGCTCAGGAGAGTGTACCTGGGTAGAGACGGAGGGAGTGACGGGTTTCTGAAAAGTAGGAGCTAGACGTGGTAACCTCCTCTCACGGGTGACCTCTTTGGCACGCTCCTGGAACAGTAGGTCAATCCGGGTGGCAAGAGTTATTAGGTCATCGAGAGTGGTAGGGATGTCCCGACCGGCAAGTTCATCTTTAATACGGCCGGACAGACCCTCCCAGAAGCCGGATACCAGAGCGTCGTTATCCCAGGCCAGCTCCGAGGCAAGGGTACGGAACCGTATGGCATATTGGCCCACGGTGAGACTTCCCTGACGTAGGCGTAGCAGTGATGATGCGGATGAGGTCTTCCGTCCGGGTTCGTCGAAGACTTTCCGGAAAGCCGTGAGAAAAGCAGGCAAGTTGGACACCAGGGGGTCTCCTCTCTCCCATAGAGGATTTAGCCAGGCCAGGGCCTCCCCGGTGAGATGGGACATGATGAATGCAATTTTGGCTCGGTCGGAGTTAAACTGGTGGGACAATAGTTCAAAGTGCAGGGTGCACTGATTTATGAAGCCCCCAGCCTGGGCGGAGTCGCCTCCGAAGCGAGGAGGTGCAGAAAGCCGGGGTCCGGGGTAGGATACCATGGTATTAGTGGGCAGCGGAGCTGCCGGATTGCGAGACATGGCACTGGCGGAGGTTGCTGGTGGAGCAGTCAGAGTGTCCAGGCGAGTATTGACATTCCGCAGGTGACCCAGGATGGACTCCTGTTGGGACCTTTGACGGGACAGTTCATGACACAGGTCCGAGAGCGAGGGAGCTTGGGTGCCACCGGGTTCCATGGCCCGAGCAAACTGTAACGGGTCTGGGAGGCGGAACCTCTGAGCTACTATACAAGGGGGCGGTCCTTGTAAGGGAGCGGGTGGCGACCAGGGAAGACGGGCAGGAAGTCACAGCAGGTGACCGGGACAGTCTCTGAGTGAACGGGCTGGAGGTCACGGCAAGTGACCGGGGCAGTCTCTGGATGAACGGGCAGATGGTCACGGCAAGTGACCGGGGCAGTCTCTGAATGAACGAGCAGATGGTCACGGCAAGTGACCGGGGCAGTCTCTGGATGAACGGGCAGATGGTCACGGCAAGTGACCGGGGCAGTCTCTGGGTAAAGGGTTGGTACGACCTGTGGCGGCTGATGATAGACGTGAGCTCCCAGGTGAGCAGGCGAGAGTCTCTGGATGAACGGGTGGTCACAGCATGTGACGGCGGAGCCTCCAGGAAGACCAACAGACAGGCGGCAGATGAGCGCTCCCAGGTGAGCGGGCAGAAGTCTCTGGACAGGCGGGTGGTCACAGCACGTGACGGCAGAGCCTCCAGGTAGGCTAGCAGACAGGCAGCAGATGAGCGCTCCCAGGTGAGCTGGCAAGCTGGTCCATAGACAGACTGACAGGAGTTGGAAGGCAGACCGTCGGACCTCAGGCAAGCAGACAGGTGGCTGAAGTGCGCTCCCAGGTGAGCGGACAGACTGGTCCTTAGACAGACTGACAGGAGTAGTAAGGCAGACCGTCGGACCTCAGACTAGCAGGCAGGTAGCAGATACTCAGGCAGGAACAAGACAGCAAGCTGGCAGGAATCTGGCAGGTATCTGGCAGGTAACTGGCAACGGGACCTGAGGGCTGAAGCAGAGTAGTGAACAGTGCAACAACACTGCTCGGGCACCTCCATTTTGGAGGAGGTGCCTTATATATGGTGAAGTCCTCCGGCCATTGGCCGGGGACTCCTTAGGACGGCACGCGCGGCCCCTTTAAGAGGGAGGGAGAGCGCGCGCGCGCGCCCTAAGCACAGTGGCCGGGAAGGAGCGCGCGCTGCCAGCAGAGCGGGAGGAGGACGCCGGGCACGGAGCAGAGAGGTGAGGGGAACAGCGTCCCTGCCTAGCAGAGGGCAGGGACGCCGGCGCTACACCCTCCTTTTCCGTTTTTTATCTGTTTATAATTTTTATAATTTTTATGTTTATGGTAATATGTGAGATTCTCCCGAATTTCTGTATCTGTGACATTACTGTCTACTGATTCTTGGTCAGAAGAACTAAAACTGACGTGGAGATCAGATGGCATATTAGATTGGTTATTTCTTTTTTTGAGAATGGACTTAGGTGATGGGGAAGGGTTTGCCCATCTACCCCAATCATACACCTGCTGTTGAGAATAATCCATGTGATCCCTTTGAAATTTAGATTTTTTCCATATCATGATTGTATTTTCCAATCGAGAAACCGCTTGTTGTATACTGTCATTATAGTCCTGGTAATCAGAATTGATTTTATATTGCTCTAATTTATTATGTGTGGCTTCAATCTCTTTTTGCAATTCAGTCAGTTTTAACTCTTCCTGTTTAACAATGAGCCTCATCAAGTTCAGAGAGCTATCTGTGAGTAACTGATTCCAGTTCAAAATAAATTCCTCGGAGTATATGGTTGTAGGAATCTTTTTAATTCTGAGACCTCTGGAAATCATGTTTTTATGTATATAGTTCAACAAGGTCGTATGTTCCCACCAAATTTTGGTTTAATTTAGCATGAATTTTTCCAATTGCTTGAATAATGTACTCATGTCATTCACATCTGATGGATTATTAAAGTCCGCAGAAAAAATACTCTCCGCCTTGCGTTGGTGTTCAGGTTGAGAATATGCCATCTCTAATGAAAAATATATATCTTTACATGCAACAATTTAAAAATTTGTATATATATAGCTGTAAGCAAATAGCTCCACAGTATTTCTTGCTTTCAATGTTCTTATATATATACAGTACAGACCAAAAGTTTGGACACACCTTCTCATTTAAAGATTTTTCTGTATTTTCTTGACTATGAAAATTGTACATTCACACTGAAGGCATCAAAACTATGAATTAACACATGTGGAATTATATACTTAACAAAAAAGTGTGAAACAACTGAAAATATGTCTTATAGTCTAGGTTCTTCAAAGTAGCCACCTTTTGCTTTGATGACTGCTTTGCACACTCTTGGCATTCTCTCGATGAGCTTCAAGAGGTAGTCACCAGAAATGGTCTTCCAACAATCTTGAAGGAGTTCCCAGAGATGCTTAGCACTTGTTTGCCCTTTTGCCTTCACTCTGCAGTCCAGCTCACCCCAAGCCATCTTGATTGGGTTCATGTCTGGTGACTGTGGAGGCCAGGTCATCTGGCGTAGCACCCCATCACTCTCCTTCTTGGTCAAACAGCCCTTACACAGCCTGGAGGTGTGTTTGGGGTCATTGTCCTGTTGAAAAATAAATGATGGTCCAACTAAACGCAAACCGGATGGAATAACATGCCGCTGCAAGATGCTGTAGTAGTCATGCTGGTTCAGTATGCCTTCAATTTTGAAAAAATCCCAACAGTGTCACCAGCAAAGCACCCCCACACCATCACACCTCCTCCTCCATGCTTGACGGTGGGAACCAGGCATGTAGAGTCCATCCGTTCACCTTTTCTGCGTCGCCCAAAGACACGGTGGTTGGAACCAAAGATCTCAAATTTGGACTCATCAGACCAAATCACAGATTTCCACTGGTCTAATGTCCATTCCTTGTGTTCTTTAGCCCAAACAAGTCTCTTCTGCTTGTTGCCTGTCCTTAGCAGTAGTTTCCTAGCAGCTATTTTACCATGAAGGCCTGCTGCACAAAGTCTCCTCTTAACAGTTGTTGAAGAGATGTGTCTACTGCTAGAACTCTGTGTGGCATTGACCTGGTCTCTAATCTGAGCTGCTGTTAACCTGCGATTTCTGAGGCTGGTGACTCGGATAAACTTATCCTCAGAAGTAGAGGTGACTCTTGGTCTTCCTTTCCTGGGGCGGTCCTCATGTGAGCCAGTTTCTTTGTAGCGCTTGATGGTTTTTGCAACTGCACTTGGGGACATTTTCAAAGTTTTCCCAATTTTTCGCACTGACTGACCTTCATTTCTTAAAGTAATGATGGCCACTCGTTTTTCTTTACTTAGCTGCTTTTTTCTTGCCATAGTACAAATTCTAACAGTCTATTCAGTAGGACTATCAGCTGTGTATGCACCAGACTTCTGCACAACACAACTGATGGTCCCAACCCCATTTATAGAGGAAGAAATCCCACTTATTAAACCTAACAGGGCACACCTGTGAAGTGAAAACCATTTCCGGTGACTACTTCTTGAAGCTCATCAAGAGAATGCCAAGAGTGTGCAAAGCAGTCATCAAAGCAAAAGGTGGCTACTTTGAAGAACCTAGAATATAAGACATATTTTCAGTTGTTTCACACTTTTTTGTTAAGTATATAATTCCACATGTGTTAATTCATAATTTTGATGCCTTCAGTGTCAATGTACAATTTTCATAGTCATGAAAATACAGAAAAATCTTTAAATGAGAAGGTGTGTCCAAACTTTTGGTCTGTACTGTATATATATATCGATAAATATATAAAATATTGTAGTGGATCGGTGAGCAAGAAAATGTAACCAGTTCAAAGCGACACAAAAAAAAAAAAAAAAAATAATCAGCTCACCTGGTTGCTGTAGGCTCTAGGTGCAGGGAAACACAGATACGTGTGGCCTCACGTGTTTAAATAGAAAAGAGGGGAGAAGGGAAACCAGCTTCCAAATTAGCAAAATTTATTGGCATTGAAAGAGTTAAACATGCATACCGAGGAGGGGATTCCAGACGCCTCTACTCACCAGGGAGGCATTCTGGATTTATAACCTTGGATCCCGCTTCCCAGATGGTCTCAAAGCACGCCGTGAAATCATGTTTCAGTATTGAACTTACATTTTGTCCCTGTCAATTAATTTTATATGTTCTATGTAATGCATGTTGTTACATTTTATCCCCTTTGTTTGTATATTGGTTTTATATACTTTTCTATCTCATGTGATTGGCTCACACTAATTATGCATTTTCAGACGTACTCCCATGTGACCTGGTTTATTGATCCTATTGGTTGTCATTGGATATAATACTATTGTATGTCAGATGCATGTTAGCTTTGACAAAGAACACAGGACTGTGTTGGAAACGCGTTACGATTTTTTCTATGTGAGATTCCCCGATATGATATGGAAATTTTTTAACTGCGTGGACTTATCTCAATAAATTTTGCTATATTGGTTGGAGGGGGTTGTCCACCCTATTACTGTTATTACTGACCATAAGAACATGTCATATCTCCAGTCAGCTAAACGTCTCAACCCTAGGCAAGCCAGATGGTCCCTATTTTTTACTAGGTTCAATTTTGTTGTCACTTTTCATCCAGGGGTCAAAAATCTCAAGGCTGATGCTTTGTCCCGGAGCTTCCCTGGTGGTGGTGACCATGAGAATCATGCCCCGATATTACAGAAAGGGGTAGTCATTTCAGCACTGTATCCTGAACTAGAGGGTGAGGTGTTAGAGGCTCAGGGGGATGCCCCTGCCTCCTGCCCTTCAGGAGGGTTATACTTGTACCATCTGATCTGCGCCGCAAAGTAATTAAGGAACATCATAACTCTGTGCTTGCTGGGCATCCAGGTGGTAAGGTAATCGCGGACCTCCTCTCTCGTCGTTTTTGGTGGCCGGGGTTGCATCGGGATGTAATTGAACACGTAGCTGCTTGTAGTATTTGAGTGCATTCTAAAGTATCGCATACCCAACCATCTGGTACTCTTCTTCCACTACCTATCCCTAGTAGGCAATGGACACACTTGTCCATGGATTTTATTACTGACCTACCGATTTCTGCAGTCAAAAAGGGCGCTTTGGTGGTAGTAGATAGGTTCAGTAAAATGGTTCACTTCGTCACTTTACCTGCACTTCCCAATGCTAAGACTCTTGTTCAGGTGTTCATAAATGAGATCGTGAAGCTTCACGAGGTTCCCTCCGATGTGGTGTCAGATTAGGGGACCCAGTTTGTTTCCAAGTTCTAGAAGGCATTCTGTTATCGACAAAGTCATTCACATTCAGGTCCGGCAGAATTTGCCATTAATAATCTACAAGAATCCTCGATATGGCTGGGTGTTCTGAGTAATTTAAAGATCATGGGAGACAGGTATAAACGTATAGCTGACAGAAAACGCTTGCCAGGTCCGAAACTGAATGTGAATGACTTTGTGTGGTTGTCTACCAGAAATATAAGATTGAAAGTTCCTTCTTGGAAACTGGGACCTAGGTTTATTGGTCCCTGTTAGTGATGAGCGAACGCGCTCACCACTGCTCGGTACTCGCCCGAGCATCATTGTGCTCGGCAATTGGCGAGTATTTCCGGGTTGCTCGGGCGGGAACTCGAGTCCCCTCCCTGCATGTTTGGAGCCAATGAACATGCAGGGATTGTCTTTCACACACTGTAATGCCATAGCCATGCTGGTTGTGGGCATTACAGTGATTGGCTGGCCACACAGTGTCATCAGGTATATATAAGACCGGGTGCTGCCATGCTCATCACAGTCTACCCCGGAAACAAGAGGGTCCATTGAACTTCCTGTCTGCTGCTGCTGTAATAATTACAGATATTTATAGACACCCCAGATATCAGGATCCAGGGCAATTTTTTTTTATCTTAATCCTGGTTATTTACTTAAAAAGCAATCCAGAGTACACAATTTTTCTGCTCACTACAGAATAAAGCCAGATCTGTTTCATATTACAGCAATAAAAATCCAGAAATATGCACTGAACATGGAAAATATTGGCCTCCTTTTCCATTCTGTTGCAGTGTGTCGGTGACGCTATTCACACTAGGTCTCCGTGTAGAATAATATTAGTAAATTACAGGCCTATAATATAAAGCCGTGGTTCTCTGTCAGACGTATCACCGAAAAGATTTAAAAAATCATACATTTCTTCCATTTTCATTCCGTTGCAGTGTGTCGGTGACGCTATTCACACTAGGTCTCCATATAGAACAATATTAGTAAATTACAGGCCTATAATATAAAGCCGTGGTTTTCTGTCAGACATATCACCGAAAAGACTTCTAAAATCATACATTTCTTCCATTTTCATTCCGTTGCACTGTGTCGGTGACGCTATTCACACTAGGTCTCTGTGTAGAATAATATTAGTAAATTATCGGTTTATAATTTAAAGCCGTGGTTCTCTGTTAGACATATCACCAAAGAGACTTCAAAAATCATACATTTCTTCCATTTTCATTCCGCTGCAGTGTGTCGGTGACGCTATTCACACTAGGTCTCCATGTAGAATAATATTAGTAAATTACAGGCCTTTAATATAAAGCTGTGGTTCTCTGTCAGACATATCACCGACAAGACTTCAAAAATCATACATTTCTTCCATTTTCATTCCGCTACAGTGTGTCGGTGAAGCTATTCACACTAGGTCTCCATGTAGAATAATATTAGTAAATTAGAGGCCTTTAATATAAAGCCGTGGTTCTCTGTCAGACATATCACCGACAAGACTTCTAAAATCATACATTTCTTCCATTTTCATTCCGTTGCAGTGTGTCGGTGACGCTATTCACACTAGGTCTCTATGTAGAATAATATTAGTAAATTACAGGCCTACAATTTAAAGCCGTGGTTCTCTGTCAGACATATCACCGAAAAGACTTCTAAAATCATACAATTCTTCCATTTTCATTCCGTTGCAGTGTGTCGGTGAAGCTGTTCTCACTAGGTCTCTGTGTAGAATAATATTATCAAATTACAGGCCTGCTATTTAAAATCGTGATTCTCTGTCAGACATATAACATACAACTGCGTTCCAAAATCAGCCATTTCTCGTGAACGTGGAATATATTGTCCTCCATTTAAAATGGGCAAGGTGCGTGGTAAGGGATGGGAAAGTGGACGTGATAGTGATGGTGCATGCAGAGGACGAGGACGTGGCCGTGGGCAAGGTGCAATTGTGCGCTCGACCTTCCTGTCCCAATTGCTAGCGGACCGCAGAGCACCACTATTGAACACAGAGCAGTGTGAAAAGGTTATTGGTTGGATAGCAGATAATGCTTTCAGTCACTTGGCCACCACCACCTCCACCCTGTCTTCCACACAGTCAAGTCTCAGTAGCCGTGAGTCTGGACCGCATATTCCTCACCCTGATCCTCCTTTCTCCCACCATGCCGAGTGCCCGGAGACAACTGATCCCACACTTGGACACTCAGAAGAGCTGTTCACTTTTGCATCTGTAGACTCGGGCCTCTCGCCCGGCCAGCTTCAAGCGAGTCAAGAGGAGAACGCGTGTAGCGATGCCCAAATATTGGAGCAGCCACGGTCACACGAAGGCGACGGTGGTAAGGTGCAATTACTGTCGCAAGAGGTGGATGATGATGATGAGATACAATTGCCAGGAAGTCAGGAGGAGGACCAGGGTGCGGAAGTGGAAGACGAGGTGGTGGATGGTATAGTAACTGACCCAACCTGGCAGGGTGACATACAGAGTGAGGACAGCAGCATACAGGGGGAGGGAGAGGTAACACCACAACAGGCAGGAAGAAGCAGTGTGGTGGCCGCAGACAGAAGGCCAACATGACGGGAGTTGCCAGTACAACAGTAAGGTCTTCCGGAGTCTCGTTGTTTTTTAAAGACTCTGCAGATAACCCCAAAAAGGCCATTTCTACCACCTGCCAGGCCAGCATCAGCAGGGGTAGCAAAACTAGCAGCCTGACTACCACCAGCATGATCAGGCACAAGGCAGCAAAGCACCTGACTAAGTGGGCTGAACCCCAGGGTGCAGCAACAGTGGCTGCGAGTGACACCACTGCTTGTCCCACTGTTGTGCGTGCACGCCAATCCCCTGTCCATGGCGCATGCCAAGATGCCTCCCACCCTGCACCTGTCGTTGAACATTATCAATTAGCACCATCAGCAAGCACGTCCACGTCCTTGTAACAGCGCAGCATTCAGTTGTCCCTACCCCAGTCCTTGGAATGCAAGGGCAAATACGCATCTAACGCGCCACAGGCCACACTACTAATTTCACACATTTCGCGAATGCTTGCACTCGAAATGTTGCTTTTTAGGCTCGTGGAGACGGAAGCTTTCTGCAACCTCATGGCTGCGGCTGTCCCTCGGTACTCAGTCCTCAGCTGCCACTAATGCTCCCTGTGTGCCATCCCCTCATTACACAAGCAGGTGTCCCACAATATTAGACATGCCCTGAACAACACAGTTATTGGGAAAGTCCACCTAACCACGGACTGTGGACAAGTGCTTGTGGGCAGGGACGGTACATCTCATTGACGGCACACTGGGTTAACATAGTGGAAGCCGGGACCCAGTTGGACCTTGGGACGGAACACGTCCTCCCGACGCCAAGGATTGCGGGCTCTGGGTCAATCAGGGTTGCCCCCACATTCTACAGCTCCTGCACCTCCTCCTTCTCTTCAGCATCCATCTCCGAAATGACCACATCAGTCGCAAGCTGGAAGCACTGCAGCACTGCCTCGGCCAAACCACAGGTGACAAACCACACAATGCTGAAGAGTTGTGGACAGCTCTGAAAGAGCAGGCAGATCTGTGGCTGACACCGCTGACCCTACAGCCAGGCATAATCGTGTGTGATAATGGCCGGAAACTGGTGGCGGCTCTGAGGCGAGTTGAGCTCACACACGTACCATGCCTGGCCCATGTGCTTAACCTTGTGGTTCAGCGGTTTCTCAAAACCTACCCAGATCTGCTTGATCTGCTTGTCAAAGTACACCGCCTGTGTGTCTATTTTAGAAAGTCAGCTACAGCTTCCAGCATCAACAAGGCCGTCGGTATTCAGGTCAGACTCCACACATAAAACCTCAAGAGTGGACATGGATGTCAAACATCTGTACCATCCTCCAAAACTTTGAGGACTCCACCAAGATGGTGAGCCACGATGACGCCATAATTAGCATCACCATCCCGCTTCTCTGTCTTCTGAAACGCTCTCTGCTCGCAATCAAAGAGGATGCATTGCAGGCGAAGCACGATGAGATGGAGCAAGGAACCATACAGGGTGATTACACAGAGCCCATGCTCATCGCATCTCAACGTGGATTGGGTGACAATGAGGAAGAGGAGGAGGAAGAACAGAAGCTAGTTTCCTGTTCTATAGACGGTAAGACCTGCACAACTGTCATACAGTCTGTTTAGCGTGGATGGTCTGAGGACAGGGAGGAGGTGGAAGAGAAGGAGTGCATTGTCAGTCATCCTCTTGGTGAAGACACGTAAGTTTTGCCTCTTTGCAGTCTGGCACACATGGATGAGTTTATGTTACGCTGCCTTTCCAGTGACCCTCGCATTGTCCAAATTTTGGGTGACAGTCATTACTGGTTGGTGACGCTTCTAGACCCACACTACAGGGAGAACTTTGTCTCATATTCCCTTGCAGGACAGGCCTAATAAAATGGTGCAGTATGAGAATGCCCTTGTTGCGGAATTATTAAAAAAATTCACATCTGAAAACGCTGGCGGCAGAGGTCACAGTTCATTGGACAAACCAAGGAGTACAGGCGAGAGAGACACAAATTCAATCTAGCAAAGACAGGGGAACACTGTCAAAGATCTGGGACAGTTTTCTGAGACCCTCCCATCGCACAGGCCCTCATGCGCGGGGTACTTTCACAAGGAGTGCAAAGTTTCGGAAGATGGTGAGGGAGTACCTTGCAGACCGTACTAACGTCCTCCGTGATTCCTCTGTGCCTTATAATTATTGGGTATCCAAGCTGGACACGTGGCATGAACTGGCTCTCTACGCCTTGGAGGTCCTGGCCTGCCCTGCCGCTAGCGTTTTGTCAGAGCGGGTTTTTAGTGCCGCCGGTGGAATTATAACCAATAGGCGCATCCGCTTGTCAAGTGAAAATGCTGACAGGCTGACTCTTATAAAAATGAAAAAATGAACAAGGGCTGGATTGGGCCAGACTTCTCAACACCACCGAATGATAGCAGCTTAACATAAACTCAAATACAGTGTCTATTTTTGGGGAGGTCTAACTCTATTCCCGTGCACCTCTGTCTTCACACCCAGTCATGGGTATACGCTTCCTGATTTTGTGTATTTGCTCTTGTCCTCCTCCTTCTCCGCATCCTCATCCTCCAACACCATATGACTACCATATGTAGCATATCAACATATCTACGTTTCTTGCAAGGGGCATTGGAGTTCCTCCAAATTTTTGGCAGCCGTTGCTTCACTGCATAGGCAAACAGTATAGGAGACCCACTTCCTAATAATGGGAGCATTGTTTTCAGGAATCCCTCCGACCTCTACATCTCTTGCAAGGGGCATTGGAGTTCCTCCAAATTTTTGGCAGCAGTTGCTTCACTGCATAGGCAAACAGTATGGGAGACCCGCTCCTTTCTAATGGGAATATGTCGTTATTGAGGACCACCTCTATGTGTCTTTAAATTGTTATTGGTGTTTTTCCTACATTTTGGAAGCCATTGGACTCAATTCATACTCTATAACTGTATAGCTGACCCGCTCCTTTCTAATGGAAACATGGCGTTACTGTGGCCCTGCTCTATGTGTCTTTAAATTCTTAGTGGGGTTTATCCTAAATTTTGGCAGTCGTTGGACTCACTGCATATTTTATAACTGTATAGCAGACCCTCTCCTTTCTAATGGGAACATGTCGTTACTGTGGCCCAGCTCTATATGTCTTTAAATTGTTAGTGGGGTTTTTCCTAAATTTTGGCAGCCGTTGGACTCACTTCATACTCTTTAACTGTATCGCAGACCTGCTCCTTTCAAATGGAAACATGTCGCTACTGTGGCCCTGCTCTATGTGTCTTTAACCTTCGTCCGGCTGAGTAGGTACAATTGTAACTATTCCGTTTTAAAATTGCAATAACTTTTTTTAGAAAAGCCGTAGAGGGCTGAAATTTCGTGACATCTCTGCAGTTTTGGTCCAGAATATATTGGCCAAATTTAAATAAAATATCTCCACCCTCTTCCGAGATAAGGGGTCGAGATATTTTTGCATCCATAACAAGCTGCATAGGTACAAATGTACCCTCATATATTTTGAATGAAGATAATGCAAGGAAAAAAGAATAATATTTTTTTTAATGATAATGCTATTTTATTATTATAAACGAGTAAAAAAACTGTTCATTTACATTATAAAAGAAAATGTAAGAAACTTTTTTTATTGATTTTCTTCGCAAGTAATGCATGTTGTCTTTGCTACCGAGTGTTCATCGCAAATGGGTTTCACACAAACCACACAAGACTTTCTAGTCTTACGTTGTTTTCACCTCAGGTCTCGGCAGACATAGCAACTACCAACAGGGGAGGGTCCACGACTACCATGAGGTATTTGAGGGCCAGCTGCTGCTTGCGATGCTACCAGAATGCATCGTCCAAGCACCATTTCTACTGCACCTGTGAGAAAATGGTTTCTCATCATCATTCGGTTTGTACTACGATCTTCAATTGCAGGCATACACAGCTGATTTGCGAGATCTTTCAGGAACTTTCTTCGTTGATCCTTTGTCCTGAAGCTTGGATTGTGTTCTCTGTAGATGATGTAGGATGCTAACCCAGTGACGTCAATCATATTGTAGAAAAATGCTAGAGGCCAACGTAATGTTTGTCGTTTCACAGTGTACTCTCCCAACATTTTATCCATAACATCAACTCAGCCTTTTGTTTTGTTGTAGTATTTTATTATCTCTGGCTTGGCTGCTAGTGTCTCTTCAACTTCTCCCGTCATGTGCATAGATGATAGAAGCACGACAGATTTGTTCTTCTTTCGTACATATGAACAGACTGTTGCATCATGATTGTAGGCAAAATTTGTCGAGTTTACAGGCCTTTCTTTGGCAGGCTGCATGTTGCTAGGTAGGAACCTTTTATTTTTTTCTCACTGTACCAACTAGTGTCATGTTCCAGGAGTTCAATACCTTAGCTAGTTCCATGGTTGTAAAGAAGTTATCGGTGGTGACATTTCTTCCAGAGCCTTTATACGAGCTCACTAGGTCCAATACTGTTCGTTCACCAATGTTTACTTGTCGAGGACCATCAGTTGGTTTCCCAGTGTAGAGCTGACTTTGTAATGGGTAGGCGTTTGACGAGTCACAAGCCCAGAAAATCTTTATGCCATATTTAGCTGGTTTTGAAGGTATATACTAGGTAAATTTAGTATGGCCTCTAAATGGAAATAATTGCTCGTCGACGGTGATACAATTATATGGCTTGTAGGCTCTCTCCAGATTTCTGTTCAGCATTGTCCAGATGTCCCATATTGGTGCAGCTTTATCTGTTTGCACATGTTCTGCACGTGTATTTTCGTTGTCAAATCTGATAAATCTGAGTATCATCTTGAAGCGGTCACGAGACATGGCTGCACGTATAAGAGGCAGAGCAGCAGCATTCCACATTTCCTCCAGATTCTCTTTGTTGTCTCTGTGCACACCAGCAGCAATCAGTAAGCCCAAAAATGCATGGAGTTCAGTTTCAGTAAATTGCTTGAATGTTTTTTGTGGTGGCCGTTCAGAAGAATCAGGAAAACGTTGTACCAGTTCGTTGTTGTAAGCATCACAAACTCTCTTGGCCTTTCGATTCGTTTCTCGTAATATGATGTCACACATCTCGGGAGTCATGATTGACTTGAATAGCTCTTTTGCTGTATACAGGTTGCTGATTGCTGCAGGGCCACCTCTTTGTCGTAGGACATTACGAGATTTTGTTTGTGCATTTGGCAGTGGATCACTACACCATTGAGTTTTATCCTTAGCAGTCCAAATGTCGCCTGCACTTTGAGGCACAGACTCATCCTCAACACTTTCGTCTGAGTCGTATTCTTTTTCCTGCTCTATGACCATTTCTTGTTCAATGTCTGAATCTTCTTCAGTAACATCCACTTGTGGTACATAGTTTTCATCATCAGATGCAACATATGGTTCTTCCTCATGCTCAGAATCAGATTCTTCTAGCATTTGCATTATTTCGTCAGACGTAAATCTGTAAATATGAAAAAATGAAAAATAAATAATTTTCCGAAATACTACACAATACTACATTATTGGCTTTTCACAAAATGATACTAACCTGCAAACACGTTTTCTTGGATTATGGCAGAAACTAGATCCAGCATCACTATCACTCATGATGACTTGGTAGATGAATTTTGGCTTCGTAATTTAGTTGAATAACACGTGGCAAGTAGAATGAAACTCGATTCTAAAGTGCAGATAAAAAAGTAAATTATTTCCAGTGATAATTATTTATAAATGTCATTTATATATTATGTAAACCGTATACGTTTCAGAATTTTCATTCCATCTTCGACTGTTTTTTCGATCAATAGGAAAATTGTAACAGAGCCACCATCTTTATTTTGTGCTGAATATAAGTAAAACATCGTAAAACAATATGTAGATACTAATTATTATCCATTTTTCGTATAAAAATCATACCTATAGTGATAAGTTTCATACAAAATATATGTAAGCCAAGTCCAGGCTCAAAGACAATTTCTGACTGTTCTGTCCCCACATAAGGCGAATGAAGGTATAACTGGCTGTTAGATGCTGTGAGACTTTCCTACCTTCGTATCCAAGAAATTGAAGACTTCACAAGCCTAGAAATGTGTGTGCTCACAGCAATGAGATGAACAGCAAAATGGCTACTGAGAGGAGGGAGGCAGGAAGAGAAGTAGAAGCCACTCCCAGTTTGAATCAACTTAATTGACAGCAACATAAGTGAGCAGTAACAACACTGGCCAATAGATATCAGCATAACATTTGTAGCTGAATGAACTTTAGTTTCTGAAACCAAGTAAAGGAGAAAGTCTTCCCACAGTGGAGGTATATAAAAGGTACAATTGTACCTCTGCAGCCTGTTAACGTTGTAAAATTATGCAGCCTGATGAAGGTTAAATTGTTAGTGGGGTTTTTCCTAAATTTTGACTGCCATTGGACTCACTTCATACTCTAGAACTGTATAGCAGACCCTCTCCTTTCTAATGGGAATATGTTGTTACTGTGGCCCAGCTCTATGCATCTTTAAATTGTTAGTGGGGTTTTTCCTAAATTTTGGCAGCCGTTGGACTCACTTCATACCCTATAACTGTATAGCAGACCCTCTCCTTTCTAATGGAAACATGTCGTTGCTGTGGCCCTGCTCTATGTGTCTTTAAATTGCTAGTGGGGTTTTTCCTAAATTTTGGCAGCCGTTGGACTCACTGTATACCCTATAACTGTATAGCAGACCCTCTCCTTTCTAATGGGAACATGTCGTACTCATTACTGTGGCCCAGCTCCATGTGTCTTTAAATTGTTAGTGGGTTTTTTCCTAAATTTTGGCAGCCCTTGCAGTCACAGTATGGGCATTACCACTATAGGAAACCCGCTCCTTTATAATGGGAACATTTTTTTTTGCTGAAACCCTCCTCTATGTCTCTTTAAAGGGGTATTGGGTTTGCTTCCAAATATTTCGAAGGCCTTGCAGTCACTGCATACGCGATAACAGTATAGGAGACCCACTCTTTATCAATGATAACAACAAAGAATAGCCAGTTGATGGCTCTCTTACAAGAGCGAGGGCCGACTACTGGCCCTTTAAGAATAGTAAGGGCCGCCTGATGACCCTATAAAAATAAGCTTTGTGACTTTCAGAGTCCCTCCATCATAAATGATGTGGATGTGTCTGATGATGTGTCACACACCACATGGCCAAAAAAAATAATAAAAAAAATAAATACACGGTAGGATATTTGTTTAGTATAAAAACCAGACTCGCCAATGTAACCTCAGCATAATCACATTGTTCAGCTCTTGCACCTCCTCCTCCAGTTTGGTCTCCATCTCCGAAATGACCACATCAGTCACAAGCTAAAAGCACTGCAGCACTGCCTTGGTCAAGCGGCAACAGGTTGTGCTGAAGATAACATCCTTAATGCTTAGGTGACAAGCCGCCCACCGCTAAAGAGTTGTTGAAAGCTGTAACACAGCAGCCTGATCTGTGGCTCTCACCGCAGAATATACAGCCAGGCATGGTCGTGTGTGACAATGGGCATAACCTGGCGATGGAGAAATGACAGCAGGAGTAGATACGATTTCACTCTATGCCAGTCCTTTCACCAAGCTAAAGAATATGGCTGTGGTGAAATACAACTCCGACTGAGAAACAGTTTCAAACTGAAAAACATTGGTTTCAAGGATTCTCTAGTGGGACCGTCCAACCCTGCCGAGAAGTAGTCCTGACTAAGACAAGTGTGTGGGAAGGTTCCCGGACACTCTATGGCTCCTTTTTTACTGAAGTGGAAACCCACAAAAACACTGGGCTGTTGGCCTACTGTTGGCCTATGCAGTGAATGCAAGGGTTGCCAAAAATTTGCAGGCACTCCAATGCCCCTTTGAAGAGACGTGGAGGTCCGAGGGCCTCCTGAAAACAATGTTCCCATTATTAGGAAGTGGGTTTCCCATTGTGTTTGCCTATGCAGTGAATGCAAGGGTTGCCAAAAATTTGTAGGCACTCTAATGCCCTTTGGAAGAGACGTGGAGGTCAGAGGGCCTCCTGAAAACAATGTTCCCATCATTAGGAAGTGGGTTTCCCATTTAATGCCCCTTGGAAGAGCTGTGGAGTTCAGAGTGGTTTAACAAGACGGTTTTAATGCCCCTTGGAAGAGCTGTGGAGTTCAGAGTGGTTTAACAAGACGGTTCTAATACCCTTTGGAAGAGACGTGGAGGTCATAGTAGCTTAACAAGACGGTTTTAATGCCCCTTGTAAGAGTGGTGGCGTTTACAGTGGAAAAAAAGACAATATCAATCCCCCGTGGAAGAGACGTGGAGGTCACAGTAGCTTAACAAGATGGTTTTAATGCTCCTTGGAAGAGTGGTGGCGGTCGCAGTGGAATAAATAGACAATATAAAAGCCCCTTGGAAGAGTGGTGGAGGTCGCAGTGAAATAAAAAGACAATATCAATGCCCCTTGGAAGAGTGGTGGAGGTCGCAGTGGAATAAAAAGACAATATCAATACTCCATGGAAGAGACGTGGAGGTCACAGTAGCTTAGCAAGATGGTTTTAAGGCCCTTGGAAGAGTGGTGGAGGTCGTTTTGGAATATAAAGTCACTATCAATGCCCCGTGGAAGAGACGTGGAGGTCACAGTAGATTAACAAGACTGTTTTAATGCCCCTTGGAAGAGCTGTGGAGTTCAGAGTGGTTTAGCAAGACGGTTTTAATGCCGCTTGGATGAGACATGGAGGTCACAGTAGGTTAACAAGACGGTTTTAATGCCTCTTGGAAAAGTGCTGGAGGTTACAGTGGTATAAAAAGACAATATAAATGCCCCGTTGAAGAGAAGTGGAGGTCACAGTAGCTTAACAAGACGGTTTTAATGCCCCTTGGAAGAGTGGTGGAAGTCGCAGTGGAATAAAGAGACAATATCAATACCCCGTGGAAATGACGAGGAGGTCACAGTAGTTTAACAAGACTGTTTTAATGCCCCTTGTAAGAGCTGTGGAGTTCAGAGTAATTTAACAAGACGGTTTTAATGCCCCTTGGAAGAGAAGTGGAGGTTACACTAGCTTAACAAGACGGTTTTAATGCGCTTGGAAGAGTGGTGGAGGTTACAGGGGAATAAATACACAATATCAATGCCCCGTGAAAGAGACGTGGAGGTCACAGTAGCTTAACAAGATGGTTTTAATGCCCCTTGGAAGAGTGGTGGAGGTTGCAGTGCAATAGAAAGACAATATCAATGCCCATTGGAAGAGTGGTGAAGGTCGCAGTGAAATAATTGGACAATATTGATACCCCGTGGAAGAGACGTGGAGGTCACAGTAGCAAATCAAGACGGTTTTAATGCCCCTTGGAAGAGTGGTGGAGGTCGCTGTGGAATAAAAAGAGCATATCAATGCCCCAGGAAATAGAGACTTGAAGGTCACAGTAGCTTAACAAGACGATTTTAATGCCCTTTGGAAGAGCTGTGGAGTTCAGATTGGTTTAAGAAGACGGTTCTCATGCCCTTTGGAAGAGACGTGGAGGTCATAGTAGCTTAACAAGACAGTTTTAGTGCCCCTTGTAAGAGTGGTGGCGTTTACAGTGGAAAAAAAGACAATATCAATGCCCCGTGGAAGAGACGTGGAGGTCACAGTAGCTTAACAAGATGGTTTTAATGCTCCTTGGAAGAGTGGTGGCAGTCGCAGTGGAATAAATAGACAATATAAAAGCCCCTTGGAAGAGTGGTGGAGGTCGCAGTGAAATAAAAAGACAATATCAATGCCCCGTGGAAGAGACGTGGAGGTCACAGTAGCTTAACAAGATGGTTTTAATGCCCCTTAGAAGAGTGGTGGAGGTCGCAGTGGAAAAAAAAAGACAATATCAATGCCCCGTGGAAGAGACGTGGAGGTCACAGTAGCTTAGCAAGAAAGTTTTAAAGCCCTTGGAAGAGTGGTGGAGGTCATTTTGGAATATAAAGACAATATAAATGCCCCGTTAAAGAGACGTGGAGGTCACAGTAGCTTAACAAGACGGTTTTAATGCCCCTTGGAAGAGTGGTGGAGGTCGCAGTGGAATAAAAAGACAATATCAATACCCCGTGGAAATGACATGGAGGTCACAGTGCCTTAACAAAGCGGTTTTAATGCCCCTTGGAAAAGTGGTGGAAGTCGCAGTGGAATAAAAATACAATATCAATGCCCCGTGGAAGAGACGTGGAGGTCACAGTAGCTTAACAAGACTGTTTTAATGCCCCTTGTAAGAGCTGTGGAGTTCAGAGTAGTTTAACAATACTGTTTTAATGCCCCTTGGAAGAGACGTGGAGGTCACACTAGCTTAACAAGACGGTTTTAATGCCCCTTGGAAGAGTGGTGGAGGTCACAGTGGAATAAATACACAATATCAATGACCCGTGAAAGAGACGTGGAGGTCACAGTAGCTTAACAAGATGGTTTTAATGCCCCTTGGAAAAGTGGTGGAGGTCGCAGTAGAATAAAAAGACAATATAAAAGCCTCTTGGAAGAGTGGTGGAGGTCACAGTGGAATAAAAAGACAATATCAATGGCCCGTGGAAGAGACGCCGAGGTCACAGTAGCTTAACAAGATGGATTTAATGCCCCTTGGAAGAGTGGTGGAGGTCGCAGTGGAAAAAAAAGACAATATCAATGGCCCGTGGAAGAGATGTGGAGGTCACAGTAGCTTAGCAACATGGTTTTAAGGCCCTTGGGAGAGCGGTGGAGGTCGTTTTGGAATATAAAGACAATATCAATGGCCCGTGGAAGAGATGTGGAGTTCACAGTAGCTTAACAATACGGTTTTAATGCCCCTTGGAAGAGCTGTGGAGTTCAGAGTGATTTAACAAGATGGTTTTAATGCCCCTTGGATGAGACATGGAGGTCACGGTAGGTTAACAAGACGGTTTTAATGCCCCTTGGAAAAGTGCTGGAGGTGACAGTGGAATAAAGAGCAAATATAAATGCCCCGTTGAAGAGACGTGGAGGTCACAGTAGCTTAACAAGACGGTTTTAATGGCCCTTGGAAGAGTGGTAGAGGTCACAGTGGAATAAAAAGGCAATATCAATACCCCGTGGAAATGACCTGGAGGTCACAGTGGCTTAACAAGATGGTTTTAATGCCCCTTGGAAAAGTGATGGAGTTCGCAGTGGAATAAAAAGACAATATCAATGCCCCGTGGAAGAGACGTGGAGGTCACAGTAGCTTAACAATACTGTTTTAATGCCCCTTGGAAGAGCTGTGGAGTACAGAGTATTTTAAAAGACGGTTTTAATGTCCCTTGGAAGAGACATGGAGGTCACAGTAGCTTAACAAGACGGTTTTAATGCCCCTTGGATGAGTGGTGGAGGTTACAGTGGAATAAATAGACAATATCAAAGCCCCGTGAAAGAGACGTGGAGGTCACAGTAGCTTAACAAAATGGTTTTAATGCCCCTAGGCAGAGTGGTGGAGGTCGCATTGCAATAATTAGACAATATTGATGCCCCGTGGAAGAGACGTGGAGGTCACAGTAGCAAATCAAGATGGTTTTAATGCCCCTTGGAAGAGTGGTGGAGGTCGCTGTGGAATAAAAAGAGCATATCAATGCCCCGGGAAATAGAGACTTGAAGGTCACAGTAGCTTAACAAGACGGTTTTAATGCCCCTTGTAAGAGTGGTGGCATTTACAGTGGAAAAAAAGACAATATCAATGCCCCGTGGAAGAGACGTGGAGGTCACAGTAGCTTAACAAGATGGTTTTAATGCTCCTTGGAAGAGTGGTGGCGGTCGCAGTGGAATAAATAGACAATATAAAAGCCCCTTGGAAGAGTGGTGGAGGTCGCAGTGAAATAAAAAGACAATATCAATGCCCCGTGGAAGAGACGTGGAGGTCACAGTAGCTTAACAAGATGGTTTTAATGCCCCTTAGAAGAGTGGTGGAGGTCGCAGTGGAAATAAAAGACAATATCAATGCACCGTGGAAGAGACATGGAGGTCACAGTAGCTTAGCAAGAAGGTCTTAACGCCCTTGGAAGAGTGGTGGAGGTCGTTTTGGAATATAAAGACAATATCAATGCCCCGTGGAAGAGACGTGGAGGTCACAGTAGCTTAACAAGACGGTTTTAATGCCCCATGGAAGAGCTGTGGAGTACAGAGAGTTTTAATAAGACGGTTTTAATGCCCCTTGGGTGAGACATGGAGGTCACAGTAGCTTAACAAGACGGTTTTAATGCCCCTTGGAATAGTGGTGGAGGTCGCAGAGGAATAAAAAGACAGTATCAATACCCCGTGGAAATGACATGGAGGTCACAGTGCCTTAACAAAGCTGTTTTAATGCCCCTTGGAAAAGTGGTGGAAGTCGCAGTGGAATAAAAATACAATATCAATGCCCGTGGAAGAGACGTGGAGGTCACAGTAGCTTAACAAGACTGTTTTAATGCCCCTTGTAAGAGCTGTGGAGTTCAGAGTAGTTTAACAATACTGTTTTAATGCCCCTTGGAAGAGACGTGGAGGTCACACTAGCTTAACAAGACGGTTTTAATGCCCCTTGGAAGAGTGGTGGAGGTCACAGTGGAATAAATAGACAATATCAATGCCCCGTGAAGGAGACGTGGAGGTCACAGTAGCTTAACAAAATGGTTTTAATGCCCCTTGGAAGAGTGGTGGAGGTCGCACTGCAATGAAAAGTCAATATCAATGCCCATTGGAAGAGTGGTGAAGGTCGCAGTGGAATAAAAAGACAATATCAATGCCCCGTGGAAGAGACATGGAGGTGACAGTAGCTTAACAAGACGGTTTTATTGCCCCTTGGAAGAGTGGTGGCGGTCGTAGTGGAATAAATAGACAATATAAAAGCCCCTTGGAAGAGTGGTGGAGGTCGCAGTGAAATAAAAAGACAATATCAATGCCCCGTGGAAGAGACGTGGAGGTCACAGTAGCTTAACAAGATGGTTTTAATGCCCCTTAGAAGAGTGGTGGAGGTCGCAGTGGAAAAAAAAGACAATATGAATGCACCGTGGAAGAGACGTGGAGGTCACAGTAGCTTAGCAAGAAGGTCTTAACGCCCTTGGAAGAGTGGTGGAGGTCGTTTTGGAATATAAAGACAATATCAATGCCCCGTGGAAGAGACGTGGAGGTCACAGTAGCTTAACAAGACGGTTTTAATGCCCCATGGAAGAGCTGTGGAGTACAGAGAGTTTTAATAAGACGGTTTTAATGCCCCTTGGGTGAGACATGGAGGTCACAGTAGCTTAACAAGACGGTTTTAATGCCCCTTGGAATAGTGGTGGAGGTCGCAGTGGAATAAAAAGACAATATCAATACCCCGTGGAAATGACATGGAGGTCACAGTGCCTTAACAAAGCTGTTTTAATGCCCCTTGGAAAAGTGGTGGAAGTCGCAGTGGAATAAAAATACAATATCAATGCCCGTGGAAGAGACGTGGAGGTCACAGTAGCTTAACAAGACTGTTTTAATGCCCCTTGTAAGAGCTGTGGAGTTCAGAGTAGTTTAACAATACTGTTTTAATGCCCCTTGGAAGAGACGTGGAGGTCACACTAGCTTAACAAGACGGTTTTAATGCCCCTTGGAAGAGTGGTGGAGGTCACAGTGGAATAAATAGACAATATCAATGCCCCGTGAAGGAGACGTGGAGGTCACAGTAGCTTAACAAAATGGTTTTAATGCCCATTGGAAGAGTGGTGGAGGTCGCAGTGCAATAAAAAGTCAATATCAATGCCCATTGGAAGAGTGGTGAAGGTCGCAGTGGAATAAAAAGACCATATCAATGCCCCGTGGAAGAGACATGGAGGTGACAGTAGCTTAACAAGACGGTTTTAATGCCCCTTGGAAGAGTGGTGGAGGTCACAGTGGAATAAATACACAATATCAATGACCCGTGAAAGAGACGTGGAGGTCACAATAGCATAACAAGATGTTTTTAATGCCCCTTGGAAAAGTGGTGGAGGTCGCAGTAGAATAAAAAGACAATATAAAAGCCCCTTGGAAGAGTGGTTGAGGTCACAGTGGAATAAAAAGACAATATCAATGGCCTGTGGAAGAGACGCCGAGGTCACAGTAGCTTAACAAGTTGGTTTTAATGCCCCTTGGAAGAGTGGTGGAGGTCGCAGTGGAAAAAAAAGACAATATCAATGGCCCGTGGAAGAGATGTGGAGGTCACAGAAGCTTAGCAACATGGTTTTAAGGCCCTTGGGAGAGCGGTGGAGGTCGTTTTGGAATATAAAGACAATGTCAATGGCCCGTGGAAGAGACGTGGAGTTCACAGTAGCTTAGCAATACGGTTTTAATGCCCCTTGGAAGAGCTGTGGAGTTCAGAGTGATTTAACAAGATGGTTTTAATGCCCCTTGGATGAGACATGGAGGTCACAGTAGGTTAACAAGACGGTTTTAATGCCCCTTGGAAAAGTGCTGGAGGTGACAGTGGAATAAAGAGCAAATGTAAATGCCCCGTTGAAGAGACGTGGAGGTCACAGTAGCTTAACAAGACGGTTTTAAAGGCCCTTGGAAGAGTGGTGGAGGTCACAGTGGAATAAAAAGGCAATATCAAAACCCCGTGGAAATGACCTGGAGTTCACAGTGGCTTAACAAGATGGTTTTAATGCCCCTTGGAAAAGTGATGGAGTTCGCAATGGAATAAAAAGACAATATCAATGCCCCGTGGAAGAGACGTGGAGGTCACAGTAGCTTAACAATACTGTTTTAATGCCCCTTGGAAGAGCTGTGGAGTACAGAGTATTTTAAAAGACGGTTTTAATGTCCCTTGGAAGAGACATGGAGGTCACAGTAGCTTAACAAGACGGTGTTAATGCCCCTTGGAAGAGTGGTGGAGGTTACAGTGGAATAAATAGACAATATCAATGCCCCGTGAAAGAGACGTGGAGGTCACAGTAGCTTAACAAAATGGTTTTAATGCCCCTTGGAAGAGTGGTGGAGGTCGCAGTGCAATAAAAAGTCAATATCAATGCCTATTGGAAGAGTGGTGAAGGTCGCAGTGGAATAAAAAGACAATATCAATGCCCCGTGGAAGAGACGTGGAGGTGACAGTAGCTTAACAATATGGTTTTAATGCCCCTTGGAAGAGTGGTGGAGGTCGCAGTGGAATAAAAAGAAAATATCAATGCCCCTTGGAGGAGTGGTGGAGGTCGCAGTGAAATAAAAAGACAATATCAATACCCCATGGAAATGACGTGGAGGTCACAGTGGCTAAACAAGATGGTTTTAATGCCCCTTGGAAAAGTGGTGGAGGTCGCAGGGGAATAAAAAGACAATATCAATGCCCATTGGAAGAGTGGTGAAGGTCGAAGTGGAATAAAAAGACAAAATCAATGCACCGTGGAAGAGACGTGGAGTTCACAGTAGCTTAGCAAGACGGTTTTAATGCCCCTGGGAAGAGATGTGGAGTTCAGAGTGGTTTAACAAGACGGTTTTAATGCCCCTTGGAAGAGTGGTGGAGGTTACAGTGGAATAAAAAGACAATATCAATGCTCCTTGGAAGAGACGTGGAGGTCACAGTAGATTAACAAGTGGGTTTAAATGTCCCATCGAAGAGATGTGGAGGTCGTAGTGGAATCAAAAGACAATATCAATGCCCCTTGGAAGAGTGGTGGAGGTCGCAGTGGAATAAAAATACAATATCAATGCCCCATGGATGAGACTTGGAGGTCACAGTAGATTAACAAGTGGGTTTAAATGTCCGTTCGAAGAGAGGTGGAGGCCGTAGTGGAATCAAAAGACAATATCAATGCCCCTTGGAAGAGTGGTTGAGGTCGCAGTGGAATAAAAAGACAATGTCAATGCCCCATGGAAGAGACGTGTAGGTCACAGTAGCTTACCAAGATGGTTTTAAGGCCCTTGGAAGAGTGGTGGAGGTCGTTTTGGAATATAAAGACAATATCAATGCCCCGTAGAAGAGACGTGGAGGTCACAGTAGATTAACAAGACGGTTTTAAAGCCCCTCGGAAGAGCTGTGGAGTTCAGAGTGGTTTAACAAGACGGTTTTAATGCCGCTTGGATGAGACATGGAGGTCACAGTAGGTTAACAAGACGGTTTTAATGCCCCTTGGAAAAGTGCTGGAGTTTACAGTTGTATAAAAAGACAATATAAATGCCCCGTTGAAGAGAAGTGGAGGTCACAGTAGCTTAACAAGTCGGATTTAATGCCCCTTGGAAGAGTGGTGGAGGTCGCAGTAGAATAAAGAGACAATATCAATACCCTGTGGAAATTACGTGGAGGTCACATAGGCTTAACAAGACGGTTTTAATGCCCCTTGGAAAAGTGGTGGAGGTCGCAGTGGAATTAAAAGACAATATCAATGCCCCGTGGAAGAAACGTGGAGGTCACAGTAGCTTAACAAGACTGTTTTAATGCCCCTTGTAAGAGCTGTGGAGTTCAGAGTAGTTTAGCAAGACGATTTTAATGCCCCTTGGAAGAGACGTGGAGGTTACACTAGCTTACCAAGACAGTTTTAATGCCCCTTGGAAGAGTGGTGGAGGTTACAGTGAAATAAATACAAAATATCAATGCCCCGTGAAAGAGACATGGAGGTCACAGTAGCTTAACAAGATGATTTTAATGCCCCTTGGAAGAGTGGTAGAGGTCGCAGTGAAATAAAAAGACAATATCGATGCCCCGTGGAAGAGACGTGGAGGTCACAGTAGCAAAACAAGATGGTTTTAATGTCCCTTGGAAGAGTGTTGAAGGTCGCTGTGGAATAAAAAGAGAATATCAATGCCCCGTGGAAGAGACCTGGAGGTCACAGTAGCTTAGCAAGATGGTTTTAAGGGAAGAGTGGTGGAGGTAGTTTTGGAATATAAAGACAATATCAATGCCCCGTGGAGGAGGCGTGAAGGTCACAGTAGCTAAACAAGACGATTTTAATGCCCCTTGGAAGAGCTTTGGAGTTCAGAGTGGTTTAACAAGACGGTTTTAATGCCCTTTGGAAGAGTGGTGGAGGTCGCAGTGGAATAAAAAGAGCATATCAATGCCCATGGAACAGACTTGGAGGTCACAGTGGTTTAACAAGACGCTTTTAATGCCCCTTGGAAGAGACGTGGAGGTCATTGTAGCTTAACAAGACGGTTTTAATGCCCCTTGGAAGAGTGGTGGAGTTTACAGTGGAATAAAAAGACAATATCAATGCCCCGTGGTAAAGACGTGGAAGTCAAAGTAGCAAAACAGGACGGTATTAATGCCCCTTGGACAAGTGGTGGAGGTCGCAGTGGAATAAAAAGACAACATCAATGCCCCTTGGAAGAGTGGTGGAGGTCGCAATGGAACAATAATACAATATCAATGCCACATGGAAGAGACGTGGAGGTCACAGTAGCTTAGCAAGATGGTTTTAAGGCCCTTGGAAGAGTGGTGGAGGATACAGTGGAATAAAAAGACAATATAAATGCCCCGTTGAAGAGACGTGGTGGTCACAGTAGCTTAACAAGACGGTTTTAATGCCCCTTGGAAGAGTGGTGGTGGTCGCAGTGGAATAAAAAGACAATATCAATGCCCCTTGGAAGAGTGGTGGAGGTCGCAATGGAATAAAAATACAAAATCAATGCCACATGGAAAAGACGTGGAGGTCACAGTAGCTTAGCAAGATGGTTTTAAGGCCCTTGGAAGAGTGGTGGAGGATACAGTGGAATAAAAAGACAATATAAATGCCCCGTTGAAGAGACGTGGTGGTCACAGTAGCTTAACAAGACGGTTTTAATACCCTTGGAAGAGTGGTGGTGGTTACAGTGGAATAAAAAGACAATATCAATGCCCCTTGGAAGAGTGGTGGAGGTTGCAGTGGAATAAAAAGACAATATCAATGCCCCTTGGAAGAGTGGTGGATGTCGCAGTGGAATAAAGAGACAATATCATTCGCCACATGGAAGAGATCTGGAGGTCACAGTAGCTTAACAATATGGTTTTAATGCCCCTTGGATGAGACGTGGAGATCACAGAAGGTTAGCAATATGGTTTTAATGCCCCTTGGGAAAATGCTGGAGGATACAGTGGAATAAAAAGACAATATAAATGCCCCGTTGAAGAGACGTGGTGGTCACAGTAGCTTAACAAGACGTTTTTAATGCTCCTTGGAAGAGTGGTGGAGGTCGCAGTGGAATAAAAAGACAATATCAATGCCCCTTGGAAGAGTGGTGGAGGTCGCAGTGGAATAAAAAGACAATATCAATGCCCCTTGGAAGATTGGTGGAGGTCGCAGTGGAATAAAGAGACAATATCAATGCCACATGGAAGAGATCTGGAGGTCACAGTAGCTTAATAATATGGTTTTAATGCCCCGTGGAAGAGACGTGGAGGTCACAGTAGCTTAACAAGACTGTTTTAATGCCCCTTGGAAGAGCTATGGAGTTCAGAGTGGTTTAAGAAGACAATTTTAATGCCCCTTGGAAGAGACGTGGAGGTCACAGTTGCTTAACAAGACGGTTTTAATTCCCCTTGGAAAAGTAGAGGAGGTTACAGTGGAATAAATAGACAATATCAATGCCCCGTGAAAGAGACGTGGATGTCACAGTAGCTTAACGAGATGGTTTTATTGCCCCTTGGAAGAGTGGTGGAGGTCGCAGTGGAATAAAAAGACAATATCAATGCCCCTTGGAAGAGTGGTGGAGGTCGCAGTGGAATAAAAAGATAATATCAATGCCCCTTGGAAGAGTGGTAGAGGTCGCAGTGGAATAAAGAGACAATATCAATGCCCTGTGGAAGAGACGTGGAGGTCACAGTAGCTTAACAAGACGGTTTATATGCCCCTTGTAAGAGTGGTGGAGGTCGCAGTGGAATAAAAAGGCAATATCAATGCTCCTTGGAAGAGTGGTGGAGGTCAGAGTGGAATAAAAAGACAATGTCAATGCCCCGTGTAAGAGACGTCGAGGTCACAGTAGATTAACAAGACGGTTTTATTGCCCCTTGGAAAAGCTGTGGAGTTCAGAGTGGTTTAACAGCACAGTTTTAATGCCCTTTGGAAGAGACGTGGAGGTCACAGTAGCTTAACAAGATGGTTTTAATGCCCCTTGGAAGAGTGGTGGAGGTTGCAGTGGAATAAAAAGACAATATCAATGCCCTGTGGAAGAGACGTGGAGGTCAAAGTAGCTTAACAAGATGGTTTTAATGCCCCTTGGAAGAGTGGTGGAAGTTGCAGTGGAATAAAAAGACAATATCAATGCCCCTTGGAAAAGTGGTGAAGGTCGCAGTCGAATAAAAAGACATTATCAATGCCCCATGGAAGAGTCGTGGAGGTCACAGTAGCTTAACAAGACGGTTTAATGCTCCTTGGAAGAGAGGTGGAGGTCTCAGTGGAATAAAAAGACAATATCAATGCCCCTTGGAAGAGGGGTGGAGGTCGCAGTGAAATAAAAAGACAACATCAATGCCCCGTGGAAGAGTCGTGGAGGTCACATCAGCTTAACAAAACGGTTTTAATGCCCCTTGGAAGAGCTGTGGAGTTCAGAATGGTTTAACAAGACGGTTTTAATGCCCCTTCGAAGAGACGTGGGGGTGACAGTAGCTTAAGAAGACGATTTTATAGCCCCTTGGAAGAGTAGTGGAGGTTACAGTGGAATATAAAGACAATATCAATACCCCGTGGAAGAGACGTGGGGGTCACAGTAGCTTAACAAGACATTTTTTATACCCCTTGGAAGAGTGGTGGAGGTCGCAGAGGAATAAAAAGGCAATATCAATGCTCCTTGGAAGAGTGGTGGAGGTCGCAGTGGAATAAAAAGACAATATCAATGTCCCGTGTAAGAGACATGGAGGTCACAGTAGCTTAACAAGACTGTTTTAATGCCCCTTGGAAGAGCTGTGGAGTCCAGAGTAGTTTAACAAGACAGTTTTAATGCCCCTTGGAACAGACCTGGAGGTCACAGTAGCTGAACAAGACGATTTTAATGCCCCTTGGAAGAGTGGTGGAGGTTATAGTGGAATATAAAGACAATATCAATGCCCCGTGGAAGAGACGTGGGGGTCACAGTAGCTTAACAAGACACTTTTTATGCCCCTTGGAAGAGTGGCGGAGGTCACAGTGGAATAAAATGGCAATATCAATGCTCCTTGTTAGAGTGGTGGAGGTCGCAGTGGAATAAAAAGACAATATCAATGCCCCGTGGAAGAAACGTGAAGGTCACAGTAGCTTATCAAGACGGTTTTATTGTCCCTTGGAAGAGCTGTGGAGTACAGAGTGGTTTAATAAGACAGTTTTAATGCCCCTTGGAAGAGACGTGGAGGTCACAGTTGTTTAGCAAGAAGGTTTTAATGCCCCTTGGAAGAGTAGAAGAGGTCACAGTGGAATAAACAGACTATATGAATGCCCCGTGAAAGAGACGTGGAGGTCACAGTAGCTTAACGAGATGGTTTCATTGCCCCTTGGAAGAGTGGTGAAGGTCGCAGTGGAATAAAAATACAATATCAATGCCCCTTGGAAGAGTGGTGGAGGTCGCAGTGGAATAAAGAAACAATATCAATGCCACATGGAAGAGATCTGGAGGTCACAGTAGCTTAACAATATGGTTTTAATGCCCCTTGGAAGAGTGGTGGATGTTGCAGTGGAATAAAAAGACAATATCAATGCCCCGTGGAAGAGACGTGGGGGTCACAGTAGCTTAATAAGACACTTTTTATGCCCCTTGGAAGAGTGGCGGAGGTCGCAGTGGAATAAAAAGGCAATATCAATGCTCCTTGGAAGAGTGGTGGAGGTCGCAGTGGAATAAAAAGACAATATCAATGCCCCGTGGAAGAAACATGAAGGTCACAGTAGCTTATCAAGACTGTTTTATTGTCCCTTGGAAGAGCTGTGGAGTCCAGAGTGGTTTAACAAGACAGTTTTAATGCCCCTTGGAACAGACCTGGAGGTCACAGTAGCTGAACAAGATGGTTTTAATGCCCATTGGAAGAGTGGTGGAGGTTATAGTGGAATATAAAGACAATATCAATGCCCCATGGAAGAGACGTGGGGGTCACAGTAGCTTAACAAGACACTTTTTATGCCCCTTGGAAGAGTGGCGGAGGTCGCAGTGGAATAAAATGGCAATATCAATGCTCCTTGGAAGAGTGGTGGAGGTCGCAGTGGAATAAAAAAACAATATCAATGTCCCGTGTAAGAGACATGGAGGTCACAGTAGCTTAACAAGACTGTTTTAATGCCCCTTCGAAGAGCTGTGGAGTACAGAGTGGATTAATAAGACAGTTTTAATGCCCCTTGGAAGAGACGTGGAGGTCACAGTAGCTTAAAAAGATGGTTTTAATGCCCTTGGAAGAGTGGTGGAGGTTACAGTGGAATAAAAAGACAATATCAATGCCCAGTGGAAGAGACGTGGAGGACACAGTAGCTTAATTGGATGGTATTAATGACCCTTGGAAGAGTGGTGGAAGTCGCAGTGGAATAAAAAGACAATATCAATACCTCGTGAAAGAGAGTTGAAGGTCACAGTAGCTTAACAAGACGGTTTTAATGCCCCTTCGTAGAGGGGTGGAGGTCGCAGTGGAATAAAAAGACAATATCAATACCCCGTGGAAGAGACGTGGAGGTCACAGTAGCTTAACAAGACAGTTTTAATGCCTCTTGGAAGAGTGGTGGAGTTTACAGTGGAATAAAAAGACAATAACAATGCCCCGTGGTAAAGACGTGGAAGTCAAAGTAGCAAAAGAAGACGTTATTATTGCCCCTTGGAAGAGTGGTGGACGTCGCAGTGGAATAAAAAGACAATATCAATGCCCCTTAGAAAAGTGGTGGAGGTTGCAGTGGAATAAAAAGACAGTATCAATGCCCCGTGGAAGAGACGTGGATGTCACAGTAGCTTTAACAAGACGGTGTTAATGCCCTTTGGTAGAGTGGTAGAGGTCTCAGTGGAATAAAAAGACAATATCAATAGCCCGTGGAAGAGACGTGGAGGTCACATTAGCTTAACAAGACAATTTTAATGCCCCTTGGAAGAGTGGTGGAGGTCGCAGTGGAATAAAAAGACAATATCAATGCCCCATGGAAGAGACATGGAGGTCACAGTAGCTTAACAAGATGGTTTTAATGCTCCTTGGAAGAGTGGTGGAGGTTACAGTGGAATAAATATACAATATCAATGCCACTTGGAAGTGACGTGGAGGTAACAGTAGCTTAACAAGATGGTTTTAATGACCCTTGGAAGAGATGTGGAGGTCACAGAAGCTTAACAAGATGGTTTTAATGCCCCTTGGAAGAGTGGTGGAGGTAACAGTGGAATAAATAGACAATATCAATGCCCCGAGGAAGAGACGTGAAGGTCACAGTACATTAACAAGATGCTTTTAATGCCCCTTGAAAGAGTGGTGGAGGTCGCAATGGAATAAAATTACAATATCAATGCCCTATGGAAGAGACGTGGAGGTCACAGTAGCTTAGCAGGATGGTTTTAAGGCCATTGGAAGAGTGGTGGACGTCGCTTTGGAGTATAAAGACAATATCAATGCCCCGTGGAAGAGAAGTGGAGGTAACAGGAGCTTAACAAGACTGTTTTAATGCCCCTTGGAAGAGCTGTGGATTTCAAAGTGGTTTAACAAAAGACGGTTTTAATGCCCCTTGGATGAGACATGGAGGTCACTGTAGGTTAACAATACAGTTTTAATGCCCCCTGGAAAAATGCTGGAGGTTACAGTGGAATAAAAAGACAATATAAATGCCCCGTTGAAGAGACGTGGAGGTCACAGTAGCTTAACAAGACTGTTTTAATGCCCCTTGGAAGAGTGGTGGAGGTCGCAGTGGAATAAAAAGACAATATCAATGCCCCTTGGAGAAGTGGTGGAGGTCGCAGTGGAATAAAAAGACAATATCAATACCCCGTGGAAATGACGTGGAGGTCACAGTGGCTTAACAAGACAGTTTTAATGCCCCTTGGAAGAGTGGTGGAAGTCGCATTGGAATAAAAAGACAATATCGATGCTCTATGAAGAGACATGGAGGTCACAGTAGCTTAACAAGACTGTTTTAATGCCCCTTGGGAGAGACGTGGAGGTCACAGTTGTTTAGCAAGAAGGTTTAAATGCCCCTTGGAAGAGTAGAAGAGGTCACAGTGGAATAAACAGACTATATGAATGCCCCGTGAAAGAGACGTGGAGGTCACAGTAGCTTAACAAGATGGTTTCATTGCCCCTTGGAAGAGTGTGAAGGTCGCAGTGGAATAAAAATACAATATCAATGCCCCTTGGAAGAGTTGTGGAGGTCGCAGTGGAATAAAAAGACAATATCAATGCCACATGGAAGAGATCTGGAGGTCACAGTAGCTTAACAATATGGTTTTAATGCCCCTTGGAAGAGTGGTGGATGTTGCAGTGGAATAAAAAGACAATATCAATGCCCCGTGGAAGAGACGTGGGGGTCACAGTAGCTTAACAAGACACTTTTTATGCCCCTTGGAAGAGTGGCGGAGGTCGCAGTGGAATAAAAAGGCAATATCAATGCTCCTTGGAAGAGTGGTGGAGGTCGCAGTGGAATAAAAAGACAATATCAATGCCCCGTGGAAGAAACGTGCAGGTCACAGTAGCTTATCAAGACGGTTTTATTGTCCCTTGGAAGAGCTGTGGAGTCCAGAGTGGTTTAGCAAGACAGTTTTAATGCCCCTTGGAACAGACCTGGAGGTCACACTAGCTGAACAAGACGATTTTAATGCCCCTTGGAAGAGTGGTGGAGGTTATAGTGGAATATAAAGACAATATCAAAGCCCCGTGGAAGAGACGTGGGGGTGACAGTAGCTTAACAAGACACTTTTTCTGCCCCTTGGAAGAGTGGCGGAAGTCGCAGTGGAATAAAATGGCAATATCAATGCTCCTTGGAAGAGTGGTGGAGGTCGCAGTGGAATAAAAAGACAATATCAATGCCCCGTGGAAGAAACGTGAAGGTCACAGTAGCTTATCAAGACGGTTTTATTGTCCCTTGGAAGAGCTGTGGAGTCCAGAGTGGTTTAACAAGACAGTTTTAATGCCCCTTGGAACAGACCTGGAGGTCACAGTAGCTGAACAAGACGGTTTTAATGCCCATTGGAAGAGTGGTGGAGGTTACAGTGGAATAAAAAGACAATATCAATACCCCGTGGAAATGACGTGGAGGTCACAGTGGCTTAACAAGACGGTTTTAATGCCCCTTGGAAGAGTGGTGGAAGTCGCATTGGAATAAAAAGACAATATCGATGCTCTATGAAGAGACATGGAGGTCTCAGTAGCTTAACAAGACTGTTTTAATGCCCCTTGGAAGAGCTCTGGAGTTCAGAGTGGCTTAACAAGATGGTTTTAATGCCCCTTGGGAGAGACGTGGAGGTCACAGTTGTTTAGCAAGAAGGTTTTAATGCCCCTTGGAAGAGTAGAAGAGGTCACAGTGGAATAAACAGACTATTTGAATGCCCCGTGAAAGAGACGTGGAGGTCACAGTAGCTTAACAAGATGGTTTCATTGCCCCTTGGAAGAGTGGTGAAGGTCGCAGTGGAATAAAAATACAATATCAATGCCCCTTGGAAGAGTTGTGGAGGTCGCAGTGGAATAAAAAGACAATATCAATGCCCCTTGGAAGAGTGGTGGAGGTCGCAGTGGAATAAAGAGACAATATCAATGCCACATGGAAGAGATCTGGAGGTCACAGTAGCTTAACAATATGGTTTTAATGCCCCTTGGAAGAGTGGTGGATGTTGCAGTGGAATAAAAAGACAATATCAATGCCCCGTGGAAGAGACGTGGGGGTCACAGTAGCTTAACAAGACACTTTTTATGTCCCTTGGAAGAGTGGCGGAGGTCGCAGTGGAATAAAAAGGCAATATCAATGCTCCTTGGAAGAGTGGTGGAGGTCGCAGTGGAATAAAAAGACAATATCAATGCCCCGTGGAAGAAACGTGAAGGTCACAGTAGCTTATCAAGACGGTTTTATTGTCCCTTGGAAGAGCTGTGGAGTCCAGAGTAATTTAACAAGACAGTTTTAATGCCCCGTGGAAGAGACGTGGAGGTCACAGTAGCTTAAAAAGATGGTTTTAATGCCCTTGGAAGAGTGGTGGAGGTTACAGTGGAATAAAAAGACAATATCAATGCCCAGTGGAAGAGACGTGGAGGACACAGTAGCTTAATAGGATGGTTTTAATGACCCTTGGAAGAGTGGTGGAATTCGCAGTGGAATAAAAAGACAATATCAATACCCCGTGAAAGAGAGTTGAAGGTCTCAGTAGCTTAACAAGACGGTTTTAACGTCCCTTGGCAGAGCTGTGGAGTTCAGAGTGGCTTAACAAGACGGTTTTAATGCCCGTTGAAAGAGACGTGGAGGTCACAGTAGCTTAACAAGACGGTTTTAATGCCCCTTCGTAGAGTGGTGGAGGTCTCAGTGGAATAAAAAGACAATATCAATACCCCGTGGAAGAGACGTGGAGGTGACAATAGCTTAACAAGACAGTTTTAATGCCCCTTGGAAGAGTGGTGGAATTTACAGTGGAATAAAAATACAATAACAATGCCCCTTGGTAAAGACGTGGAAGTCAAAGTAGCAAAAGAAGACGTTATTATTGCCCCTTGGAAGAGTGGTGGACGTCGCAGTGGAATAAAAAGACAATATCAATGCCCCTTGGAAAAGTGGTGGAGGTCGCAGTGGAATAAAAAAACAATATCAATGCCCCGAGGAAGAGACGTGGAGGTCACAGTAGATTAACAAGATGCATTTAATGCCCCTTGGAAAAGTGGTGGAGATCGCAATGGAATAAAAATACAATATCAATGGCCCATGGAAGAGACGTGGAGGTCACAGTAGCTTAGCAAGATGGTTTTAAGGCCCTTGGAAGAGTGGTGTAGGTCGTTTGGAGTATAAACACAATATCAATGCCCCGTGGAAGAGACGTGGAGGTCACAGTAGCTTAACAAGACTGTTTTAATGCCCTTTGGAAGAGCTGTGGAGTTCAGAGTGGTTTAACAAAAGACGGTTTTAATGCCCCTTGGAAGACATGTGGAGGTCACAGTAGCTTAACAAGACGGTTTTAATGCCCCTTGGAAGAGTAGTGGAGGTCGCATTGGAATAAAAAGACAATATCAATGCTCCTTGGAGGAGTGGTGGATGTCGTAGTGGAATAAAAAGACAATATCAATACCCCGTGGAAATGACGTGGAAGTCACAGTGGCTTAACAAGACGGTTTTAATGCCCCTTGGAAGAGTAGTGGAGGTCGCATTGGAATAAAAAGACAATATCAATGCTCCTTGGAGGAGTGGTGGAGGTCGTAGTGGAATAAAAAGACAATATCAATACCCCGTGGAAATGACGTGGAAGTCACAGTGGCTTAACAAGACGGTTTTACTGCCCGTTGGAAGAGTAGTGGAGGTCGCATTGGAATAAAAAGACAATATCAATGCTCCTTGGAGGAGTGGTGGAGGTCGCAGTGGAATAAAAAAACAATATCAATGCCCCGTGAAGAGATATGGAGGTCACAGTAGCTTAACAAGACTGTTTTAATGCCCTTTGGAAGCGCTCTGGAGTTCAGAGTGGTTTAACAAGTTGGTTTTAATGCCGCTTGGAAGAGACGTGGAGGTCACAGATGCTTAACAAGACGGTTTTAATGCCCCTTGGAAGAGAATAGGAGGTTACAGTGGAATGAATAGACAATATCAATGCCCCATGAAAGAGACGTGGAGGTCACAGTAGCTTAACGAGATGGTTTTATTGCCCCTTGGAAGAGTGGTGGAGGTCGCAGTGGAACAAAAAGACAATATCAATGCCCCTTGGAAGAGTAGTGGAGGTCGCAGTGGAAAAAAAAGACAATATCAATGCCCCTTGGAAGAGTGGTGGAGGTCGCAGTGGAATAAAGAGAAAATATCAATGCCACGTGGCAGAGATCTGGAGGTCACAGTAGCTTAACAATATGGTTTTAATGCCCCTTGGAAGAGTGGTGGATGTCGCAGTGGAATAAAAAGACAATATCAATGCCCCGTGAAAGAAACGTGGAGGTGACATTAGCTTAACAAGACGGTTTTAATGTCCCTTGAAAGAGCTGTGGAGTTCAGAGTGGTTTAACAAGAGAGTTTTAATGCCCCTTGGAAGAGACGTGGAGGTCACAGTTGCTTAACAAGACGGTTTTCATGCCCCTTGGAAGAGTGGTGGAGGTTACAGTGGAATATAAAGACAATATCAATGCCCCGTGGAAGAGACGTGGAGGTCACAGTAGCTTAACAAGATGGTTTTTATGCCCCTTGGAAGAGTGGTGGAGGTCGCAGTGTAATAAAAAGACAATATCAATGCCCCGTGTAAAAGACGTGGAGGTCACAGCAGCTTAACAACACAGTTTTATTGCCCCTTGGAAGAGCTGTGGAGTTCAGAGAGGTTTAACAACCCGGTTTTAATGCCCCTTGGAAGAAACATGGAGGTCACAGTAGCTTAACAAGACGGTTTTAATGCTCCTTGGAATGTTGGTGGAGGTCTCAGTGGAATAAAAAAACAATATCAATGCCCCTTGGAAGAGGGGTGGAGGTCGCAGTCGAATAAAAATACATTATCAATGCCCCATGGAAGAGTCGTGGAGGTCTACAGTAGCTTAACAAGACTGTTTAATGCTCCTTGGAATGTTCGTGGAGGTCTCAGTGGAATAAAAAAACAATATCAAGGCCCCTTAGAAGAGGGGAAGAGGTCACAGTGGAATAAAAAGACAATATCAATGCCCCGTGGAAGAGACGTGGAGGTCACAGTAGCTTAACAAGATGGTTTTAATGCCCCTTGGAATAGCTGTGGAGTTCAGAGTGGTTTAACAAGACGGTTTTAATGCCCCTTGGAAGAGACGTGGAGGTCACAGTAGCCCAACAAGACGGTTTTATTTCCCCTTGGAAGAGTGGTGGAGGTGACAGTGGAATAAAAAGACAATATCAATGCCCCGTGGAAGAGTCGTGGAGATAAAAGTAGCTTAACAAGATCGTTTTAATGTACCTTGGATGAGTGGTGGAGGTCTCAGTGGAATAAAAAGACAATATCTATGCCCCTTGGAAGAGAGGTGGAGGTCGCAGTGGAATAAAAAGACAATATCAATGCCCCGTGGAAGAGACTTGGAGGTCACAGTAGCTTAACAAGATGGTTTTAATGCCCCTTGGAAGAGTGGTGGCGGTCGCAGTGGAATTAAAAGACAATATCGATGCCCCGTGGAAGAGACGTGGAGGTCACAGTAGCATAAAAAGTCGGTATTAATGCCCTTTGGATGAGTGGTGGAGCTCGCTGTGGAAATAAAAGAGCATATCAATAGCCCGTTGTAGAGACGTCGAGGTCACAGTAGCTTAACGAGATGATTTTTTTGCCCCTTGGAACAGTTGTGGAGTACAGAGTTGTTTAATAAGACAGTTTTAATGCCCCTTGGAAGAGACGTGGAGGTCACAGTAGCTTAAAAAGATGGTTTTAATGCCCTTGGAAGAGTGGTGGAGGTTACAGTGGAATAAAAAGACAATATCAATGTTATGTTCTGCTACCAAAGCTAAGGAAAGAGAGGAGATCTGTCCCTACGATAGAACTCAGCTTTATCCCTACGATGTAACAGGGGACCTGATCCTGCGATCAGACCTGCTAAAGTCCTAATCTAGTCTGTACGAAGACCTATAGATGTGGGGAGGGAATCCCTACAAGTATTAAGGACTGGGAGGAATATGGGACACCTCCTAACAGAAATAGTAGCAGACAGACGAACAAACAAAATAGATAGAACATAGAGGTCCGTAGACCAAGCAAACTAACAGAGTTAGATACAGAGCACAGGCTAGCTAGAAAGTAGATATACAATGAAGTCCAGCAAAGCCAGAAGGGCGGAGCAGGACTAAATAGGCCAACAAGGTCATGTGACCAGCAAAGGAAAAAAAACCTAACAGCAAGGTTCTAACAGTACCCCCCCTTCTAAGAGGATCCTCCGGATCCCCTAGGACCAGGCTTATCAGGAAATCTCCTGTGAAACGCTCTGATAAGTCTGGACGCGGAAACATCATCTGACCTCACCCAAGAGTTATCCTCGGGTCCGAAACCTTTCCAGGCCACAAGATACTGCAAACTACCTCTATACCGTCTAGAGTCAAGGATGCGAGAAATTTCATATTCCCCGTCCTCCACCACCGGAGGAACAGAGGCAGAGGCGTCACCATCCGACACAACAGCTTTTTTTAACAGAGAGACATGAAAGACCGGATTAATTCTCCAGGAGGTAGGAACCTCCAACCTAACAGCAGATTGGTTGACAACCTGAAGCACCTTAAAGGGCCCTACAAACTTGGGACCCAATTTCTTAGAAGGAATCCTCCACCGCAGATTCCTAGAGGACAACCAAACCATGTCACCAACAGCGAACAAAACCTCCTGTCGTTTCCTATCAAAGTAGTCTTTAGATTTTCTGTTGGCCTCCTGAAGATTACCACGCACATCCGTCCAAACTCTTTCCAAATCACCAGAAAAATTCTCCTCCTCAGGCACGGCAGATCCCAACTTGGAGAACGACCCAAACGACGGATGTCTCCCAGAACAACAAAAAAAAGGCGAACAACCAGCAGAAGAAGATGTATGATTGTTCAGAGCAAATTCGGCAAGTGGCAGAAACTCAGACCACCCCTCCTGATTGTCTGCCACAAAACAACGCAAGAACTGCTCAACATCCTGGTTTTTCCTTTCTGTCTGGCCATTAGATTCAGGATGATATCCGGACGAAAACGACAAATGAATTCCCAACCTGTCACAAAAGGCACGCCAAAAACGAGCCACGAACTGAGGACCCCTATCAGAAACAATGTCAGTAGGAACGCCATGAAGTCTGACAATTTCCTTGACAAAGGCCTTAGCGAGAGTTTTAGCGCAGGGCAGTTTGACGAAGGGAACCAAGTGACACATCTTGCTAAAGCGGTCCACGACCACCCAGATGACAGTAAAACCCTCAGAGGGGGGAAGGTCAGTTATAAAGTCCATAGCCAAATGTGTCCAAGGAGCACTGGGGACCTCCAAAGGACAAAGCAACCCCGCAGCAGGAGTATGTGAGGACTTAGATCTAGCACATATAGTACATTGGCGCACCCACTTAATGACTTCCTTCTGCCATCCAGGCCACCAAAAACTGCGACCCACCAGTCTCTTGGTCTCAGAGATTCCGGGATGACCTGCCAACCGAGATTCGTGACACTCAACAAACAAATCTCTCCTAAAGGTCTCAGGCACAAACAACCTCCCATGAGGAGTGTTAGATGGGGCATTCTCCTGAGCTTTAAGAATCTCATCTTCCAAAACGGAGTCTAAAGCAGCTATCACAACACCTTCTTGTAAAATGTTTTCCTCTTTCTCAGCACCGACTATGGGAGAAAAACTGCGAGACAAGGCATCCGCCTTAACATTCTTAGTACCAGGGATGTAAGTAACGGAGAAATTAAACCGCGAGAAAAACAGTGCCCACCTAGCCTGACGGGCATTCAGGCGCTTGGCAGCATCAAGATATATCAGATTTTTATGATCCGTAAGAACCTGAACGGGAAATTCCGCACCTTCCAAGAAGTGGCGCCAGTGTTCAAATGCGAGTTTAATAGCCAATAATTCCCGATTACCAATATCATAATTCAATTCAGTCTCCGAAAAATTTTTTGAAAAAAAGGCACAGGGATGTAATCCATCCCCGTTATCCTGAGACAATACTGCGCCAACCCCCACAGAGGAAGCATCAACCTCAACCAAAAACGGCCTAGTAACATCAGGCTGCATAAGGATGGGAGCAGAGGTGAACCTCTCCTTGAGATACACAAAAGCTTCAATGGCCTCAGAAGACCACTGAACCGCATCAGCACCTTTCCTGGTGAGATCAGTCAGAGGTTTGACAATACTAGAAAAATTTTTTATGAACTTTCTATAGTAATTGGCGAAACCCAAAAACCTCTGTATCGATTTCAAACCAATAGGCCTAGGCCATTCCTGCACAGCCTGAACCTTAACCGGATCCATCTCAAAACCTTTGCTGGAGATAATGTAGCCCAAAAAACTAATTCTCTGTACAGCGAACTCACATTTCTCCAGCTTAGCAAAAAGCGAATTGTCCATTAATAACTGTAATACCTCACGCACGCTCCGCCAATGAGACTCCAGATCTGGCGAATAAATCAAAATGTCATCCAAATACACAACCACATTTTTACCGATCAAAGGTCTAAGGATGTCATTAATCAGATTCTGAAAAAATGCAGGAGCATTAGTGAGACCAAAAGGCATAACCAGATTCTCAAAATGACCCACAGGAGTGTTAAAAGCAGTCTTCCATTCATCACCCTCCTTCATGCGCAACAGATTGTATGCCCCCTTAAGGTCAATTTTAGAGAACCACTTGGCCCCCAATAACTGGTTAAACAGATCAGGAATCAATGGCAGTGGGTAAGGATTGCGTACCGTAATTTTGTTAATCTCACGAAAATCCAGACAAGGACGTAAACCGCCGTCCTTTTTTTTTACAAAAAAAAATCCAACCGCCACAGGAGACTTAGAGGGCCTAATGTGACCGGCGGCCAAACTTGTCTGTATGTATTCCTCCAAAGCCTTTCTCTCAGGAATAGTAAGGTTAAATAAACGACTCTTAGGAAGAGTCGCTCCAGGGACAAATTCAATAGAACAATCATAGTCTCTATGGGGAGGCAAAACCTGCGATTCCTTCTCAGAAAAAACTCTCCAAAAATCCTGAATAGGAACAGGCAATTCTCCCCTATCCAAAGCTGCAATACGCCCGTTACAACACTTGTCATAACATTTATGGCTCCAGGATTTAATTTCACTGGTAGACCAATCCAGTACAGGATTGTGAAATCTTAACCAGGGCAAACCCAATATTACTGGAGAAGGCAAGTTATTCAACACTACCAAATCCAATTTCTCATGGTGAACACCATTAATAGTGAGAGGAAATTCACTGACCTTGAGAGTAATATTCTTCAAAGGGGAGCCATCCACAGAAACCACAGCAATGGGGGATGACAAAGGTTCAGGTTTTAAATTGAGTTTTTCCACGAATCCCCCATCAATTACATTCAGTGTAGATCCGCAATCAACAAACACCCGAAATTCCATTAATTTTTCCTGAGCAATCGTGGAAGCAGCTAAAAATATACCCTTGGAATTTAAACAGGCAATACGGGCGTGACTGACCATTTTTTTTTCTTTCTTCATACGAAGCTCACAGCCTTTAATCAAATGACCAGATTTTCCGCAGTAGAAACACAAGCCTTGCGAAAAACGACGGTCTTTTTCTTGAGAGCGAGGTGCCACCGATCCAATCTCCATCGGTTCACCACTGTTAGTACACACATTATCATAACCAGAAACTGACATAGCAGAGGATTTGCTCTCATTAACCCTAGCACGCAGTCTTCTATCCACCCGTATAGCTAATTGCATAGCCTGTTGCAAATCTTCAGGTGTAGGATAAGCAATTAGCAGGTCTTTAACCCTTTCACTGAGCCCAGCAAGAAATAGACTTTTCAGAGCAGAATCGTTCCACCCTGTTTGAGTGGACCAACGACGAAAATGTGTACAATATTTTTCCACATTACCCGATCCTTGTTTTAGACGTCTCAACTCAGTCTCAGCTGATGCGACACGGTCAGGATCATCATATAATAGTCCCAAAGCAGAAAAAAAACTATCCACTGATCTGAAGCATGAATCACTAGGTTGCAAAGAAAAGGCCCACTCCTGAGGCTCTTTGCGCAAAAGTGACATTATGAACCCTACACGCTGGGATTCATCCCCAGAGGACTTAGGTCTCAAACGAAAATACAATAAGCAAGCATTTTTAAATGAAAAAAATTCTCGGTGTTCACCAAAAAACAAATCCAGCAAACATACCTTAGGCTCCAAGAAATGTGCTCCAGGACAGTTACTCACGTGCTGACGGAGCTCGGCCACCTCCAGAGAGAGTCCCTGCAGGCGATGAGCCAAATCCTGAACCGACACCATGATGGAACAGAAAAATCTTTCCTTAGAGAATTTGCTGGCTGGACTTACTGTTATGTTCTGCTACCAAAGCTAAGGAAAGAGAGGAGATCTGTCCCTACGATAGAACTCAGCTTTATCCCTACGATGTAACAGGGGACCTGATCCTGCGATCAGACCTGCTAAAGTCCTAATCTAGTCTGTACGAAGACCTATAGATGTGGGGAGTGAATCCCTACAAGTACTAAGGACTGGGAGGAATATGGGACACCTCCTAACAGAAATAGTAGCAGACAGACGAACAAACAAAATAGATAGAACATAGAGGTCCGTAGACCAAGCAAACTAACAGAGTTAGATACAGAGCACAGGCTAGCTAGAAAGTAGATATACAATGAAGTCCAGCAAAGCCAGAAGGGCGGAGCAGGACTAAATAGGCCAACAAGGTCATGTGACCAGCAAAGGAAAAAAAACCTAACAGCAAGGTTCTAACAATCAATGCCCAATGGAAGAGACGTGGAGGACACAGTAGCATAACAGGATGGTTTTAATGCCCCTTGGAAGAGTGGTGGAGGTCGTAGTGGAATAAAAAGACAATATCAATGCCCCTTTGAAGAGTGGTGGAGGTCGCATTGGAATAAAAAGACAATATCAATACCCGTTGAATGAGACCTGAAGGTCACAGTAGCTTAACAAGACGGTTTTAATGCCCGTTGAAAGAGACGTGGAGGTCACAGTAGCTTAACAAAATGGTTTTAATGCCCCTTGGAAGAGTTGTGGAGTTCAGAGTGGTTTAACAAGACAGTTTTAATGCCCCTTGGAAGAGACCTGGAGGTCAGATTAGCTTAACAAGATGGTTTTAATGCCCCTTGGAGGAGTGGTGGAGGTTACAGTGGAATATAAAGACAATATCAATGCCCCGTGGAAGAGTCGTGGAGGACACAGTAGCTTAATAGGATGGTTTTAATGACCCTTGGAAGAGTGGTGGAATTCGCAGTGGAATAAAAAGACAATATCAATACCCCATGAAAGAGAGTTGAAGGTCACAGTAGCTTAACAAGACGGTTTTAACGTCCCTTGGCAGAGCTGTGGAGTTCAGAGTGGCTTAACAAGACGGTTTTAATGCCCGTTGAAAGAGACGTGGAGGTCACAGTAGCTTAACAAGACGGTTTTAATGCCCCTTCGTAGAGTGGTGGAGGTCGCAGTGGAATAAAAAGACAATATCAATACCCCGTGGAAGAGACGTGGAGGTCACAATAGCTTAACAAGACAGTTTTAATGCCCCTTGGAAGAGTGGTGGAGTTTACAGTGGAATAAAAATACAATAACAATGCCCCTTGGTAAAGACGTCGAAGTCAAAGTAGCAAAAGAAGACGTTATTATTGCCCCTTGGAAGAGTGGTGGACGTCGCAGTGGAATAAAAAGACAATATCAATGCCCCTTGGAAAAGTAGTGGAGGTCGCAGTGGAATAAAAAAACAATATCAATGCCCCGAGGAAGAGACGTGGAGGTCACAGTAGATTAACAAGATGCATTTAATGCCCCTTGGAAAAGTGGTGGAGATCGCAATGGAATAAAAATACAATATCAATGCCCCATGGAAGAGACGTGGAGGTCACAGTAGCTTAGCAAGATGGTTTTAAGGCCCTTGGAAGAGTGGTGTACGTCGCTTTGGAGTATAAACACAATATCAATGCCCCGTGGAAGAGACGTGGAGGTCACAGTAGCTTAACAAGACTGTTTTAATGCCCTTTGGAAGAGCTGTGGAGTTCAGAGTGGTTTAACAAAAGACGGTTTTAATGCCCCTTGGAAGACACGTGGAGGTCACAGTAGCTTAACAAGACGGTTTTAATGCCCCTTGGAAGAGTAGTGGAGGTCGCATTGGAATAAAAAGACAATATCAATGCTCCTTGGAGGAGTGGTGGAGGTCGTAGTGGAATAAAAAGACAATATCAATACCCCGTGGAAATGACGTGGAAGTCACAGTGGCTTAACAAGACAGTTTTAATGTCCCTTGCAAGAGTGGTGGAGGTCGCAGTGGAATAAAAAAACAATATCAATGCCCCGTGAAGAGATATGGAGGTCACAGTAGCTTAACAAGACTGTTTTAATGCCCTTTGGAAGAGCTCTGGAGTTCAGAGTGGTTTAACAAGTTGGTTTTAATGCCCCTTGGAAGAGACGTGGAGGTCACAGATGCTTAACAAGACGGTTTTAATGCCCCTTGGAAGAGTATAGGAGGTTACAGTGGAATGAATAGACAATATCAATGCCCCATGAAAGAGACGTGGAGGTCACAGTAGCTTAATGAGATGGTTTTATTGCCCCTTGGAAGAGTAGTGGAGGTCGCAGTGGAACAAAACGACAATATCAATGCCCCTTGGAAGAGTAGTGGAGGTCGCAGTGGAATAAAAAGACAATATCAATGCCACTTGGAAGAGTGGTGGAGGTCGCAGTGGAATAAAGAGAAAATATCAATGCCACGTGGCAGAGATCTGGAGGTCACAGTAGCTTTACAATATGGTTTTAATGCCCCTTGGAAGAGTGGTGGATGTCGCAGTGGAATAAAAAGACAATATCAATGCCCCGTGAAAGAAACGTGGAGGTTACAGTAGCTTAACAAGACGGTTTTAATGTCCCTTGAAAGAGCTGTGGAGTTCAGAGTGGTTTAACAAGAGAGTTTTAATGCCCCTTGGAAGAGACGTGGAGGTCACAGTAGCTTAACAAGACGGTTTTCATGCCCCTTGGAAGAGTGGTGGAGGTTACAGTGGAATATAAAGACAATATCAATGCCCCGTGGAAGAGACGTGGAGGTCACAGTAGCTTAACAAGATGTTTTTTATGCCCCTTGGAAGAGTGGTGGAGGTCGCAGTGTAATAAAAAGACAATATCAATGCCCCGTGTAAAAGACGTGGAGGTCACAGCAGCTTAACAAGACGGTTTTATTGCCCCTTGGAAGAGCTGTGGAGTTCAGAGTGGTTTAACAACACGGTTTTAATGCCCCTTGGAAGAAACATGGAGGTCACAGTAGCTTAACAAGACGGTTTTAATGCTCCTTGGAATGTTGGTGGAGGTCTCAGTGGAATAAAAAAACAATATCAATGCCCCTTGGAAGAGGGGTGGAGGTCGCAGTCGAATAAAAACACATTATCAATGCCCCATGGAAGAGACGTGGAGGTCACAGCAGCTTAACAAAATGGTTTTAATGCCCCTTGGAATAGCTGTGGAGGTCACAGTAGCCCAACAAGATGGTTTTATTTCCCCTTGGAAGAGTGATGGAGGTGACAGTGGAATAAAAAGACAATATCAATGCCCCGTGGAAGAGTCGTGGAGGTAAAAGTAGCTTAACAAGATCGTTTTAATGTACCTTGGATGAGTGGTGGAGGTCTCAGTGGAATAAAAAGACAATATCTATGCCCCTTGGAAGGGAGGTGGAGGTCGCAGTGGAATAAAAAGACAATATCAATGCCCCGTGGAAGAGACTTGGAGGTCACAGTAGCTTAACAATATGGTTTTAATGCCCCTTGGAAGAGTGGTGGAGGTCGCAGTGGAATTAAAAGACAATATCGATGCCCCGTGGAAGAGACGTGGAGGTCACAGTAGCATAAAAAGTCGGTATTAATGCCCTTTGGATGAGTGGTGGAGCTCGCTGTGGAAATAAAAAAGCATATCAATAGCCCGTTGTAGAGACGTGGAGGTCACAGTAGCTTAGCGAGATGATTTTTTTGCCCCTTGGAACAGTTGTGGAGTACAGAGTTGTTTAATAAGACAGTTTTAATGCCCCTTGGAAGAGACGTGGAGGTCACAGTAGCTTAAAAAGATGGTTTTAATGCCCTTGGAAGAGTGGTGGAGGTTACAGTGGAATAAAAAGACAATATCAATGCCCAATGGAAGAGACGTGGAGGACACAGTAGCATAACAGGATGGTTTTAATGCCCCTTGGAAGAGTGGTGGAGGTCGTAGTGGAATAAAAAGACAATATCAATGCCCCTTTGAAGAGTGGTGGAGGTCGCAGTGGAATAAAAAGACAATATTAATACCCGTTGAATGAGACCTGAAGGTCACAGTAGCTTAACAAGACGGTTTTAATGCCCGTTGAAAGAGACGTGGAGGTCACAGTAGCTTAACAAAATGGTTTTAATGCCCCTTGGAAGAGTGGTGGAGTTCAGAGTGGTTTAACAAGACAGTTTTAATGCCCCTTGGAAGAGACCTGGAGGTCAGATTAGCTTAACAAGATGGTTTTAATGCCCCTTGGAAGAGTGGTGGAGGTTACAGTGGAATATAAAGACAATATCAATGCCCCGTGGAAGAGTCGTGGAGATAACAGTAGCTTAACAAGATGGTTTTAATGTACCTTGGATGAGTGGTGGAGGTCTCAGTGGAATAAAAAGACAATATCAATGCCCCTTGGAAGAAAGGTGGAGGTCGCAGTGGAATAAAAAGACAATATCAATGCCCCGTGGAAGAGACTTGGAGGTCACAGTAGCTTAACAAGATGGTTTTAATGCCCCTTGGATGAGTGGTGGAGCTCGCTGTGGAAAAAAAAGAGCATATCAATACCACGTTGTAGAGACGTGGAGGTCACAGTAGCTTAACGAGATGATTTTAATGCCGCTTGGAACAGTTGTGGAGTACAGAGTGGTTTAATAAGACAGTTTTAATGCCCCTTGGAAGAGACGTGGAGGTCACAGTAGCTTAAAAAGATGGATTTAATGCCCTTGGAAGAGTGGTGGAGGTTACAGTGGAATAAAAAGACAATATCAATGCCCAATGGAAGAGACGTGGAGGATACAGTAGCATAACAGGATGGTTTTAATGCCCCTTGGAAGAGTGGTGGAGGTCGTAGTAAAATAAAAAGACAATATCAATGCCCCTTTGAAGAGTGGTGGAGGTCGCAGTGGAATAAAAAGACTATATCCCGGTGAAAGAGACCTGAAGGTCACAGTAGCTTAACAAGATGGTTTTAATGTCCCTTGGCAGAGCTGTGCAGTTAAGAGTGGCTTAACAAGACGGTTTTAATGCCCGTTGAAAGAGACGTGGAGGTCACAGTAGCTTAACAAGACGGTTTAATGCTCCTTGTAAAAGTGGTGGAGGTCTTAGTGGAATAAAAAGACAATATCAATGCCCCTTGGAAGAGGGGTGGAGGTCACAGTGGAATAAAAAGACAATATCAATGCCCGTTGGAAGAGACGTGGAGATAACAGTACCTTAACAAGTTGATTTTAATGTCCCTTGGATGAGTGGTGGAGGTCTCAGTGGAATAAAAAGACAATATCAATGCCCCGTAAAGAGACATGGAGGTCACAGTAGCTTAACAAGACTGTTTTAATGCCCCTTGGAAGAGCTCTGGAGTTCAGAGTGGTTTAACAAGACAGTTTTAATGCCCCTTGGAAGAGACGTGGAGGTCACAGTTGCTTAACAGGACGGTTTTAATGCCCTTTGGAAGAGTAGAGGAGGTTACAGTGGAATAAATAGACAATATCAATGCCCCGTGAAAGAGAAGTGGAGGTCACAGTAGCTTAACGAAATGGTTTTATTGCCACTTGGAAGAGAGGTGAAGGTCGCAGTGGAATAAAAAAAACATATCAACGTCCCTTGGAAGAGTTGTCGAGGTCGCAGTGGAATAAAAAGACAATATCAATGCCCCTTGGAAGAGTGGTGGAGGTCGCAGTGGAATAAAAAGACAATGTCAATGCCCCGTGTAAGAGACGTCGAGGTCACAGTAGCTTAACAAGATAATTTTAATACCCCTTGGAAGAGTGGTGTAGGTTGCAGTGGAATAAAAAGACAATATCAATGCCCCTTGGAAGAGTGGTGGAGGTTGCAGTGGAATAAAAAGACAATGTCAATGCCCCGTGTAAGAGACGTCAAGGTCACAGTAGCTTAGCAAGACGGTTTTATTGCCCCTTGGAAGAGCTGTGGAGTTCACAGTGGTCTAACAACACAGTTTTAATGCCCCTTGGAAGAGACGTGCAGGTCACAGTAGCTTAACAAGACGGTTTTAATGCCCCTTGGAAAAGTGCTGGAGGTTACAGTGTAATAAAAAGACAATATCAGTGCCCCGTGGAAGAGACGTGGAGGTCACAGTAGCTTAACAAGATGGTTTTAATGCCCCTTGGAAGAGTGGTGCAGGTTGCAGTGGAGTAAACAGACAATATCAATGCCCCTTGGAAAAGTGGTGAAGGTCGCAGTCGAATAAAAAGACATTATCAATGCCCCATGGAAGAGACGTGGAGGTCACAGTTGCTTAACAAGACGGTTTAATGCTCCTTGGAAGAGTGGTGGAGGTCTCAGTGGAATAAAAAGACAATATCAATGCCCCTTGGAAGAGGGGTGGAGGTCGCAGTGAAATAAAAAGACAACATCAATGCCCCGTGGAAGAGACGTGGAGGTCACAGCAGCTTAACAAAATGGTTTTAATGCCCCTTGGAAGAGCTGTGGACATCAGAGTGGTTTAACAAGACGGTTTTAATGCCCCTTGGAAGAGACGTGGGTGTCACAGTAGATTAACAAGACGATTTTATTGCCCCTTGGAAGAGTGGTGGAGGTTACAGTAAAATAAAAAGACAATAACAATGCCCCGTGGTAGAGACGTGGAGATAACAGTAGCTTAACAAGATGGTTTTAATGTCCCTTGGATGAGTGGTGGACGTCTCAGTGGAATAAAAAGACAATATCAATGCCCCTTGGAAGAGTGGTGGAGGTCGCAGTGGAATAAAAGACAATATCAATGCTCCGTGGAAGAGACTTGGAGGTCACAGTAGCTTAACAAGATGGTTTTAATGCCCCTTGGAAGAGTGGTGGAGGTCGCAGTGGAATAAAAAGACAATATCGATGCCCCGAGGAAGAGACGTGGAGGTCACAGTAGCTTAACAAGTCGGTATTGATGCCCTTTGGAAGAGTGGTGGAGGTCGCTGTGGAAAAAAAAAAGCATATTAATGCCCCGTTGAAGAGACGTAGAGGTCACAGTAGCTTAAAAAGATGGTTTTAATGCCCTTGGAAGAGTGGTGGAGGTTACAGTGGATTAAAAAAACAATATCAATGCCCAGTGGAAGAGACGTGGAGGACACAGTAGCTTAATAGGATGGTTTTAATGCCCCTTGGAAGATTCCTGGAAGTCGCAGTGGAATAAAAAGACAATATAAATACCCCGTGAAAGAGACTTGAAGGTCACAGTAGCTTAACAAGGCGTTTTTAATGCCCCTTCGTAGAATGGTGGAGGTCGCAGTGGAATAAAAAGACAATATCAATACCCCGTGGAAGAGACGTGGAGGTCACAGTAGCTTAAAGAGATGGTTTTATTGCCCTTGGAAGAGTGGTGGGGGTCGCAGTGGAATAAAAAGACAATGTCAATGCTCCTTGGAAGAGTGGTGGAGGTCGCAGTTGAATAAAGAGACAATATCAATGCCACGTGGAAGAGATCTGGAGGTCACAGTAGCTTAACAATATGGTTTTAATGCCCCTTGGAAGAGTGGTGGATGTCGCAGTGGAATAAAAAGACAATATCAATGCCCCGTGGAAGAAACGTGGAGGTCACAGTCGCTTAACAAGATGGTTTTAGTGTGCCTTGGAAGAGCTGTGTAGTTCAGAGTGGTTTAAGAAGACAGTTTTAATGCCCCTTGGAAGAGACGTGGAGGTCACAGTAGCTTAACAAGACGGTTTTAATGCCCCTTGGAAGAGTGGTGGAGGTTACTGTGGAATATAAAGACAATATCAATGCCCCGTGGAAGAGACGTGGCGGTCACAGTAGCTTAACAAGACGGTTTTTCTGCCCCTTGGAAGAGTGGTGGAGGTCGCAGTGGAATAAAAAGACAATGTCAATGCCCCGTGTAAGAGACGTCGAGGTCACAGTAGCTTAACAAGACGGTTTTATTGCCCCTTGGAAGAGCTGTGGAGTTCAGAGTGGTTTAACAACACAGTTTTAATGCCCCTTGGAAGAGACGTGGAGGTCACAGTAGCTTAACAAGACGGATTTAATGCCCCTTGGAAGAGTGCTGGAGGTTACAGTGGAATAAAAAGACAATATCAGTGCCCCGTGGAAGAGACGTGGAGGTCAAAGTAGCTTAACAAGATTGTTTTAATGCCCCTTGGAAGAGTGTTGGAGGTTGCAGTGGAATAAAAAGACAATATCAATGCCCCTTGGAAAAGTGGTGAAGGTCGCAGTCGAATAAAAAGACATTATCAATGCCCCATGGAAGAGTCTTGGAGGTCACAGTAGCTTAACAAGACGGTTTAATGCTCCTTGGAAGAGTGGTGAAGGTCTCAGTGGAATAAAAAGACAATATCAATGCCCCTTGGAAGAGGGGTGGAGGTCGCAGTGAAATAAAAAGACAACATCAATGCCCCGTGGAAGAGTCGTGGAGTTCACAGCAGCTTAACAAAATGGTTTTAATTCCCCTTGGAAGAGCTGTGGAGTTAACAGTCGTTTAACAAGACGGTTTTAATGCCCCTTGGAAGAGACGTGGGGTTCACAGTAGCTTAACAAGATGATTTTATTGCCGCTTGGAAGAGTGGTGGAGGTTACAGTGGAATATAAAGACAATATCAATGCCCCTTGGAAGAGACGTGGGGGTCACTGTAGCTTAACAAGACAGTTTTTATGCCCCTTGGAAGAGTGGTGGAGGTCGCAGTGGAATAAAAAGGCAATATCAATGCTCCTTGGAAGAGTGATGGAGGTCGCAGTGGAATAAAAAGACAATATCAATGTCCCGTGTAAGAGACATGGAGGTCACAGTAGCTTAACAAGACTGTTTTAATGCCCCTTGGAAGAGCTCTGGAGTTCAGAGTGGTTTAACAAGACTGTTTTAATGCACCTTGGAAGAGACGTGGAGGTCACAGTAGCTTAACGAGATGGTTTTATTGCCCCTTGGAAGGGTGGTGGAGGTCGCAGTGAAATAAAAAGACAATATCAATGCCCCTTGGAAGAGTGGTGGAGGTCGCAGTGGAATAAAGAGAAAATATCAATGCCACGTGGAAGAGATCTGGAGGTCACAGTAGTTTAACAATATGGTTTTAATGCCCCTTGGAAGAGTGGTGGAGGTCGCAGTGGAATAAAAAGACAATATCAATGCCCCATTGAAGAGTGGTGGAGGTCGCAGTGGAATAAAGAGAAAATATCAATGCCACGTGGAAGAGATCTGGAGGTCACAGTAGTTTAACAACACGGTTTTAATGCCCCTTGAAAGAGACATGGAGGTCACAGTAGCTTAACAAGACGGTTTTAATGCTCCTTGGAATGTTGGTGGAGGTCTCAGTGGAATAAAAAAACAATATTAATGCCCCTTGGAAGAGGGTTGGAGGTCACAGCCGAATAAAAAAGACATTATCAATCCCCCATGGAAGAGTCGTGGAGGTCACAGTAGCTTAACAATACTGTTTAATGCTCCTTGGAATGTTGGTGGAGGTATCAGTGGAATAAAGAAACAATATCAATGCCCATTGGAAGAGGGGTGGAGGTCACAGTGGAATAAAAAGACAATATCAATGCCCCGTGGAAGAGACGTGGAGGTCACAGCAGCTTAACAAAACGTTTTTAATGCCCCTTGGAAGAGCTGTGGATTTGAGAGTTTTTTAACAAGACGGTTTTAATGCCCCTTGTAAGAGACGTCGAGGTCACAGTAGCTCAACAAGACGGTTTTATTGCCCCTTGGAAGAGTGGTGGAGGTTACGGTGGTATAAAAAGACAATATTAATGCCCCGTGGAAGAGACGTGGAGATAACAGTAGCTTAACAAGATAGTTTTAATGTCCCTTGGATGAGTAGTGAAGGTCTCAGTGGAATAAAAAGACAATATCAATGCCCCTTGGAAGAGAGGTGGAGGTTGCAGAGGATTAAAAAGACAATATCAATGCCCAGTGGAAGAGACTTGGAGGTCACAGTAGCTTAACAAGATGGTTTTAATGCCCCTTGAAAGAGTGGTGGAGGTCGCAGTGGAATTAAAAGACAATATCGATGCCCCGTGGAAGAGACGTGGAGGTCACAGTAGCTTAACAAGTCGGTATTAATGCCCTTTGGATGAGTGGTGGAGGTCGCTGTGGAAAAAAAAGAGCATATCAATACCCCGTTGTAGAGACGTGGAGGTCACAGTAGCTTAACGAGACAATTTTAATGCCCCTTGGAAGAGCTGTGGAGTACAGAGTGGTTTAATAAGACAGTTTTAATGCCCCTTGGAAGAGACTTTGAGGTCACAGTAGCTTAAAAAGATGGTTTTAATGCGCTTGGAAGTGTGGTGGAGGTTACAGTGGAATAAAAAGACAATGTCAATGCCCACTGGAAGAGACGTGGAGGACACAGTAGCTTAATAGGATGGTTTTAATGCCCCTTGGAAGAGTGGTGGAAGCCACAGTGGAATAAAAAGACAATATCAATACCCCGTGAAAGAGACTTGAAGGTCACAGTAGCCTAGCAAGACGGTTTTAACGTCCCTTGGCAGAGCTGTGGAGTTCAGAGTGGCTTAACAAGACGGTTTTAATGCCCTTTGAAAGAGACGTGGAGGTCACAGTAGCTTAACAAGACGGTTTTAATGCCCCTTCGTAGAGTGGTGGAGGTCGCAGTGGAATAAAAAGACAATATCAATACCCCGTGGAAGAGAAGTGGAGGTCACAGCAGCTTAACAAGACAGTTTTAATGCCCCTTGGAAGAGTGGTGCAGTTTACAGAGGAATAAAAAGACAATATCAATTTCCCTTGGAAAAGTGGTGGAGGTCGCAGTGGAATAAAAAAACAATATCAATGCCCCGAGGAAGAGACGTGGAGGTCACAGTAGATTAACAAGATGTTTTTAATGCCCCTTGGAAAAGTGGTGGAGGTCGCAATGGAATAAAAATACAATTTCAATGCCCCATGGAAGAGTCGTGGAGGTCACAGTAGCTTAACAAGACTGTTTTAATGCCCCTTGGACGACCTGTGGAGTTCAGAGTGGTGTTACAAAAGACGGTTTTAATGCCCCTTGGAAGAGACGTGGAGGTCACAGTAGCTTAACAAGACGGTGTTAATGCCCCTGGAAGAGTAGTGGAGGTCGCAGTGGAATAAAAAGACAATATCAATGCTCCTTGGAGGAGTGGTGGAGGTCGTAGTGGAATAAAAAGACAATATCAATACCCCGTGGAAATGACGTGGAAGTCACAGTGGCTTAACAAGACAGTTTTAATGCCCCTTGGAAGAGTGGTGGAGGTCGCAGTGGAATAAAAAGACAATATCAATGCCCCGTGAAGAGATATGGAGGTCACAGTAGCTTAAAAACACTGTTTTAATGCCCTTTGGAAGAGCTCTGGAGTTCAGAGTGGTTTAACAAGATGGTTTTAATGCCCCTTGGAAGAGAAGTTGAGGTCACAGGTGCTTAACAAGACGGTTTTAATGCCCCTTGGAAGAGTATAGGAGGTGACAGTGGAATGAATAGACAATATCAATGCCCCGTGAAAGAGACGTGGAGGTCACAGTAGCTTAACGAGATGGTTTTATTGCCCCTTGGAAGAGTGGTGGAGGTCGCAGTGGAATAAAAAGACAATATCAATGTCCCTTGGAAGAGTAGTGGAGGTCGCAGTGGAATAAAAAGACAATATCAATGCCCCTTGGAAGAGTGGTGGAGGTCGCAGTGGAATAAAGAGACAATATCAATGCAACATGGAAAAGATCTGGAGGTCACAGTAGCTTAACAATATGGTTTTAATGCCCCTTGGAAGAGTGGTGGATGTCGCAGTGGAATAAAAAGACAAAATCAATGCCCCGTGGAAGAAACGTGCAGGTGACAGTAGCTTAACAAGATGGTTTTAATGTCCCTTGAAAGAGCTGTGAAGTTCAGAGTGGTTTAACAAGAGAGTTTTAATGCCCCTTGGAAGAGACGTGGAGGTCACAGTAGCTTAACAAGACGGTTTTCATGCCCCTTGGAAGAGTGGTGGAGGTTACAGTGGAATATAAAGACAATATCAATGCCCCTTGGAAGAGACGTGGAGGTCACAGTAGCTTAACAAGACGGTTTTCATGCCCCTTGGAAGAGTGGTGGAGGTTACAGTGGAATATAAAGACAATATCAATGCCCCTTGGAAGAGACGTGGAGGTCACAGTAGCTTAACAAGACGGTTTTCATGCCCCTTGGAAGAGTGGTGGAGGTTACAGTGGAATATAAAGACAATATCAATGCCCCTTGGAAGAGACGTGGAGGTCACAGTAGCTTAACAAGACGGTTTTCATGCCCCTTGGAAGAGTGGTGGAGGTTACAGTGGAATATAAAGACAATATCAATGCCCCTTTGTAGAGTGGTGGAGGTCGCAGTGGAATAAAAAGACAATAACAATACCCTGTCAAAGAGACTTGAAGGTCACAGTAGCTTAACAAGACGGTTTTAATGTCCCTTGGCAGAGCTGTGGAGGTCGCAGTGGAATAAAAAGACAATATCAATACCCCGTAAAAGAGACGTGGAGGTCACAGTAGCTTAACAAAATGGTTTTAATGCCCCTTGGAAGAGTGGTGGAGGTCGCAGTGGAATAAAAAGACAATAACAATGCCCCTTGGAAGAGTCGTGGAGGTTGCAGTGGAATAAAAAGACAGTATCAATGCCCCGTGGAAGAGACGTGGAGGTCACAGTAGCTTAACAAGACAATTTTAATGCCCCTTGGAAGAGTGGTGGAGGTTGCATTGGAATAAAAAGACAATATCAATGACCCGTAGAAGAGACATGGAGGTCACAGTAGCTTAGCAAGATGGTTTTAATGCTCCTTGGAAGAGTATTGGAGGTTACAGTGGAATAAATAGACAATATCAATGCCCGTTGGAAGTGACGTGGAGGAAACAGTAGCTTAACAAGATGGTTTTAATGACCCTTGGAAGAGATGTGGAGGTCACAGAAGCTTAGCAAGACGGTTTTAATGCCCCTTGGAAGAGTGGTGGAGGTAACAGTGGAATAAATAGACAATATCAATGCCCCGAGGAAGAGAGGTGGAGGTCGCAGTGGAATAAAATTACAATATCAATGCCCTATGGAAGAGACGTGGAGGTCACAGTAGCTTAGCAAGATGGTTTTAAGGCCCTTGGAAGAGTGGTGGACGCCGCTTTGGAGTATAAAGACAATATCAATGCCCCGTGGAAGAGAAGTGGAGGTCACAGTAGCTTAACAAGACTGATTAATGCCCCTTGGAAGAGCTGTGCAGTTCAGAGTTGTTTAACAAAAGACGGTTTTAATGCCCCTTGGATGAGGAGTGGAGGTCACTGTATGTTAACGATACAGTTTTAATGCCCCCTGGAAAAATGCTGGAGGTTACAGTGGAATAAAAAGACAATATAAATGCCTCGTTGAAGAGACGTGGAGGTCACAGTAGCTTAACAAGACGGTTTTAATGCCCCTTGGAAGAGTGGTGGAGGTCGCAGTGGAATAAAAAGACAATATCAATGCCCCTTGGAGAAGTGGTGGAGTTCGCAGTGGAATAAAAATACAATATCAATACCCCTTGGAAATGACGTGGAGGTCACAGTGGCTTAACAAGACGGTTTTAATGCCCCTTGGAAAAGTGGTGGAAGTCGCAGTGGAATAAAAAGACAATATCGATGCCCCGTGAAGAGACATGGAGGTCACAGTAGCTTAATAAGACTGTTTTAATGCCCCTTGGAAGAGCTCTGGAGTTCAGAGTGGCTTAACAAGACGGTTTTAATGTCCCTTGGGAGAGACGTGGAGGTCACAGTTGTTTAACAAGACGGTTTTAATGCCCCTTGGAAGAGTAGAGGAGGTTACAGTGGAATAAACAGACTATATGAATGCCCCGTGAAAGAGACGTGGAGGTCACAGTAGCTTAACGAGATGGTTTCATTGCCCCTTGGAAGAGTGCTGAAGGTCGCAGTGGAATAAAAAGACAATATCAATGCCCCTTGGAAGAGTGGTGGAGGTCGCAGTGGAATAAAAAGACAATATCAATGCCCCTTGGAAGAGTGGTGGAGGTCACAGTGGAAAAAAGAGACAATATCAATGCCACATGGAAGAGATCTGGAGGTCACAGTAGCTTAACAATATGGTTTTAATGCCCCTTGGAAGAGTAGTGGATGTCGCAGTGGAATAAAAAGACAATATCAATGCCCCGTGGAAGAAACGTGAAGGTCACAGTAGCTTAACAAGACAGTTTTAATGTCCCTTGGAAGAGCTGTGGAGAACAGAGTGGTTTAACAAGACAGTTTTAATGCCCCTTGGAACAGACCTGGAGGTCACAGTAGCTGAACAAGACCGTTTTAATGCCCCTTGGAAGAGTGATGGAGGTTACAGTGGAATATAAAGACAATATCAATGCCCCGTGAAAGAGACATGGGGGTCACAGTAGCTTAAAAAGACAGTTTTTTTGCCCCTTGGAAGAGTGGTGGAGGTCGCAGTGGAATAAAAAGGCAATATCAATGCTCCTTGGAAGAGTGGTGGAGGTCGCAGTGGAATAAAAAGACAATATCAATGTCCCGTGTAAGATACATGGAGGTCACAGTAGCTTAACAAGACTGTTTTAATGCCCTTTGGAGTGGTTTAACAAGAGAGCTTTAATCCCCCTTGTTAGAGACGTGGAGGTCACAGTAGCTTAACAAGATGGTTTTTATGACCCTTGGTAGAGTGGTGGTGGTCGCAGTGGAATAAAAAAACAATATCAATGCCACTTGGAAGAGGGGTGGAGGTCGCAGTCGAATAAAAAGACAATATGAATGACCCATGGAAGAGACGAGGAGGTCACAGCAGCTTAACAAAACGGTTTTAATGCCCCTTGTAAGAGATGTGGAGTTCAGAGTTGTTTAACAAGACGGTTTTAATGACCCTTGGAAGAGACGTGGAGGTCACATTAGCTCAACAAGACGGTTTTATTGCCCCCTGGAAGAGTGGTGGAGGTTACAGTGGAATAAAAAGACAATATCAATGACCCGTAGAAGAGACGTGGAGTTAACAGTAGCTTAACAAGATGGTTTTAATGTCACTTAGATGAGTTGTGGAGGTCTCAGTGGAATAAAAAGACAATATCAATGCCCCTTGGAAGAGAGAAAGAGGTTGCAGTGGAATAAAAAGACAATATCAATACCCCGTGGAAGAGACGTGGAGGTCACAGTAGCTTAACGAGATGGTTTCATTGCCCCATGGAAGAGTGGTGGAGGTCGCAGTGGAATAAAAAGACAATATCAATGCCCCTTGGAAGAGTGGTGGAGGTCGCAGTGGAATAAAAAGACAATATCAATGCCCCTTGGAAGAGTGGTAGAGGTCGCTGTCAAATAAAAAGACATTATTAATGCACCGGGGAAGAGTCATGGAGGTCACAGTAGCTTAACAAGACGGTTTAATGCCCCTTGGAAGAGGGGTTGAGGTCACAGTGGAATAAAAACACAATATCAATGCCCGTGGAAGAGACGTGGAGGTCACAGCAGCTTAACAAAATGGTTTTAATGCCCCTTGGAAGAGCTGTGGAGTTCAGAGTGGTTTAACAAGACGGTTTTAATGCCCCTTGGAAGAGACGTGGAGATAACAGTACCTTAACAAGATGATTTTAATGTCCCTTGGATGAGTGGTGGAGGTCTCAGTGGAATAAAAAGACAATATCAATGCCCCGTGAAGAGACATGGAGGTCACAGTAGCTTAACAAGACTGTTTTAATGCCCCTTGGAAGAGCTCTGGAATTCAGATAGGTTTAACAAGACAGTTTTAATGCCCCTTGGAAGAGACGTGGAGGTCACAGTTGCTTAACAAGACGGTTTTAATGCCCTTTGGAAGAATAGAGGAGGTTACAGTGGAATAAATAGACAATATCAATGCCCCGTGAAAGAGAAGTGGAGGTCACAGTAGCTTAACGAGATGGTTTTATTGCCCCTTGGAAGAGTGGTGGAGGTAGCAGTGGAATAAAAAAACAATATCAATGCCCCTTGGAAGAGTTGTGGAGGTCGCAGTGGAATAAAAAGACAATATCACTGCCCCTTGGAAGAGTGGTGGAGGTCGCAGTGGAATAAAGAGACAATATCAATGCCACATGGAAGAGATCTGGACGTCACAGTAGCTTAACAATATGGTTTTAATGCCCCTTGGAAGAGTGGTGGATGTTGCAGTGGAATAAAAAGACAATATTAATGCCCCATGGAAGAAACGTGAAGGTCACAGTAGCTTAACTAGTCGGTTTTAATGACCCTTGGAAGAGCTGTGGAGTTCAGAGTGGTTTAACAAGACAGTTTTAATGCCCCTTGGAAGAGACGTGGAGGTCACAGTAGCTTAACAAGAAGGTTTTAATGCCCCTTGGAAGAGTGGTGGAGGTTACAGTGGAATAAATAGACAATATCAATGCCCCTTGGAAGAGTCGTGGAGGTCACAGTAGATTAACAAGATGCATTTAATGCCCCTTGAAAGAGTGGTGGAGGTCACAATGGAATAAAATTACAATATCAATGCCCTATGGAAGAGACGTGGAGGTCACAGTAGCGTAGTAAGATGGTTTTAAGGCCCTTGGAAGAGTGGACGTCGCTTTGGAGTATAAAGACAATATCAATGCCCCTTGGAAGAGCTGTGGAGTTCAAAGTGGTTTTACAAAAGACGGTTTTAATGCCCCTTGGATGAGACGTGGAGGTCACAGTAGGTTAACAAAAGACGGTTTTAATGACCCCTGGAAAACTGCTTGAGGTTGCACTGGAATAAAAAGACAATATAAAAGCCCCGTTGAAGAGACGTGGAGGTCACAGTAGTTTAACAAGATGGTTTTAATGCCCCTTGGAAGAGTGGTGGAGGTGGCAGTGGAATAAAAAGACAATATCAATGCCCCTTGGAGAAGTGGTGGAGGTCGCAGTGGAATAAAAAGACAATATCAATACCCCGTGGAAATGACGTGGAGGTCACAGTGGCTTAACAAGACGGTTTTAATGCCCCTTGGAAGAGAGGTGGAGGTCGCAGTGGAATAAAAAGACAATATTAATGCCCCGTGAAGAGACATGGAGGTCACAGTAACTTAACAAGATTGTTTTAGTGCCCCTTGGAAGAGCTCTGGAGTTCAGAGTGTTATAACAAGACGGTTTTAATGCCCATTGGAAGAGACGTGGAGTTCACAGTTGCTTAACAAGACGGTTTTAATGCCCTTTGGAAGAGGAGAGGAGGATACAGTGGAATAAATAGACTATATCAATGCTCCGTGAAAGAGACGTGGAGGTCACAGTAGCTTAACGAGATGGTTTTATTGCCCCTTGGATGAGTGGTGGAGGTCGCAGTGGAATAAAAAGACAATATCAATGCCTCTTGGAAGAGTGGTGGAGGTCACCGTGGAATAAAAAGACAATATCAATGCCCCTTGGAAGAGTGGTGGAGGTCGCAGTGGAATAAAGAGACAATATCAATGCCACATGGAAGAGATCTGGAGGTCACAGTAGCTTAACAATATGGTTTTAATGCCCCTTGGAAGAGTGGTGGATCTCGCAGTGGAATAAAAAGACAATATCAATGCCCCGTGGAAGAAACGTGAAGGTCACAGTAGCTTAACAAGTCGGTTTGAATGTCCCTTGGAAGAGCTGTGGAGTTCAGAGTGGTTTAACAAGACAGGTTTAATGCCCCTTGGAAAAGACATGGAGGTCACAGTAACTTAACAAGACGGATTTAATGCCCCTTGGAAGAGTGCTGGAGGTTACAGTGGAATAAAAACACAATATCAATGCCCCATGGAAGAGACGTGGAGATAACAGTAGCTTAACAAGATGGTTTTAATGCCCTTGGAAGAGTTGTGGAGGTCGCAGTGGAATAAAAAGACAATATCAATGCCCCTTGGGAGAGTGGTGGAGGTCACAGTGGAATAAAAAGACAACATCAATGCCCCGTGGAAGAGACGTGGAGGTCACAGCAGGTTAACAAAATGGTTTTAATGCCCCTTGGAAGAGCTGTGGAGTTCAGAGTGGTTTAACAAGACGGTTTTATTGCCCCTTGGAATAGACGTGGAGGTCACAATAGCTTAACAAGACTGTTTTATTGCTCCTTGGAAGAGTGGTGGAGGTTACAGTGGAATAAAAAGACAATATCAGTGCCTCTTGGAAGAGACGTGGAGATAACAGTAGCTTAACAAGATGATTTTAATGTCCCTTGGATGAGTGGTGCAGGTCTCAGTGGAATAAAAAGACAAAATCAATGCCCCTTGGAAGAGAGGTGGAGGTCGAAGTGGAATCAAAAGACAATATCAATGCCCCTTGGAAGAGTCGTGGAGGTCGCAGTGGAATAAAAAGACAATACCAATGCCCCGTGAAGAGACGTGGAGGTCACAGTAGCTTAACAAGACTGTTTTAATGCCCCTTGGAAGAGTTCTGGAGTTCAGAGTAGTTTAATAAGACACTTTTAATGGCCCTTGGAAGAGACGTGGAGGTCACAGTTGCTTAACAAGACGGTTTTAATGCCCCTTGGAAGAGTAGAGGAGGTTACAGTGTAATAAATAGACAATATCAATGCCCCGTGAAAGAGACGTGGAGGTCACAGTAGCTTAACGAGATGGTTTTATTGCCGTTGGAAGAGTGTTGGAGGTCGCAGTGGAATAAAAAGACAATATCAATGCCCCTTGGAAGAGTGGTGGAGGTCGCAGTGGAATAAAAAGACAATATCAATGCCCCTTGGAAGAGTGGTGGAGGTCGCAGAGGAATAAAGGGACAATATCAATGCCACATGGAAGAGATCTGGAGGTCACAGTAGCTTAACAATATGGCTTTAATGCCCCTTGGAAGAGTGGTGGATGTTGCAGTGGAATAAAAAGACAATATCAATGCCCCGTGGAAGAAACGTGAAGGTCACAGTAGCTTAACAAGTCGGTTTTAATGTCCCTTGGAAGAGCTGTGGAGTTCAGAGTGGTTAACAAGACGGTTTTAATGCCCCTTGGCAGAAAAGTGGAGGTGACAGTAGCTTAACAAGACTGTTTTATTGCTCCTTGGACGAGTGGTGGAGGTTACAGTGGAATAAAAAGACAATACAGTGCCCCTTGGAAGAGACGTGGAGATAACAGTAGCTTAACAAAATGATTTTAATGTCCATTGGATGAGTGGTGCAGGTCTCAGTGGAATACAAAGACAATATCAAAGCCCCTTGGAAGAGAGGTGGAGGTCGCAGTGGAATAAAAAGACAATATCAATGCCCCGTGGAAGAGACTTGGATGTCACAGTAGGTTAAAAAGATGGTTTTAATGCCCCTTGGAAGATTAGTGGAGGTCGCAGTATAATGAAAAGACAATATCAATGCCCCGTGAAGAGACATGGAGGTCACAGTAGCTTAACAAGACTGGTTTAATGCCCCTTGGAAGAGCTCTGGAGTTCAGAGTGGTTTAAAAAGACACTTTTAATGCCCCTTGGAAGAGACGTGGAGGTCACAGTAGCTTAACAAGATGGTTTTAATGCCCCTTGGAAGAGTGCTGAAGGTTACAGTGGAATAAAAAGACAATATCAATGCCCCGTGGAAGAGACGTGGAGGTCACAGCAGGTTAGCAAAATGGTTTTAATGCCCCTTGGAAGAGCTGTGGAGTTCAGAGTTGTTTACAAGACGGTTTTAATGCCCCTTGGCAGAGACGGGGAGGTGATAGTAGCTTAACAAGACTGTTTTATTGCTCCTTGGACGAGTGGTGGAGGTTACAGTGGAATAAAAAGACAATACAGTGCCCCTTGGAAGAGACGTGGAGATAACAGTAGCTTAACAAAATGATTTTAAAGTCCATTGGATGAGTGGTGCAGGTCTCAGTGGAATATAAAGACAATATCAATGCCCCTTGGAAGAGAGGTGGAGGTCGCAGAGGAATAAAAAGACAATATCAATGCCCCGTGGAAGAGACTTGGAGGTCACAGAAGCTTAAAAGGATGGTTTTAATGCCCCTTAGAAGAGTCGTGGAGGTCGCAATATAATAAAAAGACAATATCAATGCCCCGTGAAAAGACATGGAGGTCACAGTAGCTTAACAAGACTGGTTTAGTGCCCCTTGGAAGAGCTCTGGAGTTCAGAGTGGTTTAAGAAGACACTTTTAATGCCCCTTGGAAGAGACGTGGAGGTCACAGTTGCTTATCAAGATGGTTTTAATGCCCCTTGGAAGAGTAGAGGTTACAGTTTAATAAATAGACAATATCTGTGCCCCGTGAAAGAGACGTGGAGGTCACAGTAGCTTAACGAGATGGTTTTATTGCCGTTGGAAGAGTGGTGGAGGTCGCAGTGGAATAAAAAGACAATATCAATGCTCCTTGGAAGAGTGGTGGAGGTCGCAGTGGAATAAAAAGACAATATCAATGCCCCTTGGAAGAGTGGTGGAGGTCACAGCAGGTTAACAAAATGGTTTTAATGCCCCTTGGAAGAGCTGTGGAGTTCAGAGTGGTTAACAAGACGGTTTTAATGCCCCTTGGCAGAGACGTGGAGGTGACAGTAGCTTAACAAGACTGTTTTATTGCTCCTTGGACGAGTGGTGGAGGTTACAGTGGAATAAAAAGACAATACAGTGCCCCTTGGAAGAGACGTGGAGATAACAGTAGATTAAAAAGATGGTTTTAATGCCCGTTGGAAGAGTCGTGGAGGTCGCAGTATAATAAAAAGACAATATCAATGCCCCGTGAAGAGACATGGAGGTCACAGTAGCTTAACAAGACTGGTTTAATGCCCCTTGGAAGAGCTCTGGAGTTCAGAGTGGTTTAACAAGACACTTTTAATGCCCCTTGGAAGAGTAGAGGAGGTTACAGTTTAATAAATAGACAACATCAATGCCCCATGAAAGAGACGTGGAGGTCACAGTAGCTTAACGAGATGGTTTTATTGCCCGTTGGAAGAGTGGTGGAGGTCGCAGAGGAATAAAAAGACAATATCAATGCCCCTTGGAAAAGTGGTGGAGGTCGCAGTGGAATAAAGAGACAATATCAATGCCACATGGAAGAGATCTGGAGGTCACAGTAGCTTAACAATATGGCTTTAATGCCCCTTGGAAGAGTGGTGGATGTTGCAGTGGAATAAAAGGACAATATCAATGCCCCGTGGAAGAGACGTGGAGGTCACAGTAGCTTAACAAGATGGTTTTGATGCCCCTTGGAAGAGTGGTGGAGGTCGCAGTAGAATAAAAAGACAATATCAATGCCCCTTGGAAGAGGGGTGGAGGTCACAGTGGAATAAAAAGACAATATCAATGCCCCGTGGAAGAGACGTGGAGGTCACAGCAGGTTAACAAAATGGTTTTAATGCCCCTTGGAAGAGCTGTGGAGTTCAGAGTGGTTTAACAAGATGGTTTTAATGCCCATTGGAAGAGACGTGGAGGTCACAGTAGCTTAACAAGATGGTTTTATTGCCTCTTGGAAGAGTGGTGGAGGTTACAGTTGAATAAAAAGACAATATCAGTGCCCCTTGGAAGAGACGTGGAGATAACAATAGCTTAACAAGATGGTTTTAATGTCCCTTGGATGAGTGGTGGAGGTCTCAGTGGAATAAAAAGACAATATCAATGCCCCTTGAAAGAGAGGTGGAGGTCGCAGTGGAATAAAAAGACAATATCAATGCCCAGTGGAAGAGACTTGGAGGTCACAGTAGCTTAACAAGTTGGTTTTAATGCCCCTTAGAAGAGTGGTGGAGGTCGCAGTGGAATAAAAAGACAATATCAATGCCCCTTTGAAGAGTGGTGGAGGTCGCAGTGGAATAAAAAGACAATATCAATATCCCGTGAAAGAGACTTGAAGTTCACAGTAGCTTAAGAAGACGGTTTTAATGTCCCTTGGCAGAGCTGTGGAGTTCAGATTGGCTTAACAAGACGGTTTTAATGCCCGTTGAAAGAGACGTGGAGGTCACAGTAGCTTAAAAAGACGGTGTTAATGCCCCTTGGAAGAGTGGTGGAGGTCACAGTGGAATAAAAAGACAATATCCATGCCCCATGGAAGAGACTTGGAGGTCACAGTAGCTTAAAAAGATGGTTTTAATGCCCCTTGGAAGAGTGGTGGAAGTCGAAGTGGAATAAAAAGACAATATCGATGCCCCGTGCAAGAGACGTGGAGGTCACAGTAGCTTAACAAGACGGTTTTAATGACCCTTGGCATGGCTGTGGAGTTCAGATTGGTTTAACAAGACGGTTTTAATGCCCCTTGAAAGAGACGTGGAGGTCACAGTAGCTTAACAAAATGGTACTAATGCCCCTTGGAAGAGTGGTGGAGGTTGCAGTGGAATAAAAAGACAATAACAATACCCCGTGGAAGAGACGTGGAGATAACAGTAGCTTAACAAGATGGTTTTAATGTCCCTTAAATGAGTGGTGGAGGTCTCAGTGGAATAAAAAGACAATATCAATGCCCCGTGGAAGAGACTTGGAGGTCACAGTAGCTTAAAAAGATCGTTTTAATGCCCTTGGAAGAGTGGTGGAGATTACAGTGGAATAAAAATACAATATCATTGCCCAGTGGAAGAGACGTGGGCGACACAGTAGCTTAACAGGATGTTTTAATGCCCCTTGGTAGAGTGGTGGAGGTCGCAGTGGAATAAAAAGACAATATCAATACTTCGTGAAAGAGACTTGAAGGTCACAGCAGCTTAACAAGACGATTTTAATGTCCCTTGGCAGAGCTGTGGAGTTCAGAGTGGCTTAACAAGACGGTTTTAATGCCCGTTAAAAGAGACGTGGAGATCACAGTAGCTTAACAATACGGTTTTAATGCCCCTTGGTAGAGTGGTGGAGGTTGCAGTGGAAAAAAACAGACAATATCAACACCCCGTGGAAGAGACATGGAGGTCAGAGTAGCTTAACAAGACAGTTTTATTGCCCCTTGGAAGAGTGGTGGAGTTTACAGTGGAATAAAAAGACAATATCAATGCCCCGTGGTAAAGACGTGGAAGTCTAAGTAGCAAAACAAGACAGTATTAATGCCCCTTGGAAGAGTGGTGGAGGTCGCAGTGGAATAAAAAGACAATATCAATGCCCCGTGGAAGAGACGTGGAGGTCACAGTAGCTTAACAAGACGGTTTTTATGCCCCTTGGTAGAGTGGTGGAGGTCGCAGTGGAATAAAAAGACAATATCAATGCCCCGTGGAAGAGACGTGGAGGTCACAGTAGCCTAACAAGACAATTTTAATGCCCCTTGGAAGAGTAGTGGAGGTCGCAGTGGAATAAAAAGACAAAATCAATGCCCCATGGAAGAGACATGGAGGTCACAGTAGCTTAACAAGATGGTTTTAATGCCCCTTGGAAGAGTGGTGGAGGTTACAGTGGAATAAATAGACAATATCAATGCCCCTTGGAAGAGACGTGGAGGTCTCAGTAGCTTATCAAGATGGTATTAATGACCCTTGGAAGAGCTGTGGAGTTCAGAGTTGTTTAACAAGAAGGTTTTAATGCCCCTTGAAAAAGACATGGAGGTCACAGTAGCTTGACCAGACGGTTTTAATGCAACTTGGAAGAGTGGTGGAGGTTACAGTGGAATAAAAAGACAATATAAATGCCCCTTGAAAGAGTGTTGGAGGTCGCAGTGGAAAAAAAAAAACAATATCAATTCCCCGTGGAAGAGACGTGGAGGTCACAGGAGCTTGACAAGATGGTTTTAATGTCCCTTGGAAGAGTGGTGGAGGTCACAGTGGAATAAAAAGACAATATCAATGCCCCTTGGAAGAGTTATGGAGGTCGCAGTGGAATAAAAAGACAATATCAATGCCAAGTGAAAGAGACGTTTAGGTCACAGTAGCTTTACAAGATGGTTTTAATGCCCCTTGGAAGAGTGGTAGAGGTCGTAGTGGAATAAAAAGACAATATCGATGCTCCGTGGAAGAGACGTGGAGGTCACAGTAGCTTAATAAGGCGGTTTTAATGCCCCTTGAAAGAGTGGTGGAGGTCGCTGTGGAATAAAAAGAGCATATCAATGCGCCGTAGAAGAGAGGTGGAGGTCACAGTAGCTTAACAAGACAATTTTAATTCCACTTGGAAGAGGTTTGGAGTTCAGAGTGATTTAACAAGATGGTTTTAATGCCCCTTGGAAGAGACGTGGAGGTCACAGTAGCTTATCAAGATGTTTTTAATGCCCCTTGGAAAAGTGGTGGAGGTCGCAGTAGAATAAAAAGACAATATCAATGCCCCGTGGAAGAAACGTGGAGGTCACAGTATCTTAAAAAGACGGTTTTAATGTCCCTTGGAAGAGCAGTGGAGTTCAGAGTGGTTTAACAAGACAGTTTTAAAGCCCATTGGAAGAGACATAGAGGTCACAGTAGATTAACAAGATGGTTTTAGTGCCCCTTGGAAGAGTGGTGGATGTTACAGTGGAATATAAAGACAATATCAATGCCCCGTGGAAGAGACGTGGAGGTCACAGTAGCTTAACAAGACGGTTTTTATGCCCCTTGGAAGAGTGGTGGAGGTCGCAGTGGAATAAAAAGACAATATCAATGCCCCGTGAAGAGACATGGAGGTCACAGTAGCTTAACAAGACTGTTTTAATGCCCCTTGGAAGAGCTCTGGAGTTCAGAGTGGTTTAACAAAACGGTTTTAATGCCCCTTGGAAGAGACGTGGAGATCACAGTTGCTTTACAATATGGTTTTAATGCCCCTTGGAAGAGTGCTGGAGGTTAAAGTGGAATAAAAAGACAATACCAATGCACCATGGAAGAGGCGTGGAGGTCACGGAAGGTTAACAAGATGGTTTTAATGCCCCTTGGAAGAGTGGTGGAGGTCGCAGTGGAATAAAAAGACAATATCAATGCCCCTTGGAAAAGTGGTGAAGGTCGCAGTCGAATAAAAAGACATTATCAATGCCCCAGGGAAGAGTCATGGAGGTCATAGTAGCTTAACAAGACGGTTTATTGCCCCTTGGAAGAGTGGTGGAGGTAACAGTGGAATAAAAAGACAATATCATTGCCCATTGGAAGAGACGTGGAGATAACAGTAGCTTAACAAGATGGTTTTAATGCCCCTTGGAAGAGTGGTGGAGGTCGCAGTGGAATAAAAAGACAATATCAATGCCCAGTGGAAGAGACGTGGAGGACACAGTAGCTTAACAGGATGGTTTTAATGCCCCTTGGAAGAGTGGTGGAGGTCGCAGTGGAATAAAAAGACAATATCAATGCCCCTTTGAAGAGTGGTGGAGGTCACAGTGGAATAAAAAGACAATATCAATACCCCATGAAAGATACTTCAATGTCACAGTAGCTTAACAAGACGATTTTAATGTCCCTTGGCAGAGCTGTGGAGTTCAGAGTGGCTTAACAATACGGTTTTAATGCCCGTTGAAAGAGACGTGGAGGTCACAGTAGCTTAAAAAAATGGATTTAATGCCCCTTGGAAGAGTGGTGGAGGTCGCAGTAGAATAAAAGGACATTATCAATGCCCCGGGGAAGAGTCATGGAGGTCACAGTAGCTTAAGAAGACGGTTTTATTGTCCCTTGGAAGAGCTGTGGAGTACAGAGTGGTTTAATAAGACAGTTTTAATGCCCCTTGGAAGAGACGTGGAGGTCACAGTAGCTTAACAGGATTGTTTTAATGCCCCTTGGAAGAGTGGTGGAGGTCGCAGTGGAATAAAAAGACAATATCAATGCCCAGTGGAAGAGACGTGGAGGACATATTAGCTTAACAGGATGGTTTTAATGCCCCTTGGAAGAGTGGTGGAGGTCGCAGTGGAATAAAAAGACAATATCAATGCCCCTTTGAAGAGACGTGGAGATAACAGTAGCTTAACAAGATGGTTTTAATTTCCCTTGGATGAGTGGTGGAAGTCTCAGTGGAATAAAAAGATAATATCAATGCCCCTTGGAAGAGAGGTGGAGGTCGTAGTGGAATAAAAAGACAATATCAATGCCCCGTGGAAGAGACTTGGAGGTCACAGTAGCTTAACAAGATGGTTTTAATGCCCCTTGGAAGAGTGGTGGAGGTCGCAGTGGAATAAAAAGACAATATCAATGCCCCTTGGAAGAGTGGTAGAGGTCGCAGTGGAATAAAAAGACAATATCAATGCCCCGTGGAAGAGACTTGGAGGTCACAGTAGCTTAACAAGTCGGTATTAATGCCCTTTGGAAGAGTGGTGGAGGTCGCTGTGGAAAAAAAAGAGCATATCAATGCCCCATTGAAGAGACATGGAGGTCACAGTAGCTTAACAAGACGATTTTAATGCCCCTTGGAAGAGCTGTGGAGTACAGAGTGGTTTAATAAGACAGTTTTAATGCCCCTTGGAAGAGACGTGGAGGTCACAGTAGCTTAACAGGATTGTTTTAATGCCCCTTGGAAGAGTGGTGGAGGTCGCAGTGGAATAAAAAGACAATATCAATGCCCAGTGGAAGAGACGTGGAGGACATATTAGCTTAACAGGATGGTTTTAATGCCCCTTGGAAGAGTGGTGGAGGTCGCAGTGGAATAAAAAGACAATATCAATGCCCCTTTGAAGAGTGGTGGAGGTCACAGTGGAATAAAAAGACAATGTCAATACCCCGTGAAAGATACTTGAAGGTCACAGTAGCTTAACAAGACGGTTTTAATGTCCCTTGGCAGAGCTGTGGAGTTCAGAGTGGCTTAACAATACGGTTTTAATGCCCGTTGAAAGAGACGTGCAGGTCACAGTAGCTTAACAAAATGGTTTTAATGCCCCTTGGAAGAATGGTGGAGGTCGCAGTAGAATAAAAAGAAAATAACAATGCCCCTTTGAAGAGTGGTGGAGGTTGCAGTGTAATAAAAAGACAATATCAATGCCCCGTGGAAGAGACGTGGAGGTCACAGTAGCTTAACAAGACGGTTTTTATGCCCCTTGGTAGAGTGGTGGAGGTCGCACTGGAATAAAAATACAATATCAATACCCCGAGGAAGAGACGTGGAGGTCACAGTAGCCTAACAAGACAATTTTAATGCCCCTTGGAAGAGTAGTGGAGGTCGCAGTGGAATAAAAAGACAATATCAATGCCTCGTGGAAGAGACATGGAGGTCACAGTAGCTTATCAAGACGGTATTAATGACCCTTGGAAGAGCTGTGGAGTTCAGAGTTGTTTAACAAGAAGGTTTTAATGCCCCTTATAAGAGCGTTGGAGGTCACAGTAGCTTGACAAGACGGTTTTAATGCCCCTTGGAAGAGTGGTGGAGGTAACAGTGGAATAAAAAGACAATATCAATGCCCCTTGGAAGAGTGTTGGAGGTCGCAGTGGAATAAAAACACAATATTAATGCCCCGTGGAAGAGACGTGGAGGTCACAGTAGCTTAATGAGACGGTTTTAATGCCCCTTGGTTGAGCTGTGGAGTTCAGAGTGGTTTAAAAAGACGGTTTTAATGCCCCTTGAAAGAGACCTGGAGGTCACAGTAGCTTGACCAGACGGTTTTAATTCAACTTGGAAGAGTAGTGGAGGTTACAGTGGAATAAAAACACAATATCAATGCCCCTTGAAAGAGTGTTGGAGGTCGCAGTGGAAAAAAAAAACAATATCAGTTCCCCGTGGAAGAGACGTGGAGGTCATAGTAGCTTGACAAGATGGTTTTAATGTCCCTTGGAAGAGTGGTGGAGGTCAAAGTGGAATAAAAAGACAATATCAATGCCCCTTGGAAGAGTTATGGAGGTCGCAGTGGAATAAAAAGACAATATCAATGCCAAGTGAAAGAGACATTTAGGTCACAGTAGCTTTACAAGATGGTTTTAATGCCCCTTGGAAGAGTGGTAGAGGTCGCAGTGGAATAAAAAGACAATATCAATGCCCCGTGGAAGAGACGTGGAGGTCACAGTAGCTTAACAAGGCGGTTTTAATGCCCCTTGAAAGAGTGGTGGAGGTCGCTGTGGAATAAAAAGAGCATATCAATGCTCCGTGGAAGAGAGGTGGAGGTCACAGTAGCTTAACAAGACGATTTTAATGCCACTTGGAAGAGCTTTGGAGTTCAGAGTGATTTAACAAGATGGTTTTAATGCCCCTTGGAAGAGACGTGGAGGTCACAGTAGCTTATCAAGACGTTTTTAATGCCCCTTGGAAAAGTGGTGGAGGTCGTAGTAGAATAAAAAGACAATATCAATGCCCCTTGGATGAGTGATGGAGTCGCAGAGGAAAAAAAAGACTAGATCTATGCCCCGTGGAAGAGACTTGGAGGTCACAGTAGCTTAACAAGTCGGTATTAATGCCCTTTGGAAGAGTGGTGGAGGTCGCTGTGGAAAAAAAAGAGCATATCAATGCCCCATTGAAGAGACATGGAGGTCACAGTAGCTTAACAAGACGATTTTAATGCCCCTTGGAAGAGCTGTGGAGTACAGAGTGGTTTAATAAGACAGTTTTAATGCCCCTTGGAAGAGACGTGGAGGTCACAGTAGCTTAACAGGATTGTTTTAATGCCCATTGGAAGAGTGGTGGAGGTCGCAGTAGAATAAAAAGAAAATAACAATGCCCCTTTGAAGAGTGGTGGAGGTTGCAGTGTAATAAAAAGACAATATCAATGCCCCGTGGAAGAGACGTGGAGGTCACAGTAGCTTAACAAGACGGTTTTTATGCCCCTTGGTAGAGTGGTGGAGGTCGCACTGGAATAAAAATACAATATCAATACCCCGAGGAAGAGACGTGGAGGTCACAGTAGCCTAACAAGACAATTTTAATGCCCCTTGGAAGAGTAGTGGAGGTCGCAGTGGAATAAAAAGACAATATCAATGCCTCGTGGAAGAGACATGGAGGTCACAGTAGCTTATCAAGACGGTATTAATGACCCTTGGAAGAGCTGTGGAGTTCAGAGTTGTTTAACAAGAAGGTTTTAATGCCCCTTATAAGAGCGTTGGAGGTCACAGGAGCTTGACAAGACGGTTTTAATGCCCCTTGGAAGAGTGGTGGAGGTAACAGTGGAATAAAAAGACAATATCAATGCCCCTTGGAAGAGTGTTGGAGGTCGCAGTGGAATAAAAACACAATATTAATGCCCCGTGGAAGAGACGTGGAGGTCACAGTAGCTTAATGAGACGGTTTTAATGCCCCTTGGTTGAGCTGTGGAGTTCAGAGTGGTTTAACAAGACGGTTTTAATGCCCCTTGAAAGAGACCTGGAGGTCACAGTAGCTTGACCAGACGGTTTTAATTCAACTTGGAAGAGTAGTGGAGGTTACAGTGGAATAAAAACACAATATCAATGCCCCTTGAAAGAGTGTTGGAGGTCGCAGTGGAAAAAAAAAACAATATCAGTTCCCCGTGGAAGAGACGTGGAGGTCATAGTAGCTTGACAAGATGGTTTTAATGTCCCTTGGAAGAGTGGTGGAGGTCAAAGTGGAATAAAAAGACAATATCAATGCCCCTTGGAAGAGTTATGGAGGTCGCAGTGGAATAAAAAGACAATATCAATGCCAAGTGAAAGAGACATTTAGGTCACAGTAGCTTTACAAGATGGTTTTAATGCCCCTTGGAAGAGTGGTAGAGGTCGCAGTGGAATAAAAAGACAATATCAATGCCCCGTGGAAGAGACGTGGAGGTCACAGTAGCTTAACAAGGCGGTTTTAATGCCCCTTGAAAGAGTGGTGGAGGTCGCTGTGGAATAAAAAGAGCATATCAATGCTCCGTGGAAGAGAGGTGGAGGTCACAGTAGCTTAACAAGACGATTTTAATGCCACTTGGAAGAGCTTTGGAGTTCAGAGTGATTTAACAAGATGGTTTTAATGCCCCTTGGAAGAGACTTGGAGGTCACAGTAGCTTATCAAGACGTTTTTAATGCCCCTTGGAAAAGTGGTGGAGGTCGTAGTAGAATAAAAAGACAATATCAATGCCCCTTGGATGAGTGATGGAGTCGCAGAGGAAAAAAAAGACTAGATCTATGCCCCGTGGAAGAGACTTGGAGGTCACAGTAGCTTAACAAGTCGGTATTAATGCCCTTTGGAAGAGTGGTGGAGGTCGCTGTGGAAAAAAAAGAGCATATCAATGCCCCATTGAAGAGACATGGAGGTCACAGTAGCTTAACAAGACGATTTTAATGCCCCTTGGAAGAGCTGTGGAGTACAGAGTGGTTTAATAAGACAGTTTTAATGCCCCTTGGAAGAGACGTGGAGGTCACAGTAGCTTAACAGGATTGTTTTAATGCCCATTGGAAGAGTGGTGGAGGTCGCAGTGGAATAAAAAGACAATATCAATGCCCAGTGGAAGAGAAGTGGAGGACATAGTAGCTTAACAGGATGGTTTTAATGCCCCTTGGAAGAGTGGTGGAGGTCGCAGTGGAATAAAAAGACAATATCAATGCCCCTTTGAAGAGTGGTGGAGGTCACAGTGGAATAAAAAGACAATATCAATACCCCGTGAAAGATACTTGAATGTCACATTAGCTTAACAAGACGGTTTTAATGTCCCTTGGCAGAGCTGTGGAGTTCAGAGTGGCTTAACAATACGGTTTTAATGCCCGTTGAAAGAGACGTGCAGGTCACAGTAGCTTAACAAAATGGTTTTAATGCCCCTTGGAAGAGTGGTGGAGGTCGCAGTAGAATAAAAAGAAAATAACAATGCCCCTTGGAAGAGTGGTGCAGGTTGCAGTGTAATAAAAAGACAATATCAATGCCCCGTGGAAGAGACGTGGAGGTCACAGTAGCTTAACAAGACGGTTTTTATGCCCCTTGGTAGAGTGGTGGAGGTCGCAGTGGAATAAAAAGACAATATCAATACCCCGTGGAAGAGAAGTGGAGGTCACAGTAGCCTAACAAGACAATTTTAATGCCCCTTGGAAGAGTAGTGGAGGTCGCAGTGGAATAAAAAGACAATATCAATGCCTCGTGGAAGAGACATGGAGGTCACAGTAGCTTATCAAGATGGTATTAATGACCCTTGGAAGAGCTGTGGAGTTCAGAGTTGTTTAACAAGAAGGTTTTAATGCCCCTTATAAGAGCGTTGGAGGTCACAGTAGCTTGACAAGACGGTTTTAATGCCCCTTGGAAGAGTGGTGGAGGTAACAGTGGAATAAAAAGACAATATCAATGCCCCTTGGAAGAGTGTTGGAGGTCGCAGTGGAATAAAAACACAATATTAATGCCCCGTGGAAGAGACGTGGAGGTCACAGTAGCTTAATGAGACGGTTTTAATGCCCCTTGGTTCAGCTGTGGAGTTCAGAGTGGTTTAACAAGACGGTTTTAATGCCCCTTGAAAGAGACCTGGAGGTCACAGTAGCTTGACCAGACGGTTTTATTTCAACTTGGAAGAGTGGTGGAGGTTACAGTGGAACAAAAACACAATACCAATGCCCCTTGAAAGAGTGTTGGAGGTCGCAGTGGAAAAAAAAAAACAATATCAATTCCCCGTGGAAGAGACGTGGAGGTCACAGTAGCTTGACAAGATGGTTTTAATGTCCCTTGGAAGAGTGGTGGAGGTCAAAGTGGAATAAAAAGACAATATCAATGCCCCTTGGAAGAGTTATGGAGGTCGCAGTGGAATAAAAAGACAATATCAATGCCAAGTGAAAGAGACGTTTAGGTCACAGTAGCTTTACAAGATGGTTTTAATGCCCCTTGGAAGAGTGGTAGAGGTCGCAGTGGAATAAAAAGACAATATCGATGCCCCGTGGAAGAGACGTGGAGGTTACAGTAGCTTAACAAGGTGGTTTTAATGCACCTTGAAAGAGTGGTGGAGGTCGCTGTGGAATAAAAAGAGCATATCAATGCTCCGTGGAAGAGAGGTGGAGGTCACAGTAGCTTAACAAGACGATTTTAATGCCACTTGGAAGAGCTTTGGAGTTCAGAGTGATTTAACAAGATGGTTTTAATGCCCCTTGGAAGAGATGTGGAGGTCACAGTAGCTTATCAAGACGTTTTTAATGCCCCTTGGAAAAGTGGTGGAGGTCGCAGTAGAATAAAAAGACAATATCAATGCCCCTTGGATGAGTGATGGAGTTGCAGAGGAATAAAAAGACTATATCTATGCCCCGTGGAAGAGACATGGAAGTCACAGTAGCTTAACAAGATGGTTTTAATGTCCCTTGGAAGCGCTGTGGAGTTCAGAGTGGTTTAGCAAGACGGTTTTAATGCCCCTAGGAAGAGACGTGGATGTCACAGTAGCTTAACAAGACGGTTTTAATGCCCCTTGGAGGAGTGGTGGACGTATAGTGGAATAAAAAGACATTATCAATGCCCCGTGGAAGAAACGTGGAGGTCACAGTAGCTTAATAAGATGGTTTTAATGCCCCTTAGAAGAGTGGTGGAGGTCACAGAGGAATTCAAAGACAATATCAGTGCCCCTTTTAAGAGTGGTGGAGGTCGCAGTGGAATAAAAAGACAATATCAATGCCCCGTGGAAAAGACGTGGAGGTCACAGTAGCTTAACAAGATGGTTTTAATGCCCCTTGGAAGAGTGGTGGAGGTCGCAGTGGAATAAAAAGACAATATCAATGACCCGTGGAAGAGAAGTGGAGGTCACTGTAGCTTAACAAGGCGGTTTTAATGCCCCTTGAAAGAGTGGTGGAGGTCGCTGTGGAATAAAAAGTGCATATCAATGCCCCGTGGAAGAGAGGTGGAGGTCACAGAAGCTTAACAAGACGATTTTAATGCCACTTGGAAGAGCTTCGGAGTTCAGAATGATTTAACAAGATGGTTTTAATGCCCCTTGGAAGAGACGTGGAGGTCACAGTAGCTTATCAAGACGTTTTTAATGCCCCTTGGAAAAGTGGTGGAGGTCGCAGTAGAATAAAAAGACAATAGCAATAGGTCGCAGTAGAATAAAAAGACAATAGCAATGCCCCTTGGATGAGTGATAGAGTCGCAGAGGAATAAAAAGACTATATTTATGTCCCGTGGAAGAGACGTGGAAGTCACAGTAGCTTAACAAGATGGTTTTAATGTCCCTTGGAAGAGCTGTGGAGTTCAGAGTGGTTTAGCAAGACGGTTTTAATGCCCCTTGGAAGAGACGTGGAGGTCACAGTAGCTTAACAAGACGGTTTTAATGCCCCTTGGAGGAGTGGTGGACGTATGGTGGAATAAAAAGACATTATCAATGCTCCGTGGAAGAAACGTGGAGGTCACAGTAGCTTAATAAGATGGTTTTTATGCCCCTTGGAAGAGTGGTGGAGGTCACAGAGGAATTAAAAGACAATATCAGTGTCCCTTTTAAGAGTGGTGGAGGTCGCAGTGGAATAAAAAGACAATATCAATGCCCCGTGCAAAACACGTGGATGTCACAGTAGCTTAACAAGATGGTTTAAATGCCCCTTGGAAGAGCAGTGGAGTCCAGAGTGGTTTAACAAGACAGTTTTAAAGCCCCTTGGTAAAGTCGTAGAGGTCACAGTAGCTTAACAAGATGGTTTTAGTGCCCCTTGGAAGAGTGGTGGATGTTACAGTGTAATATAAAGACAATATCAATGCCCCGTGGAAGAGACGTGGAGGTCACTGTAGCTTAACAAGACGGTTTTTATGCCCCTTGGAAGAGTGGTGGTGGTCGCAGTGGAATAAAAAGACAATATCAATGCCCCTTGGAGAAGTGGTGGAGGTCGCAGTGGAATATAAAGGCAATATCAATACCCCGTGGAAATGACGTGGAGGTCATAGTGGCTTAACAAGACGGTTTTAATGCCCCTTGGAAGAGTGGTGGAGGTCGCAGTGGAATAAAAAGACAATATCAATGCCCCGTGAAGAGACATGGAGGTCACAGTAGCTTAACAAGACTGTTTTAATGCCCCTTGGAAGAGCTCTGGAGTTCAGAGTGGTTTAACAAAACGGTTTTAATGCCCCATTGGAAGAGACGTGGAGGTCACAGTTGCTTTACAATATGGTTTTAATGCCCCTTGGAAGAGTGCTGGAGGTTACAGTGGAATAAAAAGACAATACCAAGGCACCGAGTAAGAGACGTGGAGGTCACAGTAGGTTAACAAGATGGTTTTAATGCCCCTTGGAAGAATGGTGGAGGTCGCAGAGGAATAAAAAGACTATATCTATGCCCCATGGAAGAGACGTGGAAGTCACAGTAGCTTAACAAGACGGTTTTAATGTCCCTTGGAAGAGCTGTGGAGTTCAGAGTGGTTTAGCAAGACGGTTTTAATGCCCCTTGGAAGAGACGTGGAGGTCACAGTGGAATAAAAAGACAATATCAATGCCCATTGGAAGAGTCGTGGAGAAAACAGTAGCTTAACAAGATGGTTTTAATGCCCCTTGGAAGAGTGGTGGAGGTCGCAGTGGAATAAAAAGACAATATCAATGCCCAGTGGAAGAGACTTGGAGGTCACAGTAGCTTAACAAATCGGTATTAATGCCCTTTGGAAGAGTGGTGGAGGTCGCTGTGGAAAAAAAAGAGCATATCAATGCCCCATTGAATAGACATGGAGGTCACAGTAGCTTAACAAGATGATTTTAATGCCCGTTGGAAGAGCTGTGGAGTACAGAGTGGTTTAATAAGACAGTTTTAATGCCGCTTGAAAGAGACGTGGAGGTCACAGTAGCTTAACAGGATCGTTTTAATGCCCCTTGGAAGAGTGGTGGAGGTCGCAGTGGAATAAAAAGACAATATCAATGCCCAGTGGAAGAGACGTGGAGGACACAGTAGCTTAACAGGATGGTTTTAATGCCCCTTGGAAGAGTGGTGGAGGTCGCAGTGGAATAAAAAGACAATATCAATGCCCCTTTGAAGAGTGGTGGAGGTCACAGTGGAATAAAAAGACAATATCAATACCCCATGAAAGATACTTGAATGTCACAGTAGCTTAACAAGACGATTTTAATGTCCCTTGGCAGAGCTGTGGAGTTCAGAGTGGCTTAACAATACGGTTTTAATGCCCGTTGAAAGAGACGTGGAGGTCACAGTAGCTTAAAAAAATGGTTTTAATGCCCCTTGGAAGAGTGGTGGAGGTCGCAGTAGAATAAAAAGACATTATCAATGCCCAGGGGAAGAGTCATGGAGGTCACAGTAGCTTAAGAAGACGGTTTTATTGCCCCTTGGAAGAGTGGTGGAGGTTACAGTGGAATAAAAAGACAATATCAATGCCCCTTGGAAGAGACGTGGAGATAACAGTAGATTAACAAGATGGTTTTAATTTCCCTTGGATGAGTGGTGGAAGTCTCAGTGGAATAAAAAGATAATATCAATGCCCCTTGGAAGAGAGGTGGAGGTCGTAGTGGAATAAAAAGACAATATCAATGCCCCGTGGAAGAGACTTGGAGGTCACAGTAGCTTAACAAGTCGGTATTAATGCCCTTTGGAAGAGTGGTGGAGGTCGCTGTGGAAAAAAAAGAGCATATCAATGCCCCATTGAAGAGACATGGAGGTCACAGTAGCTTAACAAGACGATTTTAATGCCCCTTGGAAGAGCTGTGGAGTACAGAGTGGTTTAATAAGACAGTTTTAATGCCCCTTGGAAGAGACGTGGAGGTCACAGTAGCTTAACAGGATTGTTTTAATGCCCCTTGGAAGAGTGGTGGAGGTCGCAGTGGAATAAAAAGACAATATCAATGCCCAGTGGAAGAGACGTGGAGGACATAGTAGCTTAACAGGATGGTTTTAATGCCCCTTGGAAGAGTGGTGGAGGTCGCAGTGGAATAAAAAGACAATATCAATGCCCCTTTGAAGAGTGGTGGAGGTCACAGTGGAATAAAAAGACAATATCAATACCCCGTGAAAGATACTTGAAGGTCACAGTAGCTTAACAAGACGGTTTTAATGTCCCTTGGCAGAGCTGTGGAGTTCAGAGTGGCTTAACAATACGGTTTTAATGCCCGTTGAAAGAGACGTGCAGGTTACAGTAGCTTAACAAAATGGTTTTAATGCCCCTTGAAAGAATGGTGGAGGTCGCAGTAGAATAAAAAGAAAATAACAATGCCCCTTGGAAGAGTGGTGGAGGTTGCAGTGTAATAAAAAGACAATATCAATGCCCCGTGGAAGAGACGTGGAGGTCACAGTAGCTTAACAAGACGGTTTTTATGCCCCTTGGTAGAGTGGTGGAGGTCGCAGTGGAATAAAAAGACAATATCAATACCCCGTGGAAGAGACGTGGAGGTCACAGTAGCCTAACAAGACAATTTTAATGCCCCTTGGAAGAGTAGTGGAGGTCGCAGTGGAATAAAAAGACAATATCAATGCCTCGTGGAAGAGACATGGAGGTCACAGTAGCTTATCAAGACGGTATTAATGACCCTTGGAAGAGCTGTGGAGTTCAGAGTTGTTTAACAAGAAGGTTTTAATGCCCCTTATAAGAGCGTTGGAGGTCACAGTAGCTTGACAAGACTGTATTAATGCCCCTTGGAAGAGTGGTGGAGGTAACAGTGGAATAAAAAGACAATATCAATGCCCCTTGGAAGAGTGTTGGAGGTCGCAGTGGAATAAAAACACAATATTAATGCCCCGTGGAAGAGACGTGGAGGTCACAGTAGCTTAATGAGACGGTTTTAATGCCCCTTGGTTGAGCTGTGGAGTTCAGAGTGGTTTAACAAGACGGTTTTAATGCCCCTTGAAAGAGACCTGGAGGTCACAGTAGCTTGACCAGATGGTTTTAATTCAACTTGGAAGAGTAGTGGAGGTTACAGTGGAATAAAAACACAATATCAATGCCCCTTGAAAGAGTGTTGGAGGTCGCAGTGGAAAAAAAAACAATATCAATTCCCCGTGGAAGAGACGTGGAAGTCACAGTAGCTTGACAAGATGGTTTTAATGTCCCTTGGAAGAGTGGTGGAGGTCAAAATGGAATAAAACGACAATATCAATGCCCCTTGGAAGAGTTATGGAGGTCGCAGTGGAATAAAAAGACAATATCAATGCCAAGTGAAAGAGACGTTTAGGTCACAGTAGCTTTACAAGATGGTTTTAATGCCCCTTGGAAGAGTGGTAGAGGTCGCAGTGGAATAAAAAGACAATATCGATGTCCCGTGGAAGAGACGTGGAGGTCACAGTAGCTTAACAAGGCGGTTTTAATGCCCCTTGAAAGAGTGGTGGAGGTTGCTGTGGAATAAAAAGAGCATATCAATGCTCCGTGGAAGAGAGGTGGAGGTCACAGTAGCTTAACAAGACGATTTTAATGCCACTTGGAAGAGCTTTGGAGTTCAGAGTGATTTAACAAGATGGTTTTAATGCCCCTTGGAAGAGACGTGGAGGTCACAGTAGCTTATCAAGACGTTTTTAATGCCCCTTAGAAAAGTGGTGGAGGTCGCAGTAGAATAAAAAGACAATATCAATGCCCCTTGGATGAGTGATGGAGTCGCAGAGGAATAAAAAGACTATATCTATGCCCCGTGGAAGAGACTTGGAGGTCACAGTAGCTTAACAAGTCGGTATTAATGCCCTTTGGAAGAGTGGTGGAGGTCGCTGTGGAAAAAAAAGAGCATATCAATGCCCCATTGAAGAGACATGGAGGTCACAGTAGCTTAACAAGACGATTTTAATGCCCCTTGGAAGAGCGGTGGAGGTCGCAGTGGAATAAAAAGACAATATCAATGCCCAGTGGAAGAGACGTGGAGGACACAGTAGCTTAACAGGATGGTTTTAATGCCCCTTGGAAGAGTGGTGGAGGTCGCAGTGGAATAAAAAGACAATATCAATGCCCCTTTGAAGAGTGGTGGAGGTCACAGTGGAATAAAAAGACAATATCAATACCCCATGAAAGATACTTGAATGTCACAGTAGCTTAACAAGACGATTTTAATGTCCCTTGGCAGAGCTGTGGAGTTCAGAGTGGCTTAACAATACGGTTTTAATGCCCGTTGAAAGAGACGTGGAGGTCACAGTAGCTTAAAAAAATGGTTTTAATGCCCCTTGGAAGAGTGGTGGAGGTCGCAGTAGAATAAAAAGACATTATCAATGCCCAGGGGAAGAGTCATGGAGGTCACAGTAGCTTAAGAAGACGGTTTTATTGCCCCTTGGAAGAGTGGTGGAGGTTACAGTGGAATAAAAAGACAATATCAATGCCCCTTGGAAGAGACGTGGAGATAACAGTAGATTAACAAGATGGTTTTAATTTCCCTTGGATGAGTGGTGGAAGTCTCAGTGGAATAAAAAGATAATATCAATGCCCCTTGGAAGAGAGGTGGAGGTCGTAGTGGAATAAAAAGACAATAACAATGCCCCGTGGAAGAGACTTGGAGGTCACAGTAGCTTAACAAGATGGTTTTAATGCCCCTTGGAAGAGTGGTGGAGGTCGCAGTGGAATAAAAAGACAATATCAATGCCCCTTGGAAGAGTGGTAGAGGTCGCAGTGGAATAAAAAGATAATATCAATGCCCCGTGGAAGAGACTTGGAGGTCACAGTAGCTTAACAAGTCGGTATTAATGCCCTTTGGAAGAGTGGTGGAGGTCACTGTGGAAAAAAAAGAGCATATCAATGCCCCATTGAAGAGACATGGAGGTCACAGTAGCTTAACAAGACGATTTTAATGCCCCTTGGAAGAGCTGTGGAGTACAGAGTGGTTTAATAAGACAGTTTTAATGCCCCTTGGAAGAGACGTGGAGGTCACAGTAGCTTAACAGGATTGTTTTAATGCCCCTTGGAAGAGTGGTGGAGGTCGCAGTGGAATAAAAAGACAATATCAATGCCCAGTGGAAGAGACGTGGAGGACATAGTAGCTTAACAGGATGGTTTTAATGCCCCTTGGAAGAGTGGTGGAGGTCGCAGTGGAATAAAAAGACAATATCAATGCCCCTTTGAAGAGTGGTGGAGGTCACAGTGGAATAAAAAGACAATATCAATACCCCGTGAAAGATACTTGAAGGTCACAGTAGCTTAACAAGACGGTTTTAATGTCCCTTGGCAGAGCTGTGGAGTTCAGAGTGGCTTAACAATACGGTTTTAATGCCCGTTGAAAGAGACGTGCAGGTTACAGTAGCTTAACAAAATGGTTTTAATGCCCCTTGAAAGAATGGTGGAGGTCGCAGTAGAATAAAAAGAAAATAACAATGCCCCTTGGAAGAGTGGTGGAGGTTGCAGTGTAATAAAAAGACAATATCAATGCCCCGTGGAAGAGACGTGGAGGTCACAGTAGCTTAACAAGACGGTTTTTATGCCCCTTGGTAGAGTGGTGGAGGTCGCAGTGGAATAAAAAGACAATATCAATACCCCGTGGAAGAGACGTGGAGGTCACAGTAGCCTAACAAGACAATTTTAATGCCCCTTGGAAGAGTAGTGGAGGTCGCAGTGGAATAAAAAGACAATATCAATGCCTCGTGGAAGAGACATGGAGGTCACAGTAGCTTATCAAGACGGTATTAATGACCCTTGGAAGAGCTGTGGAGTTCAGAGTTCTTTAACAAGAAGGTTTTAATGCCCCTTATAAGAGCGTTGGAGGTCACAGTAGCTTGACAAGACTGTATTAATGCCCCTTGGAAGAGTGGTGGAGGTAACAGTGGAATAAAAAGACAATATCAATGCCCCTTGGAAGAGTGTTGGAGGTCGCAGTGGAATAAAAACACAATATTAATGCCCCGTGGAAGAGACGTGGAGGTCACAGTAGCTTAATGAGACGGTTTTAATGCCCCTTGGTTGAGCTGTGGAGTTCAGAGTGGTTTAACAAGACGGTTTTAATGCCCCTTGAAAGAGACCTGGAGGTCACAGTAGCTTGACCAGATGGTTTTAATTCAACTTGGAAGAGTAGTGGAGGTTACAGTGGAATAAAAACACAATATCAATGCCCCTTGAAAGAGTGTTGGAGGTCGCAGTGGAAAAAAAAACAATATCAATTCCCCGTGGAAGAGACGTGGAGGTCACAGTAGCTTGACAAGATGGTTTTAATGTCCCTTGGAAGAGTGGTGGAGGTCAAAATGGAATAAAACGACAATATCAATGCCCCTTGGAAGAGTTATGGAGGTCGCAGTGGAATAAAAAGACAATATCAATGCCAAGTGAAAGAGACGTTTAGGTCACAGTAGCTTTACAAGATGGTTTTAATGCCCCTTGGAAGAGTCGTAGAGGTCGCAGTGGAATAAAAAGACAATATCGATGTCCCGTGGAAGAGACGTGGAGGTCACAGTAGCTTAACAAGGCGGTTTTAATGCCCCTTGAAAGAGTGGTGGAGGTTGCTGTGGAATAAAAAGAGCATATCAATGCTCCGTGGAAGAGAGGTGGAGGTCACAGTAGCTTAACAAGACGATTTTAATGCCACTTGGAAGAGCTTTGGAGTTCAGAGTGATTTAACAAGATGGTTTTAATGCCCCTTGGAAGAGACGTGGAGGTCACAGTAGCTTATCAAGACGTTTTTAATGCCCCTTAGAAAAGTGGTGGAGGTCGCAGTAGAATAAAAAGACAATATCAATGCCCCTTGGATGAGTGATGGAGTCGCAGAGGAATAAAAAGACTATATCTATGCACCGTGGAAGAGACTTGGAGGTCACAGTAGCTTAACAAGTCGGTATTAATGCCCTTTGGAAGAGTGGTGGAGGTCGCTGTGGAAAAAAAAGAGCATATCAATGCCCCATTGAAGAGACATGGAGGTCACAGTAGCTTAACAAGACGATTTTAATGCCTCTTGGAAGAGCTGTGGAGTACAGAGTGGTTTAATAAGACAGTTTTAATGCCCCTTGGAAGAGACGTGGAGGTCACAGTAGCTTAACAGGATTGTTTTAATGCCCATTGGAAGAGTGGTGGAGGTCGCAGTGGAATAAAAAGACAATATCAATGCCCAGTGGAAGAGACGTGGCGGACATAGTAGCTTAACAGGATGGTTTTAATGCCCCTTGGAAGAGTGGTGGAGGTCGCAGTGGAATAAAAAGACAATATCAATGCCCCTTTGAAGAGTGGTGGAGGTCACAGTGGAATAAAAAGACAATATCAATACCCCGTGAAAGATACTTGAAGGTCACAGTAGCTTAACAAGACGGTTTTAATGTCCGTTGGCAGAGCTGTGGAGTTCAGAGTGGCTTAACAATACGGTTTTAATGCCCGTTGAAAGAGACGTGCAGGTCACAGTAGCTTAACAAAATGGTTTTAATGCCCCTTGGAAGAGTGGTGGAGGTTGCAGTAGAATAAAAAGAAAATAACAATGCCCCTTGGAAGAGTGGTGGAGGTTGCAGTGTAATAAAAAGACAATATCAATGCCCCGTGGAAGAGACGTGGAGGTCACAGTAGCTTAACAAGACGGTTTTTATGCCCCTTGGTAGAGTGGTGGAGGTCGCAGTGGAATAAAAAGACAATATCAATACCCCGTGGAAGAGAAGTGGAGGTCACAGTAGCCTAACAAGACAATTTTAATGCCCCTTGGAAGAGTAGTGGAGGTCGCAGTGGAATAAAAAGACAATGTCAATGCCTCGTGGAAGAGACATGGAGGTCACAGTAGCTTATCAAGACGGTATTAATGACCCTTGGAAGAGCTGTGGAGTTCAGAGTTGTTTAATAAGAAGGTTTTAATGCCCCTTATAAGAGCGTTGGAGGTCACAGTAGCTTGACAAGACAGTTTTAATGCCCCTTGGAAGAGTGGTGGAGGTAACAGTGGAATAAAAAGACAATATCAATGCCCCTTGGAAGAGTGTTGGAGGTCGCAGTGGAATAAAAACACAATATTAATGCCCCGTGGAAGAGACGTGGAGGTCACAGTAGCTTAATGAGACGGTTTTAATGCCCCTTGGTTGAGCTGTGGAGTTCAGAGTGGTTTAACAAGACGGTTTTAATGCCCCTTGAAAGAGACCTGGAGGTCACAGTAGCTTGACCAGACGGTTTTAATTCAACTTGGAAGAGTGGTGGAGGTTACAGTGGAATAAAAAGACAATATCAATGCCCCTTGGAAGAGTTATGGAGGTCGCAGTGGAATAAAAAGACAATATCAATGCCAAGTGAAAGAGACGTTTAGGTCACAGTAGCTTTACAAGATGGTTTTAATACCCCTTGGAAGAGTGGTAGAGGTCGCAATGGAATAAAAAGACAATATCGATGCCCCGTGGAAGAGACGTGGAGGTCACAGTAGCTTAACAAGGTGGTTTTAATGGACCTTGAAAGAGTGGTGGAGGTCGCTGTGGAATAAAAAGAGCATATCAATGCTCCGTGGAAGAGAGGTGGAGGTCACAGTAGCTTAACAAGACGTTTTTAATGCCCCTTGGAAAAGTGGTGGAGGTCGCAGTAGAATAAAAAGACAATATCAATGCCCCTTGGATGAGTGATGGCGTCGCAGAGGAATAAAAAGACTATATCTATGCCCCGTGGAAGAGACATGGAAGTCACAGTAGCTTAACAAGATGGTTTTAATGTCCCTTGGAAGCGCTGTGGAGTTCAGAGTGGTTTAGCAAGACGGTTTTAATGCCCCTAGGAAGAGACGTGGATGTCACAGTAGCTTAACAAGACGGTTTTAATGCCCCTTGGAGGAGTGGTGGACGTATAGTGGAATAAAAAGACAATATCAATGCCCCTTGGAAGAGACGTGGAGATAACAGTAGATTAACAAGATGGTTTTAAATTCCCTTGGATGAGTGGTGGAAGTCTCAGTGAAATAAAAAGATAATATCAATGCCCCTTGGAAGAGAGGTGGAGGTCGTAGTGGAATAAAAAGACAATATCAATGCCCCGTGGAAGAGACTTGGAGGTCACAGTAGCTTAACAAGATGGTTTTAATGCCCCTTGGAAGAGTGGTGGAGGTCGCAGTGGAATAAAAAGACAATATCAATGCCCCTTGGAAGAGTGGTAGAGGTCGCAGTGGAATAAAAAGACAATATCAATGCCCCGTGGAAGAGACTTGGAGGTCACAGTAGCTTAACAAGTCGGTATTAATGCCCTTTGGAAGAGTGGTGGAGGTCGCTGTGGAAAAAAAAGAGCATATCAATGCCCCATTGAAGAGACATGGAGGTCACAGTAGCTTAACAAGATGATTTTAATGCCCCTTGGAAGAGCTGTGGAGTACAGAGTGGTTTAATAAGACAGTTTTAATGCCCCTTGGAAGAGACGTGGAGGTCACAGTAGCTTAACAGGATTGTTTTAATGCCCCTTGGAATAGTGGTGGAGGTCGCAGTGGAATAAAAAGACAATATCAATGCCCAGTGGAAGAGACGTGGAGGACATAGTAGCTTAACAGGATGGTTTTAATGCCCCTTGGAAGAGTGGTGGAGGTCGCAGTGGAATAAAAAGACAATATCAATGCCCCTTTGAAGAGTGGTGGAGGTCACAGTGGAATAAAAAGACAATATCAATACCCCGTGAAAGATACTTGAAGGTCACAGTAGCTTAACAAGACGGTTTTAATGTCCCTTGGCAGAGCTGTGGAGTTCAGAGTGGCTTAACAATACGGTTTTAATGCCCGTTGAAAGAGACGTGCAGGTCACAGTAGCTTAACAAAATGGTTTTAATGCCCCTTGAAAGAATGGTGGAGGTCGCAGTAGAATAAAAAGAAAATAACAATGCCCCTAGGAAGAGTGGTGGAGGTTGCAGTGTAATAAAAAGACAATATCAATGCCCCGTGGAAGAGACGTGGAGGTCACAGTAGCTTAACAAGACGGTTTTTATGCCCCTTGGTAGAGTGGTGGAGGTCGCAGTGGAATAAAAAGACAATATCAATACCCCGTGGAAGAGACGTGGAGGTCACAGTAGCCTAACAAGACAATTTTAATGCCCCTTGGAAGAGTAGTGGAGGTCGCAGTGGAATAAAAAGACAATATCAATGCCTCGTGGAAGAGACATGGAGGTCACAGTAGCTTATCAAGACGGTATTAATGACCCTTGGAAGAGCTGTGGAGTTCAGAGTTGTTTAACAAGAAGGTTTTAATGCCCCTTATAAGAGCGTTGGAGGTCACAGTAGCTTGACAAGACGGTTTTAATGCCCCTTGGAAGAGTGGTGGAGGTAACAGTGGAATAAAAAGACAATATCAATGCCCCTTGGAAGAGTGTTGGAGGTCGCAGTGGAATAAAAACACAATATTAATGCCCCGTGGAAGAGACGTGGAGGTCACAGCAGCTTAATAAGACGGTTTTAATGCCCCTTGGTTGAGCTGTGGAGTTCAGAGTGGTTTAACAAGACGGTTTTAATGCCCCTTGAAAGAGACCTGGAGGTCACAGTAGCTTGACCAGACGGTTTTAATTCAACTTGGAAGAGTGGTGGAGGTTACAGTGGAATAAAAACACAATATCAATGCCCCTTTAAAGAGTGTTGGAGGTCGCAGTGGAAAAAAAAAACAATATCAATTCCCCGTGGAAGAGACGTGGAGGTCACAGTAGCTTTACAAGATGGTTTTAATGCCCCTTGGAAGAGTGGTAGAGGTCGCAGTGGAATAAAAAGACAATATCGATGCCCCGTGGAAGAGACGTGGAGGTCACAGTAGCTTAACAAGGCGGTTTTAATGCAACTTGAAAGAGTGGTGGAGGTCGCTGTGGAATAAAAAGAGCACATCAATGCCCCGTGGAAGAGAGGTCGAGGTCACAGTAGCTTAACAAGACGATTTTAATGCCACTTGGAAGAGCTTTGGAGTTCAGAGTGATTTACCAAGATGGTTTTAATGCCCCTTGGAAGAGACGTCGAGGTCACAGTAGCTTATCAAGGCGTTTTTAATGCCCCTTGGAAAAGTGGTGGAGGTCGCAGTAGAATAAAAAGACAATATCAATGCCCCTTGGATGAGTGATGGAGTCGCAGAGGAATAAAAAGACTATATCTATGCCCCTTGGAAGAGACGTGGAAGTCACAGTAGCTTGACAAGACGGTTTTAATGTCCCTTGGAAGAGCTGTGGAGTTCAGAGTGGTTTAGCAAGACGGATTTAATGCCCCTTGGAAGAGACGTGGAGGTCACAGTAGCTTAAAAAGACGGTTTTATCGCCCCTTGGAGGAGTGGTGGACGTATAGTGGAATAAAAAGACATTATCAATGCCTCGTGGAAGAAACGTGGAGGTCACAGTAGCTTAATAAGATGGTTTTAATGCCCCTTAGAAGAGTGGTGGAGGTCACAGAGGAATTCAAAGACAATATCAGTGCCCCTTTTAAGAGTGGTGGAGGTCGCAGTGGAATAAAAAGACAATATCAATGCCCCGTGGAAAAGACGTGGAGGTCACAGTAGCTTAACAAGATGGTTTTAATGCCCCTTGGAAGAGTGGTGGAGGTCGCAGTGGAATAAAAAGACAATATCAATGACCCGTGGAAGAGAAGTGGAGGTCACAGTAGCTTAACAAGGCGGTTTTAATGCCCCTTGAAAGAGTGGTGGAGGTCGCTGTGGAATAAAAAGTGCATATCAATGCCCCGTGGAAGAGAGGTGGAGGTCACAGAAGCTTAACAAGACGATTTTAATGCCACTTGGAAGAGCTTCGGAGTTCAGAATGATTTAACAAGATGGTTTTAATGCCCCTTGGAAGAGACGTGGAGGTCACAGTAGCTTATCAAGACGTTTTTAATGCCCCTTGGAAAAGTGGTGGAGGTCGCAGTAGAATAAAAAGACAATAGCAATACCCCTTGGATGAGTGATAGAGTCGCAGAGGAATAAAAAGACTATATTTATGCCCCGTGGAAGAGACGTGGAAGTCACAGTAGCTTAACAAGATGGTTTTAATGTCCCTTGGAAGAGCTGTGGAGTTCAGAGTGGTTTAGCAAGACGGTTTTAATGCCCCTTGGAAGAGACGTGGAGGTCACAGTAGCTTAACAAGACGGTTTTAATGCCCCTTGGAGGAGTGGTGGACGTATGGTGGAATAAAAAGACATTATCAATGCTCCGTGGAAGAAACGTGGAGGTCACAGTAGCTTAATAAGATGGTTTTTATGCCCCTTGGAAGAGTGGTGGAGGTCACAGAGGAATTAAAAGACAATATCAGTGTCCCTTTTAAGAGTGGTGGAGGTCGCAGTGGAATAAAAAGACAATATCAAACCCCCGTGCAAAACACGTGGATGTCACAGTAGCTTAACAAGATGGTTTAAATGCCCCTTGGAAGAGCAGTGGAGTTCAGAGTGGTTTAACAAGACAGTTTTAAAGCCCCTTGGTAAAGACGTATAGGTCACAGTAGCTTAACAAGATGGTTTTAGTGCCCCTTGGAAGAGTGGTGGATGTTACAGTGTAATATAAAGACAATATCAATGCCCCGTGGAAGAGACGTGGAGGTCACTGTAGCTTAACAAGACGGTTTTATGCCCCTTGGAAGAGTGGTGGTGGTCGCAGTGGAATAAAAAGACAATATCAATGCCCCTTGGAGAAGTGGTGGAGGTCGCAGTGGAATATAAAGGCAATATCAATACCCCGTGGAAATGACGTGGAGGTCATAGTGGCTTAACAAGACGGTTTTAATGCCCCTTGGAAGAGTGGTGGAGGTCGCAGTGGAATAAAAAGACAATATCAATGCCCCGTGAAGAGACATGGAGGTCACAGTAGCTTAACAAGAGTGTTTTAATGCCCCTTGGTAGAGCTCTGGAGTTCAGAGTGGTTTAACAAAACGGTTTTAATGCCCCTTGGAAGAGACGTGGAGGTCACAGTTGCTTTACAATATGGTTTTAATGCCCCTTGGAAGAGTGCTGGAGGTTACAGTGGAATAAAAAGACAATACCAATGCACCGAGGAAGAGACGTGGAGGTCACAGTAGGTTAACAAGATGGTTTTAATGCCCCTTGGAAGAATGGTGGAGGTCGCAGAGGAATAAAAAGACTATATCTATGCCCCATGGAAGAGACGTGGAAGTCACAGTAGCTTAACAAGACGGTTTTAATGTCCCTTGGAAGAGCTGTGGAGTTCAGAGTGGTTTAGCAAGACGGTTTTAATGCCCCTTGGAAGAGAAGTGGAGGTCACAGTGGAATAAAAAGACAATATCAATGCCCATTGGAAGAGACGTGGAGAAAACAGTAGCTTAACAAGATGGTTTTATTGCCCCTTGGAAGAGTGGTGGAGGTCGCAGTGGAATAAAAAGACAATATGAATGCCCAGTGGAAGAGACTTGGAGGTCACAGTAGCTTAACAAATCGGTATTAATGCCCTTTGGAAGAGTGGTGGAGGTCGCTGTGGAAAAAAAAGAGCATATCAATGCCCCATTGAAGAGACATGGAGGTCACAGTAGCTTAACAAGATGATTTTAATGCCCGTTGGAAGAGCTGTGGAGTACAGAGTGGTTTAATAAGACAGTTTTAATGCCGCTTGAAAGAGACGTGGAGGTCACAGTAGCTTAACAGGATCGTTTTAATGCCCCTTGGAAGAGTGGTGGAGGTCGCAGTGGAATAAAAAGACAATATCAATGCCCAGTGGAAGAGACGTGGAGGACACAGTAGCTTAACAGGATGGTTTTAATGCCCCTTGGAAGAGTGGTGGAGGTCGCAGTGGAATAAAAAGACAATATCAATGCCCCTTTGAAGAGTGGTGGAGGTCACAGTGGAATAAAAAGACAATATCAATACCCCATGAAAGATACTTGAATGTCACAGTAGCTTAACAAGACGATTTTAATGTCCCTTGGCAGAGCTGTGGAGTTCAGAGTGGCTCAACAATACGGTTTTAATGCCCGTTGAAAGAGACGTGGAGGTCACAGTAGCTTAAAGAAATGGTTTTAATGCCCCTTGGAAGAGTGGTGGAGGTCGCAGTAGAATAAAAAGACATTATCAATGCCCAGGGGAAGAGTCATGGAGGTCACAGTAGCTTAAGAAGACGGTTTTATTGCCCCTTGGAAGAGTGGTGGAGGTTACAGTGGAATAAAAAGACAATATCAATGCCCCTTGGAAGAGTGTTGGAGGTCGCAGTGGAATAAAAACACAATATTAATGCCCCGTGGAAGAGACGTGGAGGTCACAGTAGCTTAATGAGACGGTTTTAATGCCCCTTGGTTGAGCTGTGGAGTTCAGAGTGGTTTAACAAGACGGTTTTAATGCCCCTTGAAAGAGACCTGGAGGTCACAGTAGCTTGACCAGACGGTTTTAATTCAACTTGGAAGAGTGGTGGAGGTTACAGTGGAATAAAAACACAATATCAATGCCCCTTGAAAGAGTGTTGGAGGTCGCAGTGGAAAAAAAAAAACAATATCAATTCCCCGTGGAATAGACGTGGAGGTCACAGTAGCTTGACAAGATGGTTTTAATGTCCCTTGGAAGAGTGGTGGAGGTCAAAGTGGAATAAAAAGACAATATCAATGCCCCTTGGAAGAGTTATGGAGGTCGCAGTGGAATAAAAAGACAATATCAATGCCAAGTGAAAGAGACGTTTAGGTCACAGTAGCTTTACAAGATGGTTTTAATACCCCTTGGAAGAGTGGTAGAGGTCGCAGTGGAATAAAAAGACAATATCGATGCCCCGTGGAAGAGACGTGGAGGTCACAGTAGCTTAACAAGGTGGTTTTAATGCACCTTGAAAGAGTGGTGGAGGTCGCTGTGGAATAAAAAGAGCATATCAATGCTCCGTGGAAGAGAGGTGGAGGTCACAGTAGCTTAACAAGACGATTTTAATGCCACTTGGAAGAGCTTTGGAGTTCAGAGTGATTTAACAAGATGGTTTTAATGCCCCTTGGAAGAGACGTGGAGGTCACAGTAGCTTATCAAGACGTTTTTAATGCCCCTTGGAAAAGTGGTGGAGGTCGCAGTAGAATAAAAAGACAATATCAATGCCCCTTGGATGAGTGATGGAGTCGCAGAGGAATAAAAAGACTATATCTATGCCCCGTGGAAGAGACATGGAAGTCACAGTAGCTTAACAAGATGGTTTTAATGTCCCTTGGAAGCGCTGTGGAGTTCAGAGTGGTTTAGCAAGACGGTTTTAATGCCTCTAGGAAGAGACGTGGATGTCACAGTAGCTTAACAAGACGGTTTTAATGCCCCTTGGAAGAGTGGTGGACGTATAGTGGAATAAAAAGACATTATCAATGCCCCGTGGATGAAACGTGGAGGTCACAGTAGCTTAATAAGATGGTTTTAATGCCCCTTAGAAGAGTGGTGGAGGTCACAGAGGAATTCAAAGACAATATCAGTGCCCCTTTTAAGAGTGGTGGAGGTCGCAGTGGAATAAAAAGACAATATCAATGCCCCGTGGAAAAGACGTGGAGGTCACAGTAGCTTAACAAGATGGTTTTAATGCCCCTTGGAAGAGTGGTGGAGGTCGCAGTGGAATAAAAAGAGCATATCAATGCCCCATTGAAGAGACATGGAGGTCACAGTAGCTTAACAAGATGATTTTAATGCCCGTTGGAAGAGCTGTGGAGTACAGAGTGGTTTAATAAGACAGTTTTAATGCCGCTTGAAAGAGACGTGGAGGTCACAGTAGCTTAACAGGATCGTTTTAATGCCCCTTGGAAGAGTGGTGGAGGTCGCAGTGGAATAAAAAGACAATATCAATGCCCAGTGGAAGAGACGTGGAGGACACAGTAGCTTAACAGGATGGTTTTAATGCCCCTTGGAAGAGTGGTGGAGGTCGCAGTGGAATAAAAAGACAATATCAATGCCCCTTTGAAGAGTGGTGGAGGTCACAGTGGAATAAAAAGACAATATCAATGCCCCGTGGAAAAGACGTGGAGGTCACAGTAGCTTAACAAGATGGTTTTAATGCCCCTTGGAAGAGTGGTGGAGGTCGCAGTGGAATAAAAAGACAATATCAATGACCCGTGGAAGAGAAGTGGAGGTCACAGTAGCTTAACAAGGCGGTTTTAATGCCCCTTGAAAGAGTGGTGGAGGTCGCTGTGGAATAAAAAGTGCATATCAATGCCCCGTGGAAGAGAGGTGGAGGTCACAGAAGCTTAACAAGACGATTTTAATGCCACTTGGAAGAGCTTCGGAGTTCAGAATGATTTAACAAGATGGTTTTAATGCCCCTTGGAAGAGACGTGGAGGTCACAGTAGCTTATCAAGACGTTTTTAATGCCCCTTGGAAAAGTGGTGGAGGTCGCAGTAGAATAAAAAGACAATAGCAATGCCCCTTGGATGAGTGATAGAGTCGCAGAGGAATAAAAAGACTATATTTATGCCCCGTGGAAGAGACGTGGAAGTCACAGTAGCTTAACAAGATGGTTTTAATGTCCCTTGGAAGAGCTGTGGAGTTCAGAGTGGTTTAGCAAGACGGTTTTAATGCCCCTTGGAAGAGACGTGGAGGTCACAGTAGCTTAACAAGACAGTTTTAATGCCCCTTGGAGGAGTGGTGGACGTATGGTGGAATAAAAAGACATTATCAATGCTCCGTGGAAGAAACGTGGAGGTCACAGTAGCTTAATAAGATGGTTTTTATGCCCCTTGGAAGAGTGGTGGAGGTCACAGAGGAATTAAAAGACAATATTAGTGTCCCTTTTAAGAGTGGTGGAGGTCGCAGTGGAATAAAAAGACAATATCAATGCCCTGTGCAAAACACGTGGATGTCACAGTAGCTTAACAAGATGGTTTAAATGCCCCTTGGAAGAGCAGTGGAGTTCAGAGTGGTTTAACAAGACAGTTTTAAAGCCCCTTGGTAAAGACGTATAGGTCACAGTAGCTTAACAAGATGGTTTTAGTGCCCCTTGGAAGAGTGGTGGATGTTACAGTGTAATATAAAGACAATATCAATGCCCCGTGGAAGAGACGTGGAGGTCACTGTATCTTAACAAGACGGTTTTTATGCCCCTTGGAAGAGTGGTGGTGGTCGCAGTGGAATAAAAAGACAATATCAATGCCCCTTGGATAAGTGGTGGAGGTCGCAGTGGAATATAAAGGCAATATCAATACCCCGTGGAAATGACGTGGAGGTCATAGTGGCTTAACAAGACGGTTTTAATGCCCCTTGGAAGAGTGGTGGAGGTCGCAGTGGAATAAAAAGACAATATCAATGCCCCGTGAAGAGACATGGAGGTCACAGTAGCTTAACAAGAGTGTTTTAATGCCCCTTGGTAGAGCTCTGGAGTTCAGAGTGGTTTAACAAAACGGTTTTAATGCCCCTTGGAAGAGACGTGGAGGTCACAGTTGCTTTACAATATGGTTTTAATGCCCCTTGGAAGAGTGCTGGAGGTTACAGTGGAATAAAAAGACAATACCAATGCACCGAGGAAGAGACGTGGAGGTCACAGTAGGTTAACAAGATGGTTTTAATGCCCCTTGGAAGAATGGTGGAGGTCGCAGAGGAATAAAAAGACTATATCTATGCCCCATGGAAGAGACGTGGAAGTCACAGTAGCTTAACAAGACGGTTTTAATGTCCCTTGGAAGAGCTGTGGAGTTCAGAGTGGTTTAGCAAGACGGTTTTAATGCACCTTGGAAGAGAAGTGGAGGTCACAGTGGAATAAAAAGACAATATCAATGCCCATTGGAAGAGACGTGGAGAAAACAGTAGCTTAACAAGATGGTTTTAATGCCCCTTGGAAGAGTGGTGGAGGTCGCAGTGGAATAAAAAGACAATATCAATGCCCAGTGGAAGAGACTTGGAGGTCACAGTAGCTTAACAAATCGGTATTAATGCCCTTTGGAAGAGTGGTGGAGGTCGCTTTGGAAAAAAAAGAGCATATCAATGCCCCATTGAAGAGACATGGAGGTCACAGTAGCTTAACAAGATGATTTTAATGCCCGTTGGAAGAGCTGTGGAGTACAGAGTGGTTTAATAAGACAGTTTTAATGCCGCTTGAAAGAGACGTGGAGGTCACAGTAGCTTAACAGGATCGTTTTAATGCCCCTTGGAAGAGTGGTGGAGGTCGCAGTGGAATAAAAAGACAATATCAATGCCCAGTGGAAGAGACGTGGAGGACACAGTAGCTTAACAGGATGGTTTTAATGCCCCTTGGAAGAGTGGTGGAGGTCGCAGTGGAATAAAAAGACAATATCAATGCCCCTTTGAAGAGTGGTGGAGGTCACAGTGGAATAAAAAGACAATATCAATACCCCATGAAAGATACTTGAATGTCACAGTAGCTTAACAAGACGATTTTAATGTCCCTTGGCAGAGCTGTGGAGTTCAGAGTGGCTTAAAAATACGGTTTTAATGCCCGTTGAAAGAGACGTGGAGGTCACAGTAGCTTAAAAAAATGGTTTTAATGCCCCTTGGAAGAGTGGTGGAGGTCGCAGTAGAATAAAAAGACATTATCAATGCCCAGGGGAAGAGTCATGGAGGTCACAGTAGCTTAAGAAGACGGTTTTATTGCCCCTTGGAAGAGTGGTGGAGGTTACAGTGGAATAAAAAGACAATATCAATGCCCCTTGGAAGAGACGTGGAGATAACAGTAGATTAACAAGATGGTTCTAAATTCCCTTGGATGAGTGGTGGAAGTCTCAGTGAAATAAAAAGATAATATCAATGCCCCTTGGAAGAGAGGTGGAGGTCGTAGTGGAATAAAAAGACAATATCAATGCCCCGTGGAAGAGACTTGGAGGTCACAGTAGCTTAACAAGATGGTTTCAATGCCCCTTGGAAGAGTGGTGGAGGTCGCAGTGGAATAAAAAGACAATATCAATGCCCCTTGGAAGAGTGGTAGAGGTCGCAGTGGAATAAAAAGACAATATCAATGCCCCGTGGAAGAGACTTGGAGGTCACAGTAGCTTAACAAGTCGGTATTAATGCCCTTTGGAAGAGTGGTGGAGGTCGCTGTGGAAAAAAAAGAGCATATCAATGCCCCATTGAAGAGACATGGAGGTCACAGTAGCTTAACAAGACGATTTTAATGCCCCTTGGAAGAGCTGTGGAGTACAGAGTGGTTTAATAAGACAGTTTTAATGCCCCTTGGAAGAGACGTGGAGGTCACAGTAGCTTAACAGGATTGTTTTAATGCCCCTTGGAATAGTGGTGGAGGTCGCAGTGGAATAAAAAGACAATATCAATGCCCAGTGGAAGAGACGTGGAGGACATAGTAGCTTAACAGGATGGTTTTAATGCCCCTTGGAAGAGTGGTGGAGGTCGCAGTGGAATAAAAAGACAATATCAATGCCCCTTTGAAGAGTGGTGGAGGTCACAGTGGAATAAAAAGACAATATCAATACCCCGTGAAAGATACTTGAAGGTCACAGTAGCTTAACAAGACGGTTTTAATGTCCCTTGGCAGAGCTGTGGAGTTCAGAGTGGCTTAACAATACGGTTTTAATGCCCGTTGAAAGAGACGTGCAGGTCACAGTAGCTTAACAAAATGGTTTTAATGCCCCTTGAAAGAATGGTGGAGGTCGCAGTAGAATAAAAAGAAAATAACAATGCCCCTTGGAAGAGTGGTGGAGGTTGCAGTGTAATAAAAAGACAATATCAATGCCCCGTGGAAGAGACGTGGAGGTCACAGTAGCTTAACAAGACGGTTTTTATGCCCCTTGGTAGAGTGGTGGAGGTCGCAGTGGAATAAAAAGACAATATCAATACCCCGTGGAAGAGACGTGGAGGTCACAGTAGCCTAACAAGACAATTTTAATGCCCCTTGGAAGAGTAGTGGAGGTCGCAGTGGAATAAAAAGACAATATCAATGCCTCGTGGAAGAGACATGGAGGTCACAGTAGCTTATCAAGACGGTATTAATGACCCTTGGAAGAGCTGTGGAGTTCAGAGTTGTTTAACAAGAAGGTTTTAATGCCCCTTATAAGAGCGTTGGAGGTCACAGTAGCTTGACAAGACGGTTTTAATGCCCCTTGGAAGAGTGGTGGAGGTAACAGTGGAATAAAAAGACAATATCAATGCCCCTTGGAAGAGTGTTGGAGGTCGCAGTGGAATAAAAACACAATATTAATGCCCCGTGGAAGAGACGTGGAGGTCACAGCAGCTTAATGAGACGGTTTTAATGCCCCTTGGTTGAGCTGTGGAGTTCAGAGTGGTTTAACAAGACGGTTTTAATGCCCCTTGAAAGAGACCTGGAGGTCACAGTAGCTTGACCAGACGGTTTTAATTCAACTTGGAAGAGTGGTGGAGGTTACAGTGGAATAAAAACACAATATCAATGCCCCTTGAAAGAGTGTTGGAGGTCGCAGTGGAAAAAAAAAACAATATCAATTCCCCGTGGAAGAGACGTGGAGGTCACAGTAGCTTTACAAGATGGTTTTAATGCCCCTTGGAAGAGTGGTAGAGGTCGCAGTGGAATAAAAAGACAATATCGATGCCCCGTGGAAGAGACGTGGAGGTCACAGTAGCTTAACAAGGCGGTTTTAATGCAACTTGAAAGAGTGGTGGAGGTCGCTGTGGAATAAAAAGAGCACATCAATGCCCCGTGGAAGAGAGGTCGAGGTCACAGTAGCTTAACAAGACGATTTTAATGCCACTTGGAAGAGCTTTGGAGTTCAGAGTGATTTACCAAGATGGTTTAAATGCCCCTTGGAAGAGACGTCGAGGTCACAGTAGCTTATCAAGGCGTTTTTAATGCCCCTTGGAAAAGTGGTGGAGGTCGCAGTAGAATAAAAAGACAATATCAATGCCCCTTGGATGAGTGATGGAGTCGCAGAGGAATAAAAAGACTATATCTATGCCCCTTGGAAGAGACGTGGAAGTCACAGTAGCTTGACAAGACGGTTTTAATGTCCCTTGGAAGAGCTGTGGAGTTCAGAGTGGTTTAGCAAGACGGATTTAATGCCCCTTGGAAGAGACGTGGAGGTCACAGTAGCTTAAAAAGACGGTTTTATCGCCCCTTGGAGGAGTGGTGGACGTATAGTGGAATAAAAAGACATTATCAATGCCTCGTGGAAGAAACGTGGAGGTCACAGTAGCTTAATAAGATGGTTTTAATGCCCCTTGGAAGAGTGGTGGAGGTCACAGAGGAATTAAAAGACAATATCAGTGTCCCTTTTAAGAGTGTTGGAGGTCGCAGTGGAATAAAAACACAATATGAATGCCACGTGGAAGAGACGTGGAGGTCACAGTAGCTTAATAAGACAGTTTTAATGCCCCTTGGTTGAGCTGTGGAGTTCAGAGTGGTTTAACAAGACGGTTTTAATGCCCCTTGAAAGAGACGTGGAGGTCACAGTAGCTTGACAAGATTGTTTTAATGTCACTTGGAAGAGTGGTGGAGGTCACAGTGGAATAAAAAGACAATATCAATGCCAAGTGAAAGAGACATTTAGGTCACAGTAGCTTTACAAGATGGTTTTAATGCCCCTTGGAAGAGTGGTAGAGGTCGCAGTGGAATAAAAAGACAATATAGATGCCCCGTGGAAGAGACGTGGAGGTCACAGTAGCTTAACAAGGCGGTTTTAATGCCCCTTGAAAGAGTGGTGGAGGTCGCTGTGGAATAAAAGAGCATATCAATGCCCCGTGGAAGAGACGTGGAGGTCACAGTAGCTTAGCAAGATGGTTTTAAGGACCTTGGAAGAGCTGTGGAGTTCAGAGTGGTTTAACAAGACCGTTTTAATGCCCCTTGGTAGAGACGTGGAGGTCACAGTAGCTTAACAAGATGGTTTTAATGCCCCTTGGAAGAGTGGTGGAGTTTTCAGTGGAATAAAAAGACAATATCAATGCCCCGTGGAAGAGACGTGGAGGTCAAAGTAGCATAACAAGACGGTATTAATTCCCCTTGGAAGAGTGGTGGAGGTCGCAGTGGAATAAAAAGACAATATCAATGCCCCGTGGAAGAGACGTGGAGGTCATAGTAGCTTAACGAGATGGTTTTAATGCCTCTTGGAAGAGTGGTGGAGGTCGCTTTGGAATATAAAGACAATATCAATGCCCCGTGGAAGAGAAGTGGAGGTCACAGTAGCTTAACAAGACGGTTTTAATGCCCCTTGGAAGAGCTGTGGAGTTCAGAGTGGTTTAACAAGATGGTTTGAATGCCACTTGGATGAGACGTGGAGGTTACAGTAGGTTAACAATACGGTTTTAATGCCCCTTGGAAAAGTGCTGGAGGTTACAGTGGAATAAATAGACAATATCAAAGCACCTTGGAAGAGACGTGGAGGACACAGTAGCTAAACAAGACGGTTTTAATGCCCCTTGGAAGAGATGTGGAGGTCACAGTAGCTTAAGAAGACGGTTTTAATGCCCCTTGGAAGAGTTTTGGAGGTTACAGTTGAATAAAAAGACAATATCAATGCCCCGTGGAAGAGACGTGGAGGTCACAGCAGCTTAATAAGACGGTTTTAATGTCCTTTGGATTATTGGTGGAGGTCGCAGTGGAATAAAAAGACAACATCAATGCCCTTTGGAAGAGTGGAGGATGTCGCAGTGGAATAAAAAGAGAATATCAGTGCCCTGTGGAAGAGTGGTGGAGGTAGAGTGGAATAAAAAGACAATATCAATGCCCCATGGAAGAGACATGGAGGTCACAGTAGTTTAAAAAGATGGTTTTAATGCCCCTTGGAAGAGTGGTGGAAGTCGCAGTGGAATAAAAAGACAATATCGATGCCCTGTGGAAGAGACGTGGAGGTCACAGTGGCTTAACAAGACGATTTTAATGCCCCTTGGAAGAGCTGTGGAGTACAGAGTGGTTTAATAAGACGGTATTAATGCCCCTTGGAAGAGACGTGGATGTCACACTAGCTTAAAAAGATGGTTTTAATTCCCCTTGGAAGAGTGGTTGAGGTTACAGTGGAAGAAAAAGACAATATCAATGCCCCGTGGAAGAGACGTGTAGGTCACAGTAGCTTAACAAGATGGTTTTAATGCCCCATGGAAGAGACGTGGAGGTCAAAGTAGCTTAAAAAGATGGTTTTAATGACCTTGGAAGAGTGGTGGAGGTTACAGTGGAATAAAAAGACAATATCAATGCCCCTTTGAAGAGTGGTGGAGGTCGCAGTGGAATAAAAAGACAATATCAATACCCCGTGAAAGAGAGTTGAAGGTCACAGTAGCTTAACAAGACGGTTTTATTGTCCCTTGGCAGAGCTGTGGAGTTCAGAGTGGCTTAACAAGACGGTTTTATTGCCCGTTGAAAGAGACGTGGAGGTCACAGTAGCTTGACAAAATGGTTTTAATGCCCCTTGGAAGAGTGGTGGAGGTTGCAGTGGAATAAAAGACAATAACAATGCCCCTTGGAAGAGTGCTGGAGGTTGCAGTGGAATAAAAAGACAATATCAATGCCGCGTGGAAGAGACGTGGAGGTCACAGTAGCTTAACAAGTCGGTTTTAATGTCCCTTGGAAGAGCAGTGGAGTTCAGAGTGGTTTAACAAGACGGTTTTAATGCCCCTTGGAAGAGATGTGGAGGTCACAGTTGCTTAAAAAGACGTTTTTTGCCCCTTGGAAGAGTGGTGAAGGTCGCAGTGGAATAAAAATGCAATATCAATGCTCCTTGGAAGAGTGCTGGAGGTCGCAGTGGAATAAAAAGACAATATCAATGCCCCGTGTAAAAGACATGGAGGTCACAGTAGCTTAACAAGACTGTTTTAATGCCCCTTGGAAGAGCTCTGGAGTTCAGAGTGGTTTAGCAAGACGGTTTTAATGCCCCTTGGAAGAGTAGAGGAGGTTACAGTGGAATAAATAGACAAAATCAATGCCCCGTGAAAGAGACATGGGGGTCACAGTAGCTTAACGAGATGGTTTTATTGCCCCTTGGAGTGGTGGAGGTCCCAGTGGAATAAAAACACAATATCAATGCCCCGTGGAAGAGTGGTGGAGGTCGCAGTGGAATAAAAAGACAACATCAATGCCCCTTGGAAGAGTGGTGGAGGTCGCAGTGGAATAAAGAGACAATATCAATGCCACATGGAAGAGATCTGGAGGTCACAGTAGCTTAAGAATATGGTTTTAATGCCCCTTGGAAGAGTGGTGGATGTTGCAGTGGAATAAAAAGACAATATCAATGCCCCGTGGAAGAAACGTGGAGGTCACAGTATCTTAACAAAACGGTTTTAATGTCCCTTGGAAGACCAGTGGAGTTCAGAGTGGATTAACAAGACAATATTAATGCCCCTTGGAATAGACGTGGAGGTAACAGTAGCTTAACAAGATGGTTTTAATGAACCTTGGAAGAGACGTGGAGGTCAAAGTAGCTTAACAAGACGGTTTTAATGCCCTTTGGAATCGTGGTGGAGGTTACAGTGGAATATAAAGACAATATCTATGCCCCGTGGAAGAGACGTGGAGGTCACAGTAGCTTAACAAGACGGTTTTTATGCCCCTTGGTAGAGTGGTGGAGTTCACAGTGGAATAAAAAGACATTATCAATGCCCCTTGGAGAAGTGGTGGACGTCGCAGTGGAATAAAACGACAATATCAATGCCCCGTGAAAGAGAGTTGAAGGTCACAGTAGCTTAACAAGACTGTTTTAATGCCCCTTGGAAGAGCTTTGGATTTCAGAGTGGTTTAACAAGACGGTTTTAATGCCCCTTGGAAGAGACTTGGAGGTCACAGTTGCTTAAAAAGATGGTTTTAATGCCCCTTGGAAGAGTAGAGGAGGTTACAGTAGAATAAAGAAACAATATTAATGCCACATGGAAGAGATCTGGAGGACACAGTAGCTTAACAATATTGTTTTAATGCCCCTTGGAAGAGTGGTGGAGGTTGTAGTGGAATAAAAAGACAATAACAATGCCCCTTGGAAGAGTGGTGGAGGTTGCAGTGGAATAAAAAGACAATATCAATGCCCCGTGGAAGAGACGTGGAGGTCATAGTAGCGTAACAAGACGGTTTTAATGCCCCTTGGTAGAGTGGTGGAGGTCGCAGTGGAATAAAAAGACAATATCAATACCACGTGGAAGAGACGTGGAGGTCACAGTAGCTTAACAAGACAATTTTAATGCCCCTTGGAAGAGTGATGGAGGTCGCAGGGAATAAAAAGACAATATCAATGACCCGTGGAAGAGACATGGAGGTCACAGTTGCTTACCAAGACGGTTTTAATGCTCCTTGGAAGAGTGGTGGAGGTTACAGTGGAATAAATAGACAATATTAATGCCCCTTGGAAGAGACGTGTATGTAACAGTAGCTTAACAAGATGGTTTTAATGACCCTTGGAAGATATGTGGAGGTCACAGTAGCTTAGTAGGATGTTTTTAATGCCCCTTGGAAGAGTGATGGAAGTTACTGTGGAATAAATAGACATTATCAATGCCCCTTGGAAGAGAAATGGAGGTCACAGTAGCTTAACAAGACGGTTTTAATTCCCCTTGGTAGAGTGCTGGAGGTTACAGTGGAATAAAAAGACAATATCAATGCCCCGTAGAAGAGACTTGGAGGTCTCAGTGGAATAAAAAGACAATATCCATGCCCCTTGAAAGAGGGGTGGAGGTCACAGTGGAATAAAAAGACAATATCAATGTCCCGTGGAAGAGACGTGGAGGTCACAGCAGCTTAACAAAATGGTTTTAATGCCCCTTGGAAGAGCTGTGGAGTTCAGAGTAGTTTAACAAGACGGTTTAAATGCCCCTTGGAAGAGACGTGGAGGTCACTGTAGCTTAACAAGACTTTTTTATTGCTCCTTGGAAAAGTGATGGAGGTTACAGTGGAATAAAAAGACAATATCAATGTCCCTTGGAAGAGAGGTGGAGGTCGCAGTGGAATAAAAAGACAATATCAATGCCCCGTGGAAGAGACTTTGAGGTCACAGTAGCTTAACAAGATGGTTTTAATGCCACTTGGAAGGGTGGTGGAGGTCTCAGTGGAATAAAAACACAATATCAATGCCCCGTGAAGAGACATGGAGGTCACAGTAGCTTAACAAGACTGTTTTAATGCCCCTTGGAAGAGCTCTGGAGTTCAGAGTGGTTTAACAAGACAGTTTTAATGCCCCTTGGAAGAGACGTGGACGTCACAGTTGCTTAACAAGACGGTTTTAATGCCCCTTGGAAGAGTAGAGGAGGTTACAGTGGAATAAATAGACAATATCAATGCCCCGTGAAAGAGACGTGGAGGTCACAGTGTCTTAACGAGATGGATTTATTGCCCCTTGGAAGAGTGGTGGAGGTCGCAGTGGAATAAAAAGACAATATCAATGCCCCTTGGAAGAGTGGTGGAGGTCGCAGTGGAATAAAAAGACAATATCAATGCCCCTTGGAAGAGTGGTGGAGGTCGCAGTGGAATAAAGAGACAATATCAATGCCACATGGAAGAGATCTGGAGGTCACAGTAGCTAAACAATATGGTTTTAATGCCCATTGGAAGAGTGGTGGATGTTGCAGTGGAATAAAAAGTCAATATCAATGCCCCGTGGAAGAAATGTGAAGGTCAACGTAGCTTAAAAGGTCGGTTTCAATGTCCCTTGGAAGAGCTGTGGAGTTCAGAGTGGTTTAACAAGACAGTTTTAATGCCCCTTGGAAGAGACGTGGAGGTCACAGTAGCTTAACAAGACGGTTTTAATGCCCCTTGGAAGAGTGGTGGAGGTTACAGTGGAATATAAAGACAATATCAATGCCCCGTAGAAGAGAAGTGGAGGTCACAGTAGCTTAACAAGACGGTTTTTATGCCCCTTGGAAGAGTGGTGGAGGTCGCAGTGGAATAAAAAGACAATATCAATGCCCCGTGGAAAAGACGTCGAGGTCACAGTAGCTTAACAAGATGGTTTTAATGCCCCTTGGAAGAGAGGTGGAGGTCGCAGTGGAATAAAAAGACAATATCAATGACCCGTGGAAGAGACATGGAGGTCAAAGTAGCTTAACAAGATGGTTTTAATGCTCCTTGGAAGAGTGGTGAAGGTTTCAGTGGAATAAATAGACAATATTAATGCCCCTTGGAATAGACGTGGAGTTAACAGTAGCTTAACAAGATGGTTTTAATCACCCTTGGAAGAGACGTGGAGGTCAAAGTAGTCTATCAAGACAATTTTAATGCCTCTTGGAAGAGTAGTGGAGGTTGCAGTGGAATAAAAAGACAATATCAATGCCCCGTGGAAGAGACATGGAGGTCACAGTAGCTTAACAAGACGGTTTTAATGCCCCTTGGAAGAGTGGTGGAGGTTACAGTGGAATAAATAGACAACATCAATGCCCCTTAAAAGAGACGTGGAGGTCACAGTAGCTTATCAAGACGGTATTAATGACCCTTGGAAGAGCTGTGGAGTTCAGAGTGGTTTAACAAGAAGTTTTTAATGCCCCTTATAAGAGCGGTGGAGGTCACAGTAGCTTGACAAGACGGTTTTAATGCCCCTTGGAAGAGTGGTGGAGGTTACAGTGGAATAAAAAGACAATATCAATGCCCCTTGGAAGAGTGTTGGAGGTCGCAGTGGAATAAAAACACAATATCAATGCCCCGTGGAAGAGACGTGGAGGTCACAGTAGCTTAATAAGACAGTTTTAATGCCCCTTGGTTGAGCTGTGGAGTTCAGAGTGGTTTAACAAGACAGTTTTAATGCCCCTTGAAAGAGACGTGGAGGTCACAGTAGCTTGACAAGATTGTTTTAATGTCATTTGGAAGAGTGGTGGAGGTCACAGTGGAATAAAAAGACAATATCAATGCCAAGTGAAAGAGACATTTAGGTCACAGTAGTTTTACAAGATGGTTTTAATGCCCCTTGGAAGAGTGGTAGAGGTCGCAGTGGAATAAAAAGACAATATAGATGCCCCGTGGAAGAGACGTGGAGGTCACAGTAGCTTAACAAGGCGGTCTTAATGCCCCTTGAAAGAGTGGTGGAGGTCGCTGTGGAATAAAAAGAGCATATCAATGCCCCGTGGAAGAGACGTGGAGGTCACAGTAGCTTAGCAAGATGGTTTTAAGGACCTTGGAAGAGCTGTGGAGTTCAGAGTGGTTTAACAAGACCGTTTTAATGCCCCTTGGTAGAGACGTGGAGGTCACAGTAGCTTAAAAAGATGGTTTTAATGCCCCTTGGAAGAGTGGTGGAGTTTTCAGTGGAATAAAAAGATAATATCAATGCCCCGTGGAAGAGACGTGGAGGTCAAAGTAGCATAACAAGATGGTATTAATTCCCCTTGGAAGAGTGGTAGAGGTCGCAGTGGAATAAAAAGACACTATCAATGCCCCGTGGAAGAGACGTGGAGGTCATAGTAGCATAACAAGATGGTTTTAATGCCTCTTGGAAGAGTGGTGGACGTCGCTTTGGAATATAAAGACAATATCAATGCCCCGTGGAAGAGAAGTGGAGGTCACAGTAGCTTAACAAGACGGTTTTAATGCCCCTTGGAAGAGCTGTGGAGTTCAGAGTGGTTTAACAAGACGGTTTGAATGCCACTTGGATGATTCGTGGAGGTTACAGTAGGTTAACAATATGGTTTTAATGCCCCTTGGAAAAGTGCTGGAGGTTACAGTGGAATAAATAGACAATATCAATGCACCTTGGAAGAGACGTGGAGGACACAGTAGCTAAACAAGACGGTTTTAATGCCCCTTGGAAGAGATGTGGAGGTCACAGTAGCTTAAGAAGACGGTTTTAATGCCCCTTGGAAGAGTTTTGGAGGTTACAGTGGAATAAAAAGACAATATCAATGCCCCGTGGAAGAGACGTGGAGGTCACAGCAGCTTAACAAGACGGTTTTAATGCCCTTTGGATTATTGGTGGAGATCGCAGTGGAATAAAAAGACAATATCAATGCCCTTTGGAAGAGTGGAGGATGTCGCAGTGGAATAAAAAGAGAATATCAGTGCCCTGTGGAAGAGTGGTGGAGGTAGAGTGGAATAAAAAGACAATATCAATGCCCCATGGAAGAGACATGGAGGTCACAGTAGTTTAAAAAGATGGTTTTAATGCCCCTTGGAAGAGTGGTGGAAGTCGCAGTGGAATAAAAAGACAATATCGATGCCCTGTGGAAGAGACGTGGAGGTCACAGTGGCTTAACAAGACGGTTTTAATGCCCCTTGGAAGAGTGGTGGAGGTCGCTGTGGAATAAAAAGAGCAGATCAATGCCCCGTTGAAGAGACGTGGAGGTCACAGTAGCTTAACAAGACGATTTTAATGCCCCTTGGAAGAGCTGTGGAGTACAGAGTGGTTTAATAAGACGGTATTAATGCCCCTTGGAAGAGACGTGGATGTCACAGTAGCTTAAAAAGATGGTTTTAATTCCCCTTGGAAGAGTGGTTGAGGTTACAGTGGAAGAAAAAGACAATATCAATGCCCCGTGGAAGAGACGTGTAGGTCACAGTAGCTTAACAAGATGGTTTTAATGCCCCATGGAAGAGACGTGGAGGTCAAAGTAGCTTAAAAAGAAGGTTTTAATGCCCTTGGAAGAGTGGTGGAGGTTACAGTGGAATAAAAATACAATATCAATGCCCAATGGAAGAGACGTGGAGGACACAGTAGCTTAACAGGATGGTTTTAATGCCCCTTGGAAGAGTGGTGGAGGTCGCAGTGGAATAAAAAGACAATATCAATGCCCCTTTGAAGAGTGGTGGAGGCCGCAGTGGAATAAAAAGACAATATCAATACCCCGTGAAAGAGAGTTGAAGGTCACAGTAGCTTAACAAGACGGTTTTATTGTCCCTTGGCAGAGCTGTGGAGTTCAGAGTGGCTTAACAAGACGGTTTTATTGCCCGTTGAAAGAGACGTGGAGGTCACAGTAGCTTGACAAAATGGTTTTAATGCCCCTTGGAAGAGTGGTGGAGGTTGCAGTGGAATAAAAAGACAATAACAATGCCCCTTGGAAGAGTGCTGGAGGTTGCAGTGGAATAAAAAGACAATATCAATGCCCCGTGGAAGAGACGTGGAGGTCACAGTAGCTTAACAAGTCGGTTTTAATGTCCCTTGGAAGAGCAGTGGAGTTCAGAGTGGTTTAACAAGACGGTTTTAATGCCCCTTGGAAGAGATGTGGAGGTCACAGTTGCTTAAAAAGACGTTTTTTTGCCCCTTGGAAGAGTGGTGAAGGTCGCAGTGGAATAAAAATGCAATATCAATGCTCCTTGGAAGAGTGCTGGAGGTCGCAGTGGAATAAAAAGACAATATCAATGCCCCGGTTAAAAGACATGGAGGTCACAGTAGCTTAACAAGACTGTTTTAATGCCCCTTGGTAGAGCTCTGGAGTTCAGAGTGGTTTAACAAGACGGTTTTAATGCCCCTTGGAAGAGTAGAGGAGGTTACACTGGAATAAATAGACAAAATCAATGCCCCGTGAAAGAGACATGGGGGTCACAGTAGCTTAACGAGATGGTTTATTGCCCCTTGAAAGAGTGGTGGAGGTCCCAGTGGAATAAAAACACAATATCAATGCTCCTTGAAGAGTGGTGGAGGTCGCAGTGGAATAAAAAGACAACATCAATGCCCCTTGGAAGAATGGTGGAGGTCGCAGTGGAATAAAGAGACAATATCAATGCCACGTGGAAGAGATCTGGAGGTCACAGTAGATTAAGAATATGGTTTTAATGCCCCTTGGAAGAGTGGTGGATGTCGCAGTGGAATAAAAAGACAATATCAATGCCCCGTGGAAGAAACGTGGAGGTCACAGTATCTTAACAAAATGGTTTTAATGTCCCTTGGAAGACCAGTGGAGTTCAGAGTGGATTAACAAGACATTTTTAATGCCCCGTGGAAGAGACGTGGAGGTCACAGTAGCTTAACAAGATAGTTTTTATGCCCCTTGGTAGAGTGGTGGAGGTCACAGTGGAATAAAAAGACAATATCAATGCCCCTTGGAGAAGTGGTGGACGTCGCAGTGGATTAAAAAGACAATATCAATGCCCCTTGGAGAAGTGGTAGAGGTCGCATGGGAATATAAAGGCAATATCAATACCCCGTGGAAATGACGTGGAGGTCACAGTGGCTTAACAAGACGGTTTTAATGCCCCTTGGAAGAGTGGTGGAGGTCGCAGTGGAATAAAAAGACAATATCAATGCCCCGTGAAGAGACATGGAGGTCACAGTAGCTTAACAAGACTGTTTTAATGCCCCTTGGAAGAGACTTGGAGGTCACAGTTGCTTAAAAAGATGGTTTTAATGCCCCTTGGAAGAGTAGAGGAGGTTACAGTAGAATAAAGAAACAATATTAATGCCACATGGAAGAGATCTGGAGGACACAGTAGCTTAACAATATTGTTTTAATGCCCCTTGGAAGAGTGGTGGAGGTTGCAGTGGAATAAAAAGACAATAACAATGCCCTTGGAAGAGTGGTGGAGGTTGCAGTGGAATAAAAAGACAATATCAATGCCCCGTGGAAGAGACGTGGAGGTCATAGTAGCGTAACAAGACGGTTTTAATGCCCCTTGGTAGAGTGGTGGAGGTCGCAGTGGAATAAAAAGACAATATCAATACCACGTGGAAGAGACGTGGAGGTCACAGTAGCTTAACAAGACAATTTTAATGCCCCTTGGAAGAGTGATGGAGGTCGCAGTGGACTAAAAAGACAATATCAATGACCCGTGGAAGAGACATGGAGGTCACAGTTGCTTAACAAGACGGTTTTAATGATCCTTGGAAGACTGGTGGAGGTTACAGTGCAATAAATAGACAATATTAATGCCCCTTGGAAGAGACGTGTATGTAACAGTAGCTTAACAAGATGGTTTTAATGACCCTTGGAAGATATGTGGAGGTCACAGTAGCTTAGTAGGATGGTTTTAATGCCCCTTGGAAGAGTGATGGAAGTTACTGTGGAATAAATAGACATTATCAATGCCCCTTGGAAGAGAAATGGAGGTCACAGTAGCTTAACAAGACGGTTTTAATTCCCCTTGGTAGAGTGCTGGAGGTTACAGTGGAATAAAAAGACAATATCAATGCCCCGTGGAAGAGACTTGGAGGTCTCAGTGGAATAAAAAGACAATATCAATGCCCCTTGAAAGAGGGGTGGAGGTCACAGTGGAATAAAAAGACAATATCAATGCCCCGTGGAAGAGACGTGGAGGTCACAGCCGCTTAACAAAATGGTTTTAATGCCCCTTGGAAGAGCTGTGGAGTTCAGAGTAGTTTAACAAGACGGTTTAAATGCCCCTTGGAAGAGACGTGGAGGTCACTGTAGCTTAACAAGACTTTTTTATTGCTCCTTGGAAGAGTGATGGAGGTTAGAGTGGAATAAAAAGACAATATCAATGTCCCTAGGAAGAGAGGTGGAGGTCGCAGTGGAATAAAAAGACAATATCAATGCCCCATGGAAGAGACTTGGAGGTCACAGTAGCTTAACAAGATGGTTTTAATGCCCCTTGGAAGGGTGGTGGAGGTCGCAGTGGAATTAAAACACAATATCAATGCCCCGTGAAGAGACATGGAGGTCACAGTAGCTTAACAAGACTGTTTTAATGCCCCTTGGAAGAGCTCTGGAGTTCAGAGTGGTTTAACAAGACAGTTTTAATGCCCCTTGGAAGAGACGTGGACGTCACAGTTGCTTAACAAGACGGTTTTACTGCCCCTTGGAAGAGTAGAGGAGGTTACAGTGGAATAAATAGACAATATCAATGCCCCGTGAAAGAGACGTGGAGGTCACAGTGTCTTAACGAGATGGTTTTATTGCCCCTTGGAAGAGTGGTGGAGGTCGCAGTGGAATAAAAAGACAATATCAATGCCCCTTGGAAGAGTGGTGGAGGTCGCAGTGGAATAAAAAGACAATATCAATGCCCCGTGGAAGAGACGTGGAGGTCACAGCCGCTTAACAAAATGGTTTTAATGCCCCTTGGAAGAGCTGTGGAGTTCAGAGTAGTTTAACAAGATGGTTTAAATGCCCCTTGGAAGAGACGTGGAGGTCACTGTAGCTTAACAAGACTTTTTTTATTGCTCCTTGGAAGAGTGATGGAGGTTAGAGTGGAATAAAAAGACAATATCAATGTCCCTTGGAAGAGAGGTGGAGGTCGCAGTGGAATAAAAAGACAATATCAATGCCCCGTGGAAGAGACTTGGAGGTCACAGTAGCTTAACAAGATGGTTTTAATGCCCCTTGGAAGGGTGGTGGAGGTCGCAGTGGAATAAAAACACAATATCAATGCCCCGTGAAGAGACATGGAGGTCACAGTAGCTTAACAAGACTGTTTTAATGCCCCTTGGAAGAGCTCTGGAGTTCAGAGTGGTTTAACAAGACAGTTTTAATGCCCCTTTGAAGAGACGTGGACGTCACAGTTGCTTAACAAGACGGTTTTAATGCCCCTTGGAAGAGTAGAGGAGGTTACAGTGGAATAAATAGACAATATCAATGCCCCGTGAAAGAGACGTGGAGGTCACAGTGTCTTAACGAGATGGTTTTATTGCCCCTTGGAAGAGTGGTGGAGGTCGCAGTGGAATAAAAAGACAATATCAATGCCCCTTGGAAGAGTGGTGGAGGTCGCAGTGGAATAAAAAGACAATATCAATGCCCCTTGGAAGAGTGGTGGAGGTCGCAGTGGAATAAAGAGACAATATCAATGCCACATGGAAGAGATCTGGAGGTCACAGTAGCTAAACAATATGGTTTTAATGCCCATTGGAAGAGTGGTGGATGTTGCAGTGGAATAAAAAGACAATATCAATGCCCCGTGGAAGAAACGTGAAGGTCAACGTAGCTTAAAAAGTCGGTTTCAATTTCCCTTGGAAGAGCTGTGGAGTTCAGAGTGGTTTAACAAGACAGTTTTAATGCCCCTTGGAAGAGACGTGGAGGTCACAGTAGCTTAACAAGACGGTTTTAATGCCCCTTGGAAGAGTGGTGGAGGTTACAGTGGAATATAAAGACAATATCAATGCCCCGTAGTAGAGAAGTGGAGGTCACAGTAGCTTAACAAGACGGTTTTTATGCCCCTTGGAAGAGTGGTGGAGGTCGCAGTGGAATAAAAAGACAATATCAATGCCCCGTGGAAAAGACGTCGAGGTCACAGTAGCTTAACAAGATGGTTTTAATGCCCCTTGGAAGAGTGGTGGAGGTCGCAGGGGAATAAAAAGACAATATCAATGACCCGTGGAAGAGACATGGAGGTCAAAGTAGCTTAACAAGATGGTTTTAATGCTCCTTGGAAGAGTGGTGAAGGTTTCAGTGGAATAAATAGACAATATTAATGCCCCTTGTAATAGACGTGGAGGTAACAGTAGCTTAACAAGATGGTTTTAATCACCCTTGGAAGAGACGTGGAGGTCAAAGTAGCCTAACAAGACAATTTTAATGCCTCTTGGAAGAGTAGTGGAGGTTGCAGTGGAATAAAAAGACAATATCAATGCCCCGTGGAAGAGACATGGAGGTCACAGTAGCTTAACAAGACGGTTTTAATGCCCCTTGGAAGAGTGGTGGAGGTTACAGTGGAATAAATAGACAACATCAATGCCCCTTGAAAGAGACGTGGAGGTCACAGTAGCTTATCAAGACGGTATTAATGACCCTTGGAAGAGCTGTGGAGTTCAGAGTGGTTTAACAAGAAGGTTTTAATGCCCCTTATAAGAGCGGTGGAGGTCACAGTAGCTTGACAAGACGGTTTTAATGCCCCTTGGAAGAGTGGTGGAGGTTACAGTGGAATAAAAAGACAATATCAATGCCCCTTGGAAGAGTGTTGGAGGTCGCAGTGGAATAAAAACACAATATCAATGCCCCGTGGTAGAGACGTGGAGGTCACAGTAGCTTAATAAGACAGTTTTAATGCCCCTTGGTTGAGCTGTGGAATTCAGAGTGGTTTAACAAGACAGTTTTAATGCCCCTTGAAAGAGACGTGGAGGTCACAGTAGCTTGACAAGATTGTTTTAATGTCACTTGGAAGAGTGGTGGAGGTCACAGTGGAATAAAAAGACAATATCAATGCCAAGTGAAAGAGAAATTTAGGTCACAGTAGCTTTACAAGATGGTTTTAATGCCCCTTGGAAGAGTGGAAGAGGTCGCAGTGGAATAAAAAGACAATATAGATGCCCCGTGGAAGAGACGTGGAGGTCACAGTAGCTTAACAAGGCGGTTTTAATGCACCTTGAAAGAGTGGTGGAGGTCGCTGTGGAATAAAAAGAGCATATCAATGCCCCGTGGAAGAGACGTGGAGGTCACAGTAGCTTAGCAAGATGGTTTTAAGGACCTTGGAAGAGCTGTGGAGTTCAGAGTGGTTTAACAAGACCGTTTTAATGCCCCTTGGTAGAGACGTGGAGGTCACAGTAGCTTAAAAAGATGGTTTTAATGCCCCTTGGAAGAGTGGTGGAGTTTTCAGTGGAATAAAAAGATAATATCAATGCCCCGTGGAAGAGACGTGGAGGTCAAAGTAGCATAACAAGACGGTATTAATTCCCCTTGGAAGAGTGGTGGAGGTCGCAGTGGAATAAAAAGACAATATCAATGCCCCGTGGAAGAGACGTGGAGGTCATAGTAGCATAACAAGATGGTTTTAATGCCTCTTGGAAGAGTGGTGGACGTCGCTTTGGAATATAAAGACAATATCAATGCCCCGTGGAAGAGAAGTGGAGGTCACAGTAGCTTAACAAGACGGTTTTAATGCCCCTTGGAAGAGCCGTGGAGTTCAGAGTGGTTTAACAAGACGGTTTGAATGCCACTTGGATGAGACGTGGAGGTTACAGTAGGTTAACAATACGGTTTTAATGCCCCTTGGAAAAGTGCTGGAGGTTACAGTGGAATAAATAGACAATATCAATGCACCTTGGAAGAGACGTGGAGGACACAGTAGCTAAACAAGACGGTTTTAATGCCCCTTGGAAGAGATGTGGAGGTCACAGTAGCTTAAGAAGATGGTTTCAATGCCCCTTGGAAGAGTTTTGGAGGTTACAGTGGAATAAAAAGACAATATCAATGCCCCGTGGAAGAGACGTGGAGGTCACAGCAGCTTAACAAGACGGTTTTAATGTCCTTTGGATTATTGGTGGAGGTCGCAGTGGAATAAAAAGACAATATCAATGCCCTTTGGAAGAGTGGAGGATGTCGCAGTGGAATAAAAAGAGAATATCAGTGCCCTGTGGAAGAGTGGTGGAGGTAGAGTGGAATAAAAAGACAATATCAATGCCCCATGGAAGAGACATGGAGGTCACAGTAGTTTAAAAAGATGGTTTTAATGCCCCTTGGAAGAGTGGTGGAAGTCGCAGTGGAATAAAAAGACAATATCGATGCCCTGTGGAAGAGACGTGGAGGTCACAGTGGCTTAACAAGACGGTTTTAATGCCCCTTGAAAGAGCGGTGGAGGTCGCTGTGGAATAAAAAGAGCAGATCAATGCCCCGTTGAAGAGACGTGGAGGTCACAGTAGCTTAACAAGACGATTTTAATGCCCCTTGGAAGAGCTGTGGAGTACAGAGTGGTTTAATAAGACGGTATTAATGCCCCTTGGAAGAGACGTGGATGTCACAGTAGCTTAAAAAGATGGTTTTAATTCCCCTTGGAAGAGTGGTTGAGGTTACAGTGGAAGAAAAAGACAATATCAATGCCCCGTGGAAGAGACGTGTAGGTCACAGTAGCTTAACAAGATGGTTTTAATGCCCCATGGAAGAGACGTGGAGGTCAAAGTAGCTTAAAAAGAAGGTTTTAATGCCCTTGGAAGAGTGGTGGAGGTTACAGTGGAATAAAAATACAATATCAATGCCCAATGGAAGAGACATGGAGGACACTGTAGCTTAACAGGATGGTTTTAATGCCCCTTGGAAGAGTGGTGGAGGTCGCAGTGGAATAAAAAGACAATATCAATGCCCCTTTGAAGAGTGGTGGAGGCCGCAGTGGAATAAAAAGACAATATCAATACCCCGTGAAAGAGAGTTGAAGGTCACAGTAGCTTAACAAGACGGTTTTATTGTCCATGGCAGAGCTGTGGAGTTCAGAGTGGCTTAACAAGACGGTTTTATTGCCCGTTGAAAGAGACGTGGAGGTCACAGTAGCTTGACAAAATGGTTTTAATGCCCCTTGGAAGAGTGGTGGAGGTTGCAGTGGAATAAAAAGACAATAACAATGCCCCTTGGAAGAGTGATGGAGGTTGCAGAGGAATAAAAAGACAATATCAATGCCCCGTGGAAGAGACGTGGAGGTCACAGTAGCTTAACAAGTCGGTTTTAATGTCCCTTGGAAGAGCAGTGGAGTTCAGAGTGGTTTAACAAGACGGTTTTAATGCCCCTTGGAAGAGATGTGGAGGTCACAGTTGCTTAAAAAGACGTTTTTTTGCCCCTTGGAAGAGTGGTGAAGGTCGCAGTGGAATAAAAATGCAATATCAATGCTCCTTGGAAGAGTGCTGGAGGTCGCAGTGGAATAAAAAGACAATATCAATGCCCCGGTTAAAAGACATGGAGGTCACAGTAGCTTAACAAGACTGTTTTAATGCCCCTTGGTAGAGCTCTGGAGTTCAGAGTGGTTTAACAAGACGGTTTTAATGCCCCTTGGAAGAGTAGAGGAGGTTACACTGGAATAAATAGACAAAATCAATGCCCCGTGAAAGAGACATGGGGGTCACAGTAGCTTAACGAGATGGTTTTATTGCCCCTTGAAAGAGTGGTGGAGGTCCCAGTGGAATAAAAACACAATATCAATGCCCCGTGGAAGAGTGGTGGAGGTCGCAGTGGAATAAAAAGACAACATCAATGCCCCTTGGAAGAATGGTGGAGGTCGCAGTGGAATAAAGAGACAATATCAATGCCACGTGGAAGAGATCTGGAGGTCACAGTAGATTAAGAATATGGTTTTAATGCCCCTTGGAAGAGTGGTGGAGGTTGTAGTGGAATAAAAAGACAATAACAATGCCCTTGGAAGAGTGATGGAAGTTACTGTGGAATAAATAGACATTATCAATGCCCCTTGGAAGAGAAATGGAGGTCACAGTAGCTTAACAAGACGGTTTTAATTCCCCTTGGTAGAGTGCTGGAGGTTACAGTGGAATAAAAAGACAATATCAATGCCCCGTGGAAGAGACTTGGAGGTCTCAGTGGAATAAAAAGACAATATCAATGCCCCTTGAAAGAGGGGTGGAGGTCACAGTGGAATAAAAAGACAATATCAATGCCCCGTGGAAGAGACGTGGAGGTCACAGCCGCTTAACAAAATGGTTTTAATGCCCCTTGGAAGAGCTGTGGAGTTCAGAGTAGTTTAACAAGACGTTTTAAATGCCCCTTGGAAGAGACGTGGAGGTCACTGTAGCTTAACAAGACTTTTTTATTGCTCCTTGGAAGAGTGATGGAGGTTACAGTGGAATAAAAAGACAATATCAATGTCCCTTGGAAGAGAGGTGGAGGTCGCAGTGGAATAAAAAGACAATATCAATGCCCCGTGGAAGAGACTTGGAGGTCACAGTAGCTTAACAAGATGGTTTTAATGCCCCTTGGAAGGGTGGTGGAGGTCGCAGTGGAATAAAAACACAATATCAATGCCCCGTGAAGAGACATGGAGGTCACAGTAGCTTAACAAGACTGTTTTAATGCCCCTTGGAAGAGCTCTGGAGTTCAGAGTGGTTTAACAAGACAGTTTTAATGCCCCTTGGAAGAGACGTGGACGTCACAGTTGCTTAACAAGACGGTTTTAATGCCCCTTGGAAGAGTAGAGGAGGTTACAGTGGAATAAATAGACAATATCAATGCCCCGTGAAAGAGACGTGGAGGTCACAGTATCTTAACGAGATGGTTTTATTGCCCCTTGGAAGAGTGGTGGAGGTCGCAGTGGAATAAAAAGACAATATCAATGCCAATTGGAAGAGTGGTGGAGGTCGCAGTGGAATAAAAAGACAATATCAATGCCCCTTGGAAGAGTGGTGGAGGTCGCAGTGGAATAAAGAGACAATATCAATGCCACATGGAAGAGATCTGGAGGTCACAGGAGCTAAACAATATGGTTTTAATGCCCATTGGAAGAGTGGTGGATGTTGCAGTGGAATAAAAAGACAATATCAATGCCCCGTGGAAGAAACGTGAAGGTCAAAGTAGCTTAAAAAGTCGGTTTCAATGTCCCTTGGAAGAGCTGTGGAGTTCAGAGTGGTTTAACAAGACAGTTTTAATGCCCCTTGGAAGAGACGTGGAGGTCACAGTAGCTTAACAAGACGGTTTTAATGCCCCTTGGAAGAATGGTGAAGGTTACAGTGGAATATAAAGACAATATCAATGCCCGGTAGAAGAGAAGTGGAGGTCACAGTAGCTTAACAAGACGGTTTTTATGCCCCTTGGAAGAGTGGTGGAGGTTGCAGTGGAATAAAAATACAATATCAATGCCCCTTGGAGAAGTGGTGGAGGTCGCATGGGAATATAAAGGCAATATCAATACCCCGTAGAAATGACGTGGAGGTCACATTGGCTTAACAAGACGGTTTTAATGCCCCTTAGTAGAGTGGTGGAGGTCTCAGTGGAATAAAAAGACAATATCAATGCCCCGTGAAGAGACATGGAGGTCACAGTAGCTTAACAAGACTGTTTTAATGCCCCTTGGAAGAGCTCTGGAGTTCAGAGTGGTTTAACCAGACGGTTTTAATGCCCCTTGGAAGAGACTTGTAGGTCACAGTTGCTTAACAAGACCGTTTTAATGCCCTTTGGAAGAGTAGAGGAGGTTACAGTAGAATAAAGAAGCAATATCAATGCCACATGGAAGAGATCTGGAGAACACAGTAGCTTAACAATATGGTTTTAATGCCCCTTGGAAGAGTGGTGGATGTCGCAGTGGAATAAAAAGACAATATCAATGCCCTGTGGAAGAAAAGTGAAGGCCACAGTAGCTTAACAAGTCGGTTTTAATGTCCATTGGAAGAGCTGTGGAGTTCAGAGTGGTTTAACAAGACAGTTTTAATGCCCCTTGGAAGAGAAGTGGAGGTCACAGTAGCTTAACAAGACGGTTTTAATTCCCATTGGAAGAGTGCTGGAGGTTACAGTGGAATAAAAAGAAAATATCAATGCCAAGTGAAAGAGAAATTTAGGTCACAGTAGCTTTACAAGATGGTTTTAATGCCCCTTGGAAGAGTGGTGGAGGTCACAGTGGAATAAAAAGACAATATCAATGCCAAGTGAAAGAGAAATTTAGGTCACAGTAGCTTTACAAGATGGTTTTAATGCCCCTTGGAAGAGTGGTAGAGGTCGCAGTGGAATAAAAAGACAATATAGATGCCCCGTGGAAGAGACGTGGAGGTCACAGTAGCTTAAAAAGGCGGTTTTAATGCACCTTGAAAGAGTGGTGGAGGTCGCTGTGGAATAAAAAGAGCATATCAATGCCCCGTGGAAGAGACGTGGAGGTCACAGTAGCTTAGCAAGATGGTTTTAAGGACCTTGGAAGAGCTGTGGAGTTCAGAGTGGTTTAACAAGACCGTTTTAATGCCCCTTGGTAGAGACGTGGAGGTCACAGTAGCTTAAAAAGATGGTTTTAATGCCCCTTGGAAGAGTGGTGGAGTTTTCAGTGGAATAAAAAGATAATATCAATGCCCCGTGGAAGAGACGTGGAGGTCAAAGTAGCATAACAAGACGGTATTAATTCCCCTTGGAAGAGTGGTGGAGGTCGCAGTGGAATAAAAAGACAATATCAATGCCCCGTGGAAGAGACGTGGAGGTCATAGTAGCATAACAAGATGGTTTTAATGCCTCTTGGAAGAGTGGTGGACGTCGCTTTGGAATATAAAGACAATATCAATGCCCCGTGGAAGAGAAGTGGAGGTCACAGTAGCTTAACAAGACGGTTTTAATGCCCCTTGGAAGAGCCGTGGAGTTCAGAGTGGTTTAACAAGACGGTTTGAATGCCACTTGGATGAGACGTGGAGGTTACAGTAGGTTAACAATACGGTTTTAATGCCCCTTGGAAAAGTGCTGGAGGTTACAGTGGAATAAATAGACAATATCAATGCACCTTGGAAGAGACGTGGAGGACACAGTAGCTAAACAAGATGGTTTTAATGCCCCTTGGAAGAGATGTGGAGGTCACAGTAGCTTAAGAAGATGGTTTCAATGCCCCTTGGAAGAGTTTTGGAGGTTACAGTGGAATAAAAAGACAATATCAATGCCCCGTGGAAGAGACGTGGAGGTCACAGCAGCTTAACAAGACGGTTTTAATGTCCTTTGGATTATTGGTGGAGGTCGCAGTGGAATAAAAAGACAATATCAATGCCCTTTGGAAGAGTGGAGGATGTCGCAGTGGAATAAAAAGAGAATATCAGTGCCCTGTGGAAGAGTGGTGGAGGTAGAGTGGAATAAAAAGACAATATCAATGCCCCATGGAAGAGACATGGAGGTCACAGTAGTTTAAAAAGATGGTTTTAATGCCCCTTGGAAGAGTGGTGGAAGTCGCAGTGGAATAAAAAGACAATATCGATGCCCTGTGGAAGAGACGTGGAGGTCACAGTGGCTTAACAAGACGGTTTTAATGCCCCTTGAAAGAGCGGTGGAGGTCGCTGTGGAATAAAAAGAGCAGATCAATGCCCCGTTGAAGAGACGTGGAGGTCACAGTAGCTTAACAAGACGATTTTAATGCCCCTTGGAAGAGCTGTGGAGTACAGAGTGGTTTAATAAGACGGTATTAATGCCCCTTGGAAGAGACGTGGATGTCACAGTAGCTTAAAAAGATGGTTTTAATTCCCCTTGGAAGAGTGGTTGAGGTTACAGTGGAAGAAAAAGACAATATCAATGCCCCGTGGAAGAGACGTGTAGGTCACAGTAGCTTAACAAGATGGTTTTAATGCCCCATGGAAGAGACGTGGAGGTCAAAGTAGCTTAAAAAGAAGGTTTTAATGCCCTTGGAAGAGTGGTGGAGGTTACAGTGGAATAAAAATACAATATCAATGCCCAATGGAAGAGACATGGAGGACACTGTAGCTTAACAGGATGGTTTTAATGCCCCTTGGAAGAGTGGTGGAGGTCGCAGTGGAATAAAAAGACAATATCAATGCCCCTTTGAAGAGTGGTGGAGGCCGCAGTGGAATAAAAAGACAATATCAATACCCCGTGAAAGAGAGTTGAAGGTCACAGTAGCTTAACAAGACGGTTTTATTGTCCATGGCAGAGCTGTGGAGTTCAGAGTGGCTTAACAAGACGGTTTTATTGCCCGTTGAAAGAGACGTGGAGGTCACAGTAGCTTGACAAAATGGTTTTAATGCCCCTTGGAAGAGTGGTGGAGGTTGCAGTGGAATAAAAAGACAATAACAATGCCCCTTGGAAGAGTGATGGAGGTTGCAGAGGAATAAAAAGACAATATCAATGCCCCGTGGAAGAGACGTGGAGGTCACAGTAGCTTAACAAGTCGGTTTTAATGTCCCTTGGAGGAGCAGTGGAGTTCAGAGTGGTTTAACAAGACGGTTTTAATGCCCCTTGGAAGAGATGTGGAGGTCACAGTTGCTTAAAAAGACGTTTTTTTGCCCCTTGGAAGAGTGGTGAAGGTCGCAGTGGAATAAAAATGCAATATCAATGCTCCTTGAAAGAGTGCTGGAGGTCGCAGTGGAATAAAAAGACAATATCAATGCCCCGGTTAAAAGACATGGAGGTCACAGTAGCTTAACAAGACTGTTTTAATGCCCCTTGGTAGAGCTCTGGAGTTCAGAGTGGTTTAACAAGACGGTTTTAATGCCCCTTGGAAGAGTAGAGGAGGTTACACTGGAATAAATAGACAAAATCAATGCCCCGTGAAAGAGACATGGGGGTCACAGTAGCTTAACGAGATGGTTTTATTGCCCCTTGAAAGAGTGGTGGAGGTCCCAGTGGAATAAAAACACAATATCAATGCCCCGTGGAAGAGTGGTGGAGGTCGCAGTGGAATAAAAAGACAACATCAATGCCCCTTGGAAGAATGGTGGAGGTCGCAGTGGAATAAAGAGACAATATCAATGCCACGTGGAAGAGATCTGGAGGTCACAGTAGATTAAGAATATGGTTTTAATGCCCCTTGGAAGAGTGGTGGAGGTTGTAGTGGAATAAAAAGACAATAACAATGCCCTTGGAAGAGTGATGGAAGTTACTGTGGAATAAATAGACATTATCAATGCCCCTTGGAAGAGAAATGGAGGTCACAGTAGCTTAACAAGACGGTTTTAATTCCCCTTGGTAGAGTGCTGGAGGTTACAGTGGAATAAAAAGACAATATCAATGCCCCGTGGAAGAGACTTGGAGGTCTCAGTGGAATAAAAAGACAATATCAATGCCCCTTGAAAGAGGGGTGGAGGTCACAGTGGAATAAAAAGACAATATCAATGCCCCGTGGAAGAGACGTGGAGGTCACAGCCGCTTAACAAAATGGTTTTAATGCCCCTTGGAAGAGCTGTGGAGTTCAGAGTAGTTTAACAAGACGTTTTAAATGCCCCTTGGAAGAGACGTGGAGGTCACTGTAGCTTAACAAGACTTTTTTATTGCTCCTTGGAAGAGTGATGGAGGTTACAGTGGAATAAAAAGACAATATCAATGTCCCTTGGAAGAGAGGTGGAGGTCGCAGTGGAATAAAAAGACAATATCAATGCCCCGTGGAAGAGACTTGGAGGTCACAGTAGCTTAACAAGATGGTTTTAATGCCCCTTGGAAGGGTGGTGGAGGTCGCAGTGGAATAAAAACACAATATCAATGCCCCGTGAAGAGACATGGAGGTCACAGTAGCTTAACAAGACTGTTTTAATGCCCCTTGGAAGAGCTCTGGAGTTCAGAGTGGTTTAACAAGACAGTTTTAATGCCCCTTGGAAGAGACGTGGACGTCACAGTTGCTTAACAAGACGGTTTTAATGCCCCTTGGAAGAGTAGAGGAGGTTACAGTGGAATAAATAGACAATATCAATGCCCCGTGAAAGAGACGTGGAGGTCACAGTATCTTAACGAGATGGTTTTATTGCCCCTTGGAAGAGTGGTGGAGGTCGCAGTGGAATAAAAAGACAATATCAATGCCCATTGGAAGAGTGGTGGAGGTCGCAGTGGAATAAAAAGACAATATCAATGCCCCTTGGAAGAGTGGTGGAGGTCGCAGTGGAATAAAGAGACAATATCAATGCCACATGGAAGAGATCTGGAGGTCACAGGAGCTAAACAATATGGTTTTAATGCCCATTGGAAGAGTGGTGGATGTTGCAGTGGAATAAAAAGACAATATCAATGCCCCGTGGAAGAAACGTGAAGGTCAAAGTAGCTTAAAAAGTCGGTTTCAATGTCCCTTGGAAGAGCTGTGGAGTTCAGAGTGGTTTAACAAGACAGTTTTAATGCCCCTTGGAAGAGACGTGGAGGTCACAGTAGCTTAACAAGACGGTTTTAATGCCCCTTGGAAGAATGGTGAAGGTTACAGTGGAATATAAAGACAATATCAATGCCCGGTAGAAGAGAAGTGGAGGTCACAGTAGCTTAACAAGACGGTTTTTATGCCCCTTGGAAGAGTGGTGGAGGTTGCAGTGGAATAAAAATACAATATCAATGCCCCTTGGAGAAGTGGTGGAGGTCGCATGGGAATATAAAGGCAATATCAATACCCCGTAGAAATGACGTGGAGGTCACATTGGCTTAACAAGACGGTTTTAATGCCCCTTAGTAGAGTGGTGGAGGTCTCAGTGGAATAAAAAGACAATATCAATGCCCCGTGAAGAGACATGGAGGTCACAGTAGCTTAACAAGACTGTTTTAATGCCCCTTGGAAGAGCTCTGGAGTTCAGAGTGGTTTAACCAGACGGTTTTAATGCCCCTTGGAAGAGACTTGTAGGTCACAGTTGCTTAACAAGACCGTTTTAATGCCCTTTGGAAGAGTAGAGGAGGTTACAGTAGAATAAAGAAGCAATATCAATGCCACATGGAAGAGATCTGGAGGACACAGTAGCTTAACAATATGGTTTTAATGCCCCTTGGAAGAGTGGTGGATGTCGCAGTGGAATAAAAAGACAATATCAATGCCCTGTGGAAGAAAAGTGAAGGCCACAGTAGCTTAACAAGTCGGTTTTAATGTCCATTGGAAGAGCTGTGGAGTTCAGAGTGGTTTAACAAGACAGTTTTAATGCCCCTTGGAAGAGAAGTGGAGGTCACAGTAGCTTAACAAGACGGTTTTAATTCCCATTGGAAGAGTGCTGGAGGTTACAGTGGAATAAAAAGAAAATATCAATGCCAAGTGAAAGAGAAATTTAGGTCACAGTAGCTTTACAAGATGGTTTTAATGCCCCTTGGAAGAGTGGTGGAGGTCACAGTGGAATAAAAAGACAATATCAATGCCAAGTGAAAGAGAAATTTAGGTCACAGTAGCTTTACAAGATGGTTTTAATGCCCCTTGGAAGAGTGGTAGAGGTCGCAGTGGAATAAAAAGACAATATAGATGCCCCGTGGAAGAGACGTGGAGGTCACAGTAGCTTAACAAGGCGGTTTTAATGCACCTTGAAAGAGTGGTGGAGGTCGCTGTGGAATAAAAAGAGCATATCAATGCCCCGTGGAAGAGACGTGGAGGTCACAGTAGCTTAGCAAGATGGTTTTAAGGACCTTGGAAGAGCTGTGGAGTTCAGAGTGGTTTAACAAGACCGTTTTAATGCCCCTTGGTAGAGACGTGGAGGTCACAGTAGCTTAAAAAGATGGTTTTAATGCCCCTTGGAAGAGTGGTGGAGTTTTCAGTGGAATAAAAAGATAATATCAATGCCCCGTGGAAGAGACGTGGAGGTCAAAGTAGCATAACAAGACGGTATTAATTCCCCTTGGAAGAGTGGTGGAGGTCGCAGTGGAACAAAAAGACAATATCAATGCCCCGTGGAAGAGACGTGGAGGTCATAGTAGCATAACAAGATGGTTTTAATGCCTCTTGGAAGAGTGGTGGACGTCGCTTTGGAATATAAAGACAATATCAATGCCCCGTGGAAGAGAAGTGGAGGTCACAGTAGCTTAACAAGACGGTTTTAATGCCCCTTGGAAGAGCTGTGGAGTTCAGAGTGGTTTAACAAGACGGTTTGAATGCCACTTGGATGAGACGTGGAGGTTACAGTAGGTTAACAATACGGTTATAATGCCCCTTGGAAAAGTGCTGGAGGTTACAGTGGAATAAATAGACAATATCAATGCACCTTGGAAGAGACGTGGAGGACACAGTAGCTAAACAAGACGGTTTTAATGCCCCTTGGAAGAGATGTGGAGGTCACAGTAGCTTAAGAAGATGGTTTTAATGCCCCTTGGAAGAGTTTTGGAGGTTACAGTGGAATAAAAAGACAATATCAATGCCCCGTGGATGAGACGTGGAGGTCACAGCAGCTTAACAAGACGGTTTTAATGTCCTTTGGATTATTGGTGGAGGTCGCAGTGGAATAAAAAGACAATATCAATGCCCTTTGGAAGAGTGGAGGATGTCGCAGTGGAATAAAAAGAGAATATCAGTGCCCTGTGGAAGAGTGGTGGAGGTAGAGTGGAATAAAAAGACAATATCAATGCCCCATGGAAGAGACATGGAGGTCACAGTAGTTTAAAAAGATGGTTTTAATGCCCCTTGGAAGAGTGGTGGAAGTCGCAGTGGAATAAAAAGACAATATCGATGCCCTGTGGAAGAGACGTGGAGGTCACAGTGGCTTAACAAGACGGTTTTAATGCCCCTTGGAAGAGCGGTGGAGGTCGCTGTGGAATAAAAAGAGCAGATCAATGCCCCGTTGAAGAGACGTGGAGGTCACAGTAGCTTAACAAGACGATTTTAATGCCCCTTGGAAGAGCTGTGGAGTACAGAGTGGTTTAATAAGACGGTATTAATGCCCCTTGGAAGAGACGTGGATGTCACAGTAGCTTAAAAAGATGGTTTTAATTCCCCTTGGAAGAGTGGTTGAGGTTACAGTGGAAGAAAAAGACAATATCAATGCCCCGTGGAAGAGACGTGTAGGTCACAGTAGCTTAACAAGATGGTTTTAATGCCCCATGGAAGAGACGTGGAGGTCAAAGTAGCTTAAAAAGAAGGTTTTAATGCCCTTGGAAGAGTGGTGGAGGTTACAGTGGAATAAAAATACAATATCAATGCCCAATGGAAGAGACATGGAGGACACTGTAGCTTAACAGGATGGTTTTAATGCCCCTTGGAAGAGTGGTGGAGGTCGCAGTGGAATAAAAAGACAATATCAATGCCCCATTGAAGAGTGGTGGAGGCCGCAGTGGAATAGAAAGACAATATCAATACCCCGTGAAAGAGAGTTGAAGGTCACAGTAGCTTAACAAGACGGTTTTATTGTCCCTTGGCAGAGCTGTGGAGTTCAGAGTGGCTTAACAAGACGGTTTTATTGCCCGTTGAAAGAGACGTGGAGGTCACAGTAGCTTGACAAAATGGTTTTAATGCCCCTTGGAAGAGTGGTGGAGGTTGCAGTGGAATAAAAAGACAATAACAATGCCCCTTGGAAGAGTGCTGGAGGTTGCAGAGGAATAAAAAGACAATATCAATGCCCCGTGGAAGAGACGTGGAGGTCACAGTAGCTTAACAAGTCGGTTTTAATGTCCCTTGGAAGAGCAGTGGAGTTCAGAGTGGTTTAACAAGACGGTTTTAATGCCCCTTGGAAGAGATGTGGAGGTCACAGTTGCTTAAAAAGACGTTTTTTTGCCCCTTGGAAGAGTGGTGAAGGTCGCAGTGGAATAAAAATGCAATATCAATGCTCCTTGGAAGAGTGCTGGAGGTCGCAGTGGAATAAAAAGACAATATCAATGCCCCGGTTAAAAGACATGGAGGTCACAGTAGCTTAACAAGACTGTTTTAATGCCACTTGGTAGAGCTCTGGAGTTCAGAGTGGTTTAACAAGACGGTTTTAATGCCCCTTGGAAGAGTAGAGGAGGTTACACTGGAATAAATAGACAAAATCAATGCCCCGTGAAAGAGACATGGGGGTCACAGTAGCTTAACGAGATGGTTTTATTGCCCCTTGAAAGAGTGGTGGAGGTCCCAGTGGAATAAAAACACAATATCAATGCCCCGTGGAAGAGTGGTGGAGGTCGCAGTGGAATAAAAAGACAACATCAATGCCCCTTGGAAGAATGGTGGAGGTCGCAGTGGAATAAAGAGACAATATCAATGCCACGTGGAAGAGATCTGGAGGTCACAGTAGATTAAGAATATGGTTTTAATGCCCCTTGGAAGAGTGGTGGAGGTTGTAGTGGAATAAAAAGACAATAACAATGCCCTTGGAAGAGTGATGGAAGTTACTGTGGAATAAATAGACATTATCAATGCCCCTTGGAAGAGAAATGGAGGTCACAGTAGCTTAACAAGACGGTTTTAATTCCCCTTGGTAGAGTGCTGGAGGTTACAGTGGAATAAAAAGACAATATCAATGCCCCGTGGAAGAGACTTGGAGGTCTCAGTGGAATAAAAAGACAATATCAATGCCCCTTGAAAGAGGGGTGGAGGTCACAGTGGAATAAAAAGACAATATCAATGCCCCGTGGAAGAGACGTGGAGGTCACAGCCACTTAACAAAATGGTTTTAATGCCCCTTGGAAGAGCTGTGGAGTTCAGAGTAGTTTAACAAGACGTTTTAAATGCCCCTTGGAAGAGACGTGGAGGTCACTGTAGCTTAACAAGACTTTTTTATTGCTCCTTGGAAGAGTGATGGAGGTTACAGTGGAATAAAAAGACAATATCAATGTCCCTTGGAAGAGAGGTGGAGGTCGCAGTGGAATAAAAAGACAATATCAATGCCCCGTGGAAGAGACTTGGAGGTCACAGTAGCTTAACAAGATGGTTTTAATGCCCCTTGGAAGGGTGGTGGAGGTCGCAGTGGAATAAAAACACAATATCAATGCCCCGTGAAGAGACATGGAGGTCACAGTAGCTTAACAAGACTGTTTTAATGCCCCTTGGAAGAGCTCTGGAGTTCAGAGTGGTTTAACAAGACAGTTTTAATGCCCCTTGGAAGAGACGTGGACGTCACAGTTGCTTAACAAGACGGTTTTAATGCCCCTTGGAAGAGTAGAGGAGGTTACAGTGGAATAAATAGACAATATCAATGCCCCGTGAAAGAGACGTGGAGGTCACAGTATCTTAACGAGATGGTTTTATTGCCCCTTGGAAGAGTGGTGGAGGTCGCAGTGGAATAAAAAGACAATATCAATGCCAATTGGAAGAGTGGTGGAGGTCGCAGTGGAATAAAAAGACAATATCAATGCCCCTTGGAAGAGTGGTGGAGGTCGCAGTGGAATAAAGAGACAATATCAATGCCACATGGAAGAGATCTGGAGGTCACAGGAGCTAAACAATATGGTTTTAATGCCCATTGGAAGAGTGGTGGATGTTGCAGTGGAATAAAAAGACAATATCAATGCCCCGTGGAAGAAACGTGAAGGTCAAAGTAGCTTAAAAAGTCAGTTTCAATGTCCCTTGGAAGAGCTGTGGAGTTCAGAGTGGTTTAACAAGACAGTTTTAATGCCCCTTGGAAGAGACGTGGAGGTCACAGTAGCTTAACAAGACGGTTTTAATGCCCCTTGGAAGAGTGGTGAAGGTTACAGTGGAATATAAAGACAATATCAATGCCCGGTAGAAGAGAAGTGGAGGTCACAGTAGCTTAACAAGACGGTTTTTATGCCCCTTGGAAGAGTGGTGGAGGTTGCAGTGGAATAAAAATACAATATCAATGCCCCTTGGAGAAGTGGTGGAGGTCGCATGGGAATATAAAGGCAATATCAATACCCCGTAGAAATGACGTGGAGGTCACATTGGCTTAACAAGACGGTTTTAATGCCCCTTAGTAGAGTGGTGGAGGTCTCAGTGGAATAAAAAGACAATATCAATGCCCCGTGAAGAGACATGGAGGTCACAGTAGCTTAACAAGACTGTTTTAATGCCCCTTGGAAGAGCTCTGGAGTTCAGAGTGGTTTAACCAGACGGTTTTAATGCCCCTTGGAAGAGACTTGTAGGTCACAGTTGCTTAACAAGACCGTTTTAATGCCCTTTGGAAGAGTAGAGGAGGTTACAGTAGAATAAAGAAGCAATATCAATGCCACATGGAAGAAATCTGGAGGACACAGTAGCTTAACAATATGGTTTTAATGCCCCTTGGAAGAGTGGTAGATGTCGCAGCGGAATAAAAAGACAATATCAATGCCCTGTGGAAGAAAAGTGAAGGCCACAGTAGCTTAACAAGTCGGTTTTAATGTCCATTGGAAGAGCTGTGGAGTTCAGAGTGGTTTAACAAGACAGTTTTAATGCCCCTTGGAAGAGAAGTGGAGGTCACAGTAGCTTAACAAGACGGTTTTAATTCCCATTGGAAGAGTGCTGGAGGTTACAGTGGAATAAAAAGAAAATATCAATGCCCCGTGGAAGAGACGTGGAGGTCACAGTAGCTTAATAAGATTGTTTTAATGCCCCTTGGAAGAGTGGTGGAGGTCGCAGTGGAATAAAAAGACAATATCAATGCCCCTTGGAAAAGTGGTGAAGGTCGCAGTTGAATGAAAAGACATTATCATTGACCCGGGGAAGAGTCATGGAGGTCACAGTAGCTTAACAAGACGGTTTAATGCTCCTTGTAAGAGTGGAGGAGGTCTCAGTGGAATAAAAAGACAATATCAATGCCCATTGGAAGAGGGGTGGAGGTCACAGTGGAATTAAAAGACAAACTCAATGCCCAGTGGAAGAGACGTGGAGGGCCCAGCAGCTTAACAAAATGGTTTTAATGCCCCTTGGAAGAGCTGTGGAGTTCAGAGTGGTTTAACAAGACGGTTTTAATGCCAGTTGGAAGAGACGTGGAGGTCAAAGTAGCCTTACAAGACAATTTAAATGCCCCTTGGAAGAGTGGTGGAGGTCGCAGTGGAATAAAAAGACAATATCTATGCCCCTTGGAAGAGACATGAAGGTCACAGTAGCTTAACAAGACGGTTTTAATGCTCCTTGGAAGAGTGATGGAGGTTCTAGTGGAATAAATAGACAATATCAATGCCCCTTGGAAGAGACGTGGAGGTAATAGTAGCTTAACAAGACGGTTTTATTGACCCTTGGAAGAGACATGGACGTCACAGTAGTTTAGCAAGACGGTTTTAATGCCCGTTGGAAGAGTGGTGGAGGTTACAGTGGAATAAATAGACAATATCAATGCCCCTTGCAAGAGACGTGGAGGTCACAGTAGCTTAACAAGACGGTTTTAATGAACCTTGGAAGAGCTGTGGAGTTCAGAGTGGTTTAACAAGACGGTTTAAATGCCCCTTCTAAGAGCCGTGGAGGTCACAGTAGCTTGACAAGACTGTTTTAATGCCCATTGGAAGAGTGGTGGAGGTTACAGTGGAATAAATAGACAATATCAATGCCCCTTGGAAGAGACGTGGAGGTCACAGTAGCTTAACAAGATGGTTTTAATGCTCCTTGGTTGAGCTGTGGAGTTCAGAGTGGTTTAACAAGACCGTTTTAATGCCCCTTGAAAGAGACGTGGAGGTCACAGTAGCTTGACAAGACGGTTTTAATGCAACTTGGAAGAGTGGTGGAGGTTACAGTGGAATAAAAAGACAATATCAATGCCCCGTGGAAGAGACGTGGAGGTCACAGTAGCTTAACAAGATGGTTTTAATGCCCCTTGGAAGAGTGGTGGAGGTCGCAGTGGAATAAAAAGACAATATCAATGCCCCTTGGAAAAGTGGTGAAGGTCGCAGTCGAATAAAAAGACAATATCATTGCCCCAGGGAAAAGTCATGGAGGTCACAGTAGCTTAACAAGACGGTTTAATGCTCCTTGTAGGAGTGGAGGAGGTCTCAGTGGCATAAAAAGACAATATCAATGCCCCGTGGAAGAGACGTGGAGGTCAGAGCAGCTTAACAAAATGGTTTTAATGCCCCTTGGATGAGAGGTGGAAGTCTCAGTGGAATAAAAAGACAATATCAATGCCCCGTGGAAGAGACTTGCAGGTCACAGTAGCTTAACAAGATGGTTTTAATGCCCCCTGGAAGGGTGGTGGAGGTCGCAGTGGAATAAAAAGACAATATCAATGCACCGAGAAGAGACATGGAGGTCACAGTAGTTTAACAAGGCTGTTTTAATGCCCCTTCGAAGAGCTCTGGAGTTCAGAGTGGTTTAACAAGACAGTTTTATTGCCCCTGGGAAGAGACGTGGAGGTCACAGTTGCTTAACAAGACGGTTTTAATGCCCCTTGGAAGAGTAGAGGAGGTTACAGTGGAATAAATAGACAATATCAATGCCCCGTGAAAGAGACGTGGAGGTCACAGTATATTAACGAGATGGTTTTATTGCCCCTTGGAAGAGTGGTGGAGGTCGCAGTGGAATAAAGAGACAATATCAATGCCACATGGAAGAGTGGTGGAGGTCGCAGTGGAATAAAGAGACAATATCAATGCCACATGGAACAGATCTGGAGGTCACAGTAGCTAAACAATATGGTTTTAATGCCCCTTGGAAGAGTGGTGGATGTTGCAGTGGAATAAAAAGACAATATCAATGCCCCGTGGAAGAAACGTGAAGGTCACAGTAGGTTAAAAAGTCGGTTTCAATGTCCCTTGGAAGAGCTGTGGAGTTCATAGTGGTTTAACAAGACAGTTTTAATGCCCCTTGGAAGAGACGTGGAGGTCACAGTAGCTTAACAAGATGGTTTTAATGTCCCTTTGAAGAGTGTTGGAGGTTACAGTGGAATAAAAAGACAATATCAATGCCCCGTAGAAGAGACGTGGAGGTCACAGTAGCTTAACAAGATGGTTACACTGACCCTTGGAAGAGTGGTGGAGGTCGCAGTGGAATAAAAAGACAATATCAATGCCCCTTGGAAGAGGGGTGGAGGTCACAGTGGAATAAAAAAACAATATCAATGCCCCGTGGAAGAGACGTGTAGGTCACAGCAGCTTAACAAAATTGTTTTAATGCCCCTTGGAAGAGCTGTGGAGTTCAGAGTGGTTTAACAAGATGGTTTTAATGCCCCTTGGAAGAGACGTGGAGATAACAGTAGTTTAATGAGATTGTTTTAATGTCCATTGGATGAGTGGTGGAGGTCTCAGTGGGATAAAAAGACAATATCAATGCCCCTTGGAAGAGACGTGGAGATAACAGTAACTTAATGAGATTGTTTTAATGTTCCTTGGATGAGTGGTGGAGGTCTCAGTGGGATAAAAAGACAATATTAGTGCCCCTTGGAAGAGAGGTGGAGGTCGCAGTGGTATAAAAAGACAATATCAATGCCCCGTGGAAGAGACTTGAAGATCACAGTAGCTTAACAAGACAGTTTTAATGCCCCTTGGAAGAGACGTGGAGGTCACAGTAGCTTAACAAGACGGTTTTAATGCCCCTTTGAAGAGTGCTGGAGGTTACAGTGGAATAAAAAGACAATCTCAATGCCCCGTATAAGAGAGGTCACAGTAGCGTAACAAGATGGTATTAATGACCCTTGGAAGAGTGGCGGAGGTCTCAGTGGAATAAAAAGACAATATCAATGCCCCTTGGAAGAGACGTGGAGATAACAGTAGTTTAATGAGATTGTTTTAATGTCCATTGGATGAGTGGTGGAGGTCTCAGTGGGATAAAAAGACAATATCAGTGCCCCTTGGAAGAGAGGTGGAGATAACAGTAACTTAATGAGATTGTTTTAATGTCCCTTGGATGAGTGGTGGAGGTCTCAGTGGGATAAAAAGACAATATTAATGACCCTTGGAAGAGTGGCGGAGGTCTCAGTGGAATAAAAAGACAATATCAATGCCCCTTGGAAGAGACGTGGAGATAACAGTAGTTTAATGAGATTGTTTTAATGTCCATTGGATGAGTGGTGGAGGTCTCAGTGGGATAAAAAGACAATATCAGTGCCCCTTGGAAGAGAGGTGGAGGTCGCAGTGGTATAAAAAGACAATATCAATGCCCCGTGGAAGAGACTTGGAGATCACAGTATCTTAACAAGATGGTTTTAATGCCCCTTGGAAGAGTGATGGAGGTCGCAGTGGAATAAAAAGACAATATTGATGCCCCGTGGAAGAGACGTGGAGGTCACAGTAGCTTAACAAGTCGATATTAATGCCATTTGGAAGAGTGGTGGAGGTCGCTGTGGAAAAAAAAGAGCATATCAATGCCCCGTTGAAGAGACGTGGAGGTCACAGTAGCTTAACAAGACGATTTTAATGCCCCTTGGAAGAGCTGTGTAATACAGAGTGGTTTAATAAGACAGTTTTAATACCCCTTGGAAGAGACGGGGAGGTCACAGTAAGTTAAAAAGATGGTTTTAATGCCCTTGGAAAAGTGGAGGTTACAGTGGAATAAAAAGACAATATCAATGCCCAGTGGAAGAGACGTGGAGGACACCGTAGCTTAACAGGAATGGTTTTAATGCCCCTTAGAAGAGTGGTGGAGGTCGCAGTGGAATAAAAAGACAATATCAATGCCCCTTTGAAGAGTGGTGGAGGTCGCAGTGGAATAAAAAGACAATATCAATACCCTGTGAAAGAGACTTGAAGGTCACAGTAGCTTAACAAGACGGTTTTAATGTCCCTTGGCAGAGCTGTTGAGTTCAGAGTGGCTTAACAAGACGGTTTTAATGCCCGTTAAAAGAGACGTGGAGGTCACAGTAGCTTAAAAAAATGGTTTCAATGCCCCTAGGAAGAGTGGTGGAGGTCGCAGTAGAATAAAAAGACAATAACAATGACCCTTGGAAGAGTGATGGAGGTTGCAGTGGAATAAAAAGACAATATCAATTTCCCGTGGAAGAGACGTGGAGGTCACAGTAGCTTAACAAGATGGTTTTAATGCCCCTTGGAAGAGTGGTGGAGGTTACAGTGGAATAAATAGACAATATCATTGCCCCTTGGAAGAGACGTGGAGGTAACAGTAGCTTAACAAGACGGTTTTATTGACCCTTGGAAGAGACGTGGAGGTCACAGTAGCTTAACAAGACGGTTTTAATGACCCTTGGAAAAGCTGTGGAGTTCATAGTAGTTTAACAAGACAGTTTTAATGCCCCTTCTAAGAGTCGTGGAGGTTACAGTAGCTTGACAAGATGGTTTTCATGCCCCTTGGAAGAGTGGTGGAGGTTACAGTGAAATAAAATGACAATATCAATGCCCCTTGGAAGAGTGTTGGAGGTCGCAGTGGAATAAAAACACAATATCAATGCCCCGTGGAAGAGACGTGGAGGTCACAGTAGCTTAACAAGACGGTTTTAATGCTCCTTGGTTGAGCTGTGGAGTTCAGAGTGGTTTAACAAGACGGTTTTAATGCCCCTTGAAAGAGACGTGGAGGTCAAAGTAGCTTGACAAGACGGTTTTAATGCAACTTGGAAGAGTGGTACAGGTTACAGTGGAATAAAAAGACAATATCAATGCCCCTTGGAAGAGTGTTGGAGGTCGCAGTGGAAAAAAACACACACAATATCAATGCCCCGTGGAAGAGACGTGGAGGTCACAGTAGCTTGACAAGATGGTTTTAATGTCCATTGGAAGAGTGGTGGAGGTCACAGTGGAATAAAAAGACAATATCAATGCCCCTTGTAAGAGTGGTGGAGGTCACAGTGGAATAAAAAGAAAATATCAATGCCCAGTGAAAGTGACGTTTAGGTCACAGTAGCTTAACAAGATGGTTTTAATGCCCCTTGGAAGAGTGGTAGAGGTCGCACTGGAATAAAAAGACAATATCGATGCCCCGTGGAAGAGAAGTGGACGTCACAGTAGCTTAACAAAATGGTTTTAATGCCCCTTGAAAGAGTGGTGGAGGTCGCTGTGGAATAAAAAGAGCATATCAATGCCCCGTGGAAAAGAGGTGGAGGTCACAGTAGCTTAACAAGACGATTTTAATGCCCCTTGGAAAAGTGGTGGAGGTCGCAGTAGAATAAAAAGACAATATCAATGCCCCTTGGAAGAGTGATGGAGTCGCAGAGGAATAAAAAGACAATATCAATGCCCCGTGGAAGAGACGTGGATGTCATGGTAGCTTAACAATATGGTTTTAATGCCCCTTGGAAGAGACGTGGAGGTCACAGTAGCTTATCAAGACGTTTTTAATGCCCCTTGGAAAAGTGGTGGAGGTCGCAGTAGAATAAAAAGACAAAATCAATGCCCCTTGGAAGTGTGATGGAGTCGCAGAGGAATAAAAAGACAATATCAATGCCCCTTGGAAGAGACGTGGATGTCACGGTAGCTTAACAATATGGTTTAAATGCCCCTTGGAAAAGTGGTGGAGGTCGCAGTGGAATGAAAAGACAATATCAATGCCCCGTGGAAGAGACGTGGAGGTCACAGTAGCTAAACAAGACGGTTTTAATGTCCCTTGGAAGAGCTGTGGAGTTCAGAGTGGTTAAGCAAGATGGTTTTAATGCTCCTTGGAAGAGACGTGGAGGTCACAGTAGCTTAACAAGACAGTTTTAATGCCCCTTGGAGGAGTGGTGGAGGTCACAGAGGAATAAAAAGACAATATCAGTGTCCCTTTTAAGAGTGGTGGAGGTCGCAGTGGATTAAAAAGACAATATCAATTTCCCGTGGAAGAGACGTGGAGGTCACAGTAGCTTAACAAGATGGTTTTAATGCCCCTTGGAAGAGTGGTGGAGGTCGCAGTGGAATAAAAAGACAATATCAATGACCCGTGGAAGAGATGTGGAGGTCACAGTAGCATAATGAGATGGTTTTAATGCCCCTTGGAAGAGTGGTGGAGGTCGCAGTGGAATAAAAAGTCAATATCAATGCCCCATGGAAGAGACGTGGAGGTCACAGTAGCTTAACAAGATGGTTGTAATGCCCCTTGGAAGAGTGGTGGAGTTTACAGTGAAATAAAAAGACAATATCAATGCCCCGTGGAAGAGACGTGGAGGTCACAGTAGCATAACAAGACGGAATTAATGCCCCTTGGAAGAGTGGTGGAGGTCGTTTTGGAATATAAAGACAATATCAATGCCCCGTAGAAGAGACGTGGAGGTCACAGTAGATTAACAAGACGGTTTTAAAGCCCCTCGGAAGAGCTGTGGAGTTCAGAGTGGTTTAACAAGACGGTTTTAATGCCGCTTGGATGAGACATGGAGGTCACAGTAGGTTAACAAGACGGTTTTAATGCCCCTTGGAAAAGTGCTGGAGTTTACAGTTGTATAAAAAGACAATATAAATGCCCCGTTGAAGAGAAGTGGAGGTCACAGTAGCTTAACAAGTAGGATTTAATGCCCCTTGGAAGAGTGGTGGAGGTCGCAGTAGAATAAAGAGACAATATCAATACCCTGTGGAAATTACGTGGAGGTCACATAGGCTTAACAAGACGGTTTTAATGCCCCTTGGAAAAGTGGTGGAGGTCGCAGTGGAATTAAAAGACAATATCAATGCCCCGTGGAAGAAACGTGGAGGTCACAGTAGCTTAACAAGACTGTTTTAATGCCCCTTGTAAGAGCTGTGGAGTTCAGAGTAGTTTAGCAAGACGATTTTAATGCCCCTTGGAAGAGACGTGGAGGTTACACTAGCTTACCAAGACAGTTTTAATGCCCCTTGGAAGAGTGGTGGAGGTTACAGTGAAATAAATATAAAATATCAATGCCCCGTGAAAGAGACATGGAGGTCACAGTAGCTTAACAAGATGATTTTAATGCCCCTTGGAAGAGTGGTAGAGGTCGCAGTGAAATAAAAAGACAATATCGATGCCCCGTGGAAGAGACGTGGAGGTCACAGTAGCAAAACGAGATGGTTCTAATGTCCCTTGGAAGAGTGTTGAAGGTCGCTGTGGAATAAAAAGAGAATATCAATGCCCCGTGGAAGAGACGTGGAGGTCACAGTAGCTTAGCAAGATGGTTTTAAGGGAAGAGTGGTGGAGGTAGTTTTGGAATATAAAGACAATATCAATGCCCCGTGGAGGAGGCGTGAAGGTCACAGTAGCTAAACAAGACGATTTTAATGCCCCTTGGAAGAGCTTTGGAGTTCAGAGTGGTTTAACAAGATGGTTTTAATGCCCTTTGGAAGAGTGGTGGAGGTCGCAGTGGAATAAAAAGAGCATATCAATGCCCATGGAACAGACTTGGAGGTCACAGTGGTTTAACAAGATGCTTTTAATGCCCCTTGGAAGAGACGTGGAGGTCATTGTAGCTTAACAAGACGGTTTTAATGCCCCTTGGAAGAGTGGTGGAGTTTACAGTGGAATAAAAAGACAATATCAATGCCCCGTGGTAAAGACGTGGAAGTCAAAGTAGCAAAACAGGACGGTATTAATGCCCCTTGGACAAGTGGTGGAGGTCGCAGTGGAATAAAAAGACAATATCAATGCCCCTTGGAAGAGTGGTGGAGGTCGCAATGGAATAAAAATACAATATCAATGCCACATGGAAGAGACGTGGAGGTCACAGTAGCTTAGCAAGATGGTTTTAAGGCCCTTGGAAGAGTGGTGGAGGATACAGTGGAATAAAAAGACAATATAAATGCCCCGTTGAAGAGACGTGGAGGTCACAGTAGCTTAATAACACGGTTTTAATGCCCCTTGGAAGAGTGGTTGAGGTTACACTATAATAAAAAGACAAAATCAATACCCCGTGGAAGTGACGTGGAGGTCACAGTAGATTAACAAGACAGCTTCAATGCTCCTTGGAAGAGTGGTGGAGGTCGCAGTGTAAAAAAAGGACAATATCAATACCCCTTGGAAGAGTGGTGGAGGTCACAGTGGAATAAAAATACAACATCAATGCCCCGTGGAAGAGAGGTGAAGGTCACAGTAGCTTAACTAGATGGTTTTGATGTCCCTTGGAAGAGCTGTGGAGTTCAGAATGGTTTAAAAAGATGGTTTTAATGCCCCTTTAAAGAGTGGTGGAGGTTACAGTGGAATAAAAAGACAATATCAATGCCCGGTGGAAAAGACATGGAGGTCACAGTAGCTTAATAAAACTGTTTTTATGCCCCTTGTAAGAGTGGTGGAGGTTACAGTGGAATAAGAAGACAATATCAATGCCCCGTGGAAGAGACTTGGTGGTCACAGTATCTTAACAAGATGTTTTAATGCCCCTTGGAAGAGTGGTGGAGGTCGATGCAGATTAAAAATAGCATATCAATGCCCGGTGGAAGAGACGTGGAGGTCACAGTAGCTTAATAAGACGGTTTTAATGCCACTTGGAAGAGTGGTGGAGGTTACAGTGGAATAAAAAGACAATATCAATGCCCCTTGAAAGAGTGGTGGAAGTCACAGTGGAATAAAAAGACAGTATCAATGACCCGTGGTAGAGACGTGGAGGTCACAGTAGCTTAACAAGACAGTTTCAATGCCCCTTGGAAGAGTGGTGGAGCTCGAGGTAGAATAAAAAGACAATATCAATGCCTCTTGGAAGAGTGGTGGAGGTCGCAGTGGAATAAAAAGAAAATATCAATGCCCCGTGGAAGAGAGTTAGAGGTCACAGTAGGTTAACAAGGTGGTTTTAATGTCCCTTGGAAGAATGGTGGAGGTCGCAGTGGAATAAAAAGACAATATCGATGCCCCATGGAAGACGTGGAGGTCACAGTAGCTTAACTAGATGGTTTTAATGCCCCAAGGAAGAGTGGTGGAGGTCGCTGTGGTATAAAAAGAACATACCAATGCCCCGTGGAAGAGACTTGGAGGTTGCAGTAGCTTAACAAGATGATTTTAATGCCCCTTGGAAGAGCTGTGGAGTTCAGAGTGGTTAGTAAGACGGTTTTAATGCACCTTGGAAAAGACATGGAGGTCACAGTAGCTTAAAAACATGTTTTTAATGCCCCTTGGAAGAGTGGTGGAGGTTACACTGGAATAAAAAGACAATATCAATACCCCGTGGAAGAGACGTGGAGGTCACAGTAGATTAACAAGACAGTTTTAATGCCCCTTGGAAGACTGGTGGAGGTCGCTGTGGAATAAAAAGAATCATAGAATCATAGAATCATAGAATGGTAGAGTTGGAAGGGACCTCCTGGGTCATCTGGTCCAACCCCCTGCTCAAAGCAGGATTCACTAGATCATCTCAGACAGATGTCTGTCCAGCCTCTGTTTGAAGACGTCCATTGAAGGGTAACTCACCACCTCTCGTGGCAGCCTGTTCCACTCATTAATCACCCTAACTGTCAAAAAGTTTTTTCTAATATCTAATCTGTGTCTCCTCCCATTTAGTTTCATCCCATTGCTTCTAGTCTTTCCTTGTGCAAATGAGAATAAAGATGATCCTTCTACAATGTGACAGCCCTTGACATATTTGTAGACAGCTATTAAGTCTCCTCTCAGTCTTCTTTTTTGCAAGCTAAACATTCCCAAATCCTGCAACCGTTCCTCATAGGACATGGTTTGCAGACCAGTCACCATTCTGGTCGCTCTTCTCTGAACTTGCTCCAGTTTGTCTATGTCTTTTTTAAAATGTGGTGCCCAAAACTGTACACAGTATTCCAGATGAGGTCTGACCAAAGAGGAGTAAAGACCGATAATGACTTCACGTGATCTAGACTGTATGCTTCTGTTAATACATCCCAGAATTGTATTTGCCTTTTTTGCTGCTGCATCACACTGTTGACTCATGTTCAGTCCATGATCTATTAGTATACCTAAGTCTTTTTCACATGTACTGTTGCTTAGCTCTATTCCTCCCATTCTGTATATGCTTTTTTCATTTTTATTGCCCAGATGTAGTACTTTGCATTTTTCCCTGTTAAAAACCATTCTGTTGGTTGTTGCCCACTGCTCCAGTTTATTTAGGACTTTTTGAATCCTCTCTCTCTCTTCTCTAGTATTAGCTATCCCTCCTAGCTTTGTGTCATCAGCAAATTTAATCAGTTTACCCTCAATTCCTTCATCTAAATCATTGATAAAGATATTGAACAATACAGGTCCCAGGACGGAGCCCTGTGGTACCCCACTTGAGACATTCATCCAGCTGGATGTGAAGCCATTTACAACCACCCTTTGAGTCCGATCACTAAGCCAGTTATGAATCCACCTAACAGTTGCCTGGTCCATTGCATACTTGATCATTTTTTCAATAAGGATGGTGTGAGATACTTTGTCAAATGCTTTGCTGAAGTCAAGATATACTATATCTACAGCATTTCCCTGATCCATCCAGTCAGTGATTCTGTCATAGAAGGAAATTAAGTTAGTCTGACATGACTTGTTAGTTACAAACCCATGCTGACTCTGGTTAATCACTTCATTCTTATCCATGTACTTACATACATGTTGTTTAATAATTTGTTCAAAGATCTTTCCTGGTATAGAAGTCAGACTCACTGGCCTATAATTCCCTGGGTCCACCTTCTTCCCCTTTTTGAAGATAGGAACAACATTTGCTCTTCTCCAGTCTTCTGGGACTTCTCCTGTTCTCCAAGAATTTTCAAAGATTATGGAGAGTGGTTCTAAAATTTCTTCTACGATCTCCTTCAGTACTCTGGGGTGTAATTCATCTGGACCTGGAGACTTGAACTCATTTATGTTAGCTAAATATTCCCTCACAATCTTTCTGTTTACAGATAACTTGGATTCCTCTATTCCTTTAAAAGGACAGTGAAGATCAGTTGATGTTACATTTTCTTTCTGAGAGGAAACAGATGCAAAATAGGAATTAAAAAGTTCGGCCTTCTCAACATCCTCTCTTACCATTTCTCCATTTTCATCCTGTAAAAATCCTATAGCATCTTTGACTTTTCTTTTACTTTTGACATACCCCCAAAATCCTTTTTTATTGCTTTTGACATCTCTTGCAAGCCTTAATTCATTGTCAGCTTTAGCTAACCTGATACGTGCCCTACAGGATCTGCAGACTGCATTATAATCTTCTTTAGATATGCCTCCCTCTTTCCATTTAATAAACATTTCTTTCTTTCTTTTTAGCATGTGTTTAAGTTCTGTGTTCATCCATCCTGGTTTCCTTAAATGCTTCCCATTCTTCCTACTTTTCGGGATTGTTAACGATTGTGCTTTGAGAATCTCATTTTTAAAAATTTCCCATCCTTCCTGGACATTTTTGTCCTTAAGGACATCCAGCCATTGGATCCCTCCTATTCTCTTTCTGAGTCTCTTAAAATCTGCCTTTCTAAAATCTAACCTTGAAGTTTGAGTCTTCACATGTCTTCCTCCTCTAGTTATCCAAAATTCTATAATAGCATGATCGCTGCCTCCTAGGGTCCCAGCCACCTTTACCTCCTCAACCATTTCCTCCCTGTTTATAAGGATTAGATCCAAAGTAGCAGATCCCCTTGTTTTCTCCCCTACCTTTTGGAAGATAAAGTTGTCAGCAAGAGAGGATAAGAATTTGCTTGACCTGTTTTACTTGAGAGAGATTCCCAACAAATGTCTGGATAGTTGAAATCTCCCATGACCACTACGTCATATTTTTTGGAGAACTTGGTCATTTGATACATAAAGAGTTCATCCATATCTTCAGCTTGCCCAGGTGGCCTGTAGTAAATGCCTACAATGGTGTCCTTTCCGTTGTTCTCTCCTTGTATTCTTACCCAAACAGTTTCCACAGAACTCCCAGTCTCTGAAGCTTCAATATCTGTGCAGATATACGCTTTTCTAACATACAATGCAACACCTCCTCCTCGTTTATTAAGTCTGTTTCTTGCAAATAAGTTGTATCCTTTTAGCCTTTTATTCCAATCATGTGTATCGTCCCACCAAGTTTCAGTGATTCCAATGACATCATATTCCTTTTCCTGCATTAGTAGTTCCAATTCTCCTTGTTTGTTGCCCATGCTTTGTGCATTTGTATAAAAACATTTTAGTTTGTGAATGGTTTCTCTTCCTCCCATATTTTTATTATTTAAATTGTTTTGTCTTTGTTCTTCCTTTCCACTTCCAGTAGCAGAGATCTCAATAGTATTTGTCAGCTGTATGGCTTTTTCTGGCCTTTTGCTTCCCTTTCCACATTGTTCTAGTTTAAAGCTCTTCTGATGAGTGTAGCAAGGCGACTTCCAAATACATGTTTTCCAGTCTTCGTAAGGTGCACCCCATCTCTAGCAAGTAGTCCATCGTATAGGTAATTCATTCCGTGATCCAGAAATCCAAATCCTTGTTGACGGCACCATCGACGTAGCCAGTTGTTCACCTGTAGAATCTTATTCCACCTCATTGTTCCATGGCCATCCACTGGGAGGATGGATGAGAAGACCACCTGCGCTCCCAATTCTTTCACTTTCTTGCCTAAGTCTTCAAAGTCACTGCAGATGGTTTCCAGGTCCTTTCTTGCGGTGTCATTTGTCCCCACATGTATTAGCAGGAATGGGTAGTGATCTTTAGGTCTGAAGAGTCTTGATAACCTGTCAGACACATCTTTAATTTTTGCTCCTGGAAGACAGCACATTTCTCTTGAGGTTATGTCTGGTCTGCAGATAGCGGCCTCTGTTCCTCTTAACAGGGAATATCAATGCAATATCAATGCCCCGTAGAAGAGACGTGGAGGTCACACTAGCTTAACAAGATGGTTTTAATGCCCCTTGCTAGAGACGTGGAGGTCACAGTAGCTTAAAAACATGGTTTTAATTCCCCTTGAAAGAGTGGTGGAGGTTACGCTGGAATAAAAAGACAATATCAATGCACCGTGGAAGAGACGTGGAGGTCACACTAGCTTAACAAGACGGCTTTAATGACCCTTGGAAAAGATGTGGAGGTCACAGTAGCTTAACAAGACGGTTTTCATGCCCCTTGGATGAGTGGTGGAGGTTACAGTGGAATAAAAAGACAATATCAATGCCCCTTGGAAGAATGGTGGAAGTCGCAGTCGAATAAAAAGACAATATAAATGCCCCGTGGAAGAGAAGTGGAGGTCACAGTAGCTTAACAAGACAGTTTAATGCCCCTTAGAAGATTGGTAGAGGTCGCAGTGGAATTAAAAGACAATATCAATGCCCCTTGGAAGAGTGGTGGAGGTCGCTGTGGAATAAAAAGACAATATCAATGCCCCGTGGAAGAGACGTGGAGATCACAGTAGCTTAACAAGTTGGTTTTAATGCCACTTGGAAGAGTGATGGAGGTAGCAGTGGAATAAAAAGACAATATCAATGCCCCTTGGAAGAGTGGTGGAGGTCGCAGTGGAATAAAAAGACAATATCAATGCCCCGTGGAAGAGACTTGAAGGTCACAGTAGCTTAACAAGATGGTTTTAATGCCCCTTAGAAGAGTGGTGGAGTTCAGAGTGGTTTAACAAGACGGTTTTAATGCCCCTTGGAAGAGACTGGAGGTCACAGTAGCTTAACAAGACGGTTTTAATGCCCCTTGGAACTGTGGTCGAGGTCGCAGTGGAATAAAAAGACAATATCAATGCCTCTTGGAAGAGTGCCGGAGGTCGCAGTGGAATAAAAAGAAAATATCAATGCCCCGTGGAAGAGAGTTGGAGGTCACAGTAGGTTAACAAGGTGGTTTTAATGTCCCTTGGAAGAATGGTGGAGGTCGCAGTGGAATAAAAAGACAATATCGATTCCCCATGGAAGACGTGGAGGTCACAGTAGCTTAACTAGACGGTTTTAATGCCCCAAGGAAGAGTTGTGGAGGTCGCTGTGGTATAAAAAGAACATATCAATGCCCAGTGGAAGAGACATGGAGGTCACTGTAGTTTAAATAGACAGTTTTAATGCCCCTTGGAAGAGCTGTGGAGATCATAGTAGTTTAAAAAGACGGTTTTAATGCCCCTTGGAAGAGTGGTGGAGGTTACAGTGGAATAAAAAGACAATATCAATGCACCTTGGAAGAGTGGTGGAAGACGCAGTGGAATGAAAAGACAGTATCAATGCCCCGTGGAAGAGACTTAGAGGTCACAGTATTTTAACAAGGTGGTTTTAATGTACCTTGGAAGAGTGGTGGATGTCGCAGTGGAATAAAAAGACAATATCGGTGCCCCATGGAAAAGATGTGGAGGTCACAGTAGCTTAACAAGACGGTTTTCATGCCCCTTGGATGAGTGGTGGAGGTTACAGTGGAATAAAAAGACAATATCAATGCCCCTTGGAAGAATGGTGGAAGTCGCAGTGGAATAAAAAGACAATATAAATGCCCCGTGGAAGAGAAGTGGAGGTCACAGTAGCTTAACAAGACAGTTTAATGCCCCTTGGAAGATTGGTAGAGGTCGCAGTGGAATTAAAAGACAATATCAATGCCTCTTGGAAGAGTGGTGGAGGTCGCAGTGGAATAAAAAGACAATATCAATGCCCCGTGGAAGAGACTTGGAGGTCACAGTATTTTAACAAGGTGGTTTTAAGGTACCTTGGAAGAGTGGTGGATGTCGCAGTGGAATAAAAAGACAATATCGGTGCCCCATGGAAGAGACGTGGAGCTCACGGTAGCTTAGCAAGACGGTTTTAATGCCCCTAGGAAGAGTTGTGGAGGTCGCTGTGGTATAAAAAAATCAAAGCAATGCCCCGTGGAAGAGACTTGGAGGTCACAGAAGCTTAACAAGACGATTTTAATGCCCTTTGGAAGAGCGGTGGAGTTCAGAGTGGTTTTGTAAGACGGTTTTAATGCACCTTGGAAGAGACGTGGAGGTCACAGTAGCTTAAAAGCATGGTTTTAATGCCCCTTGAAAGAGTGGTGGAGGTTACACTGGAATAAAAAGACAATATCAATGCCCCATGGAAGAGATGTGGAGGTCACACTAGCTTAACAAGACGGTTTTAATGCCCCTTGGAAGAGACGTGGAGGTCACAGTAGCTTAACTAGACGATTTTAAGGCCCCTTGGAAGAGTGGTGGATTTTACAGTGGAATAAAAAGACAATATCAATGCCCCTTGGAAGAGACGTGGAGGTCACAGTAGTTTAACAAGACAGTTTAATGCCCCTTGGAAGAGTGGTGGAGGTCGCAGTGGAATTAAAAGGCAATATCAATGCCCCTTGGAAGAGTGGTGGAGGTCGCAGTGGAATAAAAAGACAATATCAATGCCCCATGGAAGAGACGTGGAGGTCAAGTAGCTTAACAAGATGGTTTTAATCCCACTTGGAAGAGTGGTGGAGGTAACAGTGGAATAAAAAGACAATATCAATGCCCCTTGGAAGAGTGGTGGAGGTCGCAGTTGAATAAAAAGACAATATCAATGCCACGTGCAAGAGACTTGGAGGTCACAGTAGCTTAACAAGATGGTGTTAATGCCCCTTAGAAGTGTGGTTGATGTCGCAGTGGAATAAAAAGACAATATCAATGCCACGTGCAATAGACTTGGAGGTCACAGTAGCTTAACAAGACGGTTTTAATGACCTTGGAAGAGTGGTGGAGGTCGCTCTGGAATATAAAGACAATATCAAAGCCCCGAGGAACAGAAGTGGAGGTCACAGTAGCTTAACAAGACGGTTTAAATGCCCCTTGGAATAGCTGTGGGGTTCAGAGTGGTTTAACAAGACGGTTTTAATGCCCCTTGGAAGAGACATGGAGGTCACAGTAGCTTAACAAGACGGTTTTAATGTCCCTTGGAATAGCTGTGGAGTTCAGAGTGGTTTAACAAGATGGTTTTAATGCCCCATGAAAGAGACGTGGAGGTCACAGTAGCTTAACAAGACAGTTTTAATGCCCCTTGGAAGAGTGGTGGAGGTTACAGTGGAATAAAAAGACAATATCAATGCCCCGTGGAAGAGACGTGGAGGTCACAGTAGCTTAACAAGATGGTTTTAATGCCCTTTGTAAGAGTGGTGGAAGTCGCTGTGGATTAAATAGAGCATACCAATGCCCCGTGGAAGAGACATGGAGGTCACAGTAGCTGAACAAAACGATTTTAATGTCCCTTGGAAGAGCTGTGGAGCTCAGAGTAGTTTAACAAGACGGTTATAATGCCCCTTGGAAGAGCCGTGGAGGTCACAGTAGCTTAACAAGATGGTTTTAATGCCCTTTGGAAGAGTGGTGGAGGTTACAGTGGAGTAAAAAGACAATATCAATGGCACGTGGAAGAGACGTGGAGGTCACAGTAGCTTAACAAGACGGTTTTAATGCCCCTTTTAAGAGTGGTGGAGGTCGATGTGGAATAAAAAGAGCATATCAATGCCCCGTGGAAGAGACGTGGAGGTCACAGTAGCTTAACAAGACGATTTTAATGTCCCTTGGAAGAGCTATGGAGTTCAGAGTGGTCTAATAAGACGGTTTTAATGCCCCTTGGAAGAGACGTGGAGGTCACAGTAGCTTAATAAGATGGTTTTAATGCCCTTTGTAAGAGTGGTGGAGGTCGCTGTGGATTAAATAGAGCATATCAATGCCCCGTGGAAGAGACGTGGAGGTCACAGTAGCTTAACAATACGATTTTAATGTCCCTTGGAAGTGCTGTGGAGCTCAGAGTGGTTTAACAAGATGGTTATAATGCCCCTTGGAAGAGATGTGGAGGTCACAGTAGCTTATAAGATGGTTTTAATGCCCATTGGAAGAGTGGTGGAGATCGCAGTGGAATAAAAAGACAATATCAATGCCCCGTGGAAGAGACGTGAAGGTCACAGTAGCTTAACAAGACGGTTTTAATGTCCCTTGGAATAGCTGTGGAGTTCAGAGTGGTTTAACAAGATGGTTTTAATGCCCCTTGAAAGAGACGTGGAGGTCACAGTAGCTTATCAAGACAGTTTTAATGCCCCTTGGAAGAGTGGTGGAGGTTACAGTGGAATAAAAAGACAATATCAATGGCCCGTGGAAGAGACGTGGAGGTCACAGTAGCTTAATAAAATGGTTTTAATGCCCTTTGTAAGAGTGGTGGAGGTCGCTGTGGATTAAATAGAGCATATCAATGCCCCGTGGAAGAGACGTGTAGGTCACAGTAGCTTAACAAGATGATTTTAATGTCCCTTGGAAGAGCTGTGGAGCTCAGAGTGGTTTAACAAGACGGTTTTAATGCCCCTTGGAAGAGTGGTGGAGGTTACAGTGGAGTAAAAAGACAATATCAATGGCACGTGGAAGAGACATGGAGGTCACAGTAGCTTAACAAGACGGTTTTAATGCCCCTTTTAAGAGTGGTGGAGGTCGCTGTTGAATAAAAAGAGCATATCAATGCCCCGTAGAAGAGACGTGGAGGTCACAGTAGCTTGACAAGACGATTTTAATGTCCCTTGGAAGACCTATGGAGTTCAGAGTGGTCTAATAAGACGGTTTTAATGCCCCTTGGAAGAGACGTGGAGGTCACTGTAGCTTAAAAAGTTGCTTTTAATGCCCCTTGGAAGAGTGGTGGAGGTTACAGTGGAATAAAAAGACAATATCAATGGCCCGTGGAAGAGACGTGGAGGTCACAGTAGCTTAATAAAATGGTTTTAATGCCCTTTGTAAGAGTGGTGGAGGTCGCTGTGGATTAAATAGAGCATATCAATGCCCCGTGGAAGACACGTGGAGGTCACACTAGCTTAACAAGACGATTTTAATGTCCCTTGGAAGAGCTGTGGAGCTCAGAGTGGTTTAACAAGACGGTTATAACGCCCCTTGGAAGAGACGTGGAGGTCACAGTAGCTTAACAAGACGGTTTTAATGCCCCTTGGAAGAGTGGTCGAGGTTACAGTGGAGTAAAAAGACAATATCAATGGCACGTGGAAGAGACGTGGAGGTCACAGTAGCTTAACAAGACGGTTTTAATGCCTCTTTTAAGAGTGGTGGAGGTCGCTGTGGAATAAAAAGAGCATATCAATGTCCCGTGGAAGAGATATGGTGGTCACAGTAGCTTAACAAGACGATTTTAATGTCCCTTGGAAGAGCTATGGAGTTCAGAGTGGTCTAATAAGACGGTTTTAATGCCCCTTGGAAGAGACGTGGAGGTCACTGTAGATTAAAAAGTTGCTTTTAATGCCCCTTGGAAGAGTGGTGGAGGTTACACTGGAATAAAAAGACAATTTCAATGCCCCGTGGAAGAGACGTGGACGTCACAGTAGCTTAACAAAATGGTTTTAATGCACCTTGGAAGAGTAGTGGAGGTCGCTGTGGATTAAAAAGAGCATATTGTAATGCACACGCCCGGGCTGAGCGCGTGTGCTTGTGATTCCACTGGACCGTGCCGGAGAGTGAATGCCTGGAGGGGCGTAACTAGGTATTCAACCGATCCGACCAGGGTCGCACGACGGCATACGACGCCAGTGCACCCAGGAGGAACCGAGCAGAGGGACCAGGTGCTACTCCAGGACAGACCCCGGACACGGCTGTTGACCCACACAGGGGAATACAGGAACAGACAGGTTAGGCTGGCACACAGACTGGTGGGTATAGGCAGGCACGACTGGTATGCAGGCAGGCGGGTATGCAGGCAGGGGTGTACAGGCAAGCACGGCTAGAGTGCAGACAGGGAGGCACTAGCAGGTAGGAACACAGGCAGGATAGGACCCAGTACACACTGGGACTCAGGAACAGAACCACAGATGTGGCGGACAAACACAGCAGAGTAAGGACGTCCAGAGTGGTGAGCGAGAGCAGGGCAAGACGAGACCGCCTAGAGCGGTGAGCGAAAGGGTCAGAGCAGAGCGAGACTGCCGGAGCAGTGAGCAAGGATTCAGAGCAGAGCGAGACTGCCGGAGCAGTGAGCAAAGGAGTCAGAGCAGAGCGAGACTGCCGGAGCAGAGAGCAAAGGGTCAGAGCAAAGCAAGACTGCCGGAGCAGTGAGCAAAGGATCAGAGCAGAGCGAGACTGCCGGAGCAGTGAGCAAAGGGTCAGAGCAGAGCGAGTCTGCCGGAGCAGTGAGCAAAGGGTCAGAGCAGAGCGAGACTTCCGGAGTAGTGAGCAAAGGGTCAGAGCGGAGCGAGACTGCCGGAGCAGTGAGCAAAGGGTCAGAGCGGAGAAAGACTGCCGGAGCAGTGAGCAAAGGGTCAGAGCAGGCCAGAGCCGCCGGAGCGGTGAGCAAAGGCAGAGCAGGCTAGAAAAGCCGGAGCGGTGAGCAAGGCAGAGCAGGCTAGAACCGCCAGAGCGATGAGCAAGGCAGAGCAGGCTAGAACCGCCGGAGCGGTGAGCAAGGCAGAGCAGGCTAGAACCGCCGGAGCGGTGAGCAAGGCAGAGCAGGGGGGACAGGGCTCTGTACACACGGAAGAGGCAGGAAGGGAAAGGCAGAACCAGATACCCACAAGGTACTTACAGTGAAGTAGCGAGTGGACCACTAACTCACAAACGGAAGTACAGTGAAAACGAGCAGGAGTTAGGTACAAGTTCAGACTCTGCAGAAAAAGGAAAGGTACGGACATAGAGAAACACAGGAAACAGGCTATAAGAGTATACAGACAAGAACAGACACAGTAGCAAGATACAGGAGCGGGTCTAGGTATGCATCCCCTAGAAGGCGGGAGGAACAGGCTAGGAGTGTGTTCAGACAGGACAGACAAGATACAGGAGCGGGTCTAGGTATGCAGCCCCTAGAAGGCGGAACGAACAGGCAAGGAGCGTGTTCAGACAGGCCTGGAAATACAGCCTCCAGGAAGGGCAGGCAAGCAAACACAGAAGGGGACCTGGCACATTCAGAGTGAAAGAGCACACTGAATGAAACACAATGCTGAGGCAGGGATTCATTGGAGCAGCTGGGTTAAATACCAGGTGACAGACAGCAATAGGCTGAGGACGCACAAGGGGTGTGCCCGCAGCAGGTACAAGAAACAGGAAATAATTGGGCGCCGCCCTTAAGCAGCAGAAACAGAGGCAAGCAGACAGCATGGAGGGAAGCCAGGCTAGCAGACTGGACTGGAGATCAAGTGAGCGCTCTTGCACAGTGGGAGATGGACCACTATGCAAGGACGCCACCAGGTATGTTACACATATCAATGCCCCGTGGAAGAGACTTGGAGGTCACAGTAGCTGAGCAAGACTGTTTTAATGCCCCTTGGAAGAGCTGTGGAGTTCAGAGTGGTTTAACAAGACGGTTTTAATGCCCCTTGGAAGAGACGTAGAGGTCATAGTAGCTTAACAAGACTGTTTTATTGCCCCTTGGAAGAGTGGTGGAGGGTACAGTGGAATAAAAAGACAATATCAATGCCCTTGGAAGAGTGGTGGAAGTCGCAGTGGAATAAAAAGACCATATCAATGCCCCGTGGAAGAGACATGGAGGTAACAGTAGCTTAACAAGACAGTTTTGTTGCCCCTTGGAAGAGTGGTGGAGGTCGCAGTGGAATAAAAACACAATATCAATGCCCCTTGGAAGAGACGTGAAGGTCACAGTAGCTTAACAAAACGGTTTTAATGCCCCTTGGAAGACCTGTGGAGTTCAGCGTAGTTTAACAAGACGGTTTTAATGCCCCTTAGAAGAGACATGGAGATCACAATAGCTTAACAAGACGGTTTTAATGCCCCTTGGAAGAGTGGTGGAGGTTACAGTAGCTTAACAAGACGGTTTTAACGCCCCTTGGAAGAGTGGTGATGATCGCAGTGGAATTCAAAGACAATATGAATGCCCCTTGGAAGAGTGGTGGAGGTCACTGTGGATTGAAAAGAGCATATCAATGCCCTGTTGAAGAGATGTGGAGTTCACAGTAGCTTAACAAGACATTTTTAAAGTCCCTTGGAAGAGCTGTGGAGTTCAGAGTGGTTTAACTAGACGGTTTTAATGCCCCTTGGAAGAGACGAGGAAGTCACAGTAGCTTAACAAGATGGGTTTTTTGCCCCTTGGAAAAGTGGTGGAGGTTACAGTGGAATAAATAGACAATATCAATGCCCCGTGAAAGAGACGTGGAGGTCACAGTAGATTAACAAGGAGGTTTTAATGCTCCTTGGAAGAGTGGAGGAGGTCGCAGTGGAATAAAAATGCAATATCAGTGCCCCTTGGAAGAGACATGGAGGTCACAGTAGCTTAACAAGACGGTTTTAATACCCCTTGGAAAAGTGGTGGAGGTAACAGTGGAAAAAAAAGACAATATCAATGCCCCGTGGAAGAGACGTGGAGGTCACAGTAGATTAACAAGGTGGTTTTAATGCTCCTTGGAAGAGTGGAGGAGGTCGCAGTGGAATAAAAATACAACATCAATACCACTTGGAAGAGTGGAGGAGGTCGCAGTGGAACAAAAGACAATATCAAAGCCCCTTGGAAATGTGGTGTAGGTCGCAGTGGAATAAAAAGACAATATTAATGCCCCGTGGAAGAGACGTGGAGGTCACAGAAGCTTAACAAGATGGTTTTAATACCCCTTGGAAGAGTGGTGGAGGTTACAGTGGAATAAAAAGACAATATCAATGCACCGTGGAAGAGACGTGGAGGTCACAGTAGCTTAACAAGACGGTTTTAATGTCCCTTGGAAGAATGGTGGAGGTCGCAGTGGAATAAAAAGACAATATCAATGCCCCATGCAAGAGATGTGGAGGTCACAGTGGAATAAAAAGACAATATCAATGCCCCGTGGAAGAGACATGGAGGTCAGAGTAGCTTAACAAGATGGTTTAAGTGCCAATTGGAAGAGTGGTGGAGGTTACAGTGGAATAAATAGACAATATCAATGCCACGTGACAGAGACGTGGAGGTCACAATAGCTTAACAAGATGGTTTTAATGTCCCTTGAAAGAGTGGTGGAGGTCGCAGTGGCATAAAAAGACAATATCAATGCCCCTTGTAAGAGTGGTGTAGGTTGCAGTGAAATAAAAAGACAATATCAATGCTCCGTGAAGGAGACATGGAGGTCACAGTAGCTTAACAAGATGGTTTTAATGCCCCTTGTTAGAGTGGTGGAGGTTGCAGTGGAATAAAAAAAGCATATCAATGCCCCATGGAAGAGACGTTAAGGTCACAGAAGCTTAACAAGACGGTTTTAATACCCCTTGGAAGAGTGGTGGAGGTCGCTGTGGAATAAAATGAGCATATCAATGCCCCATGGAAGAGACGTTAAGGTCACATTAGCTTAACAAGACGATTTTAATACCCGTTGGAAGAGCTGTGGAATTCAGACTGGTTTAACAAGACTGTTTTAATGCCCCTTGGAAGAGACGTGGAGGTCATAGTAGCTTAAAAAGACGGTTTTAATGCCCCTTGGAAGAGTGGTGGAGGTTACAGTGGAATAAAAAGATAATATCAATTCCTCGTGGAAGTGAAATTGAGGTCACAGTGGTAGTTAACAGGACAGTTTTAATGCCATTTGGAAGAGTGGTGGAGGTCGCTGTGGAATAAAAAGACAATATCAATGCCCCTTGGAAGAGTGGTGGAGGTCGCGGTGGAATAAAAAGAGAAAATCATTGCCCCGTGGAATAGACGTGGAGGTCACAGTAACTTAACAAGACGGTTTTAATGTCCCTTGGAAGAGCTGTGGAGTTCAGAGTGTTTTAACAATATGGTTTTATTGCCCCTTGAAAGAGTGGTGGAGGTCGCAGTGGAGTAAAAAGACAATATCAATGCCCCGTGGAAGAGACGTGGAGGTCACAGTAGCTTAACAAGATGGTTTTTATGCCCCTTGGAAGAGCTGTGGAGTTCAGAGTGGTTTAACAAAACAGTTTTAATGCCCATTGTAGGAGACGTGGAGGTTACAGCAACTTAACAAGATGGTTTTAATGCACCTTGGAAGAGTGGTGGAGGTTACAGTAGAATAAAAAGACAATATCAATGCCCCGCGGAAGAGACGTGGAGGTCACAGTAGCTTAACAAGATGGTTTTAATGCCCCTTGGAAGAGTGGTGGAGGTCGCAGAGGAATAGAAAGACAATATCAATGCACCGTGGGAGAGCTGTGGAGTTCAGAGTGGTTTAACAAGACGGTTTTAATGCCCCTTGGAAGAGACGTGGAGGTCACAGTAGCTTAACAAGATGGTATTAATACCCCTTGGAAGAGTGGTGGAGGTCGCAGTGGAATAAAAAGACAATATCGATGCCCTGTGGAAGAGACGTGGAGGTCACAGTAGCTTAACAAGACGGTTTTAATGCCCCTTTTAAGAGTGGTGGAGGTCGCTGTGGAATAAAAAGAGCATATCAATGCCCCGTGGAAGAGACGTGGAGGTCAAAATAGCTTAGCAAGACGATTTTAAAGCCCCTAGGAAGAGCTGTGGAGTACAGAATGGTCTAATAAGACAGTTTTAATGCCCGTTGGTAGAGACGTGGAGGTCACAGTAGCTTAAAAAGTTGCTTTTATTGCCCCCTGGAAGAGTGGTGGAGGTTACACTGGAATTAAAAAAAATATATATCAATGCCCCGTGGAAGAGACGTGGAGGTCACAGTAGCTTAACAAGACGGTTTTAATGCCCCGTGGAATAGTGGTGGAGGTCGCAGTGGAATAAAAAGACAATATCAATGCCCCTTGGAAGAGTGGTGGAGGTCGCAGTGGAATAAAAAGACAATATCAATGCCCTGTGGAAGAGACGTAAAGGTCACAGTAGCTTAAGAAGACGGTTTTAATGTCACTTGGAGATCTGTGGAGTTCAGAGTGTTTTAACAAGACGGTTTTAATGCCCCTTGAAAGAGACGTGGAGGTGACAGTAGCTTAACAAGACTGTTTTTCTGCCCCTTGGAAGAGTGTTGGAGGTTACAGTGGAATAAAAATACAATATCAATGCCCCGTGGAAGAGACGTGGAGGTCACAGGAGCTTAACAAGATGGTTTTAATGCCCCTTGTTAGAGTGGTGGAGGTCACAGTGAAATAAAAAGACAATACCGATGCCCCGTGGAAGAGACGTGGAGGTCACAGTAGCTTAACCAGACGGTTTTAATGCCCCTTGGAAGAGTGCTGGAGATCGCTGTGGATTAAAAAGAGCATATCAGTGCCACTTGGAAGAGAAGTGGATGTCACAGTAGATTAATAAGACGGCTTTAATGCCCCTTGGAAGAGTTGTGGAGTTCAGAGTGGTTTAACAAGACGGTTTTAATGCCCCTTGAAGGAGACGTGGAGGTCACAGTAGCTTAATAAGACGGTTTTAATGTCCCTTGGAAGAGCTGTGGAGTTCAGAGTGGTTTAACAAAACAGTTTTAATGCCCATTGCAGGAGACGTGGAGGTTACAGCAACTTAACAAGATGGTTTTAATGCACCTTGGAAGAGAGGTGGAGGTTACAGTAGAATAAAAAGACAATATCAATGCCCCGCGGAAGAGACGTGGAGGTCACAGTAGCTTAACAAGATGGTTTTAATGCCCCTTGGAAGAGTGGTGGAGGTCGCAGAGGAATAGAAAGACAATATCAATGCACCGTGGGAGAGCTGTGGAGTTCAGAGTGGTTTAACAAGACGGTTTTAATGCCCCTTGGAAGAGACGTGGAGGTCACAGTAGCTTAACAAGATGGTTTTAATACCCCTTGGATGAGTGGTGGAGGTCGCAGTGGAATAAAAAGACAATATCGATGCCCTGTGGAAGAGACGTGGAGGTCACAGTAGCTTAACAAGACGGTTTTAATGCCCCTTTTAAGAGTGGTGGAGGTCGCTGTGGAATAAAAAGAGCATATCAATGCCCCGTGGAAGAGACGTGGAGGTCAAAATAGCTTAGCAAGACGATTTTAAAGCCCCTAGGAAGAGCTGTGGAGTACAGAATGGTCTAATAAGACAGTTTTAATGCCCGTTGGAAGAGACGTGGAGGTCACAGTAGCTTAAAAAGTTGCTTTTATTGCCCCTTGGAAGAGTGGTGGAGGTTACACTGGAATTAAAAAAAATATATATCAATGCCCCGTGGAAGAGACGTGGAGGTCACAGTAGCTTAACAAGACGGTTTTAATGCCCCGTGGAATAGTGGTGGAGGTCGCAGTGGAATAAAAAGACAATATCAATGCCCCTTGGAAGAGTGGTGGAGGTCGCAGTGGAATAAAAAGACAATATCAATGCCCTGTGGAAGAGACGTAAAGGTCACAGTAGCTTAAGAAGACGGTTTTAATGTCACTTGGAGATCTGTGGAGTTCAGAGTGTTTTAACAAGACGGTTTTAATGCCCCTTGAAAGAGACGTGGAGGTGACAGTAGCTTAACAAGGCTGTTTTTCTGCCCCTTGGAAGAGTGTTGGAGGTTACAGTGGAATAAAAATACAATATCAATGCCTCGTGGAAGAGACGTGGAGGTCACAGGAGCTTAACAAGATGGTTTTAATGCCCCTTGTTAGAGTGGTGGAGGTCACAGTGAAATAAAAAGACAATACCGATGCCCCGTGGAAGAGACGTGGAGGTCACAGTAGCTTAACCAGACGGTTTTAATGCCCCTTGGAAGAGTGCTGGAGATCGCTGTGGATTAAGAAGAGCATATCAGTGCCACGTGGAAGAGAAGTGGATGTCACAGTAGATTAATAAGACGGCTTTAATGCCCCTTGGAAGAGCTGTGGAGTTCAGAGTGGTTTAACAAGACGGTTTTAATGCCCCTTGAAGGAGACGTGGAGGTCACAGTAGCTTAATAAGACGGTTTTAATGTCCCTTGGAAGAGCTGTGGAGTTCAGAGTGGTTTAACTAGACGGTTTTAATGCCCCTTGGAAGAGACGAGGAAGTCACAGTAGCTTAACAAGATGGGTTTTTTGCCCCTTGGAAGAGTGGTGGAGGTTGCAGTGGAATAAATAGACAATATCAATGCCCCGTGAAAGAGACGTGGAGGTCACAGTAGATTAACAAGGAGGTTTTAATGCTCCTTGGAAGAGTGGAGGAGGACGCAGTGGAATAAAAATGCAATATCAGTGCCCCTTGGAAGAGACATGGAGGTCACAGTAGCTTAACAAGACGGTTTTAATACCCCTTGGAAAAGTGGTGGAGGTCACAGTGGAAAACAAAGACAATATCAATGTCCCGTGGAAGAGACGTGGAGGTCACAGTAGATTAACAAGGTGGTTTTAATGCTCATTGGAAGAGTGGAGGAGGTCGCAGTGGAATAAAAATACAATATCAATACCACTTGGAAGAGTGGAGGAGGTCGCAGTGGAACAAAAGACAATATCAAAGCCCCTTGGAAATGTGGTGTAGGTCGCAGTGGAATAAAAAGACAATATTAATGCCCCGTGGAAGAGACGTGGAGGTCACAGAAGCTTAACAAGATGGTTTTAATACCCCTTGGAAGAGTGGTGGAGGTTACAGTGGAATAAAAAGACAATATCAATGCACCGTGGAAGAGACGTGGAGGTCACAGTAGCTTAACAAGACGGTTTTAATGTCCCTTGGAAGAATGGTGGAGGTCGCAGTGGAATAAAAAGACAATATCAATGCCCCATGCAAGAGATGTGGAGGTCACAGTGGAATAAAAAGACAATATCAATGCCCCGTGGAAGAGACATGGAGGTCAGAGTAGCTTAACAAGATGGTTTAAGTGCCAATTGGAAGAGTGGTGGAGGTTACAGTGGAATAAATAGACAATATCAATGCCACGTGACAGAGACGTGGAGGTCACAATAGCTTAACAAGATGGTTTTAATGTCCCTTGAAAGAGTGGTGGAGGTCGCAGTGGCATAAAAAGACAATATCAATGCCCCTTGTAAGAGTGGTGTAGGTTGCAGTGAAATAAAAAGACAATATCAATACTCCGTGAAGGAGACATGGAGGTCACAGTAGCTTAACAAGATGGTTTTAATGCCCCTTGTTAGAGTGGTGGAGGTTGCAGTGGAATAAAAAGAGCATATCAATGTCCCATGGAAGAGACGTTAAGCTCGCAGAAGCTTAACAAGACGGTTTTAATACCCCTTGGAAGAGTGGTGGAGGTCGCTGTGGAATAAAATGAGCATATCAATGCCCCATGGAAGAGACGTTAAGGTCACAGTAGCTTAACAAGACGATTTTAATACCCGTTGGAAGAGCTGTGGAATTCAGACTGGTTTAACAAGACTGTTTTAATGCCCCTTGGAAGAGACGTGGAGGTCATAGTAGCTTAAAAAGACGGTTTTAATGCCCCTTGGAAGAGTGGTGGAGGTTACAGTGGAATAAAAAGACAATATCAATTCCTCGTGGAAGTGAAATTGAGGTCACAGTGGTAGTTAACAGGACAGTTTTAATGCCATTTGGAAGAGTGGTGGAGGTCGCTGTGGAATAAAAAGACAGTATCAATGCCCCTTGGAAGAGTGGTGGAGGTCGCGGTGGAATAAAAAGAGAAAATCATTGCCACGTGGAATAGACGTGGAGGTCACAGTAACTTAACAAGACGGTTTTAATGTCCCTTGGAAGAGCTGTGGAGTTCAGAGTGTTTTAACAATATGGTTTTATTGCCCCTTGAAAGAGTGGTGGAGGTCGCAGTGGAGTAAAAAGACAATATCAATGCCCCGTGGAAGAGACGTGGAGGTCACAGTAGCTTAACAAGATGGTTTTTATGCCCCTTGGAAGAGCTGTGGAGTTCAGAGTGGTTTAACAAAACAGTTTTAATGCCCATTGCAGGAGACGTGGAGGTTACAGCAACTTAACAAGATGGTTTTAATGCACCTTGGAAGAGTGGTGGAGGTTACAGTAGAATAAAAAGACAATATCAATGCCCCGCGGAAGAGACGTGGAGGTCACAGTAGCTTAACAAGATGGTTTTAATGCCCCTTGGAAGAGTGGTGGAGGTCGCAGAGGAATAGAAAGACAATATCAATGCACCGTGGGAGAGCTGTGGAGTTCAGAGTGGTTTAACAAGACGGTTTTAATGCCCCTTGGAAGAGACGTGGAGGTCACAGTAGCTTAACAAGATGGTATTAATACCCCTTGGAAGAGTGGTGGAGGTCGCAGTGGAATAAAAAGACAATATCGATGCCCTGTGGAAGAGACGTGGAGGTCACAGTAGCTTAACAAGACGGTTTTAATGCCCCTTTTAAGAGTGGTGGAGGTCGCTGTGGAATAAAAAGAGCATATCAATGCCCCGTGGAAGAGACGTGGAGGTCAAAATAGCTTAGCAAGACGATTTTAAAGCCCCTAGGAAGAGCTGTGGAGTACAGAATGGTCTAATAAGACAGTTTTAATGCCCGTTGGTAGAGACGTGGAGGTCACAGTAGCTTAAAAAGTTGCTTTTATTGCCCCTTGGAAGAGTGGTGGAGGTTACACTGGAATTAAAAAAAATATATATCAATGCCCCGTGGAAGAGACGTGGAGGTCACAGTAGCTTAACAAGACGGTTTTAATGCCCCGTGGAATAGTGGTGGAGGTCGCAGTGGAATAAAAAGACAATATCAATGCCCCTTGGAAGAGTGGTGGAGGTCGCAGTGGAATAAAAAGACAATATCAATGCCCTGTGGAAGAGACGTAAAGGTCACAGTAGCTTAAGAAGACGGTTTTAATGTCACTTGGAGATCTGTGGAGTTCAGAGTGTTTTAACAAGACGGTTTTAATGCCCCTTGAAAGAGACGTGGAGGTGACAGTAGCTTAACAAGACTGTTTTTCTGCCCCTTGGAAGAGTGTTGGAGGTTACAGTGGAATAAAAATACAATATCAATGCCCCGTGGAAGAGACGTGGAGGTCACAGGAGCTTAACAAGATGGTTTTAATGCCCCTTGTTAGAGTGGTGGAGGTCACAGTGAAATAAAAAGACAATACCGATGCCCCGTGGAAGAGACGTGGAGGTCACAGTAGCTTAACCAGACGGTTTTAATGCCCCTTGGAAGAGTGCTGGAGATCGCTGTGGATTAAAAAGAGCATATCAGTGCCACTTGGAAGAGAAGTGGATGTCACAGTAGATTAATAAGACGGCTTTAATGCCCCTTGGAAGAGTTGTGGAGTTCAGAGTGGTTTAACAAGACGGTTTTAATGCCCCTTGAAGGAGACGTGGAGGTCACAGTAGCTTAATAAGACGGTTTTAATGTCCCTTGGAAGAGCTGTGGAGTTCAGAGTGGTTTAACAAAACAGTTTTAATGCCCATTGCAGGAGACGTGGAGGTTACAGCAACTTAACAAGATGGTTTTAATGCACCTTGGAAGAGAGGTGGAGGTTACAGTAGAATAAAAAGACAATATCAATGCCCCGCGGAAGAGACGTGGAGGTCACAGTAGCTTAACAAGATGGTTTTAATGCCCCTTGGAAGAGTGGTGGAGGTCGCAGAGGAATAGAAAGACAATATCAATGCACCGTGGGAGAGCTGTGGAGTTCAGAGTGGTTTAACAAGACGGTTTTAATGCCCCTTGGAAGAGACGTGGAGGTCACAGTAGCTTAACAAGATGGTTTTAATACCCCTTGGATGAGTGGTGGAGGTCGCAGTGGAATAAAAAGACAATATCGATGCCCTGTGGAAGAGACGTGGAGGTCACAGTAGCTTAACAAGACGGTTTTAATGCCCCTTTTAAGAGTGGTGGAGGTCGCTGTGGAATAAAAAGAGCATATCAATGCCCCGTGGAAGAGACGTGGAGGTCAAAATAGCTTAGCAAGACGATTTTAAAGCCCCTAGGAAGAGCTGTGGAGTACAGAATGGTCTAATAAGACAGTTTTAATGCCCGTTGGAAGAGACGTGGAGGTCACAGTAGCTTAAAAAGTTGCTTTTATTGCCCCTTGGAAGAGTGGTGGAGGTTACACTGGAATTAAAAAAAATATATATCAATGCCCCGTGGAAGAGACGTGGAGGTCACAGTAGCTTAACAAGACGGTTTTAATGCCCCGTGGAATAGTGGTGGAGGTCGCAGTGGAATAAAAAGACAATATCAATGCCCCTTGGAAGAGTGGTGGAGGTCGCAGTGGAATAAAAAGACAATATCAATGCCCTGTGGAAGAGACGTAAAGGTCACAGTAGCTTAAGAAGACGGTTTTAATGTCACTTGGAGATCTGTGGAGTTCAGAGTGTTTTAACAAGACGGTTTTAATGCCCCTTGAAAGAGACGTGGAGGTGACAGTAGCTTAACAAGGCTGTTTTTCTGCCCCTTGGAAGAGTGTTGGAGGTTACAGTGGAATAAAAATACAATATCAATGCCCCGTGGAAGAGACGTGGAGGTCACAGGAGCTTAACAAGATGGTTTTAATGCCCCTTGTTAGAGTGGTGGAGGTCACAGTGAAATAAAAAGACAATACCGATGCCCCGTGGAAGAGACGTGGAGGTCACAGTAGCTTAACCAGACGGTTTTAATGCCCCTTGGAAGAGTGCTGGAGATCGCTGTGGATTAAGAAGAGCATATCAGTGCCACGTGGAAGAGAAGTGGATGTCACAGTAGATTAATAAGACGGCTTTAATGCCCCTTGGAAGAGCTGTGGAGTTCAGAGTGGTTTAACAAGACGGTTTTAATGCCCCTTGAAGGAGACGTGGAGGTCACAGTAGCTTAATAAGACGGTTTTAATGTCCCTTGGAAGAGCTGTGGAGTTCAGAGTGGTTTAACTAGACGGTTTTAATGCCCCTTGGAAGAGACGAGGAAGTCACAGTAGCTTAACAAGATGGGTTTTTTGCCCCTTGGAAGAGTGGTGGAGGTTGCAGTGGAATAAATAGACAATATCAATGCCCCGTGAAAGAGACGTGGAGGTCACAGTAGATTAACAAGGAGGTTTTAATGCTCCTTGGAAGAGTGGAGGAGGACGCAGTGGAATAAAAATGCAATATCAGTGCCCCTTGGAAGAGACATGGAGGTCACAGTAGCTTAACAAGACGGTTTTAATACCCCTTGGAAAAGTGGTGGAGGTCACAGTGGAAAACAAAGACAATATCAATGTCCCGTGGAAGAGACGTGGAGGTCACAGTAGATTAACAAGGTGGTTTTAATGCTCATTGGAAGAGTGGAGGAGGTCGCAGTGGAATAAAAATACAATATCAATACCACTTGGAAGAGTGGAGGAGGTCGCAGTGGAACAAAAGACAATATCAAAGCCCCTTGGAAATGTGGTGTAGGTCGCAGTGGAATAAAAAGACAATATTAATGCCCCGTGGAAGAGACGTGGAGGTCACAGAAGCTTAACAAGATGGTTTTAATACCCCTTGGAAGAGTGGTGGAGGTTACAGTGGAATAAAAAGACAATATCAATGCACCGTGGAAGAGACGTGGAGGTCACAGTAGCTTAACAAGACGGTTTTAATGTCCCTTGGAAGAATGGTGGAGGTCGCAGTGGAATAAAAAGACAATATCAATGCCCCATGCAAGAGATGTGGAGGTCACAGTGGAATAAAAAGACAATATCAATGCCCCGTGGAAGAGACATGGAGGTCAGAGTAGCTTAACAAGATGGTTTAAGTGCCAATTGGAAGAGTGGTGGAGGTTACAGTGGAATAAATAGACAATATCAATGCCACGTGACAGAGACGTGGAGGTCACAATAGCTTAACAAGATGGTTTTAATGTCCCTTGAAAGAGTGGTGGAGGTCGCAGTGGCATAAAAAGACAATATCAATGCCCCTTGTAAGAGTGGTGTAGGTTGCAGTGAAATAAAAAGACAATATCAATACTCCGTGAAGGAGACATGGAGGTCACAGTAGCTTAACAAGATGGTTTTAATGCCCCTTGTTAGAGTGGTGGAGGTTGCAGTGGAATAAAAAGAGCATATCAATGCCCCATGGAAGAGACGTTAAGCTCGCAGAAGCTTAACAAGACGGTTTTAATACCCCTTGGAAGAGTGGTGGAGGTCGCTGTGGAATAAAATGAGCATATCAATGCCCCATGGAAGAGACGTTAAGGTCACAGTAGCTTAACAAGACGATTTTAATACCCGTTGGAAGAGCTGTGGAATTCAGACTGGTTTAACAAGACTGTTTTAATGCCCCTTGGAAGAGACGTGGAGGTCATAGTAGCTTAAAAAGACGGTTTTAATGCCCCTTGGAAGAGTGGTGGAGGTTACAGTGGAATAAAAAGACAATATCAATTCCTCGTGGAAGTGAAATTGAGGTCACAGTGGTAGTTAACAGGACAGTTTTAATGCCATTTGGAAGAGTGGTGGAGGTCGCTGTGGAATAAAAAGACAGTATCAATGCCCCTTGGAAGAGTGGTGGAGGTCGCGGTGGAATAAAAAGAGAAAATCATTGCCACGTGGAATAGACGTGGAGGTCACAGTAACTTAACAAGACGGTTTTAATGTCCCTTGGAAGAGCTGTGGAGTTCAGAGTGTTTTAACAATATGGTTTTATTGCCCCTTGAAAGAGTGGTGGAGGTCGCAGTGGAGTAAAAAGACAATATCAATGCCCCGTGGAAGAGACGTGGAGGTCACAGTAGCTTAACAAGATGGTTTTTATGCCCCTTGGAAGAGCTGTGGAGTTCAGAGTGGTTTAACAAAACAGTTTTAATGCCCATTGCAGGAGACGTGGAGGTTACAGCAACTTAACAAGATGGTTTTAATGCACCTTGGAAGAGTGGTGGAGGTTACAGTAGAATAAAAAGACAATATCAATGCCCCGCGGAAGAGACGTGGAGGTCACAGTAGCTTAACAAGATGGTTTTAATGCCCCTTGGAAGAGTGGTGGAGGTCGCAGAGGAATAGAAAGACAATATCAATGCACCGTGGGAGAGCTGTGGAGTTCAGAGTGGTTTAACAAGACGGTTTTAATGCCCCTTGGAAGAGACGTGGAGGTCACAGTAGCTTAACAAGATGGTTTTAATACCCCTTGGAAGAGTGGTGGAGGTCGCAGTGGAATAAAAAGACAATATCGATGCCCTGTGGAAGAGACGTGGAGGTCACAGTAGCTTAACAAGACGGTTTTAATGCCCGTTTTAAGAGTGGTGGAGGTCGCTGTGGAATAAAAAGAGCATATCAATGCCCCGTGGAAGAGACGTGGAGGTCAAAATAGCTTAGCAAGACGATTTTAAAGCCCCTAGGAAGAGCTGTGGAGTACAGAATGGTCTAATAAGACAGTTTTAATGCCCATTGGAAGAGACGTGGAGGTCACAGTAGCTTAAAAAGTTGCTTTTATTGCCCCTTGGAAGAGTGGTGGAGGTTACACTGGAATTAAAAAAAATATATATCAATGCCCCGTGGAAGAGACGTGGTGGTCACAGTAGCTTAACAAGACGGTTTTAATGCCCCGTGGAATAGTGGTGGAGGTCGCAGTGGAATAAAAAGACAATATCAATGCCCCTTGGAAGAGTGGTGGAGGTCGCAGTGGAATAAAAAGACAATATCAATGCCCTGTGGAAGAGACGTAAAGGTCACAGTAGCTTAAGAAGACGGTTTTAATGTCACTTGGAGATCTGTGGAGTTCAGAGTGTTTTAACAAGACGATTTTAATGCCCCTTGAAAGAGACGTGGAGGTGACAGTAGCTTAACAAGACTGTTTTTCTGCCCCTTGGAAGAGTGTTGGAGGTTACAGTGGAATAAAAATACAATATCAATGCCCCGTGGAAGAGACGTGGAGGTCACAGGAGCTTAACAAGATGGTTTTAATGCCCCTTGTTAGAGTGGTGGAGGTCACAGTGAAATAAAAAGACAATACCGATGCCCCGTGGAAGAGACGTGGAGGTCACAGTAGCTTAACCAGACGGTTTTAATGCCCCTTGGAAGAGTGCTGGAGATCGCTGTGGATTAAAAAGAGCATATCAGTGCCACTTGGAAGAGAAGTGGATGTCACAGTAGATTAATAAGACGGCTTTAATGCCCCTTGGAAGAGCTGTGGAGTTCAGAGTGGTTTAACAAGACGGTTTTAATGCCCCTTGAAGGAGACGTGGAGGTCACAGTAGCTTAATAAGACGGTTTTAATGTCCCTTGGAAGAGCTGTGGAGTTCAGAGTGGTTTAACAAAACAGTTTTAATGCCCATTGCAGGAGACGTGGAGGTTACAGCAACTTAACAAGATGGTTTTAATGCACCTTGGAAGAGTGGTGGAGGTTACAGTAGAATAAAAAGACAATATCAATGCCCCGCGGAAGAGACGTGGAGGTCACAGTAGCTTAACAAGATGGTTTTAATGCCCCTTGGAAGAGTGGTGGAGGTCGCAGAGGAATAGAAAGACAATATCAATGCACCGTGGGAGAGCTGTGGAGTTCAGAGTGGTTTAACAAGACGGTTTTAATGCCCCTTGGAAGAGACGTGGAGGTCACAGTAGCTTAACAAGATGGTTTTAATACCCCTTGGAAGAGTGGTGGAGGTCGCAGTGGAATAAAAAGACAATATCGATGCCCTGTGGAAGAGACGTGGAGGTCACAGTAGCTTAACAAGACGGTTTTAATGCCCCTTTTAAGAGTGGTGGGGGTCGCTGTGGAATAAAAAGAGCATATCAATGCCCCGTGGAAGAGACGTGGAGGTCAAAATAGCTTAGCAAGACGATTTTAAAGCCCCTAGGAAGAGCTGTGGAGTACAGAATGGTCTAATAAGACAGTTTTAATGCCCGTTGGAAGAGACGTGAAGGTCACAGTAGCTTAAAAAGTTGCTTTTATTGCCCCTTGGAAGAGTGGTGGAGGTTACACTGGAATTAAAAAAAATATATATCAATGCCCCGTGGAAGAGACGTGGAGGTCACAGTAGCTTAACAAGACGGTTTTAATGCCCCGTGGAATAGTGGTGGAGGTCGCAGTGGAATAAAAAGACAATATCAATGCCCCTTGTAAGAGTGGTGGAGGTCGCAGTGGAATAAAAAGACAATATCAATGCCCTGTGGAAGAGACGTAAAGGTCACAGTAGCTTAAGAAGACGGTTTTAATGTCACTTGGAGATCTGTGGAGTTCAGAGTGTTTTAACAAGACGGTTTTAATGCCCCTTGAAAGAGACGTGGAGGTGACAGTAGCTTAACAAGACTGTTTTTCTGCCCCTTGGAAGAGTGTTCGAGGTTACAGTGGAATAAAAATACAATATCAATGCCCCGTGGAAGAGACGTGGAGGTCACAGGAGCTTAACAAGATGGTTTTAATGCCCCTTGTTAGAGTGGTGGAGGTCACAGTGAAATAAAAAGACAATACCGATGCCCCGTGGAAGAGACGTGGAGGTCACAGTAGCTTAACCAGACGGTTTTAATGCCCCTTGGAAGAGTGCTGGAGATCGCTGTGGATTAAAAAGAGCATATCAGTGCCACGTGGAAGAGAAGTGGATGTCAAAGTAGATTAATAAGACGGCTTTAATGCCCCTTGGAAGAGCTGTGGAGTTCAGAGTGGTTTAACAAGACGGTTTTAATGCCCCTTGAAGGAGACGTGGAGGTCACAGTAGCTTAATAAGACGGTTTTAATGTCCCTTGGAAGAGCTGTGGAGTTCAGAGTGGTTTAACAAGACAGTCTTAATGCCCCTTGGAAGAGACGTGGAGGTCACAGTATTTTAACAAGACTGTTTTAATACCCCTTGAAAGAGTGGTGGAGGTTACAGTTGAATAAATAGACAATATCAATGCCCCGTGAAAGAGACGTGGAGGTCACAATAGCTTAACCATACTGTTTAAATGCCCCTTGGAAAAGTGGTGGAGGTCGCAGTGGAATAAAAAGTCAATATCAATGCCCCTTGGAAGAGTTGTGGAGGTCGCAGTACAATGAAAAGACAATATCAATGTCCCGTGGAAGAGACGTGGAGGTCACAGTAGCTTAACAAGATGGTTTTAATACCCCTTGGAAGAGTGGTGGAGGTCGCAGTCGAATAAAAGACAATATCAATGCCCCTTGGAAGAGTGGTGGAGGTTACAGTGGAATAAAAAGACAATATCAATGCCCCATGGAAGAGACATGAAGGTCACAGTAGCTTAACAAGACGGTTTTAATGCCACTTGGAAGAGTGGTGGAGGTCGCAGTGGAATAAAAAGACAATATCAATGCCCCTTGGAAGAGTGGTGGAGGTCGCAGTGGAATAAAAAGACAATATCAATGCCCCGTGTAAGAGACGTGGGGGTCACAGTAGCTTAGCAAGATGGTTTTAAGGCCCTTGGAAGAGTGGTGGAGGTCGATTTGGAATATAAAGACAATATCAATGCCCTGTGGAAGAGACTTGGAGGTCACAGTAGCTTAACAAGACGGTTTTAATGCCCCTTGGAAGAGCTGTGGAGTTCAGAGTGATTTACCAAGATGGTTTTAATGCCCCTTGGAAAAGTGCTGGAGGTTACAGTGGAATAAAAAGACAATATAAGTGCCGGGTTGAAGAGAAGTGGAGGTCACAGTAGTTTAATAAGACGGTTTTAAAGCCAATTGGAAGAGTGGTGGAGGTCACAGTGGAATAAAAAGACAATATCAATGCACCTTGGAAGAGTAGTGAAGGTCGCAGTGGAATAAAAAGACAATATCAATGCCCCGTGGAAGACACGTGGAGTTCACAGTAGCTTAAGAAGACGGTTTTAATGCCCCTTGGAAGAGTGGTGGAGGTCACAGTAGAATAAAAAGACAATATTAATGCCCCTTGGAAGAGTGGTGGAGGTCGCAGTAGAATTAAAAGACAATATGAATGCCCCGTGCAAGAGATGTGGAGGTCACAGTAGCTTAACTAGACGGTTTTATTGCCCCTTGGAAGAGTGGTGGAGGTCGCAGTAGAATAAAAGACAATATCAATGCCCCGAGGAAGAAACGTAATGGTCACAGAAGCTCAAAAGACTGTTTTTATGCTCCTTGGAACAGCTGTGGAGTTCAGAGTGGTTTAACAAAACAGTTTTAATCCCCTTTGGAGGAGACGTGGAAGTTACAGTAGATTACCAAGATTGTTTTAATGCCCCTTGCTAGAGGGGTGTAGGTAGCAGTGGAATAAATAGACAATATCGATGCCCCGTGGATGAAACATGGAGGTCACAGTGGCTTAACAAGACGGTTTTAATGCTTCTTTGAAGAGTGGTGGAGGTCGCAGTGCAATAAAAAGACAATATCAATGCCCCTTGGAAGAGTGGTGAAGGTCACAGTGGAATAAAAAGACAATATCAATGCCAAGTGGAAGAGACGTGGAGGTCACAGTAGCTTAACTAGACGGTTTTAATGCCCCTTGGAAGAGTGGTGGAGGTTACAGTGGAATAAAAAGACAATATCAATGCCCCGTGGAAGAGACGTGGAGGTCACAGTAGCTTAACAAGACGGTTTTAATGTCCCTTGGAAGAGTGATGGAGGTCGCAGTGGAATAAAAAGACAATATTAATGCCCCTTGGAAGAGTGGTGGAGGTCGCAGTAGAATAAAAAGACAATATGAATGCCCCGTGCAAGAGATTTGGAGGTCACAGTAGCTTAACTAGACGGTTTTATTGCCCCTTGGAAGTGTGGTGGAGGTCGCAGTAGAATAAAAAGACAATATCAATGCCCCGAGGAAGAGACGTAATGGTCACAGAAGCTCAAAAGACTGTTTTTATGCCCCTTGGAACAGCTGCGGAGTTCAGAGTGGTTTAACAAAACGGTTTTAATCCCCTTTGGAGGAGACGTGGAAGTTACAGTAGATTACTGTAATGCACACGCCCGGGCTGAGCGGCGTGTGCGTGTGATTCCACTGGACCGTGCCGGAGAGTGAATGCCTGGAGGGGCGTAACTAGGTATTCACCCGATCCGACCAGGGTCGCACGACGGCATACGACGCCAGTGCACCCAGGAGGAACTGAGCAGAGGGACCAGGTGCTACTCCAGGACAGACCCCGGACACGGCTGTTGACCCACACAGGGGAATACAGGAACAGACTGGTTAGGCTGGCACACAGACTGGTGGGAATAGGCAGGCACGACTGGTATGCGGGCAGGCGGGTATGCAGGCAGGGGGGTACAGGCAAGCACGGCTAGAGTGCAGACAGGAAGGCACTAGCAGGTAGGAACACAGGCGGGATAGGACCCAGTACACACTGGGACTCTGGAACAGAACCACAGATGTGGCAGACAAACACAGCAGAGTGAGGCCGCCCAGAGAGGTGAGCGAGAGCAGGGCAGGACGAGACCGCCTGGAGCGGTGAGCAAGAGCAGAGCAGGACGAGACCGCCTGGAGCGGTGAGCAAGAGCAGAGCAGGACGAGACCGCCTGGAGCGGTGAGCAAGAGCATAGCAGGACGAGACCGCCTGGAGTGGTGAGCAAGAGCAGAGCAGGACGAGGCCGCATGGAGCGGTGAGCAAGAGCAGAGCAGGACGAGACCGCCTGGAGCGGTGAGCAAGAGCAGAGCAGGACGAGACCGCCTGGAGCGGTGAGCAAGAGCAGAGCAGGACGAGACCGCCTGGAGCGGTGAGCAAGAGCAGAGCAGGGCGAGACTGCCGGAGCAGTGAGCAAAGGAGTCAGAGCGGAGCGAGACTGCTGGAGCAGTGAGCAAAGGAGTCAGAGCGGAGCGAGACTGCCGGAGCAGTGAGCAAAGGAGTCAGAGCGGAGCGAGACTGCCGGAGCAGTGAGCAAAGGAGTCAGAGCGGAGCGAGACTGAGCAGGGGGGACAGGGCTCTGTTCACACGGAACAGACAGGAAGGGAAAGGCAGAGCAAGATACCCACAAGGTACTTGCAGTGAAGTAGCGAGTGAACCACAAACACACAAACGGGAGTACAGAGACAACAAGCAGGAGTTAGGTACAAGTTCAGACTCTGCAGAAAAAGGAAGGGAACGGACATAGAGGCAAAACAGGTAAAGGATAGGAGAGAGTTCAGACTGAAACTGAGTGTACGGAAGAGACTGACACTGCAGCGGGATACAGGAGCGGGTCTGGGAATACGGCCCCCAGAGAGGCGGGACGAACAGGCAAGGAGCGTGTTCAGACAGGACAGACAAGATACAGGAGCGGGTCTAGGTAATCGGCCCCTAGAAGGCGGGAGGAACAGGCTAGGAGCGAGTTCAGACAGGACAGACAAGATACAGGAGCGGGTCTAGGTAATCGGCCCCTAGATGGCGGGAGGAACAGGCTAGGAGCGAGTTCAGACAGGACAGACAAGATACAGGAGCGGGTCTAGGTAATCGGCCCCTAGAAGACGGGAGGAACAGGCTAGGAGCGAGTTCAGACAGGACAGACAAGATACAGGAGCGGGTCTAGGTAATCGGCCCCTAGAAGGCGGGAGGAACAGGCTAGGAGCGTGTTCAGACAGGCCTGGAAATACAGCCTCCAGGATAGGCAGACAAGAGAACACAGAACGGGACCTGGCACCTTCAGAGTGCAAGCACACACTGAATGAAACACAATGCTCAGGCAGGGATTTATTGGAGCAGCTGGGTTATATACCAGGTGACAGACAGCAATAGGCTGAGGACGCACAAGGGGTGAGACCCACAGCAGGTACAAAAAGCAGGAAGTGATCGGGCGCCGCCCTTAAGCAGCAGAAACAGACACAAAAAGACAGCATGGAGGGAAGCCAGAGAGACATTCTGGACTGGAGATCAAGTGCGCGCTCTTGCACAGTGGGAGATGGACCACCATGCATGGGCGCCGCCAGGTATGTTACAATTACCAAGATTGTTTTAATGCCCTTTGCTAGAGGGGTGGAGGTAGCAGTGGAATAAATAGACAATATCAATGCCCCGTGGCTGAACCATGGAGGTCACAATGGCTTAACAAGACGGTTTTAATGCTCCTTTGAAGAGTGGTGGAGGTCGCAGTGCAATAAAAAGACAATATCAATGCCCCTTGGAAGAGTGGTGAAGGTCACAGTGGAATAAAAAAACAATATCAATGCCCCGTGGAAGAGACGTGGAGGTCACAGTAGCTTAACTAGACAGTTTTAATGCCCCTTGGAAGAGTGGTGGAGGTTACAGTGGAATAAAAAGACAATATCAATGCCCCGTGGAAGAGACGTGGAGGTCACAGTAGCTTAACAAGATGGTTTTAATGTCCCTTGGAAGAGTGCTGGAGGTCGCAGTGGAATAAAAAGACAATATCAATGCCCCTTGGAAGAGTGGTGGAGGTCGCAGTGGAATAAAAAGACAATATCAATGCCCCGTGAAGGAGACGTGGAGGTCACAGTAGCTTAACAAGATGGTTTTAATGACTCTTGGAAGAGTGGTGGAGGTTACAGTGGAATACAAAGACAATATCAGTGCCCCGTGGAAGAGACGTGGGGTCACAGTAGCTTAAAAAGACGGTTTTAATGTCCCTTGTATGGTTGGTGGGGGTCGCAGTGGAATAAAAAGACAATATCAATGCCCCTTGGAGGATTGGTTGAAGTCGCAGTGGAATAAAAAGACAATACCAATGCCCCGTGGAAGAGACTTGGAGGCCACAGTAGCTTAACAAGACGGTTTTAATACCCCTTGGAAGAGTGGTGGAGGTCGCTGTGGAATAAAAAGAGCATATCAATGCCCCGTGGAAGAGACGTGGAGGTCACAATAGCTTAACAAGACGATTTTAAAGCCCCTAGGAAGAGCTGTGGAGTACAGAATGGTCTAATAAGACGGTTTTAATGCCCGTTGGAAGAGACGTGGAGGTCACTGTAGCTTAAAAAGTTGCTTTTAATGCCCCTTGGAAGAGTGGTGGAGGTTACACTGGTATTAAATAAAAAATATATCAATGCCCCGTGGAAGAGACGTGTAGGTCACAGTAGCTTAACAAGACGGTTTTAATGCCCCGTGGAAGAGTGGTGGAGGTCGCAGTGGAATAAAAAGACAATATCAATGCCCCTTGGAAGAGTGGTGGAGGTCGCAGTGGACTAAAAAGACAATATGAATGCCCTGTGGAAGAGACGTAAAGGTCACAGTAGCTTAAGAAAACGGTTTTAACGTCCCTTGGAAGATCTGTGGAGTTCAGAGTGTTTTAACAAGACGGTTTTAATGCCCCTTGAAAGAGACCTGGAGGTCACAGTAGCTTAACAAGACTGTTTATATGCCCCTTGGAAGAGTGGTGGAGGTCGCAGTGGAATAAAAATACAATATCAATACCCCTTGGAAGACTGGTGGAGGTTGCAGTGGAATAAAAAGACAATATCAATGCCCATTGGAAGAGTGGTGGAGGACGCTGTGGAATAAAAAGACAATATCAATGCCCTGTGGAAGAGATGTGGAGGTCACAGTAGCTTAACAAGATGGTTTTAATGCCCCTTGGAAGAGTGGTGAAGACTCAGTGGAATAAAAAGACAATATCAATGCCCCATGGAAGAGACATGGAGGACACAGTAGCTTAACAAGACGGTTTTAATGCCCCTTGGAAGAGCTGCGCAGTTCAGAGTTGTTTAACAAGACGGTTTTAATGCCCTTTGGAAGAGACGTGGTGGTCACAGTAGCTTAACATGACAGTTTTAATTCCACTTGGAAGAGTGGTGGAGGTTACAGTGGAATAAAAAGACAATATCAATGCCCCCTGGAAGAGTGCTAGAGGTTGCAGTGGAATAAAAAGACAATATCAATGCCCCGTGGAAGTGACCTGGAGGTCACAGTAGCTTAACAAGACTGTTTATATGCCCCTTGGAAGAGTGGTGGAGGTCGCAGTGGAATAAAAATACAATATCAATACTCCTTGGAAGACTGGTGGAGGTTGCAGTGGAATAAAAAGACAATATCAATGCCCATTGGAAGAGTGGTGGAGGTCGCAGTGGAATAAAAAGAAAATATCAATGCCCATTGGAAGAGTGGTGGAGGTCGCAGTGGAATAAAAAGACAATATCAATGTCCCTTGGAAGACTGGTGGAGGTCGCAGTTGAATAAAAAGACAATATCAATGACCCGTGGAAGAGACATCGAGGTCACAGAAGCTTAACAAAACGGTTTTAATGTCCCTTGGAAGAGCTGTGGAGTTCAGAGTGTTTTAACATGAAAGTTTTAATGCCTCTTGGAAGAGACGTGGAGGTCACAGTAGCTTAACAATACGGATTTATTGCCCCTTGAAAGAGTGTTGGAGGTCGCAGTGGAGTAAAAGGACAATATCAATGTCCCGTGGAAGAGATGTAGAGGTCACAGTAGCTTAACAAGACGGTTTTTATGCCCCTTGGAACAGCTGTTGAGTTCAGAGTGGTTTAACAAAACGGTTTTGATGCCCTTTGGAGGAGACGTGGAGGTCACAGTAGCTTAACAAGATGGTTTTATTGCCCCTTGAAAGAGTGGTGAAGGTCGCAGTGGAATAAAAAGACAATATCAATGCCCCTTGGAAGAGTGGTGGAGGTACGCTGTGGAATAAAAAGACAATATCAATGCCCCGTGGAAGAGACGTGGAGGTCACAGTAGCTTAACAATACAGTTTTATTGCCCCTTGAAAGAGTGTTGGAGGTCGCAGTGGAGTAAAAAGACAATATCAATGCCCCATGGAAAAGACATGGAGGTCACAGTAGCTTAAGAATACGGTTTTAATGCCCCTTGGAAGAGTGGTGGAGGTCGCAATGGAATAAATGCCCCGTGGAAGAGAGGTGGAAGTTACTGTTAGGCGTCAGTCTGGTTCTGGATTCAAAATGGGTCCAGGACTTTCTGTGGTCTCCCATTTCAGTCCAGCAAGGGCTGATGCTGCTCAGTATCGTCGTCAGCTTCAACGCCTAGCTGGTCCACGAGACATACAGATTGTCTCCCATGTATTGGCACCTAGCAAGGTTAAGCATAGGTTGCAGAGGGAGACAGGGTGCTTGGAGTTTAAGTCCAGGATTCGCCGTACTGAGCATGCCCGTGACCTGGCGGATCGTGATTGGTGGTTTGGCACCCACCTGACCCGGTGACCTGGCACTGCCTGATTGGTCCACGGGTAACGTCACCAATGGCGCGTCGGTGGGCAGGGCTTAGTCTTTAAAAGGCCCTCCCACAAACATGGCGGCGCGCTCTGATCATTTGAGCAAGTGATGCTGTTGTGTGAACAACTCTTCTCCACGTGCTTCCTAGCTGTTCTCTCCGTAACCTGCCGATGCCAGAGTTCGCTCGGCTAATTAGCACAGGTCGCTTAGGCAGGTTAGCTCCATAGAGGCAGGTTAGCTCCATAGAGGCAGGGAGCTTTGTCTAGCAGCCTGGCTCAGCCAAAGGGGTCACCTATCACCCCGAGCAGCCTGCAGACGTACTGTTCACGGCTAACGCCTGTCAGCCACGTGGAGTTGAACCCTTCAGTCTGGTAGCACGCTGGCTGGGGGCACGTGTACCCGTTGGCGTAGTCACACACGCATCCTAGCACCACCACTGTAGTCCCTGTGCCGTAACAGGACTACAGATAGTTTTTCTCTGCCTATCTCTCGTGCAGCTAACGGAGAGAGTGCAAATTGCTATACCCGTTCCAGTGTGCAGAAACACGGAAGTGTTTTACATTTAAGTTGGTTGCTTCCCTTTCCACCCGGAAAGTGTTCGGCAGCAGTCCACCAGGCTGCATCGCGGACCCCGGGGTCGGTTGCGTTCCATTATATTGAAGTTGTCTGCAACTGCCCTCCTAACAGTATCAGAGCGCCAGGGTCTTGCCGAACATTGCCGACAATCAACAACTGCAGCGTTATATACAGCAACTGGAGACCAGACTTAGAACTCTGGAACAAACTGCTCCGGTCGCTGATATCACTGCAGTAGCTTCCTAGGCGGCTACTCTAGCAGCCAATATTATTAACTCGGCTGCGGTGAATACTGGAAGTGCCCCATTACCCCGGTTTGCTCTCCCGGAGAAATTTTCTGGGGATAGTAAACTCTGCAGGGGTTTTATTAACGTATGCTCCATTCATTTGGAGATGATGGAGGCATAGTTCCCCTCCGAAAGAGCCAAAGTGGGATATATCATCTCATTGCTTTCTCACAGGGCTCTGGAGTGGGCTACTCCTCTATGGGAGTGGAACGACCCGGTTGTAGTAAATGCGGGTCTTTTCCTTAAGACCCTAAAAAGTGTTTTCCTGGGTCCTCAGGTCACGCATGATACGGCTCTTAAGCTCCTTGCCTTGGTCCAGGGTTCGGCCACCGCCAGTCACTATGCCGTCCAGTTCAGAACCTTAGCGGCTGAACTGGATTGGTCTGAGCGGTCGCTTATCCCGATGTTCTGGAAGGGTCTGGCCGGGCATATTAAAGATGCTTTATCTACCAGAGAGATTCCAACCTCTCTGGAGGAGTTAATATCTCTCGCTGACTGTATAGACTTGCATCATGCAGAACACAAGTTAGAGCTAGAGGTTGGCAGACCTCAGTATCTGTTGGCACCAGGCATCTTTAGATCCAAACCCAAGACTCTCGACCCGGAGCCTGAGGCTATGGATATATCCCGGACTGAGTCTAGTCCCTCTCGTTCCCGACCTGCACATCTCTTGGAGCCCCCCGTAAATAAGGGTTCCAAGCAGTCGGTAAAACGAGTAGGTCTCACCATCGTTGGTTGAGGTATACTAAATTCCGGGACTTCTTCCTCCAATTTATCATATAATGTGACATTGTCCTTTGGTAAATCTGCAGTTACTGCAAAGGCGTGGGTGGACTCTGGTGCTGAGGGCAATTTTTTATCATCTTCGTTTGCCCAGAGGCATGCCATCCCTATTGAGCTACTCTCTAGTCCAATGAACATTAGTGTTGCCAATGGTTCACTCCTGGATGTGCAAATCACCCATCAGTCGATCCCTCTCACCATGTCATTTCCTCAGGGCCACCGGGAGGTTATCTCTTTTCTTATTATTCCCGGTGGATTAGACGAGTTGTTATTGGGTCTCCCCTGGTTACATTGTCATACTCCACACATTGACTGGAATACGGGGAGAATTTCTTCCTGGAGTGAGAATTGTGCATCTCAGTGTTTGGTTAAAGTCACCCAGAGGGTAGTCTCTGATCCTCCTATCATTGCGACATCCGGTACAGATTCCCTGTCTGTTTCCAGGACCCGGGTCTTGTCATACAATGTCGCAAAGAACTCTCAGGAAGAGAGGGTGGCTGCAGTGTCCTCCAACCTGGTTCCGTCGGGGGGGACGTTTGTTTCCCCTAACCTACGGAGTATGGTGCTCTCCTGGGCTCATGCCCCTAAAACCGGAGCTCACCTGGGGGTCAAACGTACCACTAAGTCCCTTCAACAGTCTTATTGGTGGCCCCGGTGGCGCCAGGACGTCAAGGACTTTGTTCTTGCATGTCCCGTCTGTGCGAGAGATAAATCTTTCCGCCAGAGACCAGCGGGTCCTTTCCTTCTGTCACCCGTGAAGGATCCCACACATAGAGAACCAGTTGTGACTTTTTGCCATCCTGCTTCTTGCCCTAAAAAAGGGTATCCTGTACACCGGAGGGGTCACAGTTTCGTGAATCCTCTCTGTGACCCGATGTACCACATCCTTGCTCCCCGGCTCATGGAGGAAAATGAGCATCAAGTGGAGGGGGATAATGTTAGGTGTCGGTCTGGTTCTGGATTCGAAATGGGTCCAGGACCTTCTGTGGTCTACCATTTCAGTCCAGCCAGGGCTGATGCTGCTCAGCATCGTAGTCAGCCTCAACCCCTAGCTGGTTCACGAGACATACAGATTGTCTCCTATGCATTGGCACCTAGCAAGGTTAAGCATAGGTTGCAGAGGGAGACAGGGTGCTTGGAGTTTAAGTCCAGGATTCGTCGTACTGAGCATGCCCGTGACCTGGCGGATCGTGATTGGTGGTTTGGCACCCACCTGACCCGGTGACCTGGCACCACCTGATTGGTCCAAGGGTAACGTCACCAATGGCACGGCGGTGGGCAGGGCTTAGTCTTTAAAAGGCCCGCCCACAAACATGGCGGCGCGCTCTGATCATTTGAGCAAGTGATGCTGTTGTGTGGACAACTCTGCTCCACTTGCTTCCTAGCTGTTCTCTCCGTGACCTGCCGATGCCAGAGTTCGCTCGGCTAATTAGCACAGGTCGCTTAGGCAGGTTAGCTCCATAGAGGCAGGTTAGCTCCATAGAGGCAGGTAGCTTCGTCTTGCAGCCTGGCTCAGCCAAAGGGATCACCTATCACCCCGAGCAGCCTGCAGACGTCCTGTTCACGGCTAACGCCTGTCAGCCACGTGGAGTTGAACCCTTCAGTCTGGTAGCACGCCGGCTGGGGGCACGTGTACCCATTGGCATAGTCACACACGCATCCTAGCGCCGCCACTGTAGTCCCTGTGCCGTAACAGGACTACAGATAGTTTTTTTCTGCCTATCTCTCGCGCAGCTAACGGAGATAGTGCAAATTGCTATACCCGTTCCAGTGTGCAGAAACACGGAAGGGTTTTACATTTAAGTTGGTTGCTTCCCTTTCCACCCGGAAAGTGTTCGGCAGCAGTCCACCAGGCTGCATCGCGGACCCGGGGCCGGTTGCTTTCCATTATATTAAAGTTGTCTGCAACAGCCCTCCTAACAGTCACAGTAGCTTAACAAAATGGTTTTAATGCCCCTTGAAAGAGTGGTGGAGGTCACAGTGGAATAAAAAGACAATATTAATGCCCCGTGGTAGAGACGTGGAGGTCACAGTAGCTTAGCAAGATGGTTTTAAGGCCCTTGGAAGAGTGGTGGTCGCATTGGTATATAAAGACAATATCAATGCCCCGTGGAAGAGACGTGGAGGTCACAGTAGCTTAACAAGATGGTTTTAATGCCCCTTGAAAGAGCTGTGGTGTTCAGAGTGGTGTAACAAGACGGTTTTAATGCCCCTTGGATGAGACGTGGAAGTCACAGTAGGTTAACAAGATGGTTTTAATGGCCCTTGGAAAAGTGCTGGAGGTTACAGTGGATTAAAAAGACAATTTCAATGCACGGTGGAAGAGATGTGGAGGTCACAGTAGCTTAACAAGAGGGTTTTAATGCCTCTTGGAAGAGTGGTGGAGGTCGCAGTGAAATAAAAAGACAATATCAATGCCCCTTGGAAGAGTGGTGGAAGTCGCAGTGGAATAAAAAGACAATATCAATGCCCCGTGGTAGAGACGTGGAGGTCACAGTAGCTTAACAAGACGGTTTTAATGCCCCATGGAAGAGTGGTGGAGGTCGCAGTGGAATAAAAAGACAATATCACTGCCCCGTGGAAGAGACGTGGAGGTCACACTAGCTTAAAAAGACGGTTTGAATGCTGTTAGAACTCTCCTGTTAGTTTTTTTCTATTTTGGTCACGTGACCTGCTGCCTATTTATTCCAGCTCCGCCCTTCTGGCTTTGCTGGACTTCAGTGTTATTTTACTCTCTATCTAGCCAGGTGCTTTTGTACCTATCTCTCTAGTTCGTTTGGTCCTTTGGACCTCTAAGTACCTTTTGTCTGTTTGTCTTTTTGCTCCGCTACAACATCTGCTAGGAGGTGTCCAATTTTGTCCCAGTCCTTAATTCTTTTAGGGACCCCTCCCTTTATTCTATAGGTCTGCGTTCAGACTAGCTGAGGACGAAGGCGGGTCTGTTCACAAGGAAAAGGTCGCCCACTGCAACCTAGGGAATCAGCTTAGTCTTATTGTAGGGACAGATTCCCTTTCTTTCCTTAGTTCTTGTAGCAGATCATAACAGTAAGTCCAGCCAAAACTAAACTTGAAAATCCTGGGATCAGTATGGTGTCTGTTCAAGAGTTGGCTCAATGCCGGCAGGGATTGTCTCTAGAGGTGGCCGATCTCCAGAAACACGTGAGTAGCTGTCCTGGAGCGCATTTTGTGGAACCAAAGGTAGGACTGCCTGATATTTTTGATGGTAAACAAGATTTTTTTTCCTTTAAAAATGCTTGTTTATTATATTTTTGTTTGAGACCCAGGTCCTCTGGGAATGAATCACAGTGCATTGGGTTTATCATGTCACTTTTGCGCAAGGAACCACAGGGTTGGGCCTTTTCTCTCCAGCCTAATGATCCGTGTTTTAGATCAGTGGAGGATTTTTTTTCTGCTATGGGGTTATTGTATGACGATCCTGATAGAGTCTCATCTGCTGAGACAGAACTGAGATGTTTGAAGCAGGGGTCAGGTGATGTTGAAAATTATTGTACACACTTCAGAAGGTGGTCTTCAGAAGTGAAATGGAATGATTTGGCGTTAAAATGTTCATTTCTTGCAGGTCTAAGTGAAAGGGTTAAAGATCTGCTGATTGCATTTCCTGCACCTGTGACATTGCAAGAGGCCATGCAATTAGCTATACGTGTGGACAGGAGACTGCATGCCAGGGTAAATGATGAGAAAATTCCTGCAAAGGAAGCTCCTAGTCCTCAGAGGGTCTGCTCGGACGGCGGAGAACCGATGGAGGTTGGGGCGATGTCACTCCGCTCTCAGGAAAGAGACCGCAGGTTTTCCAAGGGATTGTGTTTTTACTTTGGTAAATCTGACAATTTAATTAAGAACTGTGAGCTTCGTTTAAGCAAAGAAAAAAAAAGGTCAGCTACGCCCGTATTGCTTGTTTGAATTCTAAGGGAGTATTTCTTTCAGGGAGTACCTTATTGCAGAAAGATTTGATTGAATTTCAGGTATTTGTGGATTGTGGTTCAACACTTAATGTGATTGATAAGGGGTTTTTGGAAAAACTTAAATTGGAATCCAAACCTTTGTCATCACCTATTTCTGTGATTGCTATTGACAACACTCCTTTTAAATGTATTACTCACAAGGTTGCTGAATTTCCCCTCACTATCAATGGTATTCACCAGGAAAATTTGGATTTGGTGGTATTAAATAATTTACCTTCTCCAGTAGTTTTAGGTTTGCCTTGGTTAAAACTGCACAATCCTTTACTGGACTGGTCTACTAATGAGATTAAGTCATAGAGTCCTAAGTGCTATGATAAGTGTTGTAATGGTCGCATTGCGGCTGTGGAAAAAGGGGAATTACCTGTACCTATTCAGGATTTTTGGAAGGTTTTTTCAGAGGAGGAGTCGCAAGTTTTACCTCCTCATAGGGATTATGATTGCACCACTGAGTTTGTTCCTGGAGCTACTCTTCCCAAGAGTCGCTTATTTAATCTGACTATCCCTGAGAGAAAGGCCTTGGAGGAATACATACAGACGAGCTTGGCTGCTGGTCACATTAGACCTTCTAAGTCACCTGTGGCTGTTGGATTTTTTTTTTGTAAAAAAAAAGGACGGCGGTTTACGTCCATGTCTGGACTTTCGCGGAATTAATAAAATTACTGTATGCAATTGCTACCCATTGCCGTTAATTCCTGACTTGTCTAACCAGTTAGTGGGGGCCAAGTGGTTCTCTAAAATTGATCTCCGGGGGGCATACAATTTGTTACGAATAAAGGAGGGTGATGAATGGAAAACTGCTTTTAACACTCCGGTAGGTCATTTTGAGAATCTGGTGATGCCTTTTGGTCTTACCAATGCACCCGCGTTTTTTCAGAACCTTATTAATGACATCCTGAGACCTTTGATTGGTAAGAATGTGGTTGTGTATTTGGATGACATTTTGATTTATTCGCCAGATCTGGAGTCTCATTGGCAGAGCGTATGTGAGGTATTGCAGTTATTAAGTGACAATTCACTTTTTGCTAAGCTGGAGAAATGTGAGTTTGCTGTGCAGAGAATTAGTTTTTTGGGCTACATTATCTCCAGCGAGGGCTTTGAGATGGACCCGGCGAAAGTTCAGGCTGTGCAGGAATGGCCTAGGCCTATTGGTTTGAAATCGATACAGAGATTTTTGGGCTTCGCCAATTATTACAGAAAATTCACCAGGAAAGGTGCGAATACTGTCCAGTGGACTACTGAGGCCATGGAAGCTTTTGTGTATCTCAAGGAGAGGTTCAGTTCTGCCCCTATCCTTATGCAGCCTGATGAGACCAAGCCTTTTTTGGTCGAGGTTGATGCTTCTTCGGTGGGGGTCGGTGCAGTTTTGTCTCAGGAGAACAAGGATGGAGTACATCCCTGTGCTTTTTTTTCAAAAAAAATTTCAGAAACCGAACTTAATTACGATGTTGGTAATCGGGAATTGCTGGCTATTAGACTCGCGTTTGAACATTGGCGGCATTTCTTGGAAGGTGCTAAATTTCCGGTTCAGGTTTTCACTGATCATAAAAATTTGATTTATCTGGATGCTGCCAAGCGCTTGAATGCCCGTCAGGCTAGGTGGGCACTTTTTTTTTCTCGGTTTAATTTTTCTGTTACTTACATCCCTGGTACCAAGAATGTTAAAGCCGATGCTTTATCTCGCAGTTTTTCTCCCATGGTTGGTACCGAGGAGGAGGAGAGCATTTTACAGGAAAGGAGTTGTGGTAGAGCCGTTTTGGAAGATGGGATTCTGAAAGCCCAGGAGGATGCCCCATCTAACACTCCCCATTGGAGGTTGTTTGTGCCTAGAACCTTTAGGAAAGATTTGTTTGTGGAATATCATGAGTCTCGGTTGGCAGGTCATCCAGGAATTTTTGAGACTAAGAGACTTATAAGTCGCAGTTTTTGGTGGCCTGGGTGGCAGAAGGAAGTCATCAAGTGGGTGCGTCAATGTACGGTGTGTGCTAGGTCAAAGGCTTCGCATACCCCTGCTGCGGGGTTGCTTTACCCTCTGGAGGTTCCTACCCTGCGCTAAGACACTCGCTAAGGCGTTTGTTAAGGAAATTGTCCGACTCCATGGCGTTCCCACCGACATTGTTTCTGATAGGGGACCTCAGTTTGTGGCTCGCTTTTGGCGTGCTTTTTGTGACAGGTTGGGAGTCCATTTGTCATTTTCATCTGGGTTTCATCCTGAGTCTAATGGACAGACAGAAAGAAAGAACCAGGATGTTGAACAGTTTTTGCGTTGTTTTGTGGCAGACAATCAAGAGGGGTGGTCTGAGATTCTGCCACTTGCTGAATTTGCTCTCAACAACCATACATCCTTTTCTGCTGGGTGTTCTCCTTTTTTTTGTTTTACTGGGAGACATCCGTCGTTTGGTTCATTCTCCAAATTGGCATCGGCTGTGCCGGAGGAGGAGATTTTTTCCGGTGATTTGGAGAGAGTTTGGACTGACGTACGTTGTAACCTTCAAGAGGCTAACAAAAAGTTCAAGATGTATTTTAACAGGAAACGTAAAGACGTTTTGTTTACGGTGGGTGACATGGTTTGGTTGTCTTCAAAGAATCTGCAGTTGAGGATTCCCTCTAAAAAATTGGGTCCGAAGTTCATGGGGCCATTTAAGGTGCTTCAGGTGGTTAATCAGTCTGCTGTTAGGTTGGAGGTCCCCACCTCTTGGAAGATTAATCCTGTGTTTCATGTTTCCTTGTTGAAAAAGACTGATGTATCGGATAGGGATGTTACTGTCACAGTTCCTCCGGTGGAAGACGGCGAATATGAAATTTCTCGTATCCTGAATTCCAGAAGACATAGAGGGAGATTGCAGTATCTCGTCGCTTGGAAAGGTTTCGGTCCCGAGGATAACTCCTGGGTAGGGGCGGATGATGTCTCTGCCCCTAGACTTGTCAGAGCGTTCCACAGGAGGTTTCCTGATAGGCCTGGGCATGGAGGATCCTGAGGATCCTCATAGAAGAGGGGGTACTGTTAGAACTCTCCTGTTCGTTTTTTTCTATTTTGGTCACGTGACCTGCTGCCTATTTATTCCAGCTCCGCCCTTCTGGCTTTGCTGGACTTCAGTGTTATTTTACTCTCTATCTAGCCAGGTGCTTTTGTACCTATCTCTCTAGTTCGTTTGGTCCTTTGGACCTCTAAGTACCTTTTGTCTGTTTGTCTTTTTGCGCCGCTAAAACATCTGCTAGGAGGTGTCCAATTTTGTCCCAGTCCTTAGTTCTTTTAGGGACCCCTCCCTTTATTCTATAGGTCTGAGTTCAGACTAGCTGAGGACGAAGGCGGGTCTGTTCACAAGGAACAGGTCGCCCGCGGCAACGTAGGGAATCAGCTTAGTCTTATTATAGGGAAGATTCCCTTTCTTTCCTTAGTTCTTGTAGCAGATCATAACAAATGGAAGAGACGTGGAGTTCAGAGTGGTTTAAGAAGACAGTTTTAATGCCGCTTGAAAGAGACGTGAAGGTCACAATAGCTTAAGACGGTTTTAATGCTTCTTGGAAGAGTGGTGGAGGTCGCAGTGGAATAAAAAGACAATATCAATGCCCCTAGGGAGAGACATGGAGGTCACAGTAGCTTAACAAGACCGTTTTAATGCCCCTTGGAAGAGTGGTGAAGGTTACAGTGGAATAAAAAAACAATATCAATGCCCCGTGGAAAAGACATGGAGGTCACAGTAGCTTAACAAGACGGTTTTAATGCCCCTTGGAAGAATGGTGGAGGTCGCAGTGGAATAAAAAGACAATATCAATGCCCCTTGGGAGAGACGTGGAGGTCACAGTAGCATACCAAGACAGATTTAATGTCCCTTGGAAAAGTGGTGGAGGTCGCAGTGGAAATAAAAAGACAATATCAATGCCCCTTGGAAGAGTGGTGGAGGTCGCAGTGGAATAAAAAGACAATCTCAATGCCCCGTGAAAGAGACGTGGAGTTCACAGTAGCTTAACAAGATGGTTTTAATGCCCCTTGGAAGAGTGGTGGAGTTCAGAGTGGTTTAACAAGAAGGTTTTAATGCCCCTTGAAAGCAATGTGGAGGTCACAGTAGCTTAACAAGATGGTTTTAATGCCCCTTGGAAGAGTGATGGAGGCTACAGTGGAATAAAAACACAATATCAATGCCCCGTGTAAGAGACGTAGAGGTCAAAGTAGCTTAACAATATGATTTTAATGCCCCTTGGAAGAGTGGTGAGGGTCGCAGTGGAATAAAAAGAGCATATCAATGCCCCGTGGAAGAGACGTGGAGGTCACAGTAGCTTAACAAGACGGTTTTAATGCCGCTTGGAAGAGATGTGGAGTTCAGAGTGGTTTAACAAGACCATTTTAATGCACCTTGGAAGAGACGTGGAGGTCACAGTAGCTTAACAAAACGGTTTTATTGCCCCTTGGAAGAGTGGTGGAGTTTACAGTGGAATAAAAAGACAATATCAATGCCCCGTGGAAGAGACGTGGAGGTCACAGTAGCTAAACAAGATGGATTTAATGCCCCTTGGAAGAGTGGTAGAGGTCGCAGTGGAATGAATAGACAATATCAATGCCCCTTGGAAGAGTGGTGGACGTCGCAGTGGAATTAAAAGACAATGTCAATGTCCCTTGGAAGAGTGGTGGAGGTCACAGTGGAAAAAAAAGACAATGTCAATGCCCCGTGGAAGAGATGTGGAGGTCACAGTAGCTTAACAAGACGGTTTTAATGCCCCTTGGAAGAGTGGTGGAGGTCACAGTGGAATAAAAAGACAATGTCAATGCCCCTTGCAAGAGTGGTGGAGGTCGCAGTGGAATAAAAAGACAATATCAATGCCCCGTAGAAGAGACGTGGAGGTCATAGTAGCTTAATGAGAAAGTTTTAATGCCCCTTGGAAGAGCTGTGGAGTTCAGAGTGGTTTAACAAGATGGTTTTAATGCCCCTTGGAAGCAATGTGGAGGTCACAGTAGCTTAACAAGATGGTATTAATGCCCCTTGGAAGAGTGATGGAGGGTACAGTGGAATAAAAACACAATATCAATGCCCTGTGTAAGAGACGTGGTGGTCACAGTAGCTTAAAAATATGGTTTTAATGCCCCTTGGAATAGTGGTGGAGGTCGCAGTGGAATAAAAAGACAATATCAATGCCCCGTAGAAGAGACGTGGAGGTCATAGCAGCTTAATAAGAAAGTTTTAATGCCCCTTGGAAGAGTGGTGAGGATCGCAGTGGAATAAAAAGAGCATATCAATGCCCCGTGGAAGAGACGTGGAGGTCACAGTAGCTTAACGACACGGTTTTAATGCCACCTGGAAGAGCTGTGAAGTTCAGAGTGGTTTAACACGACCGTTTTAATGACCCTTCGAAGAGACATGGAGATCACAGTAGCTTAAACAAACGGTATTAATGCCCCTTAGAAGAGTGGTGGAGTTTACAGTGGAATAAAAAAACAATATCAATGCCCCGTGGAAGAGACGTGGAGGTCACAGTAGCTAAACAAGGTGGTTTTAATGCCCCTTAGAAGAGTGGTGGAGTTCGCAGTGGAATAAATAGACAATATCAATGCCCCTTGGAAGAGTGGAGGACGTCGCAGTGGAATAAAAAGACAATGTGAATGCCCCTTGGAAGAGTTGTGGAGGTCGCAGTGGAAAAAAAAGACAATATCAATGCCCCGTGGAAGAGATGTGGAGGTCACAGTAGCTTAACAAGATGTTTTTAATGTCCCTTGGAAAAGTGGTGGAGGTCGCAGTGGAATAAAAAGACGATATCGATGCCCCGTGGAAGAGACGTGGAGGTCACAGTAGCTTAACAAGACGGTTTTAATGCCCTTTGTAAGAGGTGTGGAGTTCAGAGTGGTTTAACAAGACGGTTTTAATGCCCCTTGGAAGCAACGTGGAGGTCACAGTAGCTTAACAAGACGGTTTTAATGCCCCTTGGAAGAGTGTTGGAGGTGGCACTGGAATAAAAAGACAATATCAATGCCCCTTATAAAAGTGGTGGAGGTTGCAGTGGAATAAAAAGACAATATCAATGCCCTGTGTAACAGACGTGGAGGTAACAGTTGATTAACAGTATGGTTTTAATGCCCCTTGGAAGAGTGGTGGAGGTCGCAGTTGAATAAAAAGACAATATCAATACCCCATAGAAGAGACGTGGAGGTCACAGTAGCTTAACAAGACGGTTTTAATGCCCCTTGGAGGAGTGGTGGAGGACGCAGTGGAATAAAAAGACAATATCAATGACCGTTGGAAGAGTGGTGGAGGTCGCAGTGGAATAAAAAGACAAGATCAATGCCCCTTGGAAGAGTGGTGAAGGTCGCAGTGGAATAAAAAGACAATATCAATGCCCCGTGGAAGAGACGTGAAGATCACAGTAGCTTAAAAAGACGGTTTTAATGCCCCTTGGAAGACTGGTGGAGGATACAGGGGACAAAAGGACAATATCAATGCCCCGTAGAAGAGACGTGGAGGTCACAGTAGCTTACAAGACGGATTTAATGTCCCTTGGAAAAGTGGTGGAGGTCGTAGTGGAATTAAAAAGACAATATTAATGCCCCTTGGAAGAGTGGTGGAGGTCACAGTGGAATAAAAAGACAATCTCAATGCCCCGTGAAAGAGACGTGGAGTTTACAGTAGTTTAACAAGATGGTTTTAATGCCCCTTGGAAGAGTGGTGGAGGTCGCTGTGGTATAAAAAGAGCATATCAATGCCCCATGAAAGAGATGTTAAGGTTACAGTAGCTTAACAATACGGTTTTCATGTCCCTTGGAAGAGTGGTGGAGTTTACAGTGGAATAAAAAGACAATATCAATGCCCCGTGGAAGAGACGTGGAGGTCACAGAAGCTTAACAAGACGGTTTTAATGCCCCTGTAGCGCTGGCGTCCCTGCCCTCTGCTAGGCAGGGACGCTGCTCCCCTCACCGCTCTGCTCCGTGCCCGGCGTCCTCTCCCCGCTCTGCTGTCAGCGCGCGCTCCTGCCCGGCGTCCTCTCCCCGCTCTGCTGTCAGCGCGCGCTCCGTCCCGGCGTCCTCCTCCTGCTCTGCTCTCGGCGCGCGCTCCTTCCCGGCCCCTGTGCTTAGGGCGCGCGCGCGCGCGCTCCCCTCCTCTTAAAGGGGCCGCGCGCGCCGCCCTAAAGAGTCCCCGGCCAATGGCCGGAGGACTTCATCATATAAAAGGCACCTCCTCCAAAATGGAGGTGCCCGAGCAATGTTGTTTGCACCTGTGTCTCACCTGTGCTTCAGCCCTCAGGTCCCGTTGCCAGTTACCTGCCAGTTACCTGCCAGTTACCTGCCTGATTCCTGCCTGAATACTTGTTACCTGTCTGCCAGTCTGAGGTCCGACGGTCTGCCTTACTACTCCTGTCAGTCTGTCTAAGGACCAGCCTGCCCGCTCACCTGGGAGCGCATATCAGCTACCTGCCTGCTTGCCTGAGGTCCGACGGTCTGCCTTACTACTCCGGTCAGTCTGTCTATGGACCAGCTTGCCCGCTCACCTGGGAGCGCTTCTCCGTTACCTGCCTGCTTGCCAGCCCGGAGGCTCCGTTGTCACGTGCTGTGACCACCAGCTATCTCAGAGACTCTTGCCCGCTCACCTGGGAGCGCATCTCCGTTACCTGCCTGCTTGCCAGTCCGGAGGTCCCGTTGTCACGTGCGGTGACCACCAGCTATTCCAGAGGCTCTTGCCCGCTCACCTGGGAGCGCTTCTCCGTTACCTGCCTGCCTGCCAGCCCGGAGGCTCCGCCGTCACGTGCCGTGACCACCTGCTATTCCAGAGACTCTCGCTTGCTCACCTGGGAGCACCCATCTACCATCTGCCTGCTAGCCTACCCGGAGGCTCTGCCATCACAGGTCGTACCTACCCCTTACCCAGAGACTGCCCTGATCACTTGCCGTATCTCCCTGTCCGTTCACCCAGAGACTGCCCTGATCACTTGCCGTATCTCCCTGTCCGTTCATCCAGAGACTGCCACCCGCTCCCTTACAAGGGCCGCCCCCTTGTATAGTAGCTCAGAGGTTCCGCCTCCCGGACCCGTTACAGTTTGCTCGGGCCATGGAACCCGGTGGCACCCAAGCTCCCTCGCTCTCGGACCTCTGTCTTGAACTGTCCCGTCAGAGGTCCCAACAGGAGACCATCCTGGGTCACCTGCGGAATGTTAATACTCGCCTGAACACTCTGTCTGATCCACCAACAACCTCCGCCAGTACCATGGTATCCTTTTCCGGACCCCGGCTCTCTGCACCTCCTCGCTTCGGAGGCGACTCCGTCCTGGCTCGGGGCTTCATAAATCAGTGCACCCTGCATTTTGAACTATTATCCCACCAGTTTAACTCCGACCGAGCCAAAATTGCCTTTATCATGTCCCATCTCACCGGGGAGGCCCTGGCCTGGCTAAATCCTCTATGGGAGAGAGGAGATCCCCTGGTGTCCGACTTGCCTGCCTTTCTCATGGCTTTCCGGAAAGCCTTCGACGAACCCGGACGGAGGACCTCATCCGCATCTTCTCTGCTTCGCCTCCGTCAGGGAAGCCTCACCGTGGGCCAATATGCCATACGGTTCCGTACCCTTGCCTCGGAGCTGGCCTGGGATAACGAAGCCCTGGTATCCGTCTTCTGGGAGGGCCTGTCCGGCCGTATTAAAGATGAACTTGCTGGTCGGGACATTCCTACCACTCTCGATGATCTAATAACCCTTGCCACCCGGATCGACCTACGGTTCCAGGAGCGTGCCAAAGAGGTCACCCGTGAGAGAAGGATTCCACGTCTAGCTCCTACTTTCCAGGAACCCGTCATTCCTTCCGTTTCTCCCCAGGTACACTCTCCTGAGCCTATGCAGGTCGACCAGACCAAGATGGTCAAATCCCGTCAGGATTTCCGCCGTGCCGAGGGGAGCTGCTTCTACTGTGGCAGTAAGGAGCATCTGATCCGTGCCTGCCCGGAGAGGTCGGGAGAACGCCTGTATCTAGGTTCACTCAGAGGGGTCGATCTAGACAAAAATAAATCCTCTCCATCCCTGCTGTTGTCAGTCTCAATCATCTGCGGGGAGAATCGTTATTCCGAACTAGCCCAACTTGACTCTGGAGCAGCCGGAAATCTTATTTCACAGTCCCTGGTGGAGAAATTCCGCATCCCCACCAAACCTCTGGCTGTACCCTTGTCTGTTGTTGCCGTGGATGGGGGCCTCTTACCTCGCCCCATCCAATTCATCACCGAATCCGTTACTCTGCAGGTGGGAATGCTGCATTCAGAGAGTATCTCCTTTCACGTTCTGCCTGGTCTCCCTCACGCCCTCTTGCTAGGTCTGCCATGGCTCCAGAGACATGCACCCGTGCTTGACTGGCAAACCGGAGAAGTCCTTCACTGGGGACAGGCCTGTCATAAAACCTGCCTGGTTCCCGTCCATTCCGTCCGTCCCTCTCCTATCCCAGCTAATCTACCTGGACTTCCGATTCCTTATTGGTCTAGTGCTGATGTCTTTGTTAAGGAGGAGGCAGAGACATCACCACCTCATAGACCATGTGACTGCCCCATCGATCCCGCCAGAGTAATGCAGGTGGCTCCCGTGAGTCTAAATTGTCTCCCTCCTGGTAAGACGTTCGTATCGGTACCTGATCGGGAGAGAATCCTACACTGGGGTCATTCGTCTAAACTAGCTGACCACGCCGGTCGGAAAAAGACCCTCCAGCTTATTACCCGACACTACTGGTGGCCTAACCTGCACAAGGATGTTATGGACTTTGTTTCTGCCTGTGTGTCCTGCGCCCGCAACAAAGTTCCGAGACACCTGTCGGCCGGCCGCCTTCTTCCTCTGCCAGTACCTGCTGCCCCCTGGCAGCATTTAGCGATGGACCCTCCTCAATTCCGTCCTGGGGATAAAGTCTGGCTCTCGTCCAAATATGTCCGACTCAAGATCCCTTCCTATAAGTTAGGGTCTCGGTTCATCGGCCCACTGGTGGTCATCGGTCAGATCAACCCGGTAGCCTATAAATTGAAACTCCCGGCCAACTTACGGATCCCTAACTCCTTCCATGTATCTCTCCTCAAACCTGTGGTACTTAACTCTTTTTCTAAGTCTACAGGTACGCCTCCTGCTCTGGTTTCTGCTGAGGACAAGTTTGAGGTAGAGAACATTCTTGCCAGCAAAAGGGTAAGAGGAAAGACCTTTTTTCTGGTAGATTGGAGGGGGTTTGGTCCTGAGGAGAGAACGTGGGAGCCCCGGGAGAACATCCATGCCCCTCTCATCCTAGCTAAATTTCTGTCTGGCCTAAAAAAGGGGGGGCCTAAAGGGGGGGGTACTGTAGCGCTGGCGTCCCTGCCCTCTGCTAGGCAGGGACGCTGCTCCCCTCACCGCTCTGCTCCGTGCCCGGCGTCCTCTCCCCGCTCTGCTGTCAGCGCGCGCTCCTGCCCGGCGTCCTCTCCCCGCTCTGCTGTCAGCGCGCGCTCCGTCCCGGCGTCCTCCTCCTGCTCTGCTCTCGGCGCGCGCTCCTTCCCGGCCCCTGTGCTTAGGGCGCGCGCGCGCGCGCTCCCCTCCTCTTAAAGGGGCCGCGCGCGCCGCCCTAAAGAGTCCCCGGCCAATGGCCGGAGGACTTCATCATATAAAAGGCACCTCCTCCAAAATGGAGGTGCCCGAGCAATGTTGTTTGCACCTGTGTCTCACCTGTGCTTCAGCCCTCAGGTCCCGTTGCCAGTTACCTGCCAGTTACCTGCCAGTTACCTGCCTGATTCCTGCCTGAATACTTGTTACCTGTCTGCCAGTCTGAGGTCCGACGGTCTGCCTTACTACTCCTGTCAGTCTGTCTAAGGACCAGCCTGCCCGCTCACCTGGGAGCGCATATCAGCTACCTGCCTGCTTGCCTGAGGTCCGACGGTCTGCCTTACTACTCCGGTCAGTCTGTCTATGGACCAGCTTGCCCGCTCACCTGGGAGCGCTTCTCCGTTACCTGCCTGCTTGCCAGCCCGGAGGCTCCGTTGTCACGTGCTGTGACCACCAGCTATCTCAGAGACTCTTGCCCGCTCACCTGGGAGCGCATCTCCGTTACCTGCCTGCTTGCCAGTCCGGAGGTCCCGTTGTCACGTGCGGTGACCACCAGCTATTCCAGAGGCTCTTGCCCGCTCACCTGGGAGCGCTTCTCCGTTACCTGCCTGCCTGCCAGCCCGGAGGCTCCGCCGTCACGTGCCGTGACCACCTGCTATTCCAGAGACTCTCGCTTGCTCACCTGGGAGCACCCATCTACCATCTGCCTGCTAGCCTACCCGGAGGCTCTGCCATCACAGGTCGTACCTACCCCTTACCCAGAGACTGCCCTGATCACTTGCCGTATCTCCCTGTCCGTTCACCCAGAGACTGCCCTGATCACTTGCCGTATCTCCCTGTCCGTTCATCCAGAGACTGCCACCCGCTCCCTTACAAGGGCCGCCCCCTTGTATAGTAGCTCAGAGGTTCCGCCTCCCGGACCCGTTACAGCCCCTTGGAAGAGTGGTGGAGGTCGCAGTGGAATCTAAAGAAAATCTCAATGCCCCGTCAAAGAGACGTGGAGGTTACAATAGCTTAACAAGACAGTTTTAAAGCCCCTTGGAAGATTGGTGGAGGTTGCAGTGGAATAAAAAGAGCTTATCAATGCCCCGTGGAAGAGACGTGGAGGTCACAGTAGCTAAACAAGACTGTTTTAATGCCCCTTGGAGGAGCTGTGGAGTTCAGAGTGGTTTAACAAGACGGTTTTAATGCCCCTTGGAAGAGACATGGAGGTCACAGTAGCTAAACATGACGGTTTTAATGCTCCTTGTAAGAGTGGTGGAGGTCACTGTGGAATAAAAAGAGCATATCAATGCCCCATGGAAGAGACCTTAAGGTCACAGTAGCTTAACAAGACTATTTTAATACTCTTTGGTAGAGCTGTGGAGATCAGAGTGGTTTAACAAGACGGTTTTAATGCACCTGGGAAGAGACGTGGAGTTCACAGTAGCTTGACATGACGGTTTTAATGCCCTTGGAAGAATGGTGGAGGTTACAGTGGAATAAAAAGATAATATCAATGACCCTTGGAAGAGTGGTGGAGTTCGCAGTGGAATAAAAAGAGCATATCAATGCCCCGTGGAAGAAACGTGAAGGTCACAGTAGCTTAACAAGACGGCTTTAATGCCCCTTGGAAGAGTGGTGGAGGTCGCAGTGGAATGAAAAGACAATATCAATACTCCGTGAAAGAGACGTGAAAGTCACAGTAGCTTAAAGAGATGGTTTTATTGTCCCTTGGAAAAGTGGTGGAGTTTACAGTGGAATAAAAAGGCATTATCAATGCCCCGTGGAAGAGACGTGTAGGTCACAGTAGCTTAAGAAGATGGTTTTAATGCCCCTTTGAAGAGTGGTGGAGGTCGCAGTGGAATAAAAAGACAATATCAATGCCCCTTGGAAGAGTGGTGGAGGTCGCAGTGGAATAAAAAGACGATATCAATGCCCCATGTAAGAGATGTGGGGGTAACAGTAGCTTAACAATATGTTTTTTATGCCCGTTGGAAGAGTGGTGGAGGTCACAATGGAATAGAAAGACAATATCAATGCCCCGTAGAAGAGACGTGGAGGTCATAGTAGCTTAACAAGACAGTTTTAATGCCCCTTGGAAGAGTGGTGGAGGTCGCAGTGGAATAAAACGACAATATCAATGCCCCGTGGAAGAGACGCGGAGTTCATAGTAGCTTAACAAGACGGTTTTAATGCCCCTTGGTAGAGAGGTGGAGGTTACAGTGGAATAAAAAGACAATATCAATGCCCTGTGGAAGAGACGTGGAGTTCACAGTAGCTTACCAAGACGGAATTAATGTCCCTTGGAAGAGTGGAGGAGAACGCAGTGGATTTAAAAAGACAATATCAATGCCCCTTGGAAGAGTGGTGGAGGTCGCAGTGGAATAAAAAGACAATCTCAATGCCCCGTCAAAGAGACGGGGAGGTTACAGTAGCTTAACAAGACGGTTTTAAAGCCCCTTGGAATAGTGGTGGAAGTCGTAGTGGAATAAAAAGAGCATATCAAAGCCCCGTGGAAGAGACGTGGAGGTCACAGTAGCTAAACAAGACTGTTTTAATGCCCCTTGGAAGAGCTGTGGAGTTCAGAGTGGTTTAACAAGACGGCTTTAATGCCCTTTGGTAGAGACGTGGAGGTCACAGTAGCTAAACTTGACGGTTTTAATGCTCCTTGGAAGAGTGGTGGAGGTCGTTGTGGAATAAAAAGAGCATATCAATGCCCCATGGAAGAGACGGTAAGGTCTCAGTAGCTTAACAAGACGATTTTAATACCCTTTGGAAGAGCTGTGGAGTTCAGAGTGGTTTAACAAGACGGTTTTAGTGCCCCTTGGAAGAGACGTGGAGTTAACAATAGCTTGACATGACGGATTTAATGCCCCTTGGAAGAATGGTGGAGGTTACAGTGGAATAAAAAGACAATATCAATGCCCTGTGGAAGAGACGTGGAGGTCACAGTAGCTTAACAAGATGGTTTTAATGCCCCTTGGAAGAGTGATGGAGGCTACAGTGGAATAAAAACACAATATCAATGCCCCGTGTAAGAGACGTAGAGGTCAAAGTAGCTTAACAATATGATTTTAATGCCCCTTGGAAGAGTGGTGAGGGTCGCAGTGGAATAAAAAGAGCGTATCAATGCCCCGTGGAAGAGACGTGGAGGTCACAGTAGCTTAACAAGACGGTTTTAATGCCGCTTGGAAGAGATGTGGAGTTCAGAGTGGTTTAACAAGACCATTTTAATGCACCTTGGAAGAGACGTGGAGGTCACAGTAGCTTAACAAAACGGTTTTATTGCCCCTTGGAAGAGTGGTGGAGTTTACAGTGGAATAAAAAGACAATATCAATGCCCCGTGGAAGAGACGTGGAGGTCACAGTAGCTAAACAAGATGGATTTAATGCCCCTTGGAAGAGTGGTAGAGGTCGCAGTGGAATGAATAGACAATATCAATGCCCCTTGGAAGAGTGGTGGACGTCGCAGTGGAATTAAAAGACAATGTCAATGTCCCTTGGAAGAGTGGTGGAGGTCACAGTGGAAAAAAAAGACAATATCAATGCCCCGTGGAAGAGACGTGGAGGTCACAGTAGCTTAACAAGACGGTTTTAATGCCCCTTGGAAGAGTGGTGGAGGTCACAGTGGAATAAAAAGACAATGTCAATGCCCCTTGGAAGAGTGGTGGAGGTCGCAGTGGAATAAAAAGACAATAACAATGCCCCGTAGAAGAGACGTGGAGGTCATAGTGGCTTAATGAGAAAGTTTTAATGCCCCTTGGAAGAGCTGTGGAGTTCAGAGTGGTTTAACGAGATGGTTTTAATGCCCCTTGGAAGCAATGTGGAGGTCACAGTAGCTTAACAAGATGGTATTAATGCCCCTTGGAAGAGTGATGGAGGGTACAGTGGAATAAAAACACAATATCAATGCCCTGTGTAAGAGACGTGGTGGTCACAGTAGCTTAAAAATATGGTTTTAATGCCCCTTGGAATAGTGGTGGAGGTCGCAGTGGAATAAAAAGACAATATCAATGCCCCGTAGAAGAGACGTGGAGGTCATAGCAGCTTAATAAGAAAGTTTTAATGCCCCTTGGAAGAGTGGTGAGGATCGCAGTGGAATAAAAAGAGCATATCAATGCCCCGTGGAAGAGACGTGGAGGTCACAGTAGCTTAACGACACGGTTTTAATGCCACCTGGAAGAGCTGTGGAGCTCAGAGTGGTTTAACACGACCGTTTTAATGACCCTTCGAAGAGACATGGAGATCACAGTAGCTTAACCAAACGGTATTAATGCCCCTTAGAAGAGTGGTGGAGTTTACAGTGGAATAAAAACAATATCAATGCCCCGTGGAACAGACGTGGAGGTCACAGTAGCTAAACAAGATGGTTTTAATGCCCCTTAGAAGAGTGGTGGAGTTCGCAGTGGAATAAATAGACAATATCAATGCCCCGTGGAAGAGTTGTGGAGGTCGCAGTGGAAAAAAAAGACAATATCAATGCCCCGTGGAAGAGATGTGGAGGTCACAGTAGCTTAACAAGATGTTTTTAATGTCCCTTGGAAAAGTGGTGGAGGTCGCAGTGGAATAAAAAGACAATATCAATGCCCCTTGGAAGAGTGGTGGAGATCGCAGTGGAATAAAAAGACGATATCGATGCCCCGTGGAAGAGACGTGGAGGTCACAGTAGCTTAACAAGACGGTTTTAATGCCCTTTGTAAGAGGTGTGGAGTTCAGAGTGGTTTAACAAGATGGTTTTAATGCCCCTTGGAAGCAATGTGGAGGTCACAGTAGCTTAACAAGACGGTTTTAATGCCCCTTGGAAGAGTGTTGGAGGTGGCACTGGAATAAAAAGACAATATCAATGCCCCTTATAAAAGTGGTGGAGGTTGCAGTGGAATAAAAAGACAATATCAATGCCCTGTGTAACAGACGTGGAGGTAACAGTTGATTAACAGTATGGTTTTAATGCCCCTTGGAAGAGTGGTGGAGGTCGCAGTTGAATAAAAAGACAATATCAATACCCCATAGAAGAGACGTGGAGGTCACAGTAGCTTAACAAGACGGTTTTAATGCCCTTTGTAAGAGGTGTGGAGTTCAGAGTGGTTTAACAAGATGGTTTTAATGCCCCTTGGAAGCAATGTGGAGGTCACAGTAGCATAATAAGACGGTTTTAATGCCCCTTGGAAGAGTGGTGGAGGACGCAGTGGAATAAAAAGACAATATAAATGACCCTTGGAAGAGTGGTGGAGGTCGCAATGGAATAAAAAGACAATATCAATGCCCCTTGGAAGAGTGGTGAAGGTCGCAGTGGAATAAAAAGACAATATCAATGCCCCGTGGAAGAGACGTGAAGATCACAGTAGCTTAAAAAGACGGTTTTAATGCCCCTTGGAAGACTGGTGGAGGATACAGGGGAAAAAAGGACAATATCAATGCCCCGTAGAAGAGACGTGGAGGTCACAGTAGCTTACCAAGACGGATTTAATGTCCCTTGGAAAAGTGGTGGAGGTCGTAGTGGAATTAAAAAGACAATATTAATGCCCCTTGGAAGAGTGGTGGAGGTCACAGTGGAATAAAAAGACAATCTCAATGCCCCGTGAAAGAGACGTGGAGTTTACAGTAGTTTAACAAGATGGTTTTAATGCCCCTTGGAAGAGTGGTGGAGGTCGCTGTGGTATAAAAAGAGCATATCAATGCCCCATGAAAGAGATGTTAAGGTTACAGTAGCTTAACAATATGGTTTTCAAGTCCCTTGTAAGAGTGGTGGAGTTTACAGTGGAATAAAAAGACAATATCAATGCCCCGTGGAAGAGACGTGGAGGTCACAGAAGCTTAACAAGACGGTTTTAATGCCCCTTGGAAGAGTGGTGGAGGTCGCAGTGGAATCTAAAGAAAATCTCAATGCCCCGTCAAAGAGACGTGGAGGTTACAAAAGCTTAACAAGACAGTTTTAAAGCCCTTTGGAAGATTGGTGGAGGTTGCAGTGGAATAAAAAGAGCTTATCAATGCCCCGTGGAAGAGACGTGGAGGTCACAGTAGCTAAACAAGACTGTTTTAATGCCCCTTGGAGGAGCTGTGGAGTTCAGAGTGGTTTAACAAGACGGCTTTAATGCCCCTTGGAAGAGACATGGAGGTCACAGTAGCTAAACATGACGGTTTTAATGCTCCTTGTAAGAGTGGTGGAGGTCACTGTGGAATAAAAAGAGCATATCAATGCCCCATGGAAGAGACCTTAAGGTCACAGTAGCTTAACAAGACTATTTTATTACTCTTTGGAAGAGCTGTGGAGATCAGAGTGGTTTAACAAGACGGTTTTAATGCACCTTGGAAGAGACGTGGAGTTCACAGTAGCTTGACATGACGGTTTTAATGCCCTTGGAAGAATGGTGGAGGTTACAGTGGAATAAAAAGATAATATCAATGACCCTTGGAAGAGTGGTGGAGTTCGCAGTGGAATAAAAAGAGCATATCAATGCCCCGTGGAAGAAACGTGGTGGTCACAGTAGCTTAACAAGACGGCTTTAATGCCCCTTGGAAGAGTGGTGGAGGTCGCAGTGGAATAAAAAGACAATATCAATGCCCCTTGGAAGAGTGGTGGAGGTCGCAGTGGAATAAAAAGACGATATCAATGCCCCATGTAAGAGATGTGGGGGTAACAGTAGCTTAACAATATGTTTTTTATGCCCGTTGGAAGAGTGGTGGAGGTCACAATGGAATAGAAAGACAATATCAATGCCCCGTAGAAGAGACGTGGAGGTCATAGTAGCTTAACAAGACAGTTTTAATGCCCCTTGGAAGAGTGGTGGAGGTCGCAGTGGAATAAAACGACAATATCAATGCCCCGTGGAAGAGACGCGGAGTTCATAGTAGCTTAACAAGACGGTTTTAATGCCCCTTGGTAGAGAGGTGGAGGTTACAGTGGAATAAAAAGACAATATCAATGCCCTGTGGAAGAGACGTGGAGTTCACAGTAGCTTACCAAGACGGAATTAATGTCCCTTGGAAGAGTGGAGGAGAACGCAGTGGATTTAAAAAGACAATATCAATGCCCCTTGGAAGAGTGGTGGAGGTCGCAGTGGAATAAAAAGACAATCTCAATGCCCCGTCAAAGAGACGGGGAGGTTACAGTAGCTTAACAAGACGGTTTTAAAGCCCCTTGGAATAGTGGTGGAAGTCGTAGTGGAATAAAAAGAGCATATCAAAGCCCCGTGGAAGAGACGTGGAGGTCACAGTAGCTAAACAAGACTGTTTTAATGCCCCTTGGAAGAGCTGTGGAGTTCAGAGTGGTTTAACAAGACGGCTTTAATGCCCTTTGGTAGAGACGTGGAGGTCACAGTAGCTAAACTTGACGGTTTTAATGCTCCTTGGAAGAGTGGTGGAGGTCGTTGTGGAATAAAAAGAGCATATCAATGCCCCATGAAAGAGACGGTAAGGTCTCAGTAGCTTAACAAGACGATTTTAATACCCTTTGGAAGAGCTGTGGAGTTCAGAGTGGTTTAACAAGACGGTTTTAGTGCCCCTTGGAAGAGACGTGGAGTTAACAATAGCTTGACATGACGGATTTAATGCCCCTTGGAAGAATGGTGGAGGTTACAGTGGAATAAAAAGACAATATCAATGCCCTGTGGAAGAGACGTGGAGGTCACAGTAGCTTAACAAGATGGTTTTAATGCCCCTTGGAAGAGTGATGGAGGCTACAGTGGAATAAAAACACAATATCAATGCCCCGTGTAAGAGACGTAGAGGTCAAAGTAGCTTAACAATATGATTTTAATGCCCCTTGGAAGAGTGGTGAGGGTCGCAGTGGAATAAAAAGAGCGTATCAATGCCCCGTGGAAGAGACGTGGAGGTCACAGTAGCTTAACAAGACGGTTTTAATGCCGCTTGGAAGAGATGTGGAGTTCAGAGTGGTTTAACAAGACCATTTTAATGCACCTTGGAAGAGACGTGGAGGTCACAGTAGCTTAACAAAACGGTTTTATTGCCCCTTGGAAGAGTGGTGGAGTTTACAGTGGAATAAAAAGACAATATCAATGCCCCGTGGAAGAGACGTGGAGGTCACAGTAGCTAAACAAGATGGATTTAATGCCCCTTGGAAGAGTGGTAGAGGTCGCAGTGGAATGAATAGACAATATCAATGCCCCTTGGAAGAGTGGTGGACGTCGCAGTGGAATTAAAAGACAATGTCAATGTCCCTTGGAAGAGTGGTGGAGGTCACAGTGGAAAAAAAAGACAATATCAATGCCCCGTGGAAGAGACGTGGAGGTCACAGTAGCTTAACAAGACGGTTTTAATGCCCCTTGGAAGAGTGGTGGAGGTCACAGTGGAATAAAAAGACAATGTCAATGCCCCTTGGAAGAGTGGTGGAGGTCGCAGTGGAATAAAAAGACAATAACAATGCCCCGTAGAAGAGACGTGGAGGTCATAGTGGCTTAATGAGAAAGTTTTAATGCCCCTTGGAAGAGCTGTGGAGTTCAGAGTGGTTTAACGAGATGGTTTTAATGCCCCTTGGAAGCAATGTGGAGGTCACAGTAGCTTAACAAGATGGTATTAATGCCCCTTGGAAGAGTGATGGAGGGTACAGTGGAATAAAAACACAATATCAATGCCCTGTGTAAGAGACGTGGTGGTCACAGTAGCTTAAAAATATGGTTTTAATGCCCCTTGGAATAGTGGTGGAGGTCGCAGTGGAATAAAAAGACAATATCAATGCCCCGTAGAAGAGACGTGGAGGTCATAGCAGCTTAATAAGAAAGTTTTAATGCCCCTTGGAAGAGTGGTGAGGATCGCAGTGGAATAAAAAGAGCATATCAATGCCCCGTGGAAGAGACGTGGAGGTCACAGTAGCTTAACGACACGGTTTTAATGCCACCTGGAAGAGCTGTGGAGCTCAGAGTGGTTTAACACGACCGTTTTAATGACCCTTCGAAGAGACATGGAGATCACAGTAGCTTAACCAAACGGTATTAATGCCCCTTAGAAGAGTGGTGGAGTTTACAGTGGAATAAAAACAATATCAATGCCCCGTGGAACAGACGTGGAGGTCACAGTAGCTAAACAAGATGGTTTTAATGCCCCTTAGAAGAGTGGTGGAGTTCGCAGTGGAATAAATAGACAATATCAATGCCCCGTGGAAGAGTTGTGGAGGTCGCAGTGGAAAAAAAAGACAATATCAATGCCCCGTGGAAGAGATGTGGAGGTCACAGTAGCTTAACAAGATGTTTTTAATGTCCCTTGGAAAAGTGGTGGAGGTCGCAGTGGAATAAAAAGACAATATCAATGCCCCTTGGAAGAGTGGTGGAGATCGCAGTGGAATAAAAAGACGATATCGATGCCCCGTGGAAGAGACGTGGAGGTCACAGTAGCTTAACAAGACGGTTTTAATGCCCTTTGTAAGAGGTGTGGAGTTCAGAGTGGTTTAACAAGATGGTTTTAATGCCCCTTGGAAGCAATGTGGAGGTCACAGTAGCTTAACAAGACGGTTTTAATGCCCCTTGGAAGAGTGTTGGAGGTGGCACTGGAATAAAAAGACAATATCAATGCCCCTTATAAAAGTGGTGGAGGTTGCAGTGGAATAAAAAGACAATATCAATGCCCTGTGTAACAGACGTGGAGGTAACAGTTGATTAACAGTATGGTTTTAATGCCCCTTGGAAGAGTGGTGGAGGTCGCAGTTGAATAAAAAGACAATATCAATACCCCATAGAAGAGACGTGGAGGTCACAGTAGCTTAACAAGACGGTTTTAATGCCCTTTGTAAGAGGTGTGGAGTTCAGAGTGGTTTAACAAGATGGTTTTAATGCCCCTTGGAAGCAATGTGGAGGTCACAGTAGCATAATAAGACGGTTTTAATGCCCCTTGGAAGAGTGGTGGAGGACGCAGTGGAATAAAAAGACAATATAAATGACCCTTGGAAGAGTGGTGGAGGTCGCAATGGAATAAAAAGACAATATCAATGCCCCTTGGAAGAGTGGTGAAGGTCGCAGTGGAATAAAAAGACAATATCAATGCCCCGTGGAAGAGACGTGAAGATCACAGTAGCTTAAAAAGACGGTTTTAATGCCCCTTGGAAGACTGGTGGAGGATACAGGGGAAAAAAGGACAATATCAATGCCCCGTAGAAGAGACGTGGAGGTCACAGTAGCTTACCAAGACGGATTTAATGTCCCTTGGAAAAGTGGTGGAGGTCGTAGTGGAATTAAAAAGACAATATTAATGCCCCTTGGAAGAGTGGTGGAGGTCACAGTGGAATAAAAAGACAATCTCAATGCCCCGTGAAAGAGACGTGGAGTTTACAGTAGTTTAACAAGATGGTTTTAATGCCCCTTGGAAGAGTGGTGGAGGTCGCTGTGGTATAAAAAGAGCATATCAATGCCCCATGAAAGAGATGTTAAGGTTACAGTAGCTTAACAATATGGTTTTCAAGTCCCTTGTAAGAGTGGTGGAGTTTACAGTGGAATAAAAAGACAATATCAATGCCCCGTGGAAGAGACGTGGAGGTCACAGAAGCTTAACAAGACGGTTTTAATGCCCCTTGGAAGAGTGGTGGAGGTCGCAGTGGAATCTAAAGAAAATCTCAATGCCCCGTCAAAGAGACGTGGAGGTTACAAAAGCTTAACAAGACAGTTTTAAAGCCCTTTGGAAGATTGGTGGAGGTTGCAGTGGAATAAAAAGAGCTTATCAATGCCCCGTGGAAGAGACGTGGAGGTCACAGTAGCTAAACAAGACTGTTTTAATGCCCCTTGGAGGAGCTGTGGAGTTCAGAGTGGTTTAACAAGACGGCTTTAATGCCCCTTGGAAGAGACATGGAGGTCACAGTAGCTAAACATGACGGTTTTAATGCTCCTTGTAAGAGTGGTGGAGGTCACTGTGGAATAAAAAGAGCATATCAATGCCCCATGGAAGAGACCTTAAGGTCACAGTAGCTTAACAAGACTATTTTATTACTCTTTGGAAGAGCTGTGGAGATCAGAGTGGTTTAACAAGACGGTTTTAATGCACCTTGGAAGAGACGTGGAGTTCACAGTAGCTTGACATGACGGTTTTAATGCCCTTGGAAGAATGGTGGAGGTTACAGTGGAATAAAAAGATAATATCAATGACCCTTGGAAGAGTGGTGGAGTTCGCAGTGGAATAAAAAGAGCATATCAATGCCCCGTGGAAGAAACGTGGTGGTCACAGTAGCTTAACAAGACGGCTTTAATGCCCCTTGGAAGAGTGGTGGAGGTCGCAGTGGAATAAAAAGACAATATCAATGCCCCTCGGAAGAGTGGTGGAGGTCGCAGTGGAATAAAAAGACGATATCAATGCCCCATGTAAGAGATGTGGGGGTAACAGTAGCTTAACAATATGTTTTTTATGCCCGTTGGAAGAGTGGTGGAGGTCACAATGGAATAGAAAGACAATATCAATGCCCCGTAGAAGAGACGTGGAGGTCATAGTAGCTTAACAAGACAGTTTTAATGCCCCTTGGAAGAGTGGTGGAGGTCGCAGTGGAATAAAACGACAATATCAATGCCCCGTGGAAGAGACGCGGAGTTCATAGTAGCTTAACAAGACGGTTTTAATGCCCCTTGGTAGAGAGGTGGAGGTTACAGTGGAATAAAAAGACAATATCAATGCCCTGTGGAAGAGACGTGGAGTTCACAGTAGCTTACCAAGATGGAATTAATGTCCCTTGGAAGAGTGGAGGAGAACGCAGTGGAATTAAAAAGACAATATCAATGCCCCTTGGAAGAGTGGTGGAGGTCGCAGTGGAATAAAAAGACAATCTCAATGCCCCGTCAAAGAGACGGGGAGGTTACAGTAGCTTAACAAGACGGTTTTAAAGCCCCTTGGAATAGTGGTGGAAGTCGTAGTGGAATAAAAAGAGCATATCAAAGCCCCGTGGAAGAGACGTGGAGGTCACAGTAGCTAAACAAGACTGTTTTAATGCCCCTTGGAAGAGCTGTGGAGTTCAGAGTGGTTTAACAAGACGGCTTTAATGCCCTTTGGTAGAGACGTGGAGGTCACAGTAGCTAAACATGATGGTTTTAATGCTCCTTGGAAGAGTGGTGGAGGTCGTTGTGGAATAAAAAGAGCATATCAATGCCCTATGGAAGAGACGGTAAGGTCTCAGTAGCTTAACAAGACGATTCTAATACCCTTTGGAAGAGCTGTGGAGTTCAGAGTGGTTTAACAAGACGGTTTTAGTGCCCCTTGGAAGAGACGTGGAGTTCACAATAGCTTGACATGACGGATTTAATGCCCCTTGGAAGAATGGTGGAGGTTACAGTGGAATAAAAAGACAATATCAATGCCCTGTGGAAGAGACGTGGAGGTCACAGTAGCTTAACAAGATGGTTTTAATGCCCCTTGGAAGAGTGGTGGAGGTTGCAGTGGAATAAAATGACAATATCAATGCCCCTTGGAAGAGTGGTGGAGTTCGCAGTGGAATAAAAAGACAATATCAATGCCCCATGGAAGAGAGGTGGAGGTCACAGTAGCTTAGCAAGACAGTTTTAATGTCCCTTGGAAGAGCTGTGGAGTTCAGAGTGGTTTAACAAGACGGTTTTCTTGCCCCTTGAAAGAGACCTGGAGGTCACAGTAGATTAACAATATGTTTTTTATGCCCCTTGTAAGAGTGATGGAGGTCACAATAGAATAGAAAGACGATATCAATGCCCCGTGTAAGAGACGTGTAGGTCACAGTAGCTTAACAATATGGTTTTAATGCCCCATGGAAGATCCGTGGAGTTCAGAGTGGTTTAACAAGACAGTTTTAATGCCGCTTGAAAAAGACGTGGAGTTTACAGTGGAATAAAAAGACAATATCAATGCCCCGTGGAAGAGACGTGGAGGTCACAGTAGCTTAACTAGATGGTTTTAGTGCCCCTTGGTAGAGTGGTGGAGGTCGCAGTGGAATAAAAAGACAATAACAATGCCCCTTGGAAGAGTGGTGAAGGTCACAGTGGAATAAAAAGACAATATCAATGCCCCGTAGAAGAGGCGTGAAGTTCACAGTAGCTTAACAAGACGGTTTTAATGCCCCTTGGAAGAGTGGTGGAGGTCGCAGTGGAATAAAAAGACAATGTCAATGCCCCATGGAAGAGACGTGGAAGTCACAGAAGGTTAAGAAGACGGTTTTAATGCCCCTTGGAAGAGTGGTGGAGGTTACAGTGGAATAAATAGACAATATCAATGCCCCGTGGAAGAGACGTGGAGGTCACAGTAGCTTACCAAGATGGATTTAATGTCCCTTGGAAAAGTGGTGGCGGTCGCAGTGGTATTAAAAAGACAATATCAATGCCCCTTGGAAGAGTGGTGGAGGTCACAGTGGAATAAAAAGACAATCTGATTGCCCCGTCAAAGAGACGCGGAGTTCACAGTAGCTTAACAAGATGGTTTTAATGCCCCTTGGAAGAGTGGTGGATGTCGCAGTGGAATAAAAAGACAATATCGATGCCCCGTGGAAGAGACTTGTAGGTCACAGTAGCTAAACATGACGGTTTTAATGCCCCTTGGAAGAGTGGTGGATGTCGCTGTGGAATAAAAAGAGCATATAATTGCCCCATGGAAGAGACGTTAAGGTCACAGTAGCTAACAAGACGATTTTATTACCCTTTGGTAGAGCTGTGGAGTTCAGAGTGGTTTAACAAGACGGTTTTAATGCCCCTTGGAAGAGACGTGGAGGTCACAGTAGTTTAACAAGACGGTTTTACTGCCCCTTTGAAGAGTGGTGGAGGTTGCAGTGGAATAAAAAGACAATATCAACGCCCCTTGGAAGAGTGGTGGAGGTCGCAATGGAATAAAAAGACAATATCAATGCTCCGTGGAAGAGACGTAGAGTTCACAGTAGCTTAACAATACAATTTTATTGCCCCTTGAAAGAGTGGTGGAGGTCGCAGTGGAGTAAAAAGACAATAGGAATGCCCCGTGGAAGAAACGTGGAGGTCACAGTAGCTTAACAAGACGGTTTTTATGCCCCTTGGAAGAGCTGTGGAGTTTAGAGTGGTTTATCAAGATGATTTTAACGCCCTTTGGAGGAGACGTGGAGGTTACAGTAGCTTAACAAGATGGTTTTAAAGCCCTTGGAAGAGTGTTGGAGGGTACAGTGGAATAAAAAGACAATATCAATGTCCCGTGGAAGAAAAGTGGAGGTCACAGTAGCTTAACAAGACGGTTTTAATGTCCCTTGGAAGATTGCTGGAGGTTGCAGTGGAATTAAAAGACAATATCAATGTCCCTTGGAACAGTGTTGGAGGTCGCAGTGGAATTAAAAGACAATATCAATGCCCAAAGAAAGAGACGTGGAGGTCACACTAGCTTAACAAGATGGTTTTAATGCCCCTTGAAAGAGTGGTGGAGGTCGCAGTGGAATAAAAAGACAATATCGATGCACCGTGGAAGAGACGTGGAGGTTACAGTAGCTTAACAAGACGGTTTTAATTCCACTTGGAAGAATGGTGGAAGTCGCTGTGGAATAAAAAGAGCATATCAATGCCTCATGGAAGAGACGTTAAGGTCACAGTATCTTAACAAGATGATTTTTATACCCTGTGGAAGAGGTGTGGAGTTCACAGTAGTTTAACAAGACAGTTTTAATGCCCTTGGAAGAGACGTGGAGGTCACAGTAGCTTAACAAGACGGTTTTAATTCGCCTTGCAAGAGTGGTGGAGGTCGCAGTGGAATAAAAAGACAATATCAATACCCCTTGGAAGAGTGGTGGAGGTCGCAGTGGAATAAAAAGACAATATCAATGCCCCGTGGAAGAGACGTGGAGGTCACAGTAGCTAAACAAGACGGTTTTAAGTCCCCTTGGAAGAGCTGTGGAGTTCAGAGTGGTTTAACAAGACGGTTTTAATGCCCCTTGGAGGAGACGTGGAGGTCACACTAGCTTAACGAGACGGTTTTAATGTCCGTTGGAAAAGTGCTGGAGTTTACAGTGGATTAAAAAGACAATATCAATGCCCCGTAAAAGAGACGTGGAGGTCACAGTAGCTTAACAAGATGGTTTTAATGTCCCTTGGCAAGAGTGGTGGAGGTCGCAGTGGAATAAAAAGACCATATCAATGCCCCTTGGAAGAGCGGTGAAGGTCGCAGTGGAATAAAAAGACAATATCAATGCCCCGTGGAAGAGAAGTGGAATTCACAGTAACTTAACAAGACGGTTTTAATACCCATTGGAAGAGCTGTGGAGTTCAGAGTGTTTTAACAAGACGGTTTTAATGCCCCTTGGAAGAGACGTAGAGGTCACAGTAGATTAACAATACGGTTTTTATGCCCCTTGGAAGAGTGGTGGAGGTTACAGTGGAATAAAAAGACGGTTTTAATGCCCCTTGGAAGAGTGGTGGAGGTCGCAGTGGAATAAAAAGACAATATCAAGACCCCTTGGAAGATTGGTGGAAGTAACAGTGGAATAAAAAGACAATATCAATGCCCCGTGAAAGAGTCATGGAGGTCACAGTAGCTTAACATGACGGTTTTAATGGTCCTTGGAAGAGTGGTGGAGGTCGCTGTGGAATAAAAAGAGCATATCAATGCCCCATGGAAGAGACATTAAGGTCACAGTAGCTTAACAAGATGATTTTAATACCCCTTGGAAGAGCTGTGGAGTTCTGAGAGGTTACAGTCGCTTAACAGGACGGTTTTAATGCCACTTGGAAGAATGGTGGAGGTTACAGTGGAATAAAATGACAATATCAATACCCCGTGGAAGAGACGTGGAGGTCAAAATAGCTTAACAATATGGTTTTAATGCCCCTTGGAAGAGTGGTGGAGGTCGCAGTGGAATAAAAAGAGAATATCATTGCCCCTTGGAAGAGTGGTGGAGGTTGCAGTGGAATAAAAAGACAATATCAATGCTCCGTGGAAGATAGGTGGAGGTCACAGTAGCTTAGCAAGATGGTTTTAATGCCCCTTGGGAGAGTGGTGGAGGTTACAGTGGAATAAAAAGACAATATCAATGCCCCGTGGAAGAGACGTGGAGGTCACAGTAGCTTAACAATATGGTTTTAATGCCCATTGGAAGAGTGGTGGAGGTCGCAGTGGAAAAAAAGGACTATATCAAAACCCCGTGGAAGAGACTTGGAGGTCACAGTAGCTTAACAAGACAATTTTAATGCCCCTTGGAAGAGTGGTGGAGGTCGCAGTGAAATAAAAAGACAATATCAATGCCCCGTGGAAGAGACGTGGAGGTCACAGTAGCTTAACAAGACAGTTTTAATGTCCCTTGGAAGAGCTGAGGAGTTCAGAGTGGTTTAACAAGTCGGGTTTAATGCCCCCTGAAAGAGACGTGGAGGTCACAGTAGCTTAACTAGACAGTAGTAATGCCCCTTGGAAGAGTGGTGGAGGTGACAGTGGAATAAAAAGACAATATCAATGCCCTGTGGAAGAGACGTGAAGGTTACAGCATCTTAACAAGACGGTTTTAATGCCCCTTGGAAGAGTGGTGGAGGTCGCAGTGGAATGAAAAGACAATATCAATGCCCCTTGGAAGACTGGTGGAGGTCGCAGAGGAATAGAAAGACAATATCAGTGCCCGGTGGAAGAGACGTGGAGGTCACAGTAGCTTAACAAGACAGTTTTAATGTCCCTTGGAAGAGCTGAGGAGTTCAGAGTGGTTTAACAAGTCGGTTTTAATGCCCCCTGAAAGAGACGTGGAGGTCACAATAGCTTAATTAGACGGTAGTAATGCCCCTTGGAAGAGTGGTGGAGGTGACAGTGGAATAAAAAGACAATATCAATGCCCCGTGGAAGAGACGTGAAGGTTACAGCATCTTTACAAGACGGTTTTAATGCCCCTTGGAAGAGTGGTGGAGGTCGCAGTGGAATAGAAAGACATTATCAATGCCCCTTGGAAGACTGGTGGAGTTCGCAGAGGAATAGAAAGACAATATCAGTGCCCCGTGGAAGAGACGTGGAGGTCACAGTAGTTTAATAAGACGGTTTTATTGCCCCTTGAAAGAGTGGAGGAGGTCGCAGTGCAGAATAAAGACAATATCAATGCCCCCTGGAAGAGACGTGGAGGTCACAGTAGCTTAACAAGATGGTTTTAATGCCCCTTGGAAGAGTGGTGGAGTTTACAGTGGAACGAAAAGAAAATATCAATGCCCCGTGGAAAAGACGTGGAGGTCACAGTAGCATAACAAGACGGTTTTAATGCCCTTTGCAAGACCTGTGGAGTTCAGAGTCGTTTAAAAAGATGGATTTAATGCACCTTGGAAGAGACGTGAAGTTCAGTGTAGCTTAAGAAGATGGTTTTAATGCCCCTTGGAAGAGTGGTGGAGTTAACAGTGGAATAAATAGACAATGTCAATGCCTCGTGAAAGAGACGTGGAGGTCACTGTAGCTTAAAAAGACGGTTTTAATGTCCCTTGGAAGAGTTGTGGAGGTCGCAGTGAAATAAAAATACAATATCAATGCCACTTGGAGCAGTGGTGGAGGTCGCAGTGGAATAAAAAAACAATATCAATACTCCTTGGAAATGACGTGGAGGTCACAGTAGCTTAACAAGACGGTTTTAATGTCCCTTGAAAGAGTGGTGGAGGTCGCAGTGCAATAAAAAGACAATATCAATGCCACTTGGAAGAGTGGTGGAGGTTGCAGTAGAATAAAAAGACAATATCAATGCCCCGTGAAAGAGTCATGGAGGTCACAGTAGCTTAACATGACGGTTTTAATGGTCCTTGGAAGAGTGGTGGAGGTCGCTGTGGAATAAAAAGAGCATATCAATGCCCCATGGAAGAGACATTAAGGTCACAGTAGCTTAACAAGATGATTTTAATACCCCTTGGAAGAGCTGTGGAGTTCTGAGAGGTTACAGTCGCTTAACAGGACGGTTTTAATGCCACTTGGAAGAGTGGTGGAGGTTACAGTGGAATAAAAAGACAATATCAATACCCCGTGGAAGAGACGTGGAGGTCAAAATAGCTTAACAAGACGGTTTTAATGCCCCTTGGAAGAGTGGTGGAGGTCGCAGTGGAAGAAAAAGAGAATATCATTGCCCCTTGGAAGAGTGGTGGAGGTTGCAGTGGAATAAAAAGACAATATCAATGCTCCGTGGAAGATACGTGGAGGTCACAGTAGCTTAACAAGATGGTTTTAATGCCCCTTGGGAGAGTGGTGGAGGTTACAGTGGAATAAAAAGACAATATCAATGCCCCGTGGAAGAGACGTGGAGGTCACAGTAGCTTAACAATATGGTTTTAATGCCCCTTGGAAGAGTGGTGGAGGTCGCAGTGGAATAAAAGGACTATATCAAAACCCCGTGGAAGAGACTTGGAGGTCACAGTAGCTTAACAAGACAATTTTAATGCCCCTTGGAAGAGTGGTGGAGGTCGCAGTGAAATAAAAAGACAATATTAATGCCCCGTGGAAGAGACGTGGAGGTCACAGTAGCTTAACAAGACTGTTTTAATGTCCCTTGGAAGAGTGGTGGAGGTCGCAGTGGAATAAAAAGACAATATCAATGCCACTTGGAGGAGTGGTGGAGGTCGCAGTGGAATTAAAAAACAATATCAATACCGCGTGGAAATGACGTGGAGGTCACAGTAGCTTAACAAGGCGGTTTTAATGTCCCTTGGAAGAGTGGTCGACGTCGCAATGGAATAAAAAGACAATATCAATGCCACTTGGAAGAGGGGTGGAGGTTGCAGTGGAATAAAAAGACAATATCAATGCCCCGTGAATGAGTCGTGGAGGTCACAGTAGCTTAACAATACGGTTTTAATGCTCCTTGGAAGAGTGGTGGAGGTCGCTGTGGAATAAATAGAGCATATCAATGCCCCATGGAAGAGATGTTAAGGTCACAGTAGCTTAACATGACGATTTTAATACTCCTTGGAAGAGCTGTGGAGTTCTGAATGGTTTAACAAGACGGTTTTAATGCCCCTTGAAAGAGACGTGGAGGTCACAGTAGCTTAACAAGACGGTTTTAATGCCCCTTGGAAGAGTGGTGGAGGTTACAGTGGAATAAAAAGACAATATAAATGCCCCATGGAAGAGTCGTGGAGGTTACAGTAGCTTAAAAAGACGGTTTTAATGCCCCTTGGTAGAGTGGTGGAGGTCGCAGTGGATTAAAAAGACAATATCAATGCCTCGTGGAAGAGATGTGGAGGTCACAGTAGCTTAACAAGACAATATCAATGCCCCGTGGAAGAGTGGTGGAGGTCGCAGTGGAATAAAAAGACAAAATCAGTGCTCCGTGGAAGAGACGTGGAGGTTACAGTAGCTTAACAAGACGGTTTTAATGCCCCTTGAAAAAGACGTGGAGGTCACAGTAGCTTAACAAGACGGTTTTATTGCCCATGGAAAGAGTTGTGGAGGTTGCAGTGGAGTAAAAAGACCATATCAATGCCCCGAGGAAGAGAAGAGGTCACAGTAGCTTAACAATATGGTTTTAATGCCCCTTGGAAGAGCTATTGAGTGCAGAGTGGTTTAATAAGATGGATTTAATGCCCCTTGGAAGAGACGTGGAGGTCACAGTGCCTTAACAAGACAGTTTTAATGCCCCTTGGAAGGGTGGTTGAGGTTACAGTGGAATTAAAAGACAATATCATTGCCCCTTGGAAGAGTGGTGGAAGTCGCAGTGGAATAAAAACACAATATCAATGCACCGTGGAAGAGACGTGGAGGTCACAGGAGCTTAACAAGAGGGTTTTAATGACCCTTGGAAGAGAGGTGGAGGTTGCAGTGGAATAAAACGACAATATCAATGCCCCTTGGAGGAGTGGTGGAGGTTGCAGTGGAATAAAAATACAATATCAATACCCCGTGGAAATGATGTGGAAGTCACAGTAGCTTAACAAGACGGTTTTAAAGCCCCTTGGAAGAGTGGTGGAGGTCGCAGTGGAATAAAAAGACAATGTCAATGCCCCGTGGAAGAGACGTGGAGGTCACAGTAGCTTAACAAGACGGTTTTAATGCCCCTTGGAAGAGCTGTGGAGTTCAGAGTTGTTTAACAAGACGGTTTTAATGCCCCTTGGAAGAGATGTGGAGTTCACAGTAGCTTAAGAAGACGGTTTTATTGCCCCTTGGAAGAGTGGTGGAGGTTACAGTGTATTAAATAGACAATATCAGGGCCCCGTGGAAGAGACGTCGAGATCAGAGTAGCTTAACAAGACGATATTAATGCCCCTTGGTAGAGTGGTGTAGGTCGCAGTGGAATAAAAAGACAATATCAATGCCCCTTTGAAGAGTGGTGGAGGTCGCAGTGGAATAAAAAGACAATATCAATGCCCCTTGGATGAGACGTGAAGGTCAATGTAGCCTAACAAGACGGTTTTAATGCAACTTGGATGAGTGGTGGAGGTTGTTGTGGAATAAAAAGACAATATCAATGCCCAATGGAAGAGACTTTAAGGTCACAGTAGCTTTACAAGACGATTTTAATACCCCTTGGAAGATCTGTGGAGTTCTGAGTGGTTTAACAAGACGGTTTTAATGCACCTTGGAAGAGATGTGGAGGTTACAGTAGCTTAACAAGACGGTTTTAATGCCCCTTGGAAGAGTGATGGAGGTTACAGTGGAATAAAAAGACAATATCAATGCCCTGTGGAAGAGACGTGGAGGTCACAGTAGCTTAAAAAGACGGTTTTAATGCACCTTGGAAGAGTGGTGTGGGTCGCAGTGGAAAAAAAAAGACAATATCAATGCCCCGTGGAAGAGTGGTGGAGGTCATAGTGGAATCAAAATACAAAATCAATGCTCCGTGGAAGAGACGTGGAGGTCACAGTAGCTTAACAAGATGGTTTTTACATCCCTTGGAAGAGCTGTGGAGTTCAGAGTGGTTTAACAAGACGGTTTTTATGCCCCTTGAAAAAGAAGTGGAGGTTACAGTAGCTTAACAGGACACTTTTAATGCCCCTTTGAAGAGTGTTGGAGGTTACAGTGGAATAAAAAGACAATATCAATGCCCCTTGGAAGACTGGTAGAGGTCGCAGTTGAATAAAAAGACAATATCAATGCCCCTTGGAAGAGACGTGGAGATCACAGTAGCTTAACAAGACGGTTTTAATGCCCCTTGAAAAAGTGGTGGAGGTTGCAGTGGAGTAAAAAGACAATATCAATGCCCCATGGAAGAGACGAGGAGGTCACAGTAGCTTAACAAGACGGTTTTTATTCCCCTTGGAAGAGCTGTGGAGTTCAGAGTGGTTTAACAAGACGGTCTTATCGCCCTTTGGAGGAGACGTGGAGGTTACAGTAGCTTAAAAGGACGGTTTTAATGCCCCTTGGAAAATTGGTGGAGGTTAGAGTGGAATAAAAAGACAATATCAATGCCCCATGGAAGAGAACTGGAGGTCACAGTAGCTTAACAAGACTGTTTTAATGCCCCTTGGAAGAGTGGTGGAGGTCGCAGTGGAATTAAAAGACCATAACAATGCCCCTTGGGAGAGTGGTGGAGGTTGCAGTGGAATAGAAAGACAATATCAATGACCCCTTGGAAGAGACATGGAGTTCACAGTAGCTTAACAAGACGGTTTTAATGTCCCTTGGAAGAGTGGTGGAGGTTACAGTGGAATAGAAAGACTATATCAATGCCCCGAGGAAGAGACGTGGAGGTCACAGTAGCTTAACAAGACGGTTTTAATGCCCCTTGGAAGAGTGGTGTAGGTCGCTGTGGATTAAATAGAGCATATCAATGCCCCGAGGAAGACAAGAGGAGGTCACAGTAGCTTAACAATATGGATTTAATGCCCCTTTGAAGAGTGGTGGAGGTCGCAGTGGAATAAAAAGACTATATCAATACCCCGTGGAAGAGACATGGAGGTCACAGTAACATAGTAACATAGTAACATAGTTTTTAAGGTTGAAGGAAGACTAAGTCCATCTAGTCCAACCCATAGCCTAACTTGTTGATCCAGAGAAAGGCAAAAAAAAACCATGTGGCAAACACTAAGCTCCACATTGGGGAAAAAAATTCCTTCCCGACTCCATACGACAATCAGACTAGTTCCCTGGATCAACGCCCTATCAAGGAATCTAGTATTTATAACCTGTAATATTATACTTTTCAAGAAAGGCATCCATGCCCTTCTTAAATTTTAACAGTGAATCACTCATTTCAACATCATGCGGCAGAGAGTTCCATAGTCTCACTGCTCTTACAGTAAAGAATCCCCGTCTGTGATTATGTTTAAACCTTCTTTCCTCCAGACGTAGAAGATGCCCCCTTGTCCCAGTCTCAGGCCTCAGAGTAAAAAGATCAGTAGAAAGGTCTTTGTACTGTCCCCTCATATACTTGTACATAGTAATAAGATCACCCCTAAGCCTTCTTTTTTCCACAGTAAATAACCCCAAGTGTAATAACCTGTCTTGGTATTGCAGACCTCCCAGTCCTCTTATAACCTTGGTCGCTCTTCTCTGCACCCGCTCTAGTTCAGCTATGTCTTTCTTATACACCGGAGACCAGAACTGTACACAGTTTTCTAAGTGTGGTCGCACTAATGACTTGTATAGAGGTAAAATTATGTTCTCCTCATGAGCATCTATGCCTCTTTTAATGCATCCCATTATTTTATTTGCCTTTGCAGCAGCAGCCTGACACTGGCCACTAAACGTGAGCTTGTCGTCTACCAATACACCCAGGTCTTTTTCAGTTACAGTTTTGCCCAGTGTTTTACAATTAAACATATAATTATACATTTTATTTCCTCTGCCCAAGTGCATTACCTTACATTTATCCCCATTAAAGCTCATTTGCCATTTATCAGCCCAAGCTTCTAGTTTACATAGATCCTCCTGTAATAAAAAAATGTCCTCCTCTGTATTGATTACCCTGCAGAGTTTAGTGTCATCTGCAAATATTGAAATATTACTCTGCATGCCCCCTACAAGGTCATTAATAAATATGTTAAAAAGAAGGGGGCCCAATACTGACCCCTGTGGCACCCCACTGTTAACTGAGACCCAGTCTGAGTGTTTTCCATTAATAACCACCCTTTGTTTCCTATCACTGAGCCAATTCTTAACCCACATACATATATTTTCCCCTATCCCCATTGTTCTCATTTTATGTATCAACCTTTTGTGTGGAACCGTATCAAAAGCTTTTGAAAAGTCCATATACACAACATCCACTGCATTTCCTTGGTCCAGTCCAGAACTTGCCTCCTCATAAAAACTGATCAGATTAGTTTGACAGGAACGGTCCCTCGTAAACCCATGTTGATATTGGGTCATGAGGTTATTCTTCTTCAGATACTCTAGTATAGCATCTCTTAGGAAACTCTCCAGGATTTTACCCACAGTAGAGGTTAAGCTTACCGGCCTATAATTTCCAAGTTCAGTTTTTGTCCCCTTTTTGAATATTGGCACCACATTTGCTATACGCCAGTCCTGTGGTACAGACCCTGTTATTATGGAATCTTTAAAGATTAAAAATAATGGCCTATTTATGACGTTACTTAATTCCTGCAGTACTCGCGGATGTATCCCATCCGGACCCGGGGATTTGTCAACTTTAGTGATTTTTAGACGCCGCCGTACTTCCTGCTGGGTTCAGCAAGTGACATTTACTGGAGAATTTTTGTTATCACTAATCATGTTTTCTGTCATGCGATTTTCTTGTGTAAATACGGTTGAAAAAAAATCATTTAGCATATTGGCTTTTTCCTCATCCTCATCCACCATTTCACCCAGACTATTTTTAAGGGGGCCAACACTATCATTTTTTAGTTTTTTACTATTTATGTAGCTAAAGAATATTTTGGGGTTATTTTTACTTTCTCTGGCAATGATTCTCTCTGCCTCAATCTTTGCTGCCTTGATTTGGTTTTTACAAAATTTATTTAATTTTCTATATTTATTTAATGCCTCATCACTACCTACTTGCTTTAGTTCTCTAAATGCTTTCTTTTTGTCACTTATTGCGCCCCTTACAGCTCTATTTAGCCATAGTGGTTTCCTCCTATTTCTAGCATGTTTATTCCCTTAGGGTATATATTGTACACAGGTCCTATTCAGGATGTTAATAAATGTCTCCCATTTGCTTTGTGTAGTTTTATGTCTCAGGATATCGTCCCAGTTTATTGCATTAAGATCATCTCTTAACCATTGGAAATTTGCCTTCCTGAAGTTTAGTGTCCTTGTAACCCCTCTCCTACACATCTTATTAAAGGTTACATGAAAAGTATTATTTTGTGATCACTATTACCCAAGTGACCCCCAACTCGTATATTTGATATTCGGTCTGGCCTATTGGTTAATATTAGGTCTAGTAGTACCCCCCTTCTTGTTGTACAAATTTAACAAGACAATATTAATGCCCCTTGGAAGAGTGGTGGAGGTTGCAGTGGAATAAAAAGACAATATCAATACCCCGTGGAAATGACGTGGAGGTCACAGTAGCTTAACAAGACTGTTTTAATGCTCCTTGGAAGAGTGGTGGAGGTCGCTGAGGTATAAAAAGAGAATATCAATGCCCCATGGAAGAGACGTTAAGGTCACAGTAGCTTAACAAGACAATTTTAATATCCCTTGGAAGAGCTGTGGAGTTCTGAGTGGTTTAACAAGACGGTTTTAATGCCTCTTGGAAGAGACGTGGAGGTCACAGTAGATTAACAAGACGGTTTTAATGCCCCTTGGAAGAGTGGTGAAGGTTACAGTGGAATAAAAAGACAATATCAAAGCCCCTTGGAAGAGACATGGAGGTCCCAGTAGCTTAACAAGACGGTTTTTATGCCACATTGGAAGAGCTGTGGAGTTCAGAGGGGTTTAACAAGACTGTTTAAATACCCCTTGGAAGAGAGGTGGAGGTTACAGTGGAATAAATAGACAATATCAATGCCCCTTGGAAGAGTGGTGGAGGTCGCAGTGGAATAAAAAGACAATATCAATGCCTCGTGGAAGAGACGTGTAGGTCACAGTAGCTTAACAAGACGGTTTTAATGCCCCTTGGAAGAGTGGTGGAGGTTACAGTGGAATAAAAAGACAATATCAAATGCCCCGTGGAAGAGACGTGGAGGTCACAGTAGCTTAACAAGACGGTTTTAATGCCCCTTGGAAGAGTGGTGGAGGTTGCAGTGGAATAAAAAGACAATATCAATGCCCCATGAAAGAGTGGTGGAGGTAGCAGTGGAATAAAAAGACAATATCAATGCCTCGTGGAAGAGACGTGGAGGTCACAGTAGCTTAACAAGACGGTTTTAATGCCCCTTGGAGGAGGGGTGGAGGTCACAGTGGAATAAAAAGACAATATCTATGCCCCTTGGTAGACTGGTGGAGGTCGGAGTGTAATAAAAAGACAATATCAATGCCCTGTGGAAGAGAAATGGAGGTCACAGTAGCTTAACAAGACGGTTTTAATGCCCCTTGGAAAAAATGATGGAAGTCGCAGTGGAATAAAAAGACAATATCAATGCCCCGTGGAAGAGACTTGTAGGTCACAGTAGCTTAACAAGACAAATTTAATGCCCCTTGGAAGAGTGGTGGAGGTCGCAATGGAATAAAAAGACAATAACAGTGCCCCGTGGAAGAGACGTGGAGGTCACAGAAGCTTAACAAGACAATTTTAAAGCACCTTGGAAGAGTGGTGGAGGTCGCAGTGAAATAAAAAGACAATATCAATGCCCCGTGGAAGAGACGTGGAGGTCACAGTAGCTTAGCAACATGGTTTTAATGCCCCTTGGAAGTGTGGTGGAAGTCGCAGTGGAATAAAAAGACAATATCAATGCCCCATGGAAGAGACGTGGAGGTCACAGTAGCTTAACAAGACAATTTTAATGCCCCTTGGAAGAGTGGTGGAGGATACAGTGGATTAAATAGACAACATCAATGCACCTTGAAGGAGACGTGGAGGTCACAGTAGCTTAACATGATGGTTTTATTGCCCCTTGGAAGAGTGGTGGAGGTCGCAGTGGAATAAAAAGACAATATCAATGCTCCTGGGAAGACTAGTGCAGGTCGCAGTGGAATAAAAAGACAATATCAATGCCCCGTGGAAGAGACGTGGAGGTCACAGTAGCTTAACAAGACGGTTTTATTGCCCCTTGAAAGAGTGGTGGAGGTTGCAGTGGAGTAAAAAGACAATATCAATGCCGCGTGGAAGAGACGTGGAGGTCACAGTAGCTTAACAAGATGGTTTTAATGCCCCTTGGAATAGTGGTGGAGGTCGCAGTGGAATGTAAAGACAATATCAATGCCCCTTGGAAGAGTGGTGAAGGTTGAAGTGGAATAAAAAGACAATATCAATGCCCCTTGGAAGAGTGGTGGAGGTCGCTGTGGAATAAACAGATAATATCGATGCCCCGTGGAAGAGACGTGGAGGTCACAGTAACTTAACAAGACGGTTTTAATGCCCCTTGGAAGAGTGGTGGAGGTTACAGTGGAATAAAAAGACAATATCAATGCCTCGTGGAAAAGATGTGGAGATCACAGTAGCTTAACAAGACGGTTTTAATGCCCCTTGGAGGAGGGGTGGAGGTCACAGAGGAATAAAAAGACAATATCTATGCCCCTTGGAAGACTGGTGGAGGTCGCAGTGGAATAAAAAGACAATATCAATGCCCCGTGGAAGAGACGTGGAGTTCACAGTAGCTTAACAATATAATTTTAATGCACCTTGGAAGAGTGGTGGAGGACACAGTGGATTAAATAGACAATATCAATGCCCCTTGAAGGAGACGTGGAGGTCACAGTAGCTTAACATGACGGTTTTATTGCCACTTGGAAGAGTGGTGGAGGTCGCAGCGGAATAAAAAGACAATATCAATGCCCCTAGGAAGACTGGTGGAGGTCGCAGTGGAACAAAAAGACAATATCAATGCCCCGTGGAAGAGACGTGGAGGTCATAGTAGCTTAACAAGACGGTTTTATTGCCCCTTGAAAGAGTGGTGGAGGTTGCAGTGGAGTAAAAAGACAATATCATTGCCCCGTGGAAGAGACGAGGAGGTCACAGTAGCTTAACAAGACGGTTTTAATGCCCCTTGGAATAGTGGTGGAGGACGCAGTGGAATGAAAAGACAATATCAATGCCCCTTGTAAGAATGGTGGAGGTTGCAGTGGAATAAAAAGACAATATCAATGCCCCTTGGAAGAGTGGTGGAGGTCGCAGTGGATTAAAAAGACAATATCAATGCCTCGTGGAAGAGATGTGGAGGTCACAGTAGCTTAACAAGACGGTTTTAATGCCCCTTGGAAGAGTGGTGGAGGTTACAGTGGAATAAAAAGACAATATCAATGCCCCGTGGAAGAGAAGTGGAGGTCACAGTAGCTTAACAAGACGGTTTTACTGCCACTTGGAATAGTGGTGGAGGTCGCAGTGGAATAAAAAGACAATATCAATGCCCCTTGGAAGAGTGGTGGACGTTGCAGTGGAATAAAAAAACAATATCAATGCCCCATGGAAGAGTGGTGGAGGTCGCAGTGGAATAAAAAGACAATATCAATGCCTCGTGGAAGAGACGTGGCGGTCACAGTAACTTAAGACGGTTTTATTGCTCCTTGGAAGAGTGGTGGAGGTTGCAGTGGAATAAAAAGACAATATCAATGCCCCATGGAAGAGTGGTGGAGGTCGCAGTGGAATAAAAAGACAATATCAATGCCTCGTGGAAGAGACGTGGAGGTCATAGTAGCTTAACAAGACGGTTTTAATGCCCCTTGGAAGAGTGGTGGAGGTCATAGTGGAATAAAAAGACAATATCTATGCCCCTTGGAAGACTAGTGGAGGTCGCAGTGGAATAAAAAGACAATATCAATGCCCCGTGGAAGAGACGTGGAGGTCACAGTAACTTAACAAGACGGTTTTATTGCTCCTTGGAAGAGTGGTGGAGGTAGCAGTGGAATAAACATACAATATCAATGCCCGTTGGATGAGACGTGAAGGTCAATGTAGCCTAACAAGACGGTTTTAATGCTCCTTGGAAGAGTGGTGGAGGTTGTTGTGGAATAAAAAGAGCATATCAATGCCCCACGGAAGAGACTTTAAGATCACAGTAGCTTTACAAGATGATTTTAATACCCCTTGGAAGATCTGTAGAGTTCTGAGTGGTTTAACAAGACGGTTTTAATGCACCTTGGAAGAGATGTGGAGGTCACAGTAGCTTAACAAGAAGGTTTTAATGCCCCTTGGAAGAGTGGTGGAGGTTACAGTGGAATAAAAAGACAATATCAATGCCCCGTGGAAGAGATGTGGAGGTCACAGTAGCTTAACATGACGGTTTTAATGCCCCTTGGAATAGTGGTGTAGGTCGCAGTGGAATAAAAAGACAATATCAATGCCCCTTGGAAGAGTGGTGGAGGTTGCAGTGGAATAGAAAGACAATATCAATGCCCCTTGGAAGAGAAGTGGAGGTCACAGTAGCTTAACATGACGGTTTTAATGCCCCTTGGAATAGTGGTGGAGGTCGCAGTGGAATAAAAAGACAATATCAATGCCCCTTGGAAGAGTGGTGGAGGTTGCAGTGGAATAAAAAGTCAATATCAATGCCCCGTGGAAGAGACGTGGAGGTCACAGTAGCTTAACAATATAATTTTAATGCCCCTTGGAAGAGTGGTGGAGGATACAGTGGATTAAATAGACAATATCAGTGCCCCTTGAAGGAGACGTGGAGGTCACAGTAGCTTAACATGACGGTTTTATTGCCCCTTGGAATAGTGGTGGAGGTCGCAGCGGAATAAAATGACAATATCAATGCCCCTGGGAAGACTGGTGGAGGTCGCAGTGGAATAAAAACACAATATCAATGCCCCGTGGAAGAGACGTGGAGGTCATAGTAGCTTAACAAGATGGTTTTATTGCCCCTTGAAAGAGTGGTGGAGGTTGCAGTGGAGTAAAAAGACAATATCATTGCCGCGTGGAAGAGACGAGGAGGTCACAGTAGCTTAACAAGACGGTTTTAATGCCCCTTGGAATAGTGGTGGAGGTCGCAGTGGAATAAAAAGACAATATCAATGCCCCTTGGAAGAGTGGTGGAGATTGCAGTGGAATAAAAAGACAATATCAATGCCACATGGGAGAGTGGTGGAGGTCGCAGTGGAATAAAAAGAAAATATCAATGCCTCGTGGAAGAGACGTGGAGGTCACAGTAGCTTAACAAGACTGTTTTAATGCCTCTTGGAAGAGTGGTGGAGGTCACAGTGGAATAAAAAGACAATATCTATGCCCCTTGCAAGACTGGTGGAGGTCGCAGTGGAATAAAAACACAATATCAATGCCCCGTGGAAGAGACGTGGAGGTCACAGTAACTTAACAAGATGGTTTTATTGCTCCTTGGAAGAGTGGTGGAGGTTGCAGTGGAATAAAAAGACAATATCAATGCCCCATGGAAGAGTGGTGGAGGTCACAGTGGAATAAAAAGACAATATCAATGCCTCATGGAAGAGACGTGGAGGTCACAGTAGCTTAACAAGACGGTTTTAATGCCCCTTGGAAGAGTGGTGGAGGTCGCAGTGGAATAAAAAGTCAATATCAATGCCCCGTGGAAGAGACGTGGAGGTCATAGTAGCTTAACACGACAATTGTAATGCCCCTTGGAAGAGTGGTGGAGGATACAGAGGATTAAATAGACAATATCAATGCCCCTTGAAGGAGACGTGGAGGTCACAGTAGCTTAACGTGATGGTTTTATTGCCCCTAGTAAGAGTGGTGGAGGTAGCAGTGGAATAAAAAGACAATATCAATGCCCCGTGGAAGAGACGTGGAGTTCACAGTAGCTTAACAATATAATTTTAATGCACCTTGGAAGAGTGGTGGAGGATACAGTGGATTAAATAGACAATATCAATGCCCCTTGAAGGAGACGTGGAGGTCACAGTAGCTTAACATGACGGTTTTATTGCCACTTGGAAGAGTGGTGGAGGTCGCAGCGGAATAAAAAGACAATATCAATGCCCCTAGGAAGACTGGTGGAGGTCGCAGTGGAACAAAAAGACAATATCAATGCCCCGTGGAAGAGACGTGGAGGTCATAGTAGCTTAACAAGACGGTTTTATTGCCCCTTGAAAGAGTGGTGGAGGTTGCAGTGGAGTAAAAAGACAATATCATTGCCCCGTGGAAGAGACGAGGAGGTCACAGTAGCTTAACAAGACGGTTTTAATGCCCTTTGGAATAGTGGTGGAGGACGCAGTGGAATGAAAAGACAATATCAATGCCCCTTGTAAGAATGGTGGAGGTTGCAGTGGAATAAAAAGACAATATCAACGCCCCTTGGAAGAGTGGTGGAGGTCGCAGTGGATTAAAAAGACAATATCAATGCCTCGTGGAAGAGATGTGGAGGTCACAGTAGCTTAACAAGACGGTTTTAATGCCCCTTGGAAGAGTGGTGGAGGTTACAGTGGAATAAAAAGACAATATCAATGCCCCGTGGAAGAGAAGTGGAGGTCACAGTAGCTTAACAAGACGGTTTTACTGCCACTTGGAATAGTGGTGGAGGTCGCAGTGGAATAAAAAGACAATATCAATGCCCCTTGGAAGAGTGGTGGACGTTGCAGTGGAATAAAAAAACAATATCAATGCCCCATGGAAGAGTGGTGGAGGTCGCAGTGGAATAAAAAGACAATATCAATGCCTCGTGGAAGAGACGTGGCGGTCACAGTAACTTAACAAGACGGTTTTATTGCTCCTTGGAAGAGTGGTGGAGGTTGCAGTGGAATAAAAAGACAATATCAATGCCCCATGGAAGAGTGGTGGAGGTCGCAGTGGAATAAAAAGACAATATCAATGCCTCGTGGAAGAGACGTGGAGGTCATAGTAGCTTAACAAGACGGTTTTAATGCCCCTTGGAAGAGTGGTGGAGGTCATAGTGGAATAAAAAGACAATATCTATGCCCCTTGGAAGACTAGTGGAGGTCGCAGTGGAATAAAAAGACAATATCAATGCCCCGTGGAAGAGACGTGGAGGTCACAGTAACTTAACAAGACGGTTTTATTGCTCCTTGGAAGAGTGGTGGAGGTAGCAGTGGAATAAACGTACAATATCAATGCCCGTTGGATGAGACGTGAAGGTCAATGTAGCCTAACAAGACGTTTTTAATGCTCCTTGGAAGAGTGGTGGAGGTTGTTGTGGAATAAAAAGAGCATATCAATGCCCCACGGAAGAGACTTTAAGATCACAGTAGCTTTACAAGATGATTTTAATACCCCTTGGAAGATCTGTAGAGTTCTGAGTGGTTTAACAAGACGGTTTTAATGCACCTTGGAAGAGATGTGGAGGTCACAGTAGCTTAACAAGAAGGTTTTAATGCCCCTTGGAAGAGTGGTGGAGGTTACAGTGGAATAAAAAGACAATATCAATGCCCCGTGGAAGAGATGTGGAGGTCACAGTAGCTTAACATGACGATTTTAATGCCCCTTGGAATAGTGGTGTAGGTCGCAGTGGAATAAAAAGACAATATCAATGCCCCTTGGAAGAGTGGTGGAGGTTGCAGTGGAATAGAAAGACAATATCAATGCCCCTTGGAAGAGAAGTGGAGGTCACAGTAGCTTAACATGACGGTTTTAATGCCCCTTGGAATAGTGGTGGAGGTCGCAGTGGAATAAAAAGACAATATCAATGCCCCTTGGAAGAGTGGTGGAGGTTGCAGTGGAATAAAAAGTCAATATCAATGCCCCGTGGAAGAGACGTGGAGGTCACAGTAGCTTAACAATATAATTTTAATGCCCCTTGGAAGAGTGGTGGAGGATACAGTGGATTAAATAGACAATATCAGTGCCCCTTGAAGGAGACGTGGAGGTCACAGTAGCTTAACATGACGGTTTTATTGCCCCTTGGAATAGTGGTGGAGGTCGCAGCGGAATAAAATGACAATATCAATGCCCCTGAGAAGACTGGTGGAGGTCGCAGTGGAATAAAAACACAATATCAATGCCCCGTGGAAGAGACGTGGAGGTCATAGTACCTTAACAAGATGGTTTTATTGCCCCTTGAAAGAGTGGTGGAGGTTGCAGTGGAGTAAAAAGACAATATCATTGCCGCGTGGAAGAGACGAGGAGGTCACAGTAGCTTAACAAGACGGTTTTAATGCCCCTTGGAATAGTGGTGGAGGTCGCAGTGGAATAAAAAGACAATATCAATGCCCCTTGGAAGAGTGGTGGAGATTGCAGTGGAATAAAAAGACAATATCAATGCCCCATGGGAGAGTGGTGGAGGTCGCAGTGGAATAAAAAGAAAATATCAATGCCTCGTGGAAGAGACGTGGAGGTCACAGTAGCTTAACAAGACTGTTTTAATGCCTCTTGGAAGAGTGGTGGAGGTCACAGTGGAATAAAAAGACAATATCTATGCCCCTTGCAAGACTGGTGGAGGTCGCAGTGGAATAAAAAGACAATATCAATGCCCCGTGGAAGAGACGTGGAGGTCACAGTAACTTAACAAGATGGTTTTATTGCTCCTTGGAAGAGTGGTGGAGGTTGCAGTGGAATAAAAAGACAATATCAATGCCCCATGGAAGAGTGGTGGAGGTCACAGTGGAATAAAAAGACAATATCAATGCCTCATGGAAGAGACGTGGAGGTCACAGTAGCTTAACAAGACGGTTTTAATGCCCCTTGGAAGAGTGGTGGAGGTCGCAGTGGAATAAAAAGTCAATATCAATGCCCCGTGGAAGGGACGTGGAGGTCATAGTAGCTTAACACGACAATTGTAATGCCCCTTGGAAGAGTGGTGGAGGATACAGAGGATTAAATAGACAATATCAATGCCCCTTGAAGGAGACGTGGAGGTCACAGTAGCTTAACGTGATGGTTTTATTGCCCCTAGTAAGAGTGGTGGAGGTAGCAGTGGAATAAAAAGACAATATCAATGCCCCGTGGAAGAGACGTGGAGGTCATAGATGCTTAACAAGATGGTTTTAATGCCCCTTGGAAGAGTGGTGGAGGTTACAGTGGAATAAAAAGACAATATCAATGCCCCGTGGAAGAGAAGTGGAGGTCACAGTAGCTTAACATGACGGTTTTAATGCCCCTGGGAATAGTGGTGGAGGTCGCAGTGGAATAAAAAGACAATATCAATGCCCCTTGGAAGAGTGGTGGAGGTTGCAGTGGAATAAAAAGACAATATCAATGCCCCATCGTAGAGTGGTGGAGGTCGCAGTGGAATAAAAAGACAATATCAATGCCTCGTGGAAAAGATGTGGAGGTCACAGTAGCTTAACAAGACGGTTTTAATGCCCCTTGGAGGAGGGGTGGAGGTCACAGTGGAATAAAAAGACAATATCAATGCCCCTTGGAAGAGTGGTGGAGGTTGCAGTGGAATAAAAAGTCAATATCAATGCCCCGTGGAAGAGACGTGGAGGTCACAGTAGCTTAACAATATAATTTTATTGCCCCTTGGAAGAGTGGTGGAGGATACAGTGGATTAAATAGACAATATCAGTGCCCCTTGAAGGAGATGTGGAGGTCACAGTAGCTTAACATGACGGTTTTATTGCCCCTTGGAATAGTGGTGGAGGTCGCAGCGGAATAAAATGACAATATCAATGCCCCTGGGAAGACTGGTGGAGGTCGCAGTGGAATAAAACCACAATATCAATGCCCCGTGGAAGAGACGTGGAGGTCATAGTAGCTTAACAAGATGGTTTTATTGCCCCTTGAAAGAGTGGTGGAGGTTGCAGTGGAGTAAAAAGACAATAACATTGCCGCGTGGAAGAGACGAGGAGGTCACAGTAGCTTAACAAGACGGTTTTCATGCCCCTTGGAATAGTGGTGGAGGTCGCAGTGGAATTAAAAGACAATATCAATGCCCCTTGGAAGAGTGGTGGAGATTGCAGTGGAATAAAAAGACAATATCAATGCCCCATGGGAGAGTGGTGGAGGTCGCAGTGGAATAAAAAGAAAATATCAATGCCTCGTGGAAGAGACGTGGAGGTCACAGTAGCTTAACAAGACTGTTTTAATGCCTCTTGGAAGAGTGGTGGAGGTCACAGTGGAATAAAAAGACAATATCTATGCCCCTTGCAAGACTGGTGGAGTTCGCAGTGGAATAAAAAGACAATATCAATGCCCCGTGGAAGAGACGTGGAGGTCACAGTAACTTAACAAGATGGTTTTATTGCTCCTTGGAAGAGTGGTGGAGGTTGCAGTGGAATAAAAAGACAATATCAATGCCCCATGGAAGAGTGGTGGAGGTCGCAGTGGAATAAAAAGACAATATGAATGCCTCATGGAAGAGACGTGGAGGTCACAGTAGCTTAACAAGACGGTTTTAATGCCCCTTGGAAGAGTGGTGGAGGTCACAGTGGAATAAAAATACAATATCTGTGCCCCATGGAAGACTGGTGGAGGTCGCAGTGGAATAAAAAGACAATATTAATGCCCCGTGGAAGAGACGTGGAGGTCTCAGTAGCTTAACAAGACAATTTTAATGCCCCTTGGAAGAGTAGTGGAGGTCGCAGTGGAATAAAAAGTCAATATCAATGCCCCGTGGAAGAGACGTGGAGGTCATAGTAGCTTAACACGACAATTGTAATGGCCCTTGGAAGAGTGGTGGAGGATACAGAGGATTAAATAGACAATATCAATGCCCCTTGAAGGAGACGTGGAGGTCACAGTAGCTTAACGTGATGGTTTTATTGCCCCTAGTAAGAGTGGTGGAGGTAGCAGTGGAATAAAAAGACAATATCAATGCCCCGTGGAAGAGACGTGGAGGTCATAGATGCTTAACAAGATGGTTTTAATGCCCCTTGGAAGAGTGGTGGAGGTTACAGTGGAATAAAAAGACAACATCAATGCCCCGTGGAAGAGAAGTGGAGGTCACAGTAGCTTAACATGACGGTTTTAATGCCCCTGGGAATAGTGGTGGAGGTCGCAGTGGAATAAAAAGACAATATCAATGCCCCTTGGAAGAGTGGTGGAGGTTGCAGTGGAATAAAAAGACAATATCAATGCCCCATCGTAGAGTGGTGGAGGTCGCAGTGGAATAAAAAGACAATATCAATGCCTCGTGGAAAAGATGTGGAGGTCACAGTAGCTTAACAAGACGGTTTTAATGCCCCTTGGAGGAGGGGTGGAGGTCACAGTGGAATAAAAAGACAATATCTATGCCCCTTGGAAGACTGGTGGAGGTCGCAGTGGAATAAAAAGACAATATCAATGCCCCGTGGAAGAGACGTGGAGGTCACAGTAGCTTAACAATATAATTTTAATGCACCTTGGAAGAGTGGTGGAGGATACAGTGGATTAAATAGACAATATCAATGCCCCTTGTAGGAGACGTGGAGGTCACAGTAGCTTAACATGACGGTTTTATTGCCACTTGGAAGAGTGGTGGAGGTCGCAGCGAGATAAAAAGACAATATCAATGCCCCTAGGAAGACTGGTGGAGGTCGCAGTGGAACAAAAAGACAATATCAATGCCCCGTGGAAGAGACGTGGAGGTCATAGTAGCTTAACAAGACGGTTTTATTGCCCCTTGAAAGAGTGGTGGCGGTTGCAGTGGAGTAAAAAGACAATATCATTGCCAAGTGGAAGAGACGAGGAGGTCACAGTAGCTTAACAAGACGGTTTTAATGCCCCTTGGAATAGTGGTGGAGGACGCAGTGGAATGAAAAGACAATATCAATGCCCCATGTAAGAATGGTGGAGGTTGCAGTGGAATAAAAAGACAATATCAATGCCCCTTGGAAGAGTGGTGGAGGTCGCAGTGGATTAAAAAGACAATATCAATGCCTCGTGGAAGAGATGTGGAGGTCACAGTAGCTTAACAAGACGGTTTTAATGCCCCTTGGAAGAGTGCTGGAGGTTACAGTGGAATAAAAAGACAATATCAATGCCCCATGGAAGAGAAGTGGAGGTCACAGTAGCTTAACAAGACGGTTTTAATGCCACTTGGAATAGTGGTGGAGGTCGCAGTGGAATAAAAAGACAATATCAATGCCACTTGGAAGAGTGGTGGAGGTTGCAGTGGAATAAAAAAACAATATCAATGCCCCATGGAAGAGTGGTGGAGGTCGCAGTGGAATAAAAAGACAATACCAATGCCTCGTGGAAGAGACGTGGTGGTCACAGTAACTTAACAAGACGGTTTTATTGCTCCTTGGAAGAGTGGTGGAGGTTGCAGTGGAATAAAAAGACAATATCAATGCCCCATGGAAGAGTGGTGGAGGTCGCAGTGGAATAAAAAGACAATATCAATGCCTCGTGGAAGAGACGTGGAGGTCATAGTAGCTTAACAAGACGGTTTTAATGCCCCTTGGAAGAGTGGTGGAGGTCATAGTGGAATAAAAAGACAATATCTATGCCTCTTGGAAGACTAGTGGAGGTCGCAGTGGAATAAAAAGACAATATCAATGCCCCGTGGAAGAGACGTGGAAGTCACAGTAACTTAACAAGACGGTTTTATTGCTCCTTGCAAGAGTGGTGGAGGTAGCAGTGGAATAAAAATACAATATCAATGCCCGTTGGATGAGACGTGAAGGTCAATGTAGCCTAACAAGACGGTTTTAATGCTCCTTGGAAGAGTGGTGGAGGTTGTTGTGGAATAAAAAGAGCATATCAATGCCCCATGGAAGAGACATTAAGATCACAGTAGCTTTACAAGACGATTTTAATACCCCTTGGAAGATCTGTGGAGTTCTGAGTGGTTTAGCAAGACGGTTTTAATGCACCTTGGAAGAGATGTGGAGGTCACAGGAGCTTAACAAGAAGGTTTTAATGCCCCTTGGAAGAGTGGTGGAGGATACAGTGGAACAAAAAGACAATATCAATGCCCCGTGGAAGAGACGTGGAGGTCACAGTAGCTTAAAAAGACTGTTTTAATGCCCCTTGGAAGAGTGGTGTGGGTCGCAGTGGAATAAAAGATAATATCAATGCCCCTTGGAAGAGTGGTGGAGGTTGCAGTGGAATAAAAAAACAATATCAATGCCCCATGGAAGAGTGGTGGAGGTTGCAGTGGAATAAAAAGTCAATATAAATGCCTCGTGGAAAAGACGTGGAGGTCACAGTACCTTAACAAGTTGGTTTTAGTGCCACTTGGAGGAGGGGTGGAGGTCACAGTGGAATAAAAAGACAATATCTATGCCCATTGTAACACTGGTGGAGGTCGCAGTGGAATAAAAAGACAATATCAGTGCCCCGTGGAAGAGACGTGGAGGTCACAGTAGCTTAACAATATAATTTTAATGCCAATTGGAAGAGTGGTGGAGGATACAGTGGTTTAAATAGACAATATCAATGCCCCTTGAAGGAGACGTGGAGGTCACAGTAGCTTAACATGACGGTTTTATTGCCCCTTGGAAGAGTGGTGGAGGTCGCAGCGGAATAAAATGACAATATCAATGCCCCTGGGAAGACTGGTGGAGGTCGCAGTGGAATAAAAAGACAATATCAATGCCCCGTGGAAGAGACGTGGAGGTCATAGTAGCTTAACAAGATGGTTTTATTGCCCCTTGAAAGAGTGGTGGAGGTTGCAGTGGAGTAAAAAGACAATATTATTGCCGCGTGGAAGAGACGAGGAGGTCACAGTAGCTTAAAAAGACGGTTTTAATGCCCCTTGGAATAGTGGTGGAGGTCGCAGTGGAATAAAAAGACAATATCAATGCCCCTTGGAAGAGTGGTGGAGATTGCAGTGGAATAAAAAGACAATATCAATGCCCCATGGAAGAGTGGTGGAGGTCGCAGTGGAATAAAAAGACAATATCAATGCCTCGTGGAAGAGACGTGGAGGTCACAGTAGCTTAACAAGACTGTTTTAATGCCTCTTGGAAGAGTGATGGAGGTCACAGTGGAATAAAAAGACAATATCTATGCCCCTTGCAAGACTGGTGGAGGTCGCAGTGGAATAAAAAGACAATATCAATGCCCTGTGGAAGAGACGTGGAGGTCACAGTAACTTAACAAGATGGTTTTATTGCTCCTTGGAAGAGTGGTGGAGGTCGCAGTGGAATAAAAAGACAATATCAATGCCTCATGGAAGAGACGTGGAGGTCACAGTAGCTTAACAAGACGGTTTTAATGCCCCTTGGAAGAGTGGTGGAGGTCACAGTGGAATAAAAATACAATATCTGTGCCCCATGGAAGACTGGTGGAGGTCGCAGTGGAATAAAAAGACAATATTAATGCCCCGTGGAAGAGACGTGGAGGTCTCAGTAGCTTAACAAGATAATTTTAATGCCCCTTGGAAGAGTGGTGGAGGTGGCAGTGGAATAAAAAGTCAATATCAATGCCCCGTGGAAGAGACGTGGAGGTCACAGTAGCTTAACAAGACAATTGTAATGCCCCTTGGAAGAGTGGTGGAGGATACAGAGGATTAAATAGACAATATCAATGCCCCTTGAAGGAGACGTGGAGGTCACAGTAGCTTAACGTGATGGTTTTATTGCCCCTAGGAAGAGTGGTGGAGGTCGCAGTGGAACAAAAAGACAATATCAATGCCCCGTGGAAGAGAAGTGGAGGTCACAGTAGCTTAACATGACGGTTTTAATGCCCCTGGGAATAGTGTTGGAGGTCGCAGTGGAATAAAAAGACAATATCAATGCCCCTTGGAAGAGTGGTGGAGGTTGCAGTGGAATAAAAAGACAATATCAATGCCCCATGGAAGAGTGGTGGAGGTCGTAGTAGAATAAAAAGACAATATCAATACACCGTGGAAGAGATCTGCAGGTCACAGTAGCTTAAGAAGACGGTTTTATTGCCCCTTGAAAGAGTGGTGGAGGTCGCAGTGGAGTAAAAAGACAATATCAATGCCCCGTGGAAGAGACGTGGAGGTCACAGTAGCTTAAGAAGTTGGTTTTCATGCGCCTTGGAAGAGTTGTGGAGGTCGCAGTGCAATAAAAAGACAATATTAATGCCCCTTGGAAGAGTGGTTTAGGTCGCAGTGGAATGAAAAGATAATATCAATGCCCCGTGGAAGAGACGTGGAGGTCACAGTAGCTTAACAAGACGGTTTTAATGCCCATTGGAAGAGCTGTGGAGTTCTGAGTGGTTTAACAGGAAGGTCTTAATGCCCCTTGGAAAAGACGTGGAGGTCACAGTGGCTTAACAAGACGGTTTTAATGCCCCTTGGAAGAGTGGTGGAGGTTAGAGTGGAATAAAAAGACAATAACAATGCCCCTTGGAAGAGTGGTGGAGTTCGCAGTGGAATAAAAAGACCATATCAATGCCCCGTGGAAGAGACGTGGAGGTAACAGTAGCTTAAACGGTTTTAATGCCCCTTGGAAGAGTGGTGGAGGTCGCAGTGGAATAACAAGACAATATCAATGCCCCGTGGAAGAGACGTGGAGGTCATAGAAGCTTAACAAGACGGTGTTAATGCCCCTTGGAAGAGTGGTGGAGTTTACAGTGGAATAAAAAGACAATATCAATGCCCCGTGGAAGAGACGTGGAGGTCACAGTAGCTTAAGAAGACGGTTTTAATGCCCCTTTGAATAGTGGTGGAGGTCGCAGTGGAAAAAAAAGACAATATCAATGCCCCTTGGAAGAGTGGTGGAGGTTGCAGTGGAATAAAAAGACAATATCAATGCCCCATGGAAGAGTGGTGGAGATCGCAGTGGAATAAAAAGACAATATCAATGCCTCGTGGAAGAGACGTGGAGGTCACAGTAGCTTAACAAGTCAGTTTTAATGCCTCTTGGAGGAGGGGTGGAGGTCACAGTGGAATAAAAAGACAATATCTATGCCCCTTGGAAGACTGGTGTAGGTCGCAGTGGAATAAAAAGACAATATCAATGCCCCGTGGAAGAGAAGTGGAGGTCACAGTAGCTTAACAAGACGGTTTTAATGCCCCTTGGAGGAGGGGTGGAGGTCACAGTGGAATAAAAAGACAATATCTATGCCCCTTGGAAGACTGGTGGAGGTCGCAGTGGAATAAAAAGACAATATCAATGCCCCGTGGAAGAGACGTGGAGGTCACAGTAGCTTAACAATATAATTTTAATGCACCTTGGAAGAGTGGTGGAGGATACAGTGGATTAAATAGACAATATCAATGCCCCTTGAAGGAGACGTGGAGGTCACAGTAGCTTAACATGACGGTTTTATTGCCACTTGGAAGAGTGGTGGAGGTCGCAGCGGAATAAAAAGACAATATCAATGCCCCTAGGAAGACTGGTGGAGGTCGCAGTGGAACAAAAAGACAATATCAATGCCCCGTGGAAGAGACGTGGAGGTCATAGTAGCTTAACAACACGGTTTTATTGCCCCTTGAAACAGTGGTGGCGGTTGCAGTGGAGTAAAAAGACAATATCATTGCCAAGTGGAAGAGACGAGGAGGTCACAGTAGGTTAACAAGTCGGTTTTAATGCCCCTTGGAATAGTGGTGGAGGACGCAGTGGAATGAAAAGACAATATCAATGCCCCTTGTAAGAATGGTGGAGGTCGCAGTGGATTAAAAAGACAATATCAATGCCTCGTGGAAGAGATGTGGAGGTCACAGTAGCTTAACAAGACGGTTTTAATGCCCCTTGGAAGAGTGGTGGAGGTTATAGTGGAATAAAAAGACAATATCAATGCCCCGTGGAAGAGAAGTGGAGGTCACAGTAGCTTAACAAGACGGTTTTAATGCCACTTGGAATAGTGGTGGAGGTCGCAGTGGAATAAAAAGACAATATCAATGCCCCTTGTAAGAGTGGTGGAGGTTGCAGTGGAATAAAAAAACAATATCAATGCCCCATGGAAGAGTGGTGGAGGTCGCAGTGGAATAAAAAGACAATATCAATGCCTCGTGGAAGAGACGTGGCGGTCACAGTAACTTAACAAGACGGTTTTATTTCTCCTTGGAAGAGTGGTGGAGGTTGCAGTGGAATAAAAAGACAATATCAATGCCCCATGGAAGAGTGGTGGAGGTCGCAGTGGAATAAAAAGACAATATCAATGCCTCGTGGAAGAGACGTGGAGGTCATAGTAGCTTAACAAGACGGTTTTAATGCCCCTTGGAAGAGTGGTGGAGGTCATAGTGGAATAAAAAGACAATATCTATGCCCCTTGGAAGACTAGTGGAGGTCGCAGTGGAATAAAAAGACAATATCAATGCCCCGTGGAAGAGACGTGGAAGTCACAGTAACTTAACAAGACGGTTTTATTGCTCCTTGGAAGAGTGGTGGAGGTAGCAGTGGAATAAAAATACAATATCAATGCCCGTTGGATGAGACGTGAAGGTCAATGTAGCCTAACAAGACGGTTTTAATGCTCCTTGGAAGAGTGGTGGAGGTTGCTGTGGAATAAAAAGAGCATATCAATGCCCCATGGAAGAGACATTAAGATCACAGTAGCTTTACAAGACGATTTTAATACCCCTTGGAAGATCTGTGGAGTTCTGAGTGGTTTAGCAAGACGGTTTTAATGCACCTTGGAAGAGATGTGGAGGTCACAGGAGCTTAACAAGAAGGTTTTAATGCCCCTTGGAAGAGTGGTGGAGGTTACAGTGGAATAAAAAGACAATATCAATGCCCCGTGGAAGGGACGTGGAGGTCACAGTAGCTTAAAAAGACTGTTTTAATGCCCCTTGGAAGAGTGGTGTGGGTCGCAGTGGAATAAAAGATAATATCAATGCCCCTTGGAAGAGTGGTGGAGGTTGCAGTGGAATAAAAAAACAATATCAATGCCCCATGGAAGAGTGGTGGAGGTTGCAGTGGAATAAAAAGTCAATATAAATGCCTCGTGGAAAAGACGTGGAGGTCACAGTACCTTAACAAGATGGTTTTAGTGCCCCTTGGAGGAGGGGTGGAGGTCACAGTGGAATAAAAAGACAATATCTATGCCCATTGGAAGACTGGTGGAGGTCGCAGTGGAATAAAAAGACAATATTAGTGCCCCGTGGAAGAGACGTGGAGGTCACAGTAGCTTAACAATATAATTTTAATGCCAATTGGAAGAGTGGTGGAGGATACAGTGGTTTAAATAGACAATATCAATGCCCCTTGAAGGAGACGTGGAGGTCACAGTAGCTTAACATGACGGTTTTATTGCCCCTTGGAAGAGTGGTGGAGGGCGCAGCGGAATAAAATGACAATATCAATGCCCCTGGGAAGACTGGTGGAGGTCGCAGTGGAATAAAAAGACAATATCAATGCCCCGTGGAAGAGACGTGGAGGTCATAGTAGCTTAACAAATGGTTTTATTGCCCCTTGAAAGAGTGGTGGAGGTTGCAGTGGAGTAAAAAGACAATATTATTGCCGCGTGGAAGAGACGAGGAGGTCACAGTAGCTTAAAAAGACGGTTTTAATGCCCCTTGGAATAGTGGTGGAGGTCGCAGTGGAATAAAAAGACAATATCAATGCCCCATGGAAGAGTGGTGGAGATTGCAGTGGAATAAAAAGACAATATCAATGCCCCATGGAAGAGTGGTGGAGGTCGCAGTGGAATAAAAAGACAATATCAATGCCTCGTGGAAGAGACGTGGAGGTCACAGTAGCTTAACAAGACTGTTTTAATGCCTCTTGGAAGAGTGATGGAGGTCACAGTGGAATAAAAAGACAATATATATGCCCCTTGCAAGACTGGTGGAGGTCGCAGTGGAATAAAAAGACAATATCAATGCCCTGTGGAAGAGACGTGGAGGTCACAGTAACTTAACAAGATGGTTTTATTGCTCCTTGGAAGAGTGGTGGAGGTTGCAGTGGAATAAAAAGACAATATCAATGCCCCATGGAAGAGTGGTGGAGGTCGCAGTGGAATAAAAAGACAATATCAATGCCTCATGGAAGAGACGTGGAGGTCACAGTAGCTTAACAAGACGGTTTTAATGCCCCTTGGAAGAGTGGTGGAGGTCACAGTGGAATAAAAATACAATATCTGTGCCCCATGGAAGACTGGTGGAGGTCGCAGTGGAATAAAAAGACAATATTAATGCCCCGTGGAAGAGACGTGGAGGTCTCAGTAGCTTAACAAGATAATTTTAATGCCCCTTGGAAGAGTGGTGGAGGTCGCAGTGGAATAAAAAGTCAATATCAATGCCCCGTGGATGAGACGTGGAGGTCACAGTAGCTTAACAAGACAATTGTAATGCCCTTTGGAAGAGTGGTGGAGGATACAGAGGATTAAATAGACAATATCAATGCCCCTTGAAGGAGACGTGCAGGTCACAGTAGCTTAACGTGATGGTTTTATTGCCCCTGGGAAGAGTGGTGGAGGTCGCAGTGGAACAAAAAGACAATATCAATGCCCCGTGGAAGAGAAGTGGAGGTCATAGATGCTTAACAAGATGGTTTTAATGCCCCTTGGAAGAGTGGTGGAGGTTACAGTGGAATAAAAAGACAATATCAATGCCCCGTGGAAGAGAAGTGGAGGTCACAGTAGCTTAACATGACGGTTTTAATGCCCCTGGGAATAGTGGAGGAGGTCGCAGTGGAATAAAAAGACAATATCAATGCCCCTTGGAAGAGTGGTGGAGGTTGCAGTGGAATAAAAAGACAATATCAATGCCCCATGGAAGAGTGGTGGAGGTCGCAGTAGAATAAAAAGACAATATCAATGCCTCGTGGAAAAGATGTGGAGGTCACAGTAGCTTAACAAGATGGTTTTAATGCCCCTTGGAAGAATGGTGGAGGTCGCAGTGGAATAAAAAGACAATATCAATACACCGTGGAAGAGATCTGCAGGTCACAGTAGCTTAAGAAGACGGTTTTATTGCCCCTTGGAAGAGTGGTGGAGGTCGCAGTGGAGTAAAAAGACAATATCAATGCCCTGTGGAAGAGACGTGGAGGTCACAGTAGGTTAAGAAGTTGGTTTTCATGCGCCTTGGAAGAGTTGTGGAGGTCGCAGTGCAATAAAAAGACAATATTAATGCCCCTTGGAAGAGTGGTTTAGGTCGCAGTGGAATAAAAAGATAATATCAATGCCCCGTGGAAGAGACGTGGAGGTCACAGTAGCTTAACAAGACGGTTTTAATGCCCATTGGAAGAGCTGTGGAGTTCTGAGTGGTTTAACAGGAAGGTCTTAATGCCCCTTGGAAAAGACGTGGAGGTCACAGTAGCTTAACAAGACGATTTTAATGCCCCTTGGAAGAGTGGTGGAGGTTAGAGTGGAATAAAAAGACAATAACAATGCCCCTTGGAAGAGTGGTGGAGTTCGCAGTGGAATAAAAAGACCATATCAATGCCCCGTGGAAGAGACGTGGAGGTAACAGTAGCTTAAACGGTTTTAATGCCCCTTGGAAGAGTGGTGGAGGTCGCAGTGGAATAACAAGACAATATCAATGCCCCGTGGAAGAGACGTGGAGGTCATAGAAGCTTAACAAGACGGTGTTAATGCCCCTTGGAAGAGTGGTGGAGTTTACAGTGGAATAAAAAGACAATATCAATGCCCCGTGGAAGAGACGTGGAGGTCACAGTAGCTTAAGAAGACGGTTTTAATGCCCCTTTGAATAGTGGTGGAGGTCGCAGTGGAAAAAAAAGACAATATAAATGCCCCTTGGAAGAGTGGTGGAGGTTGCAGTGGAATAAAAAGACAATATCAATGCCCCATGGAAGAGTGGTGGAGATCGCAGTGGAATAAAAAGACAATATCAATGCCTCGTGGAAGAGACGTGGAGGTCACAGTAGCTTAACAAGCCGGTTTTAATGCCTCTTGGAGGAGGGGTGGAGGTCACAGTGGAATAAAAAGACAATATCTATGCCCCTTGGAAGACTGGTGTAGGTCGCAGTGGAATAAAAAGACAATATCAATGCCCCGTGGAAGAGAAGTGGAGGTCACAGTAGCTTAACAAGACGGTTTTAATGCCACTTGGAAGAGTGGTGGAAGTCGCAGTGGAACAAAAAGAAAATATCAAAGCCCCGTGGAAGAGACGTGGAGGTCACAGTAGCTTAACAAGACAATTTTAATGCCCCTTGGAAGAGTGTTGGAGGTCGCAGTGGCATAAAAAGTCAATATCAATGCCCCGTGGAAGAGACGGGGAGGTCACAGTAGCTTAACAAGACAATATTAATGCCCCTTGGAAGAGTGGTGGAGGATACAGAGGATTAAATAGACAATATCAATGCCCCTTGAAGGAGACGTGGAGGTCACAGTAGCTTAACGTGACGGTTTTATTGCCCCTTGGAAGAGTGGTGGAGTTCGCAGTGGAATAAAGAGATAATATCAATGCCCCTGGGAAGACTGGTGGAGTTCGCAGTGGAATAAAAAGACAATATCAATGCCCCGTGGAAGAGACGTGGAGGTCATAGGAGCTTAACAAGACGGTTTTATTGCCCCTTGGAAGAGTGGTGGAGGTCGCAGTGCAATAAAAAGACAATATCAATACCCCTTGGAAGAGTGGTTTAGGTCGCAGTGGAATAAAAAGATAATATCAATGCCCCGTGGAAGAGACGTGGAGGTCACAGTAGCTTAACAAGACTGTTTTAATGCCCATTGGAAAAGCTGTGGAGTTCTGAGTGGTTTAATAGGAAGGTCTTAATGCCCCTTGGAAAAGACGTGGCGGTCACAGTAGCTTAACAAGACGGTTTTAATGCCCCTTGGAAGAGTGGTGGAGGTTACAGTGGAATAAAAAGACAATATCAATGCCCCTTGGAAGAGTGGTGGAGGTCGCAGTGGAATAAAAAGACCATATCAATGCCCCGTGGAAGAGACGTGGAGGTAACAGTAGCTTAAACGGTTTTAATGCCACTTGGAAGAAAGGTGGAGGTCGCAGTGGAATAAAAACACAATATCAATACCCCGTGGAAGAGACGTGGAGGTCTCAGTAGCTTAACAAGACAATTTTAATGCCACTTGGAAGAGTGGTGGAAGTCGCAGTGGAACAAAAAGACAATATCAATGCCCCTTGGAAGAGATGTGGAGGTCACAGTAGCTTAACAAGACAATTTTAATGCCCCTTGGAAGAGTGTTGGAGGTCGCAGTGGCATAAAAAGTCAATATCAATGCCCCGTGGAAGAGACGGGGAGGTCACAGTAGCTTAACAAGACAATATTAATGCCCCTTGGAAGAGTGGTGGAGGATACAGAGGATTAAATAGACAATATCAATGCCCCTTGAAGGAGACGTGGAGGTCACAGTAGCTTAACGTGACGGTTTTATTGCCCCTTGGAAGAGTGGTGGAGGTCGCAGTGGAATAAAAAGACAATATCAATGCCCCGTGGAAGAGACGTGTAGGTCATAGAAGCTTAACAAGACGGTGTTAATGCCCCTTGGAAGAGTGGTGGAGGTTACAGTGGAATAAAAAGACAATATCAATGCCCCGTGGAAGAGACTTGGAGGTCACAGTAGGTTAACAAGACGGTTTTAATGCCCCTTGGAATAGTGGTGGAGGTCGCAGTGGAAAAAAAAGACAACATCAATGCCCCTTGGAAGAGTGGTGGAGGTTGCAGTGGAATAAAAAGACAATATCAATGCCCCATGGATGAGTGGTGGAGGTCGCAGTGGAATAAAAAGACAATATCAATGCCTCGTGGAAGAGACGTGGAGGTCACAGTAGCTTAACAAGCCGGTTTTAATGCCTCTTGGAGGAGGGGTGGAGGTCACAGTGGAATAAAAAGACAATATCTATGCCCCTTGGAAGACTGGTGTAGGTCGCAGTGGAATAAAAAGACAATATCAATGCCCCGTGGAAGAGAAGTGGAGGTCACAGTAGCTTAACAAGACGGTTTTAATGCCCCTTGGAAGAGTGGTGGAAGTCGCAGTGGAATAAAAAGACAATATCAATGCCCAGTGGAAGAGACTTGGAGGTCACAATAGCTTAACAAGACGGTTTTAATGCCCCTTGGAAGGGTGGTGGAAGTTGCAGTGGAATAAAAAGACAATATCAATGCCCCGTGGAAGAGACGTGGATGTCTCAGTAGCTTAACAAGACAATTTTAATGCCCCATGGAAGAGTGGTGGAAGTCGCAGTGGAATAAAAAGACAATATCAATGCCCCTTGGAAGAGACCTTGAGGTCACAGTAGCTTAACAAGACAATTTTAATGCCCCTTGGAAGAGTGGTGGAGGTCGCAGTGGAATAAAAAGTCAATATCAATGCCCCGTGGAAGAGACGTGGAGGTCACAGTAGCTTAACAAGACAAATTTAATGCCCCTTGGAAGTGTCGTGGAGGATAAAGAGGATTAAATAGACAATTTCAATGCCCCTTGAAGGAGACGTGGAGGTCACAGTAGCTTAATGTGACGGATTTATTGCCCCTTGGAAGAGTGGTGGAAGTCGCAGTGGAATAAAAAGACAATATCAATGCCCCATGGAAGAGACGTGGAGGTCACAGTAGCTTAACAAGACAATTTTAATGCCCCTTGGAAGAGTGATGGAGGTCGCAGTGGAATAAAAAGACAATATCAATGCCCCGTGGAAGAGAAGTGGAGGTGACAGTAGCTTAACAAGACAATTTTAATGCCGCTTGGAAGAGTGGTGGAGGAGATAGTGGATTAAATAGACAATATCAATGCCCCTCTAAGGAGACGTGGAGGTCACAGTAGCTTAACATGACGGTTTTATTGCCCCTTGGAAGAGTGGTGGAGGTCGAAGTGGAATAAAGAGACAATATCAATGCCCCGTGGAAGAGACGTGGAGGTCATAGGAGCTTAACAAGACGGTTTTATTGCCCCTTGAAAGAGTGGTGGAGGTAGCAGTGGAGTAAAAAGACAATATCAATGCCCTGTGGAAGAGACAAGGAGGTCACAGTAGCTTAACAAGATGGTTTTAATGCCCCTTGGAATAGTGGTGGAGGTCGCAGTGGAATGAAAAGACAATATCAATGCCCCTTGGAAGAGTGGTGGAGGTTGCAGTGGAATAAAAAGACAATATCAATGCCCTGTGGAAGAGACGTGGAGGTCATAGTAGCTTAACAAGACGGTTTAATGCCCCTTGGAAGAGTGGTGGAGGTCGCAGTGGAATAAAAAGACAATATCAGTGCCCCGTGTAAGAGACGTGGAGGTCACAGTAGCTTAACAAGACAGTTTTAATGCCCCTTGGAAGAGTGGTGGAGGTTACAGTGGAATAAAAAGACAATATCAATGCCCTGTGGAAGAGAAGTGGAGGTCACAGTAGTGTAACAAGACGGTTTTAATACCCCTTGGAATAGTGGTGGAGGTCGCAGTGGAATAAAAAGACAATATCAATGCCCCGTGGAAGAGACGTGGAGGTCATAGGAGCTTAACAAGACGGTTTTATTGCCCCTTGAAAGAGTGGTGGAGGTAGCAGTGGAGTAAAAAGACAATATCAATGCCCCGTTGAAGAGACAAGGAGGTCACAGTAGCTTAACAAGATGGTTTTAATGCCCCTTGGAATAGTGGTGGAGGTCGCAGTGGAATGAAAAGACAATATCAATGCCCCTTGGAAGAGTGGTGGAGGTTGCAGTGGAATAAAAAGACAATATCAATGCCCCGTGGAAGAGACGTGGAGGTCATAGTAGCTTAACAAGACGGTATAATGCCCCTTGGAAGAGTGGTGGAGGTCGCAGTGGAATAAAAAGACAATATCAGTGCCCTGTGTAAGAGACGTGGAGGTCACAGTAGCTTAACAAGACAGTTTTAATGCCCCTTGGAAGAGTGGTGGAGGTTACAGTGGAATAAAAAGACAATATCAATGCCCTGTGGAAGAGAAGTGGAGGTCACAGTAGCGTAACAAGACGGTTTTAATGCCCCTTGGAATAGTGGTGGAGGTCGCAGTGGAATAAAAAGACAATATCAATGCCCCTTGGAAGAGTGGTGGAGGTTGCAGTGGAATAAAAAGATAATATCAATGCCCCATGGAAGAGTGGTGGAGGTCGCAGTGGAATAAAAAGACAATATCAATGCCTCGTGGAAGAGATGTGGAGGTCACAGTAGCTTAAAAAGACGGTTTTAATGCCCCTTGGAAGAGTGGAGGAGGTCACAGTGGAATAAAAAGACAATATCTATGCCCCTTGTAAGACTGGTGGAGGTCGCAGTGGAATAAAAAGACAATATCAATGCCCCGTTGAAGAGACGTGGTGGTCACAGTAGCTTAACAAGACGGTTTTATTGCTCCTTGAAAGAGTGGTGGAGGTTGCAGTGGAGTTAAAAGACAATATCAATGCCCCGTGGAAGAGACGAGGAGGTCACAGTAGCTTAACAAGACGGTTTTTATTCCCCTTGGAAGAGCTGTGGAGTTCAGAGTCGTTTAACAAGACCGTCTTAACTCCCTTTGGAGGAGACGTGGAGGTTACAGTAGCTTAACAGGACGGTTTTAATGCCCCGTGTAAGAGGGGTTCAGGTTAGAGTGGAATAAAAAGACAATAACAATGCCCCGTGGAAGAGACGTGGAGGTCACAGTAGCTTAACAAGATGGTTTAAATGCACCTTGGTAGAGTGGTGGAGGTCATAGTGCAATAAAAATACAATATCAATGCCCCTTAGAAGAGTGGTTAACGTCGCAGTGGAATAAAAAGACAATATCAGTACCCCGTGTAAGAGACGTGGAGGTCACAGTAGCTTAACAAGACGGTTTTAATGCCCCTTGGAGCAGCTGTGGAGTTCCGAGTGGATTAACAAGACGGCTTTAATGTGCCTTGGAAGAGATGTTGAGGTCACTGCAGCTTAACAAGCCAGTTTTAATACCCCTTGGAAGAGTGGTGGAGGTTACAGTGGAATAAAAAGACAATATCAATGCCCCGTGGAAGAGACGTGGAGGTCATAGTAGCTTAACAAGACGGTTTAATGCCCCTTGGAAGAGTGGTGGAGGTCGCAGTGGAATAAAAAGACCATATCAATGCCCCGTGGAAGAGACGTGGAGGTAACAGTAGCTTAAACGGTTTTAATGCCACTTGGAAGAAAGGTGGAGGTCGCAGTGGAATAAAAACACAATATCAATACCCCGTGGAAGAGACGTGGAGGTCTCAGTAGCTTAACAAGACAATTTTAATGCCCCTTGGAAGAGTGGTGGAAGTCGCAGTGGAACAAAAAGACAATATCAATGCCCCTTGGAAGAGACGTGGAGGTCACAGAAGCTTAACAAGACAATTTTAATGCCCCTTGGAAGAGTGGTGGAGGTCGCAGTGGACTAAAAAGTCAATATCAATGCCCCGTGGAAGAGACGGGGAGGTCACAGTAGCTTAACAAGACAATATTAATGCCCCTTGGAAGATTGGTGGAGGATACAGAGGATTAAATAGACAATATCAATGCCCCTTGAAGGAGGCGTGGAGGTCACAGTAGCTTAACGTGACGGTTTTATTGCCCCTTGGAAGAGTGGTGGAGGTCGCAGTGGAATAAAAAGACAATATCAATGCACCGTGGAAGAGACGTGTAGGTCATAGAAGCTTAACAAGACGGTGTTAATGCCCCTTGGAAGAGTGGTGGAGGTTACAGTGGAATAAAAAGACAATATCAATGCCCCGTGGAAGAGACGTGGAGGTCACAGTAGGTTAACAAGACGGTTTTAATGCCCCTTGGAATAGTGGTGGAGGTCGCAGTGGAAAAAAAAGACAACATCAATGCCCCTTGGAAGAGTGGTGGAGGTTGCAGTGGAATAAAAAGACAATATCAATGCCCCATGGATGAGTGGTGGAGGTCGCAGTGGAATAAAAAGACAATATCAATGCCTCGTGGAAGAGACGTGGAGGTCACAGTAGCTTAACAAGCCGGTTTTAATGCCTCTTGGAGGAGGGGTGGAGGTCACAGTGGAATAAAAAGACAATATCTATGCCCCTTGGAAGACTGGTGTAGGTCGCAGTGGAATAAAAAGACAATATCAATGCCCCGTGGAAGAGAAGTGGAGGTCACAGTAGCTTAACAAGACGGTTTTAATGCCCCTTGGAAGAGTGGTGGAAGTCGCAGTGGAATAAAAAGACAATATCAATGCCCCGTGGAAGAGACTTGGAGGTCACAATAGCTTAACAAGACGGTTTTAATGCCCCTTGGAAGGGTGGTGGAAGTTGCAGTGGAATAAAAAGACAATATCAATGCCCTGTGGAAGAGACGTGGATGTCTCAGTAGCTTAACAAGACAATTTTAATGCCCCATGGAAGAGTGGTGGAAGTCGCAGTGGATTAAAAAGACAATATCAATGCCCCTTGGAAGAGACCTTGAGGTCACAGTAGCTTAACAAGACAATTTTAATGCCCCTTGGAAGAGTGGTGGAGGTCGCAGTGGAATAAAAAGTCAATATCAATGCCCCTTGGAAGAGACGTGGAGGTCACAGTAGCTTAACAAGACAAATTTAATGCCCCTTGGAAGAGTGGTGGAGGATAAAGAGGATTAAATAGACAATTTCAATGCCCCTTGAAGGAGACATGGAGGTCACAGTAGCTTAATGTGACGGATTTATTGCCCCTTGGAAGAGTGGTGGAAGTCGCAGTGGAATAAAAAGACAATATCAATGCCCCATGGAAGAGACGTGGAGGTCACAGTAGCTTAACAAGACAATTTTAATGCCCCTTGGAAGAGTGATGGAGGTCGCAGTGGAATAAAAAGACAATATCAATGCCCCGTGGAAGAGTAGTGGAGGTCACAGTAGCTTAACAAGACAATTTTAATGCCCCTTGGAAGAGTGGTGGAGGAGATAGTGGATTAAATAGACAATATCAATGCCCCTCTAAGGAGACGTGGAGGTCACAGTAGCTTAACATGACGGTTTTATTGCCCCTTGGAAGAGTGGTGGAGGTCGCAGTGGAATAAAGAGATAATATCAATGCCCCTGGGAAGACTGGTGGAGGTCGCAGTGGAATAAAAAGACAATATCAATGCCCCGTGGAAGAGACGTGGAGGTCATAGGAGCTTAACAAGACGGTTTTATTGCCCCTTGAAAGAGTGGTGGAGGTAGCAGTGGAGTAAAAAGACAATATCAATGCCCTGTGGAAGAGACAAGGAGGTCACAGTAGCTTAACAAGATGGTTTTAATGCCCCTTGGAATAGTGGTGGAGGTCGCAGTGGAATGAAAAGACAATATCAATGCCCCTTGGAAGAGTGGTGGAGGTTGCAGTGGAATAAAAAGACAATATCAATGCCCTGTGGAAGAGACGTGGAGGTCATAGTAGCTTAACAAGACGGTTTAATGCCCCTTGGAAGAGTGGTGGAGGTCGCAGTGGAATAAAAAGACAATATCAATGCCCCGTGTAAGAGACGTGGAGGTCACAGTAGCTTAACAAGACAGTTTTAATGCCCCTTGGAAGAGTGGTGGAGGTTACAGTGGAATAAAAAGACAATATCAATGCCCTGTGGAAGAGAAGTGGAGGTCACAGTAGCGTAACAAGACGGTTTTAATACCCCTTGGAATAGTGGTGGAGGTCGCAGTGGAATAAAAGACAAAATCAATGCCCCGTGGAAGAGACATGGAGGACATAGGAGCTTAACAAGATGGTTTTATTGCCCCTTGAAAGAGTGGTGGAGGTAGCAGTGGAGTAAAAAGACAATATCAATGCCCCGTTGAAGAGACAAGGAGGTCACAGTAGCTTAACAAGATGGTTTTAATGCCCCTTGGAATAGTGGTGGAGGTCGCAGTGGAATGAAAAGACAATATCAATGCCCCTTGGAAGAATGGTGGAGGTTGCAGTGGAATAAAAAGACAATATCAATGCCCCGTGGAAGAGACGTGGAGGTCATAGTAGCTTAACAAGACGGTTTAATGCCCCTTGGAAGAGTGGTGGAGGTCGCAGTGGAATAAAAATACAATATCAGTGCCCCGTGTAAGAGACGTGGAGGTCACAGTAGCTTAACAAGACAGTTCTAATGCCCCTTGGAAGAGTGGTGGAGGTTACAGTGGAATGAAAAGACAATATCAATGCCCTGTGGAAGAGAAGTGGAGGTCACAGTAGCGTAACAAGACGGTTTTAATGCCCCTTGGAATAGTGGTGGAGGTCGCAGTGGAATAAAAAGACAATATCAATGCCCCTTGGAAGAGTGGTGGAGGTTGCAGTGGAATAAAAAGATAATATCAATGCCCCATGGAAGAGTGGTGGAGGTCGCAGTGGAATAAAAAGACAATATCAATGCCTCGTGGAAGAGACGTGGAGGTCACAGTAGCTTAACAAGACGGTTTTAATGCCCCTTGGAAGAGTGGTGGAGGTCACAGTGGAATAAAAAGACAATATCTATGCCCCTTGGAAGACTGGTGGAGGTCGCAGTGGAATAAAAAGACAATATCAATGCCCCGTTGAAGAGACGTGGAGGTCACAGTAGCTTAACAAGACGGTTTTATTGCTCCTTGAAAGAGTGGTGGAGGTTGCAGTGGAGTAAAAAGACAATATCAATGCCCCGTGGAAGAGACGAGGAGGTCACAGTAGCTTAACAAGACAGTTTTTATTCCCCTTGGAAGAGTTTTGGAGTTCAGAGTCGTTTAACAAGACCGTCTTAACTCCCTTTGGAGGAGACGTGGAGGTTACAGTAGCTTAACAGGACGGTTTTAATGCCCCGTGTAAGAGGGGTTCAGGTTAGAGTGGAATAAAAAGACAATAACAATGCCCCGTGGAAGAGACGTGGAGGTCACAGTAGCTTAACAAGATGGTTTAAATGCACCTTGGTAGAGTGGTGGAGGTCGTAGTGCAATAAAAATACAATATCAATGCCCCTTGGAAGAGTGGTTAACGTGACAGTGGAATAAAAAGACAATATCAGTACCCCATGGAAGAGACGTGGAGGTCACAGTAGCTTAACAAGACGGTTTTAATGCCCCTTGGAGCAGCTGTGGAGTTCCGAGTGGATTAACAAGACGGCTTTAATGTCCCTTGGAAGAGATGTTGAGGTCACTGCAGCTTAACAAGACAGTTTTAATACCCCTTGGAAGAGTGGTGGAGGTTACAGTGGAATAAAAAGACAATATCAATGCCCCGTGGAAGAGACGTGGAGGTCATAGTAGCTTAACAAGATGGTTTAATGCCCCTTGGAAGAGTGGTGGAGGTCGCAGTGGAATAAAAAGACAATATCAGTGCCCCGTGTAAGAGACGTGGAGGTCACAGTAGCTTAACAAGATAGTTTTAATGCCCCTTGGAAGAGTGGTGGAGGTCGCAGTGGAATAAAAAGGCAATATCAATGCCCCGTAGAAGAGACGTGGAGGTCACAGTAGCTTTACAACACGGTTTTAATGCCCCTCGAAGAGTGGTGTAGTTCGCAGTGGAAGAAAAAGAGCATATCAGTGCCCTGTGAAAGAGACATGGAGGTCTCAGTAGCTTAATAAGACGGTTTTAATGCCCCTTGGAAGAGCTGTGGAGTGCAGAGTGGTTTAACAAGACGGTTTTAATGCCCTTTGGAAGAGACGTGGAATTCACAGTAGCTTAACAAGACGGTTTTAATGCCCCTTCGAAGAGTGGTGGAGTTTACAGTGGAATAAAAAGACAATATCAATGCCCGGTGGAAGAGATGTGGAGGTAACAGTAGCTTAACAAGACGGTTTTAATGCCCCTTGGAAGAGTGGTGGAGGTCGCAGTGGAATAAGAAGAAAATATCAATGCCCCGTGGAAGAGACGTGGAGGTCATAGTAGCTTAACAAAATGGTTTTAGTGCCCCTTGGAAGAGTGGTGGAGGTCGCAGTTCAATAAAAAGACAATATCAATGCCCCATAGAAGAGACGTTGAGGTCACAGTAGCTTAGCAAGATGGTTTTAAGGCCCTTGGAAGAGTGATGTAGGTCGCTTTGGAATATAAAGACAATATCAATGCCCCGTGGTATAGACATGGAAGTCACAGTAGCTTAACAAGACGGTTTTAATGCCCCTTGGAAGAGCTGTGGAGTTCAGAGTGGTTTAACAAGACGGTTGTAATGCCCCTTGGATGACACATGGAAGTCACAGTAGGTTAAAAAGATGGTTTTAATGCCCCTTGAAAGAGACGTGGAGTTCAGAGTTCTAGACCGAACTACTAGGGAAGCCCACAACAACACCACTATTGCGAACTGATCAGTGTGAACAGGTTATTAATTGGATAGCAGATAATACTTGCAGTCACCTGGGCACCACCACCTCCGGTCTGTCTTCCACACGGTTAAGTCTTAGTAGCCGTGAGTCTCGACCGCATATTCCTCCTCACCCTGATGCTCCTTCCTCCCACCATGCTGAGTGTCGTCAAACAGCAACTGATCCCACATTTGGACACTCTGAAGAGCTGTTCACTGGTTCATTTCCAGATTTGTGCCCCTCTCCTGCTCCGCTTGAAGTGGTGGAAGAGGAGATCCCATGTAGCGATGGCCAAATATTTGAACAGCCAAGGCCACAGGAAGGCGACACTGGCAATTTGTCACAAGAGGTGGACGATGACAAGACACAATTGCCACGAAGTGAGGAGGAGGACCGTGGTACAGAAGTGGAAGAGGAGGAGGTGGTGGATGATCTAGTAACTGACCCAACGTGGCAGGAGGACATGCAGAGCAAGGCCAGCAGCACACAGGGGGAGGGAGGCAGAGTACCGCAATAGGCAGGAAGAAGCAGTGTGGTGGCCACAGACAGAAGGCGGGCAACCATTCCCCGTAACACCAACACGAGGGATGTTGCCAGTACAACCGGTAGGTCTTTCAGAGTCTGGAATTTTTTTAAAGACTCTGCTGATAACCCAAAAAAAAGGCCATTTGTACCACCTGCCAGGCCAGCATCAGCAGGGGTGACAAAACTACCAGCCTGACCACCACCAGCATGATCAGGCACATGTCATCAAAGCACCCGACTTAGTCGGGCTAACCCCAGGGTCCACGACCAGTGTCAACGGGTGTCACCACTGCTTCTTCCGCTGTTGTGCGTGTAAGAGAACCCCCTGTTGTGCGTGCAAGGCAATCCCCGGTCCATACTGCATGCAAAGATGCTCCCTCCTCTCAGACTTCTTGTTATGGCAGTTTCTCAAGAAACAGCATCAATGTCCACGTCCAGGTCCCACCGCAGAGTTCAATTGTCCATATCCCAGACCTTTTAACGAAAGCCCAAATTCACAGCCAACGCCCCACAGGCCACAGTCCTAAATTCGCACATTTCACAACTGCTTGCGTTGGAAATGCTGCATTTTAGGCTGGTGGAGACGGAATCCTTCCGCAACCTTATGGCGGTGGCCGTCCCCTCGGTACTCGGTCCCCAGCCAACACTATTTTGCCCAGTGTGCCATCCCCGCACTACACAATCACGTGTCTCAAAACATCTGCCGTTCCCTCAACAACGCAGTTACTGGGAGAGTCCACCTGACAACGGACACGAGGACAAGTGCTTGTGGCCAAGGACGGTACATCTCCCTGACGACACACTGGGTAAACATAGTGGAAGCCGAGACCCAGTCGGACCTTGGGACAGAACACATCCTCCCCACACCGAGGATTTCGGGCCCTATGTCAGTCAGAGTTGCCCCCACAGTGTACAGCTCCTGCGGATCATCCTCCTCCTCCTCCTCATATTCAGCCCCCATCTCAGATATCACCACACCAGTTACAAGCTGGAAGCACTGCAGTACTGCCTCAGCCAAGCGGCAAGAGGCTGTGCTGAAACTCATAAGCTTAGGGGATAAACCTCACACTGCTTGTGAGTTTTGGACAGCTGTGAAAGAGCAGGCTGATCTGTGGCTGAGACCGCTGAACCCACATCCAGGCATGGTCATGTGTGACAATGGCCATAACATGGTGGCGGCTCTGAGGCGAGGCGAGATCACACACGTACCATGCCTGGCTCATGTGCTTAACCTCGTGGTTCAGCGGTTTCTTAAATCGTACCCCGAGTTGCCAGATCTGCTCGTCAAAGTACGCCGCCTGTCAGCTCATTTTCGGAAGTCGGCTACAGCTTCCGCCACCCTTGCTGTGTTGCAGCAGCGTTTGCAGCTTCCGTCACACCGACTACTGGTGTGTGATGTCCCCACACGTTGGAACTCTACCCTCCACATGTTGCAAAGGATTTGTGAGCAGAAGAGAGGAGTTGTGGAGTACCAGCTGCAACAAGGCCGTCGATATTCAGGTCAGACTCCACACATAAGACCTCAGGAGTGGACCTGGATGTCTGACATATGTACCATCCTGACAAACTTTGAGGAGTCCACCAAGATAGTGAGTGGCGATGACGCCATCATTACCGTCAGAATCCCACTTGTCTGTCTTTTGCAACGCTCTCTGCAGAGAATTAAAGAGGAGGCATTGCAGCCAGAGTATGATGACATGGATCAAGAAGCCGTAGCGGGTGATTACATACAGCCCAGCCTCATCTCATCCCAACGTGCACTGGGGGACAATGAGGGAGAGGAGGAGGAGGAGGCAGAACAGGAGCTGGTATCATGCGCTGTAGATGGTAGTACCTGTACAACTGTCATACTGTCGGTTCAGCGTGGGTGGCCTGAGGACAGGGGGGGAGGAGAAGGAGGAGAGCATGGTCAGTCGTCATCTTGGTGAGGACATGGAAGTCTTGCCCATTACCAGTCTGGCGTGCATGGCTGACTTTATGTTACGCTGCCTTAACCGTGACCCTCGCGTTGTCAAAATGTTGAGTGACAGTCATTACTGGTTGGTGACACTTTTAAACCCCCGCTACAAGGAGTACTTTCACTCTCTTATTCCTGAGGTGGAGAGGTCTACAAAAATGGGGCAGTACCAGAAGGCCCTTTCTGCAGAACTGTTAAAAAAATTCCCACCTGAACAGGCTAGCGGCAGAGGTCACAGTTTGTTACCCAACCAAGGCGTACAGGCAAGAGAGACGCAACTCCAATCCAGCAGAGGCAGGGGAACACTGTCAACGTTCTGGGGCAGCTTTCTGAGACCCGCACAGCTTACAGGCCCTGAGGCGCGGGGTACTCTCACAAGGAGTGGAAAGTTTGAAAAGATGGTGAGGGAGTACCTTGCCGACCGTACGAGCATCCTCCGTGATTCCTTTGTGCCTTTTAATTATTGGGTATCCAAGCTGGACACTTGGAATGAACTCGCTCTGTACGCCTTGGAGGTCCTGGCCTGCCCTGCTGCTAGCGTGTTATCGGAGCGTGTTTTTAGTTCCGCTGGGGGAATTATAACTGATAAGCGCACTTGCCTGTCAACTGACAATGGTGACAAGCTGACCCTTATCAAAATGAACAAGGGCTGGATTGGGCCAGACTTCTCATCACCACCAAATGACAGCAGAGTAACATAAAGTCAAATCCACTGTGTTATTTCGGGAGATGTATTCCCATGCACCGCTTCACACCCAAACATGGGTATACGCTTCCTCATTTTGGCGGTTTTTTGCTCTTCTCCTTATCCTCAGCCTCCACCACTACTATACCACCAGGGTGACCGTGGTCTGTCTTGCCAGCATTGCAAGTTCCTCTGTCCTAATTTTTGGCAGCTTTTGCTTGGAAGGCATAGACAAAGACTATGGGAGACCCACTCCCCAATAATGTGAATAATGTTTTTAATATGCTGTACTGCATGGCTCTTGTAAGTGGCATTAAAATCATCTTGTTAAGCTACTGTTACCTCCACGTCTCTCCCAAGGGTCATTGACATTGTATTTTTATTCCACTGGGACCTTCACGTCTCTTCCAAGGGGCATTGATATTGTCTTTTTATTCCACTGTGACCTCCACGTCTCTTCCAAGGGGCATTAAAACCGTCTTATTAAGATACTGTGACCTCCACGTCTCTTCCAAGGGGCATTAAAACCATCTTGTTAAGCTACTGTCTCTTCCAAGGGTCATTGATATTGTCTTTTTATTCAACTGGGACCTCCACCACTCTTCCAAGGGGCATTGATGTTGTCTTTTTATTCCACTGGGACCTCCACCACTCTTCCAAGTGGCATTGATATTGTCTTTTTATTCCACTGCGACCTCTACCACTCTTTCAAAGGGCATTGAGATTGTATTTTTATTCCACTGCGACCTCCACCACTCTTCCAAGGGGCGTTCATATTGTCTTTTTATTCCACTGTGACCTCCACGTCTCTTCCAAGGGGCATTAAAACCGTCTTGTTAAGCTACTGTGACCTCCACGTCTCTTCCAAGGAGCATTAAAACCGACTTGTTAAACCACTCTGAACTCCACGTCTCTTCCAAGGGGCATTAAAATTGTCTTGTTAAGCTACTGTGACTTCCACGTCTCTTCCAAGGGGCATTGATATTGTCTTTTTATTCCACTGCGACCTCTACCACTCTTCCAAGGGGCATTGATATTGTATTTTTATTCCACTGCGAAGCCCACCACTCTTCCAAGGGGCATTGATATTGTCTTTTTATTCCACTGGGACCTCCACGTCTCTTCCAAGGGGCATTGATATTGTCTTTTTATTCCACTGTGACCTCCACGTCTCTTCCAAGGGGCATTAAAACCGTCTTGTTAAACCACTCTGAACTCCATGTCTCTTCCAAGAGGCATTAAAATCATCTTGTTAAGCTACTGTCTCTTCCAAGGGTTATTGATATTTGTTTTTATTCCACTGGGACCTCCACCACTCTTCCAAGGGGCATTGATATTGTCTTTTTATTCCACTGCGACCTCTACCACTCTTCCAAGGGGCATTGATATTGTATTTTTATTCCACTGGGACCTCCACCACTCTTCCAAGGGGCATTGATATTGTCTTTTTATTCCACTGTGACCTCTACCACTCTTCCAAGGGGCATTGATATTGTATTTTTATTCCACTGCGAAGCCTACCACTCTTCCAAGGGGCATTGATATTGTATTTTTATTCCACTGGGACCTCCACCACTCTTCCAAGGGTCATTGATATTGTCTTTTTATTCCACTGGGACCTCCACCACTCTTCCAAGGGGCATTGATATTGTCTTTTTATTCCACTGTGACCTCTACCACTCTTCCAAGGGGCATTGATATTGTATTTTTATTCCACTGCGAAGCCTACCACTCTTCCAAGGGGCATTGATATTGTATTTTTATTCTACTGCGAAGTCCACTACTCTTCCAAGGGGCATTGATATTGTCTTTTTATTCCACTGGGACCTCCACCACTCTTCCAAGGGTCATTGATATTGTCTTATTATTCCACTGGGACCTTCACCACTCTTTCAAGGGGCATTGATATTGTCTTTTTATTCCACTGCGACCTGCACCACTCTTCCATGGGGCATTGATAATGTATTTTTATTCCACTGCGACCTCCACCACTCTTCCAAGGGGCATTAAAACCGTCTTGTTAAGCTACTGTGACCTCCACGTCTCTTCCAAGGGGCATTAAAACCATCTTCTTAAACCACTCTGAACTCCACAGCTCTTCCAAGGGGCATTGAAATGTTGTTTTTAATTACCTCTAACCTCCATGACTCTTCCAACGGGCATTGCATTTCCTCTTATTTTTGTCAGCTTTTGGTTTTCAATGCATAGGCGAACACTAAGGGAGACCCACTCCCCAATAATGGGTAGAAGGATTTTAATACGCTGTAATCCACGTCTGTTTCAAGGGGCATTGCAGTTCCTCATAATTTTTGTAAAGCCTTCCATTCACTGCTTAGGCCAACAGTGTACAGGAGACCCAGTTGCAATAAATGGAAAAAAAAGGTTTAGTTAAGGCACTCTGACCTCCATGTCACTTCCAAGGGGCGCTGGAGTGCCTTGAAATTTTAGGTAGGCATTGCACTCACTGTATGCCCTATAACTGTGTAGCCGTACTTCTCCTTTTGGTACAGAAACATATGCAAGACATGTGTGGTTGACTGGCCTGATATTGATGTGAATGGTCTATGGTCCTCCTGCTCTTTCTCCTTTGCCACCACCTCATCCATCATTCATCACATGAAGCTTTGTTTTAATGGGAGTCATAGAACTGTGATAGTAGCAGGAAAACATCCAGCAAGGTAGGATATGCACCAAAACGCTGACCACCTCAGGCCTAGCCGCTACTACATACATGCGCTTGCATTCCAAGGAACAGAAAGCTAAGGAGATGGATGGCCTCATGATCATAAATAATTTACTCGTTGTGTAGAAGGCCGACCACTGCTGCTGTCTACCTTCTGAACTTTGTGTTGAAGCCTGATTGACCCAGGACCCGCAATCCTCTATGTCTGGAGGACGTGTTGCATCCAAGTGTCCAACTGTGTCCTGGCTTCCACAATATTAACCCAGTGTGAAGGCGTCAGTGAGATGGACCATCCCAGGCCACATTCACTTGTCCACGAGTTTGTGGTTAGGCTGTCCTTCCCACTAAATGCACTGGGGAAGGCACAGGTAATGTTTTGGTATGCGCGCTTGTGTATAAGGCGCACCGGGACAAATAGGGGCAGCTGGGGACCGAGTGTGGACACCCGGCCGCCGGGCAGCTGGGGACTAAGCGTGGACACCCGACCGCTGGGCAGCTGGGGACTGAGTATGGATACTAGGCCGCCGACGCAGCCATGACGTGGTGGCCAGATTCCGCCTCCACATGCCTAAGAGGCCCAATTTCAAGTGCAAGCAAGCAAGCAGTATGGTATTGCAGCCTGGGGCTGGGTGGGTGGCAGGCTGCATACTTGCGCTTGCATTGCAAGGAATGGGGGAGGTACAATTGAACACAGCCCTGGGACAAGGACTTGAATGGGGATAGTTGAAAGTCTGCAACGACAGGTGCAGGGCGGGAGGCATCTTCGCATGTGCCATGAACAGGGGGTTGGTGTGCACACACTACAGCGGAATAGGCTGTTCATCCCGCTAAATGCACTGGGGAGGGCACAGGTAATGTTTTGGTATGCGCGCTTGTGTATATGGCGCACCGGGACAAATAGTGGCGGATGGGGACCGAGTATGGACACCCGGCCGCCCCCTGGCGGCTGGGGACCGAGTGTGGACACTCGGCCGCTGGGCAGCTGGGGACTGAGTATGGATACCCGGCCGCCGACGCAGCCATGACATGGTGGCCGGCGTCTGCCTCCACAAGCCTAAATGGCCTCATTTCAAGTGCAAGCTAGCAGTATAGTATTGCAGCCTGTGGGTGGGTGAGTGGTTGGCTGCATATTTGCACTTGCATTGCAAGGAATGGGGGAGGTACAATTGAACACTGCCCTGGGACAAGGACTTGCACGGGGATAGTTGCAAGTCTGCATCTTCTGATGCGGCAAGGATCACTTCTGATGGGCACACTTTTAGGCAGTGACCTGGGTGTCAGAGATGCTTCCAGGGGTCTTCCACATGCTGTTCCCGTGTCTTTTCAGCACTGTATGGATGTGTCACACAGCACATTGCCAGATAAGGTTGTAAAATGTTAAAATGACATTTCCCGGTGAATGCATTTGTCACGGTTGAAAGCAATACAAAAGTGCAAAAACACATAAAAAATGCTACTTGTGAACATAGCCCAAGGTGTGGAGGAGTATTTTTGTTTTTGGTTATTTATTTTACCTTATACACAAGTCTTTACCCTGGAAAGGATGTTCCTTAACAAAACAGTTTCAGTTTAGTTTTTGAACGTTTTATTGTGAGCCCGTAAAAGTGGCTTAATACCTCTGACCACATTGTTGACAGCAGTGACCTGGGGGGCAGAAATGCTTCCTGGGGGATCCCCATGCTGTCCCCATGTCATTTGAGCACTGTCACTATCGTTTTGGGCACTTTTTAGGCTTTCTACAGACTGCCGGGGGTGCCGCTACAAAAATGCTCGGGTCTCCCATAGACTAACATTGGGCTCGTTGCTCAGGTCGAGCACCCGAGTATCACGGTGAGCTCGGCCCGAGCTTCGAGCACCCGAGCATTTTAGTGCTCGCTCAACACTAGTCTTTTGGATTTCAACTTTCTTAAAAGGACTGCTGCTACTGGATACCTGTGCTTTCATTGTTTTATCTGCCGTCTAGAGGATCATGGACTGTGGCTACAGACTATACTGGCTGGAGATACGAAATCTGTGGGCCAACCAAAAGTTGGGAGACAGTGAGTATGGCCATATACAAAGCCAGTGGAACTACTGAACCCAGATTGGGAACTTGAGGACTGAGAGAACTGTATTTTGGCCATTTACCTGGAATTGCTTTATTACCATGGCAGTGATCAATAAAATATTGTTGCATCGTAAACCTGCCTAGGTGATTACTTACAACCCACAACCTCAGATCTTTACAGTGGGCTTCCACGTTACTGGTAGTACAAAACTACATTTAGTGTCCACATGTTTGGCAAGGGTATAATTTTCAAAATGGGGCCACTTGAGGGGAGATTCTGCTCTTCTAGCACTTAAGGGCCTTGTATATGGAATCCGCAAACTATTCTAGGAAAATCTGCGCTCCATCAGGCAAATAGCGTTGCGTCCCTCCCGAGTGTCGCCATGTGGCTAAGCAGTACTGTACAGCCACATATGAGGTATTGCCACATTCAGCAGAAATTATGGTTCAAATTTTGGTGTCATTTTTAATCATTATCCCAGTGTGAAAATGTAAAATCTGGGGCTAAAACAATTTTTTTACGGTAAAAATGTAATTATTTTTTCCTCACTGCCCAATGGTATAAAATTCTGTAACACACCCTTGGTGTCAGTATATTCACTGCACCCCTAGATGAATTCATTGAGAGGTGTAGTTTGTAAAATGGGCTCATTTATGGGGGAATTTGCTGTTCTGACACCTCGGGGGCTCTCCCAGTGGGTCATGTCACCGGCAAACCACAACAGTAAAATCTGCACTATAATATGGTGCTCATTCCTTTCTGACCTTTGCACTGTGCCTCAAAAGTAGTTCCCAATTACATGTAGGGTTTTGGCATACTCAGGAGAAAATTGCACAAAAAAATGAGAGGTCAATTTTTCTCCTAGTACCCTTGTGAAAATAAAAAATTTGGGGCTAAAAGAAAATTTGTGATTTTATTATTTTCATGGCTCTACATTGTAAACTTCTGTGAAGCACCTGGGGGTTCAAAGTGCTCACCACACATCTAGATTAGTTCATTGTGGGATCTAGTTTCCAAAATTGGGTCACTTGCGGGGGGTTTCCGCTGTGTAGGCACAACAGGGGCTTTCCAAATGTGACATGGCGTTTTCTGATTATTCCAGCAAATTTTGAATTTAAAAAGTCAAATGGCGTTCTGTCCCATCCGAGCCCTGCCGTGCGCCCAAACAGTGGTTTTCCGCCATATATCAGCATGCTCAGGAGAAATTTCACAATACATTCTGGGGTCCATTTTTATCTGTTACCCTTGTGAAAATAAAAAAATGAGTCTAAATTTAATTTTTTTTTGAAAAAAAGTTAAAGGTTAATTTTTTTCTTCCTCATTGCGTCAGTTCCTGTGAAGCACCTGAAGTGTTAATAAACTTCTTGAATGTGGTTTTGAGCACCTTGATGGGTGCAGTTTTTAGAATGATGTAACTTTTGGGTATTTTCTGTCATATAGACACCTCAAAGTCACTTCAAATGTGTTGTGGTCCCTAAAAAAATGGTTTTGTAAATTTTGTTGGAAAAATGAAAAATCGCTGGTCAACTGTTAACCCTTATAAGTTCCTAATAGTGTTGAGTGAGCAAGCTCGACACTGCTCGGTACTCGCCCGAGCATCACGCTACTCGGGATGTTCGGCGAACACCAAGCATTTCCGGGTTACTTTGGTGGGAGCTCGGGTCTCCGCCCTGCATGTTTGGCGCTCTTTACAGAGCCAATGAACATGCAGTGATTGCCAGCCAGTCACTGTAATGCCAAAGCCATGTTGTTTGTGGGCATTACAGTGATTGGCTGGCCGCACAGCGTCACCTCGAGTATTTAAAACCGGGCGCCGCCATCTTGGACACAGTCGCTCCGGATCAGACAGTGTAATGCTGCAGCCATGTTGGTTGTGGGCATTACAGTGATTGGCTGGCCGCACAGCGTCACCTCGAGTATTTAAAACCGGGCGCCGCCATCTTGGACACAGTCGTTCCGGATCAGACAGTGTAGGGACAGCGCTGCTGATTTAGGGAGAGAAATATCCTGAGAAATAGTTAGTGTAAGGTCTGTAAAGGCTGCCAGATCAAACAGACAGTCCTTCTCAGGACTAATATCCATCCCAGATATCAGGCAGGCAGGCAAGCAGGCTGTATAGGAGACACAGTGGTTATACCAGCAAACGCTGCATTACAGTCCTGTGTGCTCCTGTTGCTGAAATTGCTGGACTTAGCTTCAGGTTTCGGGGGCCAGGAAAAATGCTTTTTTTTCATCTAAATCCTCTTTTTTTTTTCCTCCTTCACACTGTACAAATACCCGTCTTATTAACCTTTTGGTGTACCCCGCCTCACCCCCAAAAAAAAGTGTGTCTCTGATTTTTCAGACACAAATATATCTGTTGAAAATAGTCTGGTGTAGGCCAGAGAGACAGAAGTGTGCTTTTGCTGTTCCACGGTAAAAAATCTCTATTATCCTGCTTTTGGCATTTTTTGCCATAAAAAAATAAATAATAGTGTCTCCTGATTGTTCAGACACAAATATATCTGTTGAAAATAGTCTGGTGTAGGCCCGAGAAATACAAGAGTGGTTTTGCAGTTCCACGGTTCAAACCTCTTATTATCCACTTTTGGGCTATTTGTATCTAAAAAAAACAGTTTGAGTGTGTTGCTCACTGTACAGCCGCAAATATATATATTTTAAAAAGTCTGGTATACACCAGTCAATTATAACTGTGGTTTTGCTGTTCCACGGTAAAAAATCTCTATTATCCTGCTTTTGGCATTTTTTGCCGTAAAAAATAAATAATAGTGTCTCCTGATTGTTCAGACACAAATATATTTGTTGAAAATAGTCTGGTGTAGGTCCGAGAAATACAAGTGTGGTTTTGCAGTTCCACGGTTCAAACCTCTGTATTATCCACTTTTGGGCCATTTGTATCTAAAGAAAACAGTTTGAGTGTGTGGCTCACTGTTCAGCCGCAAATATATATATTTAAAAAAGTCTGGTATACACCAGTAAATTATAAATGTGGTTTTGCTGTTCCACGGTAAGAAATCTCTATTATTCAGCTTTTGGTATTTTTTCCATAAAGAAAAACAGTAATAGTTTCTCCCTGATTGTTCTGATTGTTTAAAAGAGTCGGGTGTAGACCAGAGAAATAGAACTGTGGTTTTCCTCTTCCACGGTTCTAATCTCCTTTTTATTACCCTTTTTCCATTGATAGTGCGAGTGTTAGCTATTTTACTTCCTTTACAATGGGCAAGGTGCGTGGCAAGGGACGTGGAAGTGGACGTTCTGGTGATGGTGCGTGCAGAGGACGGGGCCGTGGCCAAGGAGAAAATGTGCCACAACCAACAGCCACATCTTCTCGCTCCCACTTCTTGACCGAATTACTAGGGAAGCACAGAACAACACCAGTATTGCGAAAGGATCAGTGTGAACAGGTTATTAATTGGATAGCAGATAATACTTCCAGTTACCTGGGCACCACCACTTCCGGCCTGTCTTCCACACAGTCGACTCTTAGTAGCCGTGAGTCTCGACCGCATACTCCTCCTCACCCTGCTGCTCCTTCCCCCCACCATGCCGAGTGTCGTCAGACAGCAACTGATCCCACACTTGGACACTCTGAAGAGCCGTTCACTGGTCCATTTCCAGATTTGTGCCCCTCGCCTGCTCCGCTTGAAGTGGTGGAAGAGGAGATCCCATGTAGCGATGCCCAAATATTTGAACGGTCACAGGAAGTCGACGCTGGCAATTTGTCACAAGAGGTGGACGATGACGAGACACAATTGCCAGGAAGTGAGGAGGATCGTGGTGCGCAAGTGGAAGAGGAGGAGGTGGTGGATGATCTAGTGACTGACCCAACGTGGCAGGAGGACATGCAGAGTGAGGCCAGCAGCACACAGGGGGAGGGAGGCAGAGTACCCCAACAGGCAGGAAGAAGCAGTGTGGTTGCCGCAGACAGAAGGTGGGCAACCGTTCCCCGTAACACCAACACGAGGAACGCTGCCAGTACAACCGGTAGGTCTTCCAGAGTCTGGAATTTTTTTAAAGACTCTGCTGATAACCCCAAAAGGGCCATTTGTACCACCTGCCATGACAGCATCAGCACGGGTGACAAAACTACCAGCCTGACCACCACCAGCATGATCAGGCACATGGCAGCAAAGCACCCCACTTTGTGGGGCGAACCCCAGGGTCCACGACCAGTGTCAGCGTGTGTCACCACTGCTTCTTCCGCTGTTGTGCGTGCAATATAACCCCCTGTTGAGTGTGCAATGCAATCCCCTGTCCATAATGCATGCAAAGATGCCCCCTCCTCTCAGTCTTCACTTGTTATGGCAGTTTCTCAAGAAACAGCATCAACGTCCACGTCCCACCGCAGCGTTCAATTGTCCATATCCCAGACCTTTGACCGAAAGCAGAAATTCACACCTAAATTCGCACATTTCACGACTGCTTGAGTTGGAAATGCTGACTTTTAGGCTGGTGGAGAAGGAATCCTTCCGCAACCTTATGGCGGTGGCCATCCCTCGGTACTCGGTCCCCAGCCGACACTATTTTGCCCGGTGTGCCATCCCCGCACTACACAAGCACGTGTCCCAAAACATCTGCCGTGCCCTCAACAACGCAGTTACTGGGAGAGTCCACCTGACAACGGACACGTGGACAAGTGCTTGTGGCCAGGGACGGTACATCTCCCTGACGGCACACTGGGTAAACATAGTGGAAGCCGGGACCCAGTCGGACCTTGGGACGGAACACATCCTCCCCACACCGAGGATTGCGGGCCCTATGTCAGTCAGAGTTGCCCCCACAGTGTACAGCTCCTGCGCATCCTCCTCCTCCTCCTCCTCATGTTCAACCTCCATCTCAGATATCAACACATCAGTTACAAGCTGGAAGCAGTGCAGTACTGCCTTCGCCAAGTGGCAACAGGCTGTGCTGAAACTCATAAGCTAGGTGAGAAACCTCACACTGCTTGTGAGTTGTGGACAGCTGTGAAAGAGCAGGCAGATCTGTGGCTGAGACCGCTGAACCTACATCCAGGCATGGTCGTGTGTGACAATGGCCGTAACCTGGTGGCGGCTCTGAGGCGAGGCGAGATCACACACGTACCATGCCTGGCTCATGTGCTTAACCTCGTGGTTCAGTGATTTCTTAAATCGTACCCCGAGTTGCCAGATCTGCTCGTCAAAGTACGTCGCTTGTCAACTCATTTTCGCATGTCGGCTACAGCTTCCTTTGTCCTTGCTGTGTTGCAGCAGCGTTTGCAGCTTCCGTCACACCGACTGGTGTGTGATGTCCCCACACGTTGGAACTCTACCCTCCACATGTTGCAAAGGATTTGTGAGCAGAAGAGAGGAGTTGTGGAGTACCAGCTGCAACAAGGCCGTCGATATTCAGGTCAGACTCCACACATAAGACCTCAGGAGTGGACTTGGATGTCTGACATATGTACCATCTTGACAAACTTTGAGGAGTCCACCAAGATAGTGAGTGGCGATGACGCCATCATTAGCGTCAGCATTCCACTTGTCTGTCTTTTGCAACGCTCTCTGCAGAGAATTAAAGAGGAGGCATTGCAGTCAGAGTATGATGAGATGGATTAAGAAACCGTAGCGGTCGATTACACACAGCCCAGCCTCATCTCATCCCAATGTGCTTTGGGGGACAATGAGGGAGAGGAGGAAGAGGAGGAGGAAGAACAGGAGCTTGTATCATTAGACGGTAGTACCTGTACAACTGTCATACCGTCGGTTCAGCGTGGGTAGCTTGAGGACAGGGGGGAGGAGGAGGAGGAGGAGGGCATGGTCAGTCGTCATCTTGGTGAGGACACGAAAGTCTTGCCCGTTACCAGTCTGGCACGCATGGCTGACTTTATGTTACGCTGCCTTAACCGTGACCCTCGCGTTGTCAAAATGTTGAGTGATAGTCATTACTGGTTGGTGACACTTTTAGACCCCCGCTACAAGGAGTACTTTCACTTTCTTATTCCTGAGGTGGAGAGGTCTACAAAAATGGGGCAGTACCAGAAGGCCCTTGCTGCAGAACTGTTAAAAAAAATCCCACCTGAACACGCTAGCGGTAGAGGTCACAGTTTGTTGCCCAACCAAGGCGTACAGGCAAGAGAGACGCAACTCCAATCCAGCAGAGGCAGGGGAACACTGTCAATGTTCTGGCGCAGTTTTCTGAGACCCGCCCAGCTTACAGGCCCTGAAGCGCGGGGTACTCTCACAAGGAGTGGAAAGTTTGAAAAGATGGTGAGGGAGTACCTTGCCGACCGTACCAGCGTCCTCCGTGATTCCTCTGTGCCTTTTAATTATTGGGTATCCAAGCTGGACACTTGGAATGAACTCGTTCTGTACGCCTTGGAGGTCCTGGCCTGCCCTGCCGCTAGCGTGTTATTGGAGCGTGTTTTTAGTTCCGCTGGGGGAATTATAACTGATAAGCGCACTTGCCTGTCAACTGACAATGCTGACAAGCTGACCCTTATCAAAATGAACAAGGGCTGGATTGGGCCAGACTTCTCATCACCACCAAATGACAGCAGAGTAACATAAAGTCAAATCCACTGTGTTTTTTCGGGAGGTGTATTCACATGCACCGCTTCACACCCACACATGGGTATATGCTTCCTCATTTCGGCTGTTTTATGTTCTTCTCCTTATCCTCAGCCTCCACCACCACTATACCACCAGGGTGACCGTGGTCCATGTTGCCATTATTGAAAGTTCCTCCTTATTTTTGTCAGCTTTTGCTTGGAAGGCATAAGCAAAGACTGTGGGAGACCCACTCTCCAATAATGTGAATAATATTTTTAAGATGCTGTACTGTATGGCTCTTGTAAGGGGCATTAAAAGCGTCTTGTTAAGCTACTGGGACCTTCATCACTTTTTCGAGGGGCATTAAAAGCGTCTTGTTAAGCTACTGAGACCTCCATGTCTCTTCTGAGGGGCATTAAAAGCGTCTTGTTAAGCTACTGGGACCTCCACCACTTTTCCGAGGGGCATTAAAACCGTCTTGTTAAGCTACTGGGACCTCCACGTCTCTTCTGAGGGGCATTAAAAGCATCTTGTTAAACCACTCTGAACTCCACAGCTCTTCCAATGGGCATTGAAAAGTTGTTTTTAATTAACTCTAACCTCCACGACTGTTCGAACGGGCATTCCATTTCCTCCTAATTTTTGGCAGCTTTTGCTTGGAAGGCATAAGCAAAGACTATGGGAGACCCACTCCCCAATAGTGGGAATAATGTTTGTAATATGCTGTACTGCATGGCTCTTGTAAGGGGCATTGCAAGTTCTTCCATCCTAATTTTTGGCAGCTTTTGCTTGGAAGGCATAAGCAAAGACTATGGGAGACACACTCCCCAATAATGGGAATAATGTTTTTAATATGCTGTACTGTATGGCTCTTGTAAAGGGCATTAAAACATTCTTGTTAAGCTACTGCGACCTCCACCACTTTTCCGAGGGGCATTAAAACCATCTTGTTAAGCTACTGTGACCTCCACGTCTCTTCCAAGGGGCATTCAAACCATCTTGTTAAGCTACTGTGACCTCCAGATCTTTTCTGAGGGGCATTAAAAGCATCTTCTTAAGCCACTCTGAACTCCACAGCTCTTCCAAGGGGCATTGAAATATTGTTTTTAATTACCTCTAACCTCCACGACTCTTACAACGGGCATTGCATTTCCTCCTAATTTTAGTCAGCTTTTTGCTTTTAAATGAAAAGGCGAAAACTAAGGGAGACCCACTCCCCAATAATTGGTAGAAGGTTTTTAGTACGCTGTAATCCACGTCTGCTTCAAGGGGCACTGCAGTTCCTCAGAATTTTTGGAAAGCCTTCCATTCACTGCTTAGGCCAACAGTGTACAGGAGACCAAGTTGCTATAAATGGAAAAAACGGTTTAGTTTAGGCCCTCTGACCTCCATGTCATTTCCAAGGGGCATTGGAGTGCCTCAAAATTTTTGGTAGGCATTGCACTCATTGTATGCCCTATAACTGTGTAGCCGAACCGCTCATTTTGTTACAGAAACATATCCTACAAGACATATGTGGTTGACTGGCCTGATATTGATGTGAATGGTCCCTGTTCCTCCTGCTCTTTCTCCTTTGCCTCTACCTCATCCATCATTTATCACCTGAAGCTTTGTTTTAACAGGAGTCATAGAACTGGGATAGTAGCAGGAAAACATCCAGCAATCCTCGGAGGAGGTAGGATATGCGCCAAAACGCTGACCACCTCAGGCCTAGCTGCTACTACATACATGCGCTTGCATTCCAAGAAAACAAAGCAGATGCTAACTTCTATCATCATCTTCATCATGGTCCTCACCTTGGCACTCTCAGCTCCCCTGATGGAGAAGCCAGGGCCCAGCGGAAGAGTCTGGTTCTCTGGTGGGCTCGTCCAATGCTGCCCTAAAGCAGGCCGGGCTAAGAAAAGTGTGTGGGGGGATGTTCCATGGAGAAATAGGGGCGGCTGGGGACCGTTTATGGACACCCGGCTGCCCCCAGGTGGCTGGGGACCCTCTGTGGCTGCCCCGGGCGGCTGGGGACTGAGTATGGATACCAGGCCGCCAACGCAGCCATGACGTGGTGGCCAGATTCCACCTCCACATGCCTAAAAGTCCGAATTTCAAGTGCAAGCAAGCAAGCAGTATGGTATTGCAGCCTGGGGGTAGGTGGGTGGGTGGCAGGCTGCATACTTGCGCTTGCATTGCAAGGAATGGGAGAGGTACAATTGAACACTGCCCTGGGACAAGGACTTGAACGGGGATAGTTGCAAGTCTGCAACGACAGGTGCAGGGTGGGAGGCATCTTCGCATGTACCATCAACAGGTGTTTGGCATGCACACACTACAGCGGAATAGGCTGTCCTTCCCACTAAATGCATTGGGGAGGGCACAGGTAATGTTTTGGTATGCGCGCTTAATCTTATGTATAAGGCACACCGGGACAAATAGGGGCGGCTGGGGACTGAGTATGGATACCTCGCTGCCAAAGCAGCCATGAGGTAGTGGCCAGCTTCGGCCTCCTCCAAACTAATAGGCCCCATTTCAAGTGCAAGCTAGCATTATGGCATTGCAGCCTAGGGGTGGGTGGGTGGCAGGCTGCACACTTACGCTTGCATTCCAAGAAAACAAAGCAGATGCTAACTTCTATCATCATCATGGTCCTCACCTTGGCACTCTCAACTCCCCTGATGGAGAAGCCAGGGCCCACCGGAGGAGTCTGGTTCTCTGGTGGGCTCGTCCAATGCTGCCCTAAAGCAGGCCGGGCTAAGAAAAGTGTGTGGAGGGATGTTCCAAGGAGAAATAGGGGCGACTGGGGACTGTTTATGGACACCCGGCTGCCCCCAGGCGGCTGGGGACCGTGTGTGGATACCTGGCCGCAGGGCGGCTGGGGACCGAGTATGGACACCCGGCCGCCCCCTGGCGGCTAGGGACCGAGTGTCGACACCCGGCCGCCGGGTACTGAATATGGATATCAGGCCGCCAACGCAGCCATGACGTGGTGGCCAGATTCTGCCTCCACATACCTAAAAGGCCCAATTTCAAGTGCAAGGAAGCAGTATGGTATTGCAGCCTGGGGGTGGGTGGGTGGCAGGCTGCATACTTGCGCTTGCATTGCAAGGAATGGGGGAGGTACAATTGAACACTGCCCTGGGACAAGAACTTGCACGGGGATAGTTGCAAGTCTGCATCTTCTGATGCGGCAAGGATGACTTCTGATGGGCACACTTTTAGGCAGTGACCTGGGTGTCAGAGATGCATCAAGGGGTCTTCCCCGTGTTGTTCCCATGTCTTTTAGGCACTGTATGCATGTGTCACACAGCACATTGCCAGATAAGGTTGTAAAATGTTAAAATGACATTTCCCGGTGAATGCATTTGTCACGGTTGAAAGCAATACAAAAGTGCAAAAAAGCATAAACAATGCTACTTGTGAACATAGCCCAAGGTGTGCAGGAGTATTTTTTTTTTGTTATTTATTTTACCTTATACACAAGTCTTTACCCTGGAAAGGAACTTCCTTAACATATGTCAAAGGAAAGCAGTTTCAGTTTCGTTTTTGAACGTTTTATTGTGAGCCCTTAAAAGTGGCTTAATACCTCTGACCACGTTGTTGACAGCAGTGACCTGGGGGTCAGAAATGCTTCCTGGGGTGATCCCCATGCTGTCCCTATGTCATTTGAGCACTGTCACTATCGTTTTGGGCACTTGTTAGGCTTTTAAAAGACTGCCGGGGGTGCCGCCGCAAAAATGCTCGGGTCTCCCATAGACTAACATAGGGCTCGTTGCTCGGGTCAAGCACCAGAGTATCACGGCGAGCTTGGCCCGAGCTTCGAGCACCCGAGCATTTTAGTGCTCGCTCAACACTAGCTCCTAACAAAATTTTTTTTTCCCAAAATTGCGCTGATATAAAGTAGACATGTGGGAAACGTTATTCATTAACTATTTTGTGTGACATATCTCTCTGATTTCAGGGCATGAAAATTCAAAGTTTGAAAACTGCAAAATGTTCAAAATTTTCGCAAAATTTCAGTTTTTTTTTAACAAATAAACGCAAGTGATATCAAAGAAATTTTACCACTATCATGAAGTACAATATGTCACGAAAAACAATCTCAGAATCAGCGGGATCAGTTGAAGCGCTCCAGAGTTATTACCTCATAAATTGACAATGGTCAGAATTGAAAAAATTGGCCCGGTCATTAACCTACAAAGTGGCTCGGTCCTTAAGGGGTTAATACAATTGTCAGCTCGCCATTCAAAAAACAAGGCCTCACACAACTGTATGGACTGAAAAACGGAAAGATGACAGGTCTCGAAAAATAGTGACACAAACAAAAAAATGTTTTATTTTTTTGTACAAATTTCAGAATTTTTGTTTTCACCACGAAAATAATAATAAAAAAATTGTGGAAGTTTGATATTGCTGTAATCATCCTGACGTGGATCGTAAGGTTATTGTTACTGCAACATGAAAGCTTAAAAACAACGTTGGAATTGTGTAGGTTTATGTTTGCATTTTCATTGCATTTAGGATTTTTTTCTCCCGGTTTCCAATACATTGTATGGTCAAATGATTGATGTCATTCCCATAAAAAAAATCCAGCAAAAAACAAGCCCTCATACGGCTATGTGGATTGAAAAAAAAATAAAAAAAATGATGGCTCTTGGATGAAAGGGAGGAAAATAACACAAAAAAGGAAAATGGTTGTATCAGGAATGGGATTACAAGGGATTTGTAGCGTGATTAGAAAAGCCAGCACTTGTCACTTTGTGTGTGAACACGGACTGAGGACAATGTGCAATGCGCACACTGTCACCATTCTCCTGTATCGCCAGCACCAGAGGGTGGACACCTGACCACCATTTCTATACTTCTCTCATGTCCCCACTACATTCTCTGGGGCTTTTCTCAATGCTTTTTTATTGTTCTGCTCAGAAAATCCCCTTAATAAGAAGCTAGTTGCAGAGATGTTTTTTTTACAAACACTTTGCAATTTATCCATAAAAGAATTAGTGAATAACATGTTAATGGATGAATTAGAAGCACCAGTGAGTCAGGTCTTAGGGGGCTGTGCCTAGACCCCTTCACTGTCTCTGCCAATATTATATCAGCATATACTGCTGTAGGAAGCCATTATGGCAGCACTCAGAGATGAGAGGACGCCCCCCTCACACGTGTCACTGTACAGTATCCGCCCCCCTGTAATACAGCCTGGAGCTGCCGGGAGGTGGTCGTCACTACAGCACAGACGACTAGACGAGCACCGTGAACGACTGGCTGAATGATTGTCTCCTCACCATGTCTGGAGGCCGTCAGCAAGGAGCCGACAGGAGCTGGTGAGGAGCGGGCTGTGTGCGGGGATATGGCTGACTAGTGGCTGCTTACACTGCAGCGCGGGGTACAGACTGCTACTGTCCTTGCTTCTGCTCTGCTATTATTGTTGTGGGTGTATTAGAAAGGTTTTATTATGGCAGGAGAGAGGCCTGCTCAGGAGAAGGCTGTTATGTCGGTGATTAGGACGTTATGTCGGTGATTAGGACGTTATGTCGGTGATTAGGACGTTATGTCGGTGATTAGGACGTTATGTCGGTGATTAGGACGTTATGTCGGTGATTAGGACGTTATGTCGGTGATTAGGACGTTATGTCGGTGATTAGACATTATGTCGGTGATTAGGACATTATGTCGGTGATTAGGACGTTATGTCGGTGATTAGGACGTTATGCCGGTGATTAGACATTATGTCGGTGATTAGGACGTTATGTCGGTGATTAGGACGTTATGTCGGTGATTAGACATTATGTCGGTGATTAGGACGTTATGTCGGTGATTAGGACGTTATGTCGGTGATTAGACATTATGTCGGTGATTAGGACATTATGTCGGTGATTAGGACGTTATGTCGGTGATTAGGACGTTATGTCGGTGATTAGGACGTTATGTCGGTGATTAGACATTATGTCGGTGATTAGGACATTATGTCGGTGATTAGGACGTTATGTCGGTGATTAGACATTATGTCGGTGATTAGGACATTATGTCGGTGATTAGGACGTTATGTCGGTGATTAGACATTAAGTCGGTGATTAGGACGTTATGTCGGTGATTAGGACGTTATGTCGGTGATTAGGACGTTATGTCGGTGATTAGACATTATGTCGGTGATTAGGACGTTATGTCGGTGATTAGGACGTTATGTCGGTGATTAGGACATTATGTCGGTGATTAGACATTATGTCGGTGATTAGGACGTTATGTCGGTGATTAGGACATTATGTCGGTGATTAGACATTATGTCGGTGATTAGGACGTTATGTCGGTGATTAGACATTATGTGGGTGATTAGGACGTTATGTCGGTGATTAGGACTGCATGTCGGTGATTAGACATTATGTCGGTGATTAGGATGTTATTTCGGTGATTAAGACGTTATGTCGGTGATTAGGACGTTATGTCGGTGATTAGGACATTATGTCGGTGATTAGACATTATGTCGGTGATTAGGACGTTATGTCGGTGATTAGGACTGCATGTCGGTGATTAGACATTATGTCGGTGATTAGGATGTTATGTCGGTGATTAAGACGTTATGTCGGTGATTAGGACGTTATGTCAGTGATTAGGACGTTATGTCGGTGATTAGGACATTATGTCGGTGATTAGACATTATGTCGGTGATTAGGACATTATGTCGGTGATTAGGACGTTATGTCGGTGATTAGGACGTTATGTCGGTGATTAAACATTATGTCGGTGATTAGGACGTTATGTCGGTGATTAGGACGTTATGTCGGTGATTAGGACGTTATGTCTGTGATTAGGACGTTATGTCGGTGATTAGGACGTTATGTCGGTGATTAGACGTTATGTCGGTGATTAGGACGTTATGTCGGTGATTAGGACGTTATGTCGGTGATTAGACGTTATGTCGGTGATTAGGACATTATGTCGGTGATTAGGACGTTATGTCGGTGATTAGGACGTTATGTCGGTGATTAGGACGTTATGTCGGTGATTAGACATTATGTCGGTGATTAGGACGTTATGTCGGTGATTAGACATTATGTCAGTGATTAGGACGTTATGTCGGTGATTAGGACATTATGTCGGTGATTAGGACGTTATGTCGGTGATTAGGACGTTATGTCTGTGATTAGGACGTTATGTCTGTGATTAGGACGTTATGTCGGTGATTAGGACGTTTTGTCGGTGATTAGGACGTTATGTCGGTGATTAGACATTATGTCGGTGATTAGGACGTTATGTCGGTGATTAGGACTGCATGTCGGTGATTAGACATTATGTCGGTGATTAGGATGTTATGTCGGTGATTAAGACGTTATGTCGGTGATTAGGACGTTATGTCAGTGATTAGGACGTTATGTCGGTGATTAGGACATTATGTCGGTGATTAGACATTATGTCGGTGATTAGGACATTATGTCGGTGATTAGGACTGCATGTCGGTGATTAGACATTATGTCGGTGATTAGGATGTTATGTCGGTGATTAAGACGTTATGTCGGTGATTAGGACGTTATGTCAGTGATTAGGACGTTATGTCGGTGATCAGGACATTATGTCGGTGATTAGACATTATGTCGGTGATTAGGACATTATGTCGGTGATTAGGACGTTATGTCGGTGATTAGGACGTTATGTCGGTGATTAGACGTTATGTCGGTGATTAGGACCTTATGTCGGTGATTAGAACCTTATGTCGGTGATTAGGACCTTATGTCGGTGACTAGACATTATGTCGGTGATTAGGACGTTATGTCGGTGATTAGGACATTATGTCGGTGATTAGACATTATGTCGGTGATTAGGACGTTATGTCGGTGATTAGGACATTATGTCGGTGATTAGACATTATGTCGGTGATTAGGACGTTATGTCGGTGATTAGGACGTTATGTCGGTGATTAGACATTATGTCGGTGATTAGCACGTTATGTCGGTTATTAGGACTGCATGTCGGTGATTAGACATTATGTCGGTGATTAGGACGTTATGTCGGTGATTAAGACGTTATGTCAGTGATTAGGACGTTATGTCGGTGATTAGGACGTTATGTCGGTGATTAGGACATTATGTTGGTGATTAGACATTATGTCGGTGATTAGGACGTTATGTCGGTGATTAGGACATTATCTCAGTGATTAGGACGTTATGTCGGTGATTAGGACTGCATGTCGGTGATTAGACATTATGTCGGTGATTAGGATGTTATGTCGGTGATTAGGACGTTATGTCGGTGATTAGGACTGCATGTCGGTGATTAGGACATTATGTCGGTGATTAGACATTATGTCGGTGATTAGGACGTTATGTCGGTGATTAGGACGTTATGTCGGTGATTAGACATTATGTCGGTGATTAGGACGTTATGTCGGTGATTAGGACTGCATGTCGGTGAATAGACATTATGTCGGTGATTAGGATGTTATGTCGGTGATTAGGACGTTATGTCGGTGATTAGGACGTTATGTCTGTGATTAGGACGTTATGTCGGTGATTAGACATTATGTCGGTGATTAGGACGTTATGACGGTGATTAGGACGTTATGTCTGTGATTAGGACGTTATGTCTGTGATTAGGACGTTATGTCGGTGATTAGGACGTTATGTCGGTGATTAGGACTGCATGTCGGTGATTAGGACGTTATGTCGGTGATTAGGACGTTATGTCGGTGATTCGGACGTTATGTCGGTGATTAGGACGTTATGTCGGTGATTAGGACGTTATTTCGGTGATTAGGACGTTATGTCGGTGATTAGGACGTTATGTCGGTGATTAGGACGTTATGTCGGTGATTAGGACTGCATGTCGGTGATTAGGACTGCATGTTGGTGATTAGGACGTTATGTCGGTGATTCGGACGTTATGTCGGTGATTAGGACGTTATGTCGGTGATTAGGACGTTATTTCGGTGATTAGGACGTTATGTCGGTGATTAGGACGTTATGTCGGTGATTAGGACGTTATGTCGGTGATTAGGACGTTATGTCGGTGATTAGACATTATGTCGGTGATTAGGACATTATGTCGGTGATTAGGACGTTATGTCTGTGATTAGGACGTTATGTCTGTGATTAGGACATTATGTCGGTGATTAGGACGTTATGTCGGTGATTAGGACGTTATGTCGGTGATTAGACATTATGTCGGTGATTAGGACATTATGTCGGTGATTAGGACGTTATGTCGGTGATTAGACATTATGTCGGTGATTAGGACGTTATGTCGGTGATTAGGACGTTATGTCGGTGATTAGACATTATGTCGGTGATTAGGACGTTATGTCGGTGATTAGGACCTTATGTCGGTGATTAGGACGTTATGTCGGTGATTAGGACCTTATGTCGGTGATTAGGACCTTATGTCGGTGATTAGGACCTTATGTCGGTGATTAGGACGTTATGTCGGTGACTAGACATTATGTCGGTGATTAGGACGTTATGTCGGTGATTAGACATTATGTCGGTGATTAGGACGTTATGTCGGTGATTAGGACGTTATGTCGGTGATTAGACATTATGTCGGTGATTAGGACGTTATGTCGGTGATTAGGACATTATGTCGGTGATTAGACATTATGTCGGTGATTAGGACGTTATGTCGGTGATTAGGACGTTATGTCGGTAATTAGGACGTTATGTCGGTGATTAGAACGTTATGTCGGTGATTAGGACATTATGTCGGTGATCAGACATTATGTCGGTGATTAGGACGTTATGTCGGTGATTAGGACTGCATGTCGGTGATTAGGACTGCATGTCGGTGATTAGGACTGCATGTCGGTGATTAGACATTATGTCGGTGTTATGTCGGTGATTAGGACGTTATGTCGGTGATTAGGAAATTATGTCGGTGATTAGACATTATGTCGGTGATTAGGACATTATGTCGGTGATTAGAACGTTATGTCGGTGATTAGGACGTTATGTCGGTGATTAGGACGTTATGTCTGTGATTAGGACGTTATGTCGGTGATTAGGACGTTATGTCGGTGATTAGGACTGCATGTCGGTGATTAGGACGTTATGTCGGTGATTAGGACGTTATGTCGGTGATTAGGACGTTATGTCGGTGATTAGACATTATGTCGGTGATTAGGACGTTATGTCGGTGATTAGGACGTTATGTCTGTGATTAGGACGTTATGTCGGTGATTAGGACGTTATGTCGGTGATTAGGACGTTATGTCGGTGATTAGGACTGCATGTCGGTGATTAGGACTGCATGTCGGTGATTAGGACGTTATGTCGGTGATTAGGACGTTATGTCGGTGATTAGGACGTTATGTCGGTGATTCGGACGTTATGTCGGTGATTAGGACTGCATGTCAGTGATTAGGACATTATGTCGGTGATTAGGACGTTATGTCGGTGATTAGGACGTTATGTCGGTGATTAGGACGTTATGTCTGTGATTAGGACGTTATGTCGGTGATTAGACATTATGTCGGTGATTAGGACGTTATGTCGGTGATTAGGACGTTATGTCTGTGATTAGGACGTTATGTCTGTGATTAGGACGTTATGTCGGTGATTAGGACGTTATGTCGGTGATTAGGACGTTATGTCGGTGATTAGGACTGCATGTCGGTGATTAGGACGTTATGTCGGTGATTAGGACTGCATGTCGGTGATTAGGACGTTATGTCGGTGATTAGGACGTTATGTCGGTGATTCGGACGTTATGTCGGTGATTAGGACGTTATGTCGGTGATTAGGACGTTATGTCGGTGATTAGGACGTTATGTCGGTGATTAGACGTTATGTCGGTGATTAGGACCTTATGTCGGTGATTAGAACCTTATGTCGGTGATTAGGACCTTATGTCGGTGACTAGACATTATGTCGGTGATTAGGACGTTATGTCGGTGATTAGGACATTATGTCGGTGATTAGACATTATGTCGGTGATTAGGACGTTATGTCGGTGATTAGGACATTATGTCGGTGATTAGACATTATGTCGGTGATTAGGACGTTATGTCGGTGATTAGGACGTTATGTCGGTGATTAGACATTATGTCGGTGATTAGCACGTTATGTCGGTTATTAGGACTGCATGTCGGTGATTAGACATTATGTCGGTGATTAGGACGTTATGTCGGTGATTAAGACGTTATGTCAGTGATTAGGACGTTATGTCGGTGATTAGGACGTTATGTCGGTGATTAGGACATTATGTTGGTGATTAGACATTATGTCGGTGATTAGGACGTTATGTCGGTGATTAGGACATTATCTCGGTGATTAGGACGTTATGTCGGTGATTAGGACTGCATGTCGGTGATTAGACATTATGTCGGTGATTAGGATGTTATGTCGGTGATTAGGACGTTATGTCGGTGATTAGGACTGCATGTCGGTGATTAGGACATTATGTCGGTGATTAGACATTATGTCGGTGATTAGGACGTTATGTCGGTGATTAGGACGTTATGTCGGTGATTAGACATTATGTCGGTGATTAGGACGTTATGTCGGTGATTAGGACTGCATGTCGGTGAATAGACATTATGTCGGTGATTAGGATGTTATGTCGGTGATTAGGACGTTATGTCGGTGATTAGGACGTTATGTCTGTGATTAGGACGTTATGTCGGTGATTAGACATTATGTCGGTGATTAGGACGTTATGTCGGTGATTAGGACGTTATGTCTGTGATTAGGACGTTATGTCTGTGATTAGGACGTTATGTCGGTGATTAGGACGTTATGTCGGTGATTAGGACGTTATGTCGGTGATGAGGACGTTATGTCGGTGATTAGGACTGCATGTCGGTGATTAGGACGTTATGTCGGTGATTAGGACTGCATGTCGGTGATTAGGACGTTATGTCGGTGATTAGGACGTTATGTCGGTGATTCGGACGTTATGTCGGTGATTAGGACGTTATGTCGGTGATTAGGACGTTATTTCGGTGATTAGGACGTTATGTCGGTGATTAGGACGTTATGTCGGTGATTAGGACTGCATGTCGGTGATTAGGACTGTATGTCGGTGATTAGGACGTTATGTCGGTGATTAGGACGTTATGTCGGTGATTCGGACGTTATGTCGGTGATTAGGACGTTATGTCGGTGATTAGGACGTTATTTCGGTGATTAGGACGTTATGTCGGTGATTAGGACGTTATGTCGGTGATTAGGACGTTATGTCGGTGATTAGACATTATGTCGGTGATTAGGACATTATGTCGGTGATTAGGACGTTATGTCGGTGATTAGGACGTTATGTCTGTGATTAGGACGTTATGTCTGTGATTAGGACGTTATGTCTGTGATTAGGACATTATGTCGGTGATTAGGACGTTATGTCGGTGATTAGGACGTTATGTCGGTGATTAGACATTATGTCGATGATTAGGACATTATGTCGGTGATTAGGACGTTATGTCGGTGATTAGACATTATGTCGGTGATTAGGACGTTATGTCGGTGATTAGGACGTTATGTCGGTGATTAGACATTATGTCGGTGATTAGGACGTTATGTCGGTGATTAGGACCTTATGTCGGTGATTAGGACGTTATGTCGGTGATTAGGACGTTATGTCGGTGATTAGGACCTTATGTCGGTGATTAGAACCTTATGTCGGTGATTAGGACCTTATGTCGGTGACTAGACATTATGTCGGTGATTAGGACGTTATGTCGGTGATTAGGACATTATGTCGGTGATTAGACATTATGTCGGTGATTAGGACGTTATGTCGGTGATTAGGACATTATGTCGGTGATTAGACATTATGTCGGTGATTAGGACGTTATGTCGGTGATTAGACATTATGTCGGTGATTAGGACGTTATGTCGGTTATTAGGACTGCATGTCGGTGATTAGACATTATGTCGGTGATTAGGACGTTATGTCGGTGATTAAGACGTTATGTCAGTGATTAGGACGTTATGTCGGTGATTAGGACGTTATGTCGGTGATTAGGACATTATGTTGGTGATTAGACATTATGTCGGTGATTAGGACGTTATGTCGGTGATTAGGACATTATCTCGGTGATTAGGACGTTATGTCGGTGATTAGGACTGCATGTCGGTGATTAGACATTATGTCGGTGATTAGGATGTTATGTCGGTGATTAGGACGTTATGTCGGTGATTAGGACGTTATGTCGGTGATTAGGACATTATGTCGGTGATTAGACATTATGTCGGTGATTAGGACGTTATGTCGGTGATTAGGACGTTATGTCGGTGATTAGACATTATGTCGGTGATTAGGACGTTATGTCGGTGATTAGGACTGCATGTCGGTGATTAGACATTATGTCGGTGATTAGGATGTTATGTCGGTGATTAGGACGTTATGTCGGTGATTAGGACGTTATGTCTGTGATTAGGACGTTATGTCGGTGATTAGACATTATGTCGGTGATTAGGACGTTATGTCGGTGATTAGGACGTTATGTCTGTGATTAGGACGTTATGTCTGTGATTAGGACGTTATGTCGGTGATTAGGACGTTATGTCGGTGATTAGGACGTTATGTCGGTGATTAGGACTGCATGTCGGTGATTAGGACGTTATGTCGGTGATTAGGACGTTATGTCGGTGATTCGGACGTTATGTCGGTGATTAGGACGTTATGTCGGTGATTAGGACGTTATGTCGGTGATTAGGACGTTATTTCGGTGATTAGGACGTTATGTCGGTGATTAGGACGTTATGTCGGTGATTAGGACGTTATGTCGGTGATTAGGACTGCATGTCGGTGATTAGGACTGCATGTCGGTGATTAGGACGTTATGTCGGTGATTCGGACGTTATGTCGGTGATTAGGACGTTATGTCGGTGATTAGGACGTTATTTCGGTGATTAGGACGTTATGTCGGTGATTAGGACGTTATGTCGGTGATTAGGACGTTATGTCGGTGATTAGGACGTTATGTCGGTGATTAGGACATTATGTCGGTGATTAGGACGTTATGTCGGTGATTAGGACGTTATGTCTGTGATTAGGACGTTATGTCTGTGATTAGGACATTATGTCGGTGATTAGGACGTTATGTCGGTGATTAGGACGTTATGTCGGTGATTAGACATTATGTCGGTGATTAGGACATTATGTCGGTGATTAGGACGTTATGTCGGTGATTAGACATTATGTCGGTGATTAGGACGTTATGTCGGTGATTAGGACGTTATGTCGGTGATTAGACATTATGTCGGTGATTAGGACGTTATGTCGGTGATTAGGACCTTATGTCGGTGATTAGGACGTTATGTCGGTGATTAGGACGTTATGTCGGTGATTAGGACCTTATGTCGGTGATTAGGACCTTATGTCGGTGATTAGGACGTTATGTCGGTGACTAGACATTATGTCGGTGATTAGGACGTTATGTCGGTGATTAGGACATTATGTCGGTGATTAGACATTATGTCGGTGATTAGGACGTTATGTCGGTGATTAGAACATTATGTCGGTGATTAGACATTATGTCGGTGATTAGGACGTTATGTCGGTGATTAGGACGTTATGTCGGTGATTAGACATTATGTCGGTGATTAGGACGTTATGTCGGTTATTAGGACTGCATGTCGGTGATTAGACATTATGTCGGTGATTAGGACGTTATGTCGGTGATTAAGACGTTATGTCAGTGATTAGGACGTTATGTCGGTGATTAGGACGTTATGTCGGTGATTAGGACATTATGTTGGTGATTAGACATTATGTCGGTGATTAGGACGTTATGTCGGTGATTAGGACATTATCTCGGTGATTAGGACGTTATGTCGGTGATTAGGACTGCATGTCGGTGATTAGACATTATGTCGGTGATTAGGATGTTATGTCGGTGATTAGGACGTTATGTCGGTGATTAGGACTGCATGTCGGTGATTAGGACATTATGTCGGTGATTAGACATTATGTCGGTGATTAGGACGTTATGTCGGTGATTAGGACGTTATGTCGGTGATTAGACATTATGTCGGTGATTAGGACGTTATGTCGGTGATTAGGACTGCATGTCGGTGATTAGACATTATGTCGGTGATTAGGACGTTATGTCGGTGATTAGGACGTTATGTCGGTGATTAGGAAGTTATGTCGGTGATTAGGACATTATGTCGGTGATTAGACATTATGTCGGTGATTAGACATTATGTCGGTGATTAGGACGTTATGTCGGTGATTAGGACATTATGTCGGTGATTAGGACGTTATGTCGGTGATTAGGACATTATGTCGGTGATTAGGACGTTATGTCGGTGGTTATGTCTGTGATTAGGACATTATGTCTGTGATTAGGACGTTATGTCGGTGATTAGGACGTTATGTCGGTGATTAGGACGTTATGTCGGTGATTAGGACATTATGTCGGTGATTAGGACTGCATGTCGGTGATTAGGACTGCATGTCGGTGATTAGGACTGCATGTCGGTGATTAGGACATTATGTCGGTGATTAGGACGTTATGTCGGTGATTAGGACATTATGTCGGTGATTAGGACGTTATGTCGGTAATTAGACATTATGTCGGTGATTAGGACGTTATGTCGGTGATTAGGACGTTATGTCTGTGATTAGGACGTTATGTCGGTGATTAGGACGTTATGTCGGTGATTAGGACGTTATGTCTGTGATTAGGACGTTATGTCGGTGATTAGGACGTTATGTCGGTGATTAGGACGTTATGTCGGTGATTAGGACGTTATGTCGGTGATTAGGACGTTATGTCGGTGATTGGGACTGCATGTCGGTGATTAGGACTGCATGTCGGTGATTAGGACGTTATGTCGGTGATTAGGACGTTATGTCGGTGATTAGGACGTTATGTCGGTGATTAGGACGTTATGTCGGTGAATAGACATTATGTCGGTGATTAGGACGTTATGTCGGTGATTAGGACGTTATGTCGGTGATTAGGACGTTATGTCGGTGATTAGGACGTTATGTCGGTGATTAGGACGTTATGTCGGTGATTAGGACGTTATGTCGGTGATTAGGACGTTATGTCGGTGATTAGGACTGCATGTCGGTGATTAGGACTGCATGTCGGTGATTAGGACTGCATGTCGGTGATTAGGACGTTATGTCGGTGATTAGGACGTTACGTCGGTGATTCGGACGTTACGTCGGTGATTAGGACGTTACGTCGGTGATTCGGACGTTACGTCGGTGATTCGGACGTTACGTCGGTGATTCGGACGTTATGTCGGTGATTAGGACATTATGTCGGTGATTAGGACATTATGTCTGTGATTAGGACGTTATGTCGGTGATTAGACATTATGTCGGTGATTAGGACATTATGTCAGTGATTAGGACGTTATGTCGGTGATTAGGACGTTATGTCTGTGATTAGGACGTTATGTCTGTGATTAGGACGTTATGTCGGTGATTAGGACATTATGTCGGTGATTAGGACGTTATGTCGGTGATTAGGACGTTATGTCGGTGATTCTGACGTTATGTCGGTGATTAGGACGTTATGTCGGTGATTAGGACGTTATGTCGGTGATTAGGACTGCATGTCGGTGATTACGACATTATGTCGGTGATTAGGACGTTATGTCGGTGATTAGGACGTTATGTAGGTGATTAGGACATTATGTCGGTGATTAGGACGTTATGTCGGTGATTAGACATTATGTCGGTGATTAGGACATTATGTCGGTGATTAGGACGTTATGTCGGTGATTAGGACGTTATGTCGGTGATGAGGACGTTATGTCTGTGATTAGGACGTTATGTCGGTGATTAGGACGTTCTGTCGGTGATTAGGACGTTATGTTCGTGATTAGGACGTTATGTCGGTGATTAGGACGTTATGTCGGTGATTAGGACGTTATGTCGGTGATTGGGACTGCATGTCGGTGATTAGGTCTGCATGTCGGTGATTAGGACATTATGTCGGTGATTAGGACGTTATGTCGGTGATTAGGACGTTATGTCGGTGATTAGACATTATGTCGGTGATTAGGACGTTATGTCGGTGATTAAGACGTTATGTCGGTGATTAGGACGTTATGTCTGTGATTAGGACGTTATGTCGGTGATTAGGACGTTATGTCGGTGATTAGGACGTTATGTCGGTGATTAGGACTGCATGTCGGTGATTAGGACTGCATGTCGGTGATTAGGACGTTATGTCGGTGATTCGGACGTTATGTCGGTGATTAGGACGTTATGTCGGTGATTCGGACGGTATGTCGGTGATTAGGACGTTATGTCGGTGATTAGGACGTTATGTCGGTGATTAGGACGTTATGTCGGTGATTAGGACATTATGTCGGTGATTAGGACATTATGTCGGTGATTAGGACGTTATGTCGGTGATTAGACATTATGTCGGTGATTAGGACATTATGTCGGTGATTAGGACGTTATGTCGGTGATTAGGACGTTATGTCTGTGATTAGGACGTTATGTCGGTGATTAGGACTGCATGTCGGTGATTAGGACGTTATGTCGGTGATTAGGACGTTATGTCGGTGATTAGGACGTTATGTCGGTGATTCGGACGTTATGTCGGTGATTAGGACGTTATGTCGGTGATTGGGACTGCATGTCGGTGATTAGGACTGCATGTCGGTGATTAGGACATTATATCGGTGATTAGGACGTTATGTCGGTGATTAGGACGTTATGTCGGTGATTAGGACGTTATGTCGGTGATTAGGACATTATGTCGGTGATTAGGACGTTATGTCGGTGATTAGACATTATGTCGGTGATTAGGACGTTATGTCGGTGATTAGGACGTTATGTCGGTGATTAGGACGTTATGTCTGTGATTAGGACGTTATGTCTGTGATTAGGACGTTATGTCGTGATTAGGACATTATGTCGGTGATTAGGACGTTATGTCGGTGATTAGGACTGCATGTCGGTGATTAGGACGTTATGTCGGTGATTAGGACGTTATGTCGGTGATTAGGACGTTATGTCGGTGATAAGGACTGCATGTCGGTGATTAGGACGTTATGTCGGTGATTAGGACGTAATGTCTGTGATTAGGACGTTATGTCGGTGATTAGGACGTTATGTCGGTGATTAGGACGTTATGTCGGTGATTAGGACTGCATGTCGGTGATTAGGACGTTATGTCGGTGATTAGGACTGCATGTCGGTGATTAGGACTGCATGTCGGTGATTAGGACGTTATGTCGGTGATTAGGACGTTATGTAGGTGATTCGGACGTTATGTCGGTGATTAGGACGTTATGTCGGTGATTCGGACGTTATGTCGGTGATTAGGACATTATGTCGGTGATTAGGACGTTATGTCGGTGATTAGACATTATGTTGGTGATTAGGACATTATGTCGGTGATTAGGACGTTATGTCGGTGATTAGGACGTTATGTCGGTGATTAGGACGTTATGTCTGTGATTAGGACGTTATGTCGGTGATTAGGACTGCATGTCGGTGATTAGGACTGCATGTCGGTGATTAGGACGTTATGTCGGTGATTAGGACGTTATGTCGGTGATTAGGACTGCATGTCGGTGATTAGGACTGCATGTCGGTGATTACGACGTTATGTCGGTGATTACGACGTTATGTCGGTGATTAGGACACGTTATGTCGGTGATTAGGACATTATGTCGGTGATTAGGACGTTATGTCGGTGATTAGATATTATGTCGGTGATTAGGACATTATGTCGGTGATTAGGACGTTATGTCGGTGATTAGGACATTATGTCGGTGATTAGACATTATGTCGGTGATTAGGACGTTATGTCGGTGATTAGGACATTATGTCGGTGATTAGACATTATGTCGGTGATTAGGACGTTATGTCGGTTATTAGGACTGCATGTCGGTGATTAGACATTATGTCGGTGATTAGGACGTTATGTCGGTGATTAAGACGTTATGTCGGTGATTAGGACGTTATGTCGGTGATTAGGACGTTATGTCGGTGATTAGGACGTTATGTCGGTGATTAGGACATTATGTTGGTGATTAGACATTATGTCGGTGATTAGGACGTTATGTCGGTGATTAGGACATTATCTCGGTGATTAGGACGTTATGTCGGTGATTAGGACTGCATGTCGGTGATTAGACATTATGTCGGTGATTAGGATGTTATGTCGGTGATTAGGACGTTATGTCGGTGATTAGGACTGCATGTCGCTGATTAGGACATTATGTCGGTGATTAGACATTATGTCGGTGATTAGGACGTTATGTCGGTGATTAGGACGTTATGTCGGTGATTAGACATTATGTCGGTGATTAGGACGTTATGTCGGTGATTAGGACTGCATGTCGGTGATTAGACATTATGTCGGTGATTAGGATGTTATGTCGGTGATTAGGACGTTATGTCGGTGATTAGGACGTTATGTCGGTGATTAGGACATTATGTCGGTGATTAGACATTATGTCGGTGATTAGGACATTATGTCGGTGATTAGGACATTATGTCGGTGATTAGGACGTTATGTCGGTGGTTATGTCTGTGATTAGGACATTATGTCTGTGATTAGGACGTTATGTCGGTGATTAGGACGTTATGTCGGTGATTAGGACTGCATGTCGGTGATTAGGACTGCATGTCGGTGATTAGGACGTTATGTCGGTGATTAGGACGTTATGTCGGTGATTCAGACGTTATGTCGGTGATTAGGACGTTATGTCGGTGATTGGGACTGCATGTCGGTGATTAGGACTGCATGTCGGTGATTAGGACATTATGTCGGTGATTAGGACGTTATGTCGGTGATTAGGACATTATGTCGGTGATTAGGACATTATGTCGGTGATTAGGACGTTATGTCGGTGATTAGACATTATGTCGGTGATTAAGACGTTATGTCGGTGATTAGGACGTTATGTCTGTGATTAGGACGTTATGTCGGTGATTAGGACGTTATGTCGGTGATTAGGACGTTATGTCGGTGATTAGGACGTTATGTCGGTGATTAGGACGTTATGTCGGTGATTAGGACTGCATGTCGGTGATTAGGACTGCATGTCGGTGATTAGGACTGCATGTCGGTGATTAGGACGTTATGTCGGTGATTCGGACGTTATGTCGGTGATTAGGACGTTATGTCGGTGATTGGGACTGCATGTCGGTGATTAGGACTGCATGTCGGTGATTAGGACATTATGTCGGTGATTAGGACGTTATGTCGGTGATTAGGACGTTATGTTGGTGATTAGACATTATGTCGGTGATTAGGACATTATGTCGGTGATTAGGACGTTATGTCGGTGATTAGGACGTTATGTCGGTGATTAGGACGTTATGTCTGTGATTAGGACGTTATGTCGGTGATTAGGACGTTATGTCGGTGATTAGGACGTTATGTCGGTGATTAGGACTGCATGTCGGTGATTAGGACTGCATGTCGGTGATTAGGACGTTATGTCGGTGATTAGGACGTTATGTCGGTGATTCGGACGTTATGTCGGTGATTAGGACGTTACGTCGGTGATTCGGACGTTACGTCGGTGATTCGGACGTTATGTCGGTGATTAGGACGTTATGTCGGTGATTAGGACGTTATGTCGGTGATTAGGACGTTATGTCGGTGATTAGACGTTATGTCGGTGATTAGGACATTATGTCGGTGATTAGGACGTTATGTCGGTGATTAGGACGTTATGTCGGTGATTAGGACGTTATGTCTGTGATTAGGACGTTATGTCGGTGATTAGGACATTATGTCGGTGATTAGGACGTTATGTCGGTGATTAGGACGTTATGTCGGTGATTAGGATGTTATGTCGGTGATTAGGACGTTATGTCGGTGATTAGGACGTTATGTCGGTGATTAGGACTGCATGTCGGTGATTACGACATTATGTCGGTGATTAGGACGTTATGTCGGTGATTAGGACGTTATGTAGGTGATTAGGACGTTATATCGGTGATTAGGACGTTATGTCGGTGATTAGACATTATGTCGGTGATTAGGACATTATGTCGGTGATTAGGACGTTATGTCGGTGATTAGGACGTTATGTCGGTGATGAGGACGTTATGTCTGATTAGGACGTTATGTCGGTGATTAGGACGTTCTGTCGGTGATTAGGACGTTCTGTCGGTGATTAGGACGTTATGTCGGTGATTAGGACGTTATGTCGGTGATTAGGACGTTATGTCGGTGATTGGGACTGCATGTCGGTGATTAGGACTGCATGTCGGTGATTAGGACATTATGTCGGTGATTAGGACGTTATGTCAGTGATTAGGACGTTATGTCGGTGATTAGGACATTATGTCGGTGATTAGGACGTTATGTCGGTGATTAGACATTATGTCGGTGATTAGGACGTTATGTCGGTGATTAGGACGTTATGTCGGTGATTAGGACGTTATGTCGGTGATTAGGACGTTATGTCGGTGATTAGGACTGCATGTCGGTGATTAGGACTGCATGTCGGTGATTAGGACGTTATGTCGGTGATTCGGACGTTATGTCGGTGATTAGGACGTTATGTCGGTGATTCGGACGTTATGTCGGTGATTAGGACGTTATGTCGGTGATTAGGACATTATGTCGGTGATTAGGACGTTATGTCGGTGATTAGACATTATGTCGGTGATTAGGACATTATGTCGGTGATTAGGACGTTATGTCGGTGATTAGGACGTTATGTCTGTGATTACGACGTTATGTCGGTGATTAGGACTGCATGTCGGTGATTAGGACGTTATGTCGGTGATTAGGACGTTATGTCGGTGATTAGGACGTTATGTCGGTGATTAGGACTGCATGTCGGTGATTAGGACGTTATGTCGGTGATTAGGACGTTATGTCGGTGATTCGGACGTTATGTCGGTGATTAGGACGTCATGTCGGTGATTAGGACGTTATGTCGGTGATTAGGACTGCATGTCGGTGATTAGGACTGCATGTCGGTGATTAGGACGTTATGTCGGTGATTAGGACGTTATGTCGGTGATTAGGACATTATGTCGGTGATTAGGAAGTTATGTCGGTGATTAGGCATTATGTCGGTGATTAGGACGTTATGTCGGTGATTAGGACGTTATGTCTGTGATTAGGACGTTCTGTCGGTGATTAGGACGTTCTGTCGGTGATTAGGACGTTCTGTCGGTGATTAGGACGTTATGTCGGTGATTAGGACTGCATGTCGGTGATTAGGACGTTATGTCGGTGATTAGGCATTATGTCGGTGATTAGGACGTTATGTCGGTGATTAGGACGTTATGTCGGTGATTAGGACGTTCTGTCGGTGATTAGGACGTTCTGTCGGTGATTAGGACGTTATGTCGGTGATTAGGACTGCATGTCGGTGATTAGGACTGCATGTCGGTGATTACGACGTTATGTCGGTGATTAGGACACGTTATGTCGGTGATTAGGACATTATGTCGGTGATTAGGACGTTATGTCGGTGATTAGACATTATGTCGGTGATTAGGACTGCATGTCGGTGATTAGGACGTTATGTAGGTGATTAGGACGTTATGTCAGTGATTAGGACGTTATGTCTGTGATTAGGACGTTGTGTCGGTGATTAGGACGTTATGTCGGTGATTAGGACGTTATGTCGGTGATTAGGACTGCATGTCGGTGATTAGGACGTTATGTCGGTGATTAGGACGTTATGTCGGTGATTCGGACGTTATGTCGGTGATTAGGACGTTATGTCGGTGATTGGGACTGCATGTCGGTGATTAGGACTGCATGTCGGTGATTAGGACATTATGTCGGTGATTAGGACATTATGTCGGTGATTAGGACGTTATGTCGGTGATTAGGACGTTATGTCGGTGATTAGGACATTATGTCGGTGATTATGACGTTATGTCGGTGATTAGACATTATGTCGGTGATTAGGACGTTATGTCGGTGATTAGGACGTTATGTCGGTGATTAGGACGTTATGTCTGTGATTAGGACGTTATGTCTGTGATTAGGACGTTATGTCGGTGATTAGGACGTTATGTCGGTGATTAGGACGTTATGTCGGTGATTAGACATTATGTCGGTGATTAGGACGTTATGTCGGTGATTAGGACTGCATGTCGGTGAATAGACATTATGTCGGTGATTAGGATGTTATGTCGGTGATTAGGACGTTATGTCGGTGATTAGGACGTTATGTCTGTGATTAGGACGTTATGTCGGTGATTAGACATTATGTCGGTGATTAGGACGTTATGACGGTGATTAGGACGTTATGTCTGTGATTAGGACGTTATGTCTGTGATTAGGACGTTATGTCGGTGATTAGGACGTTATGTCGGTGATTAGGACTGCATGTCGGTGATTAGGACGTTATGTCGGTGATTAGGACGTTATGTCGGTGATTCGGACGTTATGTCGGTGATTAGGACGTTATGTCGGTGATTAGGACGTTATTTCGGTGATTAGGACGTTATGTCGGTGATTAGGACGTTATGTCGGTGATTAGGACGTTATGTCGGTGATTAGGACTGCATGTCGGTGATTAGGACTGCATGTTGGTGATTAGGACGTTATGTCGGTGATTCGGACGTTATGTCGGTGATTAGGACGTTATGTCGGTGATTAGGACGTTATTTCGGTGATTAGGACGTTATGTCGGTGATTAGGACGTTATGTCGGTGATTAGGACGTTATGTCGGTGATTAGGACGTTATGTCGGTGATTAGACATTATGTCGGTGATTAGGACATTATGTCGGTGATTAGGACGTTATGTCGGTGATTAGGACGTTATGTCTGTGATTAGGACGTTATGTCTGTGATTAGGACATTATGTCGGTGATTAGGACGTTATGTCGGTGATTAGGACGTTATGTCGGTGATTAGACATTATGTCGGTGATTAGGACATTATGTCGGTGATTAGGACGTTATGTCGGTGATTAGACATTATGTCGGTGATTAGGACGTTATGTCGGTGATTAGGACGTTATGTCGGTGATTAGACATTATGTCGGTGATTAGGACGTTATGTCGGTGATTAGGACCTTATGTCGGTGATTAGGACGTTATGTCGGTGATTAGGACCTTATGTCGGTGATTAGGACCTTATGTCGGTGATTAGGACCTTATGTCGGTGATTAGGACGTTATGTCGGTGACTAGACATTATGTCGGTGATTAGGACGTTATGTCGGTGATTAGACATTATGTCGGTGATTAGGACGTTATGTCGGTGATTAGGACGTTATGTCGGTGATTAGACATTATGTCGGTGATTAGGACGTTATGTCGGTGATTAGGACATTATGTCGGTGATTAGACATTATGTCGGTGATTAGGACGTTATGTCGGTGATTAGGACGTTATGTCGGTAATTAGGACGTTATGTCGGTGATTAGAACGTTATGTCGGTGATTAGGACATTATGTCGGTGATCAGACATTATGTCGGTGATTAGGACGTTATGTCGGTGATTAGGACTGCATGTCGGTGATTAGGACTGCATGTCGGTGATTAGGACTGCATGTCGGTGATTAGACATTATGTCGGTGTTATGTCGGTGATTAGGACGTTATGTCGGTGATTAGGAAATTATGTCGGTGATTAGACATTATGTCGGTGATTAGGACATTATGTCGGTGATTAGAACGTTATGTCGGTGATTAGGACGTTATGTCGGTGATTAGGACGTTATGTCTGTGATTAGGACGTTATGTCGGTGATTAGGACGTTATGTCGGTGATTAGGACTGCATGTCGGTGATTAGGACGTTATGTCGGTGATTAGGACGTTATGTCGGTGATTAGGACGTTATGTCGGTGATTAGGACGTTATGTCGGTGATTAGACATTATGTCGGTGATTAGGACGTTATGTCGGTGATTAGGACGTTATGTCTGTGATTAGGACGTTATGTCGGTGATTAGGACGTTATGTCGGTGATTAGGACGTTATGTCGGTGATTAGGACTGCATGTCGGTGATTAGGACTGCATGTCGGTGATTAGGACGTTATGTCGGTGATTAGGACGTTATGTCGGTGATTAGGACGTTATGTCGGTGATTCGGACGTTATGTCGGTGATTAGGACTGCATGTCAGTGATTAGGACATTATGTCGGTGATTAGGACGTTATGTCGGTGATTAGGACGTTATGTCGGTGATTAGGACGTTATGTCTGTGATTAGGACGTTATGTCGGTGATTAGACATTATGTCGGTGATTAGGACGTTATGTCGGTGATTAGGACGTTATGTCTGTGATTAGGACGTTATGTCTGTGATTAGGACGTTATGTCGGTGATTAGGACGTTATGTCGGTGATTAGGACGTTATGTCGGTGATGAGGACGTTATGTCGGTGATTAGGACTGCATGTCGGTGATTAGGACGTTATGTCGGTGATTAGGACTGCATGTCGGTGATTAGGACGTTATGTCGGTGATTAGGACGTTATGTCGGTGATTCGGACGTTATGTCGGTGATTAGGACGTTATGTCGGTGATTAGGACGTTATGTCGGTGATTAGGACGTTATGTCGGTGATTAGACGTTATGTCGGTGATTAGGACCTTATGTCGGTGATTAGAACCTTATGTCGGTGATTAGGACCTTATGTCGGTGACTAGACATTATGTCGGTGATTAGGACGTTATGTCGGTGATTAGGACATTATGTCGGTGATTAGACATTATGTCGGTGATTAGGACGTTATGTCGGTGATTAGGACATTATGTCGGTGATTAGACATTATGTCGGTGATTAGGACGTTATGTCGGTGATTAGGACGTTATGTCGGTGATTAGACATTATGTCGGTGATTAGCACGTTATGTCGGTTATTAGGACTGCATGTCGGTGATTAGACATTATGTCGGTGATTAGGACGTTATGTCGGTGATTAAGACGTTATGTCAGTGATTAGGACGTTATGTCGGTGATTAGGACGTTATGTCGGTGATTAGGACATTATGTTGGTGATTAGACATTATGTCGGTGATTAGGACGTTATGTCGGTGATTAGGACATTATCTCAGTGATTAGGACGTTATGTCGGTGATTAGGACTGCATGTCGGTGATTAGACATTATGTCGGTGATTAGGATGTTATGTCGGTGATTAGGACGTTATGTCGGTGATTAGGACTGCATGTCGGTGATTAGGACATTATGTCGGTGATTAGACATTATGTCGGTGATTAGGACGTTATGTCGGTGATTAGGACGTTATGTCGGTGATTAGACATTATGTCGGTGATTAGGACGTTATGTCGGTGATTAGGACTGCATGTCGGTGAATAGACATTATGTCGGTGATTAGGATGTTATGTCGGTGATTAGGACGTTATGTCGGTGATTAGGACGTTATGTCTGTGATTAGGACGTTATGTCGGTGATTAGACATTATGTCGGTGATTAGGACGTTATGTCGGTGATTAGGACGTTATGTCTGTGATTAGGACGTTATGTCTGTGATTAGGACGTTATGTCGGTGATTAGGACGTTATGTCGGTGATTAGGACGTTATGTCGGTGATGAGGACGTTATGTCGGTGATTAGGACTGCATGTCGGTGATTAGGACGTTATGTCGGTGATTAGGACTGCATGTCGGTGATTAGGACGTTATGTCGGTGATTAGGACGTTATGTCGGTGATTCGGACGTTATGTCGGTGATTAGGACGTTATGTCGGTGATTAGGACGTTATGTCGGTGATTAGGACGTTATTTCGGTGATTAGGACGTTATGTCGGTGATTAGGACGTTATGTCGGTGATTAGGACTGCATGTCGGTGATTAGGACTGTATGTCGGTGATTAGGACGTTATGTCGGTGATTAGGACGTTATGTCGGTGATTCGGACGTTATGTCGGTGATTAGGACGTTATGTCGGTGATTAGGACGTTATGTCGGTGATTAGGACGTTATGTCGGTGATTAGGACGTTATGTCGGTGATTAGACATTATGTCGGTGATTAGGACATTATGTCGGTGATTAGGACGTTATGTCGGTGATTAGGACGTTATGTCTGTGATTAGGACGTTATGTCTGTGATTAGGACGTTATGTCTGTGATTAGGACATTATGTCGGTGATTAGGACGTTATGTCGGTGATTAGGACGTTATGTCGGTGATTAGACATTATGTCGATGATTAGGACATTATGTCGGTGATTAGGACGTTATGTCGGTGATTAGACATTATGTCGGTGATTAGGACGTTATGTCGGTGATTAGGACGTTATGTCGGTGATTAGACATTATGTCGGTGATTAGGACGTTATGTCGGTGATTAGGACCTTATGTCGGTGATTAGGACGTTATGTCGGTGATTAGGACGTTATGTCGGTGATTAGGACCTTATGTCGGTGATTAGAACCTTATGTCGGTGATTAGGACCTTATGTCGGTGACTAGACATTATGTCGGTGATTAGGACGTTATGTCGGTGATTAGGACATTATGTCGGTGATTAGACATTATGTCGGTGATTAGGACGTTATGTCGGTGATTAGGACATTATGTCGGTGATTAGACATTATGTCGGTGATTAGGACGTTATGTCGGTGATTAGACATTATGTCGGTGATTAGGACGTTATGTCGGTTATTAGGACTGCATGTCGGTGATTAGACATTATGTCGGTGATTAGGACGTTATGTCGGTGATTAAGACGTTATGTCAGTGATTAGGACGTTATGTCGGTGATTAGGACGTTATGTCGGTGATTAGGACATTATGTTGGTGATTAGACATTATGTCGGTGATTAGGACGTTATGTCGGTGATTAGGACATTATCTCGGTGATTAGGACGTTATGTCGGTGATTAGGACTGCATGTCGGTGATTAGACATTATGTCGGTGATTAGGATGTTATGTCGGTGATTAGGACGTTATGTCGGTGATTAGGACGTTATGTCGGTGATTAGGACATTATGTCGGTGATTAGACATTATGTCGGTGATTAGGACGTTATGTCGGTGATTAGGACGTTATGTCGGTGATTAGACATTATGTCGGTGATTAGGACGTTATGTCGGTGATTAGGACTGCATGTCGGTGATTAGACATTATGTCGGTGATTAGGATGTTATGTCGGTGATTAGGACGTTATGTCGGTGATTAGGACGTTATGTCTGTGATTAGGACGTTATGTCGGTGATTAGACATTATGTCGGTGATTAGGACGTTATGTCGGTGATTAGGACGTTATGTCTGTGATTAGGACGTTATGTCTGTGATTAGGACGTTATGTCGGTGATTAGGACGTTATGTCGGTGATTAGGACTGCATGTCGGTGATTAGGACGTTATGTCGGTGATTAGGACGTTATGTCGGTGATTAGGACGTTATGTCGGTGATTAGGACGTTATGTCGGTGATTAGGACGTTATTTCGGTGATTAGGACGTTATGTCGGTGATTAGGACGTTATGTCGGTGATTAGGACGTTATGTCGGTGATTAGGACGTTATGTCGGTGATTAGGACTGCATGTCGGTGATTAGGACTGCATGTCGGTGATTAGGACGTTATGTCGGTGATTCGGACGTTATGTCGGTGATTAGGACGTTATTTCGGTGATTAGGACGTTATGTCGGTGATTAGGACGTTATGTCGGTGATTAGGACGTTATGTCGGTGATTAGGACGTTATGTCGGTGATTAGGACATTATGTCGGTGATTAGGACGTTATGTCGGTGATTAGGACGTTATGTCTGTGATTAGGACGTTATGTCTGTGATTAGGACATTATGTCGGTGATTAGGACGTTATGTCGGTGATTAGGACGTTATGTCGGTGATTAGACATTATGTCGGTGATTAGGACATTATGTCGGTGATTAGGACGTTATGTCGGTGATTAGACATTATGTCGGTGATTAGGACGTTATGTCGGTGATTAGGACGTTATGTCGGTGATTAGACATTATGTCGGTGATTAGGACGTTATGTCGGTGATTAGGACCTTATGTCGGTGATTAGGACGTTATGTCGGTGATTAGGACGTTATGTCGGTGATTAGGACCTTATGTCGGTGATTAGGACCTTATGTCGGTGATTAGGACGTTATGTCGGTGACTAGACATTATGTCGGTGATTAGGACGTTATGTCGGTGATTAGGACATTATGTCGGTGATTAGACATTATGTCGGTGATTAGGACGTTATGTCGGTGATTAGAACATTATGTCGGTGATTAGACATTATGTCGGTGATTAGGACGTTATGTCGGTGATTAGGACGTTATGTCGGTGATTAGACATTATGTCGGTGATTAGGACGTTATGTCGGTTATTAGGACTGCATGTCGGTGATTAGACATTATGTCGGTGATTAGGACGTTATGTCGGTGATTAAGACGTTATGTCAGTGATTAGGACGTTATGTCGGTGATTAGGACGTTATGTCGGTGATTAGGACATTATGTTGGTGATTAGACATTATGTCGGTGATTAGGACGTTATGTCGGTGATTAGGACATTATCTCGGTGATTAGGACGTTATGTCGGTGATTAGGACTGCATGTCGGTGATTAGACATTATGTCGGTGATTAGGATGTTATGTCGGTGATTAGGACGTTATGTCGGTGATTAGGACTGCATGTCGGTGATTAGGACATTATGTCGGTGATTAGACATTATGTCGGTGATTAGGACGTTATGTCGGTGATTAGGACGTTATGTCGGTGATTAGACATTATGTCGGTGATTAGGACGTTATGTCGGTGATTAGGACTGCATGTCGGTGATTAGACATTATGTCGGTGATTAGGACGTTATGTCGGTGATTAGGACGTTATGTCGGTGATTAGGAAGTTATGTCGGTGATTAGGACATTATGTCGGTGATTAGACATTATGTCGGTGATTAGACATTATGTCGGTGATTAGGACGTTATGTCGGTGATTAGGACATTATGTCGGTGATTAGGACGTTATGTCGGTGATTAGGACATTATGTCGGTGATTAGGACGTTATGTCGGTGGTTATGTCTGTGATTAGGACATTATGTCTGTGATTAGGACGTTATGTCGGTGATTAGGACGTTATGTCGGTGATTAGGACGTTATGTCGGTGATTAGGACATTATGTCGGTGATTAGGACTGCATGTCGGTGATTAGGACTGCATGTCGGTGATTAGGACTGCATGTCGGTGATTAGGACATTATGTCGGTGATTAGGACGTTATGTCGGTGATTAGGACATTATGTCGGTGATTAGGACGTTATGTCGGTAATTAGACATTATGTCGGTGATTAGGACGTTATGTCGGTGATTAGGACGTTATGTCTGTGATTAGGACGTTATGTCGGTGATTAGGACGTTATGTCGGTGATTAGGACGTTATGTCTGTGATTAGGACGTTATGTCGGTGATTAGGACGTTATGTCGGTGATTAGGACGTTATGTCGGTGATTAGGACGTTATGTCGGTGATTAGGACGTTATGTCGGTGATTGGGACTGCATGTCGGTGATTAGGACTGCATGTCGGTGATTAGGACGTTATGTCGGTGATTAGGACGTTATGTCGGTGATTAGGACGTTATGTCGGTGAATAGACATTATGTCGGTGATTAGGACATTATGTCGGTGATTAGGACGTTATGTCGGTGATTAGGACGTTATGTCGGTGATTAGGACGTTATGTCTGTGATTAGGACGTTATGTCGGTGATTAGGACATTATGTCGGTGATTAGGACGTTATGTCGGTGATTAGGACGTTATGTCGGTGATTAGGACTGCATGTCGGTGATTAGGACTGCATGTCGGTGATTAGGACTGCATGTCGGTGATTAGGACGTTATGTCGGTGATTAGGACGTTACGTCGGTGATTCGGACGTTACGTCGGTGATTAGGACGTTACGTCGGTGATTCGGACGTTACGTCGGTGATTCGGACGTTACGTCGGTGATTCGGACGTTATGTCGGTGATTAGGACATTATGTCGGTGATTAGGACATTATGTCTGTGATTAGGACGTTATGTCGGTGATTAGACATTATGTCGGTGATTAGGACATTATGTCAGTGATTAGGACGTTATGTCGGTGATTAGGACGTTATGTCTGTGATTAGGACGTTATGTCTGTGATTAGGACGTTATGTCGGTGATTAGGACATTATGTCGGTGATTAGGACGTTATGTCGGTGATTAGGACGTTATGTCGGTGATTCTGACGTTATGTCGGTGATTAGGACGTTATGTCGGTGATTAGGACGTTATGTCGGTGATTAGGACTGCATGTCGGTGATTACGACATTATGTCGGTGATTAGGACGTTATGTCGGTGATTAGGACGTTATGTAGGTGATTAGGACATTATGTCGGTGATTAGGACGTTATGTCGGTGATTAGACATTATGTCGGTGATTAGGACATTATGTCGGTGATTAGGACGTTATGTCGGTGATTAGGACGTTATGTCGGTGATGAGGACGTTATGTCTGTGATTAGGACGTTATGTCGGTGATTAGGACGTTCTGTCGGTGATTAGGACGTTATGTTCGTGATTAGGACGTTATGTCGGTGATTAGGACGTTATGTCGGTGATTAGGACGTTATGTCGGTGATTGGGACTGCATGTCGGTGATTAGGTCTGCATGTCGGTGATTAGGACATTATGTCGGTGATTAGGACGTTATGTCGGTGATTAGGACGTTATGTCGGTGATTAGACATTATGTCGGTGATTAGGACGTTATGTCGGTGATTAAGACGTTATGTCGGTGATTAGGACGTTATGTCTGTGATTAGGACGTTATGTCGGTGATTAGGACGTTATGTCGGTGATTAGGACGTTATGTCGGTGATTAGGACTGCATGTCGGTGATTAGGACTGCATGTCGGTGATTAGGACGTTATGTCGGTGATTCGGACGTTATGTCGGTGATTAGGACGTTATGTCGGTGATTCGGACGGTATGTCGGTGATTAGGACGTTATGTCGGTGATTAGGACGTTATGTCGGTGATTAGGACGTTATGTCGGTGATTAGGACATTATGTCGGTGATTAGGACATTATGTCGGTGATTAGGACGTTATGTCGGTGATTAGACATTATGTCGGTGATTAGGACATTATGTCGGTGATTAGGACGTTATGTCGGTGATTAGGACGTTATGTCTGTGATTAGGACGTTATGTCGGTGATTAGGACTGCATGTCGGTGATTAGGACGTTATGTCGGTGATTAGGACGTTATGTCGGTGATTCGGACGTTATGTCGGTGATTAGGACGTTATGTCGGTGATTGGGACTGCATGTCGGTGATTAGGACTGCATGTCGGTGATTAGGACATTATATCGGTGATTAGGACGTTATGTCGGTGATTAGGACGTTATGTCGGTGATTAGGACGTTATGTCGGTGATTAGGACATTATGTCGGTGATTAGGACGTTATGTCGGTGATTAGACATTATGTCGGTGATTAGGACGTTATGTCGGTGATTAGGACGTTATGTCGGTGATTAGGACGTTATGTCTGTGATTAGGACGTTATGTCTGTGATTAGGACGTTATGTCGTGATTAGGACATTATGTCGGTGATTAGGACGTTATGTCGGTGATTAGGACTGCATGTCGGTGATTAGGACGTTATGTCGGTGATTAGGACGTTATGTCGGTGATTAGGACGTTATGTCGGTGATTAGGACTGCATGTCGGTGATTAGGACGTTATGTCGGTGATTAGGACGTAATGTCTGTGATTAGAACGTTATGTCGGTGATTAGGACGTTATGTCGGTGATTAGGACGTTATGTCGGTGATTAGGACTGCATGTCGGTGATTAGGACGTTATGTCGGTGATTAGGACTGCATGTCGGTGATTAGGACTGCATGTCGGTGATTAGGACGTTATGTCGGTGATTAGGACGTTATGTAGGTGATTCGGACGTTATGTCGGTGATTAGGACGTTATGTCGGTGATTCGGACGTTATGTCGGTGATTAGGACATTATGTCGGTGATTAGGACGTTATGTCGGTGATTAGACATTATGTTGGTGATTAGGACATTATGTCGGTGATTAGGACGTTATGTCGGTGATTAGGACGTTATGTCGGTGATTAGGACGTTATGTCTGTGATTAGGACGTTATGTCGGTGATTAGGACTGCATGTCGGTGATTAGGACTGCATGTCGGTGATTAGGACGTTATGTCGGTGATTAGGACGTTATGTCGGTGATTAGGACTGCATGTCGGTGATTAGGACTGCATGTCGGTGATTACGACGTTATGTCGGTGATTACGACGTTATGTCGGTGATTAGGACACGTTATGTCGGTGATTAGGACATTATGTCGGTGATTAGGACGTTATGTCGGTGATTAGATATTATGTCGGTGATTAGGACATTATGTCGGTGATTAGGACGTTATGTCGGTGATTAGGACATTATGTCGGTGATTAGACATTATGTCGGTGATTAGGACGTTATGTCGGTGATTAGGACATTATGTCGGTGATTAGACATTATGTCGGTGATTAGGACGTTATGTCGGTTATTAGGACTGCATGTCGGTGATTAGACATTATGTCGGTGATTAGGACGTTATGTCGGTGATTAAGACGTTATGTCGGTGATTAGGACGTTATGTCGGTGATTAGGACGTTATGTCGGTGATTAGGACGTTATGTCGGTGATTAGGACATTATGTTGGTGATTAGACATTATGTCGGTGATTAGGACGTTATGTCGGTGATTAGGACATTATCTCGGTGATTAGGACGTTATGTCGGTGATTAGGACTGCATGTCGGTGATTAGACATTATGTCGGTGATTAGGATGTTATGTCGGTGATTAGGACGTTATGTCGGTGATTAGGACTGCATGTCGCTGATTAGGACATTATGTCGGTGATTAGACATTATGTCGGTGATTAGGACGTTATGTCGGTGATTAGGACGTTATGTCGGTGATTAGACATTATGTCGGTGATTAGGACGTTATGTCGGTGATTAGGACTGCATGTCGGTGATTAGACATTATGTCGGTGATTAGGATGTTATGTCGGTGATTAGGACGTTATGTCGGTGATTAGGACGTTATGTCGGTGATTAGGACATTATGTCGGTGATTAGACATTATGTCGGTGATTAGGACATTATGTCGGTGATTAGGACATTATGTCGGTGATTAGGACGTTATGTCGGTGGTTATGTCTGTGATTAGGACATTATGTCTGTGATTAGGACGTTATGTCGGTGATTAGGACGTTATGTCGGTGATTAGGACTGCATGTCGGTGATTAGGACTGCATGTCGGTGATTAGGACGTTATGTCGGTGATTAGGACGTTATGTCGGTGATTCAGACGTTATGTCGGTGATTAGGACGTTATGTCGGTGATTGGGACTGCATGTCGGTGATTAGGACTGCATGTCGGTGATTAGGACATTATGTCGGTGATTAGGACGTTATGTCGGTGATTAGGACATTATGTCGGTGATTAGGACATTATGTCGGTGATTAGGACGTTATGTCGGTGATTAGACATTATGTCGGTGATTAAGACGTTATGTCGGTGATTAGGACGTTATGTCTGTGATTAGGACGTTATGTCGGTGATTAGGACGTTATGTCGGTGATTAGGACGTTATGTCGGTGATTAGGACGTTATGTCGGTGATTAGGACGTTATGTCGGTGATTAGGACTGCATGTCGGTGATTAGGACTGCATGTCGGTGATTAGGACGTTATGTCGGTGATTCGGACGTTATGTCGGTGATTAGGACGTTATGTCGGTGATTGGGACTGCATGTCGGTGATTAGGACTGCATGTCGGTGATTAGGACATTATGTCGGTGATTAGGACGTTATGTCGGTGATTAGGACGTTATGTTGGTGATTAGACATTATGTCGGTGATTAGGACATTATGTCGGTGATTAGGACGTTATGTCGGTGATTAGGACGTTATGTCGGTGATTAGGACGTTATGTCTGTGATTAGGACGTTATGTCGGTGATTAGGACGTTATGTCGGTGATTAGGACGTTATGTCGGTGATTAGGACTGCATGTCGGTGATTAGGACTGCATGTCGGTGATTAGGACGTTATGTCGGTGATTAGGACGTTACGTCGGTGATTCGGACGTTACGTCGGTGATTCGGACGTTACGTCGGTGATTAGGACGTTACGTCGGTGATTAGGACGTTATGTCGGTGATTAGGACGTTATGTCGGTGATTAGACGTTATGTCGGTGATTAGGACATTATGTCGGTGATTAGGACGTTATGTCGGTGATTAGGACGTTATGTCGGTGATTAGGACGTTATGTCTGTGATTAGGACGTTATGTCGGTGATTAGGACATTATGTCGGTGATTAGGACGTTATGTCGGTGATTAGGACGTTATGTCGGTGATTAGGACGTTATGTCGGTGATTAGGACGTTATGTCGGTGATTAGGACGTTATGTCGGTGATTAGGACTGCATGTCGGTGATTACGACATTATGTCGGTGATTAGGACGTTATGTCGGTGATTAGGACGTTATGTAGGTGATTAGGACGTTATATCGGTGATTAGGACGTTATGTCGGTGATTAGACATTATGTCGGTGATTAGGACATTATGTCGGTGATTAGGACGTTATGTCGGTGATTAGGACGTTATGTCGGTGATGAGGACGTTATGTCTGATTAGGACGTTATGTCGGTGATTAGGACGTTCTGTCGGTGATTAGGACGTTCTGTCGGTGATTAGGACGTTATGTCGGTGATTAGGACGTTATGTCGGTGATTAGGACGTTATGTCGGTGATTGGGACTGCATGTCGGTGATTAGGACTGCATGTCGGTGATTAGGACATTATGTCGGTGATTAGGACGTTATGTCAGTGATTAGGACGTTATGTCGGTGATTAGGACATTATGTCGGTGATTAGGACGTTATGTCGGTGATTAGACATTATGTCGGTGATTAGGACGTTATGTCGGTGATTAGGACGTTATGTCGGTGATTAGGACGTTATGTCGGTGATTAGGACGTTATGTCGGTGATTAGGACTGCATGTCGGTGATTAGGACTGCATGTCGGTGATTAGGACGTTATGTCGGTGATTCGGACGTTATGTCGGTGATTAGGACGTTATGTCGGTGATTCGGACGTTATGTCGGTGATTAGGACGTTATGTCGGTGATTAGGACATTATGTCGGTGATTAGGACGTTATGTCGGTGATTAGACATTATGTCGGTGATTAGGACATTATGTCGGTGATTAGGACGTTATGTCGGTGATTAGGACGTTATGTCTGTGATTACGACGTTATGTCGGTGATTAGGACTGCATGTCGGTGATTAGGACGTTATGTCGGTGATTAGGACGTTATGTCGGTGATTAGGACGTTATGTCGGTGATTAGGACTGCATGTCGGTGATTAGGACGTTATGTCGGTGATTAGGACGTTATGTCGGTGATTCGGACGTTATGTCGGTGATTAGGACGTCATGTCGGTGATTAGGACGTTATGTCGGTGATTAGGACTGCATGTCGGTGATTAGGACTGCATGTCGGTGATTAGGACGTTATGTCGGTGATTAGGACGTTATGTCGGTGATTAGGACATTATGTCGGTGATTAGGAAGTTATGTCGGTGATTAGGCATTATGTCGGTGATTAGGACGTTATGTCGGTGATTAGGACGTTATGTCTGTGATTAGGACGTTCTGTCGGTGATTAGGACGTTCTGTCGGTGATTAGGACGTTCTGTCGGTGATTAGGACGTTATGTCGGTGATTAGGACTGCATGTCGGTGATTAGGACGTTATGTCGGTGATTAGGCATTATGTCGGTGATTAGGACGTTATGTCGGTGATTAGGACGTTATGTCGGTGATTAGGACGTTCTGTCGGTGATTAGGACGTTCTGTCGGTGATTAGGACGTTATGTCGGTGATTAGGACTGCATGTCGGTGATTAGGACTGCATGTCGGTGATTACGACGTTATGTCGGTGATTAGGACACGTTATGTCGGTGATTAGGACATTATGTCGGTGATTAGGACGTTATGTCGGTGATTAGACATTATGTCGGTGATTAGGACTGCATGTCGGTGATTAGGACGTTATGTAGGTGATTACGACGTTATGTCAGTGATTAGGACGTTATGTCTGTGATTAGGACGTTGTGTCGGTGATTAGGACGTTATGTCGGTGATTAGGACGTTATGTCGGTGATTAGGACTGCATGTCGGTGATTAGGACGTTATGTCGGTGATTAGGACGTTATGTCGGTGATTCGGACGTTATGTCGGTGATTAGGACGTTATGTCGGTGATTGGGACTGCATGTCGGTGATTAGGACTGCATGTCGGTGATTAGGACGTTATGTCGGTGATTAGGACATTATGTCGGTGATTAGGACGTTATGTCGGTGATTAGGACGTTATGTCGGTGATTAGGACATTATGTCGGTGATTATGACGTTATGTCGGTGATTAGACATTATGTCGGTGATTAGGACGTTATGTCGGTGATTAGGACGTTATGTCGGTGATTAGGACGTTATGTCTGTGATTAGGACGTTATGTCTGTGATTAGGAAGTTATGTCGGTGATTAGGACGTTATGTCGGTGATTAGGACTTTATGTCGGTGATTAGGACGTTCTGTCGGTGATTAGGACGTTATGTCGGTGATTAGGACTGCATGTCGGTGATTAGGACTGCATGTCGGTGATTACGACGTTATGTCGGTGATTCGGACGTTATGTCGGTGATTAGGACTGCATGTCGGTGATTACGACGTTATGTCGGCGATTAGGACGTTATGTCGGTGATTAGGACGTTATGTCGGTGATTAGGACGTTATGTCGGTGATTAGGACGTTATGTCGGTGATTAGGACGTTATGTCGGTGATTAGGACTGTGCTGCAGACATCAGTCATGTCAGGGATGAGAACAGCGGAGTTCCAATCCACTGCAGCTGCCGGGACTACATACACTGTGGGGACTTTTGGCGGGAAACCACGAGGCTCCGCCCACTCACTGAAAATGGCGGGAAGAGCGAAAGCAATATGGCGCCACTGCGCCTCATCATTTATTATATAAAGAAATGAGCTGCAAATCCCATATAGTATGGAAATAGCTACAGTAAATAGCTGCCTGCTGCTAATGGTCAGTACTTTTATGATTAATGGCTGGCTTTATTTATTGCACTTATACATATAAGGTGGAGATGAAGGTGCAATGCTCTTGACACATAGTGCAGCTAAATGTAGTAAGATCAGTAGAAGAGTTCCTGTGAAATATAAGAGTTGGGTCATGCACTTGTTCAGCCCATTTCATGCTGTGTTATGTGTAATATAATGAGAGTCGCCCCATTTGTAAACTCTCTAGAATGGATCTTGTGTGAATAGAAGATGTCAGAAGTCGCTCAGTTTGGCACAAGGTTCCTGCGCTTCCTCCTTGTCTCTGCAGAGGGCGCTGTGCGGCGGCTGGAGATTGTGGCATTTCGGTCACTTTTACCTGACAGGATTTGGGGCATTAGTGGTTAGATGTAGCATGTAACTCCTTTCCGCACCAGGTGATTATTTCTTTGCTCTTTTGCTTTTTCTTTCTCTTCTGTCATATTTTTTAAAATTTTCAAGTAGTTTGAAAAAAAAATACAATTCTGCCATTGTTTTTAAAATGTTGTTTTTAGAGCATTTAGTGGGATAAAAAATACCTGGAAACATGATTCTCCAGATCTGAATGATTACTGCAATAACGATATTGTAATTGTATTTTTTCTGCATTGGTATGTAAGGCGTTTGACAGAGGCATGTTCTGTTAGATTGCCTGACATTGTAAGACTGGGGCTAGTTACACTGTGACTTTGGCCGAGACCCAGGTCAGACGGCCAGAGATCACTATGTGCCGTGACTACGGTACATCACAGCGTAATGCAGGTGAATGGGATTGCATTGCAATGCCTAGGATACCACAAGGAGCAAGGCACACAAAGGCTGACTGAGGGTGTGTGCGGACCATCCAGAACCGCTGCCGACTTATGCAACGTCAACCCCGCAGCAGCCAGCTGTTACAGCATAGTGGATGGGATTTGTACAAGTCCCATGTCCACTATGCGTCTCTGTGCACCCGCGGAAACTGACATGCGGTGCGTGTTTCCAGACCCCAGCTGGTCAATTTCCCCTGCGTGTCCGCATGCAGACTTCCCCCATAGACCTAATCTCTATGAGGAAAGTCTGTAGGTAAAAAAGAAAAAGCGGAGCTCATTTGCATATTAGCGCCTCCGCAGCATCGGGGCCGCAGGCTGGGAGACACGTCTGCACATACCCTCAGTGTCACTGCATTTTGCTGCAATCTAGCAGTGGCACAAAGCGATATTTGGGAGTGGGACCTACAGTGCCAGTCAAAATTTTGGGCTCACCTGTTCCTGAGACTCACAGATAATACACATAAAACTTATAATTTATTAGTATCAAAACTATCAAAGACAAAAAAATCCCTCAAAAAACAAAAGCCAGTATATAACCAAAACTGGATAATACAAGTGGATGGGGGGGAGTTGGATACCTTACACTGATCTATCCCTACCTGTCAGCGGAGGTTGGCACCCTCTTGAACGCAAATGGCGCCCCCGCTCCTCGACGACTCTCCCCAAAGGATCCCATTAGGCCCTGAGCAGATGGAAGGTGATGGGATTCTGTACAGAGGTGAGGGGGGCAGAAGAAAAGTAGCCAAACAGCTGATTCTGGACACCGCAAGCAACTCACCACTGTACCTGCAGCCTGCAGTTGTGAAAAATATCCAGGAAAGTCTGTATAATCCTACAACATACAGCACATAGTTGTTGTGCATGTAGTAAATACCCATAAACGGACCACAAAAAAGCCGGGTGGGGTCTAGTGCTTTTTACTGCCATTTGGCGATATCTGCACCATTATTTGAACATTTGATCCAGAGGATGCATGAGGCACTTTATTAATAAAGCCACTGGTATACTGCAAAGGAGCATGCACCAGGCACTTTATCAAGAATGCCATTACAATCACCAAAAGCTAAATCGTCTTTTGATTTTACATCTTGCATTTTAGGAGTTTATATGGTATGTGACTCCTGATGAGCCGATTTGCAGGAGACATGCGTAGAGCGATACATACCTGGACCTGTGTTAGCGCTTAGCACGTTTTTTAGGGAGTGTAGTTCTATTAACTATTACACCTCTGTTCTATTTCTATCTATAACATGATTGGTGTAATTCATTAATGCCATTATATGCAATTATTTTGGACCATCTGTCATTGTGGGTCATGCTTTATGTTTATAACAAAATAGATAATAGACTCATTATGTTACCCACTGATGATATCTGGATCTCTTTTATTATAAAAATATAAAACAAACCATAATTAACTGCTGATATCTAGACCATACCCTTATGATATTATGTTATAAACTATGTTATATGCTGTATTTAACCCTCTCATTTATACCGGCTTTCTTGTGGTCCACTACATGCACAACAAATTTTTGCTGTAAGTTGTAGGACTATTGTATAATATAGAATATACAAGAGCTAAGAGTGTTCTCAGGATATCATACACACTTTCCTGGATATTTTTCACCACAACTGCATGCTGCAGGTACAGTGGTGAGTTTGTTGTGGTGTCCAGAATCAGCTGTTTGGCTACTTTTCTTCTGCCCCCCTCACCTCTGTACAGAATCCCATCACCTTCCATCTGCTCAGGGTCTAATGTGATCCTTTGGGGAGAACCGTCGAGGAGCGGGGGCGCCATTTGCGTACAAGAGGGTGCCAACCTCCGCCGACAGGTAGGGATAGACTAGTTGCCAGTGGGGGTATCCACCCCTCCCCATCCACTTGTATTATCCAGTTTGGGTTGTATACTGGTTTTTGTTTTTTGAGGGATTATTTTGTCTTTGATATTTTTAATTGATACTTATAAATGGTAAGTTTTATGTGTAATATCTGTGAGTCTACTTAATTACTGCACACTTTCTTTACTGACTGGTGATTTTCTTTGCTCACCTGTTCATGCAATGGTTTTCTTCTTATTGTAATGTGCACATTGTAGATTCAGACTGAAGGAATCAAAACCATGAAGGATCTTCATCAGCTGGCACCTTAACTGTATGAAGCGGGCTCAGTTCCTGCTCCATACACCCGCACCCTGTGTATGATGTGCACGTATGTCCAGGTGGCAGAGAGGGTTTTAAGTTAGCTGCGATTTTATGAATATCAATGCAAGCAAGTAGGCAGGATATGTCTGCTACAAATTTACAAATCATGGCGGCTTCTGCATAAATTGATAGGTTGCAGATATCAAATCCACAGCATTGTTCAATTTACACTGTGTATTTTCTCCACGTGATAGCATAATTTGCACAAGCCGGCTTCATCACCAGCTCATATCGGCAGCATCACTGCGCCTCTGTAGCCGGGTGTAAGCTTCCCAGCCTGAGAGGCGCACTCCGCAAGACCGGAAGCCATTTTCTGAACTTCCGGTCATGTGCAGTGCGCCTCTGAAGCCGGGAAGCTTACACCCGGCTACAGAGGCGTAGTGACGATGCCAAAATAAGCGTCATGCATGCGCGAGATTTGCATGACCTGGCAATGACGCTAGCTCATGCAAATTATGTTATCACGCCCACAAGGGCGTGATAACATGGAGAGAGGATTGACCAGTCTGGGGAAACTAACACACCATCGACTAGTCAAAGCTCTAATTAGCATAGGGAACGAGGACGTTATAAATGCTTTTTTAAGGCTATGTACGTACGTTCAGGATTTGAAGTAGAAATTTCTAAAGCATTTCTGAATTTCTTGGCAGCAATAACGCTGCGGAAAATCCGCAGCATTTTTGATTTGCTTTTGCCTGCGGATTTTCCATGCGGTTTTCCAATGCATTGTATAGGCAAAAACGCATGCGGAAACGCACAAAGAATGGACATGCCGCGTTTTTTTTCCACACATGAAATCTTGTCAGGAAAATTCCTAATCATGTGCACAGAACTTGCAAAATGTCATGGTATAAGGTATGCAATGCGTTTTTGGCCCATTTGCGCTCTGAAAAAAAAACGCACAAAAAACACACTGTGTGCACATAGCCCAAAGCATTTATTTAACTGAATAATGTTATACAGGACTGGTTAGGCTGGGAATTTACTGATACATAGGTGAATGCTGCTGGGTTGGATGGTCGGTATGACCTGTCACCGCTATTAGGCTACATTCACACATTTAGGATTTGGTCAGTACTTTACATCAATATTTGTAAGCCCATGAGGAGTGAAACAATCAGAGAAAAAGTTAAATAGAAACATGTGCACCACTTCTGCATTTCTCACCCAACCCTTGCTTTTGGCTTACAATACGGATGTAAAATACTGACCAAAAACTGATGTAAGATCAATCTGTAGGTTAATAGCGTTACTAATCTGCCCGGAGCGCGCACTTAGCCGAACGCTACGGTGAGAAAATTAACTATTCTCCCCGCAGCGTTCCAGTTTCAGTCACGAGGGTGGTGCCAGCAGTGACTTGGATCACTTGTATGAAATAAAATGCAGTCACTTTTTTTTATTTTATTTTTTATACTGTTTGTGGAGTGGAATCCTATTTGTCCATCCATCAACAGGAGTGCTGCGCAGCCTTTTTAAGACTCTGAACAGATGCGCTACATTGTGAGCTTTCCATCAAAGTACCAGGGCTTGCTTGGAATCTCAGATCACTGTTAACTAAGCGGTGACCCAAGCCATTCCGGGCACGCCTTTATGACTCAAAAGTCTGCGGCTTCTGGGAGAAATACAATTAATTTCATTCCAGTAATCACAATTATTATTTTTTTTTTAAAAAGTTTAAAATATCCAATAAATTTCGTTCCACTTCACGATCGTGTCCCACTTGTTGATTCTTCCCCAAAAAATTAGAATTTTATATCTTTATGTTTGAAGCCAGAAATGTGGCAAAAGGTAGAAAAGTTCAAGGGGGCCAAATACTTTCACAGTTCACTGTATATATATATATACCATATATTATACCCACAAATAAATAATAAAAAAAAAAACAATAAAAGTACACATATTTGGTATCACCACGTCTGGAACGACCTGCCTTATAAAACTGTCCCACTAGTTAACTCCTTTACTGAACACTATAAAAAAAATAAATAAAATCGAAGCAAAAAACCTATGCTTTATGATCATACTGCCAAACAAAAAATGGAATAAAACGCGATCAAAAAGACAAATGTAAATAAAAATGGTACCGCTGAAAACTTCATCTTGTCTCGCAATAAACAAGCCGTCATAAACCCCCCAAGGCCGAAAAATAAAAAAGTTATAGCTAAGATTAAAGCGATGCAAAATAACAATTCTCAATTTTACCACAAGCGGAACAGGATAAAAAAAACGCCCCCCAAAAAAAGTTCCTGAATTGTTGGTTTTTGTTTATTCCAGGGCTGGGGAGTCGGTAAGCCAAACCTGCGACTCTGACTCCGACTCCTTAATTTCCCTTACACCGACTCCACGACTCCAACTCCCAGATATATTGCTTATATTTAAGTGAAAAATGTATTGTAGTACAATGTGAACATCAGACATTTAATCATTTTTATGATACAATAATCAAAATATATAGATAGAATATAATATATATTTATTGGAATACTCTCTCTGGTGAAGACGGCAGAAGACAGGACAGAGGAGGGGAGATTGCCCCCTGCAGTCTGGAGCCAGTCTAGGACCGGAGCACTGCATCATACAAGTGAGTTTTGATAGGTGCGTGCCCCTGCTTCTGGGGGGGGGGGGGCAGCTGCACCCTCTGCCCCTCGCTGGCTACGGCCATGATTCACACACAGCGTTTTTGCGGATCTGTTTTTTGCAGTAAAATGCAGCGTCTCTGGGCATCCCAGAAAAGTCAATGGGTTTCAAGATATGACATTCAGACACATCGTTTTGTGAGGATCCGTTTTGGGCTCAAAAACGGATCCTCACAAAGAATGTAGTTTGTTCGGCGTTTTTCTAATCTGCTTTTGCTATTGAAAACATTATCTATGAGCTCAAAAACCTTTCAGGTGATGCGGTTTTTTAAAAAGCTGATCTGCTTTTGCAGCTAAAAAACGTATCCTCAAAAAACGTAGCAAAAACGCTGTGTGTGAATGTAGCCTTAGATCAGGAATAGAGCAGCCATTTATAGGACATTTCATAACTTTCCCAAATTCCTATGAAAAAATATTCCCCACAAACTGCATTGATTTACTGCCCCCTGTCTGCTCCCGGCGGTGCTGCTGCCTCTTCGGCTGCTCGCGGTGGTAAAAGGACCTTCCATGACGTCATTTAGTCATGTGACAGGTCACGCGACTTCTGACGTTGGCGGTCCAGTGACTTGTCACATGACTAAATAATCTCAGAATCAGTGGGATCTTTTAACCCTTTCGCAACCTTGGGATTTTCCGTTTTTGCATTTTCGTTTTTTGCTCCCCTTGTTCCTAGAGCCATAGCGTTTTTATTTTTTGGTCAATATGGCCATGTGAGGGCTTATTTTTTGCGGGACGAGTTGTAATTTTCAACGCCATTACTAGTTTTACCATATCGTGTACGGGAAAACGGTAAAAAAATTCCAAGTGCGGTGAAATTGCAAAAAAAAGTGCAATACCACAGTTGTTTTTTATTTATTTTTTTTTACCACGTTCATTGTATGCTAAAACTGACCTGCCATTCTTATTCTCCAGGTCATTACGAGTTCGTAGACACCAAACATGTATAGGTTCTTTTTTATTTAATTAATGAAAAAAAAATCCAAAATTTGGTAAAAAAAAAAGCCATTTTCTAAGACCCGTAGCGTCTTCATTTTTCAGGATCTGGGCTGGGTGAGGGCTTATTTTTTTGCGCGCCGGGCTGCCGTTTTTATTGATAACATTTTTGGGTACAGTAGATCCGATGTTTTGATCGCCTGTTATTGCATTTTATTGCAGTTTTGCGACGACCAAAAAACATAATTCTGGCGTTTAGAATTTTTTTCTCGTTACGCCGTTTACCGATCGGATTAATTCTTTTTTTATATTGATAGATCGGGCGATTCTGAATGCGGCGATACCAAATATGTCTATGTAGGTTTTTTTTTTTATATTTTATTTTGAATGGGGCGAAAGGGGGGTGATTTAAACTTATATTTTTTAAGTTTTTTTAATATTTTTAAAAACTTTTTTTTTTCACTTACTGCATGCTTCAATAGTCTCCATAGGAGACTAGAAGCAGCAGTTGTCTAATCGGCTCTGCTACATACAGGGGACGAGCAGATCCCCTGCATGCAGCAGAAATGGTCCTGTGCTATGAGCGCCGACCACTAGGTGGCGCTCATAGCGACCAGATCATGACAACCACAGGCGTCTGCTGCAGACCCTGGGTTGTCATGCCCACCCATTGGTGACCCGCGATCACGTGACGGGGTCGCCGATGGGCGGGGCCTAGGACGCGCTTCCAGGAAGCGCGCGTTAAATGCCGCTGTCGGAGATTGACAGCGGCATTTAACATGTTAACAGCCGCGGGTGGATCGCGATTCCACCCGGGGCTGTTGCGGGCACATGTCAGCTGTAATAATCAGCTGACATGTGCTCGGTTCAGTGAGTGCTCAGCGCAGCAGCCCTCACTGAACTGGGGGATCGCAAATGTGCGTACTAATAGGTTGTAAAGGGGTTAAAAAAAGAATTTAAAATAATAAAAAAAAAAGATTATACTCACCTTCTGATGTCCTCCGGGTGTTTTCTCCCCTTTGTCTGGTCTGCTGTATGGGTCGCGGTGTTGTGAAGGACCTGCCATGACATCATTGAGTCATGTGACCTGTCACATGACTCAGTGACGTCACCGCAGGTCCTTCACACCACCGCGAGCCGCCCAAGACACCGGACGCAGCGGAGAAAACATCGGGAGGACATCGGAAGGTGAGTATAATCTTTTTTTATTATTATTATTTTTTACCATTCTTATTCTTTTTTTAATTAACTTGGTCACACTACTATAAATCCATGCCGGTTGCATGGATTTATATAGTGTGAACAAGTTGTCAAGCACTTTTCCAAGTGATGCTAAAATCGCTTGAAAAGCGCTTGATAACCCGCATATAGAAATGCATGCAAAAACGCTTGACAAACGCTTCTACCTGGCGGGAAAAACGCATGTTAAAACTGCATGCATTTTTCCTGCCAGGGAGAAGCGGAAAAAATATGCAGCATTTCTGCATCATGGGCACATAGCCTTAGTGACTGCAAAGTGATACTGACAAGTACAGTGTCACAGAGGACAGCTGGCAGCACTGATTCTGTTAATTGGTGCTTCTTTCTGTATCATAAGTTAAAGTTGTTAGATACATGGAGTGTATCATGTGGTGCGATTAGATACGCTTAGAGTAACGCTGGAATTAGATACAGGGCCAAATGTAGTGTATCACCTGAAGGGATTAGACATTGAGCTCAGTGGAGTGTATCACACAGGATAGGATTAAATAAATACACAGTATCTAATGTATATATTGTGTCACCCCGCACAGTCCACTTCTATGGGAGAAGTGGTGTAATGAGCGACACTGCTCCATCCACTTCTATGCGAGGAGTGGTGTAATATGTGACCCCGCTCCATCCACTGCATTACTACTCCCATAGAAGTAGGCAGAACGGGGTCACACATTATACCACTGCTCCCATAGAAGTGGACGGAGCGGGGTCACACATTACATTACTGCTCCCATAGAAGTGGACAGAACAGGGTCACGCATTACACCACCTCTCCCATAGAAGTGGATGGAGCAGGGTCATGCATTACACCACTGCTCCCATAGAAGTGGATGGAGCGGGGGACACATATTACACCACTGCTCCCACAGAAGTGGACGGAGCGAGGTCACATATTTCAAAGGGAGCAGTAGTGTAATGTGTGACCCCACTGAATATTTTTATTTTTGTGTGGAAGGGGGCAGTTAATGTGTGCCAATGGTATAAGGTATGACCCCACTCTGTCCACTTCTATGGGAGCATTGGTGTAATGTGTGACCCTGCTCCATCCATTACATTCCTACTCCCATAGAAGTGGACAGAGCGGGGTCACATTACACAAATGCTCCCATAGAAGTGGACAGAACAGGGCCACACATTTCAAAGGGAGCAGAAGTGGACAGAGAAGGGCCACACATTTCAAAGGGAGCAGAAGTGGACAGAGCAGGGCCACAAATTTCAAAGGGAGCAGTAGTGTAATGTGTGTCACCGCTCAGTCCACTTCTATGAGAGAAGTGGTGTAATGTGTGAGCCCGCTTCTTCCACCTCATTTCTACAACCATACACGTGGACGAAGCGGGGTCATGCATTACACCATAGAAGTAGATAGAGCTGGGTTACACATTAATTGCAACCACCCCCACTACCCCAAAAATAATAATATTCAGCGGGGTCACAGAAGAGCATATCTCATAACTTTGCAGCCCTTACAAAGTAATTTTCATCCTAGATTCCCAGATATTTAAAAAAAAAAACAACATAAATACAATTTAATAAAGCATAGGTTAAAACAACATAAATACAATTTAATAAAGCATAGGTTAAAACAACATAAATACAATTTCATAAAGCATAGGATAAAACAACATAAATACAATTTAATGAAGCATAGGTTAACCGGTTCCCGACCGCCCACTGTAGATAAACGTCGGCGCTTGCTGGGCTCTGTGCAAAGTAATTTTCATCCTAGATTCCCAGATATTTAAAAAAAAAACAAAGTAATTTTCATCCTAGATTCCCAGATATTTAAAAAAAAAAAACAACATAAATACAATTTAATAAAGCATAGGTTAAAACAACATAAATACAATTTAATAAAGCATAGGTTAAAACAACATAAATACAATTTAATAAAGCATAGGTTAAAACAACATAAATACAATTTCATAAAGCATAGGATAAAACAACATAAATACAATTTAATGAAGCATAGGTTAACCGGTTCCCGACCGCCCACTGTAGATAAACGTCGGCGCTTGCTGGGCTCTGTGCAGCGCCGACGTTTAAAAACAGTGGGTGGTCTCGCAGCGCTCAGGACCCCCAGGGTGCTGCAAGCGCTGCGATTCCGGTGCAGAGCGTTAGCTCTGACAGGGAACATCATCGGGACCTGATTGGATCAGGTCCCAGTGATGTTAACCCTTTGCTGTCTTCTATATGCTGCGATCTATAGTGATCGCGGCATATAGGAGACAGCAGGAGGAGAGAGGGTCATCTTACTTACCTCTCCGAAGATCTCCGAGTCCTTCCAGGACCTGGGGTTGCTATGGCAGCTGGAGGTCACATGACCGCCTCCAGATCTGCCATATATGGTGTCCTGTCTGACTCAGCTGCAGCTGAGCCAGACAGGAGACTCTGACTGAAACAGTCAGGGAAGATCTCATGTAATGTAATATATGTCTATTAGATTACATGAGATCAGTGATCAGAAAAATAAAAATTAATGTCCCATACAGGGACTAAGAAAAAATGTAAAAAAAAGTAAAAAAAAAGTTTTTAAACTATTAAAAAAAAAATCACAAAATAAATAAAAATAAATAAAATATTAAACCAATAAATCCGTATATTTTTACAAAACCAAAAAAAGTACACATATTTGGTATCGCCGCGTCCGAAACAACCCGAGCTATAAAACTGTCACACTAATTAACTCCTTCTGTGCACACCGTAATAAAAATAAATAAAAAACGGAGCAAAAAAATATGCTTTTTCATTATACCGCCAAACAAAAAGTGGAAAAAAATGCGATCAACAAAATAGAAATGAAAATGGTACCACTGAAAATGTCATCTTGTTCCGCAAAAAAAAAGCCGCCATACAGCTCCATCAGCCGAAAAATAAAAAAGTTATAGCGCTCAGAATAAAGCAATGCAAAAAAAATATTTTTTTATATAAAATTGTTTTATTGTGTAAAAGCGTCAAAACATAAAAAAAAATACAGTAAGTGTAGTATCGCTGTAAACGTACTGACCCGAAGAATAACGCTGCTTGATCACTTTTACCACACGCCGAACAGCATAAAAAAAAACCTCAAAAAACAATTCCTGAATTGTTTGTTTTTGTTAATTTTACCTCCAAAAAAACGGAATAGAAAGCGATCAAAAAATGTCACGTACCCAAAAATGGTACCAATAAAAATGTCAACTTGTCCCGCAAAAAACAAGCCGTCACATGACTCTGTCGGCCGAAATATGGAAAAATTATAGCTCTCAAAATATGGCGATGCAAAAACTAGATTTTGCAAAAAAAAGCATCTTTTAGTGTGTGACAGCTGTCAGTCATAAAAACCCGATATAAATCTGGTATCTCTGTAATCGCACCGACCCGAAGAATAAAGTAATCTAATCAGTTATATCACACTAGGAACGGCGTAAAAAATAAATAAAACCAATTCTTCACCTGCTACTGATTTGTTTATTATGTCTCCCAAAGATCCCAGTAAGGCTCTGCCCACATTTATCCTGCGCTCTGCGCTGAGCACTTACACCAGAGTTTCCGTGTAAATCTCTGAAATACGTGATTCAGCCTGAACCCATGACGGAAGATTCCCTGTAATGAGGCAGATATAGACCACTGTGGACGCCGTCTAGCCTGGGATCCCACGGTGTCATTTGTTTTAGGCGTGTATAAAAGTGAGGTTGGCCACAGTTTTGTGCACTTCTGAAAAAAAGGACACCGCTAAACAGAGGCCAGACGGAGTCCAGAGTAACTCTGCTGCCTCATTACAGTGAATGGATGCCGCAGGGGTTTCATCTGAATTACATCACTTGGAAATTTAGATGGAAACCCCGATGTAAGTGCTCAGCCTAGAGTGCCGGATAAATGTTGCGTAAAATGTTCCCAATAAAAGCTTCAACTCAGTCCTCAAAAAAAGCTAGTCCCCACTCAGGTCCGTCATCTTTTAAAAATATAAGGGACTTCCAAGTTACTGGTAGCAGAAAGGCTCTGGAAAAGCAAAATGGCCCTTGCCCCCCAAAAGAAATTCAGAAAATTTTGTGCTCCCAAATCCAAATGCCTATTCTACAATAATTTGTTCTCCAATTGTCAAATAGCACTCCGTCCCCCCAGATCTCACCGTATGGCTAAGCGGTACCATACAGCCACATATGGGGTATTGACACTTTTAGAAGAAATTGTGTGACACATTTCGGCACCATTTTTACCCTTTGCCCTGTGTGAAAATGTAAAATCTGAGGGTAAAACATTTTTTTGTGGTAAAAATATAATTATGCTTTTTTCACTGCCCAATGGTATAAATTTAAAAATTAAAAAATACTCACTACTTCCCTAGATGAATTCCTTGAGAGGTGTAGTTTACAAAATGGGGTCACTTGTGGGGGTTTCTGCTGTTTTGGCATGTCAGCGACTCTTCAAATGTGACATGGTGTCTGCTGCCTATCCCAGCCAACATAGCGCTCCTTTCTCTTCAGAACCCTGCCGTACACCAAAGCAGTGGCTTTCCCCCACATATGGGGTATCGGCGTACTCAGGAGAAATTGTACAACAAATTTCATGGTGCAATTTCTCCTGTTATCCTTATGATAATGCAAAATTAGGGAATGAAAAACTTTTTTTATGGGAAAAATGTGAAAATTTTATTTTTACGGCTCAATATTATAATGCAGCTGGGGGTGCAAGGTGCTCACCACACATCTAGATAAGTTCCCTAAGGGGTCTAGTTTCCAAAATGGTGGCACTTGTGGGGGGTTTCCACTGTTTAGGCACATTAGGGGCTCCCCAAATGTGACATGGCGTCCGCCAATTATTCAAACAAATTTTACATTCAAAAAGTCAAATGGCGCTCCTTCCCTTTCAAACCCTGCCATGTGCCCAAACAGTAATTTGCCTCCACATATGGGGTATCGGCGTGTTCAGGAGAAATTGCACAACAAATTTCATGGTGCAATTTATCCTGTTACCCTTATGATAATACAAAATTAGGGAATGAAAAACATTTTTTGTGGGAAAAATGTGAAAATTTTATTTTTACGGCTCAATATTATAAACTTCTGTGAAGCAGCTGGGGGTGCAAGGTGCTCACCACACATCTAGATAAGTTCCCTAAGGGGTCTAGTTTCCAAAATGGTGGCACTTGTTGGGGGTTTCCACTGTTTAGGCACATTAGGGGCTCCCCAAATGTGACATGGCGTCCGCTAATTATTCAAACAAATTTTACATTTAAAAAGTCAAATGGCGCTCCTTCCCTTTCAAACCCTGCCATGCGCCCAAACAGTAATTTGCCTCCACATATGGGATATCGGTGTGTTCAGGAGAAATTGCACAACAAATTTCATGGTGCAATTTATCCTATTACCCTTATGATAATGCAAAATTAAGGGATGAAAAACGGTTTTGTGGGAAAAATGTGAAAATTTTATTTTTACAGCTCAATATTATAAACTTCTGTGAAGCACCTTGGGGTTCATGGTGCTCACCACACATCTAGATAAGTTCCCTAAGGGGTCTAGTTTCCAAAATGGTGTCACTTGTGGGGGGTTTCCACTGTTTAGGCACATCAGGAGCTCTCCAAACGCAACATGGCGTCTGCTAATTATTCAGACAAATTTTACATTCAAAAAGTCTAATGGCGCTCCTTCCCTTCCGAACCCTGCAGTGTGCCCAAACAGTGGTTTTCCCTCACATATGGGGTATCAGCACGCTCAAGAGAAATTGCACAAAAAAATTTGGGGTCCATTTTTTCCTGTTACCCCTGTGAAAATAAAAAAAATTGGGTCTAAAGTAACATTTTTGTGAAAAAAGTTAAATGTTAATTTTTTTCTTCCACATTCCAAAAATTCCTGTGAAGCACCTGAAGGGTTAATAAAGTTCTTGAATGTGGTTTTGAGCACCTTGAGGGGTGCAGTTTTTAGAATGGTGTCACTTTTGGGTATTTTCTGTCATAAAGACCCCTCAAAGTGACTTCAAATATGATGTGGTCCCTAAAAAAATGTTTTTGTAAATTTTGTTGGAAAAATGAGAAATCGCTGGTCAACTTTTAACCCTTATAACTTCCTAACAAAAAAAATTTTGGTTCCAAAATTGTGCTGATGTAAAGTAGACATGTGGGAAATGTTATTTATTAACTATTTTGTGTGACATATCTCTCTGATTTAAGGGCATGAAAATTCAAAGTTTGAAAATTGCAAAATTTTCAAAATTTTCGCCAAATTTCCGATTTTTTCTCAAATAAACGCAAGTTATATCGAAGAAATTTTACCACTATCATGAAGGACAATATGTCATGAAAAAACAATCTCAGAATCAAGGGAATACGTTGAAGCGCTCCAGAGTAATTACTTCATAAAGTGACAGTGGTCAGAATTGAAAAAATTGGCCTGGTCACGAAGGCAAAAACAGGCTCTGGTGCGAAGTGGTTAAAACAACATAAATACAATTTAATAAAGCATAGGATAAAACAACATAAATACAATTTAATAAAGCATAGGTTAAAACAACATAAATACAATTTAATAAAGCTTAGGTTAAAACAACATAAATACAATTTAATAAAGCATAGGTTAAAACAACATTCCCTTTAATGTTGTGCTTTGCTGTTGCAGGGAACCCAGGAACTACTCTTCATCTGGAAGCTACAGGCAGCAAGGTACGGATGAGCTTTCCTAATATCTCAGCATTTGGCTCATGTACTGAGCAATTAGGGTCAGTTCACATGCGACAGTCTTATTGCAAAAATATTAGCACCTTTCCCATTTATCTGATTTGGATTGTGTGGAAATCCATGGATCTGCATAAAAATAACCTCAGTCACATGTGTTTAATGGGTTTTTAAGTTGGAGAATTTATCATTAAGGGGATGTTTGTTTTGTTTGTAACCACTTTGCTGTAGTTTACACCAGATTATTGAAGTGTTGCACAAAGTTGGATGATGAATTTTGTTTGCATCTTTAGATGACTGTTTAGAGATGATTTTCTACTTTTTACATCATCTCCCTTTCTGGAGTGAGAATTAATGAAGTTGTCTGACCACAAAATCCAAATTTGTTTTTAAAGGTAATCTGTGCTGTATTATAATATACAATACCCCTATAAATTTTGCTTCTGCCTTTCGTTCCTCCTGAATTTCAATTCATTCCCTCACCCATTTTGTTTAGCGGTGACTCTACCAAACTTGACAGGTCCCTGTGCTGTATTATCTAACCTCATAGCCAGAGCTGGCCTCAAGTGTCCAGCCCCGCCCCCTGCCGGCCCACTGCACACTCATGCCTGCCCACTGCACACTCATGCCTGCCAGTATCTTCCCCAGCATTGGAAATAACAGAGCAGTGTCCTCATCTAAGAAAGGCTGGACAATCACTGCACTCCACACCTCAGTGGTGATAGAGCTTCACTTCTCCACATCACCTCTTGCATATGAGTACTGTGAATATGTCTATAGTGATGTGTGTGCAAGAATGTAAGTATACAGCTCTGGCAAAAATGAAGAGACCACTGAACAGTTTTCTATTGGAAAGCATGCCAAGACGCATGAAAACTGTGATTAAAAATCATGGTTAGTCCACCAAATATTGATTTGTGAACTGTTCCTGAGTTAAAACATGAGTAATTTGAGGTCTGAAAGCTCTGTTTCTTTTTTAGTATTTTGACTCTTTATTATTTGCTGCAAATAAATACAAAATTTTTAGCTTTGAATTTTGGAGACATGTTGTCAGTAGTTTATAGACTAAAACAGCAATGTACATTTTACTCAAAAATATACCTATAAAGAGAAGAATCCGAGAAACTGAAAATTTTGCAGTGGTCTCTTCATTTTTGCCAGAGCTGTATGTGTATATCTACATATATACAGGTGCTGCAGAACCTCATAATATGCCACAGCTGCTGCTGAACCTCATAATACACACCTCAGGTGCAGAACCTCATAATATACCTCGGCGGTTGCAGAACCTCAGTCTATAGTGATGTGTGTATGATGAGTTTAAGTATGTGTGTATACACATAAATATACCTCATAATAACCTCATAATACACCTCAGCTGCTGCAGAACCTCACAATACATCTTAGGCCTCCTTCACATGTACGCGTGAAAGTGTGGTCTGGTCCATTTGTACCATCTTTGTGTACATGTGTGCCGTCCGTGTGACACATACTGTAATAAAATGCATTAAAGAAATTACAGATTTTTATGTGTAAAAGAGAACCTGCCACCAGAAAAAAACGCTATTAGGCCTCTTCCACACATCCAGATATTTCCGGTACTGGAAAAATCAGTACCGGAGATATCCGTGTACAGTCATGGCCAAAAGTATTGAGAATGAGACAAATAGTAATTTTTCCAAAGTTTACTGCTTCATTTTTTGTAATGGCAATTTGCATATACTCCTGAATGTCAAAGAGTGATCAGCTTAACAGCAATTACTGTACTTGCAAAGTCAATATTTGCCCAGAAAATGAACTTTCACCCCCAAAACACATTTCAACATCATTGCAGTCCTGCCTTAAAAGGAGCAGCTAACATCGTTTTAGTGATTGATCCATTAACACTGGTGTGGGTGTTGATGAGGACAGGGCTGGCGATCAATCAGTCATGATTAAGTAAGAATGACATCACTGGACACTTTAAAAGGAGGCTGGTTCTTGGTATCATTGTTTCTCTTCAGTTAACCATGGTTATCTCTAAAGAAACACGTGCAGCCATCATTGCACTGCACAAAAATGGCCTAACAGGGAAGAGTATCGCAGCTACAAAGATTGCACCTCAGTCAACAATCTATCGCATCATCAAGAACTTCAAGGAGAGAGCTTCCATTGTTGTCAAAAAGGCTCCAGGGCGCCCAAGAAAGACCAGCAAGCGCCAGGACCGTATCTTAAAACTGTTTCAGCTGCGGGACCGGACTCCCAGCAGTGCCGAGCTTGCTCAGGAATGGCAGCAGGCTGGTGTGAGTGCTTCTGCACGCACTGTGAGGCAGAGACTCTTTGAGCAAGGGCTGGTTTCAAGGAGGGCAGCAAAGAAGCCACTTCTCTCCAGAAAAAACATCAGGGACCGACTGATATTCTGCAAAAGGTACAGGGAGTGGACTGCTGAGGACTGGGGCAAAGTCATTTTCTCTGATGAATCCCCTTTTCGATTGTTTGGGACATCTGGAAAACAGCTTATTCGGAGAAGAGGTGAGCGCTACCACCAGTCTTGTCTCATGCCAACTGTAAAGCATCCTGAAACCATTCATGTGTGGGGTTGCTTCTCAGCCAAGGGAATCGGCTCACTCACAGTCTTGCCTAAAAACACAGCCATGAATAAAGAATGGTACCAGAATGTCCTCCAAGAGCAACTTCTCCCAACCGTCCAAGAGCAGTTTGGCGCCCAACAATGCCTTTTCCAGCATGATAGAGCACCTTGCCATAAAGCAAAGGTGATAACTAAATGGCTCATGGAACAAAACATAGAGATTTTGGGTACATGGCCTGGAAACTCCCCAGATCTTAATCCCATTGAGAACTTGTGGTCAATCATCAAGAGACGGGTGGACAAACAAAAACCAACAAATTCTGGCATTGATTATGCAAGAATGGACTGCTATCAGTCAGGATTTGGTCCAAAAGTTGATTGAGTGCATGCCAGAGAGAATTACAGAGGTCTTGAAGAAGAAGGGGCAACACTGCAAATATTGACTTGCTGCATTAACTCATTCTAACTGTCAATATAACCTATTGGTACTCATAATATGATTGCAATTATATTTCTGTATGTGATATAAACATCAGACAAACACTAATACAAACCAGTGGCCAGCAGATCATGTGAAAATATAATTTTGGTGTCATTCTCAAAACTTTTGGCCATGACTGTACTTGTGTCCATGTGTATGATACGTGTGGCATATGTGTTGTAACCTTGTGCCGCCCGTGTGATGCATCAGTATCACACGTACCGGCGCCTGCAAATCAGCCGTACAGTTTGCGCTGTTTTCAAATGCCGGGTGCTGAACGCTTCCCTCATCATTGTTCCCTGCCAGCGATACGTTCAGCATCAACAGGGGACAATGTTGAGAGTAGTATTCTGCTCCTGCTGTGTCATACAAGTGTATAAATAAGAATAAAATTTAAAAAAAATCCTTATTCTCACCTATCCGAAAATGAAATAAGTGTCCCAGACTGTAATCCATCTCACCTCACATGCTGAGGAGCAGACAATGACTCGCTGCAGTGAGTGGGCCCCTGACCTGCGCTGAGCTCCCTGAGCGGTATCCGGTCAGTCAGTGAGCTCAGCGCAGTTCAGAGGCCCGCTCGCTGCAGCGAGTCATTTTCCTCTGCTCCTCAGCGTGTGCGGTCACCTCCAGCCAACCCAGACACTGATGCAGAATTGTGAATCAGATGGATTACAGCGAGGGACAGTATGTCGAACAGGCGAGTTTCATGGTTGTGTTTGTTTTTTTTTATAGGGGACATAGGCTTTAGGAAATTAGGTGTAAAGGTGAGTATAATGGTTTTTATTTTTATTTATTGTTATTTTACACTTGATAAACACAGCACTGGCATAATACAACTGTCAACATTGTCCCCTGCTGGTGCTGATCTCAGCATGTCCATTAATTTTGCAGAAACGCAGCGTAATTGCCGCCTTTGACTTGCATTGAATCGCTTAATATCTGCATCACTACATGTGCACATTCGGATATTAATCGATTCAATGTGCGGATGGTACCCAGGTCTGGAGAAGAGGAGACTCTCCTCCAGACCCGGGTACCATGGTACCTGTTAAAAAAAACATTTAAAATGAACATATACTTACCTTCCGATGTCCCCTGGTCTTTTCTCCGCTGAGACCGGTTTGTTGTACTGCTCACGGTGGTGGGAAAGGACCTTTCATGACGTTATTTAGTCATGTGACTAGTCACGCTACCGCTAAAAAGCCCATGATGGGCGGCCCCGGTGGTAAGCAAAAAGTCCAAAAAGTGCTCCCCGGTTCTAGGCTAAAATGCCCATGATGGACGGCCCCGGTGGTAAGCAAAAAGGCCAAAAAATGCACGTCGGTTGTAGGCTAAAAAGCCCCTGATGGGCGGCCCCGGTGGTAAGCAAAAAGGCAAAAAAAAGGCACCCCAGTTTTAGGCTAAAATGCCCATGATGGGCGGCCCCGGTGGTAAGCAAAAAAGCAAAAAAAAATGCACCCCGGTTGTAGGCTAAAAAGCCCATGATGGGCGGCCCTGTTGGTAAGCAAAAAGGCCAAAAAAACGCACCCCGGTTGTAGGCTAAAAAGCCCTTGATGGGCGGCCCCGGTGGTAAGCAAAAAGGCCAAAAAAAGGCACCCCGGTTGTAGGCAAGAAGCCCATGATGGGTGGCCCCGGTGGTAAGCAAAAAGTGCACCCCACTTGTAGGCTAAAAAGCCCATGATGGGCGGCCCCGGTGGTAAGAAAAAGGCAAAGAAAAAGGGCACCCCGGTTGTAGGTGTTATGCACACGCCCGGGCTGAGCGGCGTGTGCGTGTGATTGTAGTGATTCCACTGGACCATGAACCGGAGAGTGCCTGGAGGGGCGTGACTAAGTATCTGGCCGATCCGACCAAGATGGCACGACGGCATACGACGCCAGTGCACCAGGGAGAAACCGGGCAGAGGGACCAGGTGCTACTCCAGGTCAAACTCCGGACACGGGGGTTGACCCACACAGGGATTACTGGATCAGGCAGGTTAGGCTGGCGCACAGACTGGAGGGTATAGGCAGGCACGACTGGTATGCAGGCAGGCGGGTAAAGGCAAGCGCAGCTAGAGTGCAGACAGGGAGGCACTAGCAGGTAGGAACACAGGCGGGATAGGACCCAGTACACACTGGGACTCAGGAACAGGCAGGTTAGGCTGGCACAGACTGGTGGATATAAGCAAACATGGCAGGTATGCAGATGGGTGGATACAGGCGAGTATGCAGGCAGGGAGGTACTGGCCGAAAGGACGGGCTGGAGCACAGAAAGGTTAACACCCAGTACAGACTGGGTCACAGAACCGCAGATGCGGTAGACAACCACAGCAGAGAGGGAACGCCCGAAGCGGTGGGCAAGAACAGAGCAGGACGGGGCTGCAGGAGCAGCGGGCACAAGCAGGGCAGGACAGGACTGCCGGAGCAGCGGGCAGAAGCAGGGCAGGACAGGACTGCCGGAGCAGCGGGCAGAAGCAGGGCAGGACAGGACTGCCGGAGCAGCGGGCAGAAGCAGGGCAGGACAGGACTGCCGGAGCAGCGGGCAGAAGCAGGGCAGGACAGGACTGCCGGAGCAGCGGGCAGAAGCAGGGCAGGACAGGACTGCCGGAGCAGCGGGCAGAAGCAGGGCAGGACAGGACTGCCGGAGCAGCGGGCAGAAGCAGGGCAGGACAGGACTGCCGGAGCAGCGGGCAGAAGCAGGGCAGGACAGGACTGCCGGAGCAGCGGGCAGGACAGGACTGCCGGAGCAGTGGGCAGAAGCAGGGCAGGCTTGAACCGCCGGAGCGGTAAGCAAAGGAGTCAGAGCAGGCTAGGCTGAGTAGGGGGGACAGGCCTCTGTTCACACGGAACAGACAGGAAGGGAAAGGCAGAGCCAGACACCCACAGGGTACTAGCAGAGAAGTAGCGAGTGGACCACAAACTCACAAACGGGAGTACAGAGACAACAAGCAGGAGTTAGGTACGAGTTCAGACTCTGCAGAAAAAGGAAGGGAACGGACATAGAGGCAAAACAGGTAAAGGATAGGAGAGAGTTCAGACTGGAACTGAGTGTACGGAGGAGACCGACACTGCAGCGGAATACAGGAGCGGGTCTGGGAATACGGCCCCCAGAGAGGCAGGACGAACAGGCAAGGTGCGTGTTCAGACAGGACAGACCAGATACAGGAGCAGGTCTAGGTAATCGGCCCCTAGAAGGCAGGAGGAACAGGCTAGGAGCGTGTTCAGACAGGTCAGACAAGATACAGGAACGGGTCTAGGTAATCGGCCCCTAGAAGGCAGGAGGAACAGGCTAGGAGCGTGTTCAGACAGGCCTGGAAATACAGCCTCCAGGATAGGCAGACAAGAGAACACAGAACGGGACCTGGCACCTTCAGAGTGCAAGCACACACTGAATGAAACACTATGCTCAGGCAGGGATAGAAGGGAGCTGCTGAGCTATATACCAAGTGTCAGACAGCAATAGGCTGAGGACGCACAAGGGGTGTGACCCACAGCAGGTACAAAAAGCAGGAAGTGATCGGGCGCCGCCCTTAAGCAGCAGAGACAGACACAAACAGACAGCATGGAGGGAAGCCAGAGAGACATTCCGGACAGGAGATCAAGTGCGCGCTCCTGCACAGTGGGAAATGGACCACTATGCAAGGACGCCGCCAGGTATGTTACAGTAGGCTAAAAAACCCATGATGGGTGGCACTGGTGGTAAGCGAAAAGGCCAAAGAATGCATCCCGGTTGTAGGCTAAGAAGCCCATGATGGGCGGCCCCGGTGGTAAGCAAAAAGGCAAAAACAAAAAAAAAAGGCACCCCGGTTGTAGGCTAAAAAGCCCATGATGGGTGGCCCCGGTGGTAAGCAAAAAGGCCAAAAAAATGCACCCCGGTTGTAGGCTAAAAAGCCCATGATGGGCGGCCCCGGTGGTAAGCAAAAAAAAAAAAGGCACCCCGGTTGTAGGCTAAAAAGCCCATGGTGGGCGGCCCCGGTGGTAAGCAAAATGGCCAAAAAAAGGCACCCCGGTTGTAGGCTAAAAAGCCCATAATGGGCGGCCCTGGTGGTAAGCAAAAAGTGCACCCCGGTTGTAGGCTAAAAAGCCCATGATGGGCGGCCCCGGTGGTAAGCAAAAAGGCAAAGAAAAAAGGCACCCCGGTTGTAGGCTAAAAAGCCCATGATGGGTGGCCCCGGTGGTAAGCGAAAAGGCCAAAGAATGCACCCCGGTTGTAGGCTAAAAAGCCCATGATGGGCGGCCCCGGTGGTAAGCAAAAAGGCAAAAACAAAAAAAAAAGGCACCCCGGTTGTAGGCTAAAAAGCCCATGATGGGTGGCCCCGGTGGTAAACAAAAAGGCCAAAAAAAAATACCCCGGTTGTAGGCTAAAAAGCCCATGATGGGCGGCCCCGGTGGTAAGCAAAAAAAAAAAAAGGCACCCCGGTTGTAGGCTAAAAAGCCCATGGTGGGCGGCCCCGGTGGTAAGCAAAATGGCCAAAAAAAAGGCACCCCGGTTGTAGGCTAAAAAGCCCATAATGGGTGGCCCTGGTGGTAAGCAAAAAGTGCACCCCGGTTGTAGGCTAAAAAGCCCATGATGGGCGGCCCCGGTGGTAAGCAAAAAGGCACCCCGGTTGTAGGCTAAAAAGCCCATAATGGGCGGCCCTGGTGGTAAGCAAAAAGTGCACCCCGGTTGTAGGCTAAAAAGCCCATGATGGGCGGCCCCGGTGGTAAGCAAAAAAAGGCACCCCGGTTGTAGGCTAAAAAGCCCATAATGGGTGGCCCTGGTGGTAAGCAAAAAGTGCACCCCGGTTGTAGGCTAAAAAGCCCATGATGGGCGGCCCCGGTGGTAAGCAAAAAGGCAAAAAAAGGCACCCCTTTAGTAGGCTAAAAAGCCCATGATGGGCGGCCTCGGTGGTAAGCAAAAAGGCAAAAAAAAAGGCACCCCGGTTGTAGACTAAAAAGCCCATGATGGGCGGCCCTGGTGGTAATCAAAAAGTGCACCCCGGTTGTAGGCTAAAAAGCCCATGATGGGCAGCCCCGGTGGTAAGCAAAAAGGCAAAAAAAAAGGCACCCCGGTTGTAGGCTAAAAAGCCCATAATGGGCGGCCCTGGTGGTAAGCAAAAAGTGCACCCCGGTTGTAGGCCAAAAAGCCCATGATGGGTGGCCCCGGTGGTAAGCAAAAAGGCAAAAAAAAGGTACCCCGGTTGTAGGCTAAAATGCCCATGATGGGCGGCCCCGGTGGTAAGCAAAAAGGGCACCCCGGTTGTAGGCTAAAAAGCCCATGGTGGGCGGCCCCGGTGGTAAGCAAAAAAAAAAAGGCACCCCGGTTGTAGGCTAAAAAGCCCATGGTGGGCGGCCCCGGTGGTAAGCGAATTGGCCAAAAAAAAGACACCCCGGTTGTAGGCTAAAAAGCCCATAATGGGCGGCCCTGGTGGTAAGCAAAATGTGCACCCCGGTTGTAGGCTAAAAAGCCCATGATGGGCGGCCCCGGTGGTAAGCAAAAAGGCAAAAAAAAAAGGCACCCCGGTTGTAGGCTATAAAGCCCATAATTGGCGGCCCTGGTGGTAAGCAAAAAGTGCACCCTGGTTGTAGGCTAAAAAGCCCATGATGGGCGGCCCCGGTGGTAAGCAAAAAGGCAAAAAAAAAGGCACCCCGGTTGTAGGCTAAAAAGCCCATAATGGGTGGCCCTGGTGGTAAGCAAAAAGTGCACCCCGGTTGTAGGCTAAAAAGCCCATGATGGGCGGCCCCGGTGGTAAGCAAAAAGGCACCCCGGTTGTAGGCTAAAAAGCCCATAATGGGCGGCCCTGGTGGTAAGCAAAAAGTGCACCCCGGTTGTAGGCTAAAAAGCCCATGATGGGCGGCCCCGGTGGTAAGCAAAAAAAGGCACCCCGGTTGTAGGCTAAAAAGCCCATAATGGGTGGCCCTGGTGGTAAGCAAAAAGTGCACCCCGGTTGTAGGCTAAAAAGCCCATGATGGGCGGCCCCGGTGGTAAGCAAAAAGGCAAAAAAAGGCACCCCTTTAGTAGGCTAAAAAGCCCATGATGGGCGGCCTCGGTGGTAAGCAAAAAGGCAAAAAAAAAGGCACCCCGGTTGTAGACTAAAAAGCCCATGATGGGCGGCCCTGGTGGTAATCAAAAAGTGCACCCCGGTTGTAGGCTAAAAAGCCCATGATGGGCAGCCCCGGTGGTAAGCAAAAAGGCAAAAAAAAAGGCACCCCGGTTGTAGGCTAAAAAGCCCATAATGGGCGGCCCTGGTGGTAAGCAAAAAGTGCACCCCGGTTGTAGGCCAAAAAGCCCATGATGGGTGGCCCCGGTGGTAAGCAAAAAGGCAAAAAAAAGGTACCCCGGTTGTAGGCTAAAATGCCCATGATGGGCGGCCCCGGTGGTAAGCAAAAAGGGCACCCCGGTTGTAGGCTAAAAAGCCCATGGTGGGCGGCCCCGGTGGTAAGCAAAAAAAAAAAGGCACCCCGGTTGTAGGCTAAAAAGCCCATGGTGGGCGGCCCCGGTGGTAAGCGAATTGGCCAAAAAAAAGACACCCCGGTTGTAGGCTAAAAAGCCCATAATGGGCGGCCCTGGTGGTAAGCAAAATGTGCACCCCGGTTGTAGGCTAAAAAGCCCATGATGGGCGGCCCCGGTGGTAAGCAAAAAGGCAAAAAAAAAAGGCACCCCGGTTGTAGGCTATAAAGCCCATAATTGGCGGCCCTGGTGGTAAGCAAAAAGTGCACCCTGGTTGTAGGCTAAAAAGCCCATGATGGGCGGCCCCGGTGGTAAGCAAAAAGGCAAAAAAAAAGGCACCCCGGTTGTAGGCTAAAAAGCCCATAATGGGTGGCCCTGGTGGTAAGCAAAAAGTGCACCCCGGTTGTAGGCTAAAAAGCCCATGATGGGCGGCCCCGGTGGTAAGCAAAAAAGGCAAAAAAAAGGCACCCCTGTAGTAGGCTAAAAAGCCCATGATGGGCGGCCCCGGTGGTAAGCAAAAAGGCAAAAAAAAAAGGCACCCCGGTTGTAGGCTATAAAGCCCATAATTGGCGGCCCTGGTGGTAAGCAAAAAGTGCACCCCGGTTGTAGGCTAAAAAGCCCATGATGGGCGGCCCCGGTGGTAAGCAAAAAGGCAAAAAAAAAGGCACCCCGGTTGTAGGCTAAAAAGCCCATAATGGGTGGCCCTGGTGGTAAGCAAAAAGTGCACCCCGGTTGTAGGCTAAAAAGCCCATGATGGGCGGCCCCGGTGGTAAGCAAAAAAGGCACCCCTGTAGTAGGCTAAAAAGCCCATGATGGGCGGCCTCGGTGGTAAGCAAAAAGGAAAAAAAAGCCATCCCGGTTGTATTCTAAAAAGCCCATGATGGGCGGCCCTGGTGGTAATGAAAAAGTGCACCCTGGTTGTAGGCTAAAAAGCCCATGATGGGCAGCCCCGGTGGTAAGCAAAAAGGCAAAAAAAAAGGCACCCCGGTTGTAGGCTAAAAAGCCCATAATGGGCGGCCCTGGTGGTAAGCAAAAAGTGCACCCCGGTTGTAGGCTAAAAAGCCCATGATGGGCGGCCCCGGTGGTAAGCAAAAAGGCAAAAAGAAAAAGGCACCCCGGTTGTAGGCTAAGAAGCCCATGATGGGCGGCCCCGGTGGTAAGTAAAAAGGCCAAAGAATGCACCCCGGTTGTAGGCTAAAAAGCCCATGATGGGCGGCCCCGGTGGTAAGCAAAAAGGCAAAAAAAAAAAAAGGCACTCCGATTGTAGGCTAAGAAGCCCATGATGGGCGGCCCCGGTGGTAAGTAAAAAGGCCAAAGAATGCACCCCGGTTGTAGGCTAAAAAGCCTATGATGGGCGGCCCCGGTGGTAAGCAAAAAGGCAAGAAAAAAGGCACCCCGGTTGTAGGCTAAAAAGCCCATGATGGGCGGCCCCGGTGGTAAGCAAAAAGGCGAAAAAATGCACCCCGGTTGTAGGCTAAAAAGCCCATGATGGGCGGCCCCGGTGGTAAGCAAAAAGGCAAAAAAAAGGCACCCCGGTTGTAGGCTAAAAAGCCCATGATGGGCGGCCCCGGTGGTAAGCAAAAAGGTAAAAAAAAATGCACCCCGGTTGTAGGCTAAAATGCCCATGATGGGCGGCCCCGGTGGTAAGCAAAAAGGCACCCCGGTTGTAGGCTAAAAAGCCCATGATGAGCGGCCCCGGTGGTAAGCAAAAAGGCCAAAAAATGCACCCCGGTTGTAGGCTAAAAAGCCCATGATGGGCAGCCCCGGTGGTTAGCGAAAAGGCCAAAAAATGCACACCGGTTGTAGGCTATAAAGCCCATGATGGGCGGCCCCGGTGGTAAGCAAAAAGGCCAAAAAATGCACCCCGGTAGCAAGCTAAAAAGCCCAAAAGTGGTGCACCGGTGGTAAAACGGGAATGGTATGCTCTGGTGGCACACCAACGGGTAAGGGTGTGCCTCGGTGGCAGGCCAGCGTGAAAGGGTGTGCTCCGGTGGCAGGCCAACGGGAAAGGGTGTGCTTCGGTGGCACTACCAACGGGAAAGGGTGTGCTCCGGTGGCACTCCCAACAGGAAAGAGGGTGCTCCGTTGGCACTCCCAACGGGAAAGTGGGTGCTCCGGTGGCACACCAACGGTTAATGGTGTGCTTCGGTGGCAGGCCAACGTGAAAGGGTGTGCTCCGGTGGCAAGCCAACGGGATAGGGTGTGCTTCGGTGGCACTCCCATCGGGAAAGGGTGTCCTCCGGTGGCACTCCCATCGGGAAAGGGTGTGCTTCGGTGGCACTCCCAGCGGGAAAGGGTGTGCTCCGGTGGTACTCCCAACGGGAAAATGTATGCTTTGGTGACACGCCAACAGTAAAAGGTGTGCTCCTGTGGCACACCAACGGGAAAGGGTGTTCTCCGGTGGCACGCCAACGGGAAAGAGTTTGCTTCGGTGGCACGCTAACGGAAAAGTGTGTGCTCGTGTGGCATGCCAATGCGAAAGTGTGTGCTCTGGTGTCACGCCAACAGGAGAGAGTGTGCTCCCGTGGCACGTCAATGGGAATGGGTGTGCTCCGGTGGCACTGCAATGACAAAGGGAAGACTGTGTGACCTGTTATATGGAGGGCTGTTTGGTTCCAATTATATCAAATGGAAGGCTATGTAGGGCACATTGTAATAAATGGAGGGCTATTTGGGACCCCTTATATTGAATGGAGAGCTATGAGGGTGCCAATATATTATAAGAAAATCTATGTAGGGCCCATTATATTAAATGGAGGGATAGGTAGGACCCATTATATTATATATAAAGCTATGTGGTGCCCAATTCATTAATTGAAGGGCTATATGGGACCGACTGTATTAAATTAAGGGCTATGTGGTGCTCAATCCATTAAATGGAGGGCTATCTGGGGCACATTACGGTATATTAAGTGATAGGGTATACGGGCCATTATTAAATTTAGTGTCATGGTGGGCCCATTATAGTACGTGGAGGCCTATATGTGTCCCCTTATAATAAATGGAAGGCTATGTGGGTCCCGTGATATTATATGCATAGCTATGTGGCGCCAATTATATTAAATGGAAGACTGTGGGGTTCATTATTTTAAATGGAGGGTTATGTGGGGTCCACTATATTAAATGGAGGGCTATGCAGGTCCCATTATAAGAAATAGAAAGCTATGCAGATCCCATTATATTAAATGGGAGTTCTTTGTGGGACCCATTACATTAATTGCAGTACTATGTGGGGGCCATTGTATTACATGAAGGGTTTTGTGGGTCACAATACATTAAATGGAAGGTAATGTAGGGAACATTATAATAAATGGCGGGCTATGTGGAACCCCTTAATGTTGAATGGAGGGCTATGTGGGTCCCAATATATTATAAAACCAATGTTGGTGCCCATAACATTAAATTGAGGGTTATATTTGGCCCATTATTTTATATGTAAAGCTATGTGGTGCCCATTCCATTAATTTAAGGGCTATGTCGGATCCATTATATTAATTTGAGGGCTATGTGGTACCCATTACATTAAATGGAGGGCTATGTGGGGCCCATTATATTAATTGAAAGGGTATATGGGGTCATTATATTACATTTAGTGCCATGCGGGGCCCTTTATATTAATTGGAGAGCTATGTGGTACCCATTATTTGAGGGCTATGTGATACACATTAAATGGAGGGCTATGTGGGTCCCATTATATTAAACAAAAGGGTATATGGGGCCGTTATATTAAATTTAGTGCCTTGTGGGGCCCTTTATATTAAATAGAGAGCTATGTGGTACCCATTATATTATGTGGAGGGCTATATGTGACCCCTTATATTAAATGGAGGACTATGTTGGACTCAGTATATTAAATGGAGGGCTGTATGGGGCCCATTATATTAAATGGAGGGCTATGTGGGGCCTATATAATAAATTGAGGGCTATGTGGGGCCATTATAATAAATTGAGAGCTATGTGGGGCACATTATATTGAATGAAGGGTTTTGTGGGGCCCATATTATATGTAAAGCTATGTGGTACCCATTATATTAAATAGAAAGCTATATAGGTCCTATTATATTAAATGGAGTTCTTTGTGGGACCCATTATAGTACTTGCAGGGCTACATGTGGCCCACTGTATGAAATGGAGGGTTTTGAAGGGTCCTTTATATTATATGTAAAGCTATGTGGGGCCCATTATATTAAATGTTGGGCTATGTAGGACCCATTTTATTAAATTGAGGACTATGTGGGCCCATTATATTAAATGAAGGATTTTGTGGGTACCATTATATTAAAGGGAAGGCTATGTAGAGCGTATTCTAATAAATGGAGGGCTATATGGGATCCTTTATATTGAATGGAGGGTTAGGTGAATAAACAGGAAAGGATGTACTCCGGTGGCATGCCAACGGTAAAGGGTGTGCTCCTTTGGCACTCCTACGGGAAAGGGTGTGCTTCAGTCGCACTCCAACGGGAAAGGGTGTTCTCTGGTGTTACTACAACGGAGAGGGTGTTCTCCGGTGGCAGACCAAGGGAAAGGGTGTGCTCCGGTGGAAGGCCAACGGGAAAGTGTACACCGGTGGCACGCCAACGGGAGCGCGTATGCTCCGGTGGCACGCCAATGGGAGAGGGTGTGCTTCGGGAGCACGCCAGTGGGAAAGAGTGTGATTCGGTGGCACTCCCAACGGGAAGAGGTGTGCTCGGTGGCACTCCCAATGGGAAAGGGTGTGCTCCGGTGGCACTCCCAACGGGAAAGGGTGTGCTTCGTTGACATGCCAACGGTAAAAGGTGTGCTCCGGTGGCACGCCAATGTGAAAGGGTGTGCTCCGGTGGCACGCCAATGTGAAAGGGTGTGCTCCGGTGGCACGCCAACGGGAAAGAGTGTGCTCCGGTGGCACGCCAACGGGAAAAGTGTGCTTGGGTGGCATGCCAACGGGAAAATGTGTGCTCCAGTGGCACGGCAAAGGGAGAGTGTGCTCTTGTGGCACGTCAACGGGAAAGGGTGTGCTCAGGTGGCACTGCAATTACAAAAGGAAGGCTATGCGTGGCCTGTTATACGGAGGGCTATTTGGGATCCCTTATATTGAATGGATGGCTATGTGGGTGCCAATATATTATAAGAAAATCTATGTGGGGTCCATTATATTAAATGGAGGAGTAGGTAGGACCCATTATATTATATATACTGCTATGTGGTTCCCAATACATTAATTGAAGGGATATGTGGGACCTACTTTAATAAATTGAGGGCTATGTGGTGCTCAGTACATTAAATGGAGGGCTATGTGGGGCCCATTTTGGTATATTAATTGATAGGATATGCGGGCCATTATTAAATTTAGTGCCATGTGGGGCCCATTATATTACGTGGAGGACTATATGTGTCCCCTTATATTAAATGGAAGGCTATGTGGGTCCCGTGATATTATATGAATAGCTATGTGGCGCCCATTATATTAAATGAAAGACTATGTGGGGTCCATTATTTTAAATGGAGGGTTATGGGGGCTCCACTATATTAAATGAAGGGCTGTATAGGGCCCATTATATTTCATGGAGTGCTATGTTGGGCCCATATAATAAATTGAGTACTATGTGGTGCCCATTACAATAAATTGATAGCTATGTGGGGCCCATTATATTAAATGTTGGGCTATGTGGGACCCATTTTATTAAATTGAGGGCTATGTGGGCCCATTATATTAAAGGAAGGGTTTTGTGGGTTCCATTATATTAAAGGGAAGGCTATATAGGGAGTATTCTAATAAATGGAGGGCTATATAGGATCTTTTATATTGAATGGAGGGTTAGGTGAAAAAACGGGAAAGGATGTGCTCCAGTGGCATTCCAACGGTAAAGGGTGTGCTCCTGTGGCACTCCAACGAGAAAGTGTGTTCTCTGGTGGCACTCCAACGGGAAAGTGTGTTCTCTGGTGGCACTCCAACGGGAAAGGGTGTTCTCCGGTGGCACGCCAACGGGAAACGGTGTGCTTTGGTGGTACTGCAATGACAAAGGGGAAGGCTCTGTGTGGCCTTTTATATGGAATAGCATGTGGGGCACATTATATTAAATGGAGGGCTATGCAAGGCCCATTATAATAATTGCATGGCTACGTGGGGCCCATTGTACTAAATAGAGGATTGTGTAGGGCTCTTTATAATATAGGTAGATCTTTGTGGGGTCCATTATATTGAATTTTGGGCCAAATGGGGTCCATTATATTAAGTGAAGGTTTTTGTGGTTCCAATTATATTAAATGGAATCCTATGTAGGGCACATCCCTTTTATTGAATGGAGGGCTATGTGGGTGCCATTATATCATAAGTAAATCTATATGGGGCTATAAAGCACACTTTTTTCCTTAAAAAATTTGGAGGAAAGTGGGGGATGCGTCTTATAGTCCGAATGTGGTGTGTGTGTATATATATATATACATATATATAACCACACACACACACTGTGGAGGAGCGGGCACAGTAGGCAGGGGCTAGCTGCTGCAGCTCCTGCGTGTGCCTGCTGCTAAAGAAAATGAATATTCACTGCTCCCCACGCCCATGGGGCATTCATACCAGAAAGGGATGGGGGAAGCCATGCATACCAGGAAGAGGGATGAATGGAGCCATACATACTTGGATTAGGGATGGGGGGTGCCATGCATACCAGGAAGAGGGATGAGGGGTGCTATGCATACAAGGATGAGGGATGAGGGGTGCCATGCATACAAGGATGAAGAGTGCCATGCATACAAGGATGAGGGATGAGGGTTGCCATGCATACCAGGAAGAGGGATGAAGGGGCCATGCATACTAGGAAGAGAGATGAGGGGTGCCATGCATACCAGGATAGGGATGAGGGATGCCTTGAATACCAGGATAGGTATGAGGGGGGCCATGCATACTAGGATAAGGATGAGGGGTGCCATGCATACCAGGAAGATGGGTGAGGGGTTCTATGCATACAAGGATGAGGGGTGCCATGTATACAAGGATGAGGGGTGCCATGCATACAAGGATGAGGGTTGCCATGAATAGAGGCATGAGGGGGGCCATGCATACTAGGCAGAGGGATGAAGGGGTCATGTGTACCAGGAAAAGGGATGAGGGGTGCCATGCATACCAGGATAGGGATGAGGGATGCCTTGCATACCAGGATAGGTATGAGGGGGGCCATGCATACCAGGATAAGGATGAGGGGTGCCATGCATACCAGGATGAGGAATGTCTTGCATACCAGGATGGAGATCAGGGGTGCCTTGCATACCAGGATGGGGATCAGGTGTGCCATGCATACCAGGATAGGGATCAGTGGTGGCATGCATACCAGGAAGAGGGATGAGGGGGGCCATGCATACCAGGAAAAGGGATGAGGGTGTGACCATGCATACCAGGATGAGGGGTGCCATGCATAACAGCAAGAGGGATGAGGGGTGCCATGCATACATGGATGGGGATCAGGGGTGCCATGTATGCCAGGATGGGGATGGGGACTACATATAATAGGAAGAGCGGGGCCATATATACCTGGATGGGGGATATTAACAGAATTGGGGTACATTACCCCTATAACAGTGTCAGCAGCAGACCCCCTCCCCCTTAACAGTGCTTCATGACCACATTTTTTGCTTACATTTGTTTTCTATTTTCCTCTAAAACCTAGGTGCGTCTTATGGTCCGGTGCGTGTTATAGTCCGAAAAATACGGTATATTAAATGATAGGGTATACTGCCCGTTATTAAATTTAGTGCTATGTGGGGCCCATTATATTACGTGGAGGCCTATATGTGTCCCCTTATATTAAATGGAAGACTATGTGGGTCCCGTGATATTATATGAATGGCTAAAGCTGCGCCCATTATACTAAATGGAAGACTATGTGGGGTCTACTATATTAAATGCAGGGCTGTGCGTGTCTCATTATAAATAATAAATAGAATGCTATGCAGATCCCATAATATTAAATATAGTTTTCTGTGGGACCCATTATACTAATTGCAGGGCTACTTGGGTCCCATTGTATTAAATGAAGGGTTTTGTGGGTCACATATTAAATAGAAGGCTATGTATGGCACATTATAATAAATGGAGGGCTATATTTGACCTCTTATTGAATAGAGGGCTATTTGGGTCCCAATATATTATAAGAAAATCCATATTGGGCCCATAACATTAAATGGAGGGTTATATTTGGGGGCTATGTGGTACCCATTACATTAAATGGAGGGCTATGTGGGGCCCATCATATTCAATGAAAGGGTATATGAGGTCGTTATATTAAATTTAGTGCCATGCTGGGCTCTTTATATTAAATGGAGAGCTATGTGGTACCCATTATATTATGTGGAGGGCTATATGTGACCTCTTATATTGAATGGAGGGCTATGTGGGTCCCAATATAGTATTAGAAAATCCATGTGGGGCCCATAACATTAAAAGGAGGGTTATATTTGGCCCATTATTTTATATGTAAAGCTATATGGTGCCCATTCCATTAATTGAAGGGCTATGTCGGATCCATTATATTAATTTGAGGGCTATGTGGTACCCATTACATTAAATGGAGGGCTATGTGGGGCCCATTATATTAATTGAAAGGGTATATGGGGTCATTATATTACATTTAGTGCCATGCGGGGCCCTTTATATTAATTGGAGAGCTATATGGTACCCATTATATTATGTGGAGGGCTATATGTGACCACTTATATTAAATGGAGGGATATGTTGGACACAGTATATTAACCACTTTACAGCCTGTGACGTATTAGTACGCACAGGCTGTAATCCCCCTGTTCAGTGAGGGCTCCGGCGCTGAGCCCGCACTGAACTGAGCACATGTCAGCTGATTCTTACAGTTGACATGTGCCCGCAACAGCCGCGGGTGGAATCGCGATCCACCCGTGGCTGTTAACATGTTAAATGCCGCTGTCAATCTCTGACAGCGGCATTTAACAGCGCCGCCCCGGAAGCGCGTCACTTACCCCGTCCATCGGTGAACCCGTCACGTGATCGTGGGTCACCGATGGGTGGTCATGACAACCCTGGGTCTGCAGCAGACTCTAGTGGTTGTCATGAGCTGGTCGCTAGGAGCACCACCTAGTGGTCGGCGCTCATAGCACGGGACCATTTCTGCTACATACAGGTGATCTGCTGATCATCTGTATGTAGCAGAGGCGATCAGATAAGTGATGCTTCTAGTCTCCTATGGAGACTATAGAAGCAAGCAAAAAGTGAAAAAAAAATGTTTTTAAAAATATTAGAAAAATGTAAAAAATATAAAAGTTTAAATCACCCCCCTTCCGCTCCATTCAAAATAAAATAATAAAAAAAAATCCCCACACACACATATTTGGTATCGCCGCTTTCAGAATCGCCCGATCTATCAATATAAAAAAAGAATTATTCCGATCGGTAAACGGCGTAACGAGAAAAAAATTCTAAACGCCCGAGTTATGTTTTTTGGTCGCCGCGACATTGCAATAAAATGCAATAATAGGCGATCAAAACATCGGATCTACCCAAAATGGTATCAATAAAAACTTCAGCTCGGTGTGCAAAAAATAAGCCCTCACCCGGCCCCAGATCCTGAAAAATGGAGACGCTACGGGTCTTGGAAAATGGCGCCATTTTTTTTTTTTTTTTTACCAAACTTTGGAATTTTTTTTCACTACTTAAATAAAAAAGAACCTATACATGTTTGGTGTCTACGAACTCGTAATAACCTGGAGAATAATAATGGCAGGTCAGTTTTAGCATTCAGTGAACGTGGTAAAAAAAAAAAAAACATCTGTGGTAGTGCACTTTTTTTTGCAATTTCACCGCACTTGGAATTTTTTTCCCGTTTTCCCGTACACGATATGGTAAAACTAGTAAACTAGTAATGGCGTTGAAAAGTACAACTCGACCCACAAAAAATAAGAACAGCAACTATTTCCGCTCACGTTCGGTATCAACAGCGTCATTGATGTCTACAGATGACCGTTTCCCTCTGGAGCCATCAGGCTCTCATGTCAGACAACCCACCTACCCCCCACAAAGGGTCCAGAAGGAAACAGACGACTCCATTCCAGGTTGGTGTATCCCAGGGGGGCTCCGTATCATTAACCTATCTACACATATACAATCTGCTGCACAGGTGGAGGTTCTTGGGAGGCGCCTATCATTTTCACCAACAAATGCCATTCTTTTTTTCACTGCTCTCAAGAACTTCCACATGTTTGCCTGCAAACTGATTCTCCATAAATTCCATTCCAGGTCGCGTGGTGAAGGAGACCCTATGAGCGCTGCGGTGGAAGAGGCCCTACAAAATTTAGAGGACCTCCTTTTGGAGCAGGGAACTCTTTCAACAGGTGGGTCATTATAATAATTGTACCCTAAATCCACACTTTTCCCTCCCTTGTCCCTCAGTCCGGCTTTGGAGATATTTGTGCGATTGGTCACGGAGGACCTTAAATGTCTCTCCACACGCTGGAGATTTGAAAATTTGACACACTTCCAACGTGTAGCCATTCAATAGTTGCAGTCTCTTCGAGACGTGTTCTTTAAACCGGCAGACAAGGGAGGCAACATAGTGGTGTGCCCTGTTCCAAATATAAAAAGTAGGCACTTCTTCCAATTACGGGGTTCAACACCTATACTAAATTGTCTTTTAACCCAACAGCAACGTTCTCTGCGGTGCTCCAGGGGATCCTGGCTCATGCCTGTGAACAAGGAGTTATCAACAAGAAAACAGTGGAGGCTTTTACAGTGCAGTTTCCAAAAATGGCTACCTTCTACCTCCTCCCGAAGATCCAGAAGGACGCTGTCAGCCCCCCGGGATGTCCGATCATGCCTGATTTGGTAGGCCTATGTGAATTGATATGCAAATACATTGACAAACATCTCAAGCCCCTTGTTGAGTTTTTCCATCATATACACTGTGTTCCAAATTATTATGCAAATAATATTTTCTCAGATTTTCCCAAATTACCTATATGAATTGCATTCATTGTAATTTTCCAGTCAAATAACTATTAGAGTACAATTGAAAGATTTTTGTACAAACTGCCTATGATAACAGTATATTTTTAAAAAAATAAAACACTCAAACTGCACTCAAAATGCATGTTCCAAATTATTATGCACAGCAGAGTTTTCAACCTTTTCATTTTAATAAAGAACAAAAAAATGGTCATTTTTGAAATTATAAGCATTAGCAGGTTATTACAAACTGAAATCAAACAGTTTTCAACTCAAAACTTTATTCTAGCTGATGTAACATTTGCACATAGGACCCCTTGTTCGAAAGGAGCTTCTGAACTCTCTCGTCCATTGAATTTGTCAGGTTTTGGATGGTTTCTGCTTCAATTGTTTTGCATGAGGACAGAATACCCTCCCAGAGCTGTTGCTTAGATGTGAACTGACTCCCGCCATCATAGACACTCCTTTTGATGATGCTCCAGAGGTTCTCAATGGGGTTGAGGTCAGGGGAGCATGGGGGCCACACCATAAGTTTGTCCCCTTTTATGCCCACAGCCAGAGATGCAGATGTGTTATGTGCAGCATGACTGCAATTCATATAGGTAATTTGGGAAAATCTGAGAAAATATTATTTACATAATAATTTGGAATACAGTGTATAAAGGATATACTCGGGTTGATGGCGTCCTTGTGTCGGACGGCACTCTGATGGTCACGGCCAATGTTGAGAGCCTGTAAACTTGTATCAGCCATGATCTGGGCCTGGAAGTCGTCCGCCTCTTCCTCGGAACTTCCGACCTGGACGGCCCATCGCGTGAATTTATCCTTGAGCTCCTTCACTTCGTCCTTTCACATAATTATTTTTTATTTAAAGATAGGGTGTATCTCCAAAAGCATGGCACGGCCATGAGGGCGGCCTGCGTGCCCTCGTATGCCAACGTCTTCCTTGGGGCATGGGAGAGGGACCTGTTTGGTGATGAGGGCGCGCGGGGCGTGGTCCAGGTCGACTGATGAGATACATTGATGACATTTTATTTTTTTGGTGGGGAACGGTGAAGGGGCTTGACAATTTTATGGCGCGACTCAGTTCTAACTCGCGTGGGATCAAACTTCATACACGTCATGCTAAACGCATTGATTTTCTTGACGTCACTCTGGAGGTGGATGCCCACTCCACTATCCAGACGTCTACCGCAAACCTACGGCAGTAAATGCTTTGATACACGCTGAATCCGCACTTAATTCATCGCCGATTAGGATGAGGATGAGGCGGATTTGCTCCACTGACTAAATTTGAGACACAGGCCGCAGATCTGGCTGATCGTTTTAGGAATCGTGGATATAGTAACAGGAGCATCGACCGTGGCTATCGGAGGGCACGGGGAACTCTCCGTAACCAGTTATTGTACCCAGCCCGTTCGGGGGAGGCGGTGAAAGAACAAGAAGTTACCCGCTATATTTCTACCTTCAATCACGAATGGGACTCTATGTGGCAGATTTTGACTAAACATTGGGAATTCTTGGCACGGAGCCCTCCCTGCGATGCCACCTTGGTAATCGCCCACTGATGACGGCTCGGCGGGCCAAAAATCTGAGGGATCTCTAGGTGTCCAGCCACTATGTTCCTGCTCCATCAAACCCATTTCGGTCCCACGGTGGTTTGCTTTCCCTGTGGCCACTGTCTTGCCTGCGCCAATGTCCTCCGCTGTGCATCCTTTGCATCATGTGACGGCTCTTGTGTATTTAGGATTACGAATTACATCTCGTGTAGCACCACCAATGTCATCTATTATGCAACTTGTGGCTGCGGCCTGATATACATTGGACTGACTACGCGAGAGCTGCGAGTCAGGGTGCGGGAGCACGCGCGGGACATTGGCACGGCCAGTACGGTGGATGATCCCCGGGAACTCAAGACACTAGCACGCCATGTCCGAGCCGTACATAATTTGGACACAAGGACATTGAAGGTGCGTGGAATAGATGTGTTACACCTTGGCTCCCGAAGGGGCAATGCCACAAAGCTCAAAACTTCTGGCCCAGAAAGAGGCCAGATGCATGGTTACTCTGGACACCGTGGCTCCGCGGGGCCTAAATGAAGCTCTAAGCTTCGCACCCTTTTTATAAGCAAGGTCTCCTGTATGTATATACATATACGTTCATTTGTTCTCCTGCAGACTCTGAGCTTTAATATACACTTTGTTGATGGAAATTAATTTTATTCTTTTATCTATTTTATATTTGTGTTTATTCTGTACTAATTTTTTCTCCTTTCATTCAGTGCAGTTCTATGTGAGACTGATATGTACGTCTCGTTTACGATTGGGGAAGCTTCAAGCATCTGGTTTTGTGGATCATTATTATTTGTACTTCTGTGTGCCATTTATTTATGCCCATCAGCCCTATGTTCAGCTTTTGTACTGTGCCCTTTTGCTATTACGCATTATTATATTTGGATGTCACATATATTTCCTTATGTAATTTTTCTTCATTATTATGTTCTATTTTTTGGTTAATACCATGCGGCACTTATATCATAATACGTGTATTCTCCATAGTGTTTGGTGATTCTGTTCACTTATAATTACCGCTTTGTTTTGTTTCCCCTTTGATTGTGAGCTGCAGTGCGCCTGCGCTATGGTGATCCTCCTCTCTCTGCATGCACTGACACATGACCGCTCTTGGGTCGTACTTAAAGGTCCTTTTCCTCAACACTGTACCAGCCTCTTGATAAAGCAACATCACCCTGAGCGACACGCGCGTTGAGGCTTTTTCCTGCTGTCAATCTCATCTTTGCGGTGCTCCATAGCTTTTTGTGGCCTATCTCTGGGTAAGATTTCTTGTTGGATTGGCTGCCATTATATTATTTGTATGTGGCTTACCATAGCCCTTTGTGCACTCTTACTATGTAGCACCCTTTACAAGATATCTAATGTGTAGCCATTTACTCTTATATATCTGCCTCTTAATGATCGTCTGTGGAGCGCCGTAGCTCCTGGCACTTTGCACTGTTGTCATGTTAGTTTCCTATGATACCCATTTATACTGTACATTCTTGTAATGTATAAAATTTGACTTTTTATGTCCTTTATGCTCAGTATTTATTAAATTGAGGGCTATGTGGTTTTGATTCAGACCTCACGGAGCTGATTGCCAAGGCAAAGGCCAAGGATTCGGCTTTGCCGCAGGGGAAGGTAGCGGCTTCTACGTCTGGCAAGTCAATTGCAGGTAGTGGTCGCCGGTCCTTTCGGCCTAGGGGACAGTTCCGTCAGCCCTCTTGGAGATCGGGTCGTCCCTCGTCTTCCGGGAAAAAGACCACCCAGAAATCCCGTACTCCCTGGAAACAACACTTCCGTCAGGACAAACGGGAGATTGACAAAAAGCCCGATAAGGCGGACTGACGCCAGGAACCCGTCCGAGGGCTCTCGGGTGGGAGGTCGTCTGCTTCAATTCGGGTCGTTTTGGGCGTCCCAGCTATCGGACGCCTGGGTGACACGGGTTATGTCGGCAGGCTATTTCATAGAGTTTCATTCTCGACTCCCGGACAGGTTTCGCCAGTCACGCATCCCGTCCGAGCCCAAGCTGGCTGCCGCACTGCTGCGGGAGATCGACACTCTTCTGCTGCAGGGTGTGGTGGTTCCGGTTCCGCCGGAGGCCCAGGAAAGGGGGTTTTACTCCAACCTTTTTGTGGTCCCCAAAAAGAAGGACAAGTTTCGCCCCATTCTGGACCTCAAGGATTTGAATTTTTATGTCCGGACCCGGAAATTCCGTAGGGAGTCTCTTCGCTCTGTCGTGGTGGCCCTGTCGCAGTACGATGTCTTGGTGTCGATCGACATCCGCGATGCCTATTTGCATGTCCCTATCGGCACGGCTCACCAGCGTTTCCTGCGTTTCGCCATAGATCAGGCCCATTACCAGTTTGTGGCCCTACCATTCGGGTTGGCCTCGGCACCCAGGGTTTTTACAAAGATTCTGGCGCCGCTCATGGCGCTCCTTCGAAGGCAAGGAGTTGCAATTCTCCCCTACCTGGTCGACCTGTTAATTGTGTCGCCCACAGCAGAGGAGGCGGTGACAGCCCGCGATCTCTCCCTTCAGCACCTGGAGGACTTCGGGTGGCTGGTCAATTGGAAGAAGTCGTCTTTGGAGCCTTCGCAGTCAATCCTGTTCTTGGGGATGCATTTCGACACGGTACGGGCAGCGGTGTCCCTACCTCCGGACAAACAAGCGAACCTTCGTCACCATGTCCAGGCTATGAGGTCAGCGATGACGATGTCCCTTCGGGAGTGTATGCGCCTTCTGGCTCTGATGGTGGCGGCAATGGAAGCAGTACCGTTTGCACAATTTCATTCTCAGGGTCTCCAAGACCTTATTCTGACCCGTTGGGATCGATCGCCAGCTTTGCTGGATCTCTGTGTCGGTATCTCCCGCAGGGTGTGAGAGTCTCTTGGATGGTGGTTACGTCCGGAGGCCTTATCCCTGGGGAAATCCTTCCTCCTCCCACGGTGGTCGGTCTTTACCACCGATGCCAGCCTGTCTGGCTGGGGGGGGGCGTTTGGAACGATCTCTGGGTTCAGGGGGTCTGGTCGTCAGAGGAGTCGTCTCGGCCGATCAACATCCTTTAATTGAGAGCATTTTTTCTCTGTCTCCGACATTGGACGGTCCCTTTGAGCGGTCTGCCGGTCCGGATTAAGACGGACAATGCGACAGCTGTTACGTATATCAACTATCAGGGCGGGACGAGGAGTTCCAGACTCATGACGGAGGTCTCTCGGATCCTGGTTTGGGCCGAGTCCAGGGTTCCAGCCATATCCGCGATTCACATCCCAGGAGCACTGAATATCACGGCGGACTTCCTCAGTCGCGAGCAGGTGGATTCCGGAGAATGGAGCCTTCATCCGGAAGTTTTTGCACTGCTGTGCTCCCGTTGGGGGACTCCCCAAGTGGACTTTATGGCATCCAGGTGAACGCCATGTCCAGGTACAGGGACCCGGAAGCTGTGGCGGTAGATGCTCTAGTGGCCCCGTGGGACCAGTTCGAGCTGATCTACGTGTTTCCGCCGGTATGCTTACTCCCTCTAGTGCTTCGGCTTATCAAACTCGAACAGATGTCGGCGATTTTGGTGGCGCCGGATTGGCCGAGGAGAGCGTGGTATTCAACGCTGGTGTCTCTTCTGGCGGCGCCTCCGTTTCCACTGCCTCTTCGTCCGGACCTGTTAACCCAGGGGCCCTTTCGCCATCCGGACTTGAAGTCTCTTCATTTGACTCTTGAGACCGAGATCTTGACCCGTCGTGGGTTTTCAGCCGATGTCATTGCCACCTTGCTGGCGGCCAGAGGTCCAGCTACGGCTAGGATTTATCACAGAACTGGGGAGGCCTTCAATTCATAGTGTTCTGGTTCATCAAGAAACCCGAGGGCTTTTTCCATTCCCAACTTCTTAAGCCTTTCTGCAATGTGGTTTGGTCAAGGGTCTGGCAGTTAGTACCTTGCGGGGTCAGGTATCTGCACTGTCTGTACTTTTTCGGAAGGCTATTGCCTCGCGCAGAGATGTGCGTTCGTTTTTTCGCGGGTTGCACGTCAGTTTCCGCCTCGGAGGGCGTTTGTGGCTCCTTGGCGGCTCAATCTGGTCTTGGAGGCTCTTCAACATGGGCCGTTTGAGCCTTTGGATTCAGCTACGCTTTACTTGCTTTCTTGGAAAGTGGCCTCCCTGGTGGCGGTCACCTCCATGAGAAGGGTTTCTGAGTTGGCGGCACTGTCTTGCTCGCCCCCTTTCCTGGAATTCCACTCGGATCGTGTTGTGCTTCGTACCCGTGGCGATTTTTTGCCTAAGTTGGTATCGAGTTTCCACGTCAATCAGGATATCGTGTTGCCCTTCCTCTGTCCAAAACCAAAGAGTCCAAAGGAGCGGGCCTTGCACTCGTTGGATTTGGTGCGAGCATTGAAGTTCTATCTTTCAATCACGCAAGGGTTTCGGAAGTCGGACTCTCTTTTTGTGATTCCTGCTGGTCATCGGCGTGGTCTGCGGGCTTCCAAGGACACTATAGCCCCTGGAGGCGTACCGGCTCAAGGGCGAGCCTTGTCCGGTTAAGGTTCGAGCTCATTCCACGAGAGCTGTTGGTTCGTCGTGGGCTTTTCGTCAGGGGGCCTCGGCAGCGCAGCTCTGCCGGGCGGCTACCTGGCGCTCCGTCCAGACTTTTACAAAATTTTATAAAGTGGACGTGAGTGCTTCCGCCGATGCATCCTTGGGACGCAGGGTCCTGCAGGCGGCGGTGGTTTAGGTTATATCTTTATCTCCTTTTCGGCGCTTGTTGCGCGCTTGACTATGTTGTTGGGGTGTTGGCAATTCTGCCACTGTTCCCCACCCTTGAGTTCTGGACTGCTTTGGGACGTCCCACTAGTAATGGATCTGTGTCTCCCTTCCTTCCCTTCTGCTGCTGAAAGACGGATTTTGGTAAGACCTTACCTGTAAAATCCTTTTCAGCGAAGGAAGGAAGGGAGACACAGCACCCTCCCATGGCAGAAGTGTATTATTGTTTTCCAGATGCGGCGCGACTCCTCTCTGATGGAGGCCATCTGGGCGGGGGTTGGCGCGCTAGGGCTCTGTTCCAGCATTGCCAGCTCATCGCAGTTGTCAGGTCCAGTGAGTAGTGCCTGGGACTGTGTGTTCTTCCTGTTATATGCATAACCTGTTCTCTCGCATTTCTGATTTTTCAGAAGGGGTTGTGTTGTTCTGCTGGTGTTGTCTGCTCTTCCTTAGCTTGTGTACGGACTGAGGAACATGGGAGTAGGAGGAGCCTAAGCTGGAAGGGACGGTCGTCACTTTTTATAAATCTGAGGTGAACTATCCTGTGGGGCTCCGCCTACCCACTAGTAATGGATCTGTGTCTCCCTTCCTTCCTTCGCTGAAAAGGATTTTACAGGTAAGGTCTTACCAAAATCCGTCTTTTTGTGTTTTTTCATTGAAGACAACTTAAATGAAGATAATAATACCAAAGAATTTGTGATTGCAATCATTTTCAGGAAGAAACTGAGTATTATCTGACAGAATTGCAGGGGTGCCAATACTTTTGGCCACCACTGTATATATATAGTGGGGGGAAAGTCTTACAGTGGGGGATGCGTCTTATAGTCTGAATGTGGTGTGTGTGTGTATATATATATATATATACAGTACAGACCAAAAGTTTGGACACACCTTCTCATTTAAAGATTTTTCTGTATTTTCATGACTATGAAAATTGTACATTCACACTGAAGGCATCAAAACTATGAATTAACACATGTGGAATTATATACTTAACAAAAAAGTGTGAAACAACTGAAAATATGTCTTATATTCTAGGTTCTTCAAAGTAGCCACCTTTTGCTTTGATGACTGCTTTGCACACTCTTGGCATTCTCTTGATGAGCTTCAAGAGGTAGTCACCGGAAATGGTTTTCACTTCACAGGTGTGCCCTGTCAGGTTTAATAAGTGGGATTTCTTGCCTTATAAATGGGGTTGGGACCATCAGTTGTGTTGTGCAGAAGTCTGGTGGATACACAGCTGATAGTCCTACTGAATAGACTGTTAGAATTTGTATTATGGCAAGAAAAAAGCAGCTAAAGAAAAAGAAAAACGAGTGCCCATCATTACTTTAAGAAATGAAGGTCAGTCATTGCGAAAAATTGGGAAAACTTTGAAAGTGGAAGTGGAGAGGGGTGATTATTCATGCTCTTTGATAGCAGGCAAACACGATTGCCTGGTAGCAGCAGGAGCCGTGCTTCTGCACTGTGTGCCGGCTATTAAGGAGTATGAAGTCACTGCTCCCCACGCACACAGTTCCCCACAGTCCTTCCTGTTATGTGCTGTCCCTCCTGTTATGTGCTGTCCCTCCTGTTATGTGCTGTCCCCTCCTGTTATGTGCTGTCCCCTCCTGTTATGTGCTGTCCCCTCCTGTTATGTGCTGTCCCCTCCTGTTATGTGCTGCCCCATCCTGTTATGTGCTGTCCCCTCCTGTTATGTGCTGCCCCATCCTGTTATGTGCTGTCCCCTCCTGTTATGTGCTGTCCCCTTCTGTTATGTGCTGTCCCATCCTCTTATGTGCTGTCCCTCCTGTTATGTGCTGCCCCATCCTGTTATGTGCGCCCCCATTCTGCGCTCTTATCCTGTTATGTGCTGCCCCTATCCTGAAAGGTGCTGCCCCAATCGTGTTATGTGCTGCCCCCATCCTGCGCCTTCATCCTGTTATGTGCTCCCCCATGATGTTATGTCCTGCCCCATCCTGATATGTCCTGCCCCCTTCCTGTTATGTGCTGCCCCCTTCCTGTTATGTCCTGTCCCCTCCTGTTATGTGCTGTCCCCTCCTGTTATGTGCTGTCCCCTCCTGTTATGTGCTGTCCCCTCCTGTTATGTCCTGTCCCCTCCTGTTATGTGCTGTCCCCTCCTGTTATGTGCTGCCCCATCCTGTTATGTCCTGTCCCCTCCTGTTATGTGCTGTCCCCTCCTGTTATGTGCTGCCCCATCCTGTTATGTCCTGTCCCCTCCTGTTATGTGCTGTCCCCTCCTGTTATGTGCTGCCCCATCCTGATAAAACCAGGGGAGGAGTCCTGAGGAGATAATTTGCATATTCCCACTGCATTTTGGGGTAAGTGAAGAGTCTCCGCGAGCTCAAAGAACACTGGATTTTGGCTGTTGGAGCTGAAAAGAGGACATCGGTAAACCGCGCGCATTTTGAAGCTTTTTTCACTGTTTTCAGAACATTAACAGTAAGAACATGGAAGAGTCCAGGAGCCATTTGGTGAGCTGCATATCCTGCTACATGTTCACAGACTTGCCAGTGGAAAAGCCAAACTTCACATGCCAGAAATGCAAGCTTGTGTCCCTGTTGGAGGAAAAGTTGCGAAATCTAGAAGAGAGGTTAACTACCTTGAAAATCATTAAGGAAGGTGAAGAGTTCTTAGACAGAGCAGCATTATCTCTTCATGATTCAGAAAGAGAAGAAATTCGAACTGCACCTGACGAAACAGAGGAATGGAAGCATGTGACCCAGAGAAGCAGGAGGATCGAGAGGCAGTCAGCACCCATGCTGCTCAGGAACCAGTACCAGGCTCTTACGCAGGAGAACTATGAAGAAATACAGCAAAATAAGACTTTGCCAGCAATGAATAACCTTGTAAGCCCTCAGAATCCTCCTGGATGGAGAAAGAAGAATGTTGTGAAGAAAAAACGGAGAGTGGTGGTCATGGGGGATTCCCTGTTAAGAGGAACAGAGGCCGCTCTCTGCAGACCAGACATAACCTCAAGAGAAATGTGCTGTCTTCCAGGAGCAAAAATTAAAGATGTGTCTGACAGGATATCAAGACTCTTCAGACCTACAGATCACTACCCATTCCTGCTAATACATGTGGGGACAAATGACACCGCAAGAAAGGACCTGGAAACCATCTGCAGTGACTTTGAAGACTTAGGCAAGAAAGTGAAAGAATTGGGAGCGCAGGTGGTCTTCTCATCCATCCTCCCAGTGGATGGCCATGGAACAATGAGGTGGAATAAGATTCTACAGGTGAACAACTGGCTACGTCGATGGTGCCGTCAACAAGGATTTGGATTTCTGGATCACGGAATGAATTACCTGTACGATGGACTACTTGCTAGAGATGGGGTGCACCTTACGAAGACTGGAAAACATGTATTTGGAAGTCGCCTTGCTACACTCATCAGGAGAGCTTTAAACTAGAACAATGTGGGAAGGGAAGCAAAAGGCCAGAAAAAGCCATACAGCTGACAAATACTATTGAGATCTCTGCTACTGGAAGTGGAAAGGAAGAACAAAGACAAAACAATTTAAATAATAAAAATATGGGAGGAAGAGAAACCATTCACAAACTAAAATGTTTTTATACAAATGCACAAAGCATGGGCAACAAACAAGGAGAATTGGAACTACTAACGCAGGAAAAGGAATATGATGTCATTGGAATCACTGAAACTTGGTGGGACGATACACATGATTGGAATAAAAGGCTAAAAGGATACAACTTATTTGCAAGAAACAGACTTGATAAACGAGGAGGAGGTGTCGCATTGTATGTTAGAAAAGCGTATATCTGCACAGAGATTGAAGCTTCAGAGACTGGGAGTTCTGTGGAAACTGTTTGGGTAAGAATACAAGGAGAGAACAACGGAAAGGACACCATTGTAGGCATTTACTACAGGCCACCTGGGCAAGCTGAAGATATGGATGAACTCTTTATGTATCAAATGACCAAGTTCTCCAAAAAATATGACGTAGTGGTCATGGGAGATTTCAACTATCCAGACATTTGTTGGGAATCTCTCTCAAGTAAAACTAACAGGTCAAGCAAATTCTTATCCTCTCTTGCTGACAACTTTATCTTCCAAAAGGTAGGGGAGAAAACAAGGGGATCTGCTACTTTGGATCTAATCCTTATAAACAGGGAGGAAATGGTTGAGGAGGTAAAGGTGGCTGGGACCCTAGGAGGCAGCGATCATGCTATTATAGAATTTTGGATAACTAGAGGAGGAAGACATGTGAAGACTCAAACTTCAAGGTTAGATTTTAGAAAGGCAGATTTTAAGCGACTCAGAAAGAGAATAGGAGGGATCCAATGGCTGGATGTCCTTAAGGACAAAAATGTCCAGGAAGGATGGGAAATTTTTAAAAATGAGATTCTCAAAGCACAATCGTTAACAATCCCGAAAAGTAGGAAGAATGGGAAGCATTTAAGGAAACCAGGATGGATGAACACAGAACTTAAACACATGCTAAAAAGAAAGAAAGAAAGAAATGTTTATTAAATGGAAAGAGGGAGGCATATCTAAAGAAGATTATAATGCAGTCTGCAGATCCTGTAGGGCACGTATCAGGTTAGCTAAAGCTGACAATGAATTAAGGCTTGCAAGAGATGTCAAAAGCAATAAAAAAGGATTTTGGGGGTATGTCAAAAGTAAAAGAAAAGTCAAAGATGCTATAGCATTTTTACAGGATGAAAATGGAGAAATGGTAAGAGAGGATGTTGAGAAGGCCGAACTTTTTAATTCCTATTTTGCATCTGTTTTCTCTCAGAAAGAAAATGTAACATCAACTGATCTTCACTGTCCTTTTAAAGGAATAGAGGAATCCAAGTTATCTGTAAACAGAAAGATTGTGAGGGAATATTTAGCTAACATAAATGAGTTCAAGTCTCCAGGTCCAGATGAATTACACCCCAGAGTACTGAAGGAGATCGTGGAAGAAATTTTAGAACCACTCTCCATAATCTTTGAAAATTCTTGGAGAACAGGAGAAGTCCCAGAAGACTGGAGAAGAGCAAATGTTGTTCCTATCTTCAAAAAGGGGAAGAAGGTGGACCCAGGGAACTATAGGCCGGTGAGTCTGACTTCTATACCAGGAAAGATCTTTGAACAAATTATTAAACAACATGTATGTAAGTACATGGATAAGAATGAAGTGATTAACCAGGGTCAGCATGGGTTTGTAACTAACAAGTCATGTCAGACTAACTTAATTTCCTTCTATGACAGAATCACTGACTGGGTGGATCAGGGAAATGCTGTAGATATAGTATATCTTGACTTCAGCAAAGCATTTGACAAAGTATCACACACCATCCTTATTGAAAAAATGACCAAGTATGCAATGGACCAGGCAACTGTTAGGTGGATTCATAACTGGCTTAGTGATCGGACTCCAAGGGTGGTTGTAAGTGGCTTCACATCCAGCTGGATGAATGTCTCAAGTGGGGTACCACAGGGCTCCGTCCTGGGACCTGTATTGTTCAACATCTTTATCAATGATTTAGATGAAGGAATTGAGGGTAAACTGATTAAATTTGCTGATGACACAAAGCTAGGAGGGATAGCTAATACTAAAGAAGAGAGAGAGAGGATTCAAAAAGACCTAAATAAACTGGAGCAGTGGGCAGCAACCAACAGAATGGTTTTTAACAGGGAAAAATGCAAAGTACTACATCTGGGTAATAAAAATGAAAAAAGCATATACAGAATGGGAGGAATAGAGCTAAGCAACAGTACATGTGAAAAAGACTTAGGTATGCTAATAGATCATAGACTGAACATGAGTCAACAGTGTGATGCAGCAGCAAAAAAGGCAAATACAATTCTGGGATGTATTAACAGAAGCATACAGTCTAGATCACGTGAAGTCATTATCGGTCTTTACTCCTCTTTGGTCAGACCTCATCTGGAATACTGTATACAGTTTTGGGCACCACATTTTAAAAAAGACATAGACAAACTGGAGCAAGTTCAGAGAAGAGCGACCAGAATGGTGACTGGTCTGCAAACCATGTCCTATGAGGAACGGTTGCAGGATTTGGGAAGGTTTAGCTTGCAAAAAAGAAGACTGAGAGGAGACTTAATAGCTGTCTACAAATATGTCAAGGGCTGTCACATTGTAGAAGGATCATCTTTATTCTCATTTGCACAAGGAAAGACTAGAAGCAATGGGATGAAACTAAATGGGAGGAGACACAGATTAGATATTAGAAAAAACTTTTTGACAGTTAGGGTGATTAATGAGTGGAACGGGCTGCCACGAGAGGTGGTGAGTTCCCCTTCAATGGACGTCTTCAAACAGAGGCTGGACAGACATCTGTCTGAGACGATTTAGTGAATCCTGCTTTGAGCAGGGGGTTGGACCAGATGACCCAGGAGGTCCCTTCCTGCTCTACCATTCTATGATTCTATATGTCCTGCCCCCTTCCTGTTATGTGCTGCCCCCTTCCTGTTATGTCCTGTCCCCTCCTGTTATGTGCTGTCCCCTCCTGTTATGTCCTGTCCCCTCTTGTTATGTGCTGTCCCCTCCTGTTATGTGCTGCCCACTCTTGTTATGTGCTGTCCCCTCCTGTTATGTGCTGTCCCCTCCTGTTATGTACTGCCGCATCCTGTTATGTGCTGTCCTCTCCTGCTATGTGCTGTCCCCTCCTGTTATGTGCTGCCCCTTCCTGTTATGTCCTGCCCCTTCCTGTTATGTCCTGTCCCCTCCTGTTATGTGCTGTCCCCTCCTGTTATGTGCTGTCCCCTCCTGTTATGTGCTGTCCCCTCCTGTTATGTCCTGTCCCCTTCTGTTATGTGCTGTCCCCTCCTGTTATGTGCTGTCCCCTCCTGTTATGTGCTGTCCCCTCCTGTTATGTGCTGTCCCATCCTGTTATGTGCTGTCCCATCCTGTTATGTGCTGTCCCTCCTGTTATGTGCTGTCCCCTCCTGTTATGTGCTGCCCCATCCTGTTATGTGCTGTCCCCTCCTGTTATGTGCTGCCCCATCCTGTTATGTGCTGCCCCATCCTGTTATGTGCTGTCCCATCCTGTTATGTCCTGCCCCATCCTGTTATGTGCTGTCCCATCCTGTTATGTGTTGTCCCTCCTGTTATGTGCTGTCCCCTCCTGTTATGTACTGACCCATCCTGTTATGTGCTGTCCCCTCCTGTTATGTGCTGTCCCCTCCTGTTATGTGCTGCCCCTCCTGTTATGTGCTGCCCCTTCCTGTTATGTCCTGCCCCTTCCTGTTATGTCCTGTCCCCTCCTGTTATGTGCTGTCCCCTCCTGTTATGTGCTGTCCCCTCCTGTTATGTGCTGTCCCCTCCTGTTATGTCCTGTCCCCTCCTGTTATGTGCTGTCCCCTCCTGTTATGTGCTGTCCCCTCCTGTTATGTGCTGTCCCATCCTGTTATGTGCTGTCCCATCCTGTTATGTGCTGTCCCATCCTGTTATGTGCTGTCCCTCCTGTTATGTGCTGTCCCCTCCTGTTATGTGCTGCCCCATCCTGTTATGTGCTGTCCCCTCCTGTTATGTGCTGCCCCATCCTGTTATGTGCTGCCCCATCCTGTTATGTGCTGCCCCATCCTGTTATGTGCTGTCCCCTCCTGTTATGTGCTGTCCCCTCCTGTTATGTGCTGCCCCATCCTGTTATGTGCTGTCCCTTCCTGTTATGTGCTGCCCCATCCTGTTATGTGCTGCCCCATCCTGTTATGTGCTGCCCCATCCTGTTATGTGCTGTCCCATCCTGTTATGTGCTGTCCCTCCTGTTATGTTCTGCCCCATCCTGTTATGTGCTGTCCCCTCCTGTTATGTGCTATACCTCTTGTTATGTCCTGTCCCCTCCTGTTATGTGCTGTCCCCTCCTGTTATGTGCTGTCCCCTCCTGTTATGTGCTGCCCCATCCTATTATGTGCTGCCCCATCCTGTTATGTGCTGTCCCCTCCTGTTATGTGCTGTCCCATCCTGTTATGTGCTGTCCCCTCCTGTTATGTGCTGTCCCCTCCTGTTATGTGCTGTCCCCTCCTGTTATGTGCTGTCCCCTCCTGTTATTTGCTTTCCCATCCTGTTATGTGCTGTCCCCTCCTGTTATGTGCTGTCCCTCCTGTTATGTGCTGTCCCCTCCTGTTATGTGCTGCCCCATCCTGTTATGTGCTGTCCCCTCCTGTTATGTGCTGTCCCCATCCTGTTATGTGCTGTCCCCTCCTGTTATGTGCTGTCCCCTCCTGTTATGTGCTGTCCCTCCTGTTATGTGCTGTCCCCTCCTGTTATGTGCTGCCCTCTCTTGTTATGTGCTGTCCCCTCCTGTTATGTGCTGTCCCCTCCTGTTATGTGCTGCCCCATCCTGTTATGTGCTGTCCGCTCCTGTTATGTGCTGTCCCCATCCTGTTATGTGCTGTCCCCTCCTGTTATGTGCTGTCCCCTCCTGTTATGTGCTGTCCCCTCCTGCTATGTTCTGCCCACTCTTGTTATGTGCTGCCCCATCCTGTTATGTGCTGTCCCCTCCTGTTATGTGCTGCCCCATCCTGTTATGTGCTGTCCCTCCTGTTATGTGCTGTCCCCTCCTGTTATATTCTGCCCACTCTTGTTATGTGCAGCCCCATCCTGTTATGTGCTGTCCCATCCTGTTATGTGCTGTCCCTCCTGTTATGTGCTGTCCCTCCTGTTATGTTCTGCCCCATCCTGTTCTGTGCTGTCCCTCCTGTTATGTTCTGCCCACTCTTGTTATGTGCAGCCCCATCCTGTTATGTTCTGCCCACTCTTGTTATGTGCAGCCCCATCCTGTTATGTCCTGTCCCCTCCTGTTATGTGCTGCCCCATCCTGTTATGTGCTGTCCCTCCTGTTATGTCCTGTCCCCTCTTGTTATGTGCTGCCCCATCCTGTTATGTGCTGCCCCATCCTGTAATGTGCTGTCCCTCCTGTTATGTGCAGCCCCATCCTTTTATGTTCTGCCCACTCTTGTTATGTGCAGCCCCATCCTGTTATGTCCTGTCCCCTCCTGTTATGTGCTGTCCCCTCCTGTTATGTGCTGTCCCCTCCTGTTATGTCCTGTCCCCTCCTGTTATGTGCTGTCCCCTCCTGTTATGTGCTGCCCCATCCTGTTATGTCCTGTCCCCTCCTGTTATGTGCTGTCCCCTCCTGTTATGTGCTGCCCCATCCTGATATGTCCTGCCCCCTTCCTGTTATGTGCTGTCCCCTCCTGTTATGTGCTGTCCCCTCCTGTTATGTCCTGTCCCCTCCTGTTATTTGCTGTCCCCTCCTGTTATGTGCTGCCCCATCCTGTTATGTCCTGTCCCCTCCTGTTATGTGCTGTCCCTCCTGTTATGTGCTGCCCCATCCTGTTATGTGCTGTCCCTCCTGTTATGTTCTGCCCACTCTTGTTATGTGCAGCCCCATCCTGTTATGTGCTGCCCCATCCTGTTATGTGCTGTCCCTCCTGTTATGTGCTGTCCCTCCTGTTATGTTCTGCCCACTCTTGTTATGTGCTGCCCCATCCTGTTATGTGTTTTACCATCTTTTTATGTGCTGCTCCATCCTGTTAGGTGCTGCCCCATCCTGTTATGTGCTGTCCCCTCCTGTTATGTGCTGTCCCCTCTTGTTATGTGCTGCCCACTCTTGTTATGTGCTGTCCCTCCTGTTATGTGCTGTCCCCTCCTGTTATGTCCTGTCCCCTCCTGTTATGTGCTGCCCACTCTTGTTATGTGCTGTCCCCTCCTGTTATGTGCTGCTCCATCCTGTTAGGTGCTGTCCCCTCCTGTTATGTGTTTTACCATCTTTTTATGTGCTGCTCCATCCTGTTAGGTGCTGCCCCTATCCTGTTATGTGCGCCCCCATTCTGCGCTCTTATCCTGTTATGTGCTGCCCATAGCCTGAAAGCTGCTGCCCCAATCCTGTTATGTGCTGCCCCCATCCTGCGCCTTCTTCCTGTTATGTGCTCCCCCATCCTGTTATGTCCTGCCCCCATCCTGATATGTCCTGCCCCCTTCCTGTTATGTGCTGCCCCCTTCCTGTTATGTCATGTCCCCTCCTGTTATGTGCACCCCCATCCTGTTATGTGCTGCCTTCATCCTGGTATGTGCTGCCCTCATCCTGCTATGCGCTGCCCCCATCCTGCTATGCGCTGCCCCCATCCTAGGCCCCCATCCTGTTATGTGCTGCCCCCATCCTGCCTCCCTATCCTGCTATGCGCTGCCCCCATCCTAGGCCCCCATCCTGTTATGTGCTGCCCCCATCTTGTTATGTGCTGCCCCCATCCTGCCTCCCCATCCTGTTATGTGCTGCTCCCATCCTGTTATCTGCTGCCCCCATCCCACGCCCCCATCCTGTTATGTCCTACCCCCATCATGCGCCCCCATCCTGTTATGTGCTACCCCCATCCTGCGCCTCCATCCTGTTATGTGCTGCCCCCATCCCGCGCCCCCATCCTGTTATGTGCTACCCCCATCATGCGCCCCCATCCTATTAAGTGCTACCTCCATCCTGCGCCCCCATCTTGTTATGTGCTGCCCCCATCCTGCCTCCCCACCCTGTTATGTGCTGCTCCCATCCTGTTATCTGCTGCCCCCATCCCGCGCCCCCATCCTGTTATTTGCTACCCCCATCATGCGCCCCCATCCTGTTATGTGCTACCCCCATCCTGCGCCTCCATCCTGTTATGTGCTGCTCCCATCCCGCGCCCCCATCCTGTTACACATATAGGAGCAAACAAGATCCTCAAGAGAGGGCCACAGTAGGGTAAAAATACAGGTGCACTTACTGAACTAGCATTGCTATCTAAGGGTCTGACATTGTCACCGAGTATGAGATATGATCAATTTACAGCTTTGAAAGACCTACACATTTTTGCCAGAACTCTGCTTTTCAAAAAATGATTTCATAATGAAAATATACAGAAGCATTTTCCAATGCCAGAGGAACAAGAGGCTTTGAGAGTTTTGGAAGGATTGGAGGCTGAACACAATTTACCATCTTTAGGTAAGGTTCCAATATCCATACGACCAAACTCAAAAAAGTTTCCACCATTGTCACTATGCCCCAACGTGGACATCTCTCTTCAGCTGGTTTCAGAGGATTTATATAGCATACCTACCAATATACACAATGATAACTTTACTATGTCTGAACACATCAGTTTGAAATGTCTTAAATCAATGAAAGACGTTATTTTCAAACCAGCTGACAAGGGTGGCAACGTTGTGGTTTGGCCAACTAAAATGTATGAGGCAGAGGCAAATAAAATGCTTAAAGACCACCACTGTTACAAAAAACTGACGTTCAATCCCTTATTATCTTTCAAAGATCGACTCAACAAAATCCTTTGATTTGGGATAGAGAAAGGCATTATCACCAGGGAATTGTATGACACATTATTGGTGAAGGATCCATCTGTTTCAACGCTGTACTTGTTACCGAAGGTCCATAAAGATATGAAGACACCTCTGGATAGACCCTTAATTGCTGGTATTGGAGACCTCACGGAGAATATCAGTAAGTATGTGGATTCTTTTCTTAAACCTTGGGTGGAAACAGTTCCCTCCTATCTATGTGATACATCTGATCTTCTACAAAAAATTGACTCCACTCACATTGACAAGGATATGCTTCTCATTACTTGTCATGTGGAGTCATTATATACGAGTATCCGCCATTGTGATGGATTGAGAGCCGTTGCCCATTTCCTTTCCATGACTCAATTTACAGTACAGACCAAAAGTTTGGACACCTCCTCATTTAAAGATTTTTCTGTATTTTCATGACTATGAAAATTGTACATTCACACTGAAGGCATCAAAACTATGAATTAACACTTGTGGAATTATATACTTTACAAAAAAGTGTGAAACAACTGAAAATGTCTTATATTCTAGGTTCTTCAAAGTAGCCACCTTTTGCTTTGATGACTGCTTTCACACTCTTGGCATTCTCTTGATGAGCTTCAAGAGGTAGTCACCGGAAATGGTCTTCCAACAATCTTGAAGGAGTTCCCAGAGATGCTTAGCACTTGTTGACCCTTTTGCCTTCACTCTGCGGTCCAGCTCACCCCAAACCATCTCGATTGGGTTCAGGTCTGGTGACTGTGGAGGCCAGGTCATCTGGCTTAGCACCCCATCACTCTCCCTCTTGGTCAAATAGCCCTTACACAGCCTGGAGGTATGTTTGGGGTCATTGTCCTGTTGAAAAATAAATGATGGTCCAACTAAACGCAAACCGGATGGAATAGCACGCCGCTGCAAGATGCTGTGGTAGCCATGCTGGTTCAGTATGCCTTCAATTTTGAATAAATCCCCAACAGTGTCACCAGCAAATCACCCCCACACCATCACACCTCCTCCTCCATGCTTCACGGTGGTTGGAACCAAAGATCTCAAATTTGGACTCCTCAGACCAAAGCACAAATTTCCACTGGTCTGCTTGTTGCCTGTCCTTAGCAGTGGTTTCCTAGCAGCTATTTTACCATGAAGGCCTGCTGCACAAAGTCTCCTTGTAACATCCCTGGCGGCATCCTGGCATGGCTTACCACCTCCCACCATGCAAGACCGCCATCTTACCTATCAGTCCAGGCTGCACACTTTGCTCCAGTACCTGCTGTGTCTCTTGTCTGATTGCTTAGGGTTTCAGCACGGTTACTGCCTGATTCTTATATTTACTGTGTGTTCACTCCTAATGCCTCCCCAGCCTATTGCTGTGAGTCACTGGATACTTAAACCCCCTCCACCCAGTAGGAGGTGCCTGAGCAACACTTTCTTACAGTGTGTTCTGTGCAACTGAGTTGCCAGGTCCTGTCCTGTGTCTTGTCTGTTTCCGCCACCCTGGGGGCTGTATACCCAGGTCTGTTACCTGTATCTGTGACTTCTAGTCTGTTTCCGCCACCCTGGGGGCTGAGTTCCCAGGCTCGTTCCTGTATCTTGTTCCTGGTTCAGTTCCTGTCTGAACTGTGTCCTAGCCCGTTACCTGTTTGTCTCTATGTCCGAACCTTCCCTTTTCCTGCAGTGTCTGAACCTGCACCTAACTCTAACTCGTTGTCTCTGTACTTCTGTTTGTGAGTTTTGTGTCCACTCGCTACTTCATAGTAAGTAGCTTATGTGTATCTGGTTCTGCTTGTCCCGTTTCCCTGCCTCCGTATCTACCTCCTGTGTTCTAACTATCTTCCTGTATTTTCCAGTCTGTTCCATGTGAATAGAGCCCTGTCTTGTCTGCCTGCACCCTCTGCTCTGTTCTGGTCTGCTTGTCCACTGTACCTGCGGTTTCGCTCTGCTCTGCTTGTCCACCGCATCTGCGCTTTCGCTCTGCCCTGCTTGTTCACTGCATCTGCGGTTTCGCTCTGCTCTGCTTGTTCACCGCACCTGCGGTTTTCGGTCTGCCCTGCTTGTTCACCGCACCTGCGGTTTCGCTCTGCTCTGCTTGTTCACCGCACCTGCGGTTTCGCTCTGCTCTGCTTGTTCACTGCACCTGCGGTTTCGCTCTGCTCTGCTTCTTCACTGCACCAGTCTGTAGAGAAGATAATAAACAACTTGTTGCTGAAACATTTGTTCAGAGTCCAAAAAAGTCCACCAGATAGAGCCTCTTTGGAATTGGGAATTTCACGAGCTTCTATCGTGCGAATCTTGAAATCTATTGGGTGGAAAGCTTATCGTCCACGTCTAATTCATGGTTTATTTGGAGGATGATCCAGACAGGCGGCTACAATTTAGTGAGATTATGCTTAACGAAATTGAAGAAAATCCTGTAATTTTAGATAACATTATGTGGAGTGATGAAGCTTCTTTCAGAATATCCGGCCATATTAACAGACATAATTGTATTTACTGGTATAATGAGAACATGCATTTAACATTAGAGCAACAACTAAATGAGCCTGGTGTCAATGTTTGGGGTGGTATTTCAAGTTTTGGTGTTTTTGGACCAATATTTTTTGATGGAACAGTCACAGGAGATAAGTATCTCGAAATTCTAATGAATCAAGTTGTTCCCCAGTTACAGCAACAGCCTAATTCAAATGACCTTTATTTCCAACAAGATGGGGCCCCTCCACATTATTCAAGAGTAGTCAGCGAGTATCTTGATGAAACATTTCCTAATAAATGGATTGGCCGAAGAGGCCCACTTGATTGGCCGGCACGTTCACCAGACTTGACCCCAATGGATTTTTTCTTTTGGGGAGTACTCAATGACAAAGTTTATAGTCGAAAACCAAAAAGTATCAGTGATTTGAAAAATTACATAAGAGATGCATTTCAAGAAATTAATACCCAAAGAGACTTGTGCAAAAAAGTTTGTTGAAGCGTAAGAGGCAGACTTCAAAGCTGTGCAAATTGTAATGGAAAACAGTTTGAGCACCTGCGTTGATAAAATTTAAGGGCTTTTGTATTATCGTTCAGAATATTTAATTGTCAATGTTATGCTTGTGTTAGTAAATATAATTTTATATATAAATCAAAATAAATGTTATTATTTTCTGTCCACCTACTTTTGGACCTCCCTGTATATAGGCATTACGACTAGGATGCTCAAAATTCGAGCAAATGAACATGTCCGGGACATCATGGCAGCTGCTACAGAAGACAATTTGGATCTATTAAAGACAATACCTAAACATTTTAAGGTTCATCACGCTTGTGATCCATCAGGTTTTCGGGTTAAGGGGATAAACCACATATATTTGAACCTGTGTGGTGGCAATACCAGCCGACTCCTGGCCCAAAAAGAATCAAGATGGATCTGGACTTTGAAAACGTGACATGAGGCCTTAATGAGGCCTTGACTTTTACTCCATTTCTCGGATCTCCCTCTCTTTTCAGCAGCAGAAGGGAAGGAAGGGAGACACAGATCCATTACTAGTGGGTAGGCGGAGCCCCACAGGATAGTTCACCTCAGATTTATAAAAAGTGACGACCGGCCCCTCCAGCTTAGGCTCCTCCTACTCCCATGTTCCTCAGTTTTAAATTTGAGGTCGCTGAGGATAGTCGCTGCCTTTGCAGCTCCTCAGAAGATTTTCTTATTTTTATTCCGGAGACCTGGACCCCCCGTGGTCTAGAGGTCTCAGGGGGTCTCAGCTCTGCTGGGACCCTCCCCTGGTGGATCTGCGTACCCCCTAAGGAGGTCCCCGCAGAACCCTGCTGGCCCCGGGGGATACAGGGCGCTCCCTGGCGGAGACGCACACCGCTCTTGTGGGGTCCCTGCGTGCTCCGCCGTGGGGGGAGCAAGGGCCACGGCGCCACACATCCCTGGGGGTCCCTGTGGCGCTCAGCTGGGTAAGTGCTCTTATTGAGTGCTTTTAGCGGCTGCTGCGGCAGCTGCTGTCACTGTATATGTCTTTGTGGTGACTGCTGTTTTTTTCTGCTTGCAGGGATTTCTCCTCTGCATGCAGCGTTTGATCATTGGCGGGCAGGGGAGCAGGGGCGGAGGATTCGGGCGCTCTGTTTGTAGCTCGACAGGGGGCGTGGCTTAGCGTCTCTGCTGTCAGTTCGTGACAGGAAGTGCCGGGAAAGCGCGCGCTGGAGATGTCCCAGCCCCTTCTTCTTCCGGCCAGCGTCCATCCTCGTGCAGCGTCTCCTACTCCCTGCTCCCCGCCCTCATCACACCGAGAAGAGCAGTCTCTACGCCAGCTGGTGAGTCTCTCCTGCCTTTTAGGCAGAAAGTTCCTTCTACAGCGCAGAGCACTTTCCTTATGTCCTAGCTGACAGGGTGTGCTGTATACGGCGCTGCTTCTTCCCTACTGAGATGGCTCTGATGCACACCTCGCAAAAAGGGTAGTGCGGATCAGTAGCATTAACCCCTTCTGAACGAGGCCCGGCCCATCAGGCTGTTAACCCTCTCTGGAGGTGCACCCTTCTGGGATCAGAGGGTGCTTCTCTCTAGTCTGTCAGGTTAACTTTAGCTCTGCAGGCCGCTGGGGTAGCTTTTCTCCTTCTAAGGAGGAGCTTTAACCCTTCAGTGCCGGGTGATTTTTTGTGCAAGAACAGGCTGTGGTAGTGGAATTCACACATCCTTGGTTACTGCACCCATTGTAATGTTATTACCGCCTTATCCGCGATGCTCGCAACTGTGTGGGGGCATGTCGGATCAGGGACCAGGGGGCGCGGACCTCTCTCCCGGTCCGCTTCAGGATTGGTCACGCGTATCTGATACGCCGGGGTCTTCAATGGCGTCAGGTTCGACGCTAGGTGGGGGTCTCAGTGATTTTAAGGTGGAGGCGCTCACTCGCTCCATTGACAGTCTGTCTGACCTCCTGGGTCATTGGGTCTCTACTAAGTCCCAACCGACGTCTAGAAGCAAGAAGCGTCACAGGCCTGTGGCGGCGCCGTCTCCTCCGCGCAGTGCGTCGGAGGCTTCAGAATCGCCGACAGACTCTTCTGGTGAGACCTCCGATTCTGATGAAGAGAATCGGCGGGGTCGCTCTGCTTCGCTTTCGGGCCTCGTGGACGCTTTTGTTGAAGCTATGCGGGAAGCGTTACAACTGTCTGAAGAGGTGACGGCGCGCCCTGGCAAATCGGCCCGGCTGTATCAGGAGTCGCGTCGGGCTCGCTCGACGCTGCCGATGCACGAAGAACTTAACAAGGCGGTGGAGAAAGAACGCCTGTGTCCGGATAAACGTTTCCAAGGGTTGCGGTTGTTTGATGCCCTGTATCCCTGTTCCACGGAAACGATCACTAATTGGGTCCCCTCTCCTGAAGTGGATGTGCCATTGTCTCAGCTGAGCAAATCCTCTTTGCTTCCTGTTAAAGGGAAGGCGAGTCTTCAGGACCCGCTGGACAGAAGGACGGAGTTAGCGGCAAAGTCCATCTACGAGGCCGCGAGTCACGGATTCCAAGCGGCCTTGGGGGCCATGTGGGCTGGTGAGGCTTCGCTGCGGTGGTTGGATCAGCTGCGGACGGCATGGCAAGATGGAACTCCGCTGTCCGAAGCTCTTGGAAGAAGCGGCCCGATATGGCAGGGACGCAGTGCTGGATACTACTTCGGTGATGTCCAGGGCTCAATCCTCGGCCGTCTCTGTCAGGAGAGCACTGTGGCTTAAACAGTGGACCGGAGACGCAGTATCCAAACAAGGTTTGCTGAGTCTGGCGTACAAGGGCGGTCAGCTGTTTGGTTCGGACCTCACGGAGCTGATTGCTAAGGCCAAGGCCAAAGATACGGCCTTGTAGCGAAAGGCAGCGGTTTCTTCGTCCGGCAAATCAAGTGCCGGTAGTGGTCGTCGGTCCTTTCGGCCCAGGGGTCGGTTCGGTCAGCCTTCTTGGAGATCGGATCGTCCCTCGTCTTCTGGAAAAAAGACCTCCCAGAAATCCCGTACTACCTGGAAACAACATTTCCGTCAGGACAAGCGGGAGGTTGACAAAAAGCCCGCTAAGGCGGACTGACCCCAGGAACCCTCTCGAGGGCTCTCGGGTGGGAGGTCGTCTGCTACAATTCGGGTCTATTTGGGCGTCACACGTATCGGACGCCTGGGTGACGCGGGTTATGTCGGAAGGTTATTTCATAGAGTTTCATTCTCGACCCCCGGACAGGTTTCGTCAGTCGCGCATCCCGTCCGAGCCCAGGCTAGCTGCCGCACTGCTGCGGAAGGTCGACTCTCTTCTGAAGCAGGGTGTGGTGATTCCGGTTTCGCCGGAGGACCAGGGAAGGGGGTTTTACTCCAACCTTTTTGTGGTTCCCAAAAAGAAGGACAAGTTTCGCCCCATTCTGGACCTCAAAAATTTGAATTTGCATGTCCGGACCCGGAAATTCCGTAGGGAGTCTCTTCGCTCCATCGTGGCGGCCCTGTCGCAGCACGATTTCTTGGTGTCGATCGACATCCGTGACGCCTATTTACATGTCCCTATCGGCAGGGCTCACCAGCGCTTCCTGCGGTTCGCCATACGTCAGGCCCATTACCAGTTTGTGGCCCTACCGTTCGGGTTGGCCTCGGCGCCCAGGATTTTTACAAAGATTCTGGCGCCGCTCATGGCGCTCCTTCGAAAGCCGGGAGTTACGATTCTCCCCTACCTGGACGACCTGTTAATTGTGTCACCCACAGCGGAGGAGGCGGTGACGGCTCGCGATCTCTCCCTTCAGCACCTGGAGGACTTCGGGTGGCTGGTCAATTGGAGGAAGTCGTCATTGGAGCCGTCGCAGTCAATCCTGTTCTTGGGGATGCATTTCGACACGGTACGGGCAGTGGTATCCCTACCTCCGGACAAACAAGCGATCCTTCGTCACCATGTCCAGGCTATGAGGTCGGAGATGACGATGTCTCTTCGGAGGTGTATGCGCCTTCTGGGTCTGATGGTGGCGGCAATGAAAGCGGTACTGTTTGCACAATTTCATTCCCGGGGTCTTCAAGATTTTATTCTGACCCGTTGGGACCGATCGCCGGCTTCGCTGGATCGCTGCCTCGGTATCTCCCGCAAGGTGCTAGAGTCTCTTGGATGGTGGTTACGTCCGGAGACTTTATCTCTGGGGAAATCCTTCCTCCTCCCACGGTGGTCGGTCATTACCACCGATGCCAGCCTGTCTGGCTGGGGGGGGTTTAGAACGATCTCTGGGTTCAGGGGGTCAGGTCGTCAGAGGAGTCGTCTCTGCCGATCAACATCTTGGAGTTGAGAGCGATATTTGTCTGCCTCCGACATTGGACGGTCCCTTTGAGTGGTCTGCCGGTCCGGATTCAGACGGACAATTCGACAGCGGTCGCATATATCAACCATCAGGGCTTGACGAGGAGTTCCAGACTCATGATGGAGGTCTCGCGGATCCTGGTATGGGCCGAGTCCAGGGTTCCAGCCATCTCCGTGATTCACATCCCAGGAGTGCTGAATATCACGGCGGACTTCCTCAGTCGCGAGCAGGTGGATCCCGGAGAATGGAGTCTTCATCCGGATGTTTTTGCACTGCTGTGCTCCCGTTGGGGGACTCCCCAGGTGGACTTGATGGCATCCAGGCTGAACGCCAGGATTCCGACGTTCATGTCCAGGTACAGGGACCCAGAGGCTGTGGCGGTAGATGCTCTAGTGGCCTCGTGGGACCAGTTCAAGCTGATCTACGTGTTTCCGCCAGTATCCTTACTTCCTCTGGTGATCCGGCGGATCAAACTCGAACTAATTCCGGCAATTTTGGTGGCGCCGGATTGGCCGCGGAGGGCGTGGTATTCAACGCTGGTGTCTCTTCTGGCGTCGCCTCCGTTTCCACTGCCTCTTCGCCCGGACCTATTAACCGAAGTGCCCATTCGTCATCCAGACCTGAAGTCGCTTCGTTTGACGGCGTGGCTCTGAGACCGAGATATTGACCTGTCGTGGGTTTTCGGCCGAGGTCATTGCCACCTTGCGTGCGGCCAGAGGTCCGGCTACGACTAGGATTTATCAAAGAACTTGGGAGGCCTTCTATTCATGGTGTTCTGGATCGTCAAGGAACCCAAGGGTTTTTTCCATTCCCAACTTCTTGGCTTTTCTGCAATGTGGTTTGGCCAAGGGTCTGGCGGTTGGTACCTTGCGGGGTCAGGTATCTGCACTATCCGTGCTTTTTCGGAAGGCTATTGCCTCGCGCAGGGATGTGCGTTCTTTTTTTCGCGGGATTGCACGACAGTTCCCGCCCCGTAGGGCATTTGTGGCTCCTTGGCGGCTCAATCTAGTCTTGGAGGCTCTTCAGCACGGGCCGTTTCAGCCTATGGATTCAGCTACGCCTTACTTGCTTTCTTGGAAGGTGGCCTTCCTGGTGGCGGTCACCTCTTTGAGAAGGGTTTCTGAGTTGGCTTCATTGTCTTGCTCGCCCCCTTTTCTGGAATTCCACTCGGATCGCGTGGTGCTTCGTACCCGTTGCGATTTTCTGCCCAAAGTGGTGTCGCGTTTCCACGTCAATCAGGACATCGTGTTGCCCTCCCTCTGTCCGAAACCAAGGAATCCAAAGGAATGGGCATTGCACTCGTTGGATTTGGTGCGGGCTTTGAAGTTCTATCTTACCATCACGCAAGAGTTTCGGAAGTCGGACTCTCTTTTTGTGATTCCCGCTGGTCGTCGGCGTGGTCAGCGGGCTTCCAAGGACACTATAGCTCGGTGGATACGTTCGGCTATCCTGGAGGCGTACCGGCTCAAGGGCGAGCTCATTCCACGAGAGTGGTTCGTTCGTCGTGGGCTGTTCGTCAGGGGGCCTCGGCAGCGCAGCTCTGCCGGGCAGCTACATGGCGTTCCGTCCACATTTTTACTAAATTTTATAAAGTGGACGTGAGTGCTTCCGCTGATGCGGCCTTGGGACGCAGGGTCCTGCAGGCGGCGGTGATTTAGGTTATATCTTTATCTAGTTTTGGCAATTGTTGCGCGCTTACCTAAGTTGTTGGGGTGTTGGCGATTCTGCCACTGTTTCCCACCCTTGAGTTCTGGACTGCTTTGGGACGTCCCACTAGTAATGGATCTGTGTCTCCCTTCCTTCCCTTCTGCTGCTGAAAGACGGATTTTGGTAAGACCTTACCTGTAAAATCCTTTTCAGCGAAGGAAGGAAGGGAGGCACAGCACCCTCCAAGGGCAGAAGTGCATTATTGTTTTCCAGATGCGGCGCGACTCCTCTCTGATGGCAGTTAACGGGACTGGGGTTGGCACGCTAGGGCTCTGTTCCAGCATTGCCAGCTCATCGCAGTTGTCAGGTCCAGTAAGTAGTGCCTGGGACTGTGTGTTCTTTCTGTTATATGCATAACCTGTTCTCTCACACTTCTGATTTTTCAGAAGGGGTTGTGTTGTTCCGCTGGTGTTGTCTGCTCTTCCTTAGCTTGTGTACGGACTGAGGAACATGGGAGCAGGAGGAGCCTAAGCTGGAGGGGCCGGTCGTCACTTTTTATAAATCTGAGGTGAACTATCCTGTGGGGCTCCGCCTACCCACTAGTAATGGATCTGTGTCTCCCTTCCTTCCTTCGCTGAAAAGGATTTTACAGGTAAGGTCTTACCAAAATCCGTCTTTTTCCCCTCCAGCCATATTTTTGGCATTATGTTTTTATTGGTTTTAAACTAAAATTGTTTTTAATTGTGTTTGTTGCTACAATCCTAATGATGTCCCATTTATCATCTTTTAGTATATACTTACTGTACCTTGATGTTGGCTCTTGCTTCTATCCATGTTGAAGAGGATGTGGACGCCTCCTAGCATCATTTTGAAGAGGATAAATAAGAAAAGGATGAGAAGGCACCACTAGACAAGATGCGGACAATTAGGGTTTAACAGCCTATATCTACTACATCTGGACATCAATTTGTTTCATGTGGATATATACTATGTTCTTATTATATGCATATAACCAATGTTATTGACTTGTCCAACTTCATTTTTTAAATGATCTGCAGGTTCATTTTTCTGTATCTCTTTCAGCTTTATCCATACCCTTAATAGCTTTTGTATCCGGGTATTTGCTACAATGTCTTTTTCTCTTTCTGGGGCATTTTCCTTGTTTATCCTTATTGGGGTTACCTCCATGACATCAGGGCATGGCTCATGTCACTGGCATCATTGGTACCATGTTGCCACCTGCGTTGAATTCATGTCCTTGATGCCCCTGGGGCCGCCCAATCTCCAACTTGGGTTTTCCTTCCCTTTTTTGTTTCTTTCTTATCTGGTTCTCCCTGATCTATATCTTAAGATAGTATAAATTGTATATGTTAAGATTGCATAAAACCTTTTTTGTTGATTCTTTACCATACCGGTCGTCATTGGACATACAACCCCTGGCAAAAATTATGGATTCACTGGGCCCGGAGGATGTTCAGTCAGTTGTTTAATATTGTTGAAAAAAAGCAGATCACAGACATGGCACAAATTTCAAATGGCAACTTTAGGGCTTTAAGAAACACTAAAAGAAATCAAGATTAAAAATGTGGTACTCAATAAGGGTAATTTTTTTCTGACCAAGCAGAGGGAAAAAATTATTGAATCACTCAATTCTGAGGAAAAAAATATGGAATCATGAAAAACAAACACACAAAAGAACACTCCAATACATCACTAGTATTTTGTTGCACCACCTCTGGCTTTAATAACAGCTCATGTGACCCTCCATGTGTGTAGCTTTTGGCTTCACGTTTACCCTTACTTTCCGCTCATGTGACCTCAGAGGGCGTGGTGTTGGGTTGCACGCCTATTCTGATACACTAGGGAGGCGGCGTTCTTGCAATGACTTCGGCACAGGTCTGTCCTATCCTTAGCGTCGACTCGTTTCTCATGAATACTCATTATTTTACGGTTGCTTCTATTGGTACCTTATGTATATTTATACACTGCTTATGATGCCACACCCCCGGAAGAAGGCACACGCCGAAACGCGCGTAGGGGCTGGCACTACTATTTGGCACTCACTAGTAAGTACCAATACTTTTGGTTCATCAATCTCTTTAGGGAGGACCATATATGGCTAATACTTTATGGACAATTTGATTGTTTACATGCACAAAGCACTTTACTACGTTTGGTAAATATGTTAGCTATTTTTGTATGGTTACTGCACCTGTATATTTACCCTACTGTCGCCCTCTCTTGAGGATTTTGTTTGCTCCTATATGTACAGTACAGACCAAAAGTTTGGACACAACTCATTTAAAGATTTTTCTGTATTTTCATGACTATGAAAATTGTACATTCACACTGAAGGCATCAAAACTATGAATTAACACGTGTGGAATTATATACTTTACAAAAAGGTGTGAAACAACTGAAAATATGTCTTATATTCTAGGTTCTTCAAAGTAGCCACCTTTTGCTTTGATGACTGCTTTGCACACTCTTGGCATTCTCTTGATGAGCTTCAAGAGGTAGTCACCGGAAATGGTTTTCACTTCACAGGTGTGCTCTGTCAGGTTTAATAAGTGGGATTTCTTTCCTTATAAATGGGGTTGGGACCATCAGTTGTGTTGTGCAGAAGTCTGGTGGATACATAACAGATAGTCCTACTGAATAGACTGTTAGAATTTGTATTATGGCAAGAAAAAAGCTGCTAAGTAAAGAAAAATGAGTGGCCATCATTACTTTAAGAAGTGAAGGTCAGTCAGACCGAAAAATTGGGCAAACTTTGAAAGTGTCCCCAAGTGCTGTTGCAAAAACCATCAAGCGCTACAAAGAAACTGGTTCACATGAGGACCGCCCCAGGAAAGGAAGACCAAGAGTCCACCTCTGCTTCTGAGGATAAGTTTATCCGGGTCACCAGCCTCAGAAATTGCAGGTTAACAGCAGCGCAGATTAGAGACCAGGTAAATGCCACACAGAGTTCTAGCAGCAGACACATCTATTCAACAACTGTTAAGAGGAGACTTTGTGCAGCAGGCCTTCATGGTAAAATAGCTGCTAGGAAACCACTGCTAAGGACAGGCAACAAGCAGAAGAGACTTGTTTGGGCTAAAGAACACAAGGAATGGACATTAGACCAGTGGAAATTCTGTGCTTTGGTCTGATGAGTCCAAATTTTAGATCTTTGGTTCCAACCACTGTGTCTTTGTGCGATGCAGAAAAGGTGAACGGATGGACTCTACATGCGGAGGAGGTGTGATGGTGTGGGGGTGCTTTGCTGGTGACACTGTTGGGGATTTATTCAAACTTGAAGGCATACTGAACCAGCATGGCTACCACAGCATCTTGCAGCGGCATGCTATTCCATCCTATTTGTGTTTAGTTGGACCATCATTTATTTTTCAACAGGACAATGACCCCAAACACACCTCCACGCTGTGTAAGGGCTATTTGACCAAGAAGGAGAGTGATGGGGTGCTACGCCAGATGACCTGGCCTCCACAGTCACCAGACCTGAATCCAATCGAGATGGTTTGGGGTGAGCGGGACTGCAGAGTGAAAGCAAAAGGGCCAACAAGTGCTAAGCTTCTCTGGGAACTCCTTCAAGATTGTTGGAAGACCATTTCCGGTGACTACCTCTTGAAGCTCATCAAGCGAATGCCAATAGTGTGCAAAGCAGTCATCAAAGCAAAAAGTGGCTACTTTGAAGAACCTAGAATATAAGACATATTTTCAGTTGTCTGACACTTTTTTGTTAAGTATATAATTCCATATGTGTTAATTCATAGTTTTTATGCCTTCAGTGTGAATGTACAATTTTCACAGTCATGAAAATACAGAAAAATCTTTAAATGAGATGTGTCCAAACTTTTGGTCTGTATTGTACAAATTCTAATAAACGGAGGGCTATATGGGATCCTTTATATTGAATGGAGGGTTAGGTGAAAAAATGGGAAAGGATGCGCTCCGGTGGCACGCCAACGGGAAAGGGTGTGCTCCAGTGGCACGCCAACTGGAAAGGCTGTGCTCCGGTGACACTCCAGTGGGAAAGGGTGTGCTCTGGGGCACGCCAACTGGAAAGGGTGTGCTCTGGTGGCACTCCAATGGGAAAGCGTGTGCTCCGGTGGCACTCTAACCGGAAAGGATGTGCTTTGGTGGCACGCCAACTGGAAAGGCTGTGCTCCGGTGACACTCCAGTGGGAAAGGGTGTGCTCCGGGGCACGCCAACTGGAAAGGGTGTGCTCTGGTGGCACTCCAATGGGAAAGCGTGTGCTCCGGTGGCACGCCAACGGGAAAGGGTGTGCTTCGGTGGCACACCAAAGGGAAAGGGTGTGGTCCGGTGGCACTTCAACGGGAAAGGGTGTGCTCCGGTGGCACTTCAACGGGAAAGGGTGTGCTCCAGTGGCACGCCAATGGGAAAAGGTGTTCTCCGGTGGCACTGCAATGACAAAGGGAAGGCTATTTGTGTCCTGTTATATGGAATGCCATGTGAGGCTCATTATATTAAATGGAGGGCTATTCAGGGCCCATTATAATAATTGCAGGGCTACATGGGGCCCATTGTATTAAATGGAGGGTTTTGTAGGGCTTTTTATATAATAGTTAAATCTATGTGGGGTCCATTATATTGAATGTTGTGCTAAGTGGGGCCGATTATATTAAATGAAGGGTTTTGTGGTTCCGAATATATTAACCCTAGAATGCGTGACGTCTGAAATATGCACTTTCACGTAACCCGGGCCTTTTAGGCTCTTGTGCAAATCATATGGAGGAACTCAAATAAATAACTTTTACAAGTTTATTTCAAAATTGCAAAGTAAGATATGAAAAATGCCCAACATTGTAATTATAATTGTTTGCAGAAAACATCAAAAAAGTAAGTACATGGGCCTAAAAGGCCCGGGTTACGCATACTATGTGATAAATCCTTTTTATCATTTAATGATTTTTTTTCAAATTTCAAACTTAAAGACATGAAAAACACACAAACAAGGGTATATAAATGTTGAAGTAAACTAGCTGCAGCTACATTTATTTTCCAACTTTTCCTTTTCAATTTTATTGATCTTCCGCACAATTTACGCGTTATCTTTTCTGAAGAATGTTCTTTACAGATATTTTCTCCACAAATGATACAGTAACGCTCAGTTTTCCTGTCTTTGTTTGTTGGACAAATAAAACCACTCTTTTGTTTTCTTTCTGGCTCTGGAATTGCCTGAAAATGGAATACGCCACACCATTTGATAGCTTCTCTAGTTTGCTTTGGCAAGCATTTTATGTTGCTTCGCTGCATCATGTGAGGCATTACAAGTTCATGGCGAAGGTCCTTCAAGAATAGGCGTCTCCTGTCCTTCCTACTAGCATGGAAATCGGGATTAGTTTCAGTATAAATAATGTAGGAATTAAGGGTTGATACATCAAGCATATTTGAAAAAATGACTACAGACCAACATTTTGATTGCCTCTTGCATGAATATTTTCCATCCATTTTGTCCACACCTCCTTTAGTTTTATTATAGTGCAGGATAATTTCTGGTTTCTGCTTAATGACAATACTGGAATCATGTTGCATGGTGCTGAGTAATGTAACGGATTTTTCCTTCTTCGCTTTGTAAGACACAATTGTTGCTTTGTTGTTGAAACCAAAGACACTATCATAAAGTGATCGCTGTGGAATGTGCTTCATCACTGGAGGAATATCTCATCAATTTGGCTTCATAGTAAGCTGTAAGATTTTTTTCAAGCAAAAAAATTGCCCAGTTCAACATTAGTAAAGTAATTGTCCATTGTAATGTTTCTACCAGAATTGTAAATTGGTACAGCAAGTTTTTTTTTACAATGTCTGAACCTAGATCTTTCTGCACTGGAGCGCCAACTTCTTTGCCACAGTAGATAAGCCCATTCACCCCATAAAAATGTGCAGAATCACACATCCAGAATATTTTTATTTCATACTTGGCATACTTACTAGGCATATATTGAAGGAACTTGCAACGTCCTCTGTGTGCTACAAGTTGATCATCCACTGTTACATTAGCACTAGGATTGTAGAGCTTGGTACAATTCTTGATAAAAATATTCCAGATGTAACTGATAGGTGCTATTTGATCCATTTCCAACCTCGCAGGACGAGTTCGCTTATCATCAAATCGAAGGCTTCTCCGAATTTCCTCATATCTATCCACTGACATTGTTGATTTGTAGTGTGGATCAGAAAGTGGGTCCAGAAATAATTCTCTGATAGAAACATCACAAGGTTTTTTACACCCTGCCAGAAGTGTTAGTCCAATATAATTATTAACCCATGTCCATAAATGCAGAAAGGTGCACTAGACACTGCAAAAACTTTATCTAGATATATGACCAAGCCCCCTATGGTAAAGACACCCCCCCGGAAGAAGCTTAATTGCAAAACGGCGTAGGGGTGAGAGGTGAAGCTGCTCCACATGGTCTATTTCTGGTCATAAGCCTAATCAGGTATTGATTTTTATTAGTGTTGAGCGAGTATGTTCTATTAACCCTTTCGCCGAGTATACTCGGGCCGAGCTTCGAGTATTTACAGCTGCTCGGTGATATGGTTGAATCGCTCCCGTGTGCATGATTTGCGACTGATAGTTTTATTACATGTGAGGAATGTCTATTTCTTACACACTCCTCACATGTAATAAAGCCGTCAAACAGTTGCAAATCATGCACATGGGAGCGATTCAACCATATCACCGAGCAGCTATAAATACTCGAAACTCGGCCCGAGCATACTCGGACAGAACAAACTCGCTCAACCCTAATTTTTATACATCTCCTTTGCCTAGTGTTATAGTGGTTGGTGCGTCCATTTATTGATTTCCTTATAGTCAGGTCATATGGGTTTAATTATATAGCACTTTGCACTTTATATTTAATATTAACCCTATAGCTGGCATCTTTGGTCTTAAATAGGACATTTTTCTGCACCCCCAGCACTTTTACATTTGTGAGGCATCATTAATTATCTCTCTCCTTTTTGTTGGAAATGGAGATATGAATCATCTTACATTTCACTTCTCTATTGTGGAGGTCCCCTGTATTTTATATTTTGTATGTTTTTTAATATATGTGTTTCAATAAAATCATGTTTTTAAATTCTAACTAGAGTCTCTGTTATCCCGCTAGTGTTAATACATCTAGTTGGTTTAAGTGGATATTGTTAGTCCAATATAAGCAAACAATTCCTCTTTTGAGATATTTTGCCATGTTTTTTTTTCCAGAAGCAACGTCATGGCCTTATGACGTTGGGAAGGAGGAGTCTACATCATCACAGGTCTTTCAACACACAGGCATGATACACCCCCCTCCCCAGCAACCCTGACTACAATAACACAGTAGCTTGAGACACAAACACTGATGAGTGCAAGATAAATATAGTACAGGCCTAAAAGGCTCGGGTTCTATAAATATGGGGTTTCCCCCAAAAAGCATTGTTATACCAAAATGCCTATCACATAAAATTATATGTATAACTGGATATTACCAACAACGACATACTTGAGGAATACCTAGAGTTTCAAAGTTTTAATTAATGTAATTTTGCCGAAAATAGCAAAAAAGTAAGCTACTGGGCCTAAAAGGCCCGGGATACGCATTATGGGGCACATTTTAATAAATGGAGGGCTATTTAGGACCTGTTATATTGAATGGAGGGCTATGTGGGTCCCAATATATTATAAGAAAATCTATGTGGGGCCCGTTATTTTAAATTGAGGGCTCGGTAGGACCCATTATATTATATGTAAAGCTATGTGGCACTCATTACACTAATTGAAGGGCTATGTGGCACCTATATTAAATTGACGGCTACATGGTGCTCAATACATTAAATGGAGGGCTATGTGGGGCCCATTATATGAAATGAATGGGTATATGAGGCCGTTATTAAATTTAGTGCCTTGTGGGGCCCATTATATTACGTGGAGGCCTATATCTTTCCCCTTACACTAAATGGAAGGCTATGTGGGTCCCGTGATGTTATATGAATGGCCATGTGGCGCCCATTATATTAAATGAAAGGCTATGTTAGGTCCATTATTTTAAATGGAGGGTTATGTGAGGTCCATTATATTAAATGGAGGGGAATGCGGGTCCTATTATAATACAGTTATGTGAAAAAGTTTGGGCACCCCTATTAATCTTAAGCTTAATGTTTTCTAAAAATTGGTGTTTTTGCAACAGCTATTTCAGTTTGATATATGTAATAACTGTTGGACACAGTACTGTTTCTGCCTTGAAATGAGATTTATTGTACTAACAGAAAATGTGCAATCTGCATTCAAAAAAATTTGACAGGTGCATACGTATGGGCACCCTTATCATTTTCTTGTTTTAAATACTCCTACCTACTTTTTACTGACTTACTAAAGCACTTTTTTGGTTTTGTAACCTCATTGAGCTTTGAACTTCATAGCCAGGTGTATGTAATCATGAGAAAAAGCTACTTAAAGTGTCCACTTGCAAGTTCTCCTGTTTGAATCTCCTCTGAAGAGTGGCATCATGGGCTCCTCAAAACAACTGTCAAATTATCTGAAAACAAAGATTATTCAACAAAGTTGTTCAGGGGAAGGATACAAAAAGCTGTCTCAGAGATTTAACCTTTCAGTTTCCACTGTGAGGAACATAGTAAGGAAATGGAAGAACACAGGGACAGTTCTTGTTAAGGCCAGAAGTGGCAGGCCAAGAAAAACATCAGAAAGGCAGAGAAGAAGAATGGTGAGATCAGTCAAGGACAATCCTCAGACCACCTCCAGAGAGCTGCAGCATCAACTTGCTGCAGATGGTGTCACTGTGCATCGGTCAACTATACAACGCACTGCACAAGGAGAAGCTGTATGGGAGAGTGATGCGAAAGAAGCCGTTTCTGCAAGCACGCCACAAACAGAGTCGGCTGAGGTATGCAAAAGCACATTTGGAGAAGCCAATTTCTTTTTGGAAGAAGGTCCTGTGGATTGATGAAACCAAGATTGAGTTGTTTGGTCATACAAAAAGGCGTTATGCATGGCGGCAAAAAAATACAGCATTCCAAGAAAAACACTTGCTACCCACAGTAAAATTTGGTGGAGGTTCCATCATGCTTTGGGGCTGTGTGGCCAATGCCGGCACCGGGAATCATGTTAAAGTTGAGGGACGCATGGATTCCACTCAGTATCAGCAGATTCTTGACAATAATGTTCAAGAATCAGTGACAAAGTTGAAGTTATGCAGGGGATGGATCTTTCAGCAAGACAATGATCCAAAACACCGCTCCAAATCTACTCAGGCATTCATGCAGAGGAACAATTACAATGTTCTGGAATGGCCATCCCAGTCCCCAGACCTGAATATCATTGAACATCTGTGGGATCATTTGAAGAGGGCTGTCCATGCTCGGAGACCATCAAACTTAACTGAACTGGAATTATTTTGTAAAGAGGAATGGTCAAAAATACCTTCATCCAGGATCCAGGAAATCATTAAAAGCTACAGGAAGCGACTAGAGGCTGTTATTTTTGCAAAAGGAGGATCTACTAAATATTAATGTCACTTTTCAAATCTCCGACAGCGGCATTTAACGCTTGCTTCCGGGAAGCGCGTCCTAAGCCCCGCCCATCGGCGACCCCAGTCACGTGATCGCGGGTCACCGATGGGGGCCATGACCACCCAGGGTCTGCAGCAGACGCCTGTGGTTGTCATGAGCTGGTCGCTGTGAGCACCACCTAGTGGTTGGCGCTCATAGCACGGGACCAATTCTGCCATATGCAGGGGATCTGCTGATCCCCTGTATGTAGCAGAGGTGATCGGATAGTTGCTGCTTCTAGTCTCCTATGGAGACTATAGAAGCAAGCAAAAAGTGAAAAAAGTTTTGTTGGACCCACTATATTCAATTGAGGGCTATGTGGTGCTCAATACATTAAATGGAGGGCTATGTGGGGCCCATTATATTAAATGAAAGGGTATCTGGGGCCGTTATTAAATTTAGTGCCATGGGCCCATTATGTTATGTGGAGGCCTATATGTCACCTCTTATATTAAATGGAAGGCTGTGTTGGTCTTGTGATATTATATGGCTGGCTGTGTGGCGCCCATTATATTAAATGAAAGGCTGTGTGGGGTCTATTATTTTAAATGGAGGGTTGTGTGGGGTCCATTATATTAATTGCAGGGCTACGTGGGGCCCATTGTATTAAATAAAGGGTTTTGTGAGTCACAGTATAATAAATGGAAGCTATGTAGGGTGCATTATAATAAATGGAGGGCTATATGGGACCCCTTATGTTGAATGGAAGGTTATGTGGGTCCTAATATACACTGCTCAAAAAAAAGGAACACTTAAACAACAGAATATAACTTCCAAGTAAATCAAACTGTGAAATCAAACTGTCCACTTAGGAAGCAACACTGATTGACAATCAATTTCACATGGTGTTGTGCAAATGGAATAGACAATAGATGGAAATTATTGGCAATTATCAAGACACCCTCAATAAAGGAGTGGTTCTGCAGGTGAGGACCACAGACCACATCTCAGTGCCAATGCTTTCTGGCTGATTTTTTTGGTCACTTTTGAATGTTGGTTGTGCTTTCACACTCGTGGTAGCATGAGACAGACTCTAAAACCCACAGAAGTTGCTCAGGTAGTGCAGCTCATCCAGGATGGCATATCAATGCGAGCTGTGGCAAGAAGGTTTGCTGTGTCTGTCAGCGTAGTGTCCAGAGGCTGGAGGCGCTACCAGGAGACAGGCCAGTACACCAGGAGACGTAGAGGGGGCCGTAGGAGGGTAACAACCCAGCAGCAGGACCGCTACCTCCGCCTTTGTGCAAGGAGGAGCACTGCCAGAGCCCTGCAAAATGACCTCCAGCAGGCCACAAATGTGCATGTGTCTGCACAAAAGGTTAGAAACCGACTCCATGAGGGTGGTATGAGGGCCTGACGTCCACAGATGGGGGTTGTGCTCACAGCCCAACACCGTGGAGAACGCTTAGCATTTGCCACAGAACACCAGGATTGGCAAAGTCGCCACTGGCACCCTGTGCTCTTCACAGATGAAAGCAGGTTCACACTGAGCACATGTGACAGAGTCAGGAGATGCTGTGGAGAGCAATCTGCTGCCTGCAACATCCTTCAGCATGACCGGTTTGTCAGTGGGTCAGTAATGGTGTGGGGTGGCATTTCTTTGCAGGGCCGCACAGCCCTCCATGTGCTCGCCAGAAGTTGCCTGACTGTCATTAGGTACCGAGATGAGATGCTCAGACCCCTTGTGAGACCATATGATGATGCAGTTGGACATGGGTTCCTCCTAATGCAGGACAATGCTAGACCTCATGTGGTAGGAGTGTGTCAGCAGTTCCTGCAAGATGAAGGCATTGAAGCTATTGACTGGCCCGCCCGTTCGCCAGACCTGAATCCGATTGAGCACATCTGGGACATCATGTCTCGCTCCATCCACCAACGTCACGTTGCACCACAGACTTTCCAGGAGTTGGTGGATGCTTTAGTCCAGGTCTGGGAGGAGATCCCACAGGAGACCATCCGCAACCTCATCCGGAGCATGCCCAGGCGTTGTAGGGAGGTTATACAGGCACATGGAGGCCACACACAATACTGAGCCTCATTTTGACTTGTTTTAAGGACATTACATCAAAGTTGGATCAGCCTGTAGTGTGTTTTTCCACTTTAATTTTGGGGGTGACTCCAAATCCAAGCCTCCATTGGTTAATAAATTTGATTTCCATTGATGATTTTTGTGTGATTTTGTTGTCAGCACATTCAACTTTGTACAGAACAAAGTATTCAATGAGAATATTTCATTCATTCAGATCTAGGATGTGTTATTTGAGTGTTCCCTTTATTTTTTTGAGCAGTGTATTATGAGAAAATCTATGTGGAGCCCATAATATTAAATGGAGGGTTACATGGGGACCATTACATTATATGTAAAGCTATGTGGTGCCCATTACATTAATTGAAGGGCTATGTGAGACCCATTATATTAAATTGTGTGCTACGTGGTGCCCATTACATTAAATGGAGGGCTATATGGGGCACATTATATTAAATGAAAGGGTATATGGGGCTGTTATATTAAATTTAGTGCTATGTGGGGCCCTTTATATTAAATGGAGAGCTATGTGGTACCCATTATATTATGTGGAGGGCTATATGTGACCCCTTATATTAAATGGAGGGCTATGTGGGTCCCGTGATATATTATGGATGGCTATGTGGGGCCTATTATATTAAATAGAAGACCTTTTGGGCCCATTATATTAAATGGAGGGCTATGTTGGACTCACTATATTAAATGGAGGGCTTTGTGGGGCCAATACATTAAATTGAGAGCTATGTGGGGCTCATATTAAATGAAGGGTTTTGTTGGGCCCATATTATATGTAAAGCTATGTGGTGCCCATTATAATAAATAGAAAGCTACAGTTGTGTTTAAAACTTTACATACCCCGGCAGAATTTTTGCTTTTTTGGCCTTGTTTCAGAGAATGAATGATAACAAAAAAACTTTTTCTCCACTCATGGTTATTGGTTGAGTGAAACCATTTATTGTCAAACTACTGTGTTTTCTCTTTTCAAATCTTAATGACAGCCAAAAACATCCAAATGACCCTAATCAAAAGTTCACATACCCTGGTGATTTTGGCCTGAAACCATGCACAGAATGTGACACAAATTCCTGTGACCTGTTTGCTTGTAATCAGTGTGTGTGCATAAAAGCTGAGTGAGTTTCTGGGATCCAGACAGACTCTTGCATCTTTCAACCAGCCACTGTCGTTTCTGGATTGTGAGTCATGGGGAAAGCAAAATAATTGTCAATGGATCTACGGGAAAAGGTAGTTGAAGTATATAACACAGGAAAGGGATATAAAAAGATATCCAAGGAATTGATAATGCCAGTCAGCAGCGTTCAAACTGTGATTAACAAATGGAAAATCAGGGGCTCTGTAAAAACCAAACTACGGTCAGGTAGACCAACAAAAGTTACGGCCACAACTGTCAGGAAAATTATTCTGGATGCAAAAGAAAAACCCACAAATAACATCAGCTGAAATTCAGGACTCTCTGAAAACTAATGATGTGGCTGTTTCAAGATGCACAATAAGGAGGCACTTGAAGAAAAATGGGCTGCATGGTCAAGTCACCAGAAGAAAGCCCTTACTGTGCAAATGCTACAAAGTATCTCGCCTACAATACGCCAAACAGCACAGAGACAATCCTCAAAACTTCTGGAACAAGATAATTTGGAGTGATGAGACCAAAATTTAACTTTTTAGCCACAACCATAAACATTACATTTGGAGAGAAGCCGGCAAGGCTTATGATGAAAGGAACACCACTCCTACTGTAAAGCATGGAGGTGGATCGTTGATGATGGGATGCGTGAGCTTCAAAGGCACAGGAAACTTGGTAAAAGTTAAAGGAAAGATTAATGCAGCATGTTATCAGCAAATACTGGAAGCAAATTTGCACTCATCAGCTGCGCATGGGACGTACGTGAACGTTCCAACATGACAACGATCCAAAACACAATGTCAAGTCGACCTGTCATTAGCTACAGCAGAACAAAGAAGGTTCTGGAGTGGCCATCTCAGTCTACTGACCTCAATATCATTGAGCCACTCTGGGGAGATCTCAAGCGCGCAGTTCATGCTAGGCAGCCCAGGCATTTACAGGAACTGGAGGCTTTTTGCCAAGAAGAATGGGCAGCTTTACCATCTGAGAAAATAAAGAACCTCATCCACAACTACCACAAAAGACTTCAAGTTGTTATTGGTGTTAGAGGGGGCAATACACGGTATTAAGAACTGGGGTATGTGAACTTTTGATCCGGGTCATTTGGATGTTTTTGGTTATATTAAATGGAAGGCTATGTTGGGCCCATTATATTAAATATAGGGCTATGTGGGGCCCATATATTAAATGGAAGGCTTCATATATTAAATTAAGTGGTTTTGTGCTGCCCATATTATATGTAAAGCTATGTGTTGCCCATTATAATAAATAGAAAGCTATATAGGTCCTATTATATTAAATGGTATTCTTTGTGAGACCCATTATAATAATTGCATTGCTACATGGGGCCCATTGTATTAAATGGAGGGTTTTGTAGGGCCCTTTATATTATATGTAAAGCTATGTGGGGCCCATTATATTGAATATTGAGCTATGTGGGACCCATTTTATTACATTTAGGGATATGTGGGGCCCATTATATTAAATGAAGGGTTTTGTTGATCCCATTATATTAAAGGGAAGGCTATGTAGGGCGTATTATAATGGAGGGCTATATGGGTCCCCTTATATTGAATGGAGGGTTATGTGAAAAAACTGTAAAAGATGTGCTCCGGTGGCATGCCACTAGGAAATGATGTGCTCCGGTGGCACGCCAACGGGAAAGGGTGTGCTCCGGTGGCACAGAAATGGGAAAGGATGTACTCCAGTGGCACGCCAACGAGAAAGGGTGTGCTCTGATGCCACTGCAATAGCAAAGGGAAGGCTATGTGTGGCCTGTTATGTGGATTGTATATGTACTGACACCCTGCAGCAACACCCACGATCAGTGTTAGCACCGATCTCAGGCATTTAACCCCTCTGATGCCGCTGTTAGTAGTGACAGCAACATCGATGGGTATCGCAGAGGTAGGGAGCTCCCTCTGTGCTCCCATCGACAACATGAGTGTGATTGCTTTGTGCTAATGCTCTCCATGGTGACCCCGGGCTTTAAGATGGCTGTGGGGTCAGCCCGGGATGGTGATCTGGTAGCTCCTGCTCAGAGGAGGAGCAAACACTGTTCCTCCCTGCCTGCGTTGCACTGTTCTAATGCCATGCAATGCAAAAGCATTGCAGAGTATTAGATCAGAGATCAGTCAGTGGAACTTTGATGTCCCATATTGGGAAAGAATAAAAGAGTTTAGAAAAAATATTGTAGAAAAAAATGTTACTCATTTATGTAATAACAAATATAAACATAAAAAAGTACACAAATAGTACACGTATTTGGGATCGCGTCCAGAACAACCTGACCTATAAACTGTCCCTCTAGTTAAATCATTCAGTGAACACAGTAAAAAAAATAAATAAAAAACTATGCTTTATCATCATACCGCCAAACAAAATGTGGAATAAAACACAATCAAAAAGTCGAATGTAAATAAAATCTTGTCCCACAAAAAAACAAGCCACTATATAGCTCCTTCAGCGGAAAAAAAATAGAAGTCCATTTTTTCCAGTTACCCTTGTGAAAATAAAGAAATTTGGGTTCAAAGTAAAATTTTTGTGAAAAAAGTTAAATGTTAATTTTTTCCTTCCACACTAATAATGAAGAGTGCATTTCCTTCTACACTACAAGAATTCCTGTGAGGCACCTGAAGGCTAACACGCGTTGGCACATCACAAATCAACCTGTTAACTGGCATGGAAAAGGACAGAGATCGATGCAAGTCGATGACATGAGGGATGCGAATGGTGGAAGTGAGTACACAGCTTCTGTACTTTCTAAAGCAGCTCATTCAGGCCGGGATAGTGGCGGAGAAATCGCTGTACCACCAGATTGAAGACGTGAGCCATGCAAGGCACGTGTGTGAGTTCGCCTCTGCGTAGGGCCGCCAACAGGTTTGCACTGTTATCACACATGGCCTTCCCTGGCTCCAGGTTCATCAGAGACAGCCATTGCTGAAACAGCCTGAAGATCTGTCCACAACTCTTCAGCTGTATGACTGAGATCTCCAAGGCATATTAATTTGAAGACTGCCTGATTGTGGTGAGCCCTGGCTGCGCAGTACAGAGGTGGTGTGGATTCGCTCTGCACTGTTGGAACAGGTGTCTCGTTAAGACAGAGGTTGATTGCGCAGGTGGAGTCCCTAGAGAAGATGGAGAACGCAGAAGCAGTTGAGGAAGTGTGAAATACAGAGGTTTGTTCTGGAAGCCTTGGAGATTCCAAGATTTGTGGAGATTCCCTTTCCCTGCATGTCCCCACAGCCACCAGAGTAACCCAGTGCCCAGTCAGCAAAATGTAACACCCTTGGCCATGCTTACTTGTTCAGGTGTCTGGTGAAATGCACCCTGGCAGATATAGATGTAGTCAAGGAATGGGAGATGTCTGTGACATGCTGGTGTAGCACAGGAACAGCTTTCTTAGAGAAGTAATGGTGACTGGGGGACTGCGATGGCCATCAGCTTTTGGAAAACATCTGTATCTACCAGGCGGAAAGGCAGCATTTCCATGGCCAACAGATTTGAGATGGTGAAGTTCAACCTCTTAGCTTTGTCATATGTAGGATGAAACTATCTTTTACGTGACCACAACTGCGGGACCGAGGGCTGGCTGCGGTGCTAAGAGAGGGCGGAGTACGGTGACACCCACAATCTGCTGGACTGTGAGTTAGGTGCAGATGTTATGGTGGATTGAGAAAAGTGTGGTGTGCTCAGTGAAACAAACACAGCAGGCATGTCCGCTTCCGTTACAGCTGACGGGCTCTCACTCAGCCTGACTATAGCAGGTAGGGAACCAGAAATTTTGAGGTGGGAGACCTGCATGCCAATACTTGGCACAGTAACCGAGGAGTGGGAAGAAGAAGCAGCGGATGCGGTTGATGGGACAGCTGATGGTTAAGGTTCGTTGGTCTGCATTTTAGCGCAGCGAGATTCCCAGAGTAACACATGTTGTGTGCGCATGTGAAGGTTCATGCATGTAGTAGTCAAATTATTGCACTTTTTCCCTCTACTGAGGTTTTTGTTGCAAAGTGTGCAGATAACGTGAGTTGGCTCATCCTTTGCAGTCTCAAAAAAGGTCCAGGCTAGGCAACCCTTACCACCCCTGCAAGCTGCAGACCTGTGACCGCTGCTGGCCACAGCCACAGATGTGGCTAAGGATGCAGTGCTCCTCGTGCTTGCATTACTCCGTGTCTGCGCCATAGAGCAGAAGATAACCTCCTCATCTTCCTCCTCCACCTGCTCAGATGAGCTACGTGGCTGCGTGACTCTGGGTTCACACAAGTAGGATATTCAACCTTGTCATCATCCAATATGTTATCCCATTACTCATCCTCAGAGTGAACCTTCTCCTCTTGTTGCCCTGACAGCACAATTGAGTCCGCATGAGCAACAGGTATCTAGTCTCATCCGGATCACCTCCCTCCCCGGTGGTTAACGTCTGGTGACGAGGATCAGGAACCTGCTCGGATCCTACTCCCTCCTGCTCCGAATCCAACATAAAAAAATTTTGGACATCGGTGCAGATGCTTTCCTCCTTTTCTTGACTCTGAATGTTTGGAGTACACTTCTGATGCCCATGGTATAGAATGGGTGAACAGTTCTACAGACTCAACCATCTGTGGTTCACTACAGTCAGTTGGGCACTTGGACAGTTATGACATGGGGGGAAGCAAGGGTAATTAGGGTGCTCACTAGTGCTTTCACTAACATTACCACCTACCCCACCTATACCTTGAACACCAAGCCTATTCCCCCTTCCACCATGACCTCTCTTTTTTCCACTCATGTTGCTCAGATACTGTAGTAGGAGCACGCTATTAGCATAACAAAATTAGATTTTTCACTGTGCAACAGCTCTGCACACACCTGAACTTCAGCGGCACTTAATGACAAGGTAAAATATGGCTTGCGGTATAACGTTAATAACCGAACAAAGTACTTTTTTTTTACTGTGGATGACGCCTATATAACATAGATTTTCTACAAACTATTTCAAACTGAGATGTTCCTGCTGTATAGTGTTAAAAACCGAACAAAGTACAGTGAAGGAATTTTGCCCACTGACAAAGACATGAACAGTCTATAATTTTAAGGGTAGGTTAATTTTAACATTAAGAGATAGAATATACCCCCAAAAATCACATTGTATAAATTAAATAATTTTTTTTTGCATTTTGCAGTAAGAAATAGTGTTGAGCGAACATGCTCGACACTACTCAGTACTCGCCCGAGCATCACGCTACTCGGGACCGCGCATTTCCGGGTTACTCGGGCGGGAGCTCGGGTCTCCGCCCTGCATGTTTGGCGCTGTTTACAGAGCCAATGAACATGCAGGGATTGCCAGCCAGTCACTGTAATTCCGCAGCCATGTTGGTTGTGGGCATTACATTGATTGGCTGGCCGCACAGCGTCACCTCGAGTATTTAAAACCGGGCGCCGCCATCTTGGACACTGACGGCTGGGATCAGACAGTGTAGGGACAGCGTTGCTAATTTAGGGAGAGATATATACTGCGAAATAGTTAGTGTAGGGTCTGTAAAGGCTGCCAGATCAAACAAACAGTCCTTCTCAGGACTAATATCCATCCCAGATATCAGGCAGGCTGTATAGGAGACGCAGTGGTTATACCAGCAAACACTGCATTACAGTCCTGTGTGCTCCTGTTGCTGAAATTGCTGGGCTTAGCTCCAAGTCTCGGGGGCCAGGAATAATCCTTTTTTTTTCATCTAAATCCTCTTTTTTTTTCCTCCTTCACACTGTAGAAATACCCGTCTTATTAACCTTTTGGTGTGTCGTCCCCCCCAAAAAAAAAAGTGTGTCTGTGACAGTTCAAACACAAATATATCTGTTTAAAATAGTCTGGTGTAGGCCAGAGAAACAGAAGTGTGGTTTTGCAGTTCCACGGTTCAAACCTCTGTATTATCCACTAATGGGCCATTTGTATCTAAAAAAAAAACAGTTTGAGTGTGTCGCTCACTGTTCAGCTGCAGATATATATATTTAAAAAACTCTGGTATACACCAGTAAATTATAACTGTGGTTTTGCCCTTCCACGGTAAAAAATCTCTATTATCCTGCTTTTGACATTTTTTGCCATAAAAAAAAAAATTAATAGTGTCTCCCTGATTGTTCAGACACAAATATATCTGTTGAAAATAGTCTGGTGTAGGCAAGAGAAACAGAAGTGTGGTTTTGCAGTTCCACGGTTCAAACCTCTGTATTATCCACTTTTGGGCCATTTGTATCTAAAAAAAAACAGTTTGAGTGTGTCGCTCACTGTTCAGCCTCAAATATATATATTTAAAAAAGTCTGGTATACACCAGTAAATTATAACTGTGGTTTTGCTGTTCCACGGTAAAAAATCTCTAATATCCTGCTTTTGACTTTTTTTGCCGTAAAAAAAAAAAACTGTAATAGTGTCTCCCTGATTGTTCAGACACAAATATATCTGTTGAAAATAATCTGGTGTAGGCCAGAGAAACAGAAGTGTGGTTTTGCAGTTCCACGGTTCAAACCTCTGTATTATCCACTTTTGGGCCATTTTTACCTAAAAAAAAACAGTTTGAGTGTGTCACTCACTGTTCAGCCGCAAATATATCTATTTAAAATTGTCTGGTATACCCCAGTAAACAATAACTGTGGTTTTGCCACTCCACGGTAAAAAATCTCTATTATTCAGCTTTTAGTATTTTTTCCGTAAAGAAAAACAGTAATAGTTTCTCCCTGATTGTTCAGATTGTTTAAAAGAGTCGGGTGTAGGCCAGATAAATAGAACTGTGGTTTTCCTCTTCCACGGTTCTAATCTACTTTTTATTACCCTTTTTCCATTGATAGTGCGATAGTGTACTTCCTTTACAATGGGCGAGGCGCATCGCAAGGGACGTGGAACTGGACGTTCTGGTGATGGTGCGTGCAGAGGACTGGGCCGTGGCCAAAGTGAAAATGTGCCACAACCAACAGCCACATCTTCTCGCTCTCACTTCTTGACCGAATTACTAGGTGAACAGGTTATTAATTGCATAGCAGATAATACTTCCAGTTACCTAAGCACCACCACCTCCGGTCTGTCTTCCATACGGTCAAATCTTAGTAGCCGTGAGTCTCAACCGCATACTCTTCCTCACCCTGATGCTCCTTCCTCCCACCATGCCGAGTGTCGTCAAACAGCAACTGATCCCACATTTGGACACTCTGAAGAGCTGTTCACTGGTACATTTCCAGATTTGTGCCCCTCGCCTGCTCCGCTTGAAGTGGTGGAAGAGGAGATCCCATGTAGCGATGCCCAAATATTTGAACAGCCACGGCCACAGGAAGTCGACGCTGGCAATTTGTCACAAGAGGTGGACGATGACTAGACACAATTGCCAGGAAGTGAGGAGGAGGATCGTGGTGCGCAAGTGGAAGAGGAGGAGGTGGTGGATGATCTAGTAACTGACCCAACATGGCAGGAGGACATGCAGAGCGAGGCCAGCAGCACACAGGGTGAGGGAGGCGGAGTACCACAACAGGCAGGATGAAGCAGTATGGTGGCCGCACACAGAAGGCAGGCAACAGTTCCCCGTAACACCAACACGAGGGACGTTGCCAGTACAACCTGTAGGTCTTCCAGAGTCTGGAATTTTTTTAAAGACTCTGCTGATAACCCCAAAAAGGCCATTAGTACCACTTGCCATGCCAGCATCAGCAGGGGTAACAAAACTACCAGCCGGACCACCACCAGCATGATCAGGCACATGGTAGCAAAGCACCCAACTTTGTGGGGCGAACCCCAGGGTCCACGACCAGTGTCAGCGGGTGTCACCACTGTTTCTTCCGCTGTTGTGCGTGCAAGAGAACCCCCTGTTGTGTGTGCAAGGCAATCCCCTGTCCATACTGTATGCAAAGATGCCCCCTCCTCTCAGTCTTCACTTGTTATGGCAGTTTCTCAAGAAACAGCATCAACTTCCACGTCCACGTCCCACCGCAGCGTTCAATTGTCCATATCCCAGACCTTTGAACGAAAGCGGAAATTCGCAGCTAACGCCCCACAGGCCACAGTCCTAAATTCGCTCATTTCACGACTGCTTGCATTGGAAATGCTGCCTTTTAGGCTGGTGGAGACGGAATCCTTCCGCAACCTTATGGCAGTGGCCGTCCCTCGGCACTCGGTCCCCAGCCAACACTATTTTGCCCGGTGTGCCATCCCCGCACTACACAAGCACGTGTCCCAAAACATCTGCCGTGCCCTCAACAACGCAGTTACTGGGAGAGTCCACCTGACAACGGACACGTGGACAAGTGCTTGTGGCCAGGGACGGTACATCTCCCTGACGGCACACTGGGTAAACATAGTGGAAGCCGGGACCCAGTCGGACCTTGGGACGGAACACATCCTCCCCACACCGAGGATTGCGGGCCCTATGTCAGTCAGAGTTGCCCCCACAGTGTACAGCTCCTGCGCATCATCCTCCTCCTCATGTTCAGCCTCCATCTCAGATATCGCCACATCAGTTACAAGCTGGAAGCACTGCAGTACTGCCTCCGCCAAGCGGCAACAGGCTGTGCTGAAACTCTTAATCTTAGGTGAGAAACCTCACACTGCTTGTGAGTTGTGGACAGCTGTGAAAGAGCAGGCATATCTGTGGCTGAGACTGCTGAACCTACATCCAGGCATGGTCGTGTGTGACAATGGCCATAACCTGGTGGCGACTGAGGCGAGGCGAGATCACACACGTACCATGCCTGGCTCATGTGTTTAACCTCGTGGTTCAGCGGTTTCTTAAATCGTACCCCGAGTTGCCAGATCTGCTCGTCAAAGTACGCCGCCAGTCAGCTCATTTTCGGTAGTCGGCTACAGCTTCCTTTGCCTTTGCTATGTTGCAGCAGCGTTTGCAGCTTCAGTCACACCGACTCGTGTGTGATGTCCCCACACGTTGGAATTCTACCCTCCACATGTTGCAAAGGATTTGTGAGCAGAAGAGAGCAGTTGTGGAGTACCAGCTGCAACAAGGCCGTCGATATTCAGGTCAGACTCCACACATAAGACCTCAGGAGTGGACCTGGATGTCTGACATCTGTACCATCTTGACAAACTTTGAGGAGTCCACCAAGATGGTGAGTGGCGATGACGCCATCATTAGCGTCAGCATTCCACTTGTCTGTCTTTTGCAACGCTCTCTGCAGAGAATTAAAGAGGAGGCATTGCAGCCAGAGTATGTTGAGATGGATCAAGAAGCCGTAGCAGTCGATTACACACAGCCCAGCCTCATCTCATCCCAACATGCATTGGGGGACAATGAGGGAGAGGAGGAGGAGGAAGAACAGGAGCTTGTATGATGCACTGTAGACGGTAGTACCTGTACAACTGTCATACCGTCGGTCAGCGTGGGTAGCCTGAGGACAGGAGGGAGGAGGAGAGCATGGTCAGTCGTCATCTTGGTGAGGACACGGAAATCTTGCCCGTTACCAGTCTGGCACGCATGACTGGCCTTATGTTATGCTGCCTTAACCGTGACCCTCGCGTTGTCAAAATGTTGGGTGACAGTTATTACTGGTTGGTGACACTTTTAGACCCCCGCTACAATGAGAACTTTCACTCTCTTATTCCTGAGGTGGAGAGGTCTACAAAAATGGGGCAGTACCAGAAGGCCCTTGCTGCAGAACTGTTAAAAAAATTCCCATCTGAACACGCTAGCGGCAGAGGTCACAGTTCGTTGCCCAACCAAGGCGTACATGCAAGAGAGACGCAACTCCAATCCAGCAGAGGCAGGGGAACACTGTCAACGTTCTTGGACAGTTTTCTCAGACCCTCCCTTCGGACAGACCCTGAGGCATGGGGTACTCTCACAAGGAGTGGAATGTTTCAAAAGATGGTGAGGGAGTACCTTGCCGACCGTACCAGTGTCCTCCCTGATTCCTCTGTGCCTTTTAATTATTGGGTATCCAAGCTGGACACTTGGAATGAACTCGCTCTGTACGCCTTGGAGGTCCTGGCCTGCCCTGCCGCTAGCGTGTTATCGGAGCGTGTTCTTAGTGCCGCCGTTGGGGAGTTATAACTGATAAGCGCACTCGCCTGTCAACTGACAAGCTGACCCTTATCAAAATGAACAAGGGCTGGATTGGGCCAGACTTCTCATCACCACCAAATGACAGCAGAGTAACATAAAGTCAAATCCACTGTGTTATTTCGGGAGGTGTATTCACATGCACCGCTTCACACCCACACATGGGTATACGCTTACTCATTTCGTCTGTTTTATGTTCTTCTCCTTATCCTCAGCCTCCACCACCACTATACCACCAGTGTGACCATGGTCCGTGTTGGCATTATAGAAAGTTCCTCCATCCTTATTTTTGTCAGCTTTTGCTTGGAAGGAAAAAGCAAAGACTGTGGGAGACCCACTCCCCAATAATGGGAATAATATTTTTAAGATGCTGTACCGTATGGCTCTTGTAAGGGGCATTAATACCGTATTGTTAAGCTACTGCAACCTCCACCACTTTTCCAAGGGGTATTAAAACCGTCTTGTTAAGCTACTGCGACCTCCACGTCTCTTCCGAGGGGCATTAAAACCGTCTTGTTAAGCTACTGTGACCTCCACGTCTCTTTCAAGGGGCATTGATATTGTCTTTTTATTCCACTGCAACCTCCACCACTCTTCCAAGGGGCATTAAAACCATCTTGTTAAGCTACTGTGACCTCCACGTCTCTTCCAAGGGGCATTGATATTGTCTTTTTATTCCACTGCGACCTCCACCACTCTTCCAAGGGCATTAAAACCCTTTTGTTAAGCTACTGTGACCTCCACGTTTCTTCCAAGGGCATTAAAACCGTCTTGTTAAGCTACTGTGACCTCCACGTCTCTTTCAAGGGGCATTGATATTGTCTTTTTATTACACTGCAACCTCCACCACTCTTCGAAGGGGCATTAAAACCGTCTTGTTAAGCTACTGTGACCTCCACGTCTCTTCCAAGGAGCATTCAAACCGTCTTGTTAAGCTACTGTGACCTCCACGTCTCTTCCAAGGGGCATTAAAACCGTCTTATTAAACCACTCTGAACTCCACAGCTCTTCCAAGGGGCATTGAAATGTTGTTTTTAATTACCTCTAACCTCCACGATTCTTCCAACGGGTATTGCATTTCCTCCTAATTTTAGGCAGCTTTTGCTTTTCAATGCATTGGCGAAAACTAAGGGAGACCCACTCCCCAATAATGGGTAGAAGGTTTTTAGTACACTGTAATCCACGTCTGTTTCAAGGGGAATTGCATTTCCTCATAATTTTTGGAAAGCCTTCCATTCACTGCTTAGGCCAACAGTGTACAGGAGACCCAGTAGCTATAAATGGAAAAAACGGTTTACTTAAGGCCCTGTGACCTCCATGTCACTTCCAAGGGGCATTGGAGTGGCTCGAAATTTTTGGTAGGCATTGCACTCACTGTATGCCCTATAACTGTGTAGCCGAACCGCTCCTTTTGGTACAAAAACATATCCTACAAGACATGTGTGGTTGACTGGCCTGATATTGATGTGAATGGTCCCTGTTCCTCCTGCTCTTTCTCCTTTGCCACCACCTCATCCATCATTTATCACCTAAAGCTTTGTTTTAACGGGAGTCATAGAACTGGGATAGTAGCAGGAAAACATCCAGCAATCCTCGGAGGAGGTAGGATATGTGCCAAAACGCTGACAACCTCAGACCTAGCCTCTACTACATACATGCGCTTGCATTCCAAGAAAACAAAGCAGATGCTAACTTCTATCATCATCATGCTCCTCACCTTGGCACTCTCAAATCCCCTCATGGAGAAGCTAGGGCCCACCGGAGGAGTCTGGTTCTCTGGTGGGCTCGTCCAATGCTGCCCTAAAGCAGGCCAGGCTAAGAAAAGTGTGTGGGAAGGTAACAGGAGAAATAGGGGTGGCTGGGGACCATTTATGGACACCCGGCCACTCCCAAGCAGCTGGGGACCATGTGTGGACACCCGGCCACGGGGCGGCTGGGGACCGAATATGGACACCCGGCCGCTCCCTGGCGGCTGGGGACTGAGCGTTGACACCCGGCCGCCGGGTGGCTGGGGACTGAGTATGGATACCAGGCCCCCGACGCAGCCATGACGTGGTGGCCAGATTCCGCCTCCATATGCCTAAAAAGCCCAATTTCAAGTGCAAGCAAGCTAGCAGTATGGTATTGCAGCCTGGGGGTGGGTGGGTGGCAGGTTGCACACTTACGCGTGCATTCCAAGAAAACAAAGCAGATGCTAACTTCTAGCATCATCATGCTCCTCACCTTGGCACTCTCAACTCCCCTGATGGAGAAGCCAGGGCCCACCGGAGGAGTCTGGTTCTCTGGTGGGCTCGTCCAATGCTGCCCTAAAGCAGGCCGGGCTAAGAAAAGTGTGTGGGGTAAGTTGACAGGAGAAATAGGGGCGGCTGGGGACCGTTTATGGACTCCTGTCTGCCCCTAGGCGGCTGGGGACCGAGCGTGGACACCTGGCCGCCGGGCGACTGGGGACTGAGTATGGATACCAGGCCGCCGATGCAGCCATGACGTGGTGGCCGGATTCCGCCTCCACATGCCCAAAAGGCCCAATTTCAAGTGCAAGCAAGCTAGTAGTATGGTATTGCAGCCTGGGGGTGGGTGGGTGGCAGGTTGCACACGCTTGCATTCCAATAAAACAAAGCAGATGCTAACTTCTATCATCATCATACTCCTCCCCTTGGCACTCTCAACTCCCCTGATGGAGAAGCCAGGGCCCACCGGAGTAGTCTGGTTCTCTGGTGGGCTCGTCCAATGCTGCCCTAAAGCATGCCAGGCTAAGAAAAGTGTGGGGGAAGTTCACCGGAGAAATAAGGGCGGCTGGGGACCATGTGTGGACAACCGGCCGCCGGGCTGCTGGGAACTGAGTTTGGATACCTGGCCGCCGACGCAGCCATGACATGGTGGCCAGCGTGTGCCTCCACATGCCTAAGCAACCTATCAGTATGCTATTGCAGCCTGGGGGTGGGTGGGTGGCAGGCTGCATACTTGCGCTTGCATTGCAAGGAATGGGGGAGGTACAATTGAACACTGCCCTGGGACAAGGACTTGCACGGGGATAGTTGCAAGTCTGCATCTTCTGATGCGGCAAGGATCACTTCTGATGGGCACACTTTTAGGCAGTGACCTGGATGTCAGAGATGCTTCCAGGGGTCTTCTCCATGCTGTTCCAATGTCTTTTCAGCACTGTATGCATGTGTCACACAGCACATGGCCATATAAGGTTGTAAAATGTTAAAATGACATTTCCCGGTGAATGCATTTGTCACGGTTGAAAGCAATACAGACGTGCAAAAATGGATAAAAAATGCTACTTGTGAACATAGCACAAGGTGCGGAGGAGTATTTTTGTTTTTAGTTATTTATTTTACCTTATACACAAGTCTTTACCCTGGAAAGGAAGTTACTTAACATATTTCACAGTAAAGCACTTTCAGTTTAGTTTTTGAACGTTTTCTTGTGACCCCGTAAAAGTGGCTTAATACCTCTGACCATGTTGTTGACAGCAGTGACCTGGGGGTCAGAATTGCTTCCTGGGGCGATGCCCATGCTGTCCCCATGTCTTTTGAGCACTGTCACTATCGTTTTGGGCACTTTTTAGGCTTTCTACAGACTGCCGGGGGTGCCGCCTCAAAAATGCTCGGGTCTCCCATAGACTAACATTGGGCTCGTTGTTCGGGTCGAGCACCCGAGTATAAAGGCGAGCTCAGCCCGAGCTTTGAGCACCCGAGCATTTTAGTGCTCGCTCAACACTAGTAAGAAATAAGTATTTGATCCCTTTGGCAAACAACACAGCAGTCAGACGTTTTTTGTAGATGATGAGGTTTGCGCACATGTCAGGAGGAATTTTGGTCCACTCCTCTTTGCAAATCATCTCTAAATCATTAAGATTTTGAGGCTGTCGCTTGGCAACTCGGATCTTCAACTCCCTCCATAAATTTTCTATGGGATTAAGGTCTGGAGACTGGCTAGGCCGCTCTATGACCTTACTGTGCTTCTTTTTGAGCCAATCATTTGTTGACTTGGCTGTATGTTTTGGGTCATTGTCTTGCTGGAAGACCCAGCCACGACCCATCTTTAATGCTCTTACTGAGGAAAGGAGGTAGTTGGTCAAAATCTCGCGATACATGACCCCATTCATCTTCCCTTCAGTACGATGCAGTCATCATGTCCCTTTTGCAGAAAAGCACCCCCAAGGTCTAATGATTCCCCCACCATGCTTCACGGTTGGAACGATGTTCTTAGAGTTGTACTCATCCTTCCTCCAAACACGGCGAGTTGAGTTAATGCCAAAGAGCTCAATTTTTTGTCTCATCTGACCACAGCACCTTATCCCAATAACTCACAGAGTCATCCAGGTGCTCATTGGCAAAACTCAGACGGGCCTGCACATGTGCCTTCTTGAGCAGGGGGACCTTGCGGGCACTGCAGGATTTAAAATCTTTAAGGCGTAATGTGTTACCAATGGTTTTCTTGGTCACTGTGGTCCCAGCTGCCTTGAGATCATTAACAAGTTCCCCCCGTGTAGTTTTAGGCTGATCTCTCACCTTCCTCATGATCAAGGATACCCCACGAGGTGAGATTTTACATACTGCCCCAGATCGATGTCGATTGACAGTCATTTTGTATTTCTTCCATTTTCTTACTATTGCACCACCAGTTGTCTCCTTCTCACCAGCGTCTTACTTATGGTTTTGTAGCCCATTCCAGCTTTGTTCAGGTCTATGATCTTGTCCCTGACATCCTTAGAAATCTCTTTGGTCTTTCCCATGTTGCAGAGGTTAGAGTCTGACTGATTATTTGAGTCTGTGGACAGGAGTCTTTTATTCAGGTGACTATGTAAGGCAGCTAACAACAAAGAAAATGACGGCACTTCCACTACAAGAAGCTACCTCCTCTTAGTAAGCACCTGTTCACACCTATTTCTTGTAGTGGAAGTGCCGTCATTTTCTTTGTTACTAGATTTAAGCTTTGACTGAGCACTCCACCCCCATGCCGCAGGTGGTTTTAATTGCATCAGGATCTTATTTTCCCACACATAAGCAGACGGATGTCCCTTAGAGAGGTATTCACATTGTTAGGTCCTGACATCGAGAAACGCCTTACCGCGGCTGTCAGGTACACATGAATTGGCCAATTTATGCGCTAAGATTTCTCATTTATTTCTATATTCTACAGCAGTAATGCTATTCATATTTCATACTTCATATTTACATGCGCTAAAATTTCTCATTTATTTCTATTTTCTACAGCAGTAATGCTATTCATATTTCATACTTCATATTTACATACTCAGCGTTACAGTGGGCTACTTTGTTTGTTTATGTAAGGCAGCTGTCTTTAATGCAGGTAACGAGTTGATTAGGAGCGTCTAACTGGTCTGTAGGAGCCAGAGAACTCATAATGGTTTTAGGGGATCAAATACTTATTTCTCACTGCAAAATGCAACTAAATTTATCTAATTTATACAATGTAATTTTCTTGATTTTTTTGGGATATTCTATATCTCAATGCTAAAATTAACCTACCCTTAAAATTATAGACTGTTCATGCCTTTGTCAGTGGGCAAACTTACAAAAACAGAAAGGTATCAAATACTTATTTCCCCCACTGCATTTTTTTTACTGGTGATGACTCCTGTATAACATAGGAGATATTCTCCAAACTATTTCAAACTGAGATTTCCCTGCTGTACATTGCTAGCAACCGAACAAAGTATTTTTAACTGTGGATGTGGCCTGTATAACATAAGAGATGTTCTCCAAACGATTTCAAACTCAGATCTAGGCTGCTGTATAATAATAGCAACAGCAAAAACTAGATTTTTTTGATTCATCACAAGCTCTGAATACAGCTGAATTTCACCGCCACTAAAAGTACTAGGTGGCTTATAGCAGAGCGTAACACGTTTGCAAAAAAATATATATATTTGGACTCTGTCTGGCAACAGAAAAAATCTTTTTTTTTTACTCTGAAAACAGATGAATTTCACCGCCACTAAAAGCACTATATGGCTTATAGCAGAGTGTAACAAGTCTGCGACACAATAAAAATCTTTGGTGGACTATGGCTAGCAGCAGAAAAAAACTTTTTGGAAAACAGCTTAAGTTCACCGCCACTAACATAGTAGCTGAGGTATAGCAGAGTGTATGACGTTTGCCACATAAAAAAAGATTTTGGTGGACTGTGGCACTGGCTAGCAAAAGAAAATATCAATTTTTTTTACTCTGAAAACAAATGAATTTCACCACCACTAAAAGCACTAGGTGGCTTATAGCAGAGTGTAACACATCTGCGACACAAAAAAATCTTTGGTGGACTGCGGCTAGCAACAGCAAAAAAATATTTGTTTTACTGTGCATAAAGCTGAAGTTCATCCCCCAAAAAAATGACAAACTGGGCTAGCACAGCTTGCACTATCATATTAGCAATAGTGTTGAGCGAGCACTAAAATGCTCGGATGCTCGAAGTTCTGGCCGAGCTCACTGTGATACTCGGGTGCTCGACCCGAGCAACGAGCCCAATGTTAGTCTATGGGAGACCCAAGCATTTTTAACGTGGCACCCCCGGCGGTCTGTAGAAAGCCTAAAAAGTGCCCAAAACGATAGCGACAGTGCTCAAATGACATGGGGACAGCATGGGGATCGCCCCAGGAAACATTTCTGACCCCCAGGTCACTGCTGTCAACAACGTGGTCAGAGGTATTAAGCCATTTTTACGGGTTCACAATAAAACGTTCAAAAACGAAACTGAAACTGTTTTCCTGTGAAATATGTTAAGGAACATCCTTTCCAGTGTAAAGACTTGTGTATAAAGTAAAATAAATAACCAAAAGCAAAAATACTCCTCCACACCTTGGGCTATGTTCACAAGTAGCATCTTTTATGTGTTTTTGCACTTTTGTATTGCTTTCAACCGTGACAAATGCATTCACCGGGAAATGTCATTTTAACATTTTACAACCTTATCTGGCCATGTGCTGTGTGACACAGGCATACAGTGTTGAAAAGACATTGGAACAGCATGGGGAAGACCCCTGGAAGCAGGGCCGGCGTCAGCACCCGGCGCACCCGGACAAATGCCGGGGCCCTGAGCAGGCAGAGGGGCCCACTGGCGGTCGCGCACCGCGCTGGGCTATGGGAGGAGGAGAGCGGTGTCAGCGCCCGCCCTTCTCCGCCGCTTGCTCAGGGCCCCGGCAGCTGGATACTTACCTCTCCCTGTGCCTCCGCAGATCCGCTGTCTTCCTGCTCTGAGCTCCCTGTGACGTCTCAGGTCAGAGGGCGCGGTGACGTCTTTTCACCGCGCCCTCCCCTGGCCGTCACAGGGAGCGCTGAGCGGGAATACACCGACAACGCTGGCGTTCGGACCCGAGCAGCGGGCAGCAGGTAGCAGGTGAGGAGAAGGGAGGTGAGTATTTGATTTTTTTTTTTTAATGTATGGAGGCATGGGGCAGTATAAAGAGAAGGGGGGGGGGCATCCTGCATGGGGCATTATAAAGAGGGGGGGGACATCCTGCATGGGGCATTATATAGAGGGGGGGGTGACATCCTGCATGGGGCATTATAAGGTGGGGAACAGCCTGCATGGAGCATTATAAGGGGGGGCAGCCTGTATGGGGCATTATGTGGGGGGGGGGTAACAGCCTGCATGGAGCATTAAAAGGGGGGGGGCTGTATGGGGCATTATGTGGGGGGGAACAGCCTGCATGGAGCATTATAAGGGGGGGGGGGCATCCTGCATGGGGCATTATAAAGAGGGGGGGCATCCTGCATGGGGCATTATAAAGAGGGGGGACATCCTGCATGGGGCATTATATAGAGGGGGGGTGACATCCTGCATGGGGCATTATAAGGTGGGGAACAGCCTGCATGGGGCATTATAAAGGGGGGGGCAGCCTGCATAGTGCATTATGTGGGGGGAACAGCCTGCATGGAGCATTATAAGGGGGGGCAGCCTGTATGGGGCATTATGTGGGGGGTAACAGCCTGCATGGAGCATTAAAAGGGGGGAGCCTGTATGGGGCATTATGTTGGGGATAACAGCCTGCATGGAGCATTATAAGGGGGGGACAGCCTGTATGGGGCATTATGTGGGGGGTAACAGCCTGCATGCAGCATTATATGGGGGCCAGTATCCTGTATGGAGAGTTATAAGGGGACCGGTATCCTGTATGGAGCGTTATAAGGGGACCGGTATCCTGTATGGAGCGTTATATGGGGGCCAGTATCCTGTATGGAGTTTTATAAGGTGACCAGTATCCTGTATGGAACGTTATATGGGGGCCAGTATCCTGTATGGAGCTTTATAAGGGGACCAGTATCCTGTATGGAGCGTTATATGGGGGCCAGTATTCCGTATGGAGCCTTATATGGGGGCCAGTATTCCGTATGGAGCCTTATATGGAGGCCAGTATTCCGTATGGAGCCTTATATGGGGGCCAGTATTCCGTATGGGGCATAATATGGGGGCCAGTATTCCGTATGGAGCCTTATATGGGGGCCAGTATTCCGTATGGAGCCTTATATGGGGGCTAGTATTCCGTATGGAGCCTTATATGGGGGCCAGCATTCCGTATGGAGCCTTCTATGGGGGGCCAGTATTCCGTATGGAGCCTTATATGGAGGCCAGTATTCCGTATAGGGCCTTATATGGGGGCCAGTATTCCGTATGAAGCCTTACATGGGGCCAGTATTCCGTATGGGGCCTTACATGGGGGCCAGTATTCCGTATGGAGCCTTATATGGGGGCCAGTATTCCGTATGGAGCCTTATATGGGGGCCAGTATTCCGTATGAAGCGTTATATGGGGGCCAGTATTCCGTATGGAGCCTTATATGGGGGCCAGTATTCTGTGTGGAGCGATTCACCGGTTTCTGAGCTATTGTGGAATTTACAATAGATATCACTCATGTAATGTAAGAAGTGAAATCTTTGCATTGTACTAAATATTTATATATATATATACAGTACAGACCAAAAGTTTGAACACACCTTCTCATTTAAAGATTTTTCTGTATTTTCATGACTGAAAAATTGTACATTCACACTGAAGGCATCAAAATTATGAATTAACACATGTGGAATTATATACTTAACAAAAAAGTGTGAAACAACTGAAAATATGTCTTATATTCTAGGTTCTTCAAAGTAGCCACCTTTTGCTTTGATGACTGCTTTGCACACTCTTGGCATTCTCTTGATGAGCTTCAAGAGGTAGTCACCGGAAATGGTTTTCACTTCACAGGTGTGCCCTGTCAGGTTTAATAAGTGGGATTTCTTGCCTTATTAAATGGGTTTGGCGACCATCAGTTGTGTTGTGCAGAAGTCTGGTGGATACACAGCTGATAGTCCTACTGAATAGACTGTTAGAATTTGTATTATGGCAAAAAAAAGCAGCTAAGTAAAGAAAAACGAGTGGCCCTCATTACTTTAAGAAATGAAGGTCAGTCAGTGCAAAAAATTGGCCAAACTTTGAAAGTGTCCCCAAGTGCAGTTGCAAAAACCATCAAGCACTACAAAGAAACTGTCTCACATGAGGACCGCCCCAGGAAAGGAAGACCAAGAGTCACCTCTGCTTCTGAGGATAAGTTTATCCGAGTCACCAGCCTCAGAAATCGCAGGTTAACAGCAGCTCAGATTAGAGACCAGGTCAATGCCACACAGAGTTCTAGCAGCAGACACATCTCTACAACAACTGTTAAGAGGAGACTTTGTGCAGCAGGCCTTCATGGTAAAATAGCTGCTAGGAAACCACTGCTAAGGACAGGCAACAAGCAGAAGAGACTTGTTTGGGCTAAAGAACACAAGGAATGGACATTAGATCAGTGGAAATCTGTGCTTTGGTCTGATGAGTCCAAATTTGAGATCTTTGGTTTCAACCACCGTGTCTTTGTGCGACGCAGAAAAGGTGAACGGATGGACTCTACAAGCCTGGTTCCCACTGTGAAGCATGGAGGAGGAGGTGTGATGGTGTGGGGTGCTTTGCTGGTGACACTGTTGGGGATTTATTCAAAATTGAAGGCATACTGAACCAGCATGGCTACCACAGCATCTTGCAGCAGCATGCTATTCCATCCGGTTTGCGTTTAGTTTTAGCATCATTTATTTTTCAACAGGACAATGACCCCCAAACACCTCCAGGCTGTGTAAGGGCTATTTGACCAAGAAGGAGAGTGATGGGGTGCTACTCCAGATGACCTGGCCTCCACAGTCACCAGACCTGAACCCAATTGAAATGGTTTGGGGTGAGCTGGACTGCAGAGTGAAGGCAAAAGGGCCAACAAGTGCTAAGCATCTCTGGGAACTCCTTCAAGATTGTTGGAAGACCATTTCCGGTGACTACCTCTTGAAGCTCATCAAGAGAATGCCAAGAGTGTGCAAAGTGGTCATCAAAGCAAAAGGTGGCTACTTTAAATAACCTAGAATATAAGACATATTTTCAGTTGTTTCACACTTTTTTGTTAAGTATATAATTCCACATGTGTTAATTCATAGTTTTGATGCCTTCAGTGTGAATGTACAATTTTCAAAGTCATGAAAATACAGAAAAATCTTTAAATGAGAAGGTGTGTCCAAACTTTTGGTCTGTACTGTATATATATATACAGTACAGACCAAAAGTTTGGACTCACTTTATCATTTAAAGATTTTTCTGTATTTTCATGACTATGAAAATTGCACATTCACACCGAAAATGCTTTTCACTTCACAGGTGTGCCCTGTCAGGTTTAATAAGTGTGATTTCTTGCCTTATAAATGGGATTGGGACCATCAGTTGTGTTGTGCAGAAGTATAGTGGATACACAGCTGATAGTCCTACTGAATAGACTGTTAGAATTTGTATTATGGCAAGAAAAAAGCAGCTAAGAAAAACGAGTGGCCATCATTACTTTAAGAAATGAAGGTCAGTCAGTCCGAAAAATTGGGAAAACTTTGAAAGTGTCCCCAAGTGCAGCTGCAAAAACCATCAAGCGCTACAAAGAAACTCACTCACATGAGGACCGCCCCAGGAAAGGAAGACCAAGATTCACCTCTGCTTCTGAGGATAAGTTTATCCGAGTCACCAGCCCCAGAAATCGCAGGTTAACAGCAGCTCAGATTAGAGACCAGGTCAATGCCACACAGAGTTCTAGCAGCAGACACATCTCTTCAACAACTGTTAAGAGGAGACTTTGTGCTGCACGCCTTCATGGTAAAATAGCTGCTAGGAAACCACTGCTAAGGACAGGCAACAAGCAGAAGAGACTTGTCTGGGCTAAAGAACACAAGGAATGGACATTAGACCAGTGGAAATCTGTGCTTTGGTCTAATGAGTCCAAATTTGAGATCTTTGGTTCCAACCACCGTGTCTTTGTGCGACGCAGAAAAGGTGAACGGATGGACTCTACATCCCTGGTTCCCACCATGAAGGTTTGATGGTGTGGGGGTGCTTTGCTGGTGACACTGTTGGGGATTTATTCAAAATTGAAGGCAAACTGAACCAGCATGACTTCCACAGCATCTTGCAGTGGCATGCTATTCCATCCGATTTTAGTTGGTCCATCATTTATTTTTCAACAGAACAATGACCCCAAACACACCTCCAGGCTGTGTAAGGGCTATTTGACCAAGAAGGAGAGTGATGGGGTGCTACGCCAGATGACCTGGCCTCCACAGTCACCAGACCTGAACCCATTTGAGATGGTTTGGGATGAGCTGGACCACAGAGTGAAGGCAAAAGGGTCAACAAGTGCTAAGCATCTCTGAGAACTCCTTCAAGATTGTTGGAAGACCATTTCCGGTGACTACCTTTCGAAGCTCATCAAGAGAATGCCAAGAGTGAGCAAAGCAGTCATCAAAGCAAAAGGTTGCTACTTTGAAGAACCTAGAATATGACATATTTTAAGTTGTTTCACACTTTTTTGTTAAGTATATAATTCAACATGTGTTAATTCATAGTTTTGATGCCTTCAGTGTGAATGTTCAATTTTCATAGTCATGAAAATACAGAAAAATCTTTAAATGAGAAGGTGTGTCCAAACTTTTGGTCTGTACTGTATATATATTTCTCCGCTGTATCTCTGCATCATGAATCGTGGTATGTGTTAAAGGGGCCCATTGAGACTCTTACGCCCGGGGCCCAGAAAAACCTGGAGCCGGCCCTGCCTGGAAGCATCTCTGACACCCAGGTCACTGCCTAAAAGTGTGCCCATCAGAAGTGATCCTTGCCGCATCAGAAGATGCAGACTTGCAACTATCCCCGTGCAAGTCCTTGTCCCAGGGCAGTGTTCAATTGTGCCTCCCTCATTCCTTGCAATGCAAGTGCAAGTATGCAGCCAACCACCCACCCACCCCCAGGCTGCAATACCATACTGCTTGCTTGCTTGCACTTGAAATTGGGCTTTTTAGGCATGTGGAGGCGGAATCTGGCCACCACATCATGGCTGCGTCGGCGGCCTGGTATCCATACTCAATCCCCAGTCTCCCGGCAGCCGGGTGTCCATGCTTGGTCCCCAGCCGCCAGGGAGCGGACGGGTGTCCATACTCGGTCCCCAGCCGCCCCGCGGCCGGGTGCCCACACACGGTCCCCAGCCACAAACACGTGGACAAGTGAATGTGGCCAGGGATGGTCCATCTCACTGACGCCTTCACACTGGGTTAATATCGTGGAAGCCGGGACACAGTTGGACACTGGGATGCAACACGTTCTCCAGACATAGAAGATTGCGGGTCCTGGGTCAATCAGGCTTCAACACAAAGTTTAGAAGGTAGACAGCAGCAGTGGTCGGCCTCCTACACAACGAGTAAATTATTCATGATCATGAGGCCATCCATCTCCTTAGCTTTCTGTTCCTTGGAATGCAAGCACATGTATGTAATAGAAGCTAGGCCTGAGGTGGTCAGCGTTTTGGCACATATCCTACCTCCTCCGAGGATTGCTGGATGTTTTCCTGCTACTATCCCAGTTCTATGACTCCCATTAAAACAAAGCTTCAGGTGATGAATGATGGATGAGGTGGTGGCAAAGGAGAAAGAGCAGGAGGAACAGGAACCATTCACATCAATATCAGGCCAGTCAACCACACATGTCTTGTAGGATATGTTTCTGTACCAAAAGGCGCGGTTTGGCTACACAGTTATAGGGCATACAGTGAGTACAATGCCTACCAAAATTTCGAGGCACTCCAATGCCCCTTGGAAGTGACATGGAGGTCAGAGTGCCTTAACTAAACCATTTTTTCCATTTATAGCAAATGGGTGTTCTGTACACTGTTGGCCTAAGTAGTGAATGGAAGGCTTTCCAAAAATTCTGAGGAACTGCAATGCCCCTTGAAACAGAAGTGGATTACAGCGTACTAAAAACCTTCTACCCATTATTGGGGAGTGGGTCTCCCTTAGTGTTCGCCTATGCATTGAAAATCAAAAGCTGACTAAAATTAGGATGAAGTGCAATGCCCGTTAGAAGAATCGTGGAGTTAGAGTTAATTAAAAATAACATTTCAATGGCCCTTGGAAGAGCTGTGGCGTTCAGAGTGCTTTAACATGACAGTTTTAATACCCCTTGGAAGAGACGTGGAGATCAGAACAGCTTAACAACACGGTTTTTCATGCCCCTTGGAAGAGACGTGGAGTACAGAGTGGCTTAACAAGACGGTTTTAATACCCATTGGAAGAGACGTGGAGGTCACAGTAGCTTAACAAGACAGTTTTAATGCCCCTTGGAAGAGACGTGGAGGTCACAGTAGCTTAACAAGACGGTTTTAATGCCCCTTGGAAGAGTCGTGGAGGTCAGAGTGGTTTAACAAGACGGTTTTAATGCCCTTTGGAAGAGACGTGGAGGTCACAGTAGCTTAACAAGACGGTTTTAATGCCCCTTGGAAGAGGCGTGGAGGTCACAGTAGAATAACAAGATGGTTTTAATGCTCCTTGGAAGAGACGTGGAGTTCAGAGTTATTTAACAAGACGGTTTTAATGCCCCTTGGAAGAGACGTGGAGGTCACAGTAGCTTAACAAGACGGTTTTAATGCCCCTTGGAAGAGTCGTGGAGGTCAGAGTGGTTTAAAAAGACGGTTTTAATGCCCCTTGGGAGAGACGTGGAGGTCAGAGTGGTTTAAAAAGACGGTTTTAATGCCCCTTGGAAGAGTCGTTGAGGTCAGAGTGGTTTAAAAAGATGGTTTTAATGCCCCTTGGGAGAGACGTGGAGGTCAGAGTGGTTTAAAAAGCCGTTTTTAATGCCCCTTGGAAGAGACGTGGAGGTCACAGTAGCTTAACAAGACGATTTTAATGCCCCTTGGAAGAGACGTGGAGTTCAGAGTGGTTTAACAAGACAGTTTAAATGCCCCTTGGAAGAGACGTGGAGGTCACAGAGTGGTTTAACAAGACGGTTTTAATGCCTCTTTGAAGAGACGTGGAGGTCAGAGTGGTTTAACAAGATGGTTTTAATGCTCCTTGGAAGAGACGTGGAGTTCACAGTGGTTTAACAGGACGGTTTTAATGCCCCTTGAAAGAGACATGGAGGTCACAGAGTGGTTTCACAACACAGTTTTAATGCCCCTTGGAAGAGACGTGGAGGTCACAGAGTGTTTTAACAAGACGACTTTAATGCCCCTTTGAAGAGACGTGGAGGTGAGAGTGGTTTAGCAAAACGGTTTTAATGCTCCAGGGAAAATACGTGGAGGTCACAGTAGCTTAACAAGACGGTTTTAATGCCCCTTGAAAGAGACATGGAGGTCACAGAGTGGTTTCACAACACGGCTTTAATGCATATTGGAAGGGACATGGAGGTCAGAGTGGTTCAACAAGACGGTTTTAAAGCCCCATGGAAGAGACGTGGAGGTCCCAGTAGTTTAAAAAGACGATTTTATTGCCCCTTGGAAGGGACATGGAGGTCTCAGAATGGTTTAACAAGATGGTTTTAATGCCCCGTGGAAGAGACATGGAGGTCAGAGTGGTTTAACAAGACGGTTTTAATGCCCCTTGGAAGAGACGTGGAGTTCAGAGTGGTTTAAGAAGACGGTTTTAATGCCCCTTGGAAGAGACGTGGAGTTCATAGTGGTTTAACAAGACTGTTTTAATGCCCTTTGGAAGAGACCTGGAGGTCACAGTATCTTAACAAGACGGTTTTAATGCCCCTTGGAAGAGCCGTGGAGGTTACAGTAGCATAACAAGATGGTTTTAATGCCTCTTGGAAGAGTCGTGGAGGTCAGAGTTGTTTAAAAAGACGGTTTTAATGCCTCTTGGGAGAGACGTGGAGGTCAGAGTGGTTTAAAAAGACGGTTTTATTGCCCCTTGGAAGAGACATGGAGGTCACAGTAGCTTATCAAGACGATTTTAATGCCTCTTGAAAGAGACGTGGAGTTCAGAGTGCTTTAAAAAGACGGTTTTAATGCCCCTTGGGAGAGACGTGGAGGTCAGAGTGGTTTAAAAAGATGGTTTTAATGCCCCTTGGGAGAGACGTGGAGGTCAGAGTGGTTTAAAAAGCCGTTTTTAATGCCCCTTGGAAGAGACGTGGAGGTCACAGTAGCTTAACAAGACGATTTTAATGCCCCTTGGAAGAGACGTGGAGTTCAGAGTGGTTTAACAAGACAGTTTAAATGCCCCTTGGAAGAGACGTGGAGGTCACAGAGTGGTTTAACAAGACGGTTTTAATGCCTCTTTGAAGAGACGTGGAGGTCAGAGTGGTTTAACAAGATGGTTTTAATGCTCCTTGGAAGAGACGTGGAGTTCACAGTGGTTTAACAGGACGGTTTTAATGCCCCTTGAAAGAGACATGGAGGTCACAGAGTGGTTTCACAACACAGTTTTAATGCCCCTTGGAAGAGACGTGGAGGTCACAGAGTGGTTTAACAAGACGACTTTAATGCCCCTTTGAAGAGACGTGGAGGTGAGAGTGGTTTAGAAAGATGGTTTTAATGCCCCAGGGAAAATACGTGGAGGTCACAGTAGCTTAACAAGACGGTTTTAATGCCCCTTGAAAGAGACATGGAGGTCACAGAGTGGTTTCACAACACGGCTTTAATGCATATTGGAAGGGACGTGGAGGTCAGAGTGGTTCAACAAGACGGTTTTAAAGCCCCATGGAAGAGACGTGGATGTCCCAGTAGTTTAAAAAGATGAATTTATTGCCCCTTGGAAGGGACATGGAGGTCTCAGAATGGTTTAACAAGATGGTTTTAATGCCCCGTGGAAGAGACATGGAGGTCAGAGTGGTTTAACAAGACGGTTTTAATGCCCCTTGGAAGAGACGTGGAGTTCATAGTGGTTTAAGAAGACGGTTTTAATGCCCCTTGGAAGAGACGTGGAGTTCATAGTGGTTTAACAAGACTGTTTTAATGCCCTTTGGAAGAGACCTGGAGGTCACAGTAGCTTAACAAGACGGTTTTAATGCCCCTTGGAAGAGCCGTGGAGGTTACAGTAGCATAACAAGATGGTTTTAATGCCTCTTGGAAGAGTCGTGGAGGTCAGAGTTGTTTAAAAAGACGGTTTTAATGCCTATTGGGAGAGACGTGGAGGTCAGAGTGGTTTAAAAAGACGGTTTTATTGCCCCTTGGAAGAGACATGGAGGTCACAGTAGCTTATCAAGACGATTTTAATGCCCCTTGAAAGAGACGTGGAGTTCACAGTGCTTTAACTAGACAATTTTAATGCCCCTGGGAAGAGACGTGGAGGTCACAGAGTGGTTTAACAAGACCGTTTTAATGCCCCTTTGAAGAGACGTGGAGGTCAGAGGGGTATAACAAGATGGTTTTAATGCCCCTTGGAAGAGACATGGAGGTCACAGAGTGGTTTCACAACACAGTTTTAATGCCCCTTGGAAGAGACGTGAAGGTCACAGAGTGGTTTAACAAGACGGCTTTAATGCCCCTTTGAAGAGACGTGGAGGTCAAACTGGTTTAGCAAGATGGTTTTAATGCCCCTTGTAAAATACGTGGAAGTCACAGTAGCTTAACAAGACGGTTTTAATGCCCCTTGGAAGAGACGTGGAGGTCACAGAGTGGTTTAACAAGACGGTTTTAATGCCCCTTTGAAGAGACGTGGAGGTCAGAGTGGTTTAACAAGACGGTTTTAATGCCCCTTAGAAGAGACGTGGAGGTCACAGTAGCTTAACAAGACTGTTTTAATGCCCCTTGGAAAAGACTTGGTGGTCACAGTAGCTTAACAAGACGATTTTAATGCTCCATGGAAGAGATGTGGAGTTCAGAGTGGTTTAATAAGACGGTTTTAATGCCCCTTGGTACAGACGTGGATATCGCAGGGTGGTTTAACAAGACAGTTTTAATGCCCCTCGGAAGTGACGTGTTGGTCAGAATGGTTTAACAAGATGGTTTTAATGCCCCTTGGAAAAGACGTGGAGGTCAGGGTGGTTAAACAAGACGGTTTTAATGCCCCTTGGAAGAGACGTGGAGTTCAGAGTTGTTTAACAACACGGTTTTAATGCCCCTTGGAAGAGACGTGGAGTTCAGAGATGTTTAACAAGACGTTTTTAATGCCCCTTGAAAGAGACGTGGAGGTCACAGTAGCTTAACAAGATGGTTTTAATGCCCCTTGGAAGAGACATGGAGGTCAGAGTGTTTTAAAAAACGGATTTAATGCCCCTTGGAAGAGACGTGAAAGTCACAGTACCTTAACAAGACGGCTTTAATGCCCCTTGGAAGAGACGTGGATGTCACAGTAGCTTAACAAGACGATTTTAATGCCCCTTGGAAGAGACGTGGAGTTCAGAGTGGTTTAACAAGACAGTTTTCATGCCCCTTGGAAGAGACGTGGAGGTCACAGTAGCTTAACAAGACGGTTTTAATGCCCCTTGGAAGAGTCGTGGAGGTCAGAGTGGTTTAAAAAGACGGTTTTAATGCCCCTTGGGAGAGAGTGGAGGTCAGAGTGGTTTAAAAAGACGGTTTTAATGCCCCTTGGAAGAGTCGTGGAGGTCAGAGTGGTTTAAAAAGATGGTTTTAATGCCCCTTGGGAGAGACGTGGAGGTCAGAGTGGTTTAAAAAGCCGTTTTTAATGCCCCTTGGAAGAGACGTGAAGGTCACAGTAGCTTAACAAGACGATTTTAATGCCCCTTGGAAGAGACGTGGAGTTCAGAGTGGTTTAACAAGACAGTTTAAATGCCCCTTGGAAGAGACGTGGAGGTCACAGAGTGGTTTAACAAGACGGTTTTAATGCCTCTTTGAAGAGACGTGGAGGTCAGAGTGGTTTAACAACATGGTTTTAATGCTCCTTGGAAGAGACGTGGAGTTCACAGTGGTTTAACAGGACGGTTTTAATGCCCCTTGAAAGAGACATGGAGGTCACAGAGTGGTTTCACAACACAGTTTTAATGCCCCTTGGAAGAGACATGGAGGTCACAGAGTGGTTTAACAAAACGGCTTTAATGCCCCTTTGAAGAGACGTGGAGGTGAGAGTGGTTTAGCTAGACAGTTTTAATGCCCCAGGGAAAATACGTGGAGGTCACAGTAGCTTAACAAGATAGTTTTAATGCCCCTTGAAAGAGACATGGAGGTCACAGAGTGGTTTCACAACACGGCTTTAATGCATATTGGAAGGGACGTGGAGGTCAGAGTGGTTCAACAAGACAGTTTTAATGCCCCATGGAAGAGACGTCGAGGTCCCAGTAGCTTAAGAAGACGATTTTATTGCCCCTTGGAAGGGACATGGAGGTCTCAGAATGGTTTAACAAGATGGTTTTGATGCCCCGTGGAAGAGACATGGAGGTCAGAGTGGTTTAACAAGACGGTTTTAATGCCCCTTGAAAGCGACGTGGAGTTCAGAGTGGTTTAAGAAGACGGTTTTATTGCCCCTTGGAAGAGACGTGGAGTTCATAGTGGTTTAACAAGACTGTTTTAATGCCCTTTGGAAGAGACCTGGAGGTCACAGTAGCTTAACAAGATGGTTTTAATGCCCCTTGGAAGAGCCGTGGAGGTTACAGTAGCATAACAAGATGGTTTTAATGCCTCTTGGAAGAGTCGTGGAGGTCAGAGTTGTTTAAAAATACGGTTTTAATGCCTCTTGGGAGAGACGTGGAGGTCAGAGTGGTTTAAAAAGACGGTTTTAATGCCCCTTGGAAGAGACGTGGAGGTCACAGTAGCTTATCAAGACGATTTTAATGCCCCTTGAAAGAGACGTGGAGTTCAGAGTGCTTTAACTAGACAGTTTTAATGCCCCTGGGAAGAGACGTGGAGGTCACAGAGTGGTTTAACAAGACCGTTTTAATGCCCCTTTGAAGAGACGTGGAGGTCAGAGGGGTATAACAAGATGGTTTTAATGCCCCTTGGAAGAGACATGGAGGTCACAGAGTGGTTTCACAACACAGTTTTAATGCCCCTTGGAAGACACGTGAAGGTCACAGTAGCTTAACAAGACTGTTTTAATGCCCCTTGGAAAAGACTTGGTGGTCACAGTAGCTTAACAAGACGATTTTAATGCTCCATGGAAGAGACGTGGAGTTCAGAGTGGTTTAATAAGACGGTTTTAATGCCCCTTGTTACAGACGTGGATATCGCAGGGTGGTTTAACAAGACAGTTTTAATGCCCCTCGGAAGTGACGTGTTGGTCAGAATGGTTTAACAAGACGGCTTTAATGCCCCTTTGAAGAGACGTGGAGGTCAAACTGGTTTAGCAAGATGGTTTTAATGCCCCTTGTAAAATACGTGGAAGTCACAGTAGCTTAACAAGACGGTTTTAATGCCCCTTGGAAGAGACGTGGAGGTCACAGAATGGTTTAACAAGACGGTTTTAATGCCCCTTTGAAGAGACGTGGAGGTCAGAGTGGTTTAACAAGACGGTTTTAATGCCCCTTGGAAGAGACGTGGAGGTCACAGTAGCTTAACAAGACTGTTTTAATGCCCCTTGGAAAAGACTTGGTGGTCACAGTAGCTTAACAAGACGATTTTAATGCTCCATGGAAGAGACGTGGAGTTCAGAGTGGTTTAATAAGACGGTTTTAATGCCCCTTGGTACAGACGTGGATATCGCAGGGTGGTTTAACAAGACAGTTTTAATGCCCCTCGGAAGAGACGTGTTGGTCAGAATGGTTTAACAAGATGGTTTTAATGCCCCTTGGAAAAGACGTGGAGGTCAGGGTGGTTAAACAAGACGGTTTTAATGCCCCTTGGAAGAGACGTGGAGTTCAGATTTGTTTAACAACACGGTTTTAATACCCCTTGGAAGAGACGTGGAGGTCACAGTAGCTTAACAAGACGGTTTTAATGCCCCTTGGAAGAGTCGTGGAGGTCAGAGTGGTTTAAAAAGACAGTTTTAATGCCCCTTGGGAGAGAGTGGAGGTCAGAGTGGTTTAAAAAGACGGTTTTAATGCCCCTTGGAAGAGTCGTGGAGGTCAGAGTTGTTTAAAAAGATGGTTTTAATGCCCCTTGGGAGAGACGTGGAGGTCAGAGTGGTTTAAAAAGCCGTTTTTAATGCCCCTTGGAAGAGACGTGGAGGTCACAGTAGCTTAACAAGACGATTTTAATGCCCCTTGGAAGAGACGTGGAGTTCAGAGTGGTTTAACAAGACAGTTTAAATGCCCCTTGGAAGAGACGTGGAGGTCACAGAGTGGTTTAACAAGACGGTTTTAATGCCTCTTTGAAGAGACGTGGAGGTCAGAGTGGTTTAACAACATGGTTTTAATGCTCCTTGGAAGAGACGTGGAGTTCACAGTGGTTTAACAGGACGGTTTTAATGCCCCTTGAAAGAGACATGGAGGTCACAGAGTGGTTTCACAACACAGTTTTAATGCCCCTTGGAAGAGACATGGAGGTCACAGAGTGGTTTAACAAGACGGCTTTAATGCCCCTTTGAAGAGACGTGGAGGTGAGAGTGGTTTAGCTAGACGGTTTTAATGCCCCAGGGAAAATACGTGGAGGTCACAGTAGCTTAACAAGACAGTTTTAATGCCCCTTGAAAGAGACATGGAGGTCACAGAGTGGTTTCACAACACGGCTTTAATGCATATTGGAAGGGACGTGGAGGTCAGAGTGGTTCAACAAGACGGTTTTAATGCCCCATGGAAGAGACGTGGAGGTCCCAGTAGCTTAAGAAAACGATTTTATTGCCCCTTGGAAGGGACATGGAGGTCTCAGAATGGTTTAACAAGATGGTTTTGATGCCCCGTGGAAGAGACATGGAGGTCAGAGTGGTTTAACAAGACGGTTTTAATGCCCCTTGAAAGCGACGTGGAGTTCAGAGTGGTTTAAGAAGACGGTTTTAATGCCCCTTGGAAGAGACGTGGAGTTCAGAGTGGTTTAACAAGACTGTTTTAATGCCCTTTGGAAGAGACCTGGAGGTCACAGTAGCTTAACAAGACGGTTTTAATGCCCCTTGGAAGAGCCGTGGAGGTTACAGTAGCATAACAAGATGGTTTTAATGCCTCTTGGAAGAGTCGTGGAGGTCAGAGTTGTTTAAAAATATGGTTTTAATGCCTCTTGGGAGAGACGTGGAGGTCAGAGTGGTTTAAAAAGACGGTTTTAATGCCCCTTGGAAGAGACGTGGAGGTCACAGTAGCTTATCAAGACGATTTTAATGCCCCTTGAAAGAGACGTGGAGTTCAGAGTGCTTTAACTAGACAGTTTTAATGCCCCTGGGAAGAGAGGTGGAGGTCAGAGGGGTATAACAAGATGGTTTTAATGCCCCTTGGAAGAGACATGGAGGTCACAGAGTGGTTTCACAACACAGTTTTAATGCCCCTTGGAAGACACGTGAAGGTCACAGTACCTTAACAAGACTGTTTTAATGCCCCTTGGAAAAGACTTGGTGGTCACAGTAGCTTAACAAGACGATTTTAATGCTCCATGGAAGAGACGTGGAGTTCACAGTGGTTTAATAAGACGGTTTTAATGCCCCTTGGTACAGACGTGGATATCGCAGGGTGGTTTAACAAGACAGTTTTAATGCCCCTCGGAAGTGACGTGTTGGTCAGAATGGTTTAACAAGACGGCTTTAATGCCCCTTTGAAGAGATGTGGAGGTCAAACTGGTTTAGCAAGATGGTTTTAATGCCCCTTGTAAAATACGTGGAAGTCACAGTAGCTTAACAAGACGGTTTGAATGCCCCTTGGAAGAGACGTGGAGGTCACAGAATGGTTTAACAAGACGGTTTTAATGCCCCTTTGAAGAGACGTGGAGGTCAGAGTGGTTTAACAAGACGGTTTTAATGCCCCTTGGAAGAGACGTGGAGGTCACAGTAGCTTAACAAGACTGTTTTAATGCCCCTTGGAAAAGACTTGGTGGTCACAGTAGCTTAACAAGATGATTTTAATGCTCCATGGAAGAGACGTGGAGTTCACAGTGGTTTAATAAGACGGTTTTAATGCCCCTTGGTACAGACGTGGATATCGCAGGGTGGTTTAGCAAGACAGTTTTAATGCCCCTCGGAAGTGACGTGTTGGTCAGAATGGTTTAACAAGACGGCTTTAATGCCCCTTTGAAGAGATGTGGAGGTCAAACTGGTTTAGCAAGATGGTTTTAATGCCCCTTGTAAAATACGTGGAAGTCACAGTAGCTTAACAAGACGGTTTTAATGCCCCTTGGAAGAGACGTGGAGGTCACAGAATGGTTTAACAAGACGGTTTTAATGCCCCTTTGAAGAGACGTGGAGGTCAGAGTGGTTTAACAAGACGGTTTTAATGCCCCTTGGAAGAGACGTGGAGGTCACAGTAGCTTAACAAGACTGTTTTAATGCCCCTTGGAAAAGACTTGGTGGTCACAGTAGCTTAACAAGACGATTTTAATGCTCCATGGAAGAGACGTGGAGTTCACAGTGGTTTAATAAGACGGTTTTAATGCCCCTTGGTACAGACGTGGATATCGCAGGGTGGTTTAACAAGACAGTTTTAATGCCCCTCGGAAGTGACGTGTTGGTCAGAATGGTTTAACAAGACGGCTTTAATGCCCCTTTGAAGAAATGTGGAGGTCAAACTGGTTTAGCAAGATGGTTTTAATGCCCCTTGTAAAATACGTGGAAGTCACAGTAGCTTAACAAGACGGTTTTAATGCCCCTTGGAAGAGACGTGGAGGTCACAGAATGGTTTAACAAGACGGTTTTAATGCCCCTTTGAAGAGACGTGGAGGTCAGAGTGGTTTAACAAGACGGTTTTAATGCCCCTTGGAAGAGACGTGGAGGTCACAGTAGCTTAACAAGACTGTTTTAATGCCCCTTGGAAAAGACTTGGTGGTCACAGTAGCTTAACAAGACGATTTTAATGCTCCATGTAAGAGACGTGGAGTTCAGAGTGGTTTAATAAGACGGTTTTAATGCCCCTTGGTACAGACGTGGATATCGCAGGGTGGTTTAACAAGACGGTTTTAATGCCCCTCGGAAGTGACGTGTTGGTCAGAATGGTTTAACAAGATGGTTTTAATGCCCCTTGGAAAAGACGTGGAGGTCAGGGTGGTTAAACAAGACGGTTTTAATGCCCCTTGGAAGAGACGTGGAGTTCAGAGTTGTTTAACGACACGGTTTTAATGCCCCTTGGAAGAGACGTGGAGTTCAGAGATGTTTAACAAGACGCCTTTAATGCCCCTTGGAAGAGACCTGGAGGTCACAGTAGCTTAACAAGACGATTTTAATGCCCTTTGGAAGAGACGTGGAGTTCAGAGTGGTTTAACAAGACAGTTTTCATGCCCCTTGGAAGAGACGTGGAGGTCACAGAGTGGTTTAACAAGACGGTTTTAATGCCCTTTGAAGAGACGTGGAGGTCAGCGTGGTTTAACAAGACGGTTTTAATGGCCCTTGGAATAAGACGTGGAGGTCACAGTAGCTTAACAAGACGGTTTTAATGCCTCTTGCAAGAGACATGGAGTTCAGAGTGGTTTAACAAGACTGTTTTAATGCCCCTTGGAATAAGACGTGGAGGTCACAGTAGCTTAACAATACGATTTTAATGCTCCTTGGAAGAGACGTGGAATTCAGAGTGGTTTAACAAGACGGTTTTAATGCCCCTTGAAAGAGAATTGGAGATCACAGAGTGGTTTCACAACACGGTTTTAATGCCCCTTGGAAGAGATGTGAAGGTCCCAGTAGCTTAAAAACACGGTTTTAATGTCCCTAGTAAGAGACGTGGAGTTCAGAGTCGTTTAACGAGACGGTTTTATTGCCCCTTGGTAGAGATGTGGAGGTCACAGTAGCATAACAAGACGGTTTTAATGCCCCTCGGAAGACATATGGAGGTCAGAGTGGTTTAACAAGATAGTTTTAATGCCCCTTGGAAGAGACGTGGAGGTCAGAGTGGTTTAACAAGATGGTTTTAATGCCCCTTGGAAGAGACGTGAAGGTCACTTTAGCTTAACAAGACGGTTTTAGTGCCCCTTGGAAGAGACGTGGAGGTCACAGTAGCTTAACAAGACTCTTTTAATGCCCCTTGGAAGAGACGTGGAGTTCAGAGTGGTTTAACAAGACTGTTTTAATGCCCCTTGGAAGAGACTTGGCGGTCATAGTAGCTTAACAAGACGATTTTAATGCTCCTTGGAAGAGACGTGGAGGTCACAGTAGCTTAACAATACGGTTTTAATGCCCCTTGGAAGAGTCGTGGAGGTCAGAGTGGTTTAATAAGACGGTTTTAATGCCCCTTGGAAGAGACGTGGAGGTCACAGTAGAATAACAAGATGGTTTTAATGCTCCTTGGAAGAGACGTGGAGTTCAGCGTTGTTTAACAAGACGGTTTCAATGTCCCTTGGAAGAGACGTTGAGGTCACAGTAGCTTAACAAGACGGTTTTAATGCCCCTTGGAAGAGTCGTGGAGGTCAGAGTGGTTTAAAAAAATGGTTTTAATGCCCCTTGGGAGAGACGTGGAGGTCATAGTGGTTTAAAAAGACGATTTTAATGCCCCTTGGAAGAGATGTGGAGTTCACAGTAGCTTATCAAGACGATCTTAATGCTCCTTGGAAGAGACGTGGAGTTCACAGTGGTTTAACAGGATGGTTTTAATGCCTCTTGAAAGAGACATGGAGGTCACAGAGTGGTTTCACAACACAGTTTTAATGCCCCTTGGAAGAGACGTGGAGGTCACAGAGTGGTTTAACAAGACGATTTTAATGCTCCTTGGAAGAGACGTGGAATTCAGAGTGGTTTAACAAGACGGTTTTAATGCCCCTTGAAAGAGAATTGGAGATCACAGAGTGGTTTCACAACACGGTTTTAATGCCCCTTGGAAGAGATGTGAAGGTCCCAGTAGCTTAAAAAGACGGTTTTAATGTCCCTAGTAAGAGACGTGGAGTTCAGAGTGGTTTAACGAGACGGTTTTATTGCCCCTTGGTAGAGATGTGGAGGTCACAGTAGCATAACAAGACGGTTTTAATGCCCCTCGGAAGACACATGGAGTTCAGAGTGGTTTAAAAAGATAGTTTTAATGCCCCTTGGAAGAGACGTGGAGGTCAGAGTGGTTTAACAAGATGGTTTTAATGCCCCTTGGAAGAGACGTGAAGGTCACAGTAGCATAACAAGACGGTTTTAATGCCCCTTGGTAGAGATGTGGATTTCAGAATGGTTTAACAAGATGGTTTTAATGACCCTTGGAAGAGACGTGGAGGTCACTTTAGCTTAACAAGACGGTTTTAATGCCCCTTGAAAGAGACGTGGAGTTCAGAGTGGTTTAACAAGACTGTTTTAATGCCCCTTGGAAGAGACTTGGCGGTCATAGTAGCTTAACAAGACGATTTTAATGCTCCTTGGAAGAGACGTGGAGGTCACAGTAGCTTAACAAGACGGTTTTAATGCCCCTTGGAAGAGTCGTGGAGGTCAGAGTGGTTTAACAAGACGGTTTTAATGCCCCTTGGAAGAGACGTGGAGGTCACAGTAGAATAACAAGATGGTTTTAATGCTCCTTGGAAGAGACGTGGAGTTCAGCGTTGTTTAACAAGACGGTTTCAATTTCCCTTGGAAGAGACGTGGAGGTCACTGTAGCTTAACAAGACGGTTTTAATGCCCCTTGGAAGAGTCGTGGAGGTCAGAGTGGTTTAAAAAGATGGTTTTAATGCCCCTTGGGAGAGACGTGGAGGTCAGAGTGGTTTAAAAAGACGGTTTTATTGCCCCTTGGAAGAGACGTGGATGTCACAGTAGCTTAACAAGATGATTTTAATGCCCCTTGGAAGAGACGTGGAGTTCAGAGTGGTTTAACAAGACAGTTTAAATGCCCCTAGGAAGAGACTTGGAGGTCACAGAGTGGTTTTTCAAGACGGTTTTAATGCCTCTTTGAAGAGACGTGGAGGTCAGAGTGATTTAACAAGATGGTTTTAATGCTCCTTGGAAGAGACGTGGAGTTCAGAGTGGTTTAACAAGACGGTTTTAATGCCCCTTGAAAGAGACATGGAGGTCACAGAGTGGTTTCACAACACAGTTTTAATCCTCCTTGGAAGAGACGTGGAGGTCACAGTGGTTTAACAAGACGGCTTTAATGCCCCTTTGAAGAGACGTGGAGGTCAGAGTGGTTTAGCAAGACGGTTTTAATGCCCCTTGGAAAATACGTGGAGGTCACAGTAGCTTAACAAGACGGTTTTAATGCCCCTTGAAAGAGACATGGAGGTCACAGAGTGGTTTCAGAACACGGCTTTAATGCATATTGGAAGGGACGTGGAGGTCAGAGTGGTTCAACAAGACGATTTTAATGCCCCATGGAAGAGACGTGGAGGTCCCAGTAGCTTAAAAAGACGATTTTAATGCCCCTGGGAAGGGACATGGAGGTCAGAGTGGTTTAACAAGACGGTTTTAATGCCCCTTGGAAGAGACGTGGAGTTCAGAGTGGTTTAAGAAGACGGTTTTAATGCCCCTTGGAAGAGACGTGGAGTTCAGAGTGGTTTAAGAAGACGATTTTAATGCCCCTTGGAAGAGACGTGGAGTTCAGAGTGGTTTAACAAGACTGTTTTAATGCCCTTTGGAAGAGACCTGGAGGTCACAGTAGCTTAATAAGACGGTTTTAATGCCCCTTGGAAGAGCCGTGGAGGTTACAGTAGCATAACAAGATGGTTTTAATGCCTCTTGGAAGAGTCGTGGAGGTCAGAGTTGTTTAAAAAGACGGTTTTAATGCCTCTTGGGAGAGACGTGGAGGTCAGAGTGGTTTAAAAAGACGGTTTTAATGCCCCTTGGAAGAGACGTGGAGGTCACAGTAGCTTATCAAGACGATTTTAATGCCCCTTGAAAGTGACGTGGAGTTCAGAGTGCTTTAACTAGACAGTTTTAATGCCCCTGGGAAGAGACGTGGAGGTCACAGAGTGGTTTAACAAGACAGTTTTAATGCCCCTTTGAAGAGACGGGGAGTTCAGAGGGGTATAACAAGATGGTTTTAATGCCCCTTGGAAGAGACATGGAGGTCACAGAGTGGTTTCACAACACAGTTTTAATGCCCCTTGGAAGAGACGTGAAGGTCACAGAGTGGTTTAACAAGACGGCTTTAATGCCCCTTTGAAGAGACGTGGAGGTTAAACTGGTTTAGCAAGATGGTTTTAATGCCCCTTGTAAAATACGTGGAAGTCACAGTAGCTTAACAAGACGGTTTTAATGCCCCTTGGAAGAGACGTGGAGGTCACAGAGTGGTTTAACAAGACGGTTTTAATGCCCCTTTGAAGAGACGTGGAGGTCAGAGTGGTTTAACAAGACGGTTTTAATGCCCCTTGGAAGAGACGTGGAAGTCACAGTAGCTTAACAAGACTGTTTTAATGCCCCTTGGAAAAGACTTGGTGGTCACAGCAGCTTAACAAGACGATTTTAATGCTCCATGGAAGAGACGTGGAGTTCAGAGTGGTTTAATAAGACGGTTTTAATGCCCCTTGGTACAGACGTGGATATCGCAGGGTAGTTTAACAAGACAGTTTTAATGCCCCTCGGAAGTGACGTGTTGGTCACAATGGTTTAACAAGATGGTTTTAATGCCCCTTGGAAAAGACGTGGAGGTCAGGGAGGTTAAACAAGACGGTTTTAATGCCCCTTGGAAGAGACGTGGAGTTCAGAGTTTTTTAACAAGACGGTTTTAATGCCCCTTGGAAGAGACGTGGAGTTCAGAGATGTTTAACAAGACGTTTTTAATGCCCCTTGAAAGAGACGTGGAGGTCACAGTAGCTTAACAAGACGGTTTTAATGCCCCTTGGAAGAGACATGGAGGTCAGAGTGTTTTAAAAAACGGATTTAATGCCCCTTGGAAGAGACGTGAAAGTCAAAGTACCTTAACAAGACGGCTTTAATGCCCCTTGGAAGAGACGTGGAGGTCACAGTAGCTTAACAAGACGATTTTAATGCCCTTTGGAAGAGACGTGGAGTTCAGAGTGGTTTAACAAGACGGTTTTAATGCCGTTTGAAGAGACGTGGAGGTCAGAGTGGTTTAACAAGACGGTTTTAATGCCCCTTGGAATAAGACGTGGAGGTCACAGTAGCTTAACAAGACGGTTTTATGCCTCTTGCAAGAGACATGGAGTTCAGAGTGGTTTAACAAGACTGTTTTAATGCCCCTTGGAATAAGACGTGGAGGTCACAGGAGCTTAACAATACGATTTTAATGCTCCTTGGAAGAGACGTGGAATTCAGAGTGGTTTAACAAGACGGTTTTAATGCCCCTTGAAAGAGAATTGGAGATCACAGAGTGGTTTCACAACACGGTTTTAATGCCCCTTGGGAGAGATGTGAAGGTCCCAGTAGCTTAAAAAGATGGTTTTAATGTCCCTAGTAAGAGACGTGGAGTTCAGAGTGGTTTAACGAGACGGTTTTATTGCCCCTTGGTAGAGATGTGGAGGTCACAGTAGCATAACAAGACGGTTTTAATGCCCCTCGGAAGACACATGGAGTTCAGAGTGGTTTAACAAGATAGTTTTAATGCCCCTTGGAAGAGACGTGGAGGTCAGAGTGGTTTAACAAGATGGTTTTAATGCCCCTTGGAAGAGACGTGAAGGTCACAGTAGCATAACAAGACGGTTTTAATGCCCCTTGGTAGAGACGTGGATTCAGAATGGTTTAACAAGATGGTTTTAATGACCCTTGGAAGAGACGTGGAGGTCACTTTAGCTTAACAAGACGGTTTTAGTGCCCCTTGGAAAAGACGTGGAGGTCACAGTAGCTTAACAAGACGGTTTTAATGCCCCTTGGAAGAGACGTGGAGTTCAGAGTGGTTTAACAAGACTGTTTTAATGCCCCATGGAAGAGACTTGGCGGTCATAGTAGCTTAACAAGACGATTTTAATGCTCCTTGGAAGAGACGTGGAGGTCACAGTAGCTTAACAAGACAGTTTTAATGCCCCTTGGAAGAGTCGTGGAGGTCAGAGTGGTTTAACAAGACGGTTTTAATGCCCCTTGGAAGAGACGTGGAGGTCACAGTAGAATAACAAGATGGTTTTAATGCTCCTTGGAAGAGACGTGGAGTTCAGCGTTGTTTAACAAGACGGTTTCAATTTCCCTTGGAAGAGACGTGGAGGTCACTGTAGCTTAACAAGACGGTTTTAATGCCCCTTGGAAGAGTCGTGGAGGTCAGAGTGGTTTAAATATACAGTTTTAATGCCCCTTGGGAGAGACGTGGAGTTCAGAGTGGTTTAAAAAGACGGTTTTAATGCCCCTTGGAAGAATCGTGGAGGTCAGAGTGGTTTAAAAAGATGGTTTTAATGCCCCTTGGGAGAGACGTGGAGGTCAGAGTGGTTTAAAAAGACGGTTTTATTGCCCCTTGGAAGAGACGTGGAGGTCACAGTAGCTTAACAAGATGATTTTAATGCCCCTTGGAAGAGACGTGGAGTTCAGAGTGGTTTAACAAGACAGTTTAAATGCCCCTAGGAAGAGACTTGGAGGTCACAGAGTGGTTTTTCAAGACGGTTTTAATGCCTCTTTGAAGAGACGTGGAGGTCAGAGTGATTTAACAAGATGGTTTTAATGCTCCTTGGAAGAGACGTGGAGTTCAGAGTGGTTTAACAAGACGGTTTTAATGCCCCTTGAAAGAGACATGGAGGTCACAGAGTGGTTTCACAACACAGTTTTAATGCTCCTTGGAAGAGACGTGGAGGTCACAGTGGTTTAACAAGACGGCTTTAATGCCCCTTTGAAGAGACGTGGAGGTCAGAGTGGTTTAGCAAGACGGTTTTTATGCCCCTTGGAAAATACGTGGAGGTCACAGTAGCTTAACAAGACGGTTTTAATGCCCCTTGAAAGAGACATGGAGGTCACAGAGTGGTTTGAGAACACGGCTTTAATGCATATTGGAAGGGACGTGGAGGTCAGAGTGGTTCAACAAGACGATTTTAATGCCCCATGGAAGAGACGTGGAGGTCCCAGTAGCTTAAAAAGACGATTTTAATGCCCCTGGGAAGGCACGTGGAGTTCAGAGTTTTTTAACAAGACGGTTTTTATGCCCCTTAGTAGAGACGTGGAGGTCGCAGAATGGTTTAACAAGACGGTTTTAATGCCCCTTGGAAGAGACGTAGAGGTCAGAGTGGTTTAACAAGACGGTTTTAATGCCCCTTGGAAAATACGTGGAGGTCAGAGTGGTTTACCAAGACGGTTTTAATGCCCCTTGGAAGAGACGTGGAGTTCAGAGTGGTTTAAGAAGACGGTTTTAATGCCCCTTGGAAGAGACGTGGAGTTCAGAGTGGTTTAACAAGATGGTTTTAATGCCCTTTGGAAGAGACCTGGATGTCACAGTAGCTTAACAAGACGGTTTTAATGCCCCTTGGAAGAGCCATGGAGGTCACAGTAGCATAACAAGATGGTTTTAATGCCCCTTGGAAGAGTCGTGGAGGTCAACGTTGTTTAAAAAGACGGTTTTATTGCCTCTTGGGAGAGACGTGGAGGTCATAGTGGTTTAAAAAGACGGTTTTAATGCCCCTTGGAAGAGATGTGGAGTTCACAGTAGCTTACCAAGACGATCTTAATGCCCCTTGGAAGAGACGTGGAGTTCAGAGTGCTTTAACTAGACAGTTTTAATGCCCCTGGGAAGAGACGTGGAGTTCACAGACTGGTTTAAGAAGACGGTTTTAATGCCCCTTTGAAGAGACATGGAGGTCAGAGGGGTTTAACAAGATGCTTTTAATGCCCCTTGGAAGAGACGTGCAGTTCTGAGTGATTTAACAAGGCGGTTTTAATGCCCCTTGAAAGAGACATGGAGGTCACAGAGTGGTTTCACAACACAGTTTTAATGCCCCTTTGAAGAGACGTGGAGGTCACAGAGTGGTTTAACAAGACAGCTTTAATGCCCCTTTGAAGAAACGTGGAGGTCAAACTGGTTTAGCAAGACGGTTTTAATGCCCCTTGTAAAATACGTGGAGGTCACAGAAGCTTAACAAGACGGTTTTAATGCCCCTTGGAAGAGACGTGGAGGTCAAAGAGTGGTTTAACAAGACGGTTTTAATGCACCTTTGAAGAGACGTGGAGGTCAGAGTGGTTTAACAAGACGGTTTTAATGCCCCTTGGAAGAGACGTGTAGGTCACAGTAGCTTAACAAGACTGTTTTAATGCCCTTTGGAAAGACTTGGTGGTCACAGTAGCTTAACAAGATGATTTTAAAGGTCCATGGGAGAGACGTGGAGTTCAGAGTGGTTTAATAAGATGGTTTTAATGCCCCTTGGTACAGACGTGGATATCGCAGATTGGTTTAACAAGATGGTTTTAATGCCCCTTGGAAAAGACGTGGAGGTCAGGGTGGTTTAACAAGATGGTTTTAATGCCCCTTGGAAGAGACGTAGAGTTCAGAGTTGTTTAACAAGATGGTTTTAATGCCCCTTGGAAGAGACGTGGAGTTCAGAGATGTTTAATAAGACGTTTTTAATGCTCCTTGAAAGAGACGTGGAAGTCACAGTCGCTTAACAAGATGGTTTTAATGCCCCTTGGAAGAGACGCAGAGGTCACAGGAGCATAACAAGAGGGTTTTAATGCTCCTTGGAAGAGACGTGGAGTTCAGAGTGTTTCAAAAAACGTTTGTAATGCCCCTTGGAAGAGACGTGAAAGTGACAGTAGCTTAACAAGACGGCTTTAATGCCCCTTGGAAGAGACGTGGAGGTCAGAGTGGTTTAACAAGACAGTTTTAATGCCCCTTGGAAGAGACGTGGAGGTCACAGAGTGGTTTAACAAGACGGTTTTAATGCCCCTTTGAAGAGACTTGGAGGTCAGAGTGGTTTAACAAGACGGTTTTAATGCTCCTTGGAATAAGATGTGGAGGTCACAGTAGCTTAACAAGATGGTTTTAATGCCTCTTGCAAGAGACGTGGAGTTCAGAGTGGTTTAACAAGACTGTTTTAATGCCCCTTGGAATAAGACATGGAGGTCACAGTAGATTAACAATACGATTTTAATTCTCCTTGGAAGAGACGTGGAATTCAGAGTGGTTTAACAAGACAGTTTTAATGCCCCTTGAAAGAGACTTGGAGGTCACAGAGTGGTTTTACAACACGGTTTTAATGCCTCTTGGAAAAGACGTGAAGGTCCCAGTAGCTTAAAAAGACGGTTTTAATGTCCCTAGTAAGAGACGTGGAGTTCAGAGTGGTTTAACGAGACGGTTTTATTGCCCCTTGGAAGAGATGTGGAGGTCACAGTAGCATAACAAGACGATTTTAATGCCCCTCGGAAGAGACATGGAGTTCAGAGTGGTTTAACAAGATGGTTTTAATGCCCCTTGGAAGACACGTGGAGGTCAGAGTGGTTTAACAAGATGGTTTTAATGCCCCTTGGAAGAGACGTGAAGGTCACAGTAGCATAACAAGACGGTTTTAATGCCCTTTGGAAGAGACGTGGATTTCAGAGTGGTTTAACAAGATGGTTTTATTGTCCCTTGGAAGAGACGTGGAGGTCACAGTAGCTTAACAAAACGGTTTTAATGCCTCTTGCAAGAGACGTGGAGTTCAGAGTGGTTTAACAAGACTGTTTTAATGCCCCTTGGAATAAGACATGGAGGTCACAGTAGCTTAACAATACGATTTTAATGCTCCTTGGAAGAGACGTGGAATTCAGAGTGGTTTAACAAGACGGTTTTAATGCCCCTTGAAAGAGACTTGGAGGTCACAGAGTGGTTTCACAACACGGTTTTAATGCCTCTTGGAAGAGACGTGAAAGTCCCAGTAGCTTAAAAAGACGGTTTTAATGTCCCTAGTAAGAGACGTGGAGTTCAGAGTGGTTTAACGAGGCGGTTTTAATTCCCCTCGGAAGAGACACGGAGTTCAGAGTGGTTTAACAAGATGGTTTTAATGCCCCTTGGAAGACACGTGGAGGTCAGAGTGGTTTAACAAGATGGTTTTAATGCCCCTTGGAAGAGACGGGAAGGTCACAGTAGCATAACAAGACGGTTTTAATGCCCTTTGGAAGAGACGTGGATGTCAGAGTGGTTTAACAAGATGATTTTATTGCCCCTTGGAAGAGACGTGGAGGTCACAGAAGCTTAACAAGACGATTTTAATGCCCCTGGAAGAGACGTGGAGTTCAGAGTGGTTTAACAAGACGATTTTAATGCTCCTTGGAAGAAACGTGGAGTTCAGAGTGGTTTAATAAGACGGTTTTAATGCCCCTTGGTAGAGACGTGGAGTTCTGAGTGGTTTAACAAGACGGTTTTAATGCCCCTTGAAAGAGACATGGAGGTCACAGAGTGGTTTCACAACACAGTTTTAATACCCCTTGGAAGAGACGTGGAGGTCACAGAGTGGTTTAACAAGACGGCTTTAATGCCCCTTTGAAGAGACGGGGAGGTCAAACTGGTTTAGCAAGACGGTTTTAATGCCCCTTGTAAAATACGTGGAGGTCACAGTAGCTTAACAAGATGGTTTTAATGCCCCTTGGAAGAGACGTGGAGGTCACAGAGTGGTTTAACAAGACGGTTTTAATGCCCCTTTGAAGAGACGTGGAGGTCAGAGTGGTTTAACAAGACGGTTTTAATGCCCCTTGGAAGAGACGTGGTCACAGTAGCTTAACAAGACTGTTTTAATGCCCCTTGGAAAAGACATGGTGGTCACAGTAGCTTAACAAGACGATTTTAATGCTCCATGGAAGAGACGTGGAGTTCAGAGTGGTTTAATAAGACGGTTTTAATGCCCCTTGGAAGAGACGTGGAGGTCACAGAGTGGTTTAACAAGATGACTTTAATTCCCCTTTGAAGAGACGTGGAGGTCAAACTGGTTTAGCAAGACTGTTTTAATGCCCCTTGTAAAATACGTGGAGGTCACAGTAGCTTAACTTGGTGCCCCTTGGAAAAGACGTGGAGTTCACAGTGGTTTAACAAGACAGTTTTAATGCCCCTTGAAAGAGACGTGGAGATCACAGAGTGTTTTAACAAGACGGTTTTAATGCCGCTTTGAAGAGACGTGGAGGTCAGAGTGGTTTAACAAGACGGTTTTAATGCCCCTTGGAATAAGACGTGGAGGTCACAGTAGCTTAACAAGATGGTTTTAATGCCTCTTGCAAGATACGTGGAGTTCAGAGTGGTTTAACAAGACTGTTTTAATGCCCCTTGGAATAAGACGTGGAGGTCACAGTAGCTTAACAATACTATTTTAATGCTCCTTGGAAGCGACGTGGAATTCAGCATGGTTTAACAAGACGGTTTTAATGCTCCTTGAAAGAGACATGGAGGTCACAGAGTGGTTTCACAACACGGTTTTAATGCCCCTTGGAAGAGACGTGAAGGTCCCAGTAGCTTAAAAAGACGGTTTTAATGTTCCTAGTAAGAGACGTGGAGTTCAGAGTGGTTTAACAAGACAGTTTTATTGCCCCTTGGAAGAGATGTGGAGGTCACAGTAGCATAACAAGACGATTTTAATGCCCCTCGGAAAAGACATGGAGTTCAGAGTGGTTTAACAAGATGGTTTTAATGCCCCTTGGAAGACACGTGGAGGTCAGAGTGGTTTAACAAGATGGTTTTAATGCCCCTTGGAAGAGACATGAAGGTCACAGTAGCATAACAAGATGGTTTTAATGCCCCTTGGAAGAGCCAAGTATTTCAGAGTGGTTTAACAAGATGGTTTTAATGACCCTTGGAAGAGACGTGGAGGTCACTTTAGCTTAACAAGACAGTTTTAGTGCCCCTTGGAAGAGATGTGGAGGTCACAGTAGCTTAACAAGACGGTTTTAATGCCCCTTGGAAGAGACGTGGAGTTCAGAGTGGTTTAACAAGACTGTTTTAATGCCCCTTGGAAGAGACTTGGCGGTCACAGTAGCTTAACAAGACGATTTTAATGCTCCTTGGAAGAGACGTGGAGTTCAGAGTAGAGATGAGCGTTGTTCGACTCGAACTGTTCGCCAATCTCAAATTCGAGCTGTCTTGGGTGGTGTTCGAGCCGTTCGGCGAACATGAACGATTTGAAATAAATTCAGCTGTTCGAGGTTATGTTCGATAACTGTTCGTGCACCAAAATCATAACTGGATTTTTTCTCAGTAATGCTGAAAATTAATACGCAGTTTGAATGTACAGTGGGGCGGGAGGAGGGGCAGGGGATGGATCTCTGCAGGAATAATGAAGATCTCCATTTTTTTTTCTCTTTCTCGCATTTACAGTGGGGAGGTGCACTCTGTCAGCCTATCAGCAGCGCACACACGGAGCGAACTGCTTTTTTTCACACAAGCAAGGGCATGTGTCATTGGCAGTGTATGTCACATGTCCTTGCCCTATAAGACCCAGCCATTTTCCCCGTCGCCACCATTTTCTCACTGCTGCAGCTGCGTGTTAGACGGCACCGCTGTTGCTGTGTGCGCTATACCTTGTTAATTTAAAGCCAATTTTCGCACAAATCTACAGTGTGTGGAACTTGTTCTATTAGTCCATCTATACTGACCTCCACCAGGTTGCAAATTGAATATAATTTTTTTCTGCATCTAGCTCTGAAAAAATATTTTGGCTTCTAGCAGTGTGTAGGACTTGTTCTATTAGTCCATCTATACTGACCTCCATCAGGTTGTAAATTGAATATAATTTTTTTCTGCATCTAGCTCTGAAAAAATATTTGGGCTTCTAGCAGTGTGTGGGTCTTGTTCTATTAGTCCATCTATACTGACCTCCATCAGGTTGCAAATTAAAAATAATTTTTATCTGCATCTAGCTCTGAAAAAATATTTGGGCTTCTAGCAGTTTGTGGGACTTGGTCTATTAGTCCATCTATACTGACCTCCATCAGGTTGCAAATTAAAAATAATTTTTATCTGCATCTAGCTCTGAAAAAATATTTGGGCTTCTAGCCGTGTGTGGGACTTGTTCTATTAGTCCATCTATACTGACCTCCATCAGGTTGCAAATTGAATATAATTTTTTTCTGCATCTAGCTCTGAAAAAATATTTGGGCTTCTAGCAGTGTGTGGGAGTTGTTCTATTAGTCCATCTATACTGACCTCCATCAGGTTGCAAATCGAATATAATTTTTTTCTGCATCTAGCTCTGAAAAAATATTTGGGCTTCTTGCAGTGTGTGGGACTTGTTCTATTAGTCCATCTATACTGACCTCCATCAGGTTGCAAATTGAATATAATTTTTTTCTGCATCTAGCTCTGAAAAAATATTTGGGCTTCTTGCAGTGTGTGGGACTTGTTCTATTAGTCCATCTATACTGACCTCCATCAGGTTGCAAATTGAATATAATTTTTTCTGCATCTAGCTCTGAAAAAATATTTGGGCTTCTAGCAGTGTGTGGGACTTGTTCTATTAGTCCATCTATACTGACCTCCATCAGGTTGCAAATTGAATATAATTTTTTTCTGCATCTAGCTCTGAAAAAATATTTGGGCTTCTAGCAGTGTGTGGGACTTGGTCTATTAGTCTATCTATACTGACCTCCATCAGGTTGCAAATTGAATATAATTTTTTTCTGCATCTAGCTCTGAAAAAATGTTTGGGCTTCTAGCAATGTGTGGGACTTGTTCTATTATTCCATCTATACTGACCTCCATCAGGTTGCAAATTGAATATAATTTTTTTCTGCATCTAACCCAGCCAATAGTTTTGGCCTAATACCACAGTTTGGCCACTCAGCTCTGCTCGGTTCCCATCCATTGTTTTTTTGTGCAAACAACTCCAGAGTTGTGAATTAGTTAACCACCAAAATGAGTGGAAAAAGGCCTGCTGCTGGTGGAAAGGGGAATAGGCGTGTTGGGAAGGGGAAAAAAGGCTGTGTCCGTGGGGTAGGTGTTAAAGTAACAGTAACATCTGCAGAAGAAAGACCATCTTCCAGCCAAGGTAAAATGTCTACTTCTTTTAGCGGACAATGTGATAAGATCCCTTTCTTACGGCCACGCCAATCACTACAAATTCCAGATGAGGCACATAAACAGCAGGTGCTTCAACTGATATCATGTGCTCCTTTAAGTGGGCTCTCCTCCACATCAACTTCAACATCACAAATACTCCAGTCCTCAGACGTGTCACCCCAATCGCACTTGCTTCCTCACAGCTCCCAAATCTCCAGCTGCCCGTCTGAGTATGAGGTAGAACAGATGGTTGAGTCTGCAGAGCTGTTTACTCATACTATAGCCTGGGAATCAGAGGTCGGCTCCAGCGCTTCTGTGAATCCAGACGAGGAAATGATCTGCACTGATGCCCAGAATCTTTATGAGTCAGATCCAGTACCAGACGCAGAAGGTTCTGACCATAATGTAAACCCTCATTCCCAAACTGTAGCTCCTGTTGGTGGAGAGAATGAGGAAGACGATGATGAGACTCAAATACCTGATTGGAGCGACAACTTTAGTTTTTTGTCAGGGCAGGAACAGGTTGGCTCTGAGGACCACGGCTGTGATAACACACAGGGTGATGATGATGAGGTTGGAGATCCCACTTACTGTCAACCCACAGTCAGCCAAGAGATGAGGTCAGCAGAGGAGGTGGAGGAGGATGCTAGTGACGACAAGGTCAGGTTGCGCCTTCCTGGACAGAGACGTAGTACTGGAAGCACGTCAACAACTGCATCCTCAAACACAACTCTGCCTCTGACCACAAGTCGTGGTGGCTCTTCAGGTCGCATGGGTTCTAAGCCTTGCATAGCCTGGGCATTTTTTCAGATGGATAAAGATGACCCAACTCGTGTTATCTGTAACATTTGTCAGCAAAAGCTAAGTAGAGGCCAAAAAATACATAGTTTGAGTACTTCATGCATGAACCGGCACATGGACATGAAGCATAAGTTGTAGTGGGAAGCTCACTGTGCTACAATGCGGCCTAGCCGGCTGGGCCAACCACCGTCTGCCCCATCTTGTGCATCTGCGGCCTCTTCATCCTCTGTGACTGGGGGGACAGCAGTCACACCTGTTTTGGGATGCAGACCTGCCACCTCTTTACCCGCAACAGCCAGCGTGATTGGCAGGTCATCATTTTCTTTGGAGGTGGTAACACCAGCTGGTGTTGAGCGCTGTCCGACATCGATAGCACCACCTTTGGATCAAGGCAACCTAACATGTCCGCCTGCATCTTCCTCACAGACCGGAAGTTTGCCGGGGACACCCTTATCAATCCTGTCTAAGCACAACAGCCAGCCCTCGGTCCCTCAGATGTGGACAAGTAAAAGACCATTTCCTCCTAGCCATGAGAAAGCTAAGAGGTTGAATTTCACCATCTGCAAGCTCTTGGCTACAGAAATGCTGCCTTTCCGCCTGGTGGACACAGAGGATTTTTGAGACCTTATGTCCGTCGCAGTGCCCCAGTACCAGATGCCCAGTCGGCACTACTTCTCAAAGAAAGGTGTGCCTGTGCTCCACCAGCATGTCGCACACAACATCACCGCTTCTTTGAGAAACTCTGTGTGTGACAGGGTGCATTTCACCACAGACACTTGGACGAGTAGGCATGGACAGCGGCGTTACATGTCGCTGACTGGGCACTGGGTAACTATGGTGACAGCAGGACAAGGGGCTGCTGTCCAAGTCTTGCCGTCCCCACGAGTTGTGCTTCAATCCTCTTTATGTCAAAGTTCCTCCACTACTTCTGCCTCCATAACCTCCTCTCGGTCCTCCACCTGCACCCAAAGCCTGTCTGGTCATGCCACAAGCTTTCTAACTGCGCAGAAGGGATCCTGCACACCTCCTTACTATGCTGGCAGTAGGGCTCAACGTCATCAGGCGGTTTTTACTTTGAAATGTCTGGGAAATGTGAGTCACACAGCTGAGGAGTTGTGGTCAGCTCTGGAGAACAAATTTCATGAATGGTTGTCTCCACTGGACCTGAAACCAGGGAAGGCCGTGTGCGACAATGCTGCAAACCTGGGTGCGGCACTTCGCCGGGGCAATGTCACACACGTGCCTTGTATGGCTCACGTGTTGAACTTGGTTGTCCAGCAATTTTTAGCCCACTATCCCGGACTAGATGGCCTTCTGCAGAGGGCACGGTCGCTGTGTGCTCACTTCCGCTGTTCGCATCCCGCAGCTCAGCGACTTACATGTCTACAGAAGTCGTTGGGCCTGCCACTTCACCGGCTAAAATGCGATGTGCCTACCCGGTGGAATTCAACTCTGCACATGTTGCAGCGACTGTGGCAGCACCGACAAGCCCTGGTGCAATACGTTCTGACGTATAGCCTGGGCCAACGAGATCCAGAGGTGGGGCAAATCACGCTGGAGGAGTGGTCTCAGATCAGGGACCTATGCACCCTTCTGCACAGTTTTGAAATGGCGACGAAGATGTTTAGTGCTGACGATGCCATTATCAGCATGACTATTCCGGTGATTTACATGCTGGAGCATGTAACGGGTCTGGGAGGTGGAACCACAGAGCAACTATACAAAGGGGCAGTCCTTGTAAGGAAGCGGGTGACACCCAGGGAAGGCAGGCAGGCAGTCACGGCTAGTGACGGGGACAGTCTCTGGGTAAGAGGGCAGGAGGTCACGGCAAGTGACGGGGACAGTCTCTGGGTAAGAGGGCAGGAGGTCACGGCAAGTGACGGGGACAGTCTCTGGGTAAGAGGGCAGGAGATCACGGCAAGTGATGGCTAAGCCTCCAGGTAGGCCAGCAGGCAGGTAGCGGGTGGACGCTCCCAGGTGAGCGGGCGAGAGCCTCTGGACAAGCGGGTGGTCACAGCCAGTGACGGCTGAGCCTCCAGGTAGGCAAGCAGGCAGGTAGCAGGTGGACGCTCCCAGGTGAGCGGACGAGAGTCTCTGGACAAGCGGGTGGTCACAGCAAGTGACGGCAGAGCCTCCAGGTAGGCTAACAGGCAGGTAACAGGTGGACGCTCCCAGGTGAGTGGGTAAGAGTCTCTGGACGGGCAGGTGGTCACAGCACGTGACGGCAGAGCCTCCAGGTAGGCTAGCAGGCAGGTAGCAGGTGGACGCTCCCAGGTGAGCGGGCAAGATTCTCTGGACGGGCAGGTGGTCACAACACGTGACGGCAGAGCCTCCAGGTAGGCTAGCAGGCAGGTAGCAGGTGAGCGCTCCCAGGTGAGCGGGCAGACGGATCCATAGACAGACTGGCAGGGCTGGTAGGCAGACTGTCGGACCGCAGGAATAACAGCAGATAGACACGAGTCAGGCAGGTATCAGACAGGAAACTGGCAGGTAACTGGCAGGTAACTGGAAACGGGACCTGAGGGCTGAAGCGGAGTGATGAACTATGCTACAAAATTGCTCGGGCACCTCCATTTTGGAGGAGGTGCCTTATATATGGAGAAGTTCTCCGGCCATTGGCCGGGGACTCCTTAGGACGGCGCGCGTGGCCCTTTTAAGAGAGGGGAAGCGCGCGCGCGCCCTAAGCACAGTGACCGGGGAGGAGTGCGCGCTGCCAGCAGAGTGGAAGGAAGACGCCGGGCACGGAGCGGAGAGGTGAGGGGAACAGCGTCCCTGCCTAGCATGAGGCAGGGACGCCGACGCTACAGAGCACATGTTAAACAGAATTCGGAGTCAGGTGGTGGCAAAAGAGGAGGTGGAGGAAGTAGAGGAGGAGGAGTTGTATGCTGAAGGGCTAACATCTGCAAGGTCCAGACGGTCGGCAGCACCAAGGCAGCAGGCATGTGAGGGTGGGGGAGATGGTTTTACCAGGGCGCATGGTAGCAGCCAAACTAGTGAGGAAGGTGCAGGAGCCCAGGAAGAAGTGGAGGACGAACTGATGGAAGACTCATCAGATGAGGAAGACCTTGATCACATTTCTGTTGTGCGAGGTTGGGGGGAGAGGACAGAGGAAGGAAGCATGATTGTTACCTCGCCACCAGCACAACAGGGACTTGGTGCTCCTGGATGCGCAAGACACATGAGTGCCTTCTTGCTGCACTACCTGCAACATGACCCTCGAATTGTGAGAATTAGAAATAATCCTGACTACTGGGTTGCCACACTGTTAGATCCCCGGTCCAAAAGTAAATTTGCAGAAATTATTCCTGCCATAGAAAGGGATGCACGCATGCAAGAGTATCAGCAGAGACTGTTGCAGAATCTTACATGTGCTTTTCCACAAAACACCAGTGGTGCACGTAGTGAATCTCACAGTTCCAACTTGCCAACCATGGGGCCGTCGAGTGTTCAGCACTCAAACCGTAACAGAAACACAGTATCTGCTGGTAACATCAATTTTGCGGAATAATTTCACCACTTTTTTAGCCCATCCTTTGCAAGGCCACAGGAGACAAGAAGTCTGACACATAGTCAACGCCTAGAGACGATGGTACAGGAGTATCTCCAAGTAAACATTGAAGCCATGACTATGTCACTGGACCCTTGCTCTTTTTGGGCTTCCAATCTGGATAAATAGCCGGAGCTCGCCACTTACGCCTTGGAGATCTTGTCATGCCCCGCAGCCAGCGTTCTGTCTGAACGTGTGTTCAGCGCTGCTGGTGGTGTGCTGACAGATAAGCGCACGCAGCTCTCCACTGATAATGTAGACAGACTCACGTTCATAAAGATGAACAAATCATGGATCCGAAACGACTTTTCTACCCATGTGTCATCCTGGGGAGAGTAAAAGCTTGATGATTGGTTAAAATCACCTCACCAACCGTTTTAAGCTTTCAAATTACTTATCATGTTTATCTGTATCTTGGCTGGAAAATAATTTGGGCTTTTGTAGCAGTGTGCAGTACTGATTCTATTAGGCCATCTATACTAAGCTCCACCAGATTTAAAATGACTAATCATGTTTATCTGTATCTTGGCTGGAAAATAATTTGGGCTTTGTAGCAGTGTGCAGTACTGATTCTATTAGGCCATCTATACTAAGCTCCACCAGATTTAAAATTACTAATCATGTTTATCTGTATCTTGGCTGGAAAATAATTTGGGCTTTGTAGCAGTGTGCAGTACTGATTCTATTAGGCCATCTATACTAAGCTCCACCAGATTTAAAATTACTAATCATGTTTATCTGTATCTTGGCTGGAAAATAATTTGGGCTTTGTAGCAGTGTGCAGTACTGATTCTATTAGGCCATCTATACTAAGCTCCACCAGATTTAAAATTAATAATAATTTTTAGCTGCATCTAGCCCGGAAAATAATTTTGGGGCTCTGAGATGCGCAAGACACATAAGTGCCTTCTTGCTGCACTACCTGCAACATGACCCTCAGATTGTCAGAATTCGAAGTAATCCTGACTACTGGGTTGCCACACTTTTAGATCCCCCACACTCTTCGATCAACCTTTTCATTTTAATAAAGACCAAAAAAATGGTCATTTTTGAAATTATAAGCATTAGCAGGTTATTAGAAACTGAAATCAAACAGTTTTCAACTCAAAAATTTATTCTAGGTGATGTTACATTTGCACATAGGACCCCTTGTTCGAAAGGAGCTTCTGAACTCTCTCGTCCATTGAATTTGTCAGGTTTTGGATCGTTTCTGCTTCAATTGTTTTGCATGAGGACAGAATACCCTCCCAGAGCTGTTGCTTAGATGTGAACTGCCTCCCGCCATCATAGACACTCCTTTTGATGATGCTCCAGAGGTTCTCAATGGGGTAGAGGTCAGGGGAGCATGGGGGTCACACCATAAGTTTGTCCCCTTTTATGCCCATATCAGCCAGAGATGCAGATGTGTTATGTGCTGCATGAGATGGTGCATTATCATGCATGAAAATGATCTTGCTGTGGAATACACGGTTCTTCTTCTTGAACCATGGCAGGAAGTGCTGTTTGAGAAACTCCACATACATTATGGAGTTCATCTTTACCCCTTCAGGGATCCTAAAGGGGCCGACAATCTCTCTCCCCATGATTCCAGCCCAAAACATTACTCCACCTCCTCCTTGTTGGCGCTGTAGCCGTGTTTGCGTGGGGTGTCCATCAAGCAGCCATCCTCCACTCCATCCATCTGGACCATCGAGCGTTGCACGGCACTCATCCGTGAACAAAACAGTTTTGAAGTCAGTCTTCATGTATTGTTTGGCCCACTGGAGCCGTTTCTGCTTGTGTGCAGTGGATAGAGGGGGTCGACAGGATGGCGTACGCATAGCTGCAAACCTCTGAAGGACCCTGCATCTTGTTGTTCGGGGGACGTTGGAGGCACCAGCAGCTTCAAAAACTTGTCTGCTGCTATGACAAGGCTTTTTTGCCGCTGCTCTTTTAACCTGACGTAATTGCCTGTAGGAAAGAGTCCTCAATTTGCCTTTATCAGCACGCACACGTGTGTACTGTGAATCAGCTACATACTTCTTGATTGCCAAGACACTTCATTCTGATCATCGCACAATGTTGATTGTAGTCATGCCTTGACCTAAACACTCCACAATTTGTTGCTTCTCACACAGCCTTTTTCTTTCCCATTTTGGCAGAAAATGTAGGCTGCTTAATAAAGTGGGACAGCCTTCTTAAGTAGTCTTGCCTTTCATTGGACACACCTGCCAAACTAATTAGCACAGGTGTCTGCAATTGCTTACAGTGATATAAAGAGCCCTGACACACATCACCATCAATGAGTTTAACTGACAAACAAACAAATTCTTCCCTTATCACTCCTAAACACTTTTTGCATAATAATTTGGAACACAGTGTACATGTGCTTTTCCACAAAACACCAGTGGTTCACGTAGTGAATCTTACAGTTCTAACTTGCCAACCGTGGTCTGTATGTAGTTGTTCAATAAAGGGCCCAAAATTAAGATAACATAGATGGGAGAGGTCTCTATGAATAGGAATTCCTAAGTATTTGATACCCTGTGAGGGCCAGGCAAAGGGAAAGTTGGACTGGATGGAATCCTGTATGGATTTGGGGAGGGGGACATCGAGGGCCTCAGACTTCGCTGCATTGATTTTAAAATTTGACCATGTAACAAAGTGATCTATTTCAGCCATAACAGCAGGGATGGATATATGTGATTGAGTGATATATACTAGGACATCATCAGCAAATAGAGAGCACTTGTACTCGGTGCCTCCCACCTCAATTCACCTAATATTGGGGTTATGGCGAATTGATGAGAGCAGGTGCTCCGTCACTAGGATGTATAAGAGAGGAGACAGAGGACATCCCTGCCTTGTCCCATTGGTGATTATGAAAGGTGATGAAAATGTTCTGACGCGCCCCTTGGGCCTTGGGACACCCGGAGCCGGACCCTTTTTGGTAGATGCTGGTGGTTGTAGTCTCCGTGGCGGCGACCCGGTTCCGTGGCTCAGGGCGGTCAAACCAGTGGCGGAACTATTTATGTGGTTTTGATGTTTAAATGTCCGACTACGCCACCCGTGGATTGCAGTCAGAGTGAACCGCCGCTGCAGGGCAGACCGCTGAGGCTGGTGTTGTGGGTGCAGCAGAGCGTAGCATAACTCCCCACGGGAGGAGTATAGCCTCAGGGCACTGTATGCGGAGGATGGGGGTGATGGTGCAGGGCAGCAGCAGTAACGACACAGAGTCAGTGATGAAGTCCAGGGCCTTTACTCACAGTTCTTATTATCCAGACCACTTCTGCAGGTAACGGCTGTCCACGTCGTACTGTGCTCACCAGGTGAGTGGCTCAGACAACTCCCAGATAACTTTGGAGCGCTTCACAGGACTCCCTTTGTGTGTCCTTTGTCTGGCCTTTCTTACCAACCCTTCTGTCCGGCTGCCTCGGGCCTCCTTTTGGTAAACTTGGCGCCAGTTTCCCTGACCCTATGTGGTGCCTTCCTAGCGGGTGTAGCGAGGGGCTGCGCCACATAAAATGTCACAGCCTCCGGTTTCTAGCTGATGGTCGTTTCCCGCCTCCACTAGTTTCGGGGACTGGTCTCCCCCTTTGGCCTGACCCCTCCACGCAGGTGGATTCGGGCGTGCGGTGGCGACTCGCCCGTCCGCACCCCTGGGATCCCTTCGTTCCTCGTTCCTGGAGCCTTCTCCGCTCCTCTTCCTTCCTTCTCCCTCTTCCAGGCCTGGGCCTCTGTTACTAGGCCCGCCTCCGGAGCAGAGCTCATGCAGAGCCCCTGCTCCCTGTCACTTCTGCTCAGACTTCTCTGCACTGAACTAAGATGGTGCTCACCTTTTATACTCCCTTCTCAATGCACCCAGGAACTGCTTCCTCCCTGCTCCTGCACTACAGGGTTCCCCTTCCTCAGTGTTCCCTCCCCCCACTCCAGCCAGGGACAGGGACTGTCGTGCCCATCTCAGGGGCATATTGGTCGCCCTGCCCCACGGCAATGTGGTGTAATGCATGCAGGTGTCGGGTCCTGATCCACACTCCATCCTTACCTGAGAGTGAGATATCACACCTCTGGGTGAGGTGCAATACCTCTGTAGCAACCGAGCCCTCAGGGTGCTACAGTTCCATTTATCTTCAGCCTAGGTGACGTATTGCGATACAGGGCCGTGATTTTGGCTATAAAAGGGTCCCCTAGACCCCTACCCCAAGCTTTTTAAGAGAATAATATATGGCGTGCCAGGAGACTCTATGGAATGCTTTCTCAGCATCCAACGAGAGTATCTAATTACAAATTTTTAACTGCATCTAGCCCAGGAAATACTTTGTGCCTAGTAGCAGCGTCTGCTAGTCAGCGGATTATCCCGGCTGTTAAGCAAGCTACACCACCTGTAGTTTGGACACTTAATTTTTTCAAAGGAAATGCTTCGGGACCACGGGATACTCAGTGAAGAGCATCAGGAGGCACCCCAAGGCATAGGGGCTGGGACTGGCGGTAGGACGCCTTGCGGTGGACAGCCGAGCTCGATCCTTATAAAAGCTTTTTAACTGCAGCAGCTTTAGTGGACGCTACTGGAGCTGGAATTACGCGGCTGCTGGCATGAGACTTGCCTTCCAATAGATCCTTGTAAAAGGATTTAAAGTGTATTCATTCAAATTAGAGAGACAATTTAAATTAAAAAGCTTAGAGCTGCCTCCACCACAATGGGGCTCGCTCGACCCACCAGCGGACAGGCACCAGTATTGGGAGAGGGGGGCTGGCCGTCAGGGTCCACCGCGGCTCTGGCACAAACCCGGCGACACGGAGGTGGCACGGGCAGGAAGGGACTGGCCGTGTCGGCTTCTCACTTTTTGGATTTTAGAAGGGCATGACATGCCTATATCTGTGTCTCCCCCTCCTTTTACTCCTCCACCTCTTTTCTTTTTGCATGACTATATGTACTTGTCACTTTTCCATGTGTTAGTTATGTCTTCTGAGCAGTTTGTCAGCTTTTGGACACCTTTGAAGGTGTTTTCTATGTGTTTCTATGTGTTTTTGTTCGCCTGCCATTGGTTTTAACGGTGTTCGAAGGTGTTCGACGAACAGTTCGACGAACAGTTCGGCGAACACACAGGTGTTCAACGAACCGAACCGAACTCGAACACTACGGGGATGGCTCAACACTAGTAGTCACCGGAAATGGTCTTCCAACAATCTTGAAGGAGTTCCCAGAGATGCTTAGCACTTGTTGGCCCTTTTGCCTACACTCTGACGTCCAGCCCACCCCAAATCATCTCGATTGGGTTCAGGTCTGGTGATTGTGGAGGCCAGGTCATCTGGCGTAGCACCCCATCACGCTCCTTCTTGGTCAAATAGCCGTTACACAGCCTGGAGGTGTGTTTTGGGGTCATTGTCCTGTTGAAAAATAAATGATGGTCCAACTAAACGCAAACCGGATGGTTCAGTATGCCTTCAATTTTGAATAAATCCCCAACAGTGTAACCAGCAAACCACCCCCCACACCATCACACCTCCTCCTTTATGCTTCACAGTGTCAACCAGTCATGTAGAGTCCATCCGTTCACCTTTTCTGCATCGCACAATGACACGGTGGTTGGAACCAAAGATCTCAAATTTGAACTCATCAGACCAAAGCACAGATTTCCACTGGTCTAATGTCCATTCCTTGTGTTCTTTAGCCCAAACAAGTCTCTTTTGCTTGTTGCCTGTGCTTAGCAGTGGTTTCCTAGCAGCTATTATACCATGAAGGCCTGATGCACAAAGTGTCCTCTTAGCAGTTGTTGTAGAGATGTGTCTGCTGCTAGAACTCTGTGTGGCATTGACCTGGTCTCTAATCTGAGCTGCTGTTAACCTGCGATTTCTGAGGCTGGTGACTAGGATAAACTTATCCTCAGAAGCAGAGGTGACACATGGTCTTCTTTTCCTCGGGGTGGTCCTCATGTGAGCCAGTTTCTTTGTATCGCTTGATGTTTTTTTGCAACTGCACTCGTGGACACTTTCAAAGTTTGCCCAATTTTTTGGACTGACTGACCTTCATTTCTTAAAGTTATGATGGCCACTCGTTTTTCTTTACTTACAGTTAGGTCCATATATATTTGGACAGAGACAAATTTTTTCTAATTTTGGTTCTAGACATTACCACAATGAATTTTAAACAAAACAATTCAGATGCAGTTGAAGTTCAGACTTTCATCTTTCATTTGAGGGTATCCACATTCAAATGGGATGAAGGGTTTAGGAGTTTCAGCTCCTTAACATGTGCCACCCTGTTTTTAAAGGGACCAAAAGTAATTGGACAGATTAAATAATTGTAAATAAAATGTTCATTTCTAGTACTTGGTTGAAAACCCTTTGTTGGTAATGACTGCCTGAAGTCTTGAACTCATGGACATCACCAGGTGCTGTGTTTCCTCCTTTTTGATGTTCAGCCAGGCCTTCATTGCAGTGGTTTTCAGTTGCTGTTTGTTTGTGGGCCTTTCTGTCTGAAGTTTAGTCTTTAACAAGTGAAATGCATGCTCAATTGGGTTGAGATCAGGTGACTGACTTGGCCATTCAAGAATATTCCACTTCTTTGCTTTAATAAACTCCTTGGTTGCTTTGGCTTTATGTTTTGGGTCATTGTCCATCTGTAGTATGAAACGCCGACCAATTAGTTTGGCTGCATTTGGCTGGATCTGAGCACACAGTATGAATCTGAATACATCAGAATTCATTCGGCTGCTTCTGTCATGTGTCACATCATCAATAAACACTAGTTACCCAGTGCCACTTGCAGTCATGCATGTCCAAGCCATCACACTGCCTCCGCCTTGTTTTACAGACAATGTGGTATGCTTTGGATCATGAGCTGTACCACGCCTTCGCCATACTTTTCTCTTTCCATCATTCCGATAGAGGTTGATCTTGGTTTCATTTGCCCGAAGAATGTTCTTCCAGAACTGTGCTGGCTTTTTTAGATGTTTTTTAGCAATGTCCAGTCTAGCCTCTTGATGCTTATGAGTGGCTTGCACCGTGCAGTGAACCCTCTGTATTTACTTTCATGCAGTCTTCTCTTTATGGTAGATTTGCACATTGATACGCCTACCTCCAACTTGGTTGGCTGTTGTGGAGGGGTTTCTCTTCACCATGGAGATTATTCTGCGATCATCCACCAATGTTGTCTTCCATGGGCGCCCAGGTCATTTTGCATTGATGAGTTCACCAGTGCTTTCTTTCTTTCTCAGGATGTACCAAACTGTAGATTTTGCCACTCCTAATATTGTAGCAATTTCTCGGATGGGTTTTTTCTGTTTTTGCAGCTTAAGAATGGCTTGTTTCACTTGCATGGAGAGCTCCTATGACCGCATGTTTACTTCACAGCAAAACCTTCCAAATGCAAGCCCCAAACCTCAAATCAACTCCAGGCCTTTTATCTGCTTAATTTAGAATGACACAACGAAGGGATTGCCCACACCTGTCCATGAAATAGCCTTGGAGTCAATTGTCCAATTACTTTTGGTCCCTTTAAAAACAGGGTGGCACATGTTAAGGAGTTGAAACTCCTAAACCCTTCATCCAAACCCTTTATCAAATTTTAATGTGGATACCCTCAAATGAAAGCTGAAAGTCTGAACTTCAACTGCATCTGAAATGTTTTGTTTAAAACTCATTGTGGTAATGTCTAGAGCCAAAATTAGAAAAATGTTGTCTTTGTCCAAATATTTATGGACCTAACTGTAGCTGCTTTTTTCTTGCCATAATACAAATTCTAACAGTCTATTAAGTAGAATTATCAGCTGTGTATTAACCTGACTTCTGCACAATGCAACTGATGGTCCCAACTCCAATTATAAGGCAAGAAATCCCACTTATTAAACCTGACAGGGCACACCTGTGAAGTGAAAACCATTTCCGGTGACTACCTCTTGAAGCTCATCAAGAGAATGCCAAGAGTGTGCAAAGCAGTTATCAAAGCAAAAGGTGGCTAATTTGAAGAACCTAGAATATAAGACATATTTTTAGTTGTTTCACACTTTTTTGTTAAGTATATAATTCCACATGTGTTAATTCATAGTTCTGATGCCTTCAGTGTAAATGTACAATTTTCATAGTCATGAAAATACAGAAAAATCTTTAAATGAGATGGTGTGTCCAAACTTTTGGTCTGTACTGTATAATGCTTCATACAGAATAATGGGCCCAATATAAATCTCCATACAGAATAATGGAACCCATATAATGCTCCAAACAGAATAATTGGACCCATATAATGCTCCATACAGAATAATGGACCCCATATAATGCTCCATACAGAAAAAAGAACTCCATATATTGTTCCATATAGAATAATAGGCCCCTTATAATACTCCAAACAGAATAAAAAAAAACATATATTGCTCCATACAGAAAAATGGACCTTATATAATGCTTCATACAGAATAATGGACCCAATATAATGCTCTATACAGAATAAAGAACCCAATATATCACACCATACAGAATAATGGGCCTTATATAATGCTCCATATAGAATAATGGGCACAATATAATGCTCCAAAAAGAATAATGAACCCTTATAATGCTTCTCACAGAATAATGGACCCAATATAAAGCTCCATACAGAATAATGGACCTCATATATTGCTCTATACAGAATAATGGGGCCCACATAATGCTCCTAACAGAATAATGGAAACATATAATGCTTCATACAGAATAATGGGCCCATTATAAAGTTCCATACAGAATAACGGAACCCATATAATGCTCCAAACAGAATAATTGGACCCATATAATGCTCCATATCGAACAATGGGCCTCGTATAATGCTTCATATAGAATAATGGACCCTGTATAATGCTCCATACGGAATAAAGAGCTCCATATATTGTTCCATATAGATTAAAGGGCCTCATATAATGCTCCATATAGAATAACAGGCCCCGTATAATACTTCAAACAGAATAAATAAAACATATATTGCTCCATACAGCATAATGGGCCCAATATAATGTTCCATACAGAAAAATCTAAGCCATATAAAGCTCCATGCCGAATAATGGGTGTAACATACCTGGCGGCGTCCTTGCATGGTGGTCCATCTCCCACTGTGCAAGAGAGCGCACTTGATCTCCTGTCCAGAGTGTCTCTCTGGCTTCCCTCCATGCTGTCTGTTTGTGTCTGTCTCTGCTGCTTAAGGGCGGCGCCCGATCACTTCCTGCTTTTTGTACCTGCTGTGGGTCACACCCCTTGTGCGTCCTCAGCCTATTGCTGTCTGACACTTGGTATATAGCTCAGCAGCTCCCTTCTATCCCGGCCTGAGCATAGTGTTTCCTTCAGTGTGTGCTTGCATTCTGAAGGTGCCAGGTCCCGTCTTTGTTTCCTTGTCTGCCTTTCCTGGAGGCTGTATTTCCAGGCCTGTCTGAACTTAGTCCTGTATGTCTCCTGCTTTGCGGTATCAGCTCCCGTGTCTGAACTGTGTCCTGTATGTCTCCTGCTTTGCGGTATCAGCTCCCGTGTCTGAACTGAGTCCTGTATGTCTCCTGCTTTGCGGTATTAGTTCCCGTGTCTGAACTGAGTCCTTTCTGTGTATCTTGTCTGTCCTGTCTGAACACGCTCCTAGCCTGTTCCTCCCGCCTTCTAGGGGCCGATTACCTAGACCCGCTCCTGTATCTTGTCTGTCCTGTCTGAACACGCTCCTTGCCTGTTCGTCCCACCTCTCTGGGGCAGTATTCCCAGACCCGCTCCTGTATCCCGCTGCAGTGTCGGTCTCCTCCGTACACTCAGTTCCAGTCTGAACTCTCTCCTATCCTTTACCTGTTTTGCCTCTATGTCCGTTCCCTTCCTTTTTCTGCAGAGTCTGAACTCGTACCTAACTCCTGCCTGTTGTCTCTGTACTCCCGTTTGTGAGTTTGTGGTCCACTCGCTACTTCACTGCAAGTACCCTGTGGGTGTCTGGCTCTGTCTTTCCCTTCCTGTCTGTTCCGTGTGAACAGAGTCCTGTCCTGCCCTGCTTCTGCCCGCTGCTCTGGCAGTCCTGTCCTGCCCTGCTTCTGCCCGCTGCTCTGGCAGTCCTGTCCTGCCCTGCTTCTGCCCGCTGCTCCGGCAGTCCTGTCCTGCCCTGCTCAGCCTTGTCTGCACTCTAGCTGTGCTTGCCTGTAACCCTCTGCCTGTATTGTTCCTGAGTCCCGGTGTGTACTGGGTCCTATCCCGCCTGTGTTCCTACCTGCTAGTGCCTCCCTGTCTGCACTCTAGCTGTGCTTGCCTTTACCCCCCTGCCTGCATACCCGCCTGCCTGCATACCAGTCGTGCCTGCCTATACCCACCAGTCTGTGTGCCAGCCTACCAGCCTGTTCCTGTATTCCCCTGTGTGGGTCAACAGCCGTGTCCGGGGTCTGTCCTGGAGTAGCACCTGGTCCCTCTGCTCGGTTCCTCCTTGGTACACTGGCGTCGTATGCCGTCGTGCGACCCTGGTCGGATCGGGTGAATACTTAGTCACGCCCCTCCAGGCATTCACTCTCCGGCACGGTCCAGTGGAATCACTACAATCACACGCACACGCCGCTTAGCCCGGGCGTGTGCATAACAGCATGCTCAGGCCATGGTTCCCGTTGAGCCCCACGGCCTTCGCCCTCTGAGAAGTTTTCCAGCGAATATATGCATTAAAATAAATAAATAAATTTTTTTTTCCCTTAGCTGAGTTCCAGGCGAATTACGCACCGTCCAGATGGATCTATCAGCTCTCGTTCCTGCGGATCCGCCACGTTACTATGGGGATCCAAGACAGTGTCGTGCATTTGTGGAGCAATGCATGCTACACTTTAAGGCCTACCCTCTTTATTTTCCTTCCGATTGGGCTAAAGTGGCCTTTATGATGTCTTACCTGGCGGGTGATGCCTTGGAATGGATCAACCCCCTATATGAAACACAGGATCCGATCCTCCGGGACCTAATGGCCTTCCTGGTGGCCTTTCTAATGGTCTTCGATGATCCTAACCCGGAGGCTCCTGCTGAAGCTTCACTTCCCAATATCCCGGAGCAGCCCCAATGGGTAATGTGTGTGGGTAGCGCAATAGTCCTCCAGCCCAATGAGACTACTGCCCACCCAGAATCCTCTCAGGGTGACTACGCTTTCCGGAATACTTCTCTCAACCTCAAGAGGCAGTCCAGACGTGCTAGACTTAGAGGCAAGCCGTCACGCCAGGGCCTGTCCTCCCTGAGACCTCCTGACCCCAACCTTGAAGTCCCTACTGAAGCTTCATCTCCCTGTATCCCGGAGAAACCCCAATGGGTAGTGTGCGTGGGTAGTGCACCAGTTCTCCTGCCCGAAGAGACTTCTGCCCATCCAGACTCCACACAGGAGAACTTCCTGCACCCGGCATCAGATGCTTCTCTCTCTTTAACCGGTGTGCATGTCCAAGGATGCTCCAAAGCTGTGGTTACCTCTGAGTCTGTGCACCTCTACTACCTGGCGGAGGATCCCCTGTTGCCTCCTGAATCCTCCGGGATACCACTCGATGACAAATGGAGAGAGACTTCTCTACACCCGGTACTCAATACTTTGTCCGCTTCGTCCTGTGAGCCTGACAATGGGTACCCCAAAGTGGTAGTTACCTCCGAGTCTCTACACCCCTCCGACCAGGCGGAGGATCTCCAGTTGTCTCCTGAACCCTTCGGGGTGCTACCTGGTAGCGAAAGGACAGAGACTCTCCTATACTCTGTACCTGATACCTCGCTCGCTTCGTCCAGTGAGTCCAACCTAGTGTACTCCGAAGCAGAGGTTACTCCTGAGTCTCTACACCCCTCCGACCAGGCGGAGGACCTCCAGTTGTGTTCAGAATCCTTCGGGGTGCCACCTGGTGGTGAATGGACAGAGACTTTCCTATACTCTGTACCTGATACCTCGCTCGCTTCGTCCAGTGAGTCCAACCTAGTGTACTCCGAAGCAGAGGTTACTCCTGAGTCTCTACACCCCTCCGACCAGGCGGAGGACCTCCAGTTGTGTTCAGAATCCTTCGGGGTGCCACCTGGTGGTGAATGGACAGAGACTTTCCTATATCCTGTACCTGATACCTCGCTCGCTTCGTCCAGTGAGTCCAACCTAGTGTACTCCGAAGCAGAGGTTACTCCCGAGTCTCTACACCCCTCCGACCAGGCGGAGGACCTCCAGTTGTGTTCAGAACCCTTCGGGGTGCCACCTGGTGGTGAATGGACAGAGACTTTCCTATACTCGGTACCCGATACCTCACCTGCTTCCTCCAGTGAGTCCGACCTAGTGTACTCTGAAGCAGTTGTTTTCTCTGAGCCTCTGCACTCTTCTGACCCGGCGGAGGACCTCCAGTTGTTTCCTGAATCCTCCGGGGTACCACCAGATAACAAAGAGACAGTGACTTTTCCTCATTATGTACCTGATAACCCGTCTATTTTTTCCTGTGAGCTTGACAAGATGTACCTCGAAGCAGAGATTACCCTCAAGTCTCTGTCCCCCTCCAACCCAGTGAACGACTGGTCCTCGAATTCCCTGCGGAAGATTCTGGCAGGCCTGAAGAAGAGGGGGCGTAAGGGGGGAGGTACTGTAACATACCTGGCGGCGTCCTTGCATGGTGGTCCATCTCCCACTGTGCAAGAGAGCGCACTTGATCTCCTGTCCAGAGTGTCTCTCTGGCTTCCCTCCATGCTGTCTGTTTGTGTCTGTCTCTGCTGCTTAAGGGCGGCGCCCGATCACTTCCTGCTTTTTGTACCTGCTGTGGGTCACACCCCTTGTGCGTCCTCAGCCTATTGCTGTCTGACACTTGGTATATAGCTCAGCAGCTCCCTTCTATCCCGGCCTGAGCATAGTGTTTCCTTCAGTGTGTGCTTGCATTCTGAAGGTGCCAGGTCCCGTCTTTGTTTCCTTGTCTGCCTTTCCTGGAGGCTGTATTTCCAGGCCTGTCTGAACTTAGTCCTGTATGTCTCCTGCTTTGCGGTATCAGCTCCCGTGTCTGAACTGTGTCCTGTATGTCTCCTGCTTTGCGGTATCAGCTCCCGTGTCTGAACTGAGTCCTGTATGTCTCCTGCTTTGCGGTATTAGTTCCCGTGTCTGAACTGAGTCCTTTCTGTGTATCTTGTCTGTCCTGTCTGAACACGCTCCTAGCCTGTTCCTCCCGCCTTCTAGGGGCCGATTACCTAGACCCGCTCCTGTATCTTGTCTGTCCTGTCTGAACACGCTCCTTGCCTGTTCGTCCCGCCTCTCTGGGGCAGTATTCCCAGACCCGCTCCTGTATCCCGCTGCAGTGTCGGTCTCCTCCGTACACTCAGTTCCAGTCTGAACTCTCTCCTATCCTTTACCTGTTTTGCCTCTATGTCCGTTCCCTTCCTTTTTCTGCAGAGTCTGAACTCGTACCTAACTCCTGCCTGTTGTCTCTGTACTCCCGTTTGTGAGTTTGTGGTCCACTCGCTACTTCACTGCAAGTACCCTGTGGGTGTCTGGCTCTGTCTTTCCCTTCCTGTCTGTTCCGTGTGAACAGAGTCCTGTCCTGCCCTGCTTCTGCCCGCTGCTCTGGCAGTCCTGTCCTGCCCTGCTTCTGCCCGCTGCTCTGGCAGTCCTGTCCTGCCCTGCTTCTGCCCGATGCTCCGGCAGTCCTGTCCTGCCCTGCTCAGCCTTGTCTGCACTCTAGCTGTGCTTGCCTGTAACCCTCTGCCTGTATTGTTCCTGAGTCCCGGTGTGTACTGGGTCCTATCCCGCCTGTGTTCCTACCTGCTAGTGCCTCCCTGTCTGCACTATAGCTGTGCTTGCCTTTACCCCCCTGCCTGCATACCCGCCTGCCTGCATACCAGTCGTGCCTGCCTATACCCACCAGTCTGTGTGCCAGCCTACCAGCCTGTTCCTGTATTCCCCTGTGTGGGTCAACAGCCGTGTCCGGGGTCTGTCCTGGAGTAGCACCTGGTCCCTCTGCTCGGTTCCTCCTTGGTGCACTGGCGTCGTATGCCGTCGTGCGACCCTGGTCGGATCGGGTGAATACTTAGTCACGCCCCTCCAGGCATTCACTCTCCGGCACGGTCCAGTGGAATCACTACAATCACACGCACACGCCGCTTAGCCCGGGCGTGTGCATAACAATGGGCACCATATAATGCCCCGTAAAATACAATGGACCCCATATATTGCTCTATACAGAATAATGGGCCTCATATAATGCTCCAAACAGAATAATGGAAACATATAATGCTTCATACAGAATAATAGGCCCAATATAAAGCTCCATGTTTCGCTCGCGCCCGGACTGACTGGCGTGAGCGTGATTAGTGATCCCACTGTACCATGAACCGAGGAGTGCCTGGAGGGGCGTAACTAAGTATCAACCCGATCCGACCAAGGTCGCACGGCGGCTAACGACTCCGTGAACCAGGGAGGAACTGAGCAGAGGGACCAGGGGCTACTCCAGGTCAGACCCCGGTCACAGCTGTTGACCCACACCGGGGAATGCAGGAACAGGCAGGTAAGACTGGCGTACAGACAGGTAGGTATTGGCAGGCACGGCTGGTATGCTGACAGGTGGGTACTGGTGAGCACAGCTGGTATGCAGACAGGTGGGTGCTGGCAAGCACGGCTGGTATGCAGACAGGTGCGTGCTGGCAAGCACGGCTGGTATGCCGACAGGTAGGTACTAGCGGGTTGGAGCGCAGGCTCGATAGAGGCCAGTACAGACTGGGAGACGGGAACAGAGCCGCGGATGCGGTAGACAGGCAGAGCAGGGAGGAACTGCTGAAGCGGTGGGCTAGGCAGAGCAGAGGGGAACCGCCGGAGCAGTGAGCAAGCAGAGCAGAACTAAACTGCAGATGCGGTGAACAAGGCAGAGCAGAGAGGAGCCGCCGGAGCGGTGAACAAGGCAGAGTAGAGGGGAACCGCCGGAGCGGTGAGCAAGGCAGAGCAGAACTAAACCGCAGGTGCGATGAAAAAGGCAGAGTAGAGAGGAACCGCCGGAGCGGTGAGCTAGGCAGGGCAGAGGGGAACCGCTGGAGTGGTGAGCAAGGCAGAGCAGAACTAAACTGCAGGTGCGGTGAACAAGGCAGAGCAGAGAGGGACCGCTGGAGTGGTGAGCAAGGCAGAGCAGATGGGAACCGCCGGAGCAGTGAGCAAGGTAGAACACAGGGGAACCGCCGGAGCGGTGAGCAAGGCAGAGCAAGGTTGACGAAGTAGGCAGAGAGGACAGGGCTCTGTTCACATGGAACAGACTGAAAGATACAGGAAGATGGTTAGAACACAGGAGGTAGATACGGAGGAAGGGAAAAGGGACAAGCAGAACCAGATACACACAAGGTACTTGCAATGATGTAGCGAGTAGACACAAAACTCACAAACAGAAGTACAGAGACAACAAGTAGGAGTTAGGTGCTGGTTCAGACACTGCAGGAAAAGGGAGGGTACAGACATAGAGATAAAACAGATAACAGGCTAAGAGACAGTTCAGACAGGAACTGATACTTCAACGAGATACAGGAACGAGCCTGGGTATACAGCCCCCAGAGATGGCGGAAACAGACAAGAAGTCACAGATAACAGGTCTGGGCATGCAGCCCCCAGAGATGGCGGAAATGGACTAGAAGTCCCAGAAAACAGGCCTGGGAATACGGACCCCAGGGAGGCAGAAACAGGCTAGAAACAGGACAGACCTGGCAACTCAGAGGCAAGGAGCACACTGAATGATAGTGTTGCTCAGGCACCTCCTTCTGGGTGGAGGGGGTTTAAATATCCAGTGACTCACAGCAATAGGCTGGATACGCATTAGGGGTGTGCCCACAGCAGCTATAAGAATCAGGAAGAAACCGGGCCGCTGCCCTAAGCAGACAGTCAAGAGGCATGCACACAGCAAGAACTGGAGCACAGCTTGCAGGCTGGACTGATGGGTAAGATTGCAGTCTTGCATGGTGGAAGGTGGTGCACCATGCAAGCATGCCGCCAGGGATGTTACACTCCATGCAGAATAATGGGCCCCATACAATGTTCCATACAGATTAATGGACTCCATATATTGCTCTATACAGAATAATGGGCCCCATATAATGCTCCAAACAAAATAATGGAAACATATAATGCTTCATACAGAATAATGGGCCCAATATAAAGCTCCATACAGAATAATGGAACCCATATAATGCTCCAAACAGAATAATTGGACCCATATAATGCTTCATACAGAATAATGGGCCTCGTATAATGCTTCATATAGAATAATGGGCCCCGTAAAATGCTCCATAAAGAATAAAGAACTCCATACATTGTTCCATATGGAATAATGGGCCTCATATAATGCTCCATATAGAATAATAGGCCCTGTATAATACTCCTAACAGAATAAGAAAAAACATGTATTGCTCCATACAGCATAATCGGCCCAATATAATGTTCCATACAGAAAAATGGAACCTATATATTGCTCCATACCGAATAATGGGCGCCATATAATGCCCCGTAAAGTACATTGGACCCCATATATTGCTCCATACAGAATAATGGACCTCATATAATGCTTCATACAGAATAATGGGCGCCATATAATGCCCCGTAAAGTACAATGGACCTCATATATTGCTCCATACAGAATAATGGACCTCATATAATGCTCTAAACAGAATAATGGAACACATATAATGCTCCAAACAGAATAATAGGCCCAATATAAAGCTCCATCCAGAATAATGGGCCCAATATAATTATAGATACAGAATAATGGAACACATATAATGCTCCAAACAGAATAATTGGACTCAATTAATACTCCATACAGAATAATGGGCATCATATAATCCTTCATATAGAATAATGGGCCCCGTATAATGCTACATACAGAAAAAAGAACTCCATATATTGTTCCATATTGAATAATGGGCCTCATATAATGCTCCATATAGAATAATAGGCCCTGTATAATGCTCCATACAGAATAAAGAACTCCATATATTGTTCCATATAGAATAATGGGCCTCATATAATGCTCCATATAGAATAATAGGCCCCGTATAATACTCCAAACAGAATAAGAAAAAACATATATTGCTCCATACAGCATAATGGGCCCAATATAATGTTCCATGCAGAAAAATAGAAGCTATATATTGCGCCATACCGAATAATGGGCACCATATAATGCCCCGTAAAGTACAATGGACCTGGGCACCATATAATGCCCCGTAAAGTACAATGGACCCCATATATTGCTCCATACAGAATAATGGACCTCATATAATGCTTCAAACAGAATAATGGGCCCCATATAATGCCCCGTAAAGTACAATGGACCTCATATATTGCTCCATACAGAATAATGGACCTCATATAATGCACCAAACAGAATAATGGAAAACATATAATGCTCCAAACAGAATAATAGGCCCAATATAAAGCTCCATACAGAATAATGGGCCCCATATAATGCTCCATACAGAATAATGGAACACATATAATGCTCCAAACAGATTAATTGGACCCTTATAATACTCCATACAGAATAATGGGCCTCGTATAATGTTTCATATAGAATAATGGGCCCCGTAAAATGCTCCATACAGAAAAAAGAACTCCATATATTGTTCCATATAGAATAATGGGCCTCATATTATGTTTCATATAGAATAATAGGCCCCGTATAATACTCCAAACAGAATAAAAAAAAACATATATTGCTCCATACAGATTAATAGGCCCAATAAATTGCTCCATACAGAAAAATGGTACCCATATAATGCTCCATACCGAATAATGGACCTCATAAAATGCTTCATACAGAAAAATGGCCCAAAATAAAACTCCATACAGAATAACTGAACCCATATAATGCTCCAAACAGAATAATTGAACCCATATAAGGCTCCATACAGAATAATGGGCCTAGTATAATGCTTCATATAGAATAATGGGCCCCGTATAATGCTCCATACAGAATAAAGAACTCCATATATTGTTCCATATAAAATAATGGGCCTCATTTAATGTTCCATATAGAATAATAGGCCCCGTATAATACTCCAAATCGAATAAAAAAAACATATATTGCTCCATACAACATAATGGGCCCAATATAATGTTCCATACAGAAAAATGGAACCCATAAAATGCTCCATACCGAATAATGGGCACCATATAATGCCCCGTAAAGTACAATGGACCCCATATAATGCTCCATACAGAATAATGAACCTCATATAATGCTTCATACAGAATAATGGACCCCATTTAATGCTCCATACAGAATAAAGAACCACATATATTGCCCCATACAGAATAATGGGCCTCATATAATGCTCCATACAGAATAAAAAACTCAATATATTGTTCCATATAGAATAATGGGCCTCATATAGTGCTCCATATAGAATAATAGGCCCCGTATAATGCTCCAAACAGAATTAAAAAAACATATATTGCTCCATACAGCATAATGGGCCCAATATAATGTTCCATATAGAAAAATGGAACCCATATATTGCTCCATAACAAATAATGGGCCCCATATAATGCCCCGTAAAGTACAATGGACCTCATATATTGCTCCATACAGAATAATGGACCTCATATAATGCTCCAAACAGAATAATGAAAAATATATAATGCGCCAAACAGAATAATAAGCCCAATATAAAGCTCCATACAGAATAATGGACCCCATATAATGCTCCATGCAGAATAATGGAACACATATAATGCTCCAAACAGAATAATTGGACCCATATAATACTCCATACAGAATTATGGGCCTCGTATAATGCTTCATATAGAATAATGGGCCCCGTAAAATGCTCCATACATAAAAAAGAACTCCATGTATTGTTCCATATAGAATAATGAGCCTCATATAATGTTTCATATAGAATAATAGGCCCCATATAATACTCCAAACAGAATAAAAAAAACATATATTGCTCCATACAGATTAATAGGCCCAATATATTGTTCCATACTGAAAAATGGAATCCATATAATGCTCCATGCCGAATAATGGACCCCATATAATGACACGTAAATTACAATGGACCTCATATATTGCTCCATACAGAATAATGGACCTCATATAATGCTTCATACAGAATAATGGAACCCATTTAATGCTCCATACAGAATAAAGAACCCCTTATATTGCCCCATACAGAATAATTGGCCTCATATAATGCTCCATACAGAATAAAAAACTTCACATATTGTTCCATATAGAATAATGGGCCTCATTTAATGCTCCATGTAGAATAATAGGCCCCGTATAACACTCCAAACAGAATAAAAAAAACATATATTGCTCCATACAGCATAATGGGCCCAATATTATGTTCCGTACAGAAAAATGTAACAAATATAATGCTCCATACCGAATAATGGGCACCATATAATGCCCCGTAAAGAACAATGGACCCCATATATTGCTCCATACATAATAATGGACCTCATATAATGCTTCATACAGAATAATGGGCCCCATATAATGCGCCGTAAGTACAATAGACCTCATATATTGCTCCATACAGAATAATGTGCCCCTTATAATACTCCAAACAGAATAAAGAACACCATATATTGCTCCATACAGATTAATGGGCCTCATATAATGCTCCATTTAGAATAATGGCACAATATAATGCTCCCAAAAGAATAACGGACTCATTTATTGCTTCTTACAGAATAATGGACCCAATATAAAACTCCATACAGAATAAAGAACTCCATATATTGTTCCATATAGAATAATGGGCCTCATAAATTCTCCATATAGAATAATAGGCCCCGTATAATACTCCAAACAGAATAAAAAAAAACATATATTGCCCCATACAGCATAATGGGCCCAATATATTGTTCCATACAGAAAATGGAACCCATATAATGCTCCATACCGATATAATACCCTGTAAAGTACAATGGACCCCATATATTGCTCCGTACAGAATAATGGACCCCATATAATGCTCCATACAGAATAAAGAACCCCATATATTGCCCAATATAGAATAATGGGCCTCATATAATGCTCCATATAGAATAATGGGCACAATATAATGCTCCAAAAAGAATAATGGACCCATATAATGCTTCTTACAGAATAATGGACCCAATATAAAGCTCCATACATAATAATGGACCCCAGATATTGCTCTATGCAGAATAATGGACCCCATATATGGCTCCATACAGAATAATGGGCCTCCTATAATCCTCCATACAGAATACTGTGCCCCCTATAATACTCCAAACAGAATAAAGAACCCCATATTTTGCTCCATACAGAATAATGGGCCCAATATAAAGTTCCCTACAGAGTAATGGAACCCATATAATGCTCCATACCGAATAATGGGCCTCATATAATGCCCCATAAAGTACAATGGACTTCATATATTGCTCCATACAGAATAATGGACCTCATATAATGCTTCATACAGAATAATAGGCCCAATATAACGCTCCATACAGAATAATGTAACCCATATAATGCTCCAAACAGAAAATTTGGACCCATATAATGCTCTATACAGAATAATGGGCCTCGTATAATGCTTCATATAGAATAATGGGCCCCGTATAATGCTCCTTACAGAATAAAGAACCCCATATATTGTTTCATACAGAATACTAGGCCTCATATAATTCTCCATATAGAATAATGGGCACAATATAATGCTCCAAAAAGAATAATGGACCCATATAATGCTTCTTACAGAATAATATACAAAATATAAAGCTCCATCCAGAATAATGGACCCCATATATTTCTCTATGCAGAATAATGGGCCCCATATAATGCTCCAAACAGAATAATGGAAACATACAGTACAGACCAAAAGTTTGGACACACCATCTCATTCAAAGATTTTTCTGTATTTTTTATAACTATGAAAATTGGACATTCACACTGAAGGCATCAAAACTATGAATTAACACATGTGGAATTATATACTTAACAAAAAAGTGTGAAACAGCTGAAAATATATCTTATATTCTACGTTCTTCAAAGTAGCCACCTTTTGCTTTTATGACTGCTTTGCACTCTCTTGGCATTCTCTTGATGAGCTTCAAGAGGTAGTCACCGGAAATGGTCTTTCAACAATCTTGAAGGAGTTGCCAGAGATTCTTCGCACTTGTTGGCCCTTTTGACTATACTCCGAGGCCAGGTCATCTGGCGTAGCACCCCATCACTCCCCTTCTTGGTCAAATAGCCCTTACACAGCCTGGCGGTGTGTTTGGGGTCATTGTCCTGTTGAAAAATAAATGATGGTCCAACTAAACGCAAACCGGATGAAATAGCATGTTGCTGCAAGAAGCTGTGGTAGCCATGCTGGTTCAGTATGCCTTCAATTTTGAATAAATCCCCAAAAGTGTAACCAGCAAACCACCCCCACACCATCACACCTCCTCCTTTATGCTTCACTGTGTCAACCAGGCATGTGGAGTCCATCCATTCACCTTTTCTGCGTCACACAAAGACACGGTGGTTGGAACCAAAGATCTCAAATTTGGACTCATCAGACCAAAGCACAGATTTCCACTGGTCTAATGTCCATTCCTTGTGTTCTTTAGCCCAAACAAGTCTCTTCTGCTTGTTGCCTGTCCTTAGCAGTGGTCTCCTAGCAGCTATTTTACCACGAAGGCCTGCTGCACAAAGTGTCCTCTTAGCAGTTGTTGAAGAGATGTGTCTGCTGCTAGAACTCTGTGTGGCATTGACCTGGTCTCTAATCTGAGCTGCTGTTAACCTGCGATTTCTGAGGCTGGTGACTCGGATAAACTTATCCTCAGAAGCAGAGGTGACTCTTGGTCTTCTTTTCCTCAGGTGGTCCTCATGTGAGCCAGTTTCTTTGTAACGCTTGATGGTTTTTGCAACTGCACTCGGGGACACTTTCAAAGTTTGCCCATTTTTTTGGACTGACTGACCTTCATTTCATAAAGTTATGATGGACTCTCATTTTTCTTTACTTACAGTTAGGTCAATATATATTTGGACAGAGACAACATTTTTCTAATTTTGGTTCTAGACATTACCACCATGAATTTTAAACAAAACAATTCAGATGCAGTTGAAGTTCAGACTTTCAGCTTTCATTTGAGGGTATTCACATTAAAATGGGATGAAGGGTTTAGGAGTTTCAGCTCCTTATCATATGCCACCCTGTTTTTAAAGGGGCCAAAAGTAATTGGACAGATTAAATAATTGAAAATAAAATGTTCATTTCTAGTACTTGGTTGAAAACCCTTTGTTGGCAATGACTGCCTGAAGTCTTGAACTCATGGACATCACCAGACGCTGTGTTTCCTCCTTTTTGATGCTCTGCCAAGCCTTCATTGCAGTGGTTTTCAGTTGCTGTTTGTTTGTGGGACTTTCTGTCTGAAGTTTAGTCTTTAACAAGTGAAATGCATGCTCAGTTGGGTTGAGATCAGGTGACTGACTTGGCCATTCAATAATATTCCACTTCTTTGCTTTAATAAACTCCTGGGTTGCTTTGGCTTTATGTTTTGGGTCATTGTCCATTTGTAATATGAAACTCCGACCAATCAGTATGGCTGCATTTGGCTGGATCTGAGCACACAGTATGGCTCTGAATACATCAGAATTCATTCAGCTGCTTCTGTCATGTGTCACATCATCAATAAACACTAGTGACCCTGTGCCACTGGCAGCCATGTATGCCCAAGCCATCACGCTGCCTCCGCCATGTTTTACAGATGATGTGGTATGCTTTGGATCATGAGCTGTACCATGCCTTCGCCATACTTTTCTCTTTCCATCATTCTGGTAGAGGTTGATCTTGGTTTTATCTGTCCAAAGAATGTTCTTCCAGAACTGTGCTGGCTTTGTTAGATGCTTTTTAGCAATGTCCAGTCTAGCCTTTATATTCTTGATGCTTATGAGTGGCTTGCACCGTGCAATGAACCCTCTGTATTTACTTTCATGCAGTCTTCTCTTTATGGTAGATTTGTATATTGATACACCTACCTCCTGGAAAGTGTTGTTCACTTGGTTGGCTGTTGTTAAGGGGTTTCTCTTCACCATGGAGATTATTCTGCAATCATCCACCACTAGTGTTGAGCGATACCTTCCGATATCGGGAAATATCGGATCGGATTGAATCGGACCGATACCCAAAAAGTATCTGATATCACCGATTCCGATACTGGAACCCAATGCAAGTCAGTGGGACACAAATATCGGAATAAAAGTAAACCCTTTCTTTCCTTGTAGGTTAATTCTACATGAAGGAAAACAACTAAGAATAATGTAGAATGTATTGGGGGAGGTGGGGGAGACAATAAAGGCATAGAGGTTTAGCCCAATCAAATGGAATAGCAGGAATTATTATTTTTTTTTAAGACGTTCTGAGTTACGGAAATATTGACTATGTTATTTTTTTTATATTTTGTCAGATATTTATGTTTCACTACTTCCATGCTCTTCACCTTCTTTTTTACTTCTCCCACACTTTATCCTTCATCATCCTCAGCATCAGCATCTTTTTCATCAACTTCTTCTTCACCTTCTTCATCTTCTTCTTCTTCTTCACCTTCTTCGTATTATTCATTTTTTTTTACATTCTTCATATTCTTCTTATTCAACTATTATTCTTCTTCATATTCTACTTCTTCATCTTCTTCATATTCTTCTTCCTCATCATATTCTTATTTGTGACAGGCATTCCTGTAGTTGTTATCTATAAAAGTTTAAACATTACACCTCTCGTTCTGCCCGTCACAAAAGATTTACAACAGGATTTGTCCGCGTTCAGTTTGGCCTGCAGCAGCAGGTCTTTTCCAGGGGCACCACGAGGAGGAACGGACTCACCCCCATACACTGCTTAGTCATCTTCTGCTTATAATTTAGATAATATCTTTTGCTCTGATTTTTAGTCTTATGCTTAATGTTCTTCCGCTTTTTGTTCTGCAGCTTCTTGTACTTCTGCTTCTTGGTTTTCTGTCTCTTGTTCTTCTGTATCTTGGTGGTTGTCTTCTTGTTCTTTGCCCTCTTGGTCATCTTCTTCAGGGTCATCTTCTTGGTCTTCTTCGGGGTGGTCTTCAGGGTCGTCGTCTTCGGGGTCCTCGTCTTCTTCGGGGTGGTCTTCAGGGTCCTCGTCTTCAGGGTCGTCATCTTCGGGGTCCTTGTCTTCTTCGGGGTGGTCTTCAGGGTCGTCGTCTTCAGGGTCGTCGTCTTCAGGGTCGTCGTCTTCGGGGTTCTCGTCTTCTTCTGGGTGGTCTTCAGGGTTGTCGTCTTCAGGGTCGTCGTCTTCGGGGTGGTCTTCAGGGTCCTCGTCTTCGGGGTCCTCGTCTTCTTCGGGGTGGTCTTCAGGGTTGTCGTCTTCAGGGTCCTCTTCTTCGGCGTCCTCATCTTCTTCAGGGTGGTCTTCAGGGTCCTCGTCTTCAGGTTCCTCATCTTCGGGGTCCTCGTCTTCTTCAGGGTGGTCTTCAGGGTCCTCGTCTTCAGGGTCCTCGTCAGGGAGATCAAGAGTGATTACCAAGAACCATTTAAAAAAGCTTGAACTTGGAAATGTAGCAGAAGGTACAAGAAGGCTGAGGAACTGCCAAGAACCAGCTGATGGTACTGGAACCCGGATGGGTAGCAGAAGGTACAAGAGCCAATGGAACTACAGAGGACCAGCTGACGGTACTGGAACTCGGTTACTAAGCAGGAGGTACCTGTGCCAGAAAGCACTACCAAGGACCAGCAGACATTGGTGGAACTTGGATACTGAGAAGGAGGCACCTAAGCCAAAGGCACTGCCGAGAACCAGCTGACGGTACTGGAACCCGGATTGGTAGCAGAAGGTACAAGAGCAAATGGAACTACCGAGGACCAGCTGATGGTACTGGAACCCGGATGGGTAGCAGAAGGTACAAGAGCCAATGGAACTACCGAGGACCAGCTGACGGTACTGGAACTTGGTTACTAAGCAGGAGGCACCTGTGCCAGAAAGCACTACCAAGGACCAGCAGACGTTGGTGGAACTTGGATACCGAGAAGGAGGCACCTAAGCCAAAGGCACTGGCGAGAACCAGCTGACGGTACTGGAACCTGGATGGGTAGCAGAAGGTACCCATGAAAAAAAAAGTTACAAGGCAGCGAGCCGGCCGCAGTTACCGAAACCCACAGTCCTACAGGGGGTGCTTGTCTTATTGGCACTATGGAACCAGCCTTCATTGCCAGATCCCGCAGCCCACATAGGAGTCACCTAAACTGCAGGCACCATAGAGTCGGCTAACCCGACCGCAACACGACAGGATAACGCATTGGAGGCAAAGTGACGTTGACACTACCCGGAAACAGCTGGCGTGCTGGAACCAGGCTGGGCAGGAGGGAGTACCCGTGCCAAAGACACTACCGAGAACGAGCTGACGGTACTGGAACTTGGATGGGTAGCAGAAGGTACAAGATCCAATTGAACTACCGAGGCCCAGCTGACGGTACTGGAACTTAGTTACTAAGGAGGAGGTACCTGTGCCAGAAAGCACTACCAAGGACCAGCAGACGGTACTGGAACCCAGATGGGTAGAAGAACATACCCATGAAAAAAAAGTTGCAAGGCCGCGAGCCGGCCGCAGTTACCGAAACACACAGTGCTACAGGGGGTGCTTGTCTTATTGGCACTATGGAACCAACCTTCATTGCCAGATCCCGCAGCCCACATAGGAGTCACCTAAACTGCAGGCACCATAGAGTCGGCTAACCCGACCGCAACATGACAGGACAACGCATTGGAGGCAAAGTGACATTGATACTACCCGGAAACAGCTGGCGTGCTGGAACCAGGCTGGGCAGGAGGTAATGCCCATGCCAAAGACACTGCCGAGAACCAGCTGACGGTACTGGAACTTGGATGTATAGCAGAAGGTACAAGAGCCAATGGAACTACCAAGGACCAGCTGACGGTACTGGAACCCGGATGGGTAGCAGAAGGTACCCATGAAAAAAAAAGTTGCAAGGCCGCGAGCCGGCCACAGTTACCGAAACCCACAGTCCTACAGGGGGTGCTTGTCTTATTGGCACTATGGAACCAGCCTTCATTGCCAGATCCCGCAGCCCACATAGGAGTCACTTAAACTGCAGGCACCATAGAGTCGGCTAACCCGACCACAACACGACAGGACAACGCATTGGAGGCAAAGTGACGTTGACACTACCCGGAAACAGCTGGCGTGCTGGAACCAGGCTGGGCAGGGGGGAGTACTTGTGCCAAAGACACTGCTGGGAAACAGCTGGCGGTGCTGGAACCCAGGATAAATACTAAAAACAGACTGGAGCCAGAGGCCTAATTGGAGCAAGTTTAAAATCAGTAGTAGTGTGAACGTGGACAGAGCAGGAGAAATTGCCGTACACACAGCAGGGGAACAGCTGATGTTACTGAACCCCTATAACACGGCAGCAAGTGTTTACTGTGCAGACGGCACTTCTGAGCGCCAACTGGCGGTGTTGGAGCTCAGGGATAATACTGAAAACAGAGGAGCCAGAGGTGTAATTGGAGCAACTTTAAAATCTGTAGTAGTGTGAATGTGGACAGAGCAGGAGAATTTGCCGGACACACAGCAGGGGATCAGCTGACGTTACTGAACCCCAATAACACGGCAGCAAGTGTTGACTGTGCAGACGGCACTTCTGAGCGCCAACTGGCGGTGTTGGAGCTCAGGGATAATACTGAAAACAGAGGAGCCAGAGGTGTAATTGGAGCAACTTTAAAATCTGTAGTAGTGTGACTGTGGACAGAGCAGGAGAATTTGCCGGACACACAGCAGGGGACCAGCTGACGTTACTGAACCCCAATAACACTGGAGCAAGCGTTGACTGTGCAGACGGCACTTCTGAGCAGCAACTATCGGTTTTGGAGCCAAGGGTAAATACTAAAAACAGAGGAGCCAGAGGTGTAATTGGAGCAAGTTTTAAATTAGTAGTACAGTGGATGTGGACAGAGCAGGAGAATTTGCCGGACACACAGCTGGGGATAAGCTGACGTTACTGAACCCCAATAAAACTGGAGCAAGCGTTGACTGTGCAGATGGCACTTCTGAGCAGCAACTAGTGGTGTTGGAGCCCAGGGTAAATACTAAAAACAGAGGAGCCAGAGGTGTAATTGGAGCAAGTTTTAAATTAGTAGTACAGTGGATGTGGACAGAGCAGGAGAATTTGCCGGACACACAGCTGGGGATCAGCTGACATTACTGAACCCCAATAACACTGGAGCAAGCATTGACTGTGCAGATGGCACTTCTGAGCAGCAACTAGCGGTGTTGGAGCTCAGGGATTACAGTTCAGGTGGTAGAAACATGAACACAACAGGAGACCTGGATTCTGTTGCCAACCAATTATTTATTCTGGAAGAGGACTGGCAAATTCATGCGAGATCCAGGCCTTGTTCATTTTCAGAAAAGTAAGCTGGTCAACGTTATCGGAGGATAGGCGCATGCGACGGTCTGTTAGTACACCACCTGCGGCACTAAAGACGCGTTCCGATAATACACTAGCAGCAGGGCAAGCCAGCACCTCCAATGCATACTGGCGAAGCTCTGGCCATGTATCCAGCTTAGAGACCCAAAACTTGAAGGGGGAAGAGCCGTCTGGGAGTACACTGAGAAGGCAAGACATGTAGTCTGTCACCATCTGACGGAAACGTTGCCTCCTGCTGACTGGAGCCGTCTGTGATGGTGTAAACATTTGTGGCGGCAGGGACACAAAACTTTGCCACATTTGGGCCATACTGGTCTTGCCTTGTGTTGAGGCGCTGCTTCTGCTCCCTCTTTGTGCAGAGCTTCCTCCACTGCCTCGACGCACTGAGCTGCTTTGTAAAGCACTAGCAGCACTGCTCTCGGTTGGAATGGAGAACATGATGGAATGCACCAGTGCGTCTTGGTACTCCCGCATTTTACGCTCCCAGTTCAACGGTGTTATGAGGCTTTGTAAGTTGTCCCGGTAGCAAGAATCTAGGAGGGTGGACACCCAATAATCAGCCGTGTTGAGAATGTGGACAATGCGGCGGTCGTTTCTCAGGCACTGCAGCATGAAATCAACCATATGCTGCAGACTGCCAACTGGCCAAGAAACGCTGTCCCCTGCTTGAGGCATGATCTCTGCCTGCTCTGCATCACCTCACCCTCGCTCTAGATACTGACTACTAGAGCATTGTGTACCTCCCTCCTCTGGACAGATGTCTTTCTCCTCCATTGACTCCTCCTCATCCTCCTCACAAAGTGTCCCCTGCCTAGGCCTTTGTGAGGAACCACATTGCGCAGACTGTACAGAAGCAGATGGCATTTGTGATTCCTCATCCTCCACCTCTTCCAAAACCTCCTCCCTTAGTGCTTGCAGTGTTTTTTCAAGCAGGCAGATAAGGGGGATAGTCATGCTGACTAGTGCATCATCTGCACTCGCCATCCACGTGGAATAATCGAAGGCATGCAAAACATGGCAAATGTCCTTCATAGAGGCCCACTCAGTGGTGGTGAAGTGTGAACGGCGCGCACTGCGACTTGTTTGCGCCTGCTGCAGCTGGTACTCCATTACTACTTCCTGCTGCTCACACAACGTCTCCAACATATGTAGCGTTGAATTCCACCTGGTGGGTAGGCCACATATGATGCGATGTTCCGGAAGACGTAATCGGTGCTGCAGAGCTGCAATGCGCGATCTTGCGTTGCTGGAACGCCGCAAGTGAGCGCACTCTATGCGGACCTTGTGAAGCAGTGCATCAAGATCCAGATAGTCCCTCAAAAAACTCTGCACGACCAAGTTGAGCACATGTGCCAGACATGGGATGTGAGTGAGGTTGCCTAGGCCCAGAGCTCCCACCAGATTTCGGCCATTGTCACACACTACCATGCCTGGCTGGATATTCGCTGGCACAAACCACACGTCGCTCTGCTGCTTGATGGCATTCCAGAGCTCCTGCACTGTGTGGCTTCGATTCCCCAAAGAAATTAATTTTAATACGGCCTGTTGACGTTTGGCCACGGCTGTGCTCATATCGGTCATCATAACAGGTAACCCGTTCACGGGTCGATGTGGAGGTAGACCGTGACGGCTCCTGCAGCGCTGATTCAGAGGAACTGGAGTATGAGGAGGAGTCAATGTGTACAGACTGGATTCCTGCAATCCTTGGAGTTGGCAGAACACGTACAGCGCCACTCTCAAGATCTGTACCCGGCTCCACAACATTTACCCAATGGGCAGTGAGGGAAAGGTATCATCCCTGTCCATGCTTACTGGTCCACGCATCGGTGGTCAGGTGGACCTTGCTACTGACGGCGTTTTGTAACGCATGTTTAATTTTTCCCTCCACATGCTGTTGCAGGGCAAGGATGGCTTGCCTGCTGAAATAAAAGCGGCTGGGCACGTTGTATTGTGGGACTGCCAATGCCATAAAGTTACGGAAGGTGTCAGTCTCCACCAGCCTGAATGATAGCATTTCAAGGGCCAGTAGTTTAGCAATGCCAGCATTCAGAGCCTGTGCTCGGGGGTGGTTTGCCGAGTATGGGCGCCTTTTCTCCCATGCCTGTGCTAACGATGGCTGTAGACTGGCCTGGGAGTGTGAGGATGACAGGGAAAGTGGTGCTGTGGGTGGAATTACTGTGTCTCTGTACAACAGTGCCATGGCGATCCTGTGAGGAAAGTGAACCAGCTGTGTGTGAGCTGGAGGAAGAGGCTACAACACGAGCTGAAGAGGTGGTAGGTGGTGCTGTAGGTTGGCCTAGGTCTTCAGTGTGTTTTTGTAACTCCACCACGTGCTTGGTCCGCACAAGTTTCCACATATTTGTGGTATTGAGGTTGCTGACACTTTTCCCTCTTTTCACCTTCTAATTACACAGCTTGCATTTGACAAAGCAAATGTCATCTGCAACTGTGTCAAAAAAGGACCAGGCACTGCAAGTCTTGGGAGCACCCGCTTTGGATTTTGGAAGAGCCATGCTCCTAATGGGTGCCGAAGTGGAGGCTACAGGCAACCAAGTCTGCCCCCTCCCTCTCCCTCCTTTTTGGGACGTTCGGGGAATCTCTTCCTCAGAGCTGCTCCCACCACCTTCCTGTCCTTCACGCCATGATGGGTCAAGGACCTCATCATCTACACCACCCTCTTCAAACAACTGCTTCTCCTGGGTAGTCTCGACAGCACAGTACGCACTAGAAAGTGGCACCTGAGTCTCATCATCAGATGCGTACTGAGGTGTGCTGCTGACCATAGGCACTGGCCCACCCACCTCTTCAGATTCAGAGAGACAAAACGGTTGCGCATCACTGCATACTACCTCTTCTTCAAATTCTCGAATTCTGCTTGGCTGGCCCCCTCTTTCCAAGCCAAGAGCTTCAGAGAACAGAAGTAGAGATGGCTCCTGTCCAGGGCTCTCTGACTGCCTGAGCAATTTGGCAGGTGGTGAAGAGACAGATGGGTGCTCTTCAGTGCTCAGGACCTGAGAGGATCTGGAACTAATTGAAGTCGATGCGTTAGCTGCCATCCATCCGACAACGGCTTCAATTTGGTTCTCCCGCAGCAGTGGGTACGGCTAGCTCCTACAAAGCTGCGCATAAAGTACTGTTCCCTGGTAAAACTGGGGGATGCGGAGTCACTGGTGCCCGCAGCAGGCACAGAATCCCCATGTCCTCTCCCTGCAGGCACAGAATCCTCACGTCCTCTCCCTGCAGAAACTCCATGCCCATGCCCACGACCACGACCACGACTACATGCCTTACTCCCTGCCTTCTTCATCTTGGTAGACTGATAAAGATAGGCAGAAAAGTACTAAGGGCTTAGTGTGCTTATTCCTGAACAGCTGCTAACAGGTATAAGAAACACTAATTTTATAAAGTGTGGACTAGACTTTAATATGAGCTAATGTGGCCTACACAACTGTAAAGTGGAGTGTTTGGTGAACTTTATTTAGGTTTTTTTTGTCACAAAAAGACACTGGATGTGCCCAAAGATGTAATACCGATAGTATCACAAACTTTTTGTAGCTATTACAATGCAGGAAGGTAACCTGCAATGCAATAGATGAGGCTACAAAAAATAGGCTAATACTAATCTGGCTGGGGCTGCAGGGCACAATGCTGCAGAAAGGCTCCTCTATCTACTCCTATATTGTGTGTTTGGAACCAATGTAGCTGAATACGGATGGAACCACCACACTAATAGGAGAAATCAGGAAAAATGATCAATTAGCAAAAAAGGACAATGTATGAGGCAGTGACGCACGCTGAGCGCACTACAACCAGACGTGGCTGAAGCACACACTACAGCGTGAGCTGCACTCACACACAGAGACCTTGCAGACAGCGGTGAACAGCACAGAGAACTTTGCTCTAGCGCTGCAAGGCACAGCTATTTATAAAGTAGCTTGGGTAAAGCAGAATAGAGCAAATAGGTAGCTAAAACTGTCCCTCAGAACAAGAGCGTCCTATCCCTTACTGAATTCACGGCAGAGTGAGCTCAAAATGGCGGCGGCGGCTTTTATAGTGCATCATGACATCATTTCAGCAGCCAATCACAGCCATGCCATTAGTTAACATGCCTACATGCCTAACAGGATGTGCCCACACTTCTTAGGATCCTCATTGGCTGAATAAAATGAAACTGGCTCATTGCATTATGGGAACTTCCGATTCCAGTATACGATATTCTAAAAGTATCGGAATTAAGTATCGGAATTCCGATACCGTGATTATCGGCCGATACCCGATATTTCAGTATCGGAATGCTCAACACTATCCACCACTGTTGTCTTCCGTGGGCGCCCAGGTCTTTTTGCATTGATGAGTTCACCAGTGCTTTCTTTCTTTCTCAGGATGTACCAAACTGTAGATTTTGCCACTCCTAATTATGTAGCAATTTCTCGGATGTGTTTTTTCTGTTTTTGAAGCTTAAGGATGGCTTGTTTCACCTGCATGAAGAGCTCCTTTGACCGCATGTTTACTTCACAGCAAAACCTTCCAAATGCAAGCACCACACCTCAAATTAACTCCAGGCATTTTATCTGCTTAATTTAGAATGACATAACAAAGGGATTGCCCACACCTGTCCATGAAATAGCCTTGGAGTCAATTGTCCAATTACTTTTGGTCCCTTTAAAAACAGGGTGGCACATGTTAAGGAGTTGAAACTCCTAAACCCTTCATCCAATTTTAATGTGGATACCCTCAAATGAAAGCTGAAAGTCTGATCTTTAACTGCATCTGAATTGTTTTGTTTAAAACTCATTGTGGTAATGTCTAGAACTAAAATTAGAAAAATGTTGTCTTTGTCCAAATATTTATGAACCTAACTGTAGCTGCTTTTTTCTTGCCATAATACAAATTCTAACAGTCTATTCAGTAGGACTATCAGCTGTGTATTAACCTGACTTCTGCACAACGCAACTGATGGTCCCAACACCATTTATAAGGCAAGAAATCCCACTTATTAAACTTGACAGGGAACACCTGTGAAGTGAAAACCATTTCCGGTGACTACCTCTTGAAGCTCATCAAGAGAATGCCAAGAGTGTGCAAAGCAGTCATCAAAGCAAAAGGTGGCTACTTTGAAGAACCTAGATTATAAGACATATTTTCAGTTGTTTCACACTTTTTTGTTAAGTATATAATTCCACATGTGTTAATTCATAGTTTTGATGCCTTCAGTGTGAATGTACAATTTTCATAGTCATGAAAATACAGAAAAATCTTTAAATGAGAAGTTGTGTCCAAACTTTTGGTCTGTACTGTATAATGCTCCATACAGAATAATGGTCCCAATATAAATCTCCATACAGAATAATGGAACTCATATAATGCTCCAAACAGAATAATTGGACCCATATAATGCTCCATACAGAATAATCGACCCCATATAATGCTCCATACAGAATAAAGAACCCCATATATTATCCCATACAGAATAATGGGCCTCATATAATGCTCCATCCTACTAATATTATAAATGCGAAAGTTTGTGAGTATGTATGTTTGTTACTCTTTCACGAAAAAAATACTGGACGGATTTGCATGAAACTTTACAGTAATATAGATTATACATCGGAATAACATATAGGCTACAATTTGTAATGATTTTATGTAATTTTGGTCATAATATAACGATACATGTCAATTAAGTCGGAAAAAAATCTGGCCTCTGAGAGCTATCTTGGCGTACGCTGCCTAAACCGTTGGAGTTACACAAAGATGATGTACCGTAGAATTGTTTGTCTTGAATAGTTCTAAATAAAAGTCCGCGACAGCATATATCTACCTTTTATGTGGAAGCCACTATGACCAAAATTGTGAACCATAAATTGAATTAAATTAGATACTATTTTACAATTTTACAATGCACATTTTAGTATATTTATCAAACTTTTTAGTATATTTATCAAACTCTTATATACACACATACACAGGTGATATTTAAATGGCTGATTTTCAGCAGTCAGAAGAGATTGATAATACAATAATTTGCCCATAGTGGATCATTATATAGTGAGGTCACAGTTGCCGCCTGTCCACAGTCAGAATACAGGGGTGATCATATACCGTGGCCAGGTACAAGTGTGGCACAGGGGGTTCACACATGACCCCCAGGGACTGACATTTCCTAGAAACTTTGGCAGCTGTCAGTCATGAGCTCACCCTGATACATTACACTCTGGAAACAGCTGAAGGGAGAAGGATAATTTATGACATTTTCTCAGACTTAAAAAGAAAAAAAAATAGCCCCGAAAACAGCCCATATGTCAGGAACAGGTTACTAGGGAACTACACGTCCCAGCACTGCCTGCCCGCTCCCACAGCCCGGGGGGAGTGTGAGGCTTCCTCCTGCAGGTTGCCCGGGGGCACCGGGCCGTCATTGTCCTCACACAGGGGGTCCCCGCCGCCATTGTCCCTCCACATAACACCGTATAATAAAACATGCGCTCACCTGCGCCAGCTGCTGCAGCCGGGAAAGTTCCGAGCGCCTCACCTGGGCGGAGGGGAAGTGACTCACACACGGGGAGGGGCAGTAACCTGAGCGCGGCTCCATGGAGGATGCACACACTGCAGCCTGACAGCACCGGCAGCAGCGCTACACAAATGATGTCCTCCCCTCCTGTGTGCAGCACAGCCCTGTGTGTGTGCAGCGCAGCATGTCACCCACAGCACCAGCAGGCTGCTCTCAGCTCCCACAGAGCACTGGGAATGGTTGCTATGGGTAACCGCGCCACAGCTGCTCCTCATAGACCAGTCATATACAGCTGATATCGTCTGTACAGCGATCGTAATATAACTAATTAGATTGTTTTAGTATTTTGTTTGAACTTTACTAAGTACCTATTTTGTAATTAGTACTTATAAAAATGCCGCGAAAGCGTAAGTCTAACATTTCGCAAAGCTCTAATAAAGCCCGAGCTATGAAAATAATTAGACGTGATGAGACATCTCAACAAGCCGAGCAACGAAGGCTTGAGCAGGCGGTGCGTTGTGCGGCACATAGAGCTGCAGGGACTCCAGAACAATCCCAAGCCCGACGTGAACGGAATGCGGAGTTTTTGGCATCTCAACGGGCTGCTGAAACTCAAGAACAGTCCCAAGCCCGACGTGAACAGCATGCGGAGTATCTGGCGTCTCAACGGGCTGCTGAAACTCCAGAATCTCGCAGACGCACTGTTGCTGAAAGGGCAGCACAACGACGTCAAACATTTACAAGAAATACATGGATATTGTTTAATAAAGCTGCATTTGAGTATGACGAGACTCTTGATTATGAAACTCACAAGCTTATAAAAATAGAAGCAATGACCATAGATTGCAAATATTGCGGAACTCTTAAGTGGAAAGAGGAAGCAGCAGGTATGTGTTGTTTGGGCGGGAAAGTAGCTCTTCCTTATATAGACGAGCCAGTTCAACCTTTAAAAGAGCTTTTCTCTAATGAAACTGATGAATCTCGCCTTTTTCTAAATAATATAAGAAAATACAACATGTGCTTTCATATGACGTCTTTTGGAGCAGATCAAATTGTCTCAATGCCAGGGTTTTGCCCGACCTTTACAATACAAGGACAAGTATACCACCGTATCGGTTCTTTAATTCCTACGTCCATTTCGCAACCACAATTTTTACAAGTTTATTTCATAGGTGACGAAGAAGAACAAATCAACAGGCATACTGAGTGCGTGCAAAGCGTAGATAGAAACATAGTTAAATGATTACAACGAGTACTTCACGACCACAACATTTTGGTGCATGAATTTAAAACGGCTAGAGACAGAATGATCAATGACGATCATTTCAAAGTAGTGATTCACCCAGACCGTGTACCACGTGGTCAACATGAGAGACGATTCAATGCCCCTACTACAAATGAAATAGCTGCTGCAATAGTTAGTAGCGAACAAACTATGTCTCCGGACATCGTTGTGCAGCCGCGCGATGGCATGCTCACTAGGGTTCCCGATACACATAGATTCTATGACGCTCTCGAGTACCCAATAATTTTTTGGAAAGGACAAGAGGGGTACAGCATTGATATTCCTCAGATAAATCAAATTACCAAACAAGCAATGCCAAGCAAAAAGGTGTCCTGCAAAGATTTTTATGCCTTTCACTTGATGGTCTGTCGCAGCGATTTTAATTTGATGCTTAAGTGTAGGCTCCTACTTCATCAGTTTCTGGTCGACATGTATGTAAAGATGGAAAGTGAGCGCTTAAGGTTCATTTCTTTAAATAAAAAAAAACTGCGCGCAGAAAATTATATTCACTTGCAAGATGCAATAAGAAATGATGCGGATTTGGATCCAAATAACTTAGGTCAGATGGTGATTCTCCCGTCATCATTTGTAAATAGCCCTAGATACCTACACGAATATACACAAGATGCGTTCACATACGTACGTAATTATGGGAGGCCTGATTTATTTATTACAATGACTTGCAACCCCGCTTGGCCAGAAATCACCAAAGAGCTTATGGCTGGTCAAAATTCAACGGACAGACATGACTTAACAGCCCGAGTATTTAGAATAAAAGTACAGAAGTTGGTAGCTCTACTTACAAAAGGTAACATATTTGGTGATATGCAATGCTTCATGTACTCGATCGAGTGGCAAAAGCGAGGTTTGCCTCATGTGCACTTACTGCTGTGGTTAAAGGAAAAATTGCATCCGAACCAAATTGACGAAATCATATGTGCTGAGATACCAAACCCAGAAACCGATCAAAAGCTCTATGATACAGTGACAAAGAATATGATTCACGGGCCATGTGGTACATTCAATTCTTCATCGCCATGCATGAAGGAAGGAAAATGTACCAAAAAATATCCGAGGAAACTTTTAAAAGATACTCAAACCAATGACAAAGGTTATCCTTTGTACAGGCGCAGAGCACCAGAGAATGGTGGACGCACGACGATTATAAAAACCCGTAGAGGAACACAGGAAATATTGGTGGACAATAGCTGGGTGGTCCCATATTCTCCACTCTTATCAAAAATTTTTAATTCTCATTTAAATGTAGAGTTCTGTAATACGGTACAGGCGATAAAATATATTTGTAAATATATTAATAAGGGTAGCGACCAGGCTATTTTTAACATCCGCCAGCAAGGGAATGTTAACATTGACCCAAGAGATGAGGTGCAGACCTTTAGAACCGGCCGATATGTTAGTAGTAACGAAGCAGCGTGGCGGATCTTAGGTCTGCCTCTGCACGAGAGACACCCAACCGTCACTCATCTCGCGATTCATTTACCCAATGGCGAGAGGGTTTACTTTACGGAAAATAATTTTAGAGAGAGATTAGAAGCACCACCTAAAACTACACTAACTGTATTTTTCCTGTTGTGCCAAAGTGATGCGTTTGCAAAAACATTACTTTACATTGACGTGCCTCGCTACTATACTTGGAATGTGGCACGGAAGCAATGGAAACGTCGTTTACAAGGAACACCTGTCAATGGCTGGCCAGGTGTGAAGGCAGGAGATGCTCTAGGTCGCATTTACATGGTGCACGTTAGCAATTTTGAATGTTATTGCTTGCATATGCTGCTGAATGTAATAAGGGGTCCAACCAACTTCTCGGATTTAAAAACATTTGAAGGTCAAGAACTTGCAACTTTTCGGCAGGTGTGTGAGAAGATGGGGTTGTTGGAAGATGATAACCACTGGGATACCACCTTAGAAGAGGTCGTGCTATGTCGCTCCCTGGCGCAAATAAGAGAGCTGTTTGCCATATTGATATGCACTTGCGGTTTATCCAATCCTCTACAACTCTGGCACAAGTATAAAACTGCGTTATCAGAGGATATCATGCACAGATTTGAAAGAATGGATCACGTTAACAATGATCTCTGTTTCAATGAGGCGTTGGGGCTTATCGAGGACAAAATATTAATAATTTCTGGAAAGAAATTGTCCGATTTTGGTCTACCCTCACCGCGGCGTAGAGGAGAGCTGTCGAACGAGTTGATAAAAGAGTTAAGCTATGATACCAACCAGTTAGACGCACATGTTTGCGAAACTGAGCCACGTTTGCTACCTGATCAAAGAGAGATTTATCACAAAATAGTAGGACGAGTTGAGAATGGTGAAGGTGGACTTTTTTTCCTTGATGCCCCGGGTGGTACAGGAAAAACTTTCTTGCTTAATTTACTTTTAGCAAAAATTCGTAGCGGTCATAACGTTGCATTAGCTGTGGCTTCCTCTGGAATTGCTGCAACATTGCTAAGCGGTGGACGGACGGCACATTCAGTCTTTAAATTACCTCTTAATCTGGTGAACGAAGAAACCCCATTGTGTAATATCAGCAAGAGCAGCGCCCGTGGCCTCCTGTTGCAACAGTGCAAACTAATCGTGTGGGACGAGTGCACAATGTCACAAATAGGTGGTGTGGTTGTTTTATTGGCTGGGGACTTTAGGCAAACTTTGCCTGTCATCGAGCGAGGCACTGCAGTAGACTAAATTAACGCATGTCTGAAATCCTCATATTTATGGACCAAAGTTGAAAAGCTGCACCTCACCACCAACATGTGTGTCCAGTTATTCAGTGATCTAGAGTAGAGATGAGCGTTGTTCGACTCGAACTGTTCGCCAATCTCAAATTCGAGCTGTTTTGGGCGGTGTTCGAGCCGTTCGGCGAACACGAACGATTTGAGAAAAATTCGGCTGTTCGAGGTTATGTTCGATAACTGTTCGTGCACCAAAATCATAACTGGATTTTCTCTCAGTAATGATGAAAATTAATGTTAATACGCAGTTTGAGTGTACAGCGGGGTGGGGGGAGGGATAGGGGATGGATCTCTGCAGGAATAATGAAAATCTCCATTTTTTTTTCTCTTTCCCGCATTTACAGTGGGGAGGTGCAATCTGTCAGCCTATCAGCAGCGCACACACGGAGCGAAGTGCTTTTTTCACACAAGCAAGGGCATGTGTCATTGGCAGTGTATGTCACATGTCCTTGCCCTATAAGACCAAGCCATTTTCCCCGTCGCCACCATTTTCTCACTGCTGCAGCTGCGTGTTAGACGGCACCGCTGTTGCTGTGTGCGCTATACCTTGTTAATTTCAAGCCAATTTTCGCACAAATCTACAGATAGCTTGGGAGTAGGGAATAGTTGTGATTGCAGTCCTTTTAAGGACTAGGTTACAGCATTTCCTACGACTTTTATCAGGCAGGTCTGTGCTCTTAAATAGATAGATTGTGGGAGTAAAGACTAATTGTAATTGCAGTCCTTTTCAGGACTAGGTTACATCAGTTCCTATCAGTTTTTGCCAGGCAGGTCTGTGCCAGTGCTGTGCAAGTTTTTTTCACAGCATTTGGCTGAATCTAGCAAAGCTAATCCTTTTTGGCCTATTGCAGAGTGTGTTAGTCAGTGGAGTAGCCTATCTGTGTTGCAAGATATACCACCTGTGTATAGAATACCAATTTTTTTACTGCACCTAGTGAAGTAAAATCTTTTGGGCATAGCATCATTCTATTAGTCCATCTATACTGACCTCCATCAGGTTGCAAATTGAATATAATTTTTTTCTGCATCTAGCTCTGAAAAAATATTTGGGCTTCTAGCAGTGTGTGGGACTTGTTCTATTAGTCCATCTATACTGACCTCCATCAGGTTGCAAACTGAATATAATTTTTTTCTGCATCTAGCTCTGAAAAAATATTTGGCCTTCTAGCACATGTGTGGGACTTGTTCTATTAGTCCATCTATACTGACCTCCATCACGCTGCAAATTCAAAATAATTTTTTGTCTGCATCTAGCTCTGAAAAAATATTTGGCCTTCTAGCAGTGTGTGGGACTTTCTCTATTAGTCCATCTATACTGACCTCCATCAGGTTGCAAATTAAAAATAATTTTTATCTGCATCTACCTCTGAAAAAATATTTGGGCTTCTAGCTGTGTGTGGGACTTGTTCTATTAGTCCATCTATACTGACCTCCATCAGGTTGCAAACTGAAGATAATTTTTTTCTGCATCTAGCTCTGAAAAAATATTTGGCCTTCTAGCAGTGTGTGGGACTTTCTCTATTAGTCCATCTATACTGACCTCCATCAGGTTGCAAATTAAAAATAATTTTTATCTGCATCTAGCTCTGAAAAAATATTTGGCCTTCTAGCAGTGTGTGGGACTTTCTCTATTAGTCCATCTATACTGACCTCCATCAGGTTGCAAATTAAAAATAATTTTTTGTCTGCATCTAGCTCTGAAAAAATATTTGGCCTTCTAGCAGTGTGTGGGACTTTCTCTATTAGTCCATCTATACTGACCTCCATCAGGTTGCAAATTAAAAATAATTTTTTGTCTGCATCTAGCTCTGAAAAAATATTTGGCCTTCTAGCAGTGTGTGGGACTTTCTCTATTAGTCCATCTATACTGACCTCCATCAGGTTGCAAATTCAAAATAATTTTTTGTCTGCATCTAGCTCTGAAAAAATATTTGGCCTTCTAGCAGTGTGTGGGACTTTCTCTATTAGTCCATCTATACTGACCTCCATCAGGTTGCAAATTAAAAATAATTTTTATCTGCATCTACCTCTGAAAAAATATTTGGCCTTCTAGCTGTGTGTGGGCCTTGTTCTATTAGTCCATCTATACTGACCTCCATCAGGCAGCAAATTAAAAATAATTTTTATCTGCATCTACCTCTGAAAAAATATTTGGCCTTCTAGCTGTGTGTGGGACTTGTTCTATTAGTCCATCTATACTGACCTCCATCAGGTTGCAAACTGAATATAATTTTTTTCTGCATCTAGCTCTGAAAAAATATTTGGGCTTCTAGCAGTGTGTGGGACTTGTTCTATTAGTCCATCTATACTGACCTCCATCAGGTTGCAAACTGAATATAATTTTTTTCTGCATCTAGCTCTGAAAAAATATTTGGCCTTCTAGCACATGTGTGGGACTTGTTCTATTAGTCCATCTATACTGACCTCCATCACGCTGCAAATTCAAAATAATTTTTTGTCTGCATCTAGCTCTGAAAAAATATTTGGCCTTCTAGCAGTGTGTGGGACTTTCTCTATTAGTCCATCTATACTGACCTCCATCAGGTTGCAAATTAAAAATAATTTTTATCTGCATCTACCTCTGAAAAAATATTTGGGCTTCTAGCTGTGTGTGGGACTTGTTCTATTAGTCCATCTATACTGACCTCCATCAGGTTGCAAACTGAAGATAATTTTTTTCTGCATCTAGCTCTGAAAAAATATTTGGCCTTCTAGCAGTGTGTGGGACTTTCTCTATTAGTCCATCTATACTGACCTCCATCAGGTTGCAAATTAAAAATAATTTTTATCTGCATCTAGCTCTGAAAAAATATTTGGCCTTCTAGCAGTGTGTGGGACTTTCTCTATTAGTCCATCTATACTGACCTCCATCAGGTTGCAAATTCAAAATAATTTTTTGTCTGCATCTAGCTCTGAAAAAATATTTGGCCTTCTAGCAGTGTGTGGGACTTTCTCTATTAGTCCATCTATACTGACCTCCATCAGGTTGCAAATTAAAAATAATTTTTTGTCTGCATCTAGCTCTGAAAAAATATTTGGCCTTCTAGCAGTGTGTGGGACTTTCTCTATTAGTCCATCTATACTGACCTCCATCAGGTTGCAAATTCAAAATAATTTTTTGTCTGCATCTAGCTCTGAAAAAATATTTGGCCTTCTAGCAGTGTGTGGGACTTTCTCTATTAGTCCATCTATACTGACCTCCATCAGGTTGCAAATTAAAAATAATTTTTATCTGCATCTACCTCTGAAAAAATATTTGGCCTTCTAGCTGTGTGTGGGCCTTGTTCTATTAGTCCATCTATACTGACCTCCATCAGGCAGCAAATTAAAAATAATTTTTATCTGCATCTACCTCTGAAAAAATATTTGGCCTTCTAGCTGTGTGTGGGACTTGTTCTATTAGTCCATCTATACTGACCTCCATCAGGTTGCAAACTGAATATAATTTTTTTCTGCATCTAGCTCTGAAAAAATATTTGGCCTTCTAGCAGTGTGTGGGACTCGTTCTATTAGTCCATCTATACTGACCTCCATCAGGTTGCAAATTCAAAATAATTTTTTGTCTGCATCTAGCTCTGAAAAAATATTTGGCCTTCTAGCAGTGTGTGGGACTTTCTCTATTAGTCCATCTATACTGACCTCCATCAGGTTGCAAACTGAATATATTTTTTTTCTGCATCTACCTCTGAAAAAATATTTGGGCTTCTAGCTGTGTGTGGGACTTGTTCTATTAGTCCATCTATACTGACCTCCATCAGGTTGCAAACTGAATATAATTTTTTTCTGCATCTACCTCTGAAAAAATATTTGGGCTTCTAGCTGTGTGTAGGACTTGTTCTATTAGTCCATCTATACTGACCTCCATCAGGTTGCAAACTGAATACAATTTTTTTCTGCATCTACCTCTGAAAAAATATTTGGGCTTCTAGCTGTGTGTGGGACTTGTTCTATTAGTCCATCTATACTGACCTCCATCAGGTTGCAAATTGAATATAATTTTTTTCTGCATCTAACCCAGCCAATAGTTTTGGCCTAATGCCACAGTTTGGCCACTCAGCTCTGCTCGGTTCCCATCCATTGTTTTTTTGTGCAAACAACTCCAGAGTTGTGAATTAGTTAACCACCCAAATGAGTGGAAAAAGGCCTGCTGCTGGTGGAAAGGGGAATAGGCGTGTTGGGAAGGGGAAAAAAGGTTGTGTCCGTGGGGTAGGTGTTAAAGCAACAGTAACATCTGCAGAAGAAAGACCATCTTCCAGCCAAACTAAAATGTCTACTTCTTTTAGCGGACAATGTGATAAGATCCCTTTCTTACGGCCACGCCAATCGCTACAAATTCCAGATGAGGCACAAAAACAGCAGGTGCTTCAACGGATATCAAGTACTCCTTTAAGTGGGCTCTCCTCCACATCAACTTCAACATCACAAATACTCCAGTCCTCAAAGGTGTCACCCCAATCGCACTTGCTTCCTCACAGCTCCCAAATCTCCAGCTGCCCGTCTGAGTATGAGGTAGAACAGATGGTTGAGTCTGCAGAGCTGTTTACTCATACTATAGCCTGGGAATCAGAGGTCGACTCCAGCGCTTCTGTGAATCCAGACGAGGAAATGATCTGCACTGATGCCCAGAATCTTTATGAGTCGGATCCAGGACCAGACGCAGAAGGTTCTGACCATAATGTAGACCCTCATTCCCAAACTGTAACTCCTGTTGGTGGAGACAATGAGGAAGACGATGATGAGACTCAAATACCTGATTGGAGCGACAACTTTAGTTTTTTGTCAGGGCAGGAACAGGTTGGCTCTGAGGACGACGGGTGTGATAACGCACAGGGTGATGATGATGAGGTTGGAGATCCCACTTACTGTCAACCCACAGTCAGCCAAGAGATGAGGTCAGCAGAGGAGGTGGAGGAAGATGCTAGTGCCGACGAGGTCAGGTTGCGCCTTCCTGGACAGAGACGTAGTACTGGAAGCACGTCAACAACTGCATCCTCAAACACAAGTCTGCCTCTCACCACAAGTCGTGGTGGCTCTTCAGGTCGCATGGGTGCTAAGCCTTGCATAGCCTGGGCATTTTTTCAGATGGATAAAGATGACCCAACTCGTGTTATCTGTAACATTTGTCAGCAAAAGCTAAGTAGAGGCCAAAAAATACATAGTTTGAGTACTTCATGCATGAACCGGCACATGGACATGAAGCATAAGTTGCAGTGGGAAGCTCAGTGTGCTACAATGCGGCCTAGCCGGCCGGGCCAACCACCGTCTGCCATATCTTGTGCATCCGCGGCCTCTTCATCCTCTGTGACTGGGGGGACAGCGTTCACACCTGTTTTGGGGCGCAGACCTGCCACCTCTTTACCCGTAACAGCCAACGTGATTGGCAGGTCATCATTTTCTTTGGAGGTGGTAACACCAGCTGGTGTTGAGCGCTGTCCGACATCGATAGCACCACCTTTGGATCAAGGCAACCTATCATGTCCGCCTGCATCTTCCTCACAGACCGGCAGTTTGCCGGGGACACCCTTATCAACCCCGTCTAAGCACAATAGCCAGCCCTCGGTCCCTCAGATGTGGACAAGTAAAAGACCATTTCCTCCTAGCCATGAGAAAGCTAAGAGCTTGAATTTCACCATCTGCAAGCTCTTGGCTACAGAAATGCTGCCTTTCCACCTGGTGGACACAGAGGATTTTCGAGACCTTATGTCCGTCGCAGTGCCCCAGTACCAGATGCCCAGTCGGCACTACTTCTCAAAGAAAGGTGTGCCTGCGCTCCACCAGCATGTCGCACACAACATCACCGCTTCTTTGAGAAACTCTGTGTGTGACAGGGTGCATTTCACCACAGACACTTGGACGAGTAGGCATGGACAGGGGCGTTACATGTCGCTGACTGAGCACTGGGTAACTATGGTGACAGCAGGACAAGGGGCTGCTGTCCAAGTCTTGCCGTCCCCACGAGTTGTGCGCCAATCCTCTTTATGTCAAAGTTCCTCCACTGCTTCTGCCTCCTCAACCTCCTCTCGGTCTTCCACCTGCACCCAAAGCCTGTCTGGTCATGCCACAAGCTTTCTAACTGCGCAGAAGGGATCCTGCACACCTCCTTACTATGCTGGCAGTAGGGCTCAACGTCATCAGGCGGTTTTTACTTTGAAATGTCTGGGAAATGTGAGTCACACAGCTGAGGAGTTGTGGTCAGCTCTGGAGAACCAATTTCATGAATGGTTGTCTCCACTGGACCTGAAACCAGGGAAGGCCGTGTGCGACAATGCTGCAAACCTGGGTGCGGCCCTTCGCCGGGGCAATGTCACACACGTGCCTTGTATGGCTCACGTGTTGAACCTGGTTGTCCAGCAATTTTTAGCCCACTATCGCAGACTAGATGGCCTTCTGCAGAGGGCACGGTCGCTGTGTGCTCACTTCCGCCGTTCGCATCCCGCAGCTCAGCGACTTACATCTCTACAGAAGTCGTTGGGCCTGCCACTTCACCGGCTAAAATGCGATGTGCCTACCCGGTGGAATTCAACTCTGCACATGTTGCAGCGACTGTGGCAGCACCGACAAGCCCTGGTGCAATACGTTCTGACGTATAGCCTGGGCCAACGAGATCCAGAGGTGGGGCAAATCACGCTGGAGGAGTGGTCTCAGATCAGGGACCTATGCACCCTTCTGCACAGTTTTGAAATGGCGACGAAGATGTTTAGTGCTGACGATGCCATTATCAGCATGACTATTCCGGTGATTTACATGCTGGAGCACATGTTAAACAGAATTCGGAGTCAGGTGGTGGCACAAGAGGAGGTGGAGGAAGTAGAGGAGGAGGAGTTGTATGCGGAAGGGCTAACATCTGCAAGGTCCAGTCGGTCGGCAGCACCAAGGCGGCAGGCATGTGAGGGTGGGGGAGATGGTTTTACCAGGGCGCATGGTAGCAGCCAAACTAGTGAGGAAGGTGCAGGAGCCCAGGAAGAAGTGGAGGACGAACTGATGGAAGACTCATCAGATGAGGGAGATCTTGATTACATTTCTGTTGTGCGAGGTTGGGGGGAGAGGACAGAGGAAGGAAGCATGATTGTTACCTCGCCACCAACACAACAGGGACTTGGTGCTCCTGGATGCGCAAGACACATGAGTGCCTTCTTGCTGCACTACCTGCAATATGACCCTCGAATTGTGAGAATTAGAAATAATCCTGACTACTGGGTTGCCACACTGTTAGATCCCCGGTACAAAAGTAAATTTGCAGAAATTATTCCTGCCATAGAAAGGGATGCACGCATGCATGAGTATCAGCAGAGACTGTTGCAGAATCTTACATGTGCTTTTCCACAAAACACCAGTGGTGCACGTAGTGAATCTCACAGTTCCAACTTGCCAACCGTGGGACCGTCAAGTGTTCAGCACTCAAACCGTAACAGAACCACAGTATCTGCTGGTAACATCAATTTTGCGGAATCATTTCACCACTTTTTTAGCCCATCCTTTGCAAGGCCACAGGAGACAAGAAGTCTGACACATAGTCAACGCCTAGAGACGATGGTACAGGAGTATCTCCAAGTAAACATTGAAGCCATGACTGTGTCACTGGACCCTTGCTCTTTTTGGGCTTCCAATCTGGATAAATGGCCGGAGCTAGCCACTTACGCCTTGGAGATCTTGTCATGCCCCGCAGCCAGCGTTCTGTCTGAACGTGTGTTCAGCGCTGCTGGTGGTGTGCTGACAGATAAGCGCACGCGGCTCTCCACTGATAATGTAGACAGACTCACGTTCATAAAGATGAACAAATCATGGATCCGAAACGACTTTTCTACCCCTGTGTCATCCTGGGGAGAGTAAAAGCTTGATGATTGGTTAAAATCACCCTACCAACCGTTTTAAGCTTTCAAATTACTAATCATGTTTATCTGTATCTTGGCTGGAAAATAATTTGGGCTTTGTAGCAGTGTGCAGCACTGATTCTATTAGGCCATCTATAATAAGCTCCACCAGATTTAAAATTACTAATCATGTTTATCTGTATCTTGACTGGAAAATAATTTGGGCTTTGTAGCAGTGTGCAGCACTGATCCTATTAGGCCATCTATACTAAGCTCCACCAGATTTAAAATTAATAATAATTTTTAGCTGCATCTAGCCCGGAAAATAATTTTGGGGCTCCGAGATGCAAAAAGACACATAAGTGCCTTCTTGCTGCACTACCTGCAACATGACCCTCATATTGTCAGAATTCGAAGTAATCATGACTACTGGGTTGCCACACTCTTAGATCCCCCAAACTTTTCGATCAACCTTTTCATTTTAATAAAGACCAAAAAAATGGTCATTTTTGAAATTATAAGCATTAGCAGGTTATTAGAAACTGAAATCAAACAGTTTTCAACTCAAAACTTTATTCTAGGTGATGTTACATTTTCACATAGGACCCCTTGTTCGAAAGGAGCTTCTGAACTCTCTCGTCCATTGAATTTGTCAGGTTTTGGATGGTTTCTGCTTCAATTGTTTTGCATGAGGACAGAATACCCTCCCAGAGCTGTTGCTTAGATGTGAACTGCCTCCCGCCATCATAGACACTCCTTTTGATGATGCTCCAGAGGTTCTGAATGGGGTAGAGGTCAGGGGAGCATGGGGGTCACACCATAAGTTTGTCCCCTTTTATGCCCATATCAGCCAGAGATGCAGATGTTTTATGTGCAGCATGAGATGGTGCATTATCATGCAAAAAAATGATCTTGCTGTGAAATACACGGTTCTTCTTCTTGAACCATGGCAGGAAGTGCTGTTTGAGAAAATCCACATACATTATGGAGTTCATCTTTAGCGCCTTCAGGGATCCTAAAGGGGCCGACAATCTCTCTCCCCATGATTCCAGCCCAAAACATTACTCCACCTCCTCCTTGTTGGCGCTGTAGCCGTGTTTGCGTGGGGTGTCCATCAACCAGCCATCCTCCACGCCATCCATCTGGACCATCGAGTGCTGCATGGCACTCATCCGTGAACAAAACAGTTTTGAAATCAGTCTTCATGTAATGTTTGGCCCACTGGAGCCGTTTCTGCTTGTGTGAAGTGGATAGAGGAGGTCGACAGGATGGCGTATGCACAGCTGCAAACCTCTGAAGGACACTGCATCTTGTTGTTCGGGGGACGTTGGAGGCACCAGCAGCTTCAAAAACTTGTCTGCTGCTATGACAAGGCTTTTTTGCCGCTGCTCTTTTAACCTGACGTAATTGCCTGTAGGAAAGAGTCCTCAATTTGCCCTTATCAGCACGCACACGTGTGTACTGTGAATCAGCTACATACTTCTTGATTGCCAAGACACTTCATCCTGATCATCGCACAATGTTGATTGTAGTCATGCCTTGACCTAAACACTCCACAATTTGTTGCTTCTCAGCAGCCGACACATCCTTTTTCTTTCCCATTTTGGCAGAAAATGTAGGCTGCTTAATAATGTGAGACAGCCTTCTTAAGTAGTCTTGCCTTTCATTGGACACACCTGCCAAACTAATTAGCACAGGTGTCTGCAATTGCTTACAGTGATATAAAGAGCCCTGACATACATCACCATCAATGAGTTTAACTGACAAACAAACAAATTCTTCCCTTATCACTCCTAAACACTTTTTGCATAATAATTTGCAACACAGTGTACATGTGCTTTTCCACAAAACACCAGTGGTTCACGTAGTGAATCTTACAGTTCTAACTTGCCAACCGTGGTCTGTATGGAGTTGTTCAATAAAGGGCCCAAAATTAAGATAACATAGATGGGAGAGGTCTCTATGAATAGGAATTCCTAAGTATTTGATACCCTGTGGGGGCCAGGCAAAGGGAAAGTTGGACTGGATGGAATCCTATATGGATTTGGGGAGGGAGACATCGAGGGCCTCAGACTTCGCTGCATTGATTTTAAAATTTGACCATGTAACAAAGTGATCTATTTCAGCCATAACAGCATGGATGGATATATGTGATTGAGTGATATATACTAGGACATCATCAGCAAATAGAGAGCACTTGTACTCGGTGCCTCCCACCTCAATCCACCTAATATTGGGGTTATGGCGAATTGATGAGAGCAGGTGCTCCGTCACTAGGATGTATAAGAGAGGGGACAGAGGACATCCCTGCCTTGTCCCATTGGTGATTGTGAAAGGTGATGAAAATGTTCTGATGCACCCCCTGGGCCTTGGGACACCCGGAGCCGGACCCTTTTTGGTGGATGCTGGTGGTTGTAGTCTTCGTGGCGGCGACCCGGTTCCGTGGCTCAGGGTGGTCAAACCAGTGGCGGAACTATTTATGTGGTTTTGATGTTTAAATGTCTGACTACACCACCCGTGGATTGCGGTCAGAGTGAACCGCCGCTGCAGGGCAGACCGCTGAGGCTGGTGTTGTGGGTGCAGCAGAGCATAGCATAACTCCCCACGGGAGGAGTATAGCCTCAGGGCAGTGTATGCGGAGGATGGGGGTGATGGTGCAGGGCAGCAGCAGTAACGACACGGAGTCAGTGATGCAGTCCAGGGCCTTTACTCACAGTTCTTATTATCCAGACCACGTCTGCAGGTAACGGCTGCCCACGTCGTACTGTGCTCACCAGGTGAGGGGCTCAGACAACTCCCAGATAACTTTAGAGGGCTTCACAGGACCCCCTTTGTGTGTCCTTAGTCTGGCCTTTCTTACCAACCCTTCTGTCCGGCTGCCTCGGGCCTCCTCTTGGTAAACTTTGCGCCAGTTTCCCTGACCCTATGTGGTGCCTTCCTAGCGGGTGTAGCGAGGGGCTGCGCCACATAAAATGTCACAGCCTCCGGTTTCTAGCTGAGGGTCGTTTCCGGCCTCCACTAGTTTCGGGGACCGGTCTCCCCCTTTGGCCTGACCCCTCCACGCAGGTGGATTCGGGCGTGCGGTGGCGACTCGCCCGTCCGCACCCCTGGGATCCCTTCATTCCTCGTTCCTGGAGCCTTCTCCGCTCCTCTTCCTTCCTTCTCCCTCTTCCAGGCCTGGGCTTCTGTTACTAGGCCCGCCTCCGGAGCAGAGCTCATGCAGAGCCCCTGCTCCCTGCCACTTCTGCTCAGACTTCTCTGCACTGAACTAAGATGGTGCCCACCTTTTATACTCCCTTCTCAATGCACCCAGGAACTGCTTCCTCCCTGCTCCTGCACTACAGGGTTCCCCTTCCTCAGTGTTCCCTCTCCCCACTCCAGCCAGGGACAGGGACTGTCGTGCCCATCTCAGAGGCATATTGGTCGCCCTGCCCCACGGCAATGTGGTGTAATGCATGCAGGTGTTGGGTCCTGATCCACACTCCATCCTTACCTGAGAGTGAGATATCACACCTCTGGGTGAGGTGCAATACCTCTGTAGCAACCGAGCCCTCAGGATGCTACAGTTCCATTTATCTTCAGCCTAGGTGACGTATTGTGATACAGGGCCGTGATTTTGGCTATAAAAGGGTCCCCTAGACCCCTACCCCAAGCTTTTTAAGAGAATCATATATGGCGTGCCAGGAGACTCTATATAATGCTTTCTCAGCATCCAACGAGAGTATCTAATTACAAATTTTTAACTGCATCTAGCCCAGGAAATACTTTGTGCCTAGTAGCAGTCTCTGCTAGTCAGCGGATTATCCCGGCTGTTAAGCAAGCTACACCACCTGTAGTTTGGACACTTAATTTTTTCAAAAGAAATGCTTCGGGACCACGGGATACTCAGTGAAGAGCATCAGGAGGCACCCCAAGGCATAGGGGCTGGGACTGGCAGTAGGATGCCTTGCGGTGGACAGCCGAGCTCGATCCTTATAAAAGCTTTTTAACTGCAGCAGCTTTAGTGGACGCTACTGGAGCTGGAATTACGCGGCTACTGGCAAGAGACTTGCCCTCCAATAGATCCTTGTAAATGGATTTAAAGTGTATTCATTCAAATTAGAGAGACAATTTAAATTAAAAAGCTTAGAGCTGCCTCCACCACAGGGGGGCTCGCTCGACCCACCAGCGGACAGGCACCAGTATTGGGAGAGGGGGGCTGGCCGTCAGGGTTCACCGCGGCTCTGGCACAAACCCGGCGACACGGAGGTGGCACGGGCAGGAGCGGACTGAACGTGTCGGCTTCTCACTTTTTGGATTTTAGAAGGGCATGACATGCCTATATCTGTGTCTCCCCCTCCTTTTACTCCTCCACCTCTTTTCTTTTCACATGACTATATGTACTTGTCACTTTTCCATGTGTTAGTTGTGTCTTCTGAGCAGTTTGTCAGCTTTTGGACACCTTTGAAGGTGTTTTCTATGTGTTTCTATGTGTTTTTGTTTGCCTGCCATTGGTTTTAACGGTGTTCGAAGGTGTTCGACGAACAGTTCGACGAACAGTTCGGCGAACACACGGGTGTTCGACGAACCGAACCGAACTCGAACACTACGGGGGTGGCTCAACACTAATCTAGAGTCGGGCGCGTACGCTGAGAAACTGCTCGAGATCGGTGAAGGTCGAATCGAAACTGACGAAGAAGGTATGGTTCTATTCACTAACCAATTTTGTCATGTTGTGGATTCGGAAGACGCACTTATTGCTCAAGTTTTTCCAAATTTGTAACAAAACATCCATGATGAAAATTGGCTATGTGAAAGAACTATACTAGCACCAAGAAATAAAACAGTTGCGAAAATCAATAAAATTATCTTGGACCAAGTAACCAGCGATGCAACAACCTACAACTCCATCGACACAGTCATGTCATCTGAAGACTGTATGAGCTACCCCGTGGAGTTTCTTAACTCTTTGGAGCTATCCGGGGTCCCATCTCATAAGCTCGAATTAAAGGTCGGTATACCCGTTTTGTTAATGTGCAACTTGGACGCCCCGAGATTATGTAATGGCACTAGATTGCGAGTCACTGAACTAGGCAGGCACATTGTAAAGGCCACAATTTTAACTGGAGAAGCTAAGGGTGAAAATATTCTTATACCACGCATCCCAATAATACCCAATAACTTACCCTTTAATTTCAAACGTTTTCCAGTTCCCACTTAAAGTTGCATTTTCAATGACCATCAATAAATTGCAAGGGCAAACTTTGAAGGTAGCGGGGATACATTTAGGCACGCCCTGTTTTTCCCACGGTCAGCTATACGTAGCTTGCTCACGTGTTTCTAAATCGCAAAATCTACATATTTTCGCTGAACGAAAGAAATCAAATAACATAGTTTACAGGAGTACATTGCAGTAAAAACACATAGATAAATTACCTGCAGATGTCCATTATTCCAATTACATACTAATTCTTTACTAACATGAACAATATTAAACGCAAGTAACTTCAGTCCGTCCTGTTTATTAATCAGTGTTTAGTAATCCGTTTGTGATGAAATTTGATATGGATATATGGACCCATATAATGCTTCTTACAGAATAATGGACCCAATATAAAGCTCCATACAGAATAATGGACCCCATATATTGCTCTATACAGAATAGTGGACCCCATATCTTGCTCCATACAGAAAAATGGGCCTCCTATAATCCTCCATACAGAATAATGTGCCCCCTATAATACTCCAAACAGAGTAAAGAACCCCATATATTGATTCATACAGAATAATGGACCCCAAATAATGTTCCCTACAGTATAATGGAACCCATATAATGCTCCATACCGAATAAAGTGCCCCATATAATGCCCCGTAAAGTACAGTTGACCTCATATATTGCTGGATACAGAATAATGGACCTCATATAATGCTTCATACAGAATAATAGGCCCAATAAAAAGCTCCAAACAGAATAATGGTACCCATATAATGCTCCAAACAGAATTATTGGACCCATATAATGCTCCATACAGAATAATGGTGGTCTTATAATGCTCCAAAAGGAATAATGGAAAAATATAATGCTTCATACAGAATAATGGGTCCAATTTAAAGCTCCATAGAGAATAATGGAACTGATATAATGCTCCAAAAAGAATAATTGGACCCATAAAATTATCATATAGAATAATAGACCTCATATAATGCTTCATACAGAAATATGGTCCCCATATAATGCCCCATACAGAGTAAAGAACCCCAAATATTGCTCCATACAGAATAATGGGCTTCATATAATCCTCCATATAGAATAATGGGCACAATATAATGCTCCAAAAAGAATAATGGACCCATATAATGCTTCTTACAGATTAATGGATCCAATATAAAGCTCCATACGGAATAATGGACCCCATATATTGCTCTATACAGAATAATGGGCCCCATATAATGCTCCATACAGAATAATGGACCCCATAAAATGCTCCGTACAGAATAAAGAACTCCATATATTGTTCCATATAGAATAATGGGCCTCATATAATGCTCCATAAAGAATAATAGGCCCTGTATAATACTCCAAACAGAATAAAAAAAAACATATATTGCTCCTTACAGCATAAGAGGCCCAATATAAGGTTCCATACAGAAAAATGGAACCCATATAATGCTCTATACCGAATAATGTGCACCATATAATGCCCCGTAAAGTACAATGGACCCCATATATTGCTCCATACAGAATAATGGACCCCATAAAATGCTCCGTACAGAATAAAGAACTCCATATATTGTTCCATATAGAATAATGGGCCTCATATAATGCTCCATAAAGAATAATAGGCCCTGTATAATACTCCAAACAGAATAAAAAAAAACATATATTGCTCCTTACAGCATAAGAGGCCCAATATAAGGTTCCATACAGAAAAATGGAACCCATATAATGCTCTATACCGAATAATGTGCACCATATAATGCCCCGTAAAGTACAATGGACCCCATATATTGCTCCATACAGAATAATGGACCCCATAAAATGCTCCGTACAGAATAAAGAACTCCATATATTGTTCCATATAGAATAATGGGCCTCATATAATGCTCCATAAAGAATAATAGGCCCTGTATAATACTCCAAACAGAATAAAAAAAAACATATATTGCTCCTTACAGCATAAGAGGCCCAATATAAGGTTCCATACAGAAAAATGGAACCCATATAATGCTCTATACCGAATAATGTGCACCATATAATGCCCCGTAAAGTACAATGGACCCCATATATTGCTCCATACAGAATAATGGACCTAATATAGTGCTTCATACAGAATAATGGACCCTATATAATGCTACATGCAGAATAAAGAAAGCCATATATTGCCCCATACAGAATAATGGACCCATATAATGCTTCTTACAGAATAATGGACCCAATATAAAGCTCCATACAGAACAATGGACCCATATTATGCTCCAAACAGAGTAAAGAACTCTATATATTGCTCCATATAGAATAATAGGCCTCCTATAATACTCCAAACAGAATAAAGAACCCCATATATTGCTCTATATAGAATAATGGACCCCAAATATTGTTCCATACAGAATAATGGGCCTCCTATAATCCTCCGTACAGAATAATGTGCCCCCTATAATACTGCAAACAGAATAAAGAACCCCATATATTGCTCCATACAGAATAATGGGCCCAATATAATGTTCCCTGCAGAATAATGGAACCCATATAATGCTCCATACCGAATAACGGGCCCCATATAATGCCCCGTAAAGTACAATGGACCTCAAATATTGCTCCATACAGAATAATCGACCTCATATAATGCTTCATACAGAATAATAGGCCCAATATAAAGCTCCATACAGAATAATGGGCACCATATAATGCCCAGTACTGTACAATGGACCCCATATATGGCTCCATACAGAAAAAGGGACCTCATATAATGCTTCATACAGAATAATGGGCCCCATATAATGCCCAGTAAAGTACAATGGACCTCATATATTGCTCCATAGAATAAAGGACCTCCTATAATCCTCGATACAGAATAATGGGCCCCCTATAATACTCGAAACAGAATAAAGAGCCCGATATATTGCTCCATACAGAATAATGGGCCTCATATAATGCTCCATATAGAATAATGGGCACAATATGTAATGCTCCAAAAAAGAATAATGGAATCATATAATGCTTCCTACAGAATAATGGACCCAATATAAAGCACCATGCAGAATAATGGACCCCATATATTGCTCTATATAGAATAATGGGCCCCATATAATGCTCCACACAGAATAATGGAAACATATAATGCTTCATACAGAATAATGGGCCCAATATAATGTTCCATACAGAAAAATGGAACCCATATAATACTCCATACCAAAAAATGGGCATCATATCATGTCCCGTAAAGTACAATGGACCCCATATATTGCTCCATACAAAATAATGGAACTCATATAATGCTTCATAAAGAATAATGAACCCCATGCAATGCTCCATACAGAATAAAGAACCCAATATATTGCCCCATACAGAATAATTGGCCTCATATAATGCTCCATATAGAATAATGGAAACAATATAATGCTCCAAAAAGAATAATGGACCCATATAATGGTTCTTACAGAATAAAGCACCCAATATAAAGTTCCATACAGAATATTGGACCTCATATATTGCTCTATACAGAATAGTGGACCCCATAAATTGCTCCATACAGAATAATGGGCCTCCTATAATCTACCATATAGAATAATGTGCCCCTATAATACTACAAACAGAATAAAGAACCCCATGTATTGCTCCATACAGAATAATGGGCCCAATATAATGTTCCCTACAGAATAATGGACCCCATATAATGCTCCATACAGAATAAAGAACCCCATGTATTGCTCCATACAGAATAATGGGCCCCATATAATGCTCCATACAGAATAATGGGCCCCATATAATGCCCCTTAAAGTATAATGGGCCACATATAATGCCCCGTAAAATACAATAGACCTCATATATTGCTCCATACAGAGTAATGTACCTCATATAATGCTTCAAATAGAATAATAGGCTCCATATAAAGCTCCATACAGAATAATGGAACCCATATAATGCTCTAAACAGAATATTTGGACCCATATATTGCCCCATACAGAATAATGGGCCTCATATAATGCTCCATATAGAATAATGGACACAATATAATGCTCCAAAAAGAATAATGGATCCATATAATGCTTCTTACAGAATAATGGACCCAATATAAAGCTACATACAGAATAATGGACCCCATATATTGCTCTAAACAGAATAATGGAACCCATATATTTGTCCTTACAGAATAATAGGCCTCCTATAATCCTCCATACAGAATAATGTGTCCCCTATAATTCTCCAAACAGAATAAAGAACCCCATATATTGCTCCATACAGAATAATTGGCCCAATATAATGTTCCCTACAGAATAATGGACCCCATATAATGCTCCATACAGAATAAAGAACCCCATATATTGCCCCATACAGAATAATGGGCCTCAAATAATGCTCCATATAGAATAATGAGCACAATATAATGCGTCAAAAAGAATAATGGACACATATAATGCTTCTTACAGAATAATGAACTCAATATACAGTTCCATACAAATAATGGGCCCCATATATTGTTCTATACAGACTAATGGGTCCAATATAAAGCTCCAAACAGAATAATGGAAACATATAATGCTTCATACAGAATAATAGGAAAATATAAAGCTCCATACAGAATAATGGAACCCATATAAAGCTCCAAACAGAATAATTGGACCCATATATTGCTCCATACAGAATAATGGACACCATATAATGCTCCATACAGAATAAAGAACTCCATATATTGTTCCATATAGAAATATGGGCATCATATAATGCTCCATATAGAATAATAGACCCCGTATAATACTCCACAGAGAATAAAAAAAACATATATTGCTCCATACAGCATAATGGGCCCAATATAATGTTCCATACAGAAAAATGGAACCCATATAATGCTCCATACCAAATAATGGTCACCATATAATGCCCCTTAAAGTACAATGGACCCCATATATTGCTCCATACAGAATAATGGACCTCATATAATACTTCATACAGAATAATGGACACCATATAATGCTCCATACAGAATAAAGAACCCCATATATTGCCCCATACAGAATAATGGGCCTCAAATAATGCTCCATATAGAATAATGAGCACAATATAATGCGCCAAAAAGAATAATGGACACATATAATGCTTCTTACAGAATAATGAACCCAATATACAGCTCCATACAAATATTGGACCCCATATATTGTTCTATACAGACTAATGGGTCCCATATAAAGCTCCAAACAGAATAATGGAAACATATAATGCTTCATACAGAATAATAGGAAAATATAAAGCTCCATACAGAATAATGGAACCCATATAAAGCTCCAAACAGAATAATTGGACTCATATATTGCTCCATACAGAATAATGGACACCATATAATGCTCCATACAGAATAAAGAACTCCATATATTGTTCCATATAGAAATATGGGCATCATATAATGCTCCATATAGAATAATAGACCCCGTATAATACTCCACAGAGAATAAAAAAAAACATATATTGCTCCATACAGCATAATGGGCCCATGGACCCAATATAATATTCCATACAGAGAAATGGAACCCATATAGTGCTCCATACCGACTAATGGTCACCATATAATGCCCCTTAAAGTACATTACAATGGACCCCATATATTGCTCCATACAGAATAATGGACCTCATATAATACTTCATACAGAATAATGGACCCCATATAATGCTCCATACAGAATAAAGAACCCCATATATTGCCCCATACAGAATAATTGGCCTCATGTAATGCTCCAAATAGAATAATGGGCACAATATAATGCTCCAAAAAGAGTAATGAACCCATATAATGCTTCTTACAGAATAATGGACCCAATATAAAGCTCCATACAGAATAATGGTCCCCATATAATGCCCCGCAAATTACAATGGACCTCATATATTGCTCCATACAGAAGAATCGACTTTATATAATGCTTCATACAGAATAATAGGCCTAATATATAGCTCCATACAGAATAATGGGCCCCATTTAATGCTTCATACAGAATAAAGTACCCCATATATTGCCCCATACAGAATAATAGGTCTCATATAATGCTCCATGTAGAATAATGGGCACAATATTATGTTCCAAAAAGAATAATGGACCCATTTAATGCTTCTTACAGCATAATGGATCCAATTTAAAGCTCCATACAGAATAATGGACTCGATATAATGCTCCATACAGAATAATGGACCCCATATATTGCTCCATACAGAATAATGGGCCTCATATAATCCTCCATACAGAATAATATGCCCACTATAATACTCCAAACAGAATAAAGAACCTCATTTATTGCTCCATACTGAATAATGGGCCCAATATAATGTTCCCTACAGAATAATGGAAAACATATCATGGTCCATACCGAATATTGGGCCCCATATAATGCCCCGTAAAGTACAATGGACCTCATATATTGCTCCATACAGATTAATGGACCTCATATAATGCTTCATACAGAATAATAGGCTCAAAGTAAAGCTTCATACAGAATAATGGGCCCCATAAAATTCTCCATACAGAATAATTGACCCCATATATCGCTCTACACAGAGTAGTGGGCCCCACATAATTCTCCAAACAGAATAAAGGAAATATATAATGCTTCATACAGAATAATGGGTCCAATATAAAGCTCCATACAGAATCATGGAACCCATATAATGCTCCAAGCCGAGTAATTGGACCCATATAATGCTCCATACAGAATAATGGGCCTCGTATAATGCTTCATATAGAATAATGGGCCCCGTGTAATGCTCCATACAGAATAAAGAACTTCATATATTGTTCCATATAGAATAATGGGCCTCATATAATGCTACATATAGTGTTAATGGCCCCGTATAATACTCCAGACAGAATAAAAAAAACATATATTGCTCCATACAGCATAATGGGCCCAATATAATGTTCCATACAGAAAAATAGAACCCATATAATGCTCCATACCGAATAATGGGCACCATATAATTCCCCTTAAAGTACAATAGACCCTTTATATTGCTCCATACAGAATAATGGACCTCATATAATGCTTCATACAGAATAATGGACCCCATATAATTCTCCATACAGAATAAAGAACCCCATATATTGCCCCATACAGAATAATGGGTCTCATATAATGCTCCATATAGAATAATGGGCACAATATAATACTCCAAAAAGAATAATGGACCCATATAATGCTTCTTACAGAATAATGGACCCAATATAAAGCTCCATATAGAATAATGGACCCCATATATTGCTCTATACAGACTAATGGGCCCCATATAATGCTCCAAACAGAATAATGGAAACATATAATGCTTCATACAGAATAGTGGGCTCAATATAAAGCTCCATACAGAATAATGGAACCCATATAATGCTCCAAACAGAATAATTGGACCATATAATGCTCCATACAGAATAATGGACCCCATATAATGCTCCATGCAAAATAAAGAACTACATATATTGTTCTATATAGAATAATGGGCCTGATATAATGCTCCATATAGAATAATAGACCCCGTTTAATACTCCAAACAGAATAAAAAAACATATATTGCTCCATACAGCATAATGGGCCCAATACAATGTTCCATACAGAATAATGGAACCCATATAATGCTCCATACCGAATAATGGGCACCATATAATGCCCCGTAAAGTAGAATGAATCCCATATATTGCTCCATACAGAATAATGGACATCATATAATGCTTCATACAGAATTATGGGCCACATATAATGCTCCATACAGAATAAAGAACCCCAAATATTGCCCCATACAGAATAATGGGCCTCATATAATGCTCCATATAGAATAATGGGCACAATATAATGCTCCAAAAAGAATAATGGACCCATTTAATGCTTCTTACAGCATAATGGACCCAATATCATGCTCCATACAGAATAATTGTCCCCATATATTGCTCCATACAGAATAATGGTCCCCATATAATGCTCCAAACTGATTAATTGGACCCATATAATGCTCCATGCAGAATAATGGGACTTGTATAATGCTCCATATAGAATAATAAGCCCCATATAATACTCCAAACAGAATTAAAAAAAAAAAACATATATTGCTCCATACAGCATAATGTGTCCAATATAATGTTGCATATAGAAAAATGGAACCCATATAATGCTCCATACCGAACTATGGGCACCAAATAATGCCCCGTAAAGTACAAAGGACTCCATATATTGCTCCATACCGAATAATGTGCCACCTATATTACTCCAAACAGAGTAAAGAACCCCATATATTGCTCCATACAGAGTAATGAGCCCAATATAATGTTCCCTACAGAATAATGGAACCCATATAATGCTCCATCTATATATATAATCGTCTTATCCCGTCTGTCTGTCTGTCTTTCTGTCTGTCTGTCTGTCTGTCCTGGAAATCCCGCGTCGCTCATTGGTCCGGCAGCGGCCAATCAGCGACGCGGTATTTCTGAAAAAAGATGGCGGCCGGTAGCGGCTCATCTGCGGGACGGAGATGCCGCCGGGAGATGACCGGCGCGGGGCGCTCATCTCCCGTCCAGTAGCAGCAGAAGGACCTCGACCGCCGGCGCCGCTGACCTCCATGCGGAAGTGAGTACCGGGGAGCGGCGCTGCGGGTCGGGATACTTCTGCTGCGAACAGTCGCTCATCTCCCCGCTTCTCGCAACGGAAGTATCCGCACAGGCAGCGGCGCTGACATCCATGCGGCTAGGGTGTCAAGGGAGGACCGGGGAGCGGCGCTGCGGGTCAGGATACTTCTGCTGCGAGTGGCCGCTCATCTCCCGGCTTCTCGCAGCGGAAGTAGCCACACAGGCAGCGACGCTCCCCGGCCCTCACCGATACGATTCCGCTCCCCGGTCCTCAACAATACGATTCGCTGATTGGTCGCGCTCTCCGGCCGCGACCAATCAGTGATCTTGGCGCAAAAGTTAAACACCGCTGTGCTGATTGGTCGCGGCCGCTGCCCGCGACCAATCACCGATTTGGGTGCCACATTTAAATAGCGGCCGCGACCAATCACCGATCTTGGCACCACATTGAAACACTGCTGTGCTGATTGGTCGCGGTCGCTGCCCGCGACCAATCAGCGATCTTGGAGCCTCATTTAAACACTGATGTGCTGATTGGTCGCGGACGCTGCGCGCGACCAATCAGCGATTTTGGCGCCACATTTAAACACCGCTTTGCTGATTGGTCGCGCACGCTGCCCGCGACCAATCACCGATTTGGGCGCCACATTTAAACACTGCTCTGCTGATTGGTCACGGACGCTGCCCGCGACCAATCAGCGATTTTGGCGCCACATTTAAACACTGCTGGGCTGATTGATCGCGGACGCTGCCCGCGACCAATCAGCGATCTTGGAGCCACATTTAAACACTGATGTGCTGATTGGTCGCGGACGCTGCGCGCGACCAATCAGCGATTTTGGTGCCACATTTAAACACCGCTGTGCTGATTGGTCACGGCTGCTGCCCCCGACCAATCACGATTTGGGCGCCACATTTAAATAGCGGCCGCGACCAATCACCGATCTTGGCGCCACATTTAAACACTGCTGTGCTGATTGGTCGCGGACGCTGCCCGCGACCAATCAGCGAGCTTGGAGCCACATTTAAACACTGATGTGCTGATTGGTCGCGGACGCTGCACGTGACCAATCAGCGATTTTGGCGCCACATTTAAACACCGCTGTGCTGATTGGTCGCGGCCGCTGCCCGCGACCAATCACCGATTTGCGCACCACATTTAAATAGCGGCCCCGCCCAATCACTGATCTTGGAGCCACATTTAAACACTGCTGTGCTGATTGGTCGCGTACGCTGCCCGCGACCAATCACCGATCTTGGAGCCACATTTAAACACCGATGTGCTGATTGGTCGCGGATGCTGCCCGCGACCAATCAGCGATCTTGCCGACACATTTAAACACTGCTGTGCTGATTGGTCGCGTCCCTCAGCTGCGACCAATCAGCGAGATTGGAGCCAAATTTAAACACCGCTCTGCTGATTGGTCGCAGCTGGCAGCCACGACCAATCAGCGAGATTGGCACCAAATTTAAACAACGCTCTGCTGATTGGTCGCGGCCGGCGGCCGCTAACAATCAGCGAGATTGGCGCCAAATTTAAACACCGCTCTGCTGATTGGTGGCGGCCACCAGCCGCGACCAATCAGCGATTTTGGCGCCAAATTTAAACAACGCTCTGCTGATTGGTCGAGGCCGGCCGGCGGCCGCGAACAATCAGCGAGATTGGCGCCAAATTTAAACACCGCTCTGCTGATTGGTGGCGGCCACCAGCCCCGACCAATCAGCGAGATTGGCGCCAAATTTAAACAACGCTCTGCTGATTGGTCGCTGCCACCGGCCTCAACTAATCTGCATTATTTCCGCCAAATTTAAACAACGCTCTGCTGATTGGTCGCGGCCGGCGACCGCGACCAATCAGCGATATTGGCGCAAAATTTAAACACCCCTCTGCTGATTGGTCGCGATCGCCAGCCGTGACCAATCTGCATTATTGGCGCCAAATTTAAACAACGCTCTGCTGATTCGTCGCGGCCGCTAGCCGACCGCGACCAATCAGCGAGATTGGCGCAAAATTTAAACAACGCTCTGCTGATTGGTCGCAGCTGCCAGCCACGACCAATCAGAGATTTTGGCGCCAAATTTAAACACCGCTCTGCTGATTGGTCGCGGCCGGCAGCCGCGAAAAATCAGCGAGATTGGCGCCAAATTTAAGCACCGCTCTGCTGATTGGTCACGGCCGCCAGCTGACCACGACCAATCAGCGAGATTGGCGCAAAATTTAAACAACGCTCTGCTGATTGGTCGCGGCCGCCAGCAACGACCAATCAGAGATTTTGGCGCCAAATTTAAACAGCGCTCTGCTGATTGGTGCCGGCCACCAGCCGGGACCAATCAGCAAGATTGGCGCCAAATTTAAACAATGCTCTGCTGATTGGTCGCTCCCGCAAGCCGCGACCAATCAGCGATTTTGGCGCCAAATTTAAACACTGCTCTGCTGATTGGTCGTGGGTGGCCGGCGGCCACGAACAATCAGCGAGATTGGCGCCATATTTAAATACCGCTCTGCTGATCAGTGGCGGCCACCAGCCGCGACCAATCAGTGAGATTGGCGCCAAATTTAAACAACGCTCTGCTGATTGGTCGCTGCCACCGGCCTCAACTAATCTGCATTATTGCTGCCAAATTTAAACAATGCTCTGCTGATTGGTCGCGGCCGGCGACTGCAACCAATCAGCGATATTGGCGCAAAATTTAAACACCCCTCTGCTGATTGGTCACGACCGCCGGCCGTGACCAATCTACATTATTGGCGCCAAATTTAAACAACGCTTTGCTGATTGGTCGTGGCCGCCAGCCGACCGCGACCAATCAGCGAGAATGGCGCGAAATTTAAACAACGCTCTGCTGATTGGTCGTGGCCGCCAGCCGACCGCGACCAATCAGCGAGAATGGTGGTAAATTTAAACAACGCTCTGCTAATTGGTCGCGGATGCCAGCCGCGACTAATCAGCATTATTGGTGCCAAATTTAAACACGCTCTCCAGTCCTCACTAACACGGTTTGCTGATTGGTCACGGCCGCCTGCGACCAATCACCGATATTGCCGAAAAATTTAAACACCGCTGTGCTGATTGGTCGCTGTTGCCGGCCACGACCAATCAGCAATTTTGGCGACAGATTTAAACACCGCTCTACTGCTTGCGCCCGGTCGGCCGCATACATATTCTAGAATACCCGATGCGTTAGAATCAGGCCACCATCTAGTACCGAATAATGGGCCCCATATAATGCCCGTTAAATAAAATGGACCTCATATATTGCTCCATATAGAATAAAGGACCTCATATAATGCTTCATACAGAATAATAGGCCCAATATAAAGCTCCATACAGAATAATGCAACCCATATAATGGTCCATATAGAATAATGGGCCTCGTATAATGTTTCATACAGAATAAAGAACTCCATATATTGCTCCACATAGAATAATGGCCACCGAATAATACTCCAAACAGAATAAAAAAAACATATATTGCTCCATACAGCATAATGGGCACAATATAATGCTCCAAAAATAATAATGGACCCATACAATGCTTCTTACAGTATAATGGACCCAATATAAAGCTCCATACAGAATTATATGCCCCCTATAATACTCCAAACAGAATAAAGAACCCCATACATTGCTCCATACAGCATAGTGGGCCCAATATAATGTTCCCTACAGAATAATGGAACCCATATAATGCTCCATACCGAATAATGGGCCCCATGTAATGCCCCATAGAGTACAATGGACCTCATATATTGCTCCATACAGAATATTGGACCTCATATAATGCTTCATACAGAATAATAGGCCCAATATAAAGCTCCATACAGAATAATGGGCTCCATATAATGCTCCATACAGAATAATGGACCCCTTATATTGCTCTATACAGAATAATGGGCCCCATATAATGCTCCAAACAGAATAATGGTAACATATAATGCTTCAAACAGAATAATGGGCCCAATATAAAGCTACATACAGAATAATGGAACCCATATAATGCTCCAAACAGAATAATTGGACCCATATAGTGCTCCATATAGAATAATGGGCCCCGTATAATGCTCCATACAGAATAAAGAACTCCATATATTGTTCCATATAGAATAATGGGTCTCATATAATGCTCCATATAGAATAATAGGCCCACATACCGAATAATGGGCCCCATATAATGCCCCATAAAGTACAATGGACCTCATATATTGCTCCATGCAGAATAATGGACCTCTTAAAATGCTTCATACAGAATAATAGGCCCAATATAAAGCTCCATACAGAATAATGGAACCCATATAATGCTCCAAACAGAATAACTGGACCCATATAATGCTCCATACAGAATAATGGGCCTCGTATAATGCTTCATATAGAATGATGGGCCCCGTGAAATGCTCCATTCAAAATAAAGAACCCCATATATTGTTCCATATAGAATAATATGCCTCAAATAATGCTCCACATAAATTAATAGGCCCCCTATAATTGTCCAAACAGAATAAATAACCCCATATATTGCCCCATACAGACTAATGGGCCCAATATAATGTTCTCTACAGAATAATGGAACCCATATAATGCTCCATACCGAATAATGGGCCCCATATAATGCCCCGTAAAGTGCAATGGACCTCATATATTGCTCCATACAGAATTATGGACCTCATATAATGCTTCATACAGAATAATAGGCCCAATATAAAGCTCCATACAGAATAATGTAACCCCTATAATGGTCCATATAAAATAATGGGCCTCGTATAATGCTTCATATAGAATAATGGGCCCCGTATAATGTTCCATACAGAATAAAGAACTCCATATGTTGCTCCATATAAAATAATGGCCCCCCTATAATACTCCAAACAGAATAAAAAAAACATATATTGCTCCATACAGCATAATGGGCCCAATATAAAGCTCCATACAGAAAAATGGAACCCATATAATGCTCCACACCGAATAATGGGCACCATATAATGCCCCGTAAAGTACAATGGACCCCATATATTGCTCCATACAGAATAATGGACCTCATATAATGCTTCATACAGAATAATGGACCCCTTATAATGATCCATGCAGAATAAAGAACCCAATATTGCCCCATACAGAATAATTGGCCTCATATAATGCTCCATATAGAATAATGGGCACAATATAATGCTCCAAAAACAATAATAGTCCATACAATGCTTCTTACAGTATAATGGACCAAATATAAAGCTCCATAAAGAATTATATGCCCACTATAATACTCCAAACAGAATAAAGAACCCCATATATTGCTCCATACAGAATAGTGGGCCCAATATAATGTTCCCTACAGAATAATGGAACCCATATAATGCTCCATACCGAATAATGGGCCCCATGTAATGCACCATAGAGTACAATGGACCTCATATATTGCTCCATACAGAATATTGGACCTCATATAATGCTTCATACAGAATAATAAGCCCAATATAAAGCTCCATACAGAATAATGGGCTCCATATAATGCTCCATACAGAATAATGGACCCCTTATATTGCTCTATACAGAATAATGGGCCCCATATAATGCTCCAAACAGAATAATGGTAACATATAATGCTTCAAACAGAATAATGGGCCCAATATAAAGCTCCATACAGAATAATGGAACCCATATAATGCTCCAAACCGAATAATTGGACCCATATAATGCTCCATATAGAATAATGGGCCCCGTATAATGCTCCATACAGAATAAAGAACTCCATATAATGTTCCATATAGAATAATGGATCTCATATAATGCTCCATATAGAATAATAGGCCCCCATACCGAATAATGGGCCCCATATAATGCCCCGTAAAGTACAATAGACCTCATATATTGCTCCATGCAGAATAATGGACCTCATATAATGCTTCATACAGAATAATAGGCCCAATATAAAGCTCCATACAGAATAATGGAACCCATATAATGCTCCAAACAGAATAATTGGACCAATATAATGCTCCATACAGAATAATGGGCCTCGCGTAATGCTTCATATAGAATGATGGGCCCCGTAAAATGCTCCATTCAGAATAAAGAACTCGATATATTGTTCCATATAGAATGATATACAGTGCCTACAAGTAGTATTCAACCCCCTGCAGATTTAGCTGGTTGACACATGCGAAATTAACTTGGCATTGTGACATTTGTACTGTAGATCAGCCTGGAAGTGGGAAATGCACTGCAGCAAATTTTTTTTTTTTTTTTTTTTTTAAACGTTAAAAGTTAATTCAGAGTGTCATTTATTATTCAACCCCTCAAACCACAAGAATTCTGTTTGGTCCCCCTAAAGTATTAAGAAGTAGTTCAGGCACCAAGAATAATGAGCTTCACATGTGTGGATTAAAGATCTCTTTTGCCAGCCTTTTCTGACTATTTAAGACCCTCCCCAAACTTGTGAACAGCACTCAGACATGGTCAACATGGGAAAGACAAAGGAGCATTCCAAGGCTATCAGAGACAAGATCGTGGAGGGTCACAAGGCTGGCAAGGGGTACAAAACCCTTTCCAAGGAGTTGGGCCTACCTGTCTCCACTGTTGGGAGCATCATCCGTAAGTGGAAGGCTTATGGAACTACTGTTAGCCTTCCACGGCCTGGACAGCCTTTGAAAGTGTCCTCCCGTGCCGAGGCCAGGCTTGTCCGAAGAGTCAAGGCTAACCCAAGGACAACAAGGAAGGAGCTCCGGGAAGATCTCATGGCAGTGGGGACATTGGTTTCAGTCAATACCATAAGTAACGTACTCCACCGCAATGGTCTCCGTTCCAGACGAGCCCGTAAGGTACCTTTACTTTCAAAGCGTCATGTCAAGGCTCGTCTACAGTTTGCTCATGATCACTTGGAGGACTCTGAGACAGACTGGTTCAAGGTTCTATAGTCTGATGAGACCAAGATCGAGATCTTTGGTGCCAACCACACACGTGACGTTTGGAGACTGGATGGCACTGCATACGACCCCAAGAATACCATCCCTACAGTCAAGCATGGTGGTGGCAGCATCATGCTGTGGGGCTGTTTCTCAGCCAAGGGGCCTGGCCATCTGGTCCGCATCCATGGGAAGATGGATAGCACGGCCTACCTGGAGATTTTGGCCAAGAACCTCCGCTCCTCCATCAAGGATCTTAAGATGGGTCGTAATTTCATCTTCCAACAAGACAATGACCCAAAGCACACAGCCAAGAAAACCAAGGCCTGGTTCAAGAGGGAAAAAGTCAAGGTGTTGGAGTGGCCTAGTCAGTCTCCTGACCTTAACCCAATTGAAAACTTGTGGAAGGAGCTCAAGAATAAAGTCCACATGAGACACCCAAAGAACCTAGATAACTTGGAGAAAATCTGCATGGAGGAGTGGGCCAAGATAACTCCACAGACCTGTGCCAGCCTGATCAGGTCTTATAAAAGACGATTATTAGCTGTAATTGCAAACAAGGGTTATTCCACAAAATATTAAACATAGGGGTTGTATAATAATTGACCAACACTTTTATGTTTAAAATTTAATAAAATTCAACTGAGCAACATAACTTTTTGGTTTGTAAGATTTATGCTTCTGTTCATAAAACCTACTCTCGTTTGCAGTTTGAAGGCTCTAACTTATTTGCATCTTATCAAACCAGCTAAATCTGCAGGGGGTTGAATACTACTTGTAGGCACTGTACCTCAAATAATGCTTCATATAGATTAATAGGCCCCATATAATTGTTCAAACAGAATAAAGAACCCCATATATTGCCCCATACAGATTAATGGGCCCAATATAATGTTCCCTACAGAATAATGGAACCCATATAATGCTCCATACGGAACAATGGGCCCCATATAATGCCCCGTATAGTGCAATGGACCTCATATATTGCTCCATACAGAATTATGGACCTCATATAATGCTTCATTCAGAATAATAGGCCCAATATAAAGCTTCCTTCAGAATAATGGGCCCATATAATGCCCCGTAAAGCACAATGGACCCCATATATTGCTCCATACAGAATAATGGACCTCATATAATGCTTCATACAGAATAATGGACCTTATGTAATACTCCATACAGAATAAAGAACCTAATATATTGCCCCATTCAGAATAATGGGCCTCATATAATGCTCTATATACAATAATGAACACAATATAATGCTCCAAAAAGAATAATGGACCCATATAATGCTTCTTACAGAATAATAGACCCAATATAAAGCACCATACAGAATAATGGACCCCATATTTTGCTCCATACAGAATAATAGACCCCATATATTGCTCCATACAGAATAATGGGCCTCCTATAATCCTCCATACAGAATAATGTGTCCCCTATAATACTCTAAACAGAATAAAGAACCCCATATATTGCTCCATACAGAATAATGGGCCCAATATAATATTCCCTATAGAATAATGGAACCCATATAATGCTCCATACCGAAGAATGGGCCTCATATAATGCCCCGTAAAGTACAATGGACCTCATATATTGCTCCATACAGAATAATGGACCTCATATAATGCTTCATACAGAATAATAGACCCAATATAAAGCTTCATACAGAATAATGGAACCCATATAATGCTCCATACCGAATAATGGGCACCATATAATGCCGCGTAAAGTACAATGAACCCCATATATTGCTCCATACAGAATAATGGGCCTCATATAATGCTTCATACAGAATAATGGGCCTTGTATAATGCTTCATATAGAATAATGGTCCCCGTATAATGCTCCATACAGAATAAATAACCCCATATATTGCCCCATACAAAATAATGGGCCTCATATAATGCTCCATATAGAATAATGGGCACAATATAATGCTCAAAAAAAAATAATGGACCCATTTAATGCTTCTTACAGAATAATGGACCCAATATAATGCTCCATACAGAATAATTGTCCCCATATATTGCTCCATGCAGAATAATGGGCCCCATATAATGCTCCAAACAGAATAATGGAAACATACAGTACAGACCAAAAGTTTGGACACACCTTCTCATTTAAAGATTTTTCTGTATTTTCATGGTAGTCACCGCAAATGGTCTTCCAACAATCTTGAAGGAGTTCCCAGAGATGCTTAGCATTTGTTGGCTATTTTACCTTCACTCTGTGGTCCAACTCACCCCAAACCATCTCAATTGGGTTCAGGTCTGGTGACTGTGGAGGCCAGGTCATCTGGCGTAGCACCCCAGCACTCTCCTTCTTGGTCAAATAGCCCTTACACAGCCTGGAGGTGTGTTTGGGGTCATTGTCCTGTTGAAAAATAAATGATGGTCCAACTAAATGCAAACCAGATGGATTAGCATGCCGCTGCAAGGTGCTGTGGTAGCCATGCTGGTTCAGTATGCCTTCAATTTTGAATAAATCCCCAACAGTGTCACCAGCAAAGCACCCCCACACCTTCACACCCCCTCCTCCATGCTTCACGGTGGCAACCAGGCATGTAGAGTCCATCCGTTCACCTTTTCTGCGTCGCACAAACACACGGTGGTTGGAACCAAAGATCTCAAATTTGGACTCATCAGACCAAAGCACAGATTTCCACTGGTCTAATGTTGATTCCTTGTGTTATTTAGCCCAAACAAGTCTCTTCTGCTTGTTGCCTGTCCTTAGCAGTGGTTTCCTAGCAGCTATTTTACCATGAAGGCCTGCTGCACAAAGCCTCCTCTTAACAGTTGTTGTAGAGATGTGTCTGCAGCTAAACTCTGTGTGGCATTGACCTGGTCTCTAATCTGAGCTGCGGTTAACCTGCGATTTCTGAGGCTGGTGACTCAGATAAACTTATCCTCAGAAGCAGAGGTGACTCTTGGTCTTCCTTTCCTGGGGCGGTCCTCATGTGAACCAGTTTCTTGCAGCGCTTGATGGTTTTTGCAACTGCACTTGGGGACACTTTCAAAGTTTTCCAACTTTTCAGACTGACTGACCTTAATTTCATAAAATAATGATGGCCACTAGTTTTTCTTTACTTAGCTGCTTTTTTCTTGCCATAATACAAATTCTAACAGTCTATTCAGTAGGACTATCAGCTGTGTATCCACCAGACTTCTGCACAACACAACTGATGGTCCCAACCCTATTTATAAGGCAAGAAATCCCACTTATTAAACCTGACAGGGCACACCTGTGAAGTAAAAACCATTTCCGGTGACTACCTTTTGAAGCTCATCAAGAGAATGCCAAGAGTGTGCAAAGCAGTCATCAAAGCAAAAGGTGGCTACTTTGAAGAACCTAGAATATAAGGCATGTTTTCAGCTGTTTCACACTTTTTTGTTAAGCATATAATTCCACATGTGTTAATTCGTAGATTTGATGCCGTCAGTGTGAATGTACAATTTTCATAGTCATGAAAATACAGAAAATTTTTTAAATGTGAAGGTGTGTCCAAACTTTTGGTCTGTACTGTACATTGCTTCATATAGAATAATTTGCCCATTATAAAGCTCCATACAGAATAATGGAACCCATATAATGCTCCAAACTAATTAATTAGACCCATATAATGCTCCATACATAATAATGGGCCTCTTATAATGCTGGATACAGAATAATAGGCCCCGTATAATACTCCAAAAAGAATAAAAAAAAACATATATTGCTCCATACAGCATAATGGGCCCAATATAATGTTCCATACAGAAAAATGGAACCCATATAATGCTCCATACTGAACTATGGGCACCATATAATGCCCCGTAAAGTACAATGGACGCCATATATTGCTCCATACAGAATAATGTGCCCCCTATAATACTCCAAACAGAGTAAAGAACCCCATATATTGCTCCATACCGAATAATGAGCCCAATAAAATGTTCCCTACAAAATAATGGAACCCATATAATGCTCCATACCGAATAATGAGCCCCATATAATGCCCCGTAAATTACAATGGACCTCATATATTGATCTATACAGAATAAAGGACCTCATATAATGCTTCATACAGAACAATAGGCCCAATATAAAGCTCCATTCAGAATAATGGAGTGCTCCGAACAGAATAATTGACCCATATAATCCTTCATACAGAATAATGGGCCCCGTATAATGCTCCATACAGAATAAAGAATTCCATATATTGTTTCATATAGAATAATGGACCTCATATAATGCTCCATATAGAAAAATAGGCCCCGTATAATACTCCAAACAGAATTAAAAAAAAAACATATATTGCTCCATACAGCATAACAGGCCCAATATAAAGCTCCATACAGAAAAATGGAACCCATATAATGCTCCATACCGAATAATGGGCACCATATAATACCCCGTAAAGTACAATGAACCCCATATATTGCTCCATACAGAATAATGGGCCTCATATAATGCTTCATACAGAATAATGGACCCCGTATAATGCTCCACACAGAATAAAGAACCCCATATATTGCCCCATACAGACTAACTGGAATCATATAATTCTTCTTACAGAATAATGAACCCAATATAAAACTCCATACAGAATAATGGACCCCATATATTGCTAAATACAGAATAATGGACCCCATATATTGCTCCATACAGAATAATGGGCCTCCTATAATCCTCCATGCAGAATTATGTGCCCCGTATAATGCTCAATACTGAATAAAGAACTCCATATATTGTTCCATATAGAATAATGGGCCTCATAAAATGCTCCATGTAGAATAATAGGACACGTATAGTACTCCAAACAGAATTAAAAAAAATGTGTATTGATCCATACAGCATAATCAGCCCAATATAATGTTCCATGTAGAAAAATGTAACCCATATAATGCTCCTTACCAAATAATTGGAACCATATAATGTCCTGTAAAGTACAATGGGCCCCATATATTGTTCCATACAGAATAATGGACCTCATATAATGCTTCAATGAGAATAATGGACCCCATATAATGCTCCATACAGAATAAAGAACCCCATATATTGCCCTACACAGAATAATGGGCCTCATATAATGCTCCATATAGAGTAATGGCCACCATATAGTGCTCCAAAAAGAATAATGGACCCATATAATGCTTCTTACAGAATAATGGACCCAATATAAAGCTCCATACAGAATAATGGACCCCATATATTGCTCTATACAGAATAATTAGGCCCCATATAATGCTCAAAACAGAATAATGGAAACATATAATGCTCCATACAGAATAATGGGCGACGTATAATACTCCAAACAGAATAAAAAAAGACATATATTGCTCCATACAGCATAATGGGCCCAATATAATTTTTCATATAGAAAAATGGAACCCATATAATACTCCATACCGAATAATGGGCACAATATAATGCCCCGTAAAGTATGATGGACCCCATATATTGCTCAATACAGAATAATGGACCTCATATAATGCTTCATACAGAATAATGGACGCCATATATTGCTCCATACAGAATAAAGAACCTCATATATTGTCCCATACAGAATAATGGGTCTCATGTAATGTTCCATATAGAATAATGGGCACAATATAATGCTCCAAAAAGAATAATGGACCCATATAATGCTTCTTACAGAATAATGGACCCAATATAAAGCCCCATACAGAATAATGGACCCCATATATTGCTCTATACAGAATAATGGACCCCATATATTGCTCCATGCAGAATAATGGGCCTCCTATAATCCTCCATACAGAATAAAGAACCCCATATATTGCTCCATACAGAACAATGGGCCCATTATATTGTTCCCTACAGAACAATAGAACCCATATAATGCTCCATACAAAATAATGGACGCCAAATACTTCTCTATGCAGAATAATGGGCCCCATATAATGCTCCAAACTGAATAATGGAAACATACAATGCTTCATACAGAATAATCGGCCCAATATAAGCTCCATACAGAATAATGTAACCCATATAATGCTCCAAACTGAATAATTGGACCCATATAATACTCCACACAGAATAATGGGCCTCGAATAATGCTTCATATAGAATAATGGGCCCGATATAATGCTCCATACAGAATAAAGAACTCCATTTATAGTTCCATATGGAATAATGGGCTTCATATAATGCTCCATATAGAATAATAGGCCCCGTATAATACTCCAAACAAAATAAAAAAAAAACATATATTGGTCCATACAGCATAATGGGCCCAATATAATGCTCCATACAGAAAAATGGAATCTATATAATGTTCCATACCGAATAACGGGCCCCATATAATGCTCCATACAGAATAATTGACCCCATATAATGCTTCATACAGAATAATGGACCCCATATATTGCCCCATACAGAATAATGGGCCTCATATAATGCTCCATAGAGAATAATTGTCACAATATAATGCTCCAAAAAGAATAATGGACCCATATAATGCTTCTTACAGAATAATAGTCCCAATATAGAGCTCCATACAGAATAATGGACCCGTATATTGCTCTATACAGAATAATGGGCCCCATATAATTCTCCAAACAGAATAATTGGACCCATATAATGCTCCATACAGAATAATTGGACCCATATAATGCTCCATACAGAATAATGGGCCTCGTATAATGCTTCATGTAGAATAAAGGGCCCGGTATAATGCTCCATACAGAATAAATAACTCCATATATTGTTCCAAATAGAGTAATGGGCCTCATATTATGCTCCATATAGAATAATAGGGCCCATATAATACTCCACACAGAATAAAAAAAACATATATTGCTCTATACAGCATAATGAGCAAAATATAAAGCTCCATACAGAATAATGGAACCCAGATAATGCTTCATACCGAATAATGGGCCCCATATAATGCTCCATACAGAATAATGGACCCCATATTTTGCTCTATACAGAATAAAGTGCCCCATATAATGCTCCAAACAGAATAATCGAAACGTATAATGCTCCATCAAAATAATGCGCCCATTATAATGTTCCCTCCAGAATAATGGAAGCCATTTAAAGCTCCAAACCAAATAATGGGCCCCATATAATGCCACATACAGTACAATGGACCCCATATAATGCTTCATATAGAATAATTGGCCCCGTAAAATGCTCCATACAGAATAAAGAACCCCATATATTGCCCCATACAGAATAAAGGACACAATGTAATGCTCCAAAAAGAATAATGGACCCATATAATGCTTCTTACAGAATAATGTACCCCATATATTGCTCCATACAGAACAATGGGCCTCATATAATGGTCCAAACAGAATAATGGAAACATATAATGCTTCAAACAGAATAATGGGCCCAATATAAACTCCATAGAGAATAATGGACCCCATAAAATGCTCCAAACAGAATAATTGGACATATATAATGCTCCATACAGAATAATGGGCCTCGTGTAATGCTTCATATAGAATAATGGGCCTCATATAATGCTCTATACAGAATAATGGGCCTCATATATTACTCCAAACAGAATAAAAAAAACACATATTGCTCCATACAGCATAATGGGCCCAATATAATGTTGCATACAGAAAAATGGATCCTACATAGTGCTCCATACCGAATAATGGGCACCATATAATGCCCCGTAAAGTACAATGGACCCCATATATTGCTCCATACAGAATAATGGATCCCATATAATGCTCCATACAGAATAAAGGGCCTCATTTAATGCTCCATATAGATTAATGGGCACAATATAATGCTCCAAAAAGAATAATAGACCCATATAATGCTTATTACAAAATAATGGACCCAATATAAAGCTCCATACAGAATAATGGACCCCATATATTGCTCTATACCGAATAATGGGCACCATATAATGCCCCATACAGTACAATAGACCTCCTATAAAGCTCCAAACAGAATAAAGGACCTCATATAATGCTTCATACTGAATTTTAGGCCCAATATAAAGCTCCATACAAAATAATGGACCCCATATATTGCTCTATACAGAATAATGGGCCCCATATAATGCTTCAAACAGTATAATGGAAACATGTAATGCTTCATACAGAATAATGGGCCCAATATAAAGCCCCTTACAGAATAATGGAACCCATATAATGCTCCAAACAGAATAATTGGACCCATAAATGCTCCATACTGAATAACGGGCACCATATAATGTTCCGTAAAGTACAATGGACCCCATATATTGCTCCATGCAGAATAATGGACCTCATATAATGCTTCATACAGAATAATGGGCCCAATATAATGCCCCGTAAAGTACAATGGACCTCATATATTGCTCCATGCAGAATAATGGACCTCATATATTGCTCCATACATAATAATGGACCTTATATAATGCTTCACACAGAATAATAGGCCCAACATAAAGCTTCATACAGAATAATGGGCCCCATATAATGCTCCAAACAGAATAATGGAACCTGTATATTGCTCCAGACAGAATAATTGGACCCATATAATGCTCCATACAGAATAATGGGCTTCGTATAATGCTTCATATAGAATAATGGGCCCCGTATAATGTTCCATAAAGAATAAAGAACTTAGTATATTGTTCCATATAGAATAAGGGGCCTCATATAATAATGCTCCATATAGAATAATAGGCCCAGTATAATACTCCAAACAGAATAAAAAAAAACATATATTGCTCCATACAGCATAATGGGCCCAATATAATATTCCATACAGAAAAATGGAACCCATATAATGCTCCATACCAAATAAAGAGCCCCATATAATGCCCCGCAAAGTAAAAAGGACCTCATATATTGGTCCATACAGAATAATGGACCTCATATAATGCTTCATACAGAATAATAGGCCCAATATAAATCTCCATACAGAATAATGGACCTCATATTTTGCTCCATACAGAATAATGGACCTCATATAATGCTTCATACAGAATAATAGTCCCAATATAAAGCTCCATACAGAATAATGGGCCCCATATAATGCTCCATACAGAATAATGAACCCCATATTTTGCTCTATACAGAATAATGAGCCCCATATAATGCACCGTAAAGTACAATGTACCTCATATATTGCTACATACAGAATAATGGGCGTCCTACAATACTCCACACACAATAATGTGCCACCTATAATACTCCTAACAGAATAAAGATCACCATATATTGCTCCATACAGAATAAAGGGCCCAATATAATGTTCCCTACAGAATAATGGAACCCATATAATGCTCCATACCTAATAATGAGCCCCATATAATTCCCCGTAAAGTACAATGAACCTCATATATTGCTCCATACAGAATAATGGACCTCATATAATGCTTCATGCAGAATAATGGGCCCAATATAAAGATGCATACAGAATAATGGAACCCATATAATGCTCCAAATAGAATAATTGGATCCATATATTGCTCCATACAGAATAATGGGCCTTGTATAATACTTCATATAGAATAATGGGCACAATATAATGCTCCAATAAGAATAGTGGACCCATATAATGCTTCTTACAGAATAATGGATCCAATATAAAGCTCCATACAGAATAATGGACCCCATATATTGCTCTATACAGCATAATGGGCCCCATATAATGCTCCAAACAGAATAATGTAAACATATAATGCTTCATACAGAATAATAGGCCCAATGTAAAGCTCCATACAGAATAATGGAACCCATATAATGCTCCAAACAGAATAACTGGACCCATAAAATGCTTCATACAGAATAATGGGCCTTGTATAATGCTTCATGTAGAATAACCGGCCCCGTATAATGCTCCATACAGAATAAAGAACTCCATATATTGTTCCATATAGAATAATGCTCCATATACAATAATAGGCCCCGTATAATACTCCAAAAAGAATAAAAAAATATATATACAGCTCCATACAGCATAATGGGGCAATATAATGTTCCATACTGAAAAATGGAACCGATATAATGCTCCATACCGAAAATGGGCACCATATAGTGCCCCGTAGAGTACAATGGACCCAAGGAAGCTAGCATGTGCAGATCTCAAATCGTAAGATGGCTGAGTGGGCTAAGTCCCTCGTTTAAAGCTCCAGTTCACTTGGGAGGTGTGGGTAAAATCTCATTGGAGGAAGAAGCTTTATTTTGCCTATTTCCCTACAGTCAAAAGTTTTAATATAGTCAGATGTGCTTCACTTACTACAAGGAAGCTAGCATGTGTAGACCTCAAATGGTAATATGGCTGAGTTGGCAAAGTCCTTGTTTTAAGGCTGCAAGTTACTTGGGAGGTGTGGGCTTGAATCGCACTGGAGCAAGAAGCTGTCATTTTCCTGGTGATTTGCCTATTTCCCTACTTTCAAATTTTTTAATATAGTCAGATGTGCTTCACTTACTACAAGGAAGCTAGCATATGCAGCTCTCAATTGTAAAGATGGCTGAGTGGGCTAAGTCCCTGGTTTCAGGCCCTAGTTCACTTGAGTGGTGTTGGTTTGGATCTCATTGGTGCAAAAAGCTTTCTTTTTCCTGGTGATTTGCCTATTTCCCTAGAGTCAAATGTTTTATTATAGTCAGATGTGCTTCACTTGCTACAAGTAAGCTAGCATATGCAGTACTTAAATGTTAATAAGGCTGATTGTGTTAAGTACCTGGTTTAAGGCTCCAATTCACTTAGGAGTTGTGGGTTCAAATATCATTGGAGCAAGAAGATTTCTTTTTCCTGTTGATTTGCCTATTTCCCTATAGTCAAAAACTTTAATGGTAAGATGGCTTAGTGGGCTACGTCCTTGGTTTCGGGCTCCAGTTCACTTGGGAGGCGTGGGTTTGAATCTCATTAGAGCAAAAAGCTTTCTTTTTCCTGGTGATTTCCCTATTTCCCTACAGTCAAATTGCAGATTTCAAATGGTGAGATGGCTGAGTGGGCTAAGTCCCTGTTTTAAGGCTCTAGTTTGCTTAGGAGGTGTGGGTTTGAATCTCACTTGAGCTTTATAATGACTGTTTTCCTACAGTCACAAGTTTTAATATAGTCAGATTTGCTTCACTTACTACAAAAAAGCTAGCTCATGTCAATTTCTCATGGTAAGATGGTTGAGTGGGCTAAGTTCCTGGTTTAAGGCTCCAATTCCCTTGGGGTGTGTGGGTTCAAATCTCCTTGGAGAAAGATGCTTCATTTTGCCTGTTTTCCTACAGTCAAAAGTTTTAATATAGTCAGATGTGCTTCACTTACTACAAGGACGCTAGCATATGCCAAGCTCAAATGGTAATATGGCTGAGTTGGCAAAGTCCCTGTTTTAAGGCTGCAAGTTACTTGGGAGGTGTGGGTTTGAATAGAGCAAGAAGCGGGTGTTTTGCCTATTTCCCTACAGTCAAAAGTTTTAATATAGTCAGATGTGCTTCACTTACTACAAAGAAGCTAGCATATGCAGTTTTCAAATGGTAAAATGGCAGTGTGGATTAAAGTTCTTAGTTTAAGGCTCTAGTTCACTTGGGAGATGTGGGTTTGAATCTCGTTGGAGCAAGAAGCTTTCTTTTTCCTTGTGATTTGCCTATTTCCCTACTTTCAAAATTTTAATATAGTTAGATGTGCTTCACTTACTACAAGGAAGCTAGCATATGCAGCTCTTGATTGGTAAGATGGCTGAGTGGACTAAGTCCCTGGCTTCATGCCCTAGTTCACTTGAGAGGTGTTGGTTTGGATCGCATTGGTGCAAGAAGCTTTCTTTTGCCTGTTTCCCAGCAGTCAATTGTTTTATTATAGTCATATGTGCTTCACTTGCTACTAGTAAGCTAACATATGCAGTGCTCAATTGTGAATGTGCCAAGTACCTGGATTAAGGCTCTAATTCACTTGGGAGTTGTGGATTCGAATATCATTGGAGCAAGAAGATTTCTTTTTCCTGGTGATTTGCCTATTTCCCTATAGTCAAAAATTTTAGTATAGTCAGATGTGCTTCACTTACTATAAGGAAGCTAGCATTTACATATCTCAAATGGTCAGATGGCTGGTGGGGTTAAGTTCTTGGTTTAAGGCTCAAGTTCTTTTGGGAGGTGTGGGTTTGATTCTCATTGGAGCAAAAAAAATTCTTTTTCCTGGTGATTTGCCTATTTTTCTACAGTCCAAAGTTTTAATTTAGTCAAATGTGCTTAACTTTCTACAAGGAAGCTAGCATATGAGGTTCTCGAATGGTAAGATGGCTTAGTGGGCTAAGTCCTTAGTTTCAGGCTCCAGGTCACTTGGGAGTCGTGGGTTTGAATCTCGTTGGAGCAAAAAGCTTTCATTTTCCTGGTGATTTGAATATTTCCCTACAGTCAAATTGCAGATTTCAAATGGTGAGATGGCTGAGTTGGCTAAGTCCCTGTTTTAAGGCTCCAGTTTGCTTGGGAGGTGTGGGTTTGAATCTCACTTGAGCAAGAAGCTTTATAATGCCTGTTTTCCTACAGTCAAAAGTTTTAATATAGTCAGATTTGCTTCACTTACTACAAGAAAGCTAGCATATGCAGCTATCAGATGTTAAGATGGTTGATTGGGCTAAGTCCCTGCTTTAAGGCTCCCATTCGCTTGGGTGGTGTGGGTACAAATCTCATTGGAGAAAGAAGCTTTCTATTTCCTGGTGATTTGCCTATTTTCCTACAGACTAAAGTTTTAATATAATTAGATTAGCTTCACTTACTACAAGGAAGCTAGCATATGTAGATGGCTGAGTGGGCTAATTTCCTTCTTTAAGGCTCTAGTTAATTTTGGGAGGTGGGGTTTCAAATTTCAATGGAGCAAGAAGATTTCTTTTTCCTGGTGATTTGCCTATTGAGAAGCTAGCATATGCAAATTTAAAATGGTGAGATGGTTGAGTGGTTGAAGTCCCTGGTTTAAGTTCTCTAGGGAGTCGTGGGTTCAAATCTCACAGGTGAAAGATGCTTTCTTTTGCCTTGTGATTTGCTTATTTCACTACAGGCAAAATTTTGTATATAGTCAGATGTGCTTCACTTACTACAAGGAAGCTAGCATATACATGTCTCAAGTGGTGAGTTGGCTGAGTGGGCTAAGTCCCTGTTTTAAGGCTCCACTTTTCTTGGGAGGTGTGAGTTCAAATCTCACAGGTTGGAAAAGCATTCTTTTTCCCTATTTCCATACAGCCAAAAATTTAATTATAGTCAGATGTGCTTCACTTACTACAAGGAAGCTAGCATGCACAGGTCTCAAATGGTAAGATGGCTGAGTGGGCTAAGTCTGTGGTTTAAGCCTTCAGTGTTCTTGGGAGGTGTGGGTTTGAATTTCAAAGGTGCAAGAGTCTTTCTCTTTCCTGGTGATTTGCCTATTTCTCTTAAGCCAAAATTTTTAATATAGTCAAATGTGCTTAACTTACTACAATTAAGATAGCATATGCAGATCTCAAATGGTTAGATGGCTGAGTGGGCAAAGTCCCAGGTTTATGTCTTCAGTTCTCTTGGGAAGTGTGGATTCGTATCTCACAAGTGCAAGAAGCATTCTTTATCCTGGCAATTTGCCTTTTTCCCTACAGTCAAAAGTTTTAATATAGTCAGATGTGCTTCACTTACTACAAGGAAGCTAGCATTTGCAGCTCTCAAAAGGTTGGATGGCTGAGTGGGCTTAGTTCCTGGTTCCTGCAATTAACTTGGGAGGTGTGGGTTCAGATCTCACTGGAGCAAGAAGCTTTCTTTCTCCAGGTGATTTGCCTATTTTCCTACCGTAAAAAGTTTTAATATAGTCAGATGTGCTTCACTTACTACAAGGAAGCTAGCATGTGCAGCTTTCAACAAATAAGATGGCTGAGTTTCCTAAGACTTTGGTTAAAGGCTCCAATTCACTTGGGATGTTAAACGTTTTAATATAGTCAGATCTGCTTCATTTACTACAAGGAAGCTAGGGTGTACTGATCTCAAATGGTAAGATGGCTGCGTGAGCTAAGTCGCTGGATTACTGCTCCAGTTCACTTAAGAGGTGTGGGTTCAAATCTCATAGAGCCAAGAAGCTTTCTTTTTTCCTGGTGATTTGCCTATTTCTTTATAGTCAAATTTTTAATTTAGTCAGAGGTGCTTCACTTACTACAAGGAAGCTAGCATGTGCAGCTCTCAAATGGTAAGATGACTGAGTTGGCTAAGTCCCTGGTTTAAGGCTTCAGTTCACTTGGGAGGTGAGAGTTTGTATGTCATTTGAGAAAGAAGCTCTGTTTTTCCTGATGATTTGCCTAGTTCCTTACAGTCAAAAATTTTTATATAGTCAGATGTGCTTCCCTTACTAAAAGGAAGCTACTATGTGCAAATTTTAAATGGTAAGATGGCTGAGTGGGCTAAGTCCCTGGTCAAAGGTTTCAGTTTACTTGGGAGGTTTGGGTTTGTATCTCCCTAGAGCAAGATGTTTCCTGGTGATTTGCCTATTTCCCTACAGTCAAAAGTTTTAATATAGTCAGATTTGCTTCACTTACTACAATTAAGCTAGCACATGCAGAGCTCAAATGGTAAGATGACTGGGTTAGCTAAGTCCCTGTTTTAAGATGGTAGTTAACTTGGGAGGTGTGAGTTTGAATCTCACTGGAGAACAAAAGTTTTTTTGCCTATTTCCCTAAAGTCAAAAGTTTTAAAATAGTCAGATGTGCTTCACTTACTACAAGGAAGCTAGCATGTGCATCTCTCAAGTGGTAAGATGGCTGTGTGGGCTAAGTACCTTGTTTAAGGCTCCAATTCACTTGGGAAGTGTGGGGTCAAATCTGATTGGAGCAAGATGTTTTCTTTTTCCTGGTGATTTGACTATTTCCCAACAGTCAAATTTTTAATATAGTCAGATGTGCTTTACTTACTACAAGGTAACTAGAATGTGAAGATCTCTAGTGGTAAGATGGCTGTGTGGGCTAAGTCTCTGGTTTAAGGCTTCAGTTCACTTGGGAGGTGTGGGTTCAAATCTCATTGGACCAAGAAGCTTTATTTTTCCTGGTGATTTTCCTATTTCTTTATAGTTAAAAGTTTAAATTAGTGAGATGTGCTTCACTTACTACAAGTAAGCTAGCATGTGCAGATCTTAAATGGTAAAATGTCTGAGTGGGCTAAGTTCCTGATTTAAGGATACAGTTCACTTGGGAGGTGAGGGTTTGAATGTCATTTGAGAAACAAGATTTGTCTTTCCAGGTGATTTGCCTTTTTCCTTACAGTCAAAAGTTTTAATATAGTCAGATGTGCTTCACTTACTATAAGGAAGCTAGCATGTGCCAATCTCTAATGGTAAGAGGGCAGAGTAGGCTAAGTCTCTTGTGTAAGTCTCCAGTTCATTTGGGTGGTGTGGGTTCAAATCACATTGGAGCAAAAACATTTCTTTTTCCTGGTTATTTGCCTATTTCTCTACAGTCAAAAGTTATTATATATTCAGATGTGCTTCACTTACAACAAGGAAGCTAGCATGTGCAGACCACAAATGGTAAGATGGCTGAGTGGGCTAAGTCTCTGCCCTAAGCCTCTGGTTCACTTAGGAGGATGTTTTATTTTTCCTATTTACCTACAGTCAAAAGTTTTAATATAGTCAGATTTGCTTCACTTACTACAAGGAAGCTAGCATATGCTGAACTCAAATGGTAGGATGGCTGAGTGCGCTGAGTCCCTGGTTTAAGGCTCCAATTCACTTGGGAGATGTGAAGTCAAATCTCATTGGAGCAAGAAGATTTCTTTTTTCCTGGTGATTTGCCTATTTCTCTACAGCCAAAACTTTTAATATAGTCAGATGTGCTTCACTTACTACAAGGAAGCTAGCATATGTAGATTTCAGGTGGTGAGATGGCTGCGTGGTCTAAGTCTCTGGTTTAAGGCTGTAGCTCTCTTGGGACATGTGGGTTTAAATCTCACTGGTGCAAGAAGCTTTTATTCTCTTGGTGATTTGCCTATTTCCCTACAGCCAAACCTTTTAATATAGTCATATTTGCTTTACTTACTACAAGAAAGCTAGCATATGCAGATCTCAAATGGAGAGATGGCTGAGTGGGCTAAGTACCCGGTTTAAAGCTCCAGTTCTCTTGGGAGGTGTGGCCTTGAATCTCACAAGTGCAAGAAGCATTCTTTTTCTTGGTGATTTGCCTATTTCCCTACAGCCAAAACTTATAATATAGTCAGATGTGCTTCACTTACTATAAGGAAGCTAGCACATGCAGGTCTTAAGCGGTAAGATGGCTGAGTGGTCTAAGTCTCTGGTTTAAAGCTCTAGCTCTCTTCGGATGTCTAGGTACGAATCTCACAGGTGCAAGAAGCATTTTTCTTCCTTGTGATTTCTATACAACCAAATCTTTTAATATAGTCAGATGTGCTTGACTTACTACAAGGAAGCTAGCATATGCAGACTTCAAATGGTAAGATGGCTGAGTTGGCTAAGTCTGTGGTTTAAAACTCCAGTTCTCTTGGGAGGTGTGGGTTCAAATTTCACAGGTGCAAGAAGCATACTTTTTCCTGGTGATTTACCTATTTCCATACAGCCAAAAAGTTATTATGGTAGATGTGCTTCACTTACTACAGTACAAGGAAGCTAGCATATGCAGATTACCAATGGTAAGATGGCTGAGTGGGCTAAGTCCTTGGTTTAATGTGCCAGTTCTCTTGGGAGGTTTGCCTTGGAATCTCACAGGTGCAAAAAGCATTATTTTTCCTGGTGATTTACCTATTTCCCTACAGCCAAAGCTAATGTGGTCAGAGGTGCTTCACTTACTACAAGGAAGCTAGCATACACAGATATCAAATGGTAAGATGGCTGAGTAGGTTAATCCCTTGGTTTAAGGTTTCAGCTTTCTCAGGAGGTGTGAGTTCAAATGTCAAAGATGCAAGAAGCATTCTTTTTCCTGGTGATTTGCCTATTTCTCTATAGCCAAAATTTTAATGTTAAAAGAGAGGGGTCGCTCACTTGTCTATTCAGGTGCTCTGAAGAAAAAAGTAATCTCAATTGCAAAAAGAACTTCGGCACTCCATACATGAATATATAAGAAATATTATATCTAGACTAATGTCACAAAGGTGACCTTGTCATGGTTGATGGGCACACATAAATTGGCCAACTTATGCGCAAAAAACCTTCATTTTTCAAAGTGACATTAGTCTAGATATAATATTTCTTATATATTCATGTATGGAGTGCCAAAGTTCTTTTTGCAATTGAGATTACTTTTTTCTTCAGAGCACCTGAATAGACAAGTGAGCGACCCCTCTCTTTTTTCTATTAATCATTTTTGGGATCCCGCTCCTGGAACATTGCAGCAGGTACGTGTTCACACTATTAGAAGTTTGACAGCTTTTTTTCTGACCATGTGTCCCTCCCATTCAGTCACAGGTGGTTTTAACTAGCTCTACCAGCCCATACATTGTAGGTTAAAAGCCCAAGCAGAGACATATTGTCCATACAGGCTTACAGCCCAAGAGTGGCATATCCAGTGGTAGCGTAGCGTAGTTTCCCATCATACGAAGGTGACCTTGTCGTGGTTGATGGACACACATAAATTGGCCAAATTATGCGCAAAAAACCTTCATTTTTCAAAGTGACATTAGTCTAGATATAATATTTCTTATATATTCATATATGGAGTGCCGAAGTTCTTTTTGCAATCAAAATTTTAATGTAGTCAGATGTGCTTCACTTACTGCAATTAGGCTAGCATATGTAGATCTCAAATGGTAAGATGGCTGAGTGGGCTAAGTCCCTGGTTTCTGGCTTTAGTTCTTTTGGGAGGCGTGGGTTCAAATCTCAAGGTGCAAGAAGAATTGATTTGCCTAATTCCCTATAGCTAAAACTTTTGATATAGTCAGATGTGCTACACTTACTACAAGGAAGCTAGCATATGTAGATTTCAAATGGTAAGATGGCTGAGTTGGCTAAGTCTGTGGTTTAAGACTCCAGTTGTCTGGGAGGTGTGACTTCGAATGTCACAGGTGCAAGAAGCCTTCTTTTTCCTGATGATTTGCCTATTTTCCTATAGCCAAAAGTTTTAATTTAGTCAGATGTGCTTCACTTACTACAGTTAAGCGTAGCATATGTGGATCTCATATGGTAAGGTGGCTGAGTTGGCTAAGTCCCTGGTTTACGGCTTCTGTTCTCTTGGGAGTTGTGGGTTCAAATCTCACAGGTGCAAGAAGCTTTCATGTTCCTAGTGGTTTGCCTATAGCCAAAGCTGTTAATATAGTCAGATGTGCTACACTTACTACAAGGAAGCTAGCACATACAGATATGAAATAGTTAGATGGCTTAGTGGGTTAAGTCCGTGGTTTAAAAATTCAGTTCTCTTGGGAGGTGTGTGTTCACATGTCACAGGTGCAAGAAGCCTTCTCTTTCCTGGTGATTTTCCTATAGCCAAAAATGTTAATTTAGTCAGATGTGCTTCACTTACTACAATTAAGCTAGCATATACAGATCTCAAATGGTGAGATGGTAGAGTGGTCTAAGTCCCTTGTTTAAGCTTCCAGCTGTTTTGGGAAGTGTGGGTTCGAATCCCACAGTTGCAAGAAACATTCTTTTTCCTTGTGATTTGCCTATTTCCCTACAGCCAAAACTTTTAATATAGTCAGATGTGCTTCAGTTACTACAAGGAAGCTAGCATGGGCAGAGCTCCAATTGTAAGATGGCTGAGTGGGCTAAGTTCCTGGTTTAAGGCTCCAGTTTTCTTGGGAGGTGTGGGTTTGAATAATACAGGTGCAAGAAGCATTCTTTCTCCTTGTGATTTGCCTATTTTCCTACAGCCAAAACTTTTAATATACAGTACAGACCAAAAGTTTGGACACACCTTCTCATTTAAAGATTTTTCTGTATTTTCATGACTATGAAAATTGTACATTCACACTGAAGGCATCAAAACTATGAATTTAACACATGTGGGATTATATACTTAACAAAAAAGAGTGAAACAACTGAAAATATGTCTTATATTCTAGGTTCTTTAAAGTAGCCACCTTTTGCTTTGATGACTGCTTTGCACACTCTTGGCATTCTCTTGATGAGCTTCAAGAGGTAGTCACCGGAAGTGGTTTTCACTTCACAGGTGTGCCCTTTCAGGTTTAATAAGTGGGATTTCTTGTCTTATAAATGGAGTTTGGACCATCAGTTGTGTTGTGCAGAAGTCTGGTGGATACACAGCTGATAGTCCTACTGAATAGACTGTTAGAATTTGTATTATGGCAAGAGAAAAGCAGCTAAGTAAAGAAAAACAAGTGGCTGTCATTACTTTAAGAAATGAAGGTCAGTCAGTCCGAAAAATTGGGAAAACTTTGAAAGTGTCCCCAAGTGCAGTTGTAAAAACCATCAAGCGCTACAAAGAAACTAGCTCACATGAGGACCGCGACAGGAAAGGAAGACCAAGAGTCACCTCTGCTTCTGAGGAGAAGTTTATCCGAGTCACCAGCCTCTGAAATCGCAGGTTAACAGCAGTTCAGATTAGAGACCAGGTCAATGCCACACAGAGTTCAAGTAGCAGACACATCTCTTCAACAACTGTTAAGGGGAGACTTTGTGCAGCATGCCTTCATAGTAAAATAGCTGCTAGGAAACCGCTGCTAAGGACAGGAAACAAGCAGTCGAGACATGTTTGGGCTAAAGAACACAAGGAATGGACATTAGGCCAGTGGAAATCTGTGCTTTGGTCTGATGAGTCCAAATTTGAGATCTTTGGTTCCAACCACCGTGTCTTTGTGTGATGCAGAAAAGGTGAACAGATGGACTCTACATGCCTGGTTCCCACCGTGAAGCATGGAGGAGGAAGTGTGAAGGTGTGGGGGTGCTTTGCTGGTGACACTATTGGGGATTTATTAAAAATTGAAGGCATACTGAACCAGCATGGCTACCACAGCATCTTGCAGCGGCATGCTATCCTGTCCGGCTTGTGTTTAGTTGGACCATCATTTGTTTTCCAACAGGACAATGACCCCAAACACACCTCCAGGCTGTGTAAGGGCTATTGGACCAAGAAGGAAAGTGGTGGGGTGCTACGCCAGATGACCTGGCCTTCACAGTCACCAGACCTGAACCCAATCAAGATGGTTTGGGGTTAGCTGGACCGCAGAGTGAAGGCAAAAGGGCCAACAAGTGCTAAGCATCTCTGGGTACTCCTTCAAGATTGTTGGAAGACCATTTCCAGTGACTACCTCTTGAAGCTCATCAAGAGAATGCCAAGAGTGTGCAAAGCAGTCATCAAAGCAAAAGGTGGCTACTTTGAAGAACCTAGAATATAAGACATATTTCCAGTTGTTTCACACTTTTTGTTAAGTATATAATTCCACATGTGTTAATTCATAGTTTTGATGCCTTCAGTGTGAATGTACAATTTTCATAGTCATGAAAATACAGAAAAATCTTTAAATGAGAAGGTGTGTCCAAACTTTTGGTCTGTACTGTACTCAGATGTGCTTTAGTTACTACAAGGAAGCTAGCATGTGAAACTCTCAAATGGTGAGGTGGCTGAGTGGGCTAAGTCTCTGGTTTAAGTTGTACAGTTTTCTTGGGAGGTGTGGGTTTGAATCTCTAAGGTGCAAGAAGTAGTCTTTTTCCTGGTGATTTGTCTATTTCCCTACAGCCAAAACATTTAATATAGTCAGATGTGCTTCACTTACTACAAGGAAGCTAGCATGTGAAGCTCTCAAATGGTGAAATGGTTGAGTGGGCTATGTCCATGGTTTAAGGCTCCAGTTCTCTTCGGAGGTCTGGGTTTGAATCTCACAGGTGCAAGATGCTTTCTTTTTCCTGGTGATTTCCCTACAGCTAAAACTTTTAATATAGTCAGATGTAGTGTTGAGCAAGCACTAAAATGCTCGGGTGCTTGAAGCTCGGGCTGAGCTCAACATGATACTCAGGTGCTCGACCCGAGCAACGAGCCCAATGTTAGTCTATGAAAGAACCAAGCATTTTTGCGGCACTGTAGAAAGCCTAAAAAGTGCCCAAAACGATAGTGACAGTGCTCAAATGACATGGGGACAGCATGGAGATCACCCCAGGAAGCATCTCTGACCCCCAGGTCACTGCTGTCAACAACGTGGTCAGAGGTATTAGGCCACTTTTACGGGCTCACAATAAAACATCCAAAAACTAAACTGAAACGGTTTTCCTGTGAAATATGTTAAGAAACTTCCTTTCCAGGGTAAAGACTTGTGTATAAGATAAAATAAATAACCAAAAACAAAAATACTCCTCCACACCTTGGGCTATGTTCACAAGTACCATTTTTTATGCGTTTTTGCACTTTTGTATTGCTTTCAACCGTGACAAATGCATTCACCGGGAAATGTCATTTTAACATTTTACAATCTTATCTGGCCATGTGCTGTGTGACACATGCATACAGTGCTGAAAAGACATGGGAACAGCATGGGGAAGACCCCTGGAAGCATCTCTGACACCCAGGTCACTGCCTAAATGTGTGCCCATTAGAAGTGATCCTTGCCGCATCAGAAGATGCAGACTTGCAACTTTCCCTGTGCAAGTCCTTGTCCCAGGGCAGTGTTCAATTGTACCTCCCCCATTCCTTGCAATGCAAGCGCAAGTATGCAGCCTGCCACCCACCCACCCCCAGGCTGCAATACCATACTGCTAGCTTGCTTGCACTTGAAATTGGGCCTTTTAGGCATGTGGAGGCAGACGCCGGCTACCATGTCATGGCTGTGTCAGCGGCCTGGTATCCATACTCAGTCCCCAGCCGCCTGGCGGCCGGGTGTCACACGCTCGGTCCCCAGCCACCAGGTGCTGCCAGGTGTCCATACTCGGGGTACCCACACACGGTCCCCAGCCGCCTGGGGGCGGCCTGGTGTCCATAAACGGTCCCCAGCCGCCCTTATTTCTCCCGGGAACCTTCCCCACACTTTTCTTAGCCTGGCCTGCTTTAGGGTAGCATTGGACAAGCCCACCAGGGAACCAGACTCCTCCAGTGGGCCCTGGCTTCTCCATCAGGGGAGCTGAGAGTGCCCAAGGTGAGGAGCATGATGATGATGATAGAAGTTAGCATTTGCTTTGCTTTCTTGGAATGCAAGCGTAAGTGTGTGACCTGCCACCCACCCACCCCCAGGCTGCAATACCATACTGCTAGCTTGCTTGCACTTGAAATTGGGCCTTTTAGGCATGTGGAGGCAGACGCCGGCCACCATGTCATGGCTGCGTCAGCGGCCTGGTGTCCATACTCGGTCCCCAGCCGGCCCGCGGCCTGGTGCCCACACACGGTCCCCAGCCGCCTGGGGGCAGCCGGGTATCCATAAACGGTCCCCAGCCGCCCTTATTTCTCCTGGTAACTTTCCCCACACTTTTCTTAGCCTGGCCTGCTTTAGGGCAGCATTGGACAAGCCCACCAGAGAACCAGACTCCTCCGGGGGCCCTAGCTTCTCCATCAGGGGAGTTGAGAGTGCCCTAGGTGAGGAGCATGATGATGATAGAAGTTAGCATCTGCTTTGTTTTCTTGGAATGCAAGCGTAAGTGTGCAAGCTGCCACCTACCCACCCCCAGGCTGCAATACCATACTGCTAGCTTGCTTGCACTTGAAATTGGGTCTTTTAGGCATGTGGAGGCAGACGCCGGCCACCATGTCATGGCTGCGTCGGCATCCTGGTATCCATACTCAGTCACCAACTGCCCCTATTTGTCCTGGTGCGCCTTATACACAAGCGCGCATACCAAAACATTACCTGTGCCCTCCCCAGTGCATTTAGTGGGAAGGACAGCCTAACCACAAACAAGTGAATGTGGCCAGGGATGGTCCATCTCACCGACGCCTTCACACTGGGTTACTATTGTGGAAGCCGGGACACGGACACTGGGATGCAACACATCCTCCAGACATAGAGGATGGCGGGTCCTGGGTCAATCCGGCTTCAGCACAAAGTTCAGAAGGTAGACAGCAGCAGTGGTCGGCCTCCTACACAATGAGTAAATTATTCATGATCATGAGGCCATCCATCTGCTTAGCTTTCTGTTCCTTGGAATGCAAGCACATGTATGTAGTAGCGGCTAGGCCTGAGGTGGTCAGCGTTTTGGCACATATCCTACCTCCTCCGAGGACTGCTGGATGTTTTCCTGCTACTATCCCAGTTCTATGACTCCTGTTCAAACAAAGCTTCAGGTGATGAATGATGGATGAGGTGGTGGCAAAGGAGAAAGAGCAGGAGGAACAGGGACCATTCACATCAATATCAGGCCAGTCAACCACACATGTCTTGTAGGATATGTTTCTGTACCAAAAGGAGCGGTTCGGTTACACAGTTATAGGGCATAGAGTGAGTGCAATGCCTACCAAAAATTTAGACGCACTCCAATGCCCCTTGGAAGTGACATGGAGGTCAGAGGGCCTTAACTAAACCGTTTTTTCCATTTATAGCAACTGGGTGTCCAGTACACTGTTGGCCTAAGCAGTGAATGGAAGGTTTTCCAAAAATTATGAGCGACTGCAATGTCCCTTGAAACAGAAGTGGATTACAGCATACTAAAAACCTTCTACCCATTTTTGGTGAGTGCGTCTCCTTTAGTTTTTGCCTATGCATTGAAAAGCAAAAGCTGACTAAAATTAGGAGGAAATGCAATGCCCGTTGGAAGAGTCATGGAGGTTAGAGGTAATTAAAAACAACATTTCAATGCTCCTTGGAAGAGCTGTGGAGTTCAGAGTGGTTTAACCAGATGGTTTTAATGCCCCTTTGAATAGATGTGGAGGTCACAGTAGCTTAACAAGACAGTTGTAATGCCCCTTGGAAGAGTGGTGGAGGTCACAGTGGATTAAAAAGACAATATCAATGCCCCTTGAAAGAGTGGTGGATGTCACAGTGGAATAAAAAGACAATATCAATGCCCCGTGGAAGAGATGTGGAGGTCAAAGTAGCTTAACAAGATGGTTTTAATGCCCCTTGGAAGAATGGTGGAGGTCGCAGTGGAATAAAAAGACAATATCAATGCCCTTGGAAAAGTGGTGGAGGTCGCAGTGGAATAAAAAGACAATATCAATGCCCCTTGGAAGAGTGCTGGAGGTTACAGTGGAATAAAAAAACAATATCAATGCCCCTTGGAAGAGCTATGGAGTTCAGAGTGGTTTAACCAGATGGTTTTAATGCCCCTTGGAAAAGACGTGGAGGTCACAGTAGCTTAACAAGACGGTTTTAATGCCCCATGGAAGAGTGGTGAAGGTCGCAGTGGATTAAAAAGGCAATATCAATGCCTCTTGGAAGATCTGTGGAGTTCAGAGTGGTTTAACAAGACAGTTTTAATGCCCCTTGGAATAGACGTGGAGGTCACAGTAGCGTAAGAAGACAGTTGTAATGCCCCTTGGAAGAGTGGTGGATGTCACAGTGGATTAAAAAGACAATATCAATGCCCCTTGAAAGAGTGGTGGATGTTGCAGTGGAATAACAAGACAATATCAATGACCCGTGGAAGAGATGTGGAGGTCACAGTAGCTTAACAAGACGGTTTTAATGCCCCTTGGAAGAATGGATGAGGTCTCAGTGGAATAAAAAGACAATATCAATGCCCCTTGGAAAAGTGGTGGAGGTCGCAGTGGAATAAAAAGACAATATCAATGCCCCTTGGAAGAGCTGTGGAGTTCAGAGTGGTTTAACCAGACAGTTTTAATGCCCCGTGGAAGAGACGTGAAGATCACAGTAGCTTAACAAGATGGTTTTAATGCACCTTGGAAGAGTGGTGGAGGTCGAAGTGGATTAAAAAGACAATATCAATGTGCCTTGGAAGAGTGGTGGAGGTTACAGTGGAATAAAAAGACAATGTCAATGCCCCTTGGAAGAGTGGTGGAGGTTACAGTGGAAAACAAAGACAATATCAATGCCCCTTGGAAGAGTGGTGGAGGTTAAAGTCAATAAAAAGGCAATATCAATGCCCTGTGGAAGCAACGTGGAGGTCACAGTAGCTTAACAAGACGGTTTTTATGCCCTTTTGAAGAGTGGTGGAGGTCGCAGTGGATTAAAAAGAAAATATCAATGCCCCTTGGAAGAGTGGTGGAGGTTACAGTGGAATAAAAAGACAATATCAATTCCCCTTGGAAGAGACGTGAAGGCCACAGAAGTTTAACAAGACGGTTTTAATGCCCCTTGGAAGAGTGGTGGAGATCGCAGTGAAATAAAACGACAATATCAATGCCCCTTAGAAGAGTGGTGGAGGTCGCAGTGGAATAAAACGACAATATCAATGCCCCTTGGAAGAGTGGTGGAGGTTACAGTGGAATAAAAAGACAATATCAATGCTCCTTGGTAGAGCAGTGGAGTTCAGAGTGGTTTAACCAGACGGTTTTAATGTCTCTTGGAAGAGACATGGAGGTCATCGTTCCTTAACAAGACAGTTTAAATGCCCCTTGGAAGAGTGCTGAAAGTCGCAGTGGATTAAGAAGACAATATCAATGCTCCTTGGAAGATTGGTGGAGGCTACAGTGGAATAAAAAGACAATATCAATGCACCGTGGAAGAGATGTGAAGGTGTCAGTAGCTTAACAAGACGGTTTTAATGGCCCTTGGAAGAGTGGTGGAGGTCGCAGTGAAATAAAAAGACAATATCAATGCCCCTTGGAAGAGTGGTTGAGGTTACAGAGGAACAAAAAGACAATTTCAATGCCCCTTGGAATAGATGTGGAGTTCAGAGTGGTTTAACCAGATGATTTTAATGCCCCTTGGAAGAGACAAGGAGGTCACAGTAGCTTAACAAGATGGTTTTAATGCCTCTTGGAAGAGTGGTGGAGGTTGCAGAGGATTAAAAAGACTATATCAATGCCCCTTGGAAGAGTGGGGGAGGTCGCAGTGGAATAACAAGACAATATCAATGCCCCGTGGAAGAGACGTGGAAGTCACAGTAGCTTAACAAGATGGTTTTAATGCCCGTTGGAAGAGTGGTGGAGGTCACAGTGGATTAAAAAGACAATATCCATGACCTTTGGAAGAGTGTTGGAGGTCACAGTGGAATAAAAAGAGAATGTCAATGACCCTTGGAAGAGTGGTGGAGGTTACAGTGGAAAAAAAAGAAAATATCAATGCCCCTTGGAAGAGTGGTGGAGGTCGCAGTGGATTAAAAAGACAATATCAATGCCCTTTGGAAAAGTGGTGGAGGTCGCAGTGGAATAAAAAGACAATATCAATGCCCCGTTGAAGAGACGTGGAGGTCACAGTAGCTTAACAAGACGGTTTTAATGCCCGTTGGAAGAGTGGTGGAGGTCGCAGTGGAATATAAAGACAATGTCAATGCCCTTTGGAAGAGTGCTGGAGGTTACAGTGGAATAAAAAGACAATATCAAAGCCCCTTGGAAGAGCTGTGGAGTTCAGAGTATTTTAACCAGACGGTTTTAATGCCACTTGCAAGAGACGTGGAGGTCACACTACCATAACAAGATGGTTTTAATGCCCCTTGGAAGAGTGGTGGAGGTCGCAGTGGATTATAAAGACAATATCAATGCTCCTTGGATGAGAAGTGGAGGTCACAGTAGCTTAACAAGACGGTTTTAATGCCCCTTGTAAGAGTGATGGAGGTTACAGTGGAATAAAAAGACAATATCAATGCCCCTTGGAAAAGTGGTGGAGGTTATAGTGGAATAAAAAGACAATATCAAAGCCCCGTGGAAGAGGCGTGAAGGTCACAGTAGCTTAACAAATGGTTTTAATGCACCTTGGCAGAATGGCGGAGGTCGCAGTGGATTAAAAATACAATATCAATGCCCCTTGGAAGAGTGGTGGAGGTTACAGTGGAATAAAAAGACAATATCAATGACCCTTGGAAGAGTGGTGGAGGTCGCAGTGGAATGAAAAGACAATATCAATGCCCCTTGGAAGAGTGGTGGAGGTCGCAGTGGAATAAAAAGACAATATCAATGCCCCTTGGAAGACTGGTGGAGGTTACAGTGGAATAAAAAGACAATATCAATGCCCCTTGGAAGAACTGTGGAGTTCAGAGTGGTCTAATCAGATGGTTTTAATATTCCTTAGAAGAGACTTGGAGGTCACAGTAGCTTAACAAGACAGTTTTAATGTCCTTTGGAAGAGTGGTGGAGGTCGCAATGGAATAAAAAGACAATATCAATGCCTCATGGAAGAGTTGTGGAGGTCAAAGGAGCTTAACAAGATGGTTTTAACGCACCTTGGAAGAGTGGTGGAGGTCGCAGTGGAATAAAAAGACAATAGCAATGCCCCGTGGAAGAGATGTGAAGATCACAGTAGCTTAACAAGATGGTTTTAATGCACCTTGGAAGAGTGGTGGAGGTCGCAGTGGATTAAAAAAACAATATCAATGCCTCTTGGAAGATCTGTGGAGTTCAGAGTGGTTTAACAAGACAGTTTTAATGCCCCTTGGAATAGACGTTGAGGTCACAGTAGCTTAAGAAGACAGTTGTAATGCCCCTTGAAAGAGTGGTGGATGTCACAGTGGATTAAAAAGACAATATCAATGCCCCTTGAAAGAGTGGTGGATGTTGCAGTGGAATAACAAGACAATATCAATGACCCGTGGAAGAGATGTGGAGGTCACAGTAGCTTAACAAGACGGTTTTAATGCCCCTTGGAAGAATGGAGGAGGTCGCAGTGGAATAAAAAGAGAATGTCAATGACCCTTGGAAGAGTGGTGGAGGTTACAGTGGAAAAAATAGAAAATATCAATGCACCTTGCAAGAGTGGTGGAGGTCGCAGTGCAATAAAAAGACAATATCATTGCCCCGTGGAAGAGACGTGGAGGTCACAGTAGCTTAACAAGATGGTTTTAATGCCCGTTGGAAGAGTGGTGGAGGTCGCAGTGGATTAAAAAGACAATATCAATGCCCTTTGGAAAAGTGGTGGAGGTCGCAGTGGAATAAAAAGACAATATCAATGCCCCGTTGAAGAGACGTGGAGGTCACAGTAGCTTAACAAGACGGTTTTAATGCCCGTTGGAAGAGTGGTGGAGGTCGCAGTGGAATATAAAGACAATGTCAATGCCCTTTGGAAGAGTGCTGGAGGTTACAGTGGAATAAAAAGACAATATCAAAGCCCCTTGGAAGACCTATGGAGTTCAGAGTGGTTTAACCAGACGGTTTTAATGCCCCTTGGAAGAGACGTGGAGGTCACACTACCATAACAAGATGGTTTTAATGCCCTTTGGAAGAGTGGTGGAGGTCGCAGTGGATTAAAAAGACAATATCAATGCCCCTTGGATGAGAAGTGGAGGTCACAGTAGCTTAACAAGACGGTTTTAATGCCCCTTGGAAGAGTGGTGGAGGTCGCAGTGGAATAAAAAGACAATATCAATGCCTATTGGAAGTGTGGTTGAAGGTTACAGTGGAAAAAAAGACAATACCAATGCCCCTTGTAAGAGTGATGGAGGTTACAGTGGAATAAAAAGACAATATCAATGCCCCTTGGAAAAGTGGTGGAGGTTACAGTGGAATAAAAAGACAATATCAATGCCCCTTGGAAGAGGCGTGGAGGTCACAGTAGCTTAACAAATGGTTTTAATGCACCTTGGCAGAATGGCGGAGGTCGCAGTGGATTAAAAATACAATATCAATGCCCCTTGGAAGAGTGGTGGAGGTTACAGTGGAATAAAAATACAATATTAATGACCCTTGGAAGAGTGGTGGAGGTTGCAGTGGAATAAAAAGACAATATCAATGCCCCTTGGAAGAGTGGTGGAGGTAGCAGTGGAATAAAAAGACAATATCAATGCCCCTTGGAAGACTGGTGGAGGTTACAGTGGAATAAAAAGACAATATCAATGCCCCTTGGAAGAACTGTGGAGTTCAGAGTGGTCTAATCAGATGGTTTTAATATTCCTTAGTAGAGACTTGGAGGTCACAGTAGCTTAACAAGACAGTTTTAATGCCCTTTGGAAGAGTGGTGGAGGTCGCAATGGAATAAAAAGACAATATCAATGCCTCATGGAAGAGTTGTGGAGGTCAAAGGAGCTTAACAAGATGGTTTTAACGCACCTTGGAAGAGTGGTGGAGGTCGCAGTGGAATAAAAAGACAATATCAATGCCCCTTGGAAGAGTGGTGGAGGTTACAGTGGTATAAAAAGAAAATATCAATGCCCCTTGTTAGAGCTATGGAGTTCAGAGTGGTTTAACCAGACGGTTTAAATGCCTCTTGGAAGAGACGTGTAGGTCACAGTAGCTTAACAAGACGCTTTTAATGCCCCTTGGAAGAGTGGTGGAGGTCGCAGTGGATTAAAAAGACAATATCAATGCCGCATGGAAGAGTGGTGGAGGTCGCAGTGGAATAAAAAAACAATATCGATGCCCCATGGAAGAGTGGTGGAGGTTACCTTGGAATAAATAGACAATATCAATGCCCCTTGGAAGAGCTGTTGAGTTCAGCTTGTTTTAACCAGATGGTTTCAATGCCCCTTGGAAGAGACGTGGAGATCACAGTAGCTTAACAAGACGCTTTTAATGCCCATTGGAAGAGTGGTGGAGGTCGCAGTGGATTAAAAAGACAATATCAATGCCCCTTGGAAGAGTGGTGGAGGTCGCATTGGAATAAAAAGACAATATCAATGCCCCTTTTAAGAGTGGTGAAGGTTACAGTGGAAGACAAAGACAATATCAATGCCCTGAGGAAGAGTGGTGGAGGTTAAAGTCGATAAAAAGACAATATCAATGCCCCTTGAAAGAGTGGTGGAGCTTACAGTGGAATAAAAAGACAATATCAATGCCTCGTGGAAGAAACGTGGAGGTCACAGTAGCTTAACAAGCCTTTTTTAATGCCCCTTGGCAGAGTGGTGGAGGTCGCAGTGGATTAAAAACACAATATCAATGCCCCTTGGAAGAGTGGTGGAGGTTAAAGAGGAATAAAAAACAATATCAATGACCCTTGGAAGAGTGGTGGAGGTCGCAATGGAATGAAAAGACAATATCAATGCCCCTTGGAAGAGTGGTGGAGGTCGCAGTGGAATAAAAAGACAATATCAATGCCCCTTGGAAGACTGGTGGAGGTTACAGTGGAATAAAAAGACAATATCAATGCCCCTTGGAAGAACTGTGGAGTTCAGAGTGGTCTAATCAGATGGTTTTAATATTTCTTAGAAGAGACTTGGAGGTCACAGTAGCTTAACAAGACAGTTTTAATGTCCTTTGGAAGAGTGGTGGAGGTCGCAATGGAATAAAAAGACAATATCAATGCCTCATGGAAGAGTTGTGGAGGTCAAAGGAGCTTAACAAGATGGTTTTAACGCACCTTGGAAGAGTGGTGGAGGTCGCAGTGGAATAAAAAGACAATAGCAATGCCCCGTGGAAGAGATGTGAAGATCACAGTAGCTTAACAAGATGGTTTTAATGCACCTTGGAAGAGTGGTGGAGGTCGCAGTGGATTAAAAAGACAATATCAATGCCTCTTGGAAGATCTGTGGAGTTCAGAGTGGTTTAACAAGACAGTTTTAATGCCCCTTGGAATAGACGTTGAGGTCACAGTAGCTTAAGAAGACAGTTGTAATGCCCCTTGAAAGAGTGGTGGATGTCACAGTGGATTAAAAAGACAATATCAATGCCCCTTGAAAGAGTGGTGGATGTTGCAGTGGAATAACAAGACAATATCAATGACCCGTGGAAGAGATGTGGAGGTCACAGTAGCTTAACAAGACGGTTTTAATGCCCCTTGGAAGAATGGAGGAGGTCGCAGTGGAATAAAAAGAGAATGTCAATGACCCTTGGAAGAGTGGTGGAGGTTACAGTGGAAAAAATAGAAAATATCAATGCACCTTGCAAGAGTGGTGGAGGTCGCAGTGCAATAAAAAGACAATATCATTGCCCCGTGGAAGAGACGTGGAGGTCACAGTAGCTTAACAAGATGGTTTTAATGCCCGTTGGAAGAGTGGTGGAGGTCGCAGTGGATTAAAAAGACAATATCAATGCCCTTTGGAAAAGTGGTGGAGGTCGCAGTGGAATAAAAAGACAATATCAATGCCCCGTTGAAGAGACGTGGAGGTCACAGTAGCTTAACAAGACGGTTTTAATGCCCGTTGGAAGAGTGGTGGAGGTCGCAGTGGAATATAAAGACAATGTCAATGCCCTTTGGAAGAGTGCTGGAGGTTACAGTGGAATAAAAAGACAATATCAAAGCCCCTTGGAAGACCTATGGAGTTCAGAGTGGTTTAACCAGACGGTTTTAATGCCCCTTGGAAGAGACGTGGAGGTCACACTACCATAACAAGATGGTTTTAATGCCCCTTGGAAGAGTGGTGGAGGTCGCAGTGGATTAAAAAGACAATATCAATGCCCCTTGGATGAGAAGTGGAGGTCACAGTAGCTTAACAAGACGGTTTTAATGCCCCTTGGAAGAGTGGTGGAGGTCGCAGTGGAATAAAAAGACAATATCAATGCCTATTGGAAGTGTGGTTGAAGGTTACAGTGGAAAAAAAGACAATACCAATGCCCCTTGTAAGAGTGATGGAGGTTACAGTGGAATAAAAAGACAATATCATTGCCCCTTGGAAAAGTGGTGGAGGTTACAGTGGAATAAAAAGACAATATCAATGCCCCTTGGAAGAGGCGTGGAGGTCACAGTAGCTTAACAAATGGTTTTAATGCACCTTGGCAGAATGGCGGAGGTCGCAGTGGATTAAAAATACAATATCAATGCCCCTTGGAAGAGTGGTGGAGGTTACAGTGGAATAAAAAGACAATATTAATGACCCTTGGAAGAGTGGTGGAGGTTGCAGTGGAATAAAAAGACAATATCAATGCCCCTTGGAAGAGTGGTGGAGGTAGCAGTGGAATAAAAAGACAATATCAATGCCCCTTGGAAGACTGGTGGAGGTTACAGTGGAATAAAAAGACAATATCAATGCCCCTTGGAAGAACTGTGGAGTTCAGAGTGGTCTAATCAGATGGTTTTAATATTCCTTAGTAGAGACTTGGAGGTCACAGTAGCTTAACAAGACAGTTTTAATGCCCTTTGGAAGAGTGGTGGAGGTCGCAATGGAATAAAAAGACAATATCAATGCCTCATGGAAGAGTTGTGGAGGTCAAAGGAGCTTAACAAGATGGTTTTAACGCACCTTGGAAGAGTGGTGGAGGTCGCAGTGGAATAAAAAGACAATATCAATGCCCCTTGGAAGAGTGGTGGAGGTTACAGTGGTATAAAAAGAAAATATCAATGCCCCTTGTTAGAGCTATGGAGTTCAGAGTGGTTTAACCAGACGGTTTAAATGCCTCTTGGAAGAGACGTGTAGGTCACAGTAGCTTAACAAGACGCTTTTAATGCCCCTTGGAAGAGTGGTGGAGGTCGCAGTGGATTAAAAAGACAATATCAATGCCGCTTGGAAGAGTGGTGGAGGTCGCAGTGGAATAAAAAAACAATATCGATGCCCCATGGAAGAGTGGTGGAGGTTACCTTGGAATAAATAGACAATATCAATGCCCCTTGGAAGAGCTGTTGAGTTCAGCTTGTTTTAACCAGATGGTTTCAATGCCCCTTGGAAGAGACGTGGAGATCACAGTAGCTTAACAAGACGCTTTTAATGCCCATTGGAAGAGTGGTGGAGGTCGCAGTGGATTAAAAAGACAATATCAATGCCCTTTGGAAGAGTGGTGGAGGTCGCATTGGAATAAAAAGACAATATCAATGCCCCTTTTAAGAGTGGTGAAGGTTACAGTGGAAGACAAAGACAATATCAATGCCCTGAGGAAGAGTGGTGGAGGTTAAAGTCGATAAAAAGACAATATCAATGCCCCTTGAAAGAGTGGTGGAGCTTACAGTGGAATAAAAAGACAATATCAATGCCTCGTGGAAGAAACGTGGAGGTCACGGTAGCTTAACAAGCCTTTTTTAATGCCCCTTGGCAGAGTGGTGGAGGTCGCAGTGGATTAAAAACACAATATCAATGCCCCTTGGAAGAGTGGTGGAGGTTAAAGAGGAATAAAAAGACAATATCAATTCCCTTTGGAAGAGACGGGAAGGTCACAGTAGCTTAACAAAACGGTATTAATGCCCCTTGGAAGAGTGGTGGAGATCGCAGTGGAATAAAAAGACAATATCAATGCCCCTTGGAAGAGCTGTGGAGTTCAGAGTGGTTTAACCAGACGGTTTTAATGCCCCTTGTAAGAATGGTTAAGGTCGCAGTGGATTAAAAAGACAATATCAATGCCCCTTGGAAGAGTGGTGGAGGTTACAGTGGAATAAAAAGACAATATCAATGCCCCTTGAAAGAGTGGTGTAGGTCGCAGTGGAATAAAAAGACAATATCAATGCCACTTGGAAGAGTGGTGGAGGTCGCAGTGGAATAAAAAGACAATATCAATGCCCCTTGGAAGAGTGGTGGAGTTTACAGTGGAATAAAAAGACAATATCAATGCCCCTTGAAAGAGTGGTGGATGTTGCAGTGGAATAACAAGACAATATCAATGACCCGTGGAAGAGATGTGGAGGTCACAGTAGCTTAACAAGACGGTTTTAATGCCCCTTGGAAGAATGGAGGAGGTCGCAGTGGAATAAAAAGACAATATCAATGCCCCTTGGAAAAGTGGTGGAGGTCGCAGTGGAATAAAAAGACAATATCAATGCCCCTTGGAAGAGCTGTGGAGTTAAGAGTGGTTTAACCAGACAGTTTTAATGCCCCCTGGAAGATACCTGGAGGTCACAGTAGCTTAACAAGACGGTTTTAATGCCCATTGGAAGAGAGGTGGAGGTCGCAGGGGATTAAAAAGACAATATCAATGCCCCTTGGAAGAGTGGTGGAGGTCGCAGTGGAATATAAAGACAATATCAATGCCCCGTGGAAGAGACGTGAAGATCACAGTAGCTTAACAAGATGGTTTTAATGCACCTTGGAAGAGTGCTGGAGGTCGAAGTGGATTAAAAAGACAATATCAATGCCCCTTGGAAGAGTGGTGGAGGTTACAGTGGAAAAAAAAGACAATATCAATGCCCCTTGGAAGAGTCGTGGAGGTTAAAGTCAATAAAAAGACAATATCAATACTCCTTGGAAGAGTTGTGGAGCTTACAGTGGAATAAAAAGGCAATATCAATGCCCTGTGGAAGAAACGTGGAGGTCACAGTAGCTTAACAAGACGGTTTTTATGCCCTTTTGAAGAGTGGTGGAGGTCGTAGTGGATTAAAAAGAAAATATTAATGCCCCTTGGAAGAGTGGTGGAGGTTACAGTGGAATAAAAAGATAATATCAATTCCCCTTGGAAGAGACGTAAAGGCCACAGAAGTTTAACAAGACGGTTTTAATGCCCCTTGGAAGAGTGGTGGAGATCGCAGTGAAATAAAAGACAATATCAATGCCCCTTGGAAGAGGGGTGGAGGTTACAGTGGAATGAAAGTACAATATCAATGCCCCATAGAAGAGCTGTGGGGTTCAGAGTGGTTTAACCAGATGGTTTTATCGCCCCTTGGAAGAATGGCGAAGGTCAAAGTGGATTAAAAAGACAATATCAATGCCCCTTGGAAGAGTGGTGGATGTCGCAGTGGAATAAAAAGACAATATCAATGCCCCTTGGAAGAGTGGTGGAGGTTACAGTGGAATAAAAAGACAATATCAATGCTCCTTGGTAGAGCAGTGGAGTTCAGAGTGGTTTAACCAGACGGTTTTAATGTCTCTTGGAAGAGACATGGAGGTCATCGTTCCTTAACAAGACAGTTTAAATGCCCCTTGGAAGACTGCTGAAGGTCGCAGTGGATTAAGAAGACAATATCAATGCTCCTTGAAAGATTGGTGGAGGCTACAGTGGAATAAAAAGACAATATCAATGCACCGTGGAAGAGATGTGAAGGTCTCAGTAGCTTAACAAGACGGTTTTAATGGCCCTTGGAAGAGTGGTGGAGGTCGCAGTGAAATAAAAAGACAATATCAATGCCCCTTGGAAGAGTGGTTGAGGTTACAGAGGAACAAAAAGACAATTTCAATGCCCCTTGGAATAGATGTTGAGTTCAGAGTGGTTTAACCAGATGATTTTAATGCCCCTTGGAAGAGACATGGAGGTCACAGTAGCTTAACAAGATGGTTTTAATGCCTCTTGGAAGAGTGGTGGAGGTCACAGAGTATTAAAAAGACAATATCAATGCCCCTTGGAAGAGTGGGGGAGGTCGCAGTGGAATAACAAGACAATATCAATGGCCCGTGGAAGAGACGTGGAAGTCACAGTAGCTTAACAAGATGGTTTTAATGCCCGTTGGAAGAGTGTTGGAGGTCGCAGTGGAATAAAAAGAGAATGTCAATGACCCTTGGAAGAGTGGTGGAGGTTACAGTGGAAAAAAAAGAAAATATCAATGCCCCTTGGAAGAGTGGTGGAGGTTGCAGTGGAATAAAAAGACAATATCATTGCCCCGTGGAGGAGACGTGGAGGTCACAGTAGCTTAACAAGATGGCTTTAATGCCCGTTGGAAGAGTGGTGGAGGTCGCAGTGGATTAAAAAGACAATATCAATGCCCTTTGGAAAAGTGGTGGAGGTCGCAGTGGAATAAAAAGACAATATCAATGCCCCGTTGAAGAGACGTGGAGGTCACAGTAGCTTAACAAGACGGTTTTAATGCCCGTTGGAAGAGTGGTGGAGGTCGCAGTGGAATATAAAGACAATGTCAATGCCCTTTGGAAGAGTGCTGGAGGTTACAGTGGAATAAAATGACAATATAAAAGCCCCTTGGAAGAGCTGTGGAGTTCAGAGTGGTTTAACCAGACGGTTTTAATGCCCCTTGGAAGAGACGTGGAGGTCACACTACCATAACAAGACGGTTTTATTACCCCTTGGAAGAGTGGTGGAGGTCGCAGTGGATTAAAAAGACAATATCAATGCCCCTTGGATGAGAAGTGGAGGTCACAGTAGCTTAACAAGATGGTTTTAATGCCCCTTGGAAGAGTGGTGAAGGTCGCAGTGGAATAAAAAGACAATATCAATGCCTATTGGAAGTGTGGTTGAAGGTTACAATGGAAAAAAAGACAATACCAATGCCCCTTGGAAGAGTGATGGAGGTTAAAGTAGAATAAAAAGACAATATCAATGCCCCTTGGAAAAGTGGTGGAGGTTACAGTGGAATAAAAAGACAATATCAAAGCCCCGTGGAAGAGGCGTGGAGGTCACAGTAGCTTAACAAATGGTTTTAATGCACCTTGGCAGAATGGCGGAGAACGCAGTGGATTAAAAATACAATATCAATGCCCCTTGGAAGAGTGGTGGAGGTTACAGTGGAATAAAAAGACAATATCAATGATCCTTGGAAGACTGGTGGAGGTTACAGTGGAATAAAAAAACAATATCAATGCCCCTTGGAAGAACTGTGGAGTTCAGAGTGGTCTAATCAGATGGTTTTAATATTCCTTAGAAGAGACTTGGAGGTCACAGTAGCTTAACAAGAGAGTTTTAATGCCCTTTGGAAGAGTGGTGGAGGTCGCAGTGGATTAAGAAGACAATATCAATGCTCCTTGGAAGAGTGGTGGATGTCGCAATGGAATAAAAAGACAATATCAATGCCTCATGGAAGAGTTGTGGAGGTCAAAGTAGCTTAACAAGATGGTTTCAACGCACCTTGGAAGAGTGGTGGAGGTTGCAGTGGAATAAAAAGACAATATCAATGCCCCTTGTTAGAGCTATGGAGTTCAGAGTGGTTTAACCAGACGGTTTAAATGCCTCTTGGAAGAGACGTGTAGGTCACAGCAGCTTAACAAGACGCTTTTAATGCCCCTTGGAAGAGTGGTGGAGGTCGCAGTGGATTAAAAAGACAATATCAATGCCACTTGGAAGAGTGGTGGAGGTCGCAGTGGAATAAAAAAACAATATCGATGCCCCATGGAAGAGTGGTGGAGGTTACCTTGGAATAAATAGATAATATCAATGCCCCTTGGAAGAGCTGTGGAGTTCAGCTTGTTTTAACCAGATGGTTTTAATGCCCCTTGGAAGAGACGTGGAGATCACAGTAGCTTAACAAGACTCTTTTAATGCCCCTTGGAAGAGTGGTGGAGGTCGCAGTGGATTAAAAAGACAATATCAATGCCCCTTGGAAGAGTGGTGGAGGTCGCATTGGAATAAAAAGACAATATCAATGCCCCTTTTAAGAGTGGTGAAGGTTACAGTGGAAGACAAAGACAATATCAATGCCCTGAGGAAGAGTGGTGGAGGTTAAAGTCGATAAAAAGACAATATCAATGCCCCTTGGAAGAGTGGTGGAGCTTACAGTGGAATAAAAAGACAATATCAATGCCTCGTGGAAGAAATGTGGAGGTCACAGTAGATTAACAAGACTTTTTTAATGCACATTGGCAGAGTGGTGGAGGTCGCAGTGGATTAAAAACACAATATCAATGCCCTTGGAAGAGTGGTGGATGTTAAAGAGGAATAAAAAGACAATATCAATTCCCTTTGGAAGAGACGTGAAGGTCACAGTAGCTTAACAAAACGGTATTAATGCCCCTTGGAAGAGTGGTGGAGATCGCAGTGGAATAAAAAGACAATATCAATGCCCCTTGGAAGAGCTGTGGAGTTCAGAGTGGTTTAACCGGACGGTTTTAATGCCCCTTGTCAGAATGGTTAAGTTCGCAGTGGATTAAAAAGACAATATCAATGCCCCTTGGAAGAGTGGTGGAGGTTACAGTGGAATAAAAAGACAATATCAATGCCCCTTGAAAGAGTGGTGTAGGACGCAGTGGAATAAAAAGATAATATCAATGCCACTTGGAAGAGTGGTGGAGGTCGCAGTGGAATAAAAAGACAATATCAATGCCCCTTGGAAGAGTGGTGGAGGTTACAGTGGAATAAAAAGACAATATCAATGCTCCTTGGTAGAGCTGTGGAGTTCAGAGTGGTTTAACCAGATGGTTTTAATGTATCTTGGAAGAGACATGGAGGTCACAGTTACTTAACAAGACAATTTTAATGCCCCTTGGAAAAGTGGTGGAGGGCGCAGTCGATTAAGAAGACAATATCAGTGCTCCTTGGAAGATTGGTGGAGGTCGCAGTGGAATAAAAAGACAAATCAATGCCCCTTGGAAGAGTGGTGGAAGCTACAGTGGAATAAAAAGACAATATAAATGCACCGTGGAAGAGATGTGAAGGTCACAGCAGCTTAACAAGACGGTTTTAATGCCCCTTGGAGGAGTGGTGGAGGTCGCAGTGGAATAAAAAGACAATATCAATGCCTCTTGGAAGAGTGGTGGAGGTTACAGTGGAACAAAAAGACAATTTATATGCCCCTTGGAAGAGATGTGGAGTTCAGAGTGGTTTAAACAGAAGGTTTTAATGCGCCTTGGAAGAGGGGTGGAAGTCACAGTAGGTAACAAGACGGTTTTATTGCCCCTTGAAAGAGTGGGGGAGGTCGCAGTGGAATAACAAGACAAAATCAATGCCCCGTGGAAGAAACATGGAATTCACAGTAGCTCAACAACAAGGTTTTAATGCCCCCTGGAAAAGTGGTGGAGGTCACAGTGGATTAAAAAGACAATATCAATGCCCCTTGGAAGAGTGGTGGAGGTCGCAGTGGAATAAAAAGATAATATCATTGCCCCGTGGAAGAGACGTGGAGGTTACAATAGCTGAACAAGACGGTTTTAATGCCCGTTGGAAGAGTGGTGGAGGTCGCAGTGGATTAAAAAGACAATATCAATGCCCTTTGGAAGAGTGGTGGAGGTCATATTGGAATAAAAAGACAATATCAATGCACCTTGGAAGAGTGGTAGAGGTTACAGTGGAAAAAAAACACAATATCAATGCCCCTTCGAAGAGTGGTGGAGGTCGCAGTGGAACAAAATGACAATATCATTGCCCCGTGGAAGAGACGTGGAGGTCACAGTAGCTTAACAAGACGGTTTTAATGCCCGTTGGAAGAGTTGTGGAGGTCGCAGTGGATTAAAAAGACGATATCAATGCCCTTTGGAAAAGTGGTGGAGGTCGCAGTGGAATAAAAGGACAATATCAATGCGCCGTGAAAGAGACGTGGAGGTCACAGTAGCTTAACAAGACGGTTTTAATGCCCCTTGGAAGAGTGGTGGAGGTCACAGTGGAATAAAAAGACAATATCAATGCCCCTTGGAAGAGTGGTGGACGTTAAAGTGAAATAAAAAGACAATATCAGTGCCCCTTGGAAGAGCTGTGGAATTCAACATTGTTTAACGAGACAGTTTTAATGCCACTTGGAAGAGACCTGGAGGTCACAGTAGCTTAACAAGACGGTTTTAATGCCCATTGTAAGAGTGGTGGAGGTCGCAGTGGATTAAAAAGACGATATCAATGCCCCTTGGAAGAGTGGTGGAAGTCGCAGTGGAATAAAAAGACAATATCAATGCCCCGTGGAAGAGACGTGAAGGTCACAGTAGCTTAACAAGATGGTTTTAATGCATATTGGAAGAGTGGTGGAGGTCGAAGTGGATTAAGAAGACAATATCAATGCCCCTTGGAAGAGTGGTGGAGGTCGCAGTGGAATAAAAAGACAATATCAAAGCCCCTTGGAAGAGTGGTGGAGGTTGCAGAGGAAAACAAAGACAATATCAATGCCCCTTGGAAGAGTGGTGGAGGTTACAGTCAATAAAAAGACAATATCAATGCCCCTTGGAAGAGTGGTGGAGCTTACAGGGGAATAAAAAGGCAATATCAATGCCCTGTGGAAGAAACGTGGAGGTCACAGTAGCTTAACAAGACGGTTTCAATGCCCTTTTGAAGTGTTGTGGAGGTCGCAGTGAATTAAAAAGAAAACATCAATGCCCCTTGGAAGAATGGTGGAGGTTACAGTGGAATAAAAAGACAATATCAATTCCCCTTGGAAGAGACATGAAGGTCACAGTAGCTTAACAAGACGATTTTAATGCCCCGTGGAAGAGTGGTGGAGATCGCAGTGGAATAAAAAGACAATGTCAATGCCCCTTGGAAGAGGGGTGGAGGTTACAGTGGAATGAAAGTACAATATCAATGCCCTATAGATCAGCTGTGGAGTTCATAGTGGTTTAACCAGATGGTTTTATCGCCTCTTGGAAGAATGGCGAAGGTCGAAGTGGATTAAAAAGACAATATCAATGCCCCTTGGAAGAGTGGTGGAGGTTACAGTTGAATAAAAAGACAATATCATTGCCCCTTGAAAGAGTGGTGTAGGTCACAGTGGAATAAAAAGACAATGTCAATGCCCCTTGGAATAGCGGTGGAGGTCGCAGTGGAATAAAAAGACAATATCAATGCCCCTTGGAAGAGTGGTGGAGGTTACAGTGGAATAAAAAGACAATGTCAATGCTCCTTGTTAGAGCTGTGGAGTTTAGAGTGGTTTTACCAGAAGGTTTTAATGTCTCTTGGAAGAGACATGGAGGTCATCGTTCCTTAACAAGATGGTGTTAATGCCCCTTGGAAGAGTGGTGAAGGTCGCAGTGGATTAAGAAGACAATATCAATGCTTCTTGGTAGATTGGTGGAGGCTATAGTGGAATAAAAAGACAATATCAATGCCCCTTGGAAGAGTGGTGGACGTTACAGTGAAATAAAAAGACAATATCAGTGCCCCTTGGAACAGCTGTGGAATTCAGCATGGTTTAACCAGACAGTTTTAATGCCCCTTGGAAGAGACCTGGAAGTCACAGTAGCTTAACTAGACGGTTTTAATGCCCATTGGAAGGGTGGTGGAGGTCGCAGTGGATTAAAAAGACAATATCAATGCCCCTTGGAAGAGTGGTGGACGTCGCAGTGGAATAAAAAAACAATATCAATGCCCCGTGGAAGAGACGTGAAGGTCACAGTAGCTTAACAAGATGGTTTTAATGCACCTTGGAAGAGTGGTGGAGGTCGAAGTTGATTAAAAAGACAATATCAATGCCCCTTGGAAGAGTGGTGGAGGTCGCAGTGGAATAAAAAGACAATATCAAAGCCACTTGGAAGAGTGGTGGAGGTTACAGTGGAAAACAAAGACAATATCAATGCCCCTTGGAAGAGTGGTGGAGGTTACAGTCGATAAAAAGACAATATCAATGCCTGCTGGAAGAGTGGTGGAGCTTACAGTGGAATAAAAAGGCAATATCAATGCCCTGTGGAAGAAAAGTGGAGGTCACAGTAGCTTAACAAGACGGTTTTAATGCCCTTTTGAAGAGTGGTGGAGGTCGCAGTGAATTAAAAAGAAAATATCAATGCCCCTTGGAAGAGTGGTGGAGGTTACAGTGGAATAAAAAGACAATATCAATTGCCCTTGGAAGAGACGTTAAGGTCACAGTAGTTTAACAAGACGGTTTTAATGCCCCTTGGAAGAGTGGTGGAGATCGCAGTGGAATAAAAAGACAATATCATTGCCCCTTGAAAGAGTGGTGTAGGTCACAGTGGAATAAAAAGACAATATCAATGCCCCTTGGAAGAGTGGTGGAGGTTACAGTGGAATAAAAAGACAATATCAATGCTCGTTGGTAGAGCTGTGGAGTTCAGAGTGGTTTAACCAGACAGATTTAATGTCTCTTGCAAGAGACATAGAGGTCATCGTTCCTTAACAAGATGGTTTTAATGCCCCTTGGAAGAGTGGTGAAGGTCGCAGTGGATTAAGAAGACAATATCAATGCTCCTTGGAAGATTGGTGGAGGCTACAGTGGAATAAAAAGACAATAATAATGCACCATGGAAGAGATGTGAAGGTCTCAGTAGCTTAACAAGATGGTTTTAATGCACCTTGGAAGAGTAGTGGAGGCCGAAGTGGATTAAAAAGACAATATCAATGACCTTTGGAAGAGTGGTGGAGGTCGCAGTGGAATAAAAAGACATCATCAATGCCCCTTGGAAGAGTGGTGGAGGTTAGAGTGGAATAAAAAGACAATATCAATGCTCCTTGGTAGAGCTGTGGAGTTCAGCGTGGTTTATCCAGACGGTTTTAATGTCTCTTGGAAGATACATGGAGGTCACCGTTCCTTAACAAGACGGTTTTAATGCTCCTTGGAAGAGTGGTGGAGGTCGCAGTGGAATAAAAACACAAATCAATGCCCCTTGGAAGAGTGGTGGAAGCTACAGTGGAAAAAAAAAGACAATATCAATGCCCCTTAGAAGAGTGGTGGAGGTCGCAGTGGAATAAAAAGGCAATATCATAGCCCCGTGGAATACACGTGGAGGTCACAGTAGCTTAACAAGACGGTTTTAATGTCCCTCGGAAGAGTGGTGGAGGTCGCAGTGGAATAAAAAGACAGTATGAATGCCCCTTGGAAGAGTGGTGGAGGTTACAGTGGAATTAAAAGACAATATTAATGCTCCTTGGAAGAGCTGCGGAGCTCGGAGTGGTTTATCCAGACGGTTTTAATGCCCCTTGGAAGAGTGGTGGAGATCGCAGTGGAATTAAAAGAAAATATCAGTGCTTCTTGGTAGAGGGGTGGAGGTTACAGTGGAATGAAAATTCAATATCAATGCCCCTTGGAAGAGCTGTGGACTTCAGAGTGGTTTAACCAGATGATTTTAATGCCCCTTGGACGTATGGTGAAGGTCGCAGTGGATTAAAAAGACAATATCAGTACCCCTTGGAAGAGTGGTGGAAGTCGCAGTGGAATAAAAAGACAATATCATTGCCCCGTGGAAGAGACGTGGAGGTCACAGTAGCTTAAGAAGACGGTTTTAATGACCATTGGAAGAGTGGTGGAGGTCGCATTGGATTAAAAAGACAATATCAATGCCCTTTGAAAAAGTGGTGGAGGTCGCAGTGGAATAAGAAGACAATATCAATGCCCCGTGGCAGAGACGTGGAAGTCACAGTAGCTTAACAAGACAGTTTTAATGGCCCTTGGTAGAGTGGTGGAGGTCGCAGTGGAATAAAAAGACAATATCAATGCCCCTTTGAAGAGTAGTGGACGTTACAGTGACTTAAAAAGACAATATCAATGCCACTTGGAAGAGCTGTGGAGTTCAGCGTGGTTTATCCAGGCGGTTTTAATGTCTCTTGGAAGAGACATGGAGGTCACCGTTCCTTAACAAGATGGTTTTAATGCTCCTTGGAAGAGTGGTGGAGGTCGCAGTTGAATAAAAAGACAAATCAATGCCCCTTGGAAGAGTGGTGGAAGCTACAGTGGAATAAAAAGACAATATCAATGCACCGTGGAAGAGAAGTGAAGGTCACAGTAGCTTAACAAGACAGTTTTAATGCCCCTTGGAAAAGTGGTGGAGGTTACAGTGGAACAAAAAGACAATTTCAATGCCCCTTGGAAGAGATGTGGAGTTCAGCATGGTTTAACCAGATGGTTTTAATGCCCCTTGGAAGAGTGGTGGAAGTCGCAGTGGAATAAAAAGACAATATCAATGCCCCATGGAAGAGTGTTGGAGGTTATAGTGGAATAAAAAGACAATATCAATGCTCCTTGGTAGAGCTGTGGAGTTCAGCGTGGCTTAACCAGACGGTTTTAATTTCTCTTGGAAGAGACATGGAGGTCACCGTTCCTTAACAAGACGGTTTTAATGCCCCTTGGAAGAGTGGTGGAGTTCGCAGTGGAATAAGAAGACAATATCAATGCTCCTTGGAAGAGTGGTGGAGGTCGCGGTGGAATAAAAAGACAAATCAATGCCCCTTGGAAGAGTGTTGGAAGCTACAGTGGAATAAAAAGACAATATCAATGCACCGTGGAAGAAATGTGAAGATCACAGTAGCTTAACAAGATGGTTTTAATGCCCCTTGGAAGAGTGGTGGAGTTTGCAGTGGAATAAAAAATCAATATCAATGCCCCTTGGAAGAGTGGTGGAGGTTACTGGGGAACAAAAAGACAATTTCAATGCCCCTTGGAAGAGACGTGGAGTTCAGCGAGGTTTAACCAGATGGTTTTAATGCCACTTGGAAGAGACGTGGAGGTCACATTACCTTAACAAGACGGTTTTAATGCCCCTTGGAAGAGTGGTGGAGGTCGCAGTGGATTAAAAAGACAACATCAATGCCCCTTGGAAGAGGGGGGGAGGTCGCAGTGGAATAACAAGAAAATATCAATGCCCCGTGGAAGAGACGTGGAGGTCACAGTAGCTCAACAACACGATTTTAATGCCCTTGGAAAAGTGGTGGAGGTCACAGTGGATTAAAAAGACAATATCAATGCTCCTTGGAAGAATGGTGGAGGTCGCAGTGGAATAAAAAGATAATATCATTGCCCGTGGAAGAGACATGGAGGTCACAGTAGCTTAACAAGACGGTTTTAATGCCCGTTGGAAGAGTGGTGGAGGTCGCAGTGGATTTAAAAGACAATATCAATGCCCTTGGGAAGAGTGGTGGAGGTCACAGTGAAAATAAAAAGACAATATCAATGCCCCTTCGAAGAGTGGTGGAGGTTACAGTGGAAAAAAAAAGACAATATCCATGCCCCTTAGAAGAGTGGTGGAGGTCGCAGTGGAATAAAAAGACAATATCATAGCCCCGTGGAAGACACGTGGAGGTCACAGTAGCTTAACAAGACGGTTTTAATGTCCCTTGGAAGAGTGGTGGAGGTCGCAGTGGAATAAAAAGACAGTATGAATGCCCCTTGGAAGAGTGGTGGAGGTTACAGTGGAATAAAAAGACAATATTAATGCTCCTTGGAAGAGCTGCGGAGCTCGGAGTGGTTTATCCAGACGGTTTTAATGCCCCTTGGAAGAGTGGTGGAGATCGCAGTGGAATTAAAAGACAATATCAGTGCTTCTTGGTAGAGGGGTGGAGGTTACAGTGGAATGAAAATTCAATATCAATGCCCCTTGGAAGAGCTGTGGACTTCAGAGTGGTTTAACCAGATGCTTTTAATGCCCCTTGGAAGAATGGCGAAGGTCACAGTGGATTAAAAAGACAATATCAATACCCCTTGGAAGAGTGGTGGAAGTCACAGTGGAATAAAAAGACAATATCATTGCCCCGTGGAAGAGACGTGGAGGTCACAGTAGCTTAAGAAGACGGTTTTAATGACCATTGGAAGAGTGGTGGAGGTCGTATTGGATTAAAAAGACAATATCAATGCCACTTGGAAGAGCTGTGGAGTTCAGCATGGTTTAACCAGACGGATTTAATGCCACTTGGAAGAGACGTGGAGGTCACAGTAGCTTAACAAGACGGTTTTAATGCCCCTTGGCAGAGTGGTGGAGATTGCAGTGGATTAAAAAGACAATATCAATGCCCCTTGGAAGAGTGGTGGAGGTCACAGTGGAATAAAAAGACAATATCAATGCCCCGTGGAAGATACGTTAAGATCACAGTAGCTTAACAAGATGGTTTTAATGCACCTTGGAAGAGTGTTGCAGGTCGCAGTGTGTTAAAAAGACAATATCAATGCCCCTTGGAAGAGTGGTGGAAGTCGCAGTATAATAAAAAGACAATATCAATTCCCCTTGGAAGAGTGGTGGAGGTTACAGTGGAAAACAAAGACAATATCAATGCCCCTTGGAAGAGTGGTAGAGGTTATAGTGGAATAAAAAGACAATATCAATGCTCCTTGGTAGAGCTGTGGAGTTCAGAGTGGTTTAACCAAATGCTTTTAATGCCCCTTGGAAAAGTGGTGGAGGTCACAGTGGATTAAAAAGACAATATCAATGGTCCTTGGAAGAATGGTGGAGGTCGCAGTGGAATAAAAAGATAATATCATTGCCCGTGGAAGAGACATGGAGGTCATAGTAGCTTAACAAGACGGTTTTAATGCCCGTTGGAAGAGTGGTGGAGGTCGCAGTGGATTTAAAAGACAATATCAATGCCCTTTGGAAGAGTGGTGGAGGTCACAGTGGAATAAAAAGACAATATCAATGCCCCTTCGAAGAGTGGTGGAGGTTACAGTGGAAAAAAAAGACAATATCAATGCCCCTTAGAAGAGTGGTGGAGGTAGCAGTGGAATAAAAAAACAATATCATACCCCCGTGGAAGACACATGGAGGTCACAGTAGCTGAACAAGACGGTTTTAATGTCCCTTGGAAGAGTGGTGGAGGTCGCAGTGGAATAAAAAGACAGTATGAATGCCCCTTGGAAGAGTGGTGGAGGTTACAGTGGAATAAAAAGACAATATTAATGCTCCTTGGAAGAGCTGCGGAGCTCGGAGTGGTTTATCCAGACGGTTTTAATGCCCCTTGGAAGAGTGGTGGAGATCGCAGTGGAATTAAAAGACAATATCAGTGCTTCTTGGTAGAGGGGTGGAGGTTACAGTGGAATGAAAATTCAATGCCCCTTGGAAGAGCTGTGGACTTCAGAGTGGTTTAACCAGATGCTTTTAATGCCCCTTGGAAGAATGGCGAAGGTCACAGTGGATTAAAAAGACAATATCAATACCCCTTGGAAGAGTGGTGGAAGTCGCAGTGGAATAAAAAGACAATATCATTTCCCCGTGGAAGAGACGTGGAGGTCACAGTAGCTTAAGAAGACGGTTTTAACCCCTTAAGCCCCGGAGCATTTTTCGTTTTTGCATTTTCGTTTTTGCTCCCCTTGTTCCCAGAGCCATAGCGTTTTTATTTTTTGGTCAATATGGCCATGTGAGGGCTTATTTTTTGCGGGACGAGTTGTACTTTTCAACGCCATTACTAGTTTTATCATATCCTGTACGGGAAAACAGGAAAAAAATTCCAAGTCCGGTAAAATTGCAAAAAAAGTGCAATACCCCAGTTGTTTTTTATTTATTTTTTTTACCATGTTCACTGAATGCTAAAACTGACCTGCCCTTCTTATTCTACAGGTCATTACGAGTTCATAGACACCAAACATGTTTAGGTTATTTTATATTTAAGTGGTGAAAAAAAATTCCAAAATTTGGTAAAAAAAAAAAAAAAAAATAGCGCCATTTTCTAAGACCCGTAGCGTCTCCATTTTTCGTGATCTGGGGCTGGTTGATGGCTTATTTTTTGCGTGCCAGGCTGACGTTTTTATTGATAACATTTGGGGTAGATCCGATGTTTTGATCGCCCGTTATTGCATTTTATTGCAATTTTGCGGCGACCAAAAAACGTAATTCTGGCGTTTAGAATTTTTTTCTCGCTACGCCGTTTACCGATCGGAATAATTCTTTTTTTATTTTGATAGATCGGGCGATTCTGAACGCGGCGATACCAAATATGTGTATGTGGGTTTTTTTTTTATATATTTTATTTTGAATGGGGCGAAAGGGGGGTGATTTAAACTTTTATATTTTTTTATATTTTTTTATATTTTTAAAAACTTTTTTTTTTTACTTTTTGCATGCTTCTATAGTCTCCATAGGAGACTAGAAGCAGCAACTATCCGATCGCCTGTGCTACATACAGGGGACGAGCAGGTCCCCTGCATGCAGCAGAAATGGTCCTGTGCTATGAGCGCCGACCACTAGGTGGCGCTCATAGCGACAAGATCATGACAACCACAGGCGTCTGCTGCAGACCCTGGGTTGTCATGCACGCCCATCGGCGACCCGCGATCACGTGACGGGGTCGCCGGTGGGCGGGGCTTATGACGCGCTACCCGGAAGCGCGCGTTAAATGCTGCTGTCGGAGATTGACAGCAGCATTTAACTGGTTAACAGCCGCGGGTGGATCGCGATTCCACCCGCGGCTGTTGCGGGCACATGTCAGCTGTAATAATCAGCTGACATGTGCTCGGTTCAGTGAGGGCTCAGCGCCGGAGCCCTCACTGAACCGGCGGTACGCAGATATGCGTACTAATACGTCCCCGGTAAGTAAGGGGTTAATGACCATTGGAAGAGTGGTGGAGGTCGCATTGAATTAAAAAGAGAATATCAATGCCCTTTGGAAAAGTGGTGGAGGTCGCAGTGGAATAAGAAGACAATATCAATGCCCCGTGGCAGAGATGTGGTAGTAACAGTAGCTTAACAAAACAGTTTTAATGGCCCTTGGTAGAGTGGTGGAGGTCGCAGTGGAATAAAAGGACAATATCAATGCCACTTGGAAGAGCTGTGGAGTTCAGCATGGTTTAACCAGACGGTTTTATTGCCACTTGGAAGAGACGTGGAGGTCACAGTAGCTTAACAAGACGGTTTTAATGCCCCTTGGCAGAGTGGTAGAGGTTGCAGTGGATTAAAAAGACAATATCAATGCCCCTTGGAAGAGTGGTGGAGGTCACAGTGGAATAAAAAGACAATATCAATGCCCCGTGGAATATACGTTAAGGTCACAGTAGCTTAACAAGATGGTTTTAATGCACCTTGGAAGAGTGTTGGAGGTCGCAGTGTGTTAAAAAGACAATATCAATGCCCCTTGGAAGAGTGGTGGAGGTCGCAGTATAATAAAAAGACAATATCAATTCCCCTTGGAAGAGTGGTGGAGGTTACAGTGGAAAACAAAGACAATATCAATGCCCCTTGGAAGAGTGGTAGAGGTTATAGTGGAATAAAAAGACAATATCAATGCTCCTTGGTAGAGCTGTGGAGTTCAGAGTGGTTTAACCAGATGCTTTTAATGCCCCTTGGAAGAATGGCGAAGGTCGCAGTGGATTAAAAAGACAATATCAATGCCCTTTGGAAAAGTGGTGGAGGTCGCAGTGGAATAAGAAGGCAATATCAATGCCCCGTGGCAGAGACGTGGAAGTCACAGTAGCTTAACAAGACAGTTTTAATGGCCCTTAGTAGAGTGGTGGAGGTCGAAGTGGAATAAAAAGACAATATCAATGCCCCTTTGAAGAGTGGTGGACGTTACAGTGAATTAAAAAGACAATATCAATGCCACTTGGAAGAGCTGTGGAGTTCAGCATGGTTTAACCAGACGATTTTAATGCCACTTGGAAGAGACGTGGAGGTCACAGTAGCTTAACAAGACGGTTTTAATGCCCCTTGGCCCTTGGTAGAGTGGTGGAGGTCGCAGTGGATTAAAAAAACAATATCAATGCCCCTTGGAAGAGTGGTGGAGGTCACAGTGGAATAAAAAGACAATATCAATGCCCCGTGGAAGATACGTTAAGGTCACAATAGCTTAACAAGATGGTTTTAATGCACCTTGGAAGAGTGTTGGAGGTCGCAGTGTGTTAAAAAGACAATATCAATGCCCCTTGGAAGAGTGGTGGAGGTCGCAGTATAATAAAAAGACAATATGAATTCCCCTTGGAAGAGTGGTGGAGGTTACAGTGGAAAACAAAGACAATATCAATGCCCCTTGGAAGAGTGGTAGAGGTTATAGTGGAATAAAAGGACAATATCAATGCTCCTTGGTAGAGCTGTGGAGTTCAGTGTGGTTTAACCAGACGGTTTTAATTTCTCTTGGAAGAGACATGGAGGTGTCAGTATTCCGGGTTTTCTAGGTAACCTTGTGAATGATTTTGCCCTTTGTTAAGATGGAGTTTGCTGTTTTTGTATGCCCTACTTCCTGTTCGTTTGTTTAAAACCTGGCTCAGGTGCTGGCTTCCTTGCTGGAGTATTCTGCTTCCGTTTCCCTTCAGTCCAGCTGCCTTGTCCTACTATTATCTCCCAGATCTCTTGTGTATTTACCAGGTTAATCTTCATGTGTTTCTCAGCAGCAGCCCATGGCTCTGGACATACTCTGCCTATGTAAGCTACACTCACTGTGTTATCATTAACCTGTTGACTTTGGAATTTAACCCTTGGCTCACTCTACCCGGTAAGAACTGTGTTTCTGAACTGTGTTGTTGATAAACCCTTCGTTCACTCCCTCCGGTGAGGGCTGCTGGAACTATTAACTGGAATATTACTTAAATGTGAACTTGTTTCTGGACTTCCCTGAATCTACGCCACATCTAGGATTAACTTGTGAACTTGTTCTTGGACTTCCCTGTGGCTACTGCATACCAGGATCTGACTTTTACTACACCAGCAGTGTTTGAATCAAGCCACGTCACCAGTGTGTCAGACTTTCCTTTTGATCGCATTTGTGTGAGGACTCCGTCGTAAGAACATTGCCGACTTTGCTATATAGGTTTCAAAGACTTAATATTGCTGGACTTATTTCATTGTATGTCACTACGGGTTATCTGTATATTGTTTTTGGGTGTTATTGCTGTTGCACAAATACACTATTTGCACTAAAGAAACCCGTCTCTGCTTGTTCATTGCCCCACGCTATCAGAATCCTCGAGTTCCTACAATAGTATTACAGGATACTCCAGCCAAAAGAGGATTCTGCTGGGGCAATGACGGAGACACAGGCAGACAAACTGTTCACCATAATTAACTCCTTGCATCAGGAGATAGAGACTATACACATTAAGATTAGAGACATGGAATCCCGGGTTGACCACAACGCACAGGTGTTTGGTCAGGCTCTCCAAGATCTACGTACTAAATTAGAAGTCCGGGAGGCCTTACCTACTGAGCCTACATCATCCACTAGTATTCCCAAAATGCCTCCATTCCGGTTTAATGGTGACCGAAGTCAATTCCGTGGGTTTGTTAACCAATGTATATTATTCTTTGATGTACATGCCTCCTATTACCGGTCTGATAGATCTAAGGTTCTATATATTATTATGTTGTTGACATCACGGGCACTGGCTTGGGCAAATCCTATGGTTGAAAGTCACGATACCCGTCTAAATAATTTGGATGATTTTCTGACAGCCATGGCACAAATGTTCGACGATCCCAATCGCCGTGCTACCGCTGAATCTGCCTTGCTTTCCTTACGCCAGGGGAAATGTTCAGTCATAGAATATGTTACTGAATTTAAAAGGTTAGTGGTGGACACCAACTGGGATAACAATGCTTTATTGCCAATCTTTAGAAAGGGTTTGTCCAGTGCAATCAAGGATGAGCTAGCTCGTTCAAAGTCTCCACAGGAGTTTGAGTTGTTTTCACAACACTGTGTACGTATTGATATCCGTCTAACTGAACGCAGACAAGAAAAATGGGCAGCTGTAAATCGCTTCACTAATTTCTCCCTTCCGTCTAGGGAAACCACAGGCAAAAACTCGCGGGAGGCCGAGGAGGTGCCTATGCAGGTGGACTCGCTACTAAAACGTGAGAGTAATGAACGCCGCGAATACCGTCTCCGTGAGCGCTTATGTTTTTATTGTGGTCAATCAGACCATTTCCTTATCAATTGTCCTAAATGTCCCAGGCGACCCAACAAGGTGTTGGCGGTAGTAGGGGATTATGACAACACTGACGCTGAGTCTGAAGTTTAGGAGACCAGTCTACATCTAGATGCTGTTTTTCCCCCTATATTGATGCCGACTTCCCCTAAAGACCAAGGGGAGAAATATTCACATTGTTCTCTTCCTATTCAGATTCAGTGGGAGGGACAGTGGATACCAAGTTCTGCCATGATAGACTCTGGAGCAGGTGGGAATTTCATGGATTCTTCTTTTGCCAGGGAACATGGTATAAAGACGCAACTAAGAGCTTCACCAGTCACTATGGAAACGGTGGATGGTTCCCCATTAGTTTCTGGACCAGTAGATCGGGAGACAGTGCTTCTGGAGTGTAAGATGGAACCAGACCATCAAGAAACACTTTCATTCATGTTAATATCTTCTCCTCATTTTCCTGAATTTTAGGAATTCCCTGGTTACGGTCACAAAATCCAAACATCAATTGGGAAACCAAGGAGATATCTTTCCTTCCGAAGTGTAGTCCTACCATCAGTCCAACGGTAGCGATTCCAGTCACCCAGAACTTGGAAGAGGCAATACAGGTACCCACTCTCCCTCTGGTTTACCAGGAATTCTCGGACGTTTGTGACAAGAGGAAGGTAGATCAACTTCCCCCACATAGACCGTATGATTGCCCCATAGAATTGCTTCCTGGGGCAGCGATTTCTTTCGGCCATGTTTACCCGCTGGCGGCTCCAGAATTAAAATCATTACGAGAATATATAGATGAGAATTTAGCCAAGGGGTTTATCCGACCATCTTCTTCACCAGCGGGAGCCCCTATATTCTTTGTAAAGAAGAAGGATGGGACTCTAAGACCCTGCATTGACTACCGGGAGTTAAATAAGGTAACCATTCGTAACAGGTACCCGTTGCCGCTAATTCCGGAATTGTTGGAAAGAGTTCGCCAGGCCAAAGTATTTACCAAATTAGATCTTCGCGGGGCATATAATTTACTCCGTATACATCCCGGAGACGAATGGAAAACAGCTTTTAGATGCCGGTATGGACATTATGAATATTTGGTGATGCCATTCGGACTCTGTAACGCTCCTGCTGCTTTTCAACATTTAGCCAATGATATTTTCAGGGATTTATTGGACCAACATGTGGTAATTTACCTGGATGACACTTTGATCTTCTCTGATTCCTTACAGGAACATCGGGAACATGTTAAGACCGTGCTTAGACGTTTGAGAGATAATCATTTGTACATCAAACTCGAAAAGTGTGAATTTCATTGCTCCGAAATCCAATTTTTAGGCTATATTATTTCTCCTCAGGGATTGAATATGGAGTTCAGCAAGATCCAGGCAATCTTAGACTGTCCGGTACCAGGAAACATTAAAGAGGTACAACGATTCATTGGTTTCGCTAACTTTTATAGACGTTTCATTCGAAATTTTTCAGAAGTTGTCCGTCCCATCACTCTTCTCACCAAGAAGGGGAAGAAGTTTGTATGGTCTTCGCAAGCTCAGGGAGCCTTTGATCGCCTCAAGGTTTGTTTTACCACGGCTCCGATATTGATGCATCCGGATCCTGCACTGCCTTTCATCGTGGAGGTGGACGCTTCTGACTGTGCATTGGGAGCTATCCTCTCACAACGTACCGGAGACAAAGGTTTGCTGCACCCGTGTGCCTTCTTTTCTCATAGGTTATCTTCTGCTGAACTGAACTATGATATTGCAGATAAGGAACTTTTGGCAATTATTTCCGCCTTTAAGGAATGGAGACACCATTTGCAGGGAGCAACTCAACAGGTAGTGGTACTCACGGATCATCGTAATTTGGAATTCCTTAAGTCTGCCAGGTGTCTTTCTCCTCGACAAGATAGGTGGAGTTTGTTGTTGAACCAGTTTAATTTTATTATTTCGTACCGCCCAGGTTCACGTAATGGGAAAGCTGACGCATTATCCCGAATCCATACGGTGGACTCCGTGCCTGGGACCCCTTCTAAGACCATCTTGTCTGATGCCAATTTCGTAGGAGTGCTCCAGGACCGGGACTTGTGGCAGGAGATCAAGCTGGCCTATGACGGTGACGTATTTCTTGCTGCTCCACCTGACAACGTGAATCTTGTCCTTCGGAATGGTGTGTGGCTTAGAGATCGATGTATTTATGTCCCAGACTTTGAATTCTCAAATTGGTCCACGACTCTGTATTGGCTGGTCATAGGGGGGTACAGAAGACGCAGGAATTTTTAAGTCGTTTTTTTTGGTGGCCTACCTGTTTGAAAGATGTGAATGACTATATCCGCTCTTGTGAGGTTTGTGCCCGGTACAAAGTTCCTCGCGTTTCACCTACTGGTCTTCTTAAACCGCTACCTGTACCATCTCGCCCTTGGGGGTCTATTTCGATGGACTTTATTGTGGAGTTACCCACCTCTGGCGGTAAAAATACTATTTTGGTGGTAGTAGATCGTTTAACGAAGGCTGCTCATTTCATTCCATGTACCGGTCTTCCCTCTGCTACAGAGACAGTGGATCTGGTTATCCAGAAAGTTTTCGGGCTGCATGGGGTACCAGATCATTTCTGACCGGGGAATACAATTTACCTCTAGATTTTGGAAAGGATTTTGTTCTGCACTCCACATTAATGTTTGCCTGTCTTCTGCATACCATCCTCAGACCAACGGGCAGACCGAACGGACAAATCAAACCTTGGAGCAATATCTACGCTGTTACATCAGTCATTTTGCAGGACGATTGGCTGAAGCTACTTCCTTTAGCGGAATTTTCGTACAACAACTCTCAGAGCAGTTCTACAAAGGTAACGCCTTTTTTTGCCAATCTGGGATATCATCCAAATATTTTGCCTAGGTCTCCGGTTGCTATTTCGGTACCGGCGGTTGAAAATAGAGTGGCAGTGTTGCAACGTAATCTGGAAGTTTTAAAGGACACCCTGACCGTAGCACAGGAGCGTTACAAGAAGTTGGCCCATAGGTTCCGGAAACCGGCACCTATGTATAAGGTAGGAGACGCGGTTTGGTTGTCTACCAAGAATCTAAGATTGGGTGTTCCTTCGCAGAAACTGGGGCAGAAATTCATCGGTCCATTCAAGATCACTGGGATTGTGAGCTCTGTTGCCTGTCGGCTGAAGCTACCACGGACTTTAAAGGTACACCCAGTATTTCATGTTTCTTTATTAAAACCGGTCTCTCCTAACACGTTTCAGGGACGTATCGTATCTCCCCCTCCACCAGTGTTGGTTGATGGCGAAGAGCAATTTGTGGTACAGGATATTGTTGATTTGAGACTTCATAGGAACCGGCTTCAGTATCTAGTTAGATGGCAAGGTTATTCTCCCGAAGACAATTCTTGGGAACCAGTAAGTAACATCAATGCTCCCCTGAAGGTCGCTCAGTTTCATCAGAGATACCCGGACAAGCCTGGTCCTGGACCGTCCGGAGGCCGTCTTTAGGGGGGGAGTAATGTCAGTATTCCGGGTTTTATAGGTAACCTTGTGAATGATTTTGCCCTTTGTTAAGATGGAGTTTTCTGTTTTTGTATGCCCTACTTCCTGTTCGTTTGTTTAAAACCCGGCTCAGGTGCTGGCTTCCTTGCTGGAGTATTCTGCTTCCATTTCCCTTCAGTCCAGCTGCCTTGTCCTACTATTATCTCCCAGATCTCTTGTGTATTTACCAGGTTAATCTTCATGTGTTTTTCAGCAGCAGCCCATGGCTCTGGACATTCTCTGCCTATGTAAGCTACACTCACTGTGTTATCATTAACCTGTTGACTTTGGAATTTAACCCTTGGCTCACTCTGCCCGGTAAGAACTGTGTTTCTGAACTGTGTTGTTGTTTAACCATTCGTTCACTCCCTCCGGTGAGGGCTGCTGGAACTATTTACTGGAATATTACTTAAATGTGAACTTGTTTCTGGACTTCCCTGAATCTACGCCACATCTAGGATTAACTTGTGAACTTGTTCTTGGACTTCCCTGTGGCTACTGCATACCTGGATCTGACTTTTACTACACCAGCAGTGTTTGAATCAAGCCACGTCACCAGTGTGTCAGACTTTCCTTTTGATCGCATTTGTGTGACGACTCCGTCGTAAGAACATTGCCAACTTTGCTATATAGGTTTCAAAGACTTAATATTGCTGGACTTATTTCACTGTATGTCACTACGGGTTATCTGTATATTGTTTTTGGGTGTTATTGCTGTTGCACAAATACATATATTTGCACTAAAGAAACCCGTCTCTGCTTGTTCATTGCCCCACGCTATCAGAATCCGCGAGTTCCTACAATAGTATTACAGGAGGTCACCGTTCCTTAATAAGACGGTTTTAATGCCCCTTGGAAGAGTGGTGGAGGATGCAGTGGAATAAGAAGACAAAATCAATGCTCCTTGGAAGAGTGGTGGAGGTCGCAGTGGAATAAAAAGACAAATCAATGCCCCTTGGAAGAGTGTTGGAAGCTACAGTGGAATAAAAAGACAATATCAATGCACCGTGGAAGAGATGTGAAGGTCACAGTAGCTTAACAAGACGGTTTTAATGCCCCTTGGAAGAGTGGTGGAGTTCGCAGTGGAATAAAAAGACAATATCAATGCCCCTTGGAAGAGTGGTGGAGGTTACAGTGGAACAAAAAGACAATTTCAATGCCCCTTGGAAGAGACGTGGAATTCAGCATGGTTTAACCAGATGGTTTTAATGCCACTTGGAAGAGACGTGGAGGTCACATTAGCTTAACAAGACGGTTTTAATACCCCTAGGGAGAGTGGTGGAGGTCGCAGTGGATTAAAAAGACAACATCAATGCCCCTTGGAAGAGTGGGGGAGGTCGCAGTGGAATATGAAGACAATATCAATGCCCCGTGGAAGAGACGAGGAGGTCACAGTAGCTCAACAAAACGGTTTTAATGCCCTTGGAAAAGTGGTTGAGGTCACAGTGGATTAAAAAGACAATATCAATGCTCCTTGAAAGAATGGTGGAGGTCGCAGTGGAATAAAAAGACAATATCATTGCCCCGTGGAAGAGACATGGAGGTCACAGTAGCTTAACAAGACGGTTTTAATGCCCGTTGGAAGAGTGGTGGAGGTCGCAGTGGATTAAAAAGACAATATCATTGCCCCGTGGAAGAGACGTGGAGGTCACAGTAGCTTAACAAGATGGTTTTAATGTCCCTTGGAAGAGTGGTGGAGGTCGCAGTGGAATAAAAAGACAGTATGAATGCCCCTTGGAAGAGTGGTGGAGGTTACAGTGGAATAAAAAGACAATATTAATGCTCCTTGGAAGAGCTGCGGAGCTCAGAGTGGTTTAACCAGACGGTTGTAATGCCCCTTGGATGAGTGGTGGAGATCGCAGTGGAATAAAAAGACAATATCAGTGCCCCTTGGAAGAGCTGTGGACTTCAGTGTCGTTTAACCAGATGCTTTTAATGCCCATTGGAAGAATGGCGAAGGTCGCAGTGGATTAAAAAGACAATATCAATGCTCCTTGAAAGAATGGTGGAGGTCGCAGTGGAATAAAAAGACAATATCATTGCCCCGTGGAAGAGACATGGAGGTCACAGTAGCTAAACAAGACGGTTTTAATGCCCGTTGGAAGAGTGGTGGAGGTCGCAGTGGATTAAAAAGACAATATCAATGCCCTTTGGAAGAGTGGTGGAGGTCACAGTGGAATAAAAAGACAATATTAATGCCCCTTGGAAGAGTGGTGGAGGTTACAGTGGAAAACAAAGACAATGTCAATGCCCCTTGGAAGAGTGGTGGAGGTCACAGTGGAATAAAAAGACAATATCATTGCCCCGTGGAAGAGACGTGGAGGTCACAGTAGCTTAACAAGACGGTTTTAATGTCCCTTGGAAGAGTGGTGGAGGTCGCAGTGGAATAAAAAGACAGTATGAATGCCCCTTGGAAGAGTGGTGGAGGTTACAGTGGAATAAAAAGACAATATTAATGCTCCTTGGAAGAGCTGCGGAGCTCAGAGTGGTTTAACCAGACGGTTGTAATGCCCCTTGGATGAGTGGTGGAGATCGCAGTGGAATAAAAAGACAATATCAGTGCCCCTTGGAAGAGCTGTGGACTTCAGTGTCGTTTAACCAGATGCTTTTAATGCCCATTGGAAGAATGGCGAAGGTCGCAGTGGATTAAAAAGACAATATCAATGCCCCTTGGAAGAGTGGTGGAAGTCGCAGTGGAATGAAAAGACAATATCATTGCCCCGTGGAAGAGACGTTGAGGTCACAGTAGCTTAAGAAGACGGTTTTAATGACCATTGGAAGAGTGGTGGAGGTCGCATTGGATTAAAAAGACAATATCAATGCCCTTTGGAAAAGTGGTGGAGGTCGCTGTGGAATAAGAAGACAATATCAATGCCCCGTGGCAGAGACGTGGAAGTCACAGTAGCTTAACAAGACAGTTTTAATGGCAATTGGAAGAGTGGTGGAGGTCGCAGTGGAATAAAAAGACAATATCAATGCCCCTTTGAAGAGTGGTGGACGTTACAGTGAAATAAAAAGACAATATCAATGCCACTTGGAAGAGCTGTGGAGTTCAGCATGGTTTAACCAGATGGTTTTAATGCCACTTGGAAGAGATGTGGAGGTCACAGTAGCTTAACAAGACGGTTTTAATGCCCCTTGGCAGAGTGGTGGAGGTTGCAGTGGATTAAAAAGACAATATCAATGCCCCTTGGAAGAATGGTGGAGGTCGCAGTATAATAAAAAGACAATATCAATTCCCCTTGGAAGAGTGGTGGAGGTTACAGTGGAAAACAGAGACAATATCAATGCCCCTTGGAAGAGTGGTAGAGGTTAAAGTCGATAAAAATACAATATCAATGCACCGTGGAAGAAACGTGGAGGTCACAGTAGCTTAACAAGATGGTTTTAGTGCCCCCTTTTTTTTAATGCCCCTTTGAAGAGTGGTGGAGGTCGCTGTGGATTAAAAAGACAATATCAATACCCCTTGGAAGAGTGGTGGAGGTTACAGTGGAATAAAAAGACAATATCAATTCCCCTTGGAAGAGACGTGAAGGTCACAGTAGCTTAACAAGAGGGTTTTAATGCCCCTTGGAAGAGTGGTGGAGATCGCAGTGGAATAAAAATACAATATCAATGCCCCTTGGAAGAGGAGGTGGAGGTTACAGTGGAATGAAAATACAATATCAATGCCCCTTAGAAGAGCTGTGGAGTTCAGAGTGGTTTAACCAGCTGGTTTTAATGCCCCTTGGAAGAATGACGAAGGTCGCAGTGGATTAAAAAGACAATATCAATGCCCCTTGGAAGAGTAGGGGAGGTTACAGTGGAAAAAAAAGACAATATCAATGCCCCTTGGAAGAGTGGTGGAGATCGCAGTGGAATAAAAAGACAATATCATTTCCCCGTGGAAGATACGTGGAGGTCGCAGTATATTAAAAAGACAATATCAATGCCCTTTGGAAAAATGGTGGAGGTCGCACTGGAATAAAAAGACAATATCAATGACCCTTGGAAGAGTGGTGGAGGTTACAGTGGAATAAAAAGACTATATTAATGCTCCTTGAAAGAGCTGTGGAGCTCAGAGTGGTTTAACCAGATGGTTTTAATGCCCATTGAAAGAGACGTGGAGGTCACAGTAGCTTAACAAGATGGTTGTAATGCCCTTGGAAGAGTGGTGGAGGTCGCAGTGAATTAAATATACAATATCAAAGCCCTTGGAAGAGTGGTGGAGGTCGCAGTGTAATAAAAAGACAATATCAATGTCCCTTGGAAGAGTGGTGGAGGTTAAAGTGTATAAAAAGACAATATCAATGCCCCTTGGAAGAGTGGTGAAGGTTACAGTGGAATAAAAAGACAATATCAATGCCCCTTGGAAGAGCTGTGGAGTTCAGAGTGGTTTAACCAGACGGTTTTAATGCCCCTTGGAAGAGACGTTGAGGTCACATTAGCTTAACAAGACGGTTTTAATGACCCTTGGAAGAGTGATGGAGTTCGAAGTGGATTAAAAAGACAATATAAAAGCCCCTTGGAAAACTGTTGGAGGTCGCAGTGGAATAAAAAGACAACATCAATGCCCCATGGAATTGACGTTGAGGTCACAGTAGCTTAACAACACAGTTTTAATGTCCCTTGGAAGAGTGGTGGAGGTCTTAGTGAATTAAAAAGACAATATCAATGCCCCTTGGAAGAGTTGTGGAGGTCGCAGTAGAATAAAAAGACAATATCAATGCCCTTTGGAAGTGTAGTGGAGGTTGCAGTGGAATAAAAAGACAATATGATTGCCCCGTGGAAGAGACGTGGAGGTCACAGTAGCTTAACAAGATGGTTTTAATGCCCATTGGAAGAGTGGTGGAGGTCGCAGTAGATTAAAAAGACAATATCAATGCCCTTTGGAAAAGTGGTGGTGGTCGCAGGGGAAAAAAAAGACAATATCAATGCCCCGTGGAAGAGACATGGAGGTCACTGTAGATGAACAAGACCGTTTTAATGCCCCTTGGAAGAGTGGTGGAGGTCGTAGTGGAATAAAAAGACAATATCAATGCCCCTTGGAAGAGTGGTGGAGGTTACAGTGGATAAAAAGACAATATCAATGCCCGTTGGAAGAGTTGTGAAGGTTACAGTGGAATAAAAAGGCAATATCACTGCCCCTTTCAAGAGCTGTGGAGTTCAGAGTGGTTTAACCAGACGGTTTTAATGCCCCTTGGAAGAGACATGGAGGTCACTGTAGATTAACAAGACCGTTTTAATGCCCCTTGGAAGAGTGGTGGAGGTCGTAGTGGATTAAAAAGACAATATCAATGACCATTGGAAGAGCGGTGGAGGTCGCAATGGAATAAAAAAACAATATTAATGCCCCTTGGAAGAGTGGTGGAGGTTACAGTGGAATAAAAAGACAATATTAATGCTCCTTGGAAGAGCTGTGGAGCTCAGAGTGGTTTAACCAGACGGTTTTAAAGCCCCTTGGATGAGTGGTGGAGATCACAGTGGAATAAAAAGACAATATCAGTGCCCCTTGGAAGAGCTGTGGACTTCAGTGTGGTTTAACCAGATGGTTTTCATGCCCATTGGAAGAATGGCGAAGGTCGCAGTGGATTAAAAAGACAATATCAATGCCCCTTGGAAGAGTGGTGGAAGTCGCAGTGGAATGAAAAGACAATATCATTGCCCCGTGGAAGAGACGTGGAGGTCACAGTAGCTTAAGAAGACGGTTTTAATGACCACTGGAAGAGTGGTGGAGGTCGCATTGGATTAAAAAGACAATATCAATGCCCTTTGGAAAAGTGGTGGAGGTCGCTGTGAAATAAGAAGACAATATCAATGCCCCGTAGCAGAGACGTGGAAGTCACAGTAGCTTAACAAGATGGTTTTAGTGCCCCTTTTTTTTTTAATGCCCCATTGAAGAATGATGGAGGTCGCTGTGGATTAAAAAGACAATATCAATACCCCTTGGAAGAGTGGTGGAGGTTACAGTTGAATAAAAAGACAATATCAATTCCCCTTGGAAGAGACGTGAAGGTCACAGTAGCTTAACAAGACGGTTTTAATGCCCCTTGGAAGAGTGGTGGAGATCGCAGTGGAATAAAAAGACAATATCAATGCCCCTTGGAAGAGGAGGTGGAGGTTACAGTGGAATGAAAATACAATATCAATGCCCCTTAGAAGAGCTGTGGAGTTCAGAGTGGTTTACCCAGCTGGTTTTAATGCCCCTTGGAAGAATGACGAAGGTCGCAGTGGATTAAAAAGACAATATCAATGCCCCTTGGAAGAGTAGGGGAGGTTACAGTGGAAAAAAAAGACAATATTAATGCCCCTTGGAAGAGTGGTGGAGGTCGCAGTGGAATAAAAAGACAATATCAATTCCCCTGGGAAGAGACGTTGAGGTCACATTAGCTTAACAAGACGGTTTTAATGCCCCTTGGAAGAGTGATGGAGGTCGAAGTGGATTAAAAAGACAATATAAATGCCCCTTGGAAGACTGTTGGAGGTCGCAGTGGAATAAAAAGACAACATCAATGCCCCATGGAATTGACATTGAGGTCACAGTAGCTTAACAACACAGTTTTAATGCCCCTTGGAAGAGTGGTGGAGGTCTTAGTGAATTAAGAAGACAATATCAATGCCCCTTGGAAGAGTTGTGGAGGTCACAGTAGAATAAAAAGACAATATCAATGCCCTTTGGAAGTGTAGTGGAGGTTGCAGTGGAATAAAAAGACAATATGATTGCCCCGTGGAAGAGACGTGGAGGTCACAGTAGCTTAACAAGATGGTTTTAATGCCCATTGGAAGAGTGGTGGAGGTCGCAGTAGATTAAAAAGACAATATCAATGCCCTTTGGAAAAGTGGTGGTGGTCGCAGGGGAAAAAAAAGACAATATCAATGCCCCGTGGAAGAGACATGGAGGTCACTGTAGATTAACAAGACCGTTTTAATACCCCTTGGAAGAGTGGTGGAGGTCGTAGTGGAATAAAAAGACAATATCAATGCCCCTTGGAAGAGTGGTGGAGGTTACAGTGGAATAAAAAGACAATTTCAATGCTCCTTGGAAGAGCTGTGGAGCTCAGAGTGGTTTAACTAGACCGTTTAATGCCCCTTGGAAGAGACGTGGAAGTCACAGTAGCTTAACAAGATGGTTGTAATGACCTTGGAAGAGTGGTGGAGGTCGCAGTGATTTAAAAAGACAATATCAATGCCCCTTTGAAGAGTGGTGGAGGTCGCAATGGAATAAAAAAACAATATTAATGCCGCTTGGAAGAGTGCTGGAGGTTACCGTGGATAAAAAGACAATATCAATGCTCGTTGGAAGAGTTGTGAAGGTTACAGTGGAATAAAAAGGCAATATCACTGCCCCTTTCAAGAGCTGTGGAGTTCAGAGTGGTTTAACCAGACGGTTTTAATGCCCCTTGGAAGAGACGTTGAGGTCACATTAGCTTAACAAGATGGTTTTAATGCCCCTTGTAAGAGTGATGGAGGTTGAAGTGGATTAAAAAGACAATACCAATGACCCTTGGAAGAGTGATGGAGGTCGCAGTGGTATAAAAAGACAATATCATTGCCCCATGGAATTGACGTTGAGGTCACAGTAGCTTAACAACACAGTTTAATGCCCCTTGGAAGAGTGATGGAGGTCGCAGTGGATCAAAAAGACTATATCAATACCCCTTGGAAGAGTGGTGGAGGTTGCAGTGGAATAAAAAGTCAATATCAATGCCCCTTGGAAGAGTTGTGGAGGTCCCAGTGGAATAAAAATACAATATCAATGCCCCTTGGAAGAGCTGTGGAGTTCAGAGTCGTTTAACCAGATGGTTTTATGCCCCTTGGTAGTGACGTGAAGATCACATTAGCTTAACAAGATGGTTTTAATGCTCCTTGGAAGAATGACGAAGGTCGCAGTGGATTAAAAAGACAATATCAATGCCCCTTGGAAGAGTAGGGGAGGTTACAGTGGACAAAAAAAGACAATATCAATGCCCCTTGGAAGAGTGGTGGAGGTCGAGGTGGAATAAAAAGACAATATCATTGCCCCGTGGAAGATACGTGGAGGTCGCAGTATATTAAAAAGACAATATCAATGCCCTTTGGAAAAGTAGTGGAGGTCGCACTGGAATAAAAAGACAATATCAATGACCCTTGGAAGAGTGGTGGAGGTTACAGTGGAATAAAAAGACTATATCGATGCTCCTTGAAAGAGCTGTGGAGCTCAGAGTGGTTTAACCAGATGGTTTTAATGCCCCTTGAAAGAGACGTGGAGGTCACAGTAGCTTAACAAGATGGTTGTAATGCCCTTGGAAGAGTGGTGGAGGTCGCAGTGAATTAAAAAGACAATATCAATGCCCCTTGGTAGAGTGGTGGAGGTCGCAGTGTAATAAAAAGACAATATCAATGTCCCTTGGAAGAGTGGTGGAGGTTAAAGTGTATAAAAAGATAATATCAATGCCCCTTGGAAGAGTGGTGAAGGTTACAGTGGAAAAAAAAGACAATATCAATGACCCTTGGAAGAGCTGTGGAGTTCAGAGTGGTTTAACCAGACGGTTTTAATGCCCCTTGGAAGAGACGTTGAGGTCACATTAGCTTAACAAGACGGTTTTAATGCCCCTTGGAAGAATGATGGAGTTCGAAGTGGATTAAAAAGACAATATAAATGCCCCTTGGAAGACTGTTGGAGGTCGCAGTGGAATAAAAAGACAACATCAATGCCCCATGGAATTGACGTTGAGGTCACAGTAGCTTAACAACACAGTTTTAATGCCCCTTGGAAGGGTGGTGGAGGTCTTAGTGAATTGAAAAGACAATATCAATGCCCCTTGGAAGAGTTGTGGAGGTCGCAGTAGAATAAAAAGACAATATCAATGCCCTTTGGAAGTGTAGTGGAGGTTGCAGTGGAATAAAAAGACAATATGATTGCCCCGTGGAAGAGACGTGGAGGTCACAGTAGCTTAACAAGATGGTTTTAATGCCCATTGGAAGAGTGGTGGAGGTCGCAGTAGATTAAAAAGACAATATCAATGCCCTTTGGAAAAGTGGTGGTGGTTGCAGGGGAAAAAAAAGACAATATCAATGCCCCGTGGAAGAGACATAGAGGTCACTGTAGATTAACAAGACGGTTTTAATGCCCCTTGGAAGAGTGGTGGAGGTCGTAGTGGAATAAAAAGACAATATCAATGCCCCTTGGAAGAGTGGTGGAGGTTACAGTGGAATAAAAAGACAATTTCAATGCTCCTTGGAAGAGCTGTGGAGCTCAGAGTGGTTTAACTAGACGGTTTTAATGCCCCTTGGAAGAGACGTGGAAGTCACAGTAGCTTAACAAGATGGTTGTAATGACCTTGGAAGAGTGGTGGAGGTGGCAGTGATTTAAAAAGACAATATCAATGCCCCTTTGAAGAGTGGTGGAGGTCGCAATGGAATAAAAAAACAATATTAATGCCCCTTGGAAGAGTGCTGGAGGTTACAGTGGATAAAAAGACAATATCAATGCCCGTTGGAAGAGTTGTGAAGGTTACAGTGGAATAAAAAGGCAATATCACTGCCCCTTTCAAGAGCTGTGGAGTTCAGAGTGGTTTAACCAGACGGTTTTAATGCCCCTTGGAAGAGACGTTGAGGTCACATTAGCTTAACAAGATGGTTTTAATGCCCCTTGTAAGAGTGATGGAGGTTGAAGTGGATTAAAAAGACAATACCAATGACCCTTGGAAGAGTGATGGAGGTCGCAGTGGTATAAAAAGACAATATCATTGCCCCATGGAATTGACGTTGAGGTCACAGTAGCTTAACAACACAGTTTAATGCCCCTTGGAAGAGTGATGGAGGTTGCAGTGGATCAAAAAGACTATATCAATGCCCCTTGGAAGAGTGGTGGAGGTTGCAGTGGAATAAAAAGACAATATTAATGCCCCTTGGAAGAGTTGTGGAGGTCCCAGTGGAATAAAAATACAATATCAATGCCCCTTGGAAGAGCTGTGGAGTTCAGAGTCGTTTAACCAGATGGTTTTATGCCCCTTGGTACTGACGTGAAGATCACATTAGCTTAACAAGATGGTTTTAATGCCCCTTGGAAGAATGACGAAGGTCGCAGTGGATTAAAAAGACAATATCAATGCCCCTTGGAAGAGTAGGGGAGGTTACAGTGGAAAAAAAGACAATATCAATGCCCCTTGGAAGAGTGGTGGAGGTCGCAGTGGAATAAAAAGACAATATCATTGCCCCGTGGAAGATACGTGGAGGTCGCAGTATATTAAAAAGACAATATCAATGCCCTTTGGAAAAGTAGTGGAGGTCGCACTGGAATAAAAAGACAATATCAATGACCCTTGGAAGAGTGGTGGAGGTTACAGTGGAATAAAAAGACTATATCGATGCTCCTTGAAAGAGCTGTGGAGCTCAGAGTGGTTTAACCAGATGGTTTTAATGCCCCTTGAAAGAGACGTGGAGGTCACAGTAGCTTAACAAGATGGTTGTAATGCCCTTGGAAGAGTGGTGGAGGTCGCAGTGAATTAAAAAGACAATATCAATGCCCCTTGGAAGAGTGGTGGAGGTCGCAGTGTAATAAAAAGACAATATCAATGTCCCTTGGAAGAGTGGTGGAGGTTAAAGTGTATAAAAAGACAATATCAATGCCCCTTGGAAGAGTGGTGAAGGTTACAGTGGAATAAAAAGACAATATCAATGCCCCGTGGAAGATACGTGAAGGTCACAGTAGCTTAACAAGATGGTTTTAATGCACCTTGGAAGAGTGGTGGTGGTCGCAGTGGATTAAAAAGACAATATCAATGCCCCTTGGAAGAGTGGTGGAGGTCGCAGTATAATAAAAAGACAATATCAATTCCCCTTGGAAGAGTGGTGGAGGTTACAGTGCAAAACAGAGACAATATCAATGCCCCTTGGAAGAGTGGTAGAGGTTAAAGTCGATAAAAATACAATATCAATGCACCGTGGAAGAAACATGGAGGTCACAGTAGCTTAAGAAGATGGTTTTAGTGCCCCTTTTTTTTTTAATGCCCCATTGAAGAGTGGTGGAGGTCGCTGTGGATTAAAAAGACAATATCAATACCTATTGGAAGAGTGGTGGAGGTTACAGTTGAATAAAAAGACAATATCAATTCCCCTTGGAAGAGACGTGAAGGTCACAGTAGCTTAACAAGACGGTTTTAATGCCCCTTGGAAGAGTGGTGGAGATCGCAGTGGAATAAAAAGACAATATCAATGCCCCTTGGAAGAGGAGGTGGAGGTTACAGTGGAATGAAAATACAATATCAATGCCCCTTAGAAGAGCTGTGGAGTTCAGAGTGGTTTAACAAGCTGGTTTTAATGCCCCTTGGAAGAATGACGAAGGTCGCAGTGGATTAAAAAGACAATATCAATGCCCCTTGGAAGAGTAGGGGAGGTTACAGTAGAAAAAAAAGACAATATCAATGCCCCTTGGAAGAGTGGTGGAGGTCGCAGTGGAATAAAAAGACAATATCATTTCCCCGTGGAAGATACGTGGAGGTCGCAGTATATTAAAAAGACAATATCAATGCCCTTTGGAAAAATGGTGGAGGTCGCACTGGAATAAAAAGACAATATCAATGACCCTTGGAAGAGTGGTGGAGGTTACAGTGGAATAAAAAGACTATATTAATGCTCCTTGAAAGAGCTGTGGAGCTCAGAGTGGTTTAACCAGATGGTTTTAATGCCCATTGAAAGAGACGTGGAGGTCACAGTAGCTTAACAAGATGGTTGTAATGCACTTGGAAGAGTGGTGGAGGTCGCAGTGAATTAAAAATACAATATCAAAGCCCTTGGAAGAGTGGTGGAGGTCGCAGTGTAATAAAAAGACAATATCAATGTCCCTTGGAAGAGTGGTGGAGGTTAAAGTGTATAAAAAGACAATATCAATGCCCCTTGGAAGAGTGTTGAAGGTTACAGTGGAATAAAAAGACAATATCAATGCCCTTTGGAAGAGCTGTGGAGTTCAGAGTGGTTTAACCAGACGGTTTTAATGCCCCTTGGAAGAGACGTTGAGGTCACATTAGCTTAACAAGACGGTTTTAATGCCCCTTGGAAGAGTGATGGTGGTCGAAGTGGATTAAAAAGACAAAATAAAAGCCCCTTGGAAAACTGTTGGAGGTCGCAGTGGAATAAAAAGACAACATCAATGCCCCATGGAATTGACGTTGAGGTCACAGTAGCTTAACAACACAGTTTTAATGCCCCTTGGAAGAGTGGTGGAGGTCTTAGTGAATTAAAAAGACAATATCAATGCCCTTTGGAAGTGTAGTGGAGGTTGCAGTGGAATAAAAAGACAATATGATTGCCCCGTGGAAGAGACGTGGAGGTCACAGTAGCTTAACAAGATGGTTTTAATGCCCATTGGAAGAGTGGTGGAGGTCGCAGTAGATTAAAAAGACAATATCAATGCCCTTTGGAAAAGTGGTGGTGGTCGCAGGGGAAAAAAAAGACAATATCAATGCCCCGTGGAAGAGACATGGAGGTCACTGTAGATTAACAAGACCGTTTTAATGCCCCTTGGAAGAGTGGTGGAGGTCGTAGTGGAAAAAAAAGACAATATCAATGCCCCTTGGAAGAGTGGTGAAGGTTACAGTGGAATAAAAAGGCAATATCACTGCCCCTTTCAAGAGCTGTGGAGTTCAGAGTGGTTTAACCAGACGGTTTTAATGCCCCTTGGAAGAGACATGGAGGTCACTGTAGATTAACAAGACCGTTTTAATGCCCCTTGGAAGAGTGGTGGAGGTCGTAGTGGATTAAAAAGACAATATCAATGACCCTTGGAAGAGCGGTGGAGGTCGCAATGGAATAAAAAAACAATATTAATGCCCCTTGGAAGAGTGGTGGAGGTTACAGTGGAATAAAAAGACAATATTAATGCTCCTTGGAAGAGCTGTGGAGCTCAGAGTGGTTTAACCAGACGGTTTTAAAGCCCCTTGGATGAGTGGTGGAGATCACAGTGGAATAAAAAGACAATATCAGTGCCCCTTGGAAGAGCTGTGGACTTCAGTGTGGTTTAACCAGATGCTTTTCATGCCCATTGGAAGAATGGCGAAGGTCGCAGTGGATTAAAAAGACAATATCAATGCCCCTTGGAAGAGTGGTGGAAGTCGCAGTGGAATGAAAAGACAATATCATTGCCCCGTGGAAGAGACGTGGAGGTCACAGTAGCTTAAGAAGACGGTTTTAATGACCATTGGAAGAGTGGTGGAGGTCGCATTGGATTAAAAAGACAATATCAATGCCCTTTGGAAAAGTGGTGGAGGTCGCTGTGGAATAAGAAGACAATATCAATGCCCCGTAGCAGAGACGTGGAAGTCACAGTAGCTTAACAAGATGGTTTTAGTGCCCCTTTTTTTTTTAATGCCCCATTGAAGAATGATGGAGGTCGCTGTGGATTAAAAAGACAATATCAATACCCCTTGGAAGAGTGGTGGAGGTTACAGTTGAATAAAAAGACAATATCAATTCCCCTTGGAAGAGACGTGAAGGTCACAGTAGCTTAACAAGACGGTTTTAATGCCCCTTGGAAGAGTGGTGGAGATCGCAGTGGAATAAAAAGACAATATCAATGCCCCTTGGAAGAGGAGGTGGAGGTTACAGTGGAATGAAAATACAATATCAATGCCCCTTAGAAGAGCTGTGGAGTTCAGAGTGGTTTAATCAGCTGGTTTTAATGCCCCTTGGAAGAATGACGAAGGTCGCAGTGGATTAAAAAGACAATATCAATGCCCCTTGGAAGAGTAGGGGAGGTTACAGTGAAAAAAAAAGACAATATCAATGCCCCTTGGAAGAGTGGTGGAGGTCGCAGTGGAATAAAAAGACAATATCAATTCCCCTGGGAAGAGACGTTGAGGTCACATTAGCTTAACAAGACGGTTTTAATGCCCCTTGGAAGAGTGATGGAGGTCGAAGTGGATTAAAAAGACAATATAAATGCCCCTTGGAAGACTGTTGGAGGTCGCAGTGGAATAAAAAGACAACATCAATGCCCCATGGAATTGACATTGAGGTCACAGTAGCTTAACAACACAGTTTTAATGCCCCTTGGTAGAGTGGTGGAGGTCTTAGTGAATTAAGAAGACAATATCAATGCCCCTTGGAAGAGTTGTGGAGGTCGCAGTAGAATAAAAAGACAATATCAATGCCCTTTGGAAGTGTAGTGGAGGTTGCAGTGGAATAAAAAGACAATATGATTGCCCCGTGGAAGAGACATGGAGGTCACAGTAGCTTAACAAGATGGTTTTAATGCCCATTGGAAGAGTGATGGAGGTCGCAGTAGATTAAAAAGACAATATCAATGCCCTTTGGAAAAGTGGTGGTGGTCGCAGGGGAAAAAAAAGACAATATTAATGCCCCGTGGAAGAGACATGGAGGTCACTGTAGATTAACAAGACCGTTTTAATACCCCTTGGAAGAGTGGTGGAGGTCGTAGTGGAATAAAAAGACAATATCAATGCCCCTTGGAAGAGTGGTGGAGGTTACACTGGAATAAAAAGACAATTTCAATGCTCCTTGGAAGAGCTGTGGAGCTCAGAGTGGTTTAACTAGACGGTTTAATGCCCCTTGGAAGAGACGTGGAAGTCACAGTAGCTTAACAAGATGGTTGTAATGACCTTGGAAGAGTGGTGGAGGTCGCAGTGATTTAAAAAGACAATATCAATGCCCCTTTGAAGAGTGGTGGAGGTCGCAATGGAATAAAAAAACAATATTAATGCCCCTTGGAAGAGTGCTGGAGGTTACCGTGGATAAAAAGACAATATCAATGCTCGTTGGAAGAGTTGTGAAGGTTACAGTGGAATAAAAAGGCAATATCACTGCCCCTTTCAAGAGCTGTGGAGTTCAGAGTGGTTTAACCAGACGGTTTTAATGCCCCTTGGAAGAGACGTTGAGGTCACATTAGCTTAACAAGATGGTTTTAATGCCCCTTGTAAGAGTGATGGAGGTTGAAGTGGATTAAAAAGACAATACCAATGACCCTTGGAAGAGTGATGGAGGTCGCAGTGGTATAAAAAGACAATATCATTGCCCCATGGAATTGACGTTGAGGTCACAGTAGCTTAACAACACAGTTTAATGCCCCTTGGAAGAGTGATGGAGGTTACAGTGGAATAAAAAGACAATATTAATGCTCCTTGGAAGAGCTGTGGAGCTCAGAGTGGTTTAACCAGACGGTTTTAAAGCCCCTTGGATGAGTGGTGGAGATCACAGTGGAATAAAAAGACAATATCAGTGCCCCTTGGAAGAGCTGTGGACTTCAGTGTGGTTTAACCAGATGCTTTTCATGCCCATTGGAAGAATGGCGAAGGTCGCAGTGGATTAAAAAGACAATATCAATGCCCCTTGGAAGAGTGGTGGAAGTCGCAGTGGAATGAAAAGACAATATCATTGCCCCGTGGAAGAGACGTGGAGGTCACAGTAGCTTAAGAAGACGGTTTTAATGACCATTGGAAGAGTGGTGGAGGTCGCATTGGATTAAAAAGACAATATCAATGCCCTTTGGAAAAGTGGTGGAGGTCGCTGTCGAATAAGAAGACAATATCAATGCCCCGTAGCAGAGACGTGGAAGTCACAGTAGCTTAACAAGATGGTTTTAGTGCCCCTTTTTTTTTTAATGCCCCATTGAAGAATGATGGAGGTCGCTGTGGATTAAAAAGACAATATCAATACCCCTTGGAAGAGTGGTGGAGGTTACAGTTGAATAAAAAGACAATATCAATTCCCCTTGGAAGAGACGTGAAGGTCACAGTAGCTTAACAAGACGGTTTTAATGCCCCTTGGAAGAGTGGTGGAGATCGCAGTGGAATAAAAAGACAATATCAATGCCCCTTGGAAGAGGAGGTGGAGGTTACAGTGGAATGAAAATACAATATCAATGCCCCTTAGAAGAGCTGTGGAGTTCAGAGTGGTTTAATCAGCTGGTTTTAATGCCCCTTGGAAGAATGACGAAGGTCGCAGTGGATTAAAAAGACAATATCAATGCCCCTTGGAAGAGTAGGGGAGGTTACAGTGAAAAAAAAAGACAATATCAATGCCTCTTGGAAGAGTGGTGGAGGTCGCAGTGGAATAAAAAGACAATATCAATTCCCCTGGGAAGAGACGTTGAGGTCACATTAGCTTAACAAGACGGTTTTAATGCCCCTTGGAAGAGTGATGGAGGTCGAAGTGGATTAAAAGACAATATAAATGCCCCTTGGAAGACTGTTGGAGGTCGCAGTGGAATAAAAAGACAACATCAATGCCCCATGGAATTGACATTGAGGTCACAGTAGCTTAACAACACAGTTTTAATGCCCCTTGGTAGAGTGGTGGAGGTCTTAGTGAATTAAGAAGACAATATCAATGCCCCTTGGAAGAGTTGTGGAGGTCGCAGTAGAATAAAAAGACAATATCAATGCCCTTTGGAAGTGTAGTGGAGGTTGCAGTGGAATAAAAAGACAATATGATTGCCCCGTGGAAGAGACGTGGAGGTCACAGTAGCTTAACAAGATGGTTTTAATGCCCATTGGAAGAGACGTTGAGGTCACATTAGCTTAACAAGACGGTTTTAATGCCCCTTGGAAGAGTGATGGTGGTCGAAGTGGATTAAAAAGACAAAATAAAAGCCCCTTGGAAAACTGTTGGAGGTCGCAGTGGAATAAAAAGACAACATCAATGCCCCATGGAATTGACGTTGAGGTCACAGTAGCTTAACAACACAGTTTTAATGCCCCTTGGAAGAGTGGTGGAGGTCTTAGTGAATTAAAAAGACAATATCAATGCCCTTTGGAAGTGTAGTGGAGGTTGCAGTGGAATAAAAAGACAATATGATTGCCCCGTGGAAGAGACGTGGAGGTCACAGTAGCTTAACAAGATGGTTTTAATGCCCATTGGAAGAGTGGTGGAGGTCGCAGTAGATTAAAAAGACAATATCAATGCCCTTTGGAAAAGTGGTGGTGGTCGCAGGGGAAAAAAAAGACAATATCAATGCCCCGTGGAAGAGACATGGAGGTCACTGTAGATTAACAAGACCGTTTTAATGCCCCTTGGAAGAGTGGTGGAGGTCGTAGTGGAAAAAAAAGACAATATCAATGCCCCTTGGAAGAGTGGTGAAGGTTACAGTGGAATAAAAAGGCAATATCACTGCCCCTTTCAAGAGCTGTGGAGTTCAGAGTGGTTTAACCAGACGGTTTTAATGCCCCTTGGAAGAGACATGGAGGTCACTGTAGATTAACAAGACCGTTTTAATGCCCCTTGGAAGAGTGGTGGAGGTCGTAGTGGATTAAAAAGACAATATCAATGACCCTTGGAAGAGCGGTGGAGGTCGCAATGGAATAAAAAAACAATATTAATGCCCCTTGGAAGAGTGGTGGAGGTTACAGTGGAATAAAAAGACAATATTAATGCTCCTTGGAAGAGCTGTGGAGCTCAGAGTGGTTTAACCAGACGGTTTTAAAGCCCCTTGGATGAGTGGTGGAGATCACAGTGGAATAAAAAGACAATATCAGTGCCCCTTGGAAGAGCTGTGGACTTCAGTGTGGTTTAACCAGATGCTTTTCATGCCCATTGGAAGAATGGCGAAGGTCGCAGTGGATTAAAAAGACAATATCAATGCCCCTTGGAAGAGTGGTGGAAGTCGCAGTGGAATGAAAAGACAATATCATTGCCCCGTGGAAGAGACGTGGAGGTCACAGTAGCTTAAGAAGACGGTTTTAATGACCATTGGAAGAGTGGTGGAGGTCGCATTGGATTAAAAAGACAATATCAATGCCCTTTGGAAAAGTGGTGGAGGTCGCTGTGGAATAAGAAGACAATATCAATGCCCCGTAGCAGAGACGTGGAAGTCACAGTAGCTTAACAAGATGGTTTTAGTGCCCCTTTTTTTTTTAATGCCCCATTGAAGAATGATGGAGGTCGCTGTGGATTAAAAAGACAATATCAATACCCCTTGGAAGAGTGGTGGAGGTTACAGTTGAATAAAAAGACAATATCAATTCCCCTTGGAAGAGACGTGAAGGTCACAGTAGCTTAACAAGACGGTTTTAATGCCCCTTGGAAGAGTGGTGGAGATCGCAGTGGAATAAAAAGACAATATCAATGCCCCTTGGAAGAGGAGGTGGAGGTTACAGTGGAATGAAAATACAATATCAATGCCCCTTAGAAGAGCTGTGGAGTTCAGAGTGGTTTAATCAGCTGGTTTTAATGCCCCTTGGAAGAATGACGAAGGTCGCAGTGGATTAAAAAGACAATATCAATGCCCCTTGGAAGAGTAGGGGAGGTTACAGTGAAAAAAAAAGACAATATCAATGCCCCTTGGAAGAGTGGTGGAGGTCGCAGTGGAATAAAAAGACAATATCAATTCCCCTGGGAAGAGACGTTGAGGTCACATTAGCTTAACAAGACGGTTTTAATGCCCCTTGGAAGAGTGATGGAGGTCGAAGTGGATTAAAAAGACAATATAAATGCCCCTTGGAAGACTGTTGGAGGTCGCAGTGGAATAAAAAGACAACATCAATGCCCCATGGAATTGACATTGAGGTCACAGTAGCTTAACAACACAGTTTTAATGCCCCTTGGTAGAGTGGTGGAGGTCTTAGTGAATTAAGAAGACAATATCAATGCCCCTTGGAAGAGTTGTGGAGGTCGCAGTAGAATAAAAAGACAATATCAATGCCCTTTGGAAGTGTAGTGGAGGTTGCAGTGGAATAAAAAGACAATATGATTGCCCCGTGGAAGAGACATGGAGGTCACAGTAGCTTAACAAGATGGTTTTAATGCCCATTGGAAGAGTGATGGAGGTCGCAGTAGATTAAAAAGACAATATCAATGCCCTTTGGAAAAGTGGTGGTGGTCGCAGGGGAAAAAAAAGACAATATTAATGCCCCGTGGAAGAGACATGGAGGTCACTGTAGATTAACAAGACCGTTTTAATACCCCTTGGAAGAGTGGTGGAGGTCGTAGTGGAATAAAAAGACAATATCAATGCCCCTTGGAAGAGTGGTGGAGGTTACACTGGAATAAAAAGACAATTTCAATGCTCCTTGGAAGAGCTGTGGAGCTCAGAGTGGTTTAACTAGACGGTTTAATGCCCCTTGGAAGAGACGTGGAAGTCACAGTAGCTTAACAAGATGGTTGTAATGACCTTGGAAGAGTGGTGGAGGTCGCAGTGATTTAAAAAGACAATATCAATGCCCCTTTGAAGAGTGGTGGAGGTCGCAATGGAATAAAAAAACAATATTAATGCCCCTTGGAAGAGTGCTGGAGGTTACCGTGGATAAAAAGACAATATCAATGCTCGTTGGAAGAGTTGTGAAGGTTACAGTGGAATAAAAAGGCAATATCACTGCCCCTTTCAAGAGCTGTGGAGTTCAGAGTGGTTTAACCAGACGGTTTTAATGCCCCTTGGAAGAGACGTTGAGGTCACATTAGCTTAACAAGATGGTTTTAATGCCCCTTGTAAGAGTGATGGAGGTTGAAGTGGATTAAAAAGACAATACCAATGACCCTTGGAAGAGTGATGGAGGTCGCAGTGGTATAAAAAGACAATATCATTGCCCCATGGAATTGACGTTGAGGTCACAGTAGCTTAACAACACAGTTTAATGCCCCTTGGAAGAGTGATGGAGGTTACAGTGGAATAAAAAGACAATATTAATGCTCCTTGGAAGAGCTGTGGAGCTCAGAGTGGTTTAACCAGACGGTTTTAAAGCCCCTTGGATGAGTGGTGGAGATCACAGTGGAATAAAAAGACAATATCAGTGCCCCTTGGAAGAGCTGTGGACTTCAGTGTGGTTTAACCAGATGCTTTTCATGCCCATTGGAAGAATGGCGAAGGTCGCAGTGGATTAAAAAGACAATATCAATGCCCCTTGGAAGAGTGGTGGAAGTCGCAGTGGAATGAAAAGACAATATCATTGCCCCGTGGAAGAGACGTGGAGGTCACAGTAGCTTAAGAAGACGGTTTTAATGACCATTGGAAGAGTGGTGGAGGTCGCATTGGATTAAAAAGACAATATCAATGCCCTTTGGAAAAGTGGTGGAGGTCGCTGTCGAATAAGAAGACAATATCAATGCCCCGTAGCAGAGACGTGGAAGTCACAGTAGCTTAACAAGATGGTTTTAGTGCCCCTTTTTTTTTTAATGCCCCATTGAAGAATGATGGAGGTCGCTGTGGATTAAAAAGACAATATCAATACCCCTTGGAAGAGTGGTGGAGGTTACAGTTGAATAAAAAGACAATATCAATTCCCCTTGGAAGAGACGTGAAGGTCACAGTAGCTTAACAAGACGGTTTTAATGCCCCTTGGAAGAGTGGTGGAGATCGCAGTGGAATAAAAAGACAATATCAATGCCCCTTGGAAGAGGAGGTGGAGGTTACAGTGGAATGAAAATACAATATCAATGCCCCTTAGAAGAGCTGTGGAGTTCAGAGTGGTTTAATCAGCTGGTTTTAATGCCCCTTGGAAGAATGACGAAGGTCGCAGTGGATTAAAAAGACAATATCAATGCCCCTTGGAAGAGTAGGGGAGGTTACAGTGAAAAAAAAAGACAATATCAATGCCTCTTGGAAGAGTGGTGGAGGTCGCAGTGGAATAAAAAGACAATATCAATTCCCCTGGGAAGAGACGTTGAGGTCACATTAGCTTAACAAGACGGTTTTAATGCCCCTTGGAAGAGTGATGGAGGTCGAAGTGGATTAAAAGACAATATAAATGCCCCTTGGAAGACTGTTGGAGGTCGCAGTGGAATAAAAAGACAACATCAATGCCCCATGGAATTGACATTGAGGTCACAGTAGCTTAACAACACAGTTTTAATGCCCCTTGGTAGAGTGGTGGAGGTCTTAGTGAATTAAGAAGACAATATCAATGCCCCTTGGAAGAGTTGTGGAGGTCGCAGTAGAATAAAAAGACAATATCAATGCCCTTTGGAAGTGTAGTGGAGGTTGCAGTGGAATAAAAAGACAATATGATTGCCCCGTGGAAGAGACGTGGAGGTCACAGTAGCTTAACAAGATGGTTTTAATGCCCATTGGAAGAGTGGTGGAGGTCGCAGTAGATTAAAAAGACAATATCAATGCCCTTTGGAAAAGTGGTGGTGGTCGCAGGGGAAAAAAAAGACAATATCAATGCCCCGTGGAAGAGACATGGAGGTCACTGTAGATTAACAAGACCGTTTTAATACCCCTTGGAAGAGTGGTGGAGGTCGTAGTGGAATAAAAAGACAATATCAATGCCCCTTGGAAGAGTGGTGGAGGTTACAGTGGAATAAAAAGACAATTTCAATGCTCCTTTGAAGAGCTGTGGAGCTCAGAGTGGTTTAACTAGATGGTTTAATGCCCCTTGGAAGAGACGTGGAAGTCACAGTAGCTTAACAAGATGGTTGTAATGACCTTGGAAGGGTGGTGGAGGTCGCAGTGATTTAAAAAGACAATATCAATGCCCCTTTGAAGAGTGGTGGAGGTCGCAATGGAATAAAAAAACAATATTAATGCCCCTTGGAAGAGTGCTGGAGGTTACCGTGGATAAAAAGACAATATCAATGCTCGTTGGAAGAGTTGTGAAGGTTACAGTGGAATAAAAAGGCAATATCACTGCCCCTTTCAAGAGCTGTGGAGTTCAGAGTGGTTTAACCAGACGGTTTTAATGCCCCTTGGAAGAGACGTTGAGATCACATTAGCTTAACAAGATGGTTTTAATGCCCCTTGTAAGAGTGATGGAGGTTGAAGTGGATTAAAAAGACAATACCAATGACCCTTGGAAGAGTGATGGAGGTCGCAGTGGTATAAAAAGACAATATCATTGCCCCATGGAATTGACGTTGAGGTCACAGTAGCTTAACAACACAGTTTAATGCCCCTTGGAAGAGTGATGGAGGTCGCAGTGGATCAAAAAGACTATATCAATACCCCTTGGAAGAGTGGTGGAGGTTGCAGTGGAATAAAAAGTCAATATCAATGCCCCTTGGAAGAGTTGTGGAGGTCCCAGTGGAATAAAAATACAATATCAATGCCCCTTGGAAGAGCTGTGGAGTTCAGAGTCGTTTAACCAGATGGTTTTATGCCCCTTGGTAGTGACGTGAAGATCACATTAGCTTAACAAGATGGTTTTAATGCCCCTTGGAAGAATGACGAAGGTCGCAGTGGATTAAAAAGACAATATCAATGCCCCTTGGAAGAATAGGGGAGGTTACAGTGGACAAAAAAAGACAATATCAATGCCCCTTGGAAGAGTGGTGGAGGTCGAGGTGGAATAAAAAGACAATATCATTGCCCCGTGGAAGATACGTGGAGGTCGCAGTATATTAAAAAGACAATATCAATGCCCTTTGGAAAAGTAGTGGAGGTCGCACTGGAATAAAAAGACAATATCAATGACCCTTGGAAGAGTGGTGGAGGTTACAGTGGAATAAAAAGACTATATCGATGCTCCTTGAAAGAGCTGTGGAGCTCAGAGTGGTTTAACCAGATGGTTTTAATGCCCCTTGAAAGAGACGTGGAGGTCACAGTAGCTTAACAAGATGGTTGTAATGCCCTTGGAAGAGTGGTGGAGGTCACAGTGAATTAAAAAGACAATATCAATGCCCCTTGGAAGAGTGGTGGAGGTCGCAGTGTAATAAAAAGACAATATCAATGTCCCTTGGAAGAGTGGTGGAGGTTAAAGTGTATAAAAAGATAATATCAATGCCCCTTGGAAGAGTGGTGAAGGTTACAGTGGAATAAAAAGACAATATCAATGACCCTTGGAAGAGCTGTGGAGTTCAGAGTGGTTTAACCAGACTGTTTTAATGCCCCTTGGAAGAGACGTTGAGGTCACATTAGCTTAACAAGACGGTTTTAATGCCCCTTGGAAGAATGATGGAGTTCGAAGTGGATTAAGAAGACAATATAAATGCCCCTTGGAAGACTGTTGGAGGTCGCAGTGGAATAAAAAGACAACATCAATGCCCCATGGAATTGACGTTGAGGTCACAGTAGCTTAACAACACAGTTTTAATGCCCCTTGGAAGGGTGGTGGAGGTCTTAGTGAATTGAAAAGACAATATCAATGCCCCTTGGAAGAGTTGTGGAGGTCGCAGTAGAATAAAAAGACAATATCAATGCCCTTTGGAAGTGTAGTGGAGGTTGCAGTGGAATAAAAAGACAATATGATTGCCCCGTGGAAGAGACGTGGAGGTCACAGTAGCTTAACAAGATGGATTTAATGCCCATTGGAAGAGTGGTGGAGGTCGCAGTAGATTAAAAAGACAATATCAATGCCCTTTGGAAAAGTGGTGGTGGTTGCAGGGGAAAAAAAAGACAATATCAATGCCCCGTGGAAGAGACATAGAGGTCACTGTAGATTAACAAGACGGTTTTAATGCCCCTTGGAAGAGTGGTGGAGGTCGTAGTGGAATAAAAAGACAATATCAATGCCCCTTGGAAGAGTGGTGGAGGTTACAGTGGAATAAAAAGACAATTTCAATGCTCCTTGGAAGAGCTGTGGAGCTCAGAGTGGTTTAACTAGACGGTTTTAATGCCCCTTGGAAGAGACGTGGAAGTCACAGTAGCTTAACAAGATGGTTGTAATGACCTTGGAAGAGTGGTGGAGGTCGCAGTGATTTAAAAAGACAATATCAATGCCCCTTTGAAGAGTGGTGGAGGTCGCAATGGAATAAAAAAACAATATTAATGCCCCTTGGAAGAGTGCTGGAGGTTACAGTGGATAAAAAGACAATATCAATGCCCGTTGGAAGAGTTGTGAAGGTTACAGTGGAATAAAAAGGCAATATCACTGCTCCTTTCAAGAGCTGTGGAGTTCAGAGTGGTTTAACCAGACGGTTTTAATGCCCCTTGGAAGAGACGTTGAGGTCACATTAGCTTAACAAGATGGTTTTAATGCCCCTTGTAAGAGTGATGGAGGTTGAAGTGGATTAAAAAGACAATACCAATGACACTTGGAAGAGTGATGGAGGTCGCAGTGGTATAAAAAGACAATATCATTGCCCCATGGAATTGACGTTAAGGTCACAGTAGCTTAATAACACAGTTTAATGACGCTTGAAAGAGTGATGGAGGTTGCAGTGGATCAAAAAGACTATATCAATGCCCCTTGGAAGAGTGGTGGAGGTTGCAGTGGAATAAAAAGACAATATTAATGCCCCTTGGAAGAGTTGTGGAGGTCCCAGTGGAATAAAAATACAATATCAATGCCCCTTGGAAGAGCTGTGGAGTTCAGAGTCGTTTAACCAGATGGTTTTATGCCCCTTGGTAGTGACGTGAAGATCACATTAGCTTAACAAGATGGTTTTAATGCCCCTTGGAAGAATGACGAAGGTCGCAGTGGATTAAAAAGACAATATCAATGCCCCTTGGAAGAGTAGGGGAGGTTACAGTGGAAAAAAAAGACAATATCAATGCCCCTTGGAAGAGTGGTGGAGGTCGCAGTGGAATAAAAAGACAATATCATTGCCCCGTGGAAGATACGTGGAGGTCGCAGTATATTAAAAAGACAATATCAATGCCCTTTGGAAAAGTAGTGGAGGTCGCACTGGAATAAAAAGACAATATCAATGACTCTTGGAAGAGTGGTGGAGGTTAAAGTCGATAAAAATACAATATCAATGCACCGTGGAAGAAACATGGAGGTTACAGTAGCTTAAGAAGATGGTTTTAGTGCCCCTTTTTTTTTTAATGCCCCATTGAAGAGTGGTGGAGGTCGCTGTGGATTAAAAAGACAATATCAATACCCCTTGGAAGAGTGGTGGAGGTTACAGTTGAATAAAAAGACAATATCAATTCCCCTTGGAAGAGACGTGAAGGTCACAGTAGCTTAACAAGACGGTTTTAATGCCCCTTGGAAGAGTGGTGGAGATCGCAGTGGAATAAAAAGACAATATCAATGCCCCTTGGAAGAGGAGGTGGAGGTTACAGTGGAATGAAAATACAATATCAATGCCCCTTAGAAGAGCTGTGGAGTTCAGAGTGGTTTAACAAGCTGGTTTTAATGCTCCTTGGAAGAATGACGAAGGTCGCAGTGGATTAAAAAGACAATATCAATGCCCCTTGGAAGAGTAGGGGAGGTTACAGTGGAAAAAAAAGACAATATCAATGCCCCTTGGAAGAGTGGTGGAGGTCGCAGTGGAATAAAAAGACAATATCATTGCCCCGTGGAAGATACGTGGAGGTCGCAGTATATTAAAAAGACAATATCAATGCCCTTTGGAAAATGGTGGAGGTCACACTGGAATAAAAAGACAATATCAATGACCCTTGGAAGAGTGGTGGAGGTTACAGTGGAATAAAAAGATTATATCAATGCTCCTTGAAAGAGCTGTGGAGCTCAGAGTGGTTTAACCGGATGGTTTTAATGCCCCTAGAAAGAGACGTGGAGGTCACAGTAGCTTAACAAGATGGTTGTAATGCCCTTGGAAGAGTGGTGGAGGTCGCAGTAAATTAAAAAGACAATATCAATGCCCCTTGGAAGAGTGGTGGAGGTCGCAGTGTAATAAAAAGACAATATCAATGTCCCTTGGAAGAGTGGTGGAGGTTAAAGTGTATAAAAAGACAATATCAATGCCCCTTGAAAGAGTGGTGAAGGTTACAGTGGAATAAAAAGACAATATCAATGCCCCTTGGAAGAGCTGTGGAGTACAGAGTGGTTTAACCAGACGGTTTTAATGCCCCTTGGAAGAGACGTTGAGGTCACATTAGCTTAACAAGATGGCTTTAATGCCCCTTGGAAGAGTGATGGAGGTCGCAGTGGTGTAAAAAGACAATATCATTGCCCCATGAAATTGATGTTGAGGTCACAGTAGCTTAACAACACAGTTTAATGCCCCTTGGAAGGGTGGTGGAGGTTGCAGTGGAATAAAAAGACAATGTCAATGCCCCTTGGAAGAGTTGTGGAGGTCCCAGTGGAATAAAAATACAATATCAATGCCCCTTGTAAGAGCTGTGGAGTTCATAGTCGTTTAACCAGATGGTTTTATGCCCCTTGATAGTGACGTGAAGATCACATTAGCTTAACAAGATGGTTTTCATGCCCCTTGCAAGAGTGGTGGAGGTCGCAGTGGAATAAAAAGACAATATCAGTGCCCTTTGGAAAAGTGGTGGAGGTCGCAGTGGAATAAAAAGACAATATCAATGTCCCTTGGAAGAGTGGTGGAGGTAACAGTGGAATAAAAAGACAATATCAATGCCCCGTGAAAGAGACGTGGAGATCACAATGGCTTAACAAGACGGTTTTAATGCCCCTTGGAAGAGAGGTGGAAGTCGCAGTGGAATAAAAAGACAATATCAATGCCCCTTGGAAGAGTGCTGGAGGTTACAGTGGAATAAAAAGACAATATCAATGCCCCTTGCAAGAGCTGTGGAGTTCAGAGTGGTTTAATCAGACGGTTTTAATGCCCCTTGGAAGAGACGTGGAGGTCACAGTAGCTTAACAAGATGGTTTTAATGCCCCTTGAAAGAGTGGTGGAGGTCGCATTGGATTAAAAAGACAATATCAATGCCCCTTGGAAGAGCGATGTAGGTCTCAGTGGAATAAAAAGACAATATCAATGCCCCTTGGAAGAGTGGTGGAGGTTACAATGGAATAAAAAGACAATATCAATACCCCGTGGAAGAGACGCGGAGGTAAGAGTGGTCTAACCAGACGGTTTTAATGCCCCTTGTAAAAGACGTCTAGGTCACAATAGCTTAACAAGACGGTTTTAATGCTCTTTAGAAGAGGGGTGGAGGTCGCAGTGGATTAAAAAGACAATATCAATGCCCCTTGGAAAAGTGGTGGAGGTCGCAGTGGAATAAAAAGACAATATCAGTGCACTGTGGAAAAGACATGGTGGTCAAAGTAGCTTAACAAGATGGTTTTAATGCCCCTTGGAGGAATGGTGGAGGTCGCAGTTGAATAAAAAGACAATATCAATGCTCCTTGGAAGAGCGATGTAGGTCTCAGTGGAATAAAAAGACAATATCAATGCCCCTTGGAAGAGTGGTGGAGGTTACAATGGAATAAAAAGACAATATCAATGCCCCGTGGAAGAGACGTGGAGGTAAGAGTAGTCTAACCACACGGTTTTAATGCCACTTGTAAAAGACGTCTAGGTCACAAAAGCTTAACAAGACGGTTTTAATGCCCTTTGGAAGAGTGTTGGAGGTCGCAGTGGATTAAAAAGACAATATCAATGCCCCTTGGAAAAGTGGTGGAGGTCGCAGTGGAATAAAAAGACAATGTCAGTGCACTGTGGAAAAGACATGGTGATCACAGTAGCTTAACAAGATGGTTTTAATGCCCCTTGGAAGAATGGTGGAGGTCGTAGTTGAATAAAAAGACAATATCAATGCCCCTTGGTAGAGTGGTGAAGGTTACAGTGGTATAAAAAGACAATATCAATGCCCCTTGGAAGAGCTGTGTTGTTTAGAGTGGTTTAATCATACGGTTTTAATGCCCGTTGGAAGAGACGTGGAGGTCACAGTACCTTATCAAGACGGTTTTAATGCCCCTTGGAAGAGTGGTGGAGGTTACAATGGAATAAAAAGACAATATCAATACCCCGTGGAAGAGACGTGGAGGTAAGAGTGGTCTAACCAGACGGTTTTAATGCCCCTTGTAAAAGACGTCTAGGTCACAATAGCTTAACAAGACGGTTTTAATGCCCTTTGGAAGAGGGGTGGAGGTCGCAGTGGATTAAAAAGACAATATCAATGCCCCTTGGAAAAGTGGTGGAGGTCGCAGTGGAATAAAAAGACAATATCAGTGCACTGTGGAAAAGACATGGTGGTCAAAGTAGCTTAACAAGATGGTTTTAATGCCCCTTGGAGGAATGGTGGAGGTCGCAGTTGAATAAAAAGACAATATCAATGCTCCTTGGAAGAGCGATGTAGGTCTCAGTGGAATAAAAAGACAATATCAATGCCCCTTGGAAGAGTGGTGGAGGTTACAATGGAATAAAAAGACAATATCAATGCCCCGTGGAAGAGACGTGGAGGTAAGAGTAGTCTAACCACACGGTTTTAATGCCACTTGTAAAAGACGTCTAGGTCACAATAGCTTAACAAGACGGTTTTAATGCCCTTTGGAAGAGTGTTGGAGGTCGCAGTGGATTAAAAAGACAATATCAATGCCCCTTGGAAAAGTGGTGGAGGTCGCAGTGGAATAAAAAGACAATATCAGTGCACTGTGGAAAAGACATGGTGATCACAGTAGCTTAACAAGATGGTTTTAATGCCCCTTGGAAGAATGGTGGAGGTCGTAGTTGAATAAAAAGACAATATCAATGCCCCTTGGTAGAGTGGTGAAGGTTACAGTGGTATAAAAAGACAATATCAATGCCCCTTGGAAGAGCTGTGTTGTTTAGAGTGGTTTAACCATACGGTTTTAATGCCCGTTGGAAGAGACGTGGAGGTCACAGTACCTTATCAAGACGGTTTTAATGCGCCTTGGAAGGGTTGTGGAGGTTGTAGTGGATTAAAAAGACAATATCAATGTCACTTGGAAGAGTGGTGGAGTTAGCAGTGGAATAAAAAGACAATATCAATTCCCCGTGGTATTGAGGTGGAGGTCACAGTATCTTAACAACACGGTTTTAATGCCCCTTGGAAGAGTGGTGGAGGTCGCAGTGGATTAAAAAGAAAACATCAATGCCCCTTGGAAGAGTGAGGGAGGTTGCAGTGGAATAAAAAGACGATATTAATGCCCCTTGAATGAGTGGTGGAGGTTACAATGGAAAACAAAGACAATATCAATGCCCCTTGGAAGAGCTGTGGAGTTCAGAATGGTTTATCCAAATGATTTAATGCCCATTAGAAGATACGTGGAGGTCATAGTAGCTTAACAAGACGGTTATAATGCCCTTTGGAAGAGTGGTGGAGGTCGCAGTGGATTACAAAGACAATATCAATGCCTCTTGGAAGAGTGGTGGAGGTTACAGTGGAATGAAAAGGCAACATCAATGCCCCTTGGAAGATCTGTGGAGTTCAGAGCGGTTTATTCAAACGATTTTAATGCCCATTTGAAGAGACGTGGAGGTCATAGTAGCTTAACAAGACGGTTTTAATGCCCCTTGGAAGAGTGGTGGAGGTCGCAGTGGATTAAAAAGACAATATCAATGCCCCTTGGAAAAGTTGTGGAGGTTACAGTGGAATAAAAAGATAATATCATTTCCCCGTGGAAGAGATGTGGAGGTCACAGTAGCTTAACAAGACTGTTTTAATGCCCCTTGGAAAAGTAGTGGAGGTCGGAGTGGAATAAAAAGACAGTATCCTTGCCCCTTGGAAGAGCTGTGGAGTTCAGAGTTGTTAAACCAGACTGTTTTAATGCCCCTTGGAAGAAACGTGGAGGTCACAGGAGCTTAACAAGATGGTTTTAATGCCCCTTGGAAGGGTGGTGGAGGTCACAGTGGATTAAAAAGACAATCTCAATGCCACATGGAAGAGTGGTGGAGGTCGCAGTGGAATAAAAAGACAATATCAATGCCCCGTGGAAGAGATGTGGAGGTCACTATAGCATAAGAAGACAGTTTTAATGCCCATTGGAAGAGTGGTGGAGGTCGCAGTGGAATAAAAAGACAATATCAATACCCCTTGGAAAAGTGGTGAAGGTTACAGTGGAATAAAAAGACAATATCAATGCCCCTTGGAAGAGCTGTGGAGTTCAGAGTGGCTTAACCAGACGGTTTTAATGCCCCTTGGAAGAGACGTGGAGGTCACAGTAGCTTAACAAGATGGTTTTAATGCCCCTTGGAAGAGTGGTGGAGGTCGCAGTGGATTAAAAAGACAAAATCAATGCCCTTTGGAAGAGTGGTGGAGGTTGCAGTGGAATAAAACTACAATATCAATGCCCCGTGGAATTGACATGGAGGTCACAGTAGCTTAACAAAACGGTTTTATTGCTCCTTGGAAGAGTGGTGGAGGTCGCAGTTGATTAATAAGACACTATCAATGGCCCTTGGAAGAGTGTTGGAGGTCGCAGTGGAATAAAAAAGACAATATCAATGCACCTTGGAAGAGTGGTGGAGGTCGCAGTGGAATAAAAAGACAATATCAATGCCCAGTGGAAGAGACGTGGAGGTCATAGTAGCTTAACAACAAAGTTTTAATGCCCCTTAGAAGTGTGGTGGAGGTCACAGTGGATTAAAAATACAATATCAGTGCCCCTTGAAAGAGTGGTGGAGGTCTCAGTGGCTTAAGAAGACGGTTTTACTGCCCCTTGGAAGAGTGGTGGAGGTCGCAGTGGATTAAAAAGACAATATCAATGCCCCTTGGAAGAGTGGTGGAGGTTACAGTGGAATAAAAAGACAATATTAATGCCCCCGTGCAAGAGCTGTGGAGTTCAGAGTGATTTAAATTGACGGTTTTAATCCCCCTTGGAAGAGACGTGGAGTTCACAGTAGCTTAAGAAGACGGTTTTAATGCCCCTTGGAAGAGTGGTGGAGGTCGCAGTGGATTAAAAAGACAATATCAATGTCCCTTGGAAGAGTGGTGGAGGTTACAGTGGAATAAAAAGACAATATTAATGCCCCGTGGAAGAGACGTGGAGGTCACAGTAACTTAACAATACGGTTTTAATGCCCCTTGGCAAAGTGGTGGAAGTCACAGTGGAATAAAAAGACAATATCAATGCCCGTTGGAAGAGCTGTGTAGTTCAGAGTGGTTAAACCAGATGGTTTTAATGCCCATTGAAGAGACTTGGAGGTCACAATAGCTTAACAAGACGGTTTTAATGCCCCTTGGAAGAGTGGTGGATGTCACAGTGGATTAAAAAGACAAAATCAATGCCCCTTGGAAGAGAGGTGGAGGTCGCAGTGGAATATAAATACAATATCAATGCCCCTTGGAAGAGTGGTGGAGGTTACAGTGGAATAAAAAGACAATATCAGTGCCCCATGGAAGAGATGTGGAGGTCACAGTAACTTAACAAGACGGTTTTAATGCCCATTGGAAGAGTGGTGGAGGTAACAGTGGGTTAAAAAGACAATATCAATGCCCGCCAAAGTGATTTGGAGGTCACTGTAGCTTAACAAGACAGTTTTGATGCCTCTTAGAAGTGTGGTGGAGGTCGCAGTGGATTAAAGATACAATATCAGTGCCCCTTGGAAGAGTGGTGGAGGTCTCAGTGGAATAAAAAGACAATATCAATGCCGCTTGGAAGAGTGGTGGAGGTTGCAGTGGAATAAAAAGACAATATTAATGCCCCGTGGAAGAGACGTGGAGGTCACAGTAACTGAACAAGACGGTTTTAATGCCCCTTGGCAAAGTGGTGGAAGTCACAGTGGAATAAAAAGACAATATCAATGCCCATTGGAAGAGCTGTGTAGTTCAGAGTGGTTAAACCAGATGGTTTTAATGCCCATTGAAGAGACATGGAGGTCACAATAGCTTAACAAGACGGTTTTAATGCCCCTTGGAAGAGTGGTGGAGGTCGCAGTGGATTAAAAAGACAATATCAATGCCCCTTGGAAGAGTGGTGGAAGTCTCAGTGGAATAAAAAGATAATATCAATGACCCTTGGAAGATTTGTGGAGTTCAGAGTGGTTTAACCAGACGGTTTCAATGTCCCTTGAAGAGAGATGGAAGTCACAGTAGCTTAGCAAGAAAGTTTTAATGCCCCTTGGAAGAGTGGTGGAGGTCGCAGTGGATTAAAAAGACAAAATCAATGCCCCTTGGAAGAGTGGTGGAAGTCTCAGTGGAATAAAAAGATAATATCAATGCCCCTTGGAAGATCTGTGGAGTTCAGAGTGGTTTAACCAGATGGTTTCAATGCCCATTGGAAGAGATGTGGAGGTCAGAGTAGCTTAACAAGACTGTTTTAATGCCCCTTGGATGAGTAATGGAGATCGCAATGGATTAAAAAGACGAAATCAATGCCCCTTGGAAGAGTGGTGGAGGTCGCAGTGAAATAAAAAGACAACATCAATGCCCCTTGGAAGAGTGGTGGAGGTTACAGTGGAATAAAAAGACAATATCAATGCCCCGTGGAAGAGATGTGGAGGTCACAGTAACTTAACAAGACGGTTTTAATGCCTCTTGGAAGAGTGGTGGAGGTCGCAGTGGAATAAAAAGACAATATCAATGGCCCTTGGAAGAGCTGTGGAGTTCAGAGAGGTTAAACCAGACGGTTTTAATGCCCATTGAAGAGACGTGGAGGTCACAGTAGCTTAACAAGACGGTTTTAATGCCCCTTGGAAGCGTGGTGGAGGTCACAGTGGATTAAAAAGACAATATCAATGCCCCTTGGAAGAGTGGTGGAGGTCGCAGAGGAATAAAAAGACAATATCAATGCCCCGTGGAAGAGAATTGCAGGTTACTGTAGCTTAACAAGACAGTTTTAATGTCCCTTGGAACAGTGGTGGAGTTCGCATTGGAATAAAAAGACAATATCAATGACCGTTGGAAGAGTGGTGGAGGTCGCAGTGGAATAAAAAGACAATATCAACGCCCTGTGGAATTGACGTGGAGGTCACAGTAGCTTAGGAACATAGTTTTAATGCCCCTTGGAAGAGTGGTGGAGGTCGCAGTGGATTAAAAAGACAATATCAATGCCCCTTGGAAAAGTGGTGGAGGTTACAGTGGAAAAAAATGAAAATATCAATGCCCCTTGCAAGAGCTGTGGAGGTCAGAGTGGTTTAAATTGACGGTTTTAATGCCCCTAGGAAGAGACGTGGAAGTCACAGTGGAATAAAAAGACAATATCAATGCCCCTTGGACTAGTGCTGGAGGTTACAGTGAAATAAAAAGGCATTATCAATGCCCCTTGCAAGAGCTGTCGAGTTAAGAGTGGTTTAAATTGACGGTTTTAATGACCCTAGTAAGAGAAGTGGAGGTCAAAGTATCTTAAGAAGACGGTTTTAATGCTCCTTGGAAGAGAGGTGGAGGTCGCAGAGGATTAAAAAGACAATATCAATGCCCCTTGGAAGAGTGGTGGAGGTCTCAGTGGAATAAAAAGACAATATCAATGCAGCGTGGAAAAGTGGTGGAGGTTGCAGTGGAATAAAAAGACAATATCAGTGCCCCGTGGAAGAGATGTGGAGGTCACAATAGCTTAACAAGACGGTTTTAATGCCCCTTGGAAGAGTGGTGGAAGTCACAGTGTATTAAAAAGACAATATCAATGCCCCTTGGAAGAGAGGTGGAGGTTGCAGTGGAATAAAAAGACAATATCAATGACCCTTAGAAGAGGGGTGGAGGTTACAGTGGAATAAAAAGACAATATCAATGCCCCGTGGAAGAGATGTGGAGGTCACAATAGCTTAACAAGACGGTTTTAATGCCCCTTGGAAGAGTGGTGGAGGTCGCAGTGGATTAAAAAGACAACATCAATGCCCCTTGGAGGAGAGGTGGAGGTTACAGTGAAATAAAAAGACAATATCAATGCGACGTGGAATAGACATGGAGGTTGCAGTAGCTTAACAAGATGGATTTAATGCCCCTTGGGAGAGTGGTGGAGGTCGCAGTGGAATAAAAAGACAATATCAATGCCCCTTGGAAGAGTGGTAAAGGTTACAGTGGAATAAAAAGACAATATCAATGCCCCTTGGAAGAGCTGTGGAGTTCAGAGTGGTTTAACTAGACAGTTTTAATGCCCCTTGGAAGAGACGTGGAGGTCACAGTAGCTTAACTAGACGCCCCTTTTAATGCCCCTTGGAAGAGTGGTGGAGATCGCAGTGGAATAAAAAGACAATATCAATGAACCTTGGAAGAGTGGTGGAGGTCTCAGTGTATTAAAAGACAATATTAATGCCCCTTGGTAGAGTGGTGGAGGTCGCAGTGGAATAAAGAGACAATATCAATGCCCCGTGGAATTGACGTGAAGGTCAAAGTAGATTAACAACACGGTTTTAATGCCCCTTGGAAGAGTGGTGGAGGTCGCAGTTGATTAAAAAGACAATATAAATGCCCCTTGGAAGAGTGGTGGAAGTAGCAGTGGAATAAAAAGACAATATCAATGCCCCTTGGAAGAGTAGTGGAGGTCGCAGTGGAATAAAAATACAATATCAATGCCTGTGAAAGAGACGTGGATGTCACAGTAGCTTAACAAGACAGTTTTAATGCCCATTGGAAGAGAGGTGGAAATAGCAGTGGAATAAAAAGACAATATCAATGCCCCTTGGAAGAGTGCTGGAAGTTACAGTGGAATAAAATGACAATATCAATGTCCATTGCAAGAGCTGTGGAGTTGAGAGTGGTTTAAAATGACGGTTTTAATGCCCCTTGGAAGAGTCGTGGAGTTCACAGAAGATTAACAAAACTGTTTTAATGCCCCTTGGAAGAGTGGTGGAGATCCAAGTGGATTAAAAAGACAATGTCATTGCTCCTTGAAGGAGTGGTGGAAGTCTCAGTTAAATAAAAAGACAATATCTATGCCCCTTGGAAGAGTGGAGGAAGTCTCAGTGGAATAAAAAGGCAATATCAATGCCCCCTGGAAGAGCTATGGAGTTCAGAGTGGTATAAATAGACACCTTTAATGACCCTTGGAAGAGACATGGAGGTCACAGTAGCTTAACAAGAAGGTTTTATTGCCCCTTGGAAGAGTGGTGGAGGTCGCAGTGGAATAAAAAGACAATATCAATGCCCCTTGGAAGAGTGGTAGAGGTTACAGTGGAATAAAAAGCCAATATCAATGCCTCGTGAAAGAGTCGTGGAGGTCACAGTAGATTAACAAGACGGTTTTAATGCCCCTTGGATGAGAGGTGGAAGTCGCAGTGGAATAAAGAGACAATATCAATGCCCCTTGGAAGAGTGCTGGAGGTTACAGTGGAATAAAAAGACAATATCAATGCCCCTTGCAAGAGCTGTGGAGTGCAGAGTGTTTTAAAATGACTGTTTTAATGGCCCTTGGAAGAGAGGTGGAGGTCACAGTAGCTTAACAAGACGGTTTTAATGCCCCTTGGAAGAGTGGTGGAGGTCGCAGTGGATTAAAAATACAATATCTATGCCCTTTGGAAGAGTGGTGGATGTCCCAGTGGAATAAAAAGACAATATCAATGCCCAATAGAAGAGTGGTGGAGGTTACAGTGGAATAAAAAGACAATATCAATGCCCCGTGAAAGAGATGTGGAGATCAGAGTAGCTTAACAAGACGGTTTAAATGCCCCTTGGAAGGGAGGTGGAAGTCGTAGTAGAATAAATAGACCCTATCAATTTCCCTTGGAAGAGTGGTGGAGGTCGCAGTGGATTAAAAAGGCAATATCAATGCCCCTTGGAAGAGTGGTGTAAGTCACATTGGAATAAAAAGACAATATCAATGCCCCTTGGAAGAGTGGTGAAGGTCGCAGTGGTATAAAAAGACAATTTTAATGCCCCTTGGAAGAGTGGTGGAGGTTAAAGTGGAATAAAAAGACAATATCAATGCCACATGGAAGAGATGTGAAGATCACAGTAACTACACAAGATGGTTTTAATGCCCCTTGGAAGAGTGGTGGAGGTCACAGTACCTTAACAAGATGGTTTTAATGCCCCTTGGAAGAGTGGTGGAGGTCGCAGTGGAATAAAAAGACAATATCAATGCCCGTGGAAAAGATTTTGAGGTCACTGTAGCTTAACAAGACAATTTTAATGCCCCTTGGAATAGTGGTGGAGGTCGCAGTGGATTAAAAAGACAATATCAATGCCACTTGGAAGGGTGGTGGAGTTAGCAGTGGAATAAAAAGACAATATCAATGCCCCGTGGTATTGACGTGGAGGTCACAGTAGCTTAACAACACGGTTTTAATGCCCCTTGGAAGAGTGGTGGAGGTCGCAGTGGATTAAAAGGACAATATCAATGCCCCTTGGAAGAGTGGGGGAGGTCGCAGTGGAATAAAAAGACAATATCAATGCCCCTTGGAAGAGTGGTGGAGGTTACAGTGGAATACAAAGACAATATCAATGCCCCATGGAAGAGCTGTAGAGTTTAGAATGGTTTATCCAAATGATTTTAATGCCCATTGGAAGAGACATGGAGGTCATAGGAGCTTAACAAGATGGTTTTAATGCCCCTTGGAAGAGTGGTGGAGTTCGCAGTGGATAAAAAAGACAATATCAATGCCCCTTGGTAGAGTGGTGGAGGTTACAGTGGAATAAAAAGACATTATCTTTTCCCCGTGGAAGAGATGTGGAGGTCACAGTAGCTTAACAAGACGGTTTTAATGCCCCTTGGAAAAGTGGTGGAGGGCGGAGTGGAATAAAAAGACAGTATCCTTGCCCCTTGGAAGAGCTGTGGAGTTCAGAGTGGTTAAACCAGACTGTCTTAATGCCCCTTGGAAGAAACAAGGAGGTCACAGTAGCTTAACAACATGGTTTTAATGCCCCTTGGAAGGGTGGTGGAGGTCACAGTGGATTAAAAAGACAATCTCAATGCCACTTGGAAAAGTGGTGGAGGTCGCAGTGGAATAAAAAGACAATATCAATGCCCCGAGGAAGAGATGTAGAGGTCACTGTAGCTTAAGAAGACGGTTTTAATGCCCCTTGGAAGAGTGGTGGAGGTCGCAGTGGAATAAAAAGACAATATCAATACCCCTTAGAAGAGTGGTGAAGGTTACAGTGGAATAAAAAGACAATATCAATGCCCCTTGGAAGAGCTGTGGAGTTCAGAGTGGCTTAACCAGACGGTTTTAATGCCCCTTTGAAGAGACGTGGAGGTCACAGTTGATTAAAAAGACAATATCAATGCCCCTTGGAACAGTGGTGGAGGTCGCAGTGGAATAAAAAAGACCATATCAATGCACCTTGGAAGAGTGGAGGAGGTCGCAGTGGAATAAAAAGACAATATCAATGCCAAGTGGAAGAGATGTGGAGGTCACAGTAGCTTAACAACAAGGTTTTAATGCCCCTTAGAAGTGTGGTGGAGGTCGCAGTGGATTAAAAATACAATATAACTGCCCCTTGGAAGAGTGGTGGAGGTCTCAGTGGAATAAAAAGACAATATCAATGCCCCTTGGAAGAGTGGTGGAGGTTACAGTGGAATAAAAAGACAATATCAATGCCATTTGCAAGAGCTGTGGCGTTCAGAGTGGTTTAAATTGATGGTTTTAATCTCCCTTGGAAGAGACGTGGAGGTCACAGTAGCTTAAGAAGACGGTTTTAATGCCCCTTGGAAGAGTGGTGGAGGTCGCAGTGGATTAAAAAGACAATATCAATGCCCCTTGGAAGAGTGGTGGAGATTACAGTGGAATAAAAAAACAATATTAATGCCACGTGGAAGAGACATGGAGGTCACAATAACTTAATAAGACGGTTTTAATGCCCCTTGGCAAAGTGGTGGAAGTCACAGTGGAATAAAAAGACAATATCAATGCCCGTTGGAAGAGCTGTATAGTTCAGAGTGGTTAAACCAGACAGTTTTAATGCCCATTGAAGAGAAGTGGAGGTCACAATAGCTTAACAAGACGGTTTTAATGCCCCTTGGAAGAGTGGTGGAGGTCGCAGTGGATTAAAAAGACAATATCAATGCCCCTTGGAAGAGTGGTGGAAGTTTCAGTGGAATAAAAAGACAATATCAATGCCCCTTTGAAGAACTGTGGAGTTCAGAGTGCTTTAACCAGACGATTTCAATGCCCCTTGGAAAAGATGTGGAGGTCACAGTACCTTAACAAGACGGTTTTAATGCCCCTTGGAAGGGTGGTGGAGCTCGCAGTGGATTAAAAAGACAAAATCAATGCCCCTTGGAAGAGAGGTGGAGGTCGCAGTGGAATATAAATAAAATATCAATGCCCCTTGGAAGAGTGGTGGAGGTTACAGTGGAATAAAAAGACAATATCAGTGCCCCATGGAAGAGATGTGGAGGTCACAGTAACTTAACAAGATGGTTATAAAGCACATTGGAAGAGTGGTGGAGGTCACAGTGGATTAAAAAGACAATATCAATGATCGTCGAAGTGATTTGGAGGTCACCTTAGCTTAACAAGACAGTTTTAATGCCCCTTGGAACAGTGGTGGAGGTCGCAGTGGATTAAAAAGACTGTATTTATGCCCCTTGGAAGAGTGGTGGAAGTCTCAGTGGAATAAAAAGGCATTATCAATGCCCCTTGGAAGAGCTGTGGAGTTCAGAGTGGTATAACCAGACGGCTTTAATGCCCCTTGGAAGAGACATGGAGGTCACAGTAGCTTAACAAGATGGTTTTAATGCCCCTTGGAAGGGTGGTGGAGGTCACAGTGGATTAAAAAGACAATCTCAATGCCACTTGGAAGAGTGGTGGAGGTCGCAGTGGAATAAAAAGACAATATCAATGCCCCTTGGAAGAGATGAGGAGGTCACTGTAGCTTAAGAAGATGGTTTTAATGCCTCTTGGAAGAGTGGTGGAGGTAGTAGTGGAATAAAAAGACAATATCAATACCCCTTGGAAGAGTGTTGAAGGTTACAGTGGAATAAAAAGACAATATCAATGCACGTTGGAAGAGCTGTGGAGTTCAGAGTGGCTTAACCAGACGGTTTTAATGCCCCTTGGAAGAGACGTGGAGGTCACAGTAGCTTAACAAGACGGTTTTAATGCCCCTTGGAAGAGTGGTGGAGTTCGCAGTGGATTAAAAAGACAATATCAATGCCCCTTGGAAGAGTGGTGGAGGTTGCAGTGGAATAAAACTACAATATCAATGCCCCGTGGAATTGACGTGGAGGTCACAGTAGCTTAACAACATGGTTTTAATGCCCCTTAGAAGTGTGGTGGAGGTCGCAGTGGATTAAAGATACAATATCAGTGCCCCTTGGAAGAGTGTTGGAGGTCTCAGTGGAATAAAAAGACAATATCAATGCCGCTTGGAAGAGTGGTGGAGGTTACAGTGGAATAAAAAGAAAATATCAATGCTATTTGCAAGAGCTGTGGAGTTCAGAGTGGTTTAAATTGACGGTTTTAATCCCACTTGGAAGAGACGTGGAGGTCACAGTAGCTTAAGAAGATGGTTTTAATGCCCCTTGGAAGAGTGGTGGAGGTCGCAGTGGATTAAAAAGACAATATCAATGACACTTGGAAGAGTGGTGGAGGTTACAGTGGAATAAAAAGACAATATTAATGCCCCGTGGAAGAGACGTGGAGGTCACAGTAACTGAACAAGACGGTTTTAGTGCCCCTTGGCAAAGTGGTGGAAGTCACAGTGGAATAAAAAGACAATATCAATGCCCATTGGAAGAGCTGTGTAGTTCAGAGTGGTTAAACCAGATGGTTTTAATGCCCATTGAAGAGACGTGGAGGTCACAATAGCTTAACAAGACGGTTTTAATTCCCCTTGGAAGAGTGGTGGAGGTCGCAGTGGATTAAAAAGACAATATCAATGCCCCTTGGAAGAGTGGTGGAAGTCTCCGTGGAATAAAAAGATAATATCAATGCCCCTTGGAAGATCTGTGGAGTTCAGAGTGGTTTAACCAGACGGTTTCAATGCCCCTTGGAAGAGAGATGGAAGTCACAGTAGCTTAACAAGAAAGTTTTAATGCCCCTTGGAAGAGTGGTGGAGGTCGCGGTGGATTAAAAAGGCCATATCAATGCCCCTTGGAAGAGTTATGTAAGTCTCATTGGAATAAAAAGACAATATCAATCCCCCTTGGAAGAGTGGTGGAGGTTACAGTGGAAAAAAAAGACATTTTCTATGCCCCTTTGAAGAGACATGGAGGTCACCGTAACTTTTCAAGACGGTTTTAGTGCCCCTTGGAAAAGAGGTGGAGGTCGCAGTGGAATAAAAAGTCAATATCAATGCCCCTTGGAAGAGCTGTGAAGTTCAGAGTGGTTAAACCAGACGGTTTTAATGCCCGTTGAAGGGACGTGGAGGTCACAGTAGCTTAACAAGACAGTTTTAATGTCCCTTGGAACAGTGGTGGAGTTCGCAGTGGAATAAAAAGACAATATCAATGCCCCGTGGAATTGACGTGGAGGTCACAGTAGCTTAGCAACATTGTTTTAATGCCCCTTGGAAGAGTGGTGGATGTCACAGTGGATTAAAAAGACAATATCAATGCCCCTTGGAAAAGTGGTAGAGGTCCCAGTGGAATAAAAAGACAATATCATTGCCCCTTGGAAGAGTGGTGGTCTGGTGGAGTTTACAGTGGAAAAAAAAGACAATATCAATGACCCTTGCAAGAGCTGTGGAGTTCAGAGTGGTTTAAATTGACGGTTTTAATGCCCCTAGGAAGAGACGTGGTTGTCACAGTAGCTTAACAAGACGGTTTTAATGCCCCTTGGAAGAGTGGTGGAGGTCGCAGTGGAATAAAAAGATAATATCAATGCCCCTTGGAGAGTGGTGGAAGTCTCAGTGGAATAAAAAGATAATATCAATGCCACTTGGAAGATCTGTGGAGTTCAGAGTGGTTTAACGAGATGGTTTCAATGCCCATTGGAATAGATGTGGAGGTCAGAGTAGCTTAACAAGACGGTTTTAATGCCCCTTGGATGAGTAATGGAGATCGCAATGGATTAAAAAGACGAAATCAATGCCCCTTGGAAGAGTAGTGCAGGTCGCAGTGAAATAAAAAGACAACATCAATGCCCCTTGGAAGAGTGGTGGAGGTTAGAGTGGAATAAAAAGACAATATCAATGCCCCGTGGAAGAGATGTGGAGGTCACAGTAACTTAACAAGACGGTTTTAATGCCTCTTGGAAGAGTGGTGGAGGTCGCAGTGGAATAAAAAGACAATATCAATGGCCCTTGGAAGAGCTGTGGAGTTCAGAGAGTTTAAACCAGACGGTTTTAATGCCCATTGAAGAGACGGGGAGATCACAGCAGCTTAACAAGACGGTTTTAATGCCAATTGGAAGCGTGGTGGAGGTCACAGTGGATTAAAAAGACAATATCAATGCCCCTTGGAAGAGTGGTGGAGGTCGCAGAGGAATAAAAAGACAATATCAATGCCCCGTGGAAGAGAATTGCGGTTCACTGTAGCTTAACAAGACAGTTTTAATGTCCCTTGGAACAGTGGTGGAGTTCGCATTGGAATAAAAAGACAATATCAATGACCGTTGGAAGAGTGGTGGAGGTCGCAGTGGAATAAAAAGACAATATCAATGCCCTGTGGAATTGACGTGGAGGTCACAGTAGCTTAGCAACATAGTTTTAATGCCCCTTGGAAGAGTGGTGGAGGTCGCAGTGGATTAAAAAGACAATATCAATGCCCCTTGGAAGATCGGTGGAGGTTACAGTGGAAAAAAAAAGACAATATGAATGCCCCTTGCAAGAGCTGTGGAGTTCAGAGTGTTTTAAATTGACGGTTTTAATGCCCCTAGGAAGAGACGTGGAAGTCATAGTGGAATAAAAAGACAATATCAATGCCCCTTGGACTAGTGCTGGAGGTTACAGTGAAATAAAAAGACATTATCAATGCCCCTTGCAAGAGCTGTCGAGTTCAGATTGGTTTAAATTGACGGTTTTAATGCCCCTTGTAAGAGAATTGGAGGTCAAAGTATATTAAGAAGACGGTTTTAATGCTCCTTGGAAGAGAGGTGGAGGTCGCAGAGGATTAAAAAGACAATATCAATGCCCCTTGGAAGAGTGGTGGAGGTCTCAGTGGAATAAAAAGACAATATCAGTGCCCCTTGGAAGAGTGGTTCAGGTTACATTGGAATAAAGAGACAATATCAATGCCACTTGGAAGATCTGTGGATTTCAGCGTGGTTTAACCAGACGGTTTTATTGCCCCTTGAAAGAGACATGGAGGTCACAGTAGCTTAACAAGACGGTTATAATGCCCCTTGGTAGAGTGGTGGAGGTCGCTGTGGATTAAAAAGACAATATCAATGCCCTTGGAAGAGTGATGGAGGTCGCAGTGGAATAAAAAGACAATATCAATGCCCCGTGGAAGAGTGGTGGAGGTTACAGTGGAATAAAAAGACAATATCAGTGCCCCGTGGAAGAGATGTGGAGGTCACAATAGCTTAACAAGACGGTTTTAATGCCCCTTGGAAGAGTGGTGGAAGTCACAGTGTATTAAAAAGACAATATCAATGCCCCTTGGAAGAGAGGTGGAGGTCGCAGTGGAATAAAAAGACAATATCAATGACACTTAGAAGAGTGGTGGAGGTTACAGTGGAATAAAAAGACAATGTCAATGCCCCGTGGAAGAGATGTGGAGGTCACAATAGCTTAACAAAACGGTTTTAATGCCCCTTGGAAGAGTGGTGGAGGTTGCAGTGGATTAAAAAGACAACATCAATGCCCCTTGGAGGAGAGGTGGAGGTTACAGTGGAATAAAAAGACAATATCAATGCGATGTGGAATAGACATGGAGGTTGCAGTAGCTTAACAAGATGGTTTTAATGCCCATTGGGAGAGTGGTGGAGGTCGCAGTGGAATAAAAAGACAATATCAATGCCCCATGGAAGAGTGGTAAAGGTTACAGTGGAATAAAAAGACAATATCAATGCCCCTTGGAAGAGCTGTGGAGTTCAGAGTGGTTTAACTAGACAGTTTTAATGCCCCATGGAAGAGACGTGGAGGTCACAGTAGCTTAACTAGACGGTTTTAATGCCCCTTGGAAGAGTGGTGGAGGTCGCAGTGTATTAAAAGACAATGTCAATGCCCCTTGGTAGAGTGGTGGAGGTCGCAGTGGAATAAAGAGACAATATCAATGCCCCGTGGAATTGACGTGAAGGTCAAAGTAGATTAACAACACGGTTTTAATGCCCCTTGGAAGAGTGGTGGAGGTCGCAGTTGATTAAAAAGGCAATATAAATGCCCCTTGGAAGAGTGGTGGAAGTCGCAGTGGAATAAAAAGACAATATCAATGCCCCTTGGTAGAGTGGTGGAGGTCGTAGTGGAATAAAGAGACAATATCAATGCCCCGTGGAATTGACGTGAAGGTCAAAGTAGATTAACAACACGCTCTTAATGCCTCTTGGAAGAGTGGTGGAGGTCGCAGTTGATTAAAAAGACAATATAAATGCCCCTTGGAAGAGTGGTGGAAGTCGCAGTGGAATAAAAAGACAATATCAATGCCCCTTGGAAGAGTAGTGGAGGTCGCAGTGGAATAAAAAGACAATATCAATGCCCCTTGGAAGAGTGGTGGAGGTTACAGTGGAATAAAAAGACAATATCAATGCCCCTTGGAAGAGCTGTAGAGTTCAGAGTAATTAAACTAGACGGTTTTAATGCCCCTTGGAAGTGACGTGGAGGTCACAGTAGCTTAACAAGACGGTTTTAATGCCCCTTGGAAAAGTGGTGGAGGTCGCAGTGGATTAAAAATACAATATCAATGCCCCTTGGAAGTGTGGTGGAGGTCGCAGTGGAATAAAAAGACAATATCAATGCCCTTTACAAGAGTGGTGGAGGTCGCAGTGGAATAAAAAGACAATATCAATGCCCCTTCTGAGAGTGGTGAAGGTAACAGTGGAATAAAAATACAATATCAATGCCCCGTGAAAGAGACGTGGATGTCACAGTAGCTTAACAAGATGGTTTTAATGCCCATTGGAAGAGAGGTGGAAGTCGCAGTGGAATAAAAAGACAATATCAATGCCCCTTGGAAGAGTGTTGGAAGTTACAGTGGAATAAAAAGACAATATCAATGTCCATTGCAAGAGCTGCGGAGTTGAGAGTGGTTTAAAATGACGGTTTTAATGCCCCTTGGAAGAGTATTGGAGTTCACAGTAGATTAACAAAACTGTTTTAATGCCTCTTGGAAGAGTGGTGGAGGTCCAAGTGGATTAAAAAGACAATGTCATTGCTCCTTGAAGGAGTGGTGGATATCTCAGTTGAATAAAAAGACAATATCAATGCCCCTTGGAAGAGTGTTGGAGGTTACAGTGGAATAAAAACACAATATCAATGCCCTGTGGAAGAGACATGGATGTCACAGTAGCTTTACAAGATGGTTTTAATCTCCCATGGAAGAGTGGTGGAGGTCACAGTGGAATAAAAAGACAATATCAGTGCCCCTTGGAAGAGAGGTGGACGTTACAGTGGAATAAAAAGACAATATCAATGCCCATTGGATGAGTAGTGGAGGTTTCAGTGGAATAAAAAGACAATATAAAAGCATCGTGGAAGTTGAGGTCACAGTAGCTTAGCAAGACGGTTTTAATGCACCTTGGAAGAGTGGTGGAGGTCACAGTGGATTAAAAGGATAATATTAATGCCCCTTGGAAGAGTGGTGTAGGTCGCAGTGGAATAAAAAGACAATATCAATGCCCCTTGGACGAGTGTTGGATCTTACAGTGGATTAAAAAGACAATACCAATGCACCGTGGAAGAGACGTGGAGGTCACAGTAGCTTAACAGCATGGTTTTAATGCTCCTTGGAGGACTGGTGAAGGTCGCAGTGGAATAAAAAGACAATATCAATGCCCCATGGAAGAGAGGTGGAGGCTACAGTTGAATAAAAAGACAATAATAATGCCCCTTGGAAGAACTGTGGAGATCAGACTGGAATAACCAGACAGTTTTAACTTCCCTTGGAAGAGACGTGGTGTTCACAGTAACTTATCAAGACGGTTTTATTGCCCCTTGGTAGAGTGGTGGAGGTCGCAGTGGATTAAAAAGACAATATTAATGCCCCTTGGAAGAGTGGTGGAGGTCGCAGTGGATTAAAAAGACAATATTAATGTTCCTTGGAAGAGTGGTGGAGGCCGTAGTGGAATAAAAAGGCAATATCAATGCCCCTTGGAAGAGTGGTGGAGGTTTCAGTGGAATAAAAAGACAATATCAATGCCCTGCGGAAGAGACATGGAGGTCACAGTAGCTTAACAAGATGGTTTTAATGCCCCTTGGAAGAGCGGTGGAAGTCGCAGTGGAATAAAAAGAAAATATCAATGCCCCTTGGAAGAGTGGTGGAGGTTACAGTGGAATAAAAAGACAATATCAATGCCCTTTGGTAGATCTGTGGACTTCAGATTGGTTTAACCACACGGTTTTAATGCCCCTTGGTAGAGATGTGGAGGTCACAGTAGCTTAACAAGATGGTTTTAATGCCACATGGACGAGTGGTGGAGGTTGCAGAGGATTAAAAAGACAATATCAATACCCCGAGAAAGAGTGGTGGAGGTCGCAGTGGAATAAAAAGACAATATCAATGCTCCGTGGAAGAGACGTGGAGGTCACAGTAGCTTAACAAGATGGTTTTAATGCCCTTTGGAAGAGTGGTGGAGGTCTCAGTCGTTTAAAATACAATATCAATGCCCCTTGGAATAGTGGTGGAGGTCGCAGTGGAATAAAAATACAATATCAATGCCGCTTGGTAGAGTGGTGGAGGTTACAGTGGCATTTAAAGACAATATCAATGCCCCGTGGAAGAGATGTGGAGGTCACTGTCGCTTAACAAGACAGTTTTAATGCCCCTTGGAAGAATGGTGGAGGACGCAGTGGAATAAAAAGACAAGGTCAATGCCACATGGAAGAGTGGTGGAGGTTAGAGTGGAATAAAAAGACCATACCAATGCCCCTTGGAAGAGCTGTGGAGTTCAGAGTGGTTTAACCATACGTTTTTATTGGCCCTTGGAAGAGACGTGGAGGTCACAGTAGATTAACAAGACGGTTTTAATGCCCCTTGGAAGAGACGTGGAGGTGACAGTAGCTTATCAAGACTGTTTTAAAGCCCCTTGGAGGAGTGGTAGAGGTCACAGTGGATTAAAAAGACAATATCAATGCCCCTTGGAAGAGTGGTGGAGCTTACAGTGGAATAAAAAGACAATATAAATGCCCATTGGAAGAGTGGTGGACGTTTCAGTGGAGTACAAAGACAATATCAATGCCCCTTGGAAGAGACATGGAGGTCATAGTGGAATAAAAAGACAATATTAATGCCCCTTGGAAGAGTGGTGGAGGTCGCAGGAAAATAAAAAGATAATATCAATTCCCCTTGGAAGAGTAGTGGAGATTACAGTGGAAAAAAAGGACAATATCAATGCCCCTTGGAAGAGCTGTGGAGTTCACAGTGGTTTAACCAGAAGGTTTTAATGCACCGTGGAATAGACGTGGAGGTCACAGTAGCTTAACAAGACGGTTTCAATGCTTCTTGGAAGAGTGATGGAGGTCGCAGTGGATTAAAAAGACAATATCAATGCCCCTTGGTCGAGTGGTGGAGGTCACAGTGGAATAAAAAGACAATATCAATGCCCCGTGTAAGAAACGTGGAGGTCACAGTAGCTTAACAAGACGGTTTTAATGCCCCTTGGAAGAGTCGTGGACGTCGCAGTGGAATAAAAAGACAATATCAATGCCCTTGGAAGAGTGCAGAAGGTTACAATGGAATAAAAAGACAATGTCAATGCCCCTTGGAAGAGTTGTGGAGCTCAGAGAGGTTTAACCAGACTGTTTTAATGCCCCTTGGAAGAGTGGTGGAGGTCACAGTGGAATAAAAATACAATATCAATGACCCTTAAAGAGTGGTGGAAGTTACAGTGAAATAAAAAGACAATATGAATACCCCTTGGAAGAGCTGTGGAGTACAGAGTGGTTTAACCAAACGGTTTTAGTGCCCCCTGGAAGAGACATGGAGGTCATAGTGGAATAAAAAGACAATATTAATGCCCCTTGGAAGAGTGGTGGAGGTCGCAGGAAAATAAAAAGATAATATCAATTCCCCTTGGAAGAGTAGTGGAGGTTACAGTGGAAAAAAAGGACAATATCAATGCCCCTTGGAAGAGCTGTGGAGTTCACAGTGGTTTAACCAGAAGGTTTTAATGCACCGTGGAATAGACGTGGAGGTCACAGTAGCTTAACAAGACGGTTTCAATGCTTCTTGGAAGAGTGATGGAGGTCGCAGTGGATTAAAAAGACAATATCAATGCCCCTTGGTCGAGTGGTGGAGGTCACAGTGGAATAAAAAGACAATATCAATGCCCCGTATAAGAAACGTGGAGGTCACAGTAGCTTAACAAGACGGTTTTAATGCCCCTTGGAAGAGTCGTGGACGTCGCAGTGGAATAAAAAGACAATATCAATGCCCTTGGAAGAGTGCAGAAGGTTACAATGGAATAAAAAGACAATGTCAATGCCCCTTGGAAGAGTTGTGGAGCTCAGAGAGGTTTAACCAGACTGTTTTAATGCCCCTTGGAAGAGTGGTGGAGGTCACAGTGGAATAAAAATACAATATCAATGACCCTTAAAAGAGTGGTGGAAGTTACAGTGAAATAAAAAGACAATATGAATACCCCTTGGAAGAGCTGTGGAGTACAGAGTGGTTTAACCAAACGGTTTTAGTGCCCCCTGGAAGAGACGTGGAGGTCACAGTAGCTTAACAAGACGGTTTTAATGCCCCTTGGAAGAGGGGTGGAGGTCGCAGTGGATTAAAAAGACAATATCAATGAACCTTGGAAGAGTGGTGGAGGTCGCAGTGGAATAAAAAGACAATATCAATGCCCCTTGGAAGAGTGGTGGAGGTTACAGTGGAGTAAAAAGACAATATCAATGCCTCTTGGAAGAGTGGTGAAGGTAACAGTGGAATAAAAAGACAATATCAATGCCCCGTGGAAGAGACGTGGAAATCACAGTAGCTTAACAAGACGGTTTTAATGCCCCTTGGCAGACTTTTAGAGGTCGCAGTGGAATAAAAAGACAATAACAATGCCCTGTGGAAGAGACGTGGAGGTCACAGTAGCTTAACAAGATGGTTTTAATGCCTCTTAGAACAATGGTGGAGGTTACAGTGGAATAAGAAGACAATATCAATGCCCTTTGGAAGAGTGGTGGAGGTCGCAGTGGAATAAAAAGACAATATGAATGCCCCTTGGAAGAGTGGTGGAGGTCGCAGTGGAATAAAAAGACAATATCTATTCCCATAGGAAAAGTGGTGGAGGTTACAGTGGAATAAAGAGACAATATCCATGCCCCTTTGATGAGCTGTAGAGTTCAGAGTGGTTTAACCAGACGGTTTTAATGCCCCTTGGAAGAGAATTGGAGGTCATAGTTGATTAACAAGATGTTTTTAATGCCTCTTGGAAGAGTGTTGGAGTTCGCAGTGGAATAAAAAGACAATAACATGCCCTGTGGAAGAGACGTGGAAGTCACAGCAGCTTAACAAGAAGGTTTTAATACACCTTAGAACAGTGGTGGAGGTTACAGTGGAATAAAAAGACAATATCAATGCCCTTTGGAAGAGTGGTGGAGGTCGCAGTGGAATAAAAATACAATATCAATGCGCCTTGGAAGAGCTGTGCAGTTCACAGTGGTTTAACCAGAAGGTTTTAATGCACCGTGGAATAGACGTGGAGGTCACAGTAGCTTAACAAGACGGTTTCAATGCTTCTTGGAAGAGTGATGGAGGTCACAGTGGATTAAAAAGACAATATCAATGCCCCTTGGAAGAGTGGTGGAGGTCACAGTGGAATAAAAAGACAATATCAATGCCCCGTGTAAGAAAAGTGGAGGTCACAGTAGCTTAACAAGACGGTTTTAATGCCCCTTGGAAGAGTCGTGGACGTCGCAGTGGAATAAAAATACAATATCAATGCCCTTGGAAGAGTGCAGAAGGTTTCAATGGAATAAAAAGACAATGTCAATGCCCCTTGGAAGAGCTGCGGAGCTCAGAGCGGTTTAACCAGACGGTTTTAATGCCCCTTGGAAGAGACTTGGAGGTCACAGTAGCTTAACAAGACGGTTTTAATGCCCCTTGGAAGAGTGGTGGAGGTCACAGTGGAATAAAAATACAATATCAATGACCCTTAAAAGAGTGGTGGAAGTTACAGTGAAATAAAAAGACAATATGAATGCCCCTTGGAAGAGCTGTGGAGTACAGAGTGGTTTAACCAAGCGGTTTTAGTGCCCTTTGGAAGAGACGTGGAGGTCACAGTAGCTTAACAAGATGGTTTTAATGCCCCTTGGAAGAGTGGTGGAGGTCGCAGTGGATTAAAAAGATAATATCAATGAACCTTGGAAGAGTGGTGGAGGTTACAGTGGAATAAAAAGACAATATCAATTCCTCTTGGAAGAGTGGTGGAGGTAACAGTGGAATAAAAAGACAATATCAATGCCCCGTGGAAGAGACGTGGAAATCACAGTAGCTTAACAAGACGGTTTTAATGCCCCTTGTCAGAGTTGTGTAGGTCGCAGTGGAATAAAAAGACAATAACAATGCCCTGTGGAAGAGACGTGGAGGTCACAGTAGCTTAACAAGACGGTTTTAATGCCCCTTAGAACAGTGGTGGAGGTTACAGTGGAATAAAAAGACAATATCAATGCCCTTTGGAAGAGTGGTGGAGGTCGCAGTAGAATAAAAAGACAATATCAATGCCCCTTGGAAGAGTGGTGAAGTTCGCAGTGGAATAAAAAGACAATATCAATTCCCATAGGAAAAGTGGTGGAGGTTACAGTGGAATAAAGAGACAATATCCATGCCCCTTTGATGAGCTGTGGAGTTCAGAGTGGTTTAACCAGACGGTTTTAATGCCACTTGGAAGAGACTTGGAGGTCATAGTAGCTTAACAAGATGTTTTTAATGCCTCTTGGAAGAGTGGTGGAGGTCGCAGTGGAATAAAAAGACAATAACAATGGCCTGTGGAAGAGACATGTAAGTCACAGCAGCTTAACAAGACGGTTTTAATGCACCTTAGAACAGTGGTGGAGGTTACAGTGGAATAAAAAGATAATATCAATGCCCTTTGGAAGAGTGGTGGAGGTCGCAGTGGAAAAAAAAGACAATATCAATGCCCTTTGGCAGAGTGGTGGAGGTCGCGGTGGAATAAAAAGACAATATCAATGCCACTAGGAAAAGTGGTGGAGGTTACAGTGGAAAAAAAAGACAATATCAATGCCCATTGGAAGAGCTGTGGAGTTCAGAGTAGCTTAACAAGATGGTTTTAATGCCTCTTGTAAGAGTGGTGGAGGTCGTAGTGGAATAAAAAGACAATATCAATGCTCTTGGAAGAGTGGTGGAGGTTACAGTGGAATAAAAAGACAATTTCAATGCCCCTTGTAAGAGTAGTTGAGGTTACAGTGGAATAAAAAGGTAATATCAACGCCCCTTGGAAGAGTGGTGGAGGATACAGTTAATTAAAAAGACAAAATAAATGCCCCGTAAAAGAGACGTGGAGCTCACAGTAGCTTAACAAGACGGTTTTAATGGACCTTGGTAGAGTGGTGGAGGTCGCAGTGGATTAAAAAAATCAATATCAATGCACCTTGGAAGTGTGTTGGAGGCTACAGTGGAATAAAAAGACAATATCAATGCCCCTTGGAAGAGTGGTGTAGGTCGCAGTGGAATAAAAAGACAATATCAATGACCCCTTGGAACGGTGATGGAGGTCACAGTGGACTGAAAAGAAAATATCAACGCCCCTTGAAAGAGTGTTGGAGGTTACCGTGGAATAAAAAGACAACATCAATGCCCCGTGGAAAATACGTGGAGATCACAGTAGCTGAGCTGAACAACATGGTTTTAATCAACCCTTGGAAGAGTGGTGGAGATCGCAGTGGATTAAAAAGACAATATTAATGCCCCTTGGAAGAGTGATGGAGGTCGCAGTGGATTAAATAGACACTAACAATGCCGTGTGGAAGAGACGTGGAGGTCACAGTAGCTTAACAAGACGGTTTTAATGCAACTTAGAACAGTGGTGGAGGTTACAGTGGAATAAAAAGACAATATCAATGCCCTTTGGAAGAGTGGTGGAGGTCGCAGTGGAATAAAAAGACAATATCAATGCCCCTTGGAAGAGTGGTGGAGGTTACAGTGTAATAAAAAGACAATATCAATGCCTCTTGGAAGAGTGGTGGAGGTAACAGTGGAATAAAAAGACAATAGCAATGCCCCGTGGAAGAGACGTGGAAATCACAGTAGCTTAACAAGTTGGTTTTAATGCCCCTTGGCAGAGTTGTGTAGGTCGCAGTGGAATAAAAAGACAATAACAATGCCCTGTGGAAAAGACTTGGAGGTCACAGTAGCTTAACAAGACGGTTTTATTGCCCCTTAGAACAATGGTGGAGGTTACAGTGGAATTAAAAGACAATATCAATGCCCTTTGGAAGAGTGGTGGAGGTCGCAGTGGAATAAAAAGACAATATCAATTCCCATAGGAAAAGTGGTGGAGGTTAAAGTGGAATAAAGAGACAATATCCATGCCCCTTTGATGAGCTGTGGAGTTCAGAGTGGTTTAACCAGACGGTTTTAATGCCCCTTGGAAGAGACTTGGATTTCATAGTTGCTTAGCAAGATGTTTTTAATGCCTCTTGGAAGAGTGTTGGAGGTCGCAGTGGAATAAAAAGACAATAGCAATGCCTGTGGAAGAGACGTGGAAGTCACAGCAGCTTAACAAGACTGTTTTAATGCACCTTAGTACAGTGGTGGAGGTTACAGTGGAATAAAAAGACAATATCAATGCCCTTTGGAAGAGTGGTGGAGGTCGCAGTGGAATAAAAAGACAATATCAATGCCCCTTGGAAGAGTGGTGGAGGTCGCAGTGGAATAAAAAGACAATATCAATGCCCAAAGGATAAGTGGTGGAGGTTACAGTGGAATAAAAAGACAATATCAATGCCCCTTGGAAGAGCTGTGGAGTTCAGAGTGTTCTAACCAGATAGTTTTAATACCCCTTGGAAGAGACGTGGAGGTCACAGTATCTTAACAAGATGGTTTTAATGCCTCTTGTAAGAGTTGTGGAGGTCGTAGTGGAATAAAAAGACAATATCAATGCTGTTAGAACTCTCCTGTTAGGTTTTTTCTAGTTTGCTGGTCACATGACCATTTTTGCCTATTTAATCCGGCTCCGCCCTCCTGGCCTTGCTAGACTTCATTGTATTTTCTACTCTTGAGCTAGCTTGGTACTCTGTTACCTTTCTCTGTTAGAACATAGAGGTCAGAAGACCTAGCAAAACTATGTTGTGTGTTTGTCTTTACTGCTACAATTTCTGCTAGGAGGTGTCCAACTTTATCCCAGTCCCTAGTTCTTGTAGGGATCCTTCCCTTGCATCTATAGGTCTTCGTACAGATTAGCCGAGGACTTTAACGGGTCTGATCGCAGGATCAGGTTCCCCGTTACATCGTAGGGATCCAGTTTAGTTCTATTGTAGGGACAGATCTCCTGTCTTTCCTTAGTGCTTGTAGCAGATCATAACAGTAAGTCCAGCCCAAAAAAATTCTCTAAGGAAAGACCTCCAGTTTCCATCATGGTCTCGGTTCAAGATTTGGCTCAACGCTTGCAGGGACTCTCTCTGGAGGTGGCCGAGCTCCAACAACACGTGAGTAGCTGCCCTGGAGCACATTGTGTAGAGCCAAAGGTACGTCTGCCTGATCTATTTTTTGGTGAACAACATGATTTTTTTTCTTTTAAAAATGCTTGTTTATTGTATTTTCGTTTAAGACCCGGATCCTCTGGTGATGAATGACAGCGCATAGGGTTCATAATGTCACTTTTGCGCAAGGATCCTCAGGGATGGGCTTTTTCTCTCCAACCTAGTGATCCGTGCTTTAGATCAGTGGATAGTTTTTTTTCTGCTTTGGGTTTGTTGTACGATGATCCTGATCGTGTCTCATCTGCTGAGTCTGAATTGAGACGTTTGAGGCAGGGATCAGGTAATGTGGAAAAATATTGTTCTCACTTCCGTCGGTGGTCTGCCCAGGTGGGGTGGAACGATTCAGCTTTGAAAAGTTTGTTTCTTGCGGGGCTAGGTGAAAGGGTTAAAGATTTGCTGATTGCTTATCCCACACCTGGAAACTTGCAGGAGGCTATGCAATTAGCTATACGGGTGGACAGGAGACTGCGTGCAAGGGTTAATGAGAGTAAATCCTCTGCCATGTCAGCTCCAAGTCTTGAGAGGGTCTGTGCTGACAAAGGAGAGCCGATGGAGATTGGGGCGATGACACCCCGCTCTCAGGAAAAAGACCGCAGGCTTTCTGAAGGTTTGTGCTTCTATTGCGGAAATTCTGGTCATTTTATTAAGAACTGTGTGCTTCGTATGAACAAAGAAAAAAAAATGGTCAGTTATGCCCGTATTGCCTGTTTAAATTCTAAGGGGGTATTCCTATCTGCTACTACCGCTGTTCAGGAAGAATTAATTGAATTTCGGGTATTTGTGGATTGTGGTTCTACTCTGAATGTGATTGATGGGGGATTCTTGGAAAAACTTACATTAAAACCTAAACCTTTGTCATCCCCTATTGCTGTGGTTTCTGTTGATGGCTCTCCCTTGAAGAGTGTTACTCACAAGGTCTGTGAGTTTCCCCTCACTATTAATGGTGTTCATCAAGAGAATTTGGATTTGGTAGTATTGAATAATTTGCCTTCTCCAGTAATATTGGGGTTGCCCTGGTTAAAATTGCATAATCCTGTACTGGATTGGTATACCAATGAAATTAAGTCCTGGAGCCCTAAATGTTATGACAAGTGTTGTAACGGACGTATTGCTGCGGTGGAAAAAGGGGAATTACCTGTACCTATTCAGGATTTTTGGAGAATTTTTTCTGAGGAGGAGTCACAAATTTTGCCTCCCCATAGAGACTATGATTGTACCATTGAATTTGTCCCTGGAGCGACTCTTCCTAAAAGTCGTTTATTTAATCTTACTATTCCTGAGAGAAAGGCTTTGGAGGAATACATACAGACAAGCTTGGCCGCCGGTCACATTAGGCGTTCCAAGTCTCCTGTGGCTGTTGGATTTTTTTTTGTTAAAAAAAAAGATGGCGGTTTACGTCCTTGTCTGGACTTTCGTGAGATTAATAAAATTACTATACGCAATCCTTACCCACTGACATTGATTCCTGATTTGTTTAACCAGTTAGTGGGGGCCAAGTGGTTCTCTAAAATTGATCTCCGGGGGGCATACAATTTGTTGCGCATGAAGGAGGGTGATGAATGGAAGACTGCTTTTAACTCTCCTGTGGGTCATTTTGAGAATCTGGTTATGCCTTTTGGTCTCACCGATGCTGCCAAGCGCTTGAATGCCCAACAGACTAGGTGGGCACTTTTTTTCTCGCGGTTTAATTTTTCCGTTACTTACATCCCGGGTACCAAGAATGTTAAAGCGGATGCTTTGTCTCGCAGCTTTTCTCCCATGGTCAGTGCTGAGGAGGAGGAGAGCATTTTACAAGAAGGTGTTGTGATTGCTGCTTTGGACTCCGTTTTGGAGGATGAGATTCTTAAAGTACAGGAGAATGCCCCATCTAACACTCCCCATGGGAGGTTGTTTGTGCCTAGGACCTTTAGGAGAGATTTGTTTGTTGAGTGTCATCAGTCTCGGTTGGCAGGTCATCCAGGAATTTCTGAGAGCAATAGACTTGTGGGTCGCAGTTTTTGGTGGCCTGGATGGCAGAAGGAAGTCATTAAGTGGGTGCATCAATGTACTGTGTGTGCTAGATCTAAGTCTTCGCATGCTCCTGCTGCGGGGTTGCTTTGCCCTCTGGAGGTTCCTAGTGCACCTTAGACACATCTGGCTATGGACTTTATTACTTACCTTCCCCCCTCTGAAGGTTTCTCGGTCATCTGGGTGGTCGTGGACCGTTTTAGCAAGATGTGTCACTTGGTTCCCTTCATCAAACTGCCTTGCGCTAAGACACTCGCTAAGGCCTTTGTCAAGGAAATTTTCAGACTACATGGCGTTCCTACTGACATTGTTTCTGATAGGGGACCTCAGTTCGTGGCTCGTTTTTGGCGTGCCTTTTGTGACAGGTTGGGAGTTCATTTGTCGTTTTCATCCGGATATCATCCTGAGTCTAATGGCCAGACAGAAAGAAAGAACCAGGATGTTGAGCAGTTCTTGCGTTGCTTTGTGGCAGACAATCAAGAGGGGTGGTCTGAGTTTCTGCCACTTGCTGAATTTGCTCTTAACAACCATACATCCTCTTCTGCTGGGTGTTCGCCTTTTTTTTGTTGTTCTGGGAGACATCCGTCTTTTGGGTCATTCTCCAAATTGGTATCGGCTGTGCCTGAGGAGGAGAGTTTTTCCGGTGATTTGGAGAGAGTTTGGACGGATGTGCGTGATAATCTTCAGGAGGCTAACAAAAAATCTAAGAGGTACTTTGATAGGAAACGGCAAGAGGTTTCGTTTGCTATTGGTGACATGGTTTGGTTGTCCTCTAAGAATCTGCGATTGAGGATTCCTTTGAAAAAATTGGGTCCCAAGTTTGTAGGGCCCTTTAAGGTGCTTCAGATAGTTAACCAATCTGCTGTTAGGTTGGAGGTTCCTACCTCCTGGAAGATTAATCCGGTGTTTCATGTTTCTCTGTTGAAAAAAGCTGATGTGTCGGTTGGTGACGCCTCTGCCACTGTTCCTCCGGTGGTGGAGGATCGGGAATATTAAATTTCCCGCATCCTAAATTCTAGACAGTATAGAGGGAGTTTGCGGTATCTCGTCGCTTGGAAGGGTTTCGGACCCGAGGATAACTCATGGGTGAGGGCGGATGATGTTTCTGCTTCCAGACTTGTCAGAGCGTTTCACAGGAGGTTTCCTGATAAGCCCGGTGCTAGGGGATCCGGAGGATCCTCTTAGAAGAGGGGGTACTGATAGAACTCTCCTGTTAGGTTTTTTCTAGTTTGCTGGTCACATGACCATTTTTGCCTATTTAATCCGGCTCCGCCCTCCTGGTCCTGCTGGACTTCATTGTATTTTCTACTCTTGAGCTAGCTTGGTACTCTGTTACCTTTCTCTGTTAGTTTTGCTAGGTCTTCTGACCTCTATATTCTATGTTGTGTGTTTGTCTTTACTGCTACAATTTCTGCTAGGAGGTGTCCAACTTTATCCCAGTCCCAAGTTCTTGTAGGGATCCCTCCCTTGCATCTATAGGTCTTCGTACAGACTAGCCGAGGACTTTAGCGGGTCTGATCGCAGGATCCAGTTTAGTTCTATTGTAGGGACAGATCTCCTGTCTTTCCTTAGTGCTTGTAGCAGATCATAACAAATGCCCCGTAAAAGAAACGTGGAGGTCACAGTAACTTAACAAGACGGTTTTAATGCCCCCTGGTAGAGTGGTGGAGGTCGCAGTGGATTAAAAAATCAATATCAATGCCCCTTGGAAGTGTGTTGGAGGCTACAGTGGAATAAAAAGACAATATCAATGCCCCTTGGAAGAGTGGTGTAGGTCGCAGTGGAATAAAAAGACAATATCAATGACCCCTTGGAACGATGATGGAGGTCACAGTGGACTAAATAGAAAATATCAACGCCCCTTGGAAGAGTGTTGGAGGTTACCGTGGAATAAAAAGACAATATCAATGCCCCGTGGAAAATAAGTGGAGGTCACAGTAGCTTAACAACATGGTTTTCATCAAACCTTGGAAGAGTGGTGGAGATCGCAGTGGATTAAAAAGACAATATCAATGCCCCTTGGAAGAGTGGTGCAGGTCCCAGTGGAATAAAAAGACAACATCAATGCCCCTTGGAAGAGTTGTGGAGGTTGCAGTGGAATAAAGAGACAATATCAATGCCCCATGGAAGAGACGTGGAGGTCACTGTAGCTTAGCAAGACGGTTTTATTGCCCCTTGGAAGATTTGAGGAGTTCGCAGTGAAATAAAAAGACAATATCAATGCCCCGTGGAAGAGACGTGGATGTCACAGTACCTTAACTAGACAGTTTTATTGCCCCTTGGCAGAGTGGTGGAGGTCGCAGTGTACTATAAAGACAATATCAATGCCCCGTGGAAGAGTCGTTGAGGTCGCAGTGGAATTAAAAGACAATATCAATGCCCTGTGGAAGAGACGTGGAGGTCACAGTAGCTTAACAAGACAGATTTAATGCCCCTTGGAAGAGTGGTGGAGGTTACAGTGGAATAAATAGACAATATCAGTGCCCCGTGGAAGAGACGTGGATGTCACAGTACCTTAACTAGACAGTTTTAATGCCCCTTGGCAGAGTGGTGGAGGTCGCAGTGTACTATAAAGACAATATCAATGCCCCGTGGAAGAGTGGTTGAGGTCGCAGTGGAATTAAAAGACAATATCAATGCCCTGTGGAAGAGACGTGGAGGTCACAGTAGCTTAACAAGACAGATTTAATGCCCCTTGGAAGAGTGGTGGAGGTTACAGTGGAATAAATAGACAATATTAATGCCCCGTGGAAGAGACGTGGAGTTCACAGCAGCTTACCAAGAAAGTTTTAATGCCTCTCCGAAGAGTAATGGAGGTCGCAGTGGAATAAAAAGACAATATCAATGCCCCGTGGAACAGGCGTGGAGGTCAAAGAAGCTTAACAAGACAGTTTTAATGCCCCTTGGAAGAGCTGTGGAGTTCAGAGTGGTTTAACAAGATGGTTTTAATTCCCCTTGGAAATGTGGTGGAGGTTACAGTGGAATAAAAAGACAATATCAATGCCCAGTGCAAGTGAAGTGGAGGTCACAGTAGCTTAACAAGATGGTTTTAATGCCCCTTGGAGGAGTGGTGGAGGTTACAGTGGAATAAAAAGATAATATCAATGCCCCTTGGTAGAGTGGTGGAGCTTACAGTGGAATAAAATACAATATCACTGCCCCGTGGAAGAGACATGGAGATCACAGTATCTTAACAAGACGGTTTTAATGCCCCTTGGAAGAGCTGTGGAGTTCAGAGTGGTTTAACAAGACGGTTTTAATGCCCCTTGGAAGAGACCTGGAGGTCACAGAAGCTTAACATGACTGTTTTAATGCCCCTTGGAAGAGTAGTGGAGGTTACAGTGGAAGAAAAAGACTATATCAATGCCCAGTGGAAGAGACGTGAAGGTCGCAGTAGCTTAATAAGACAGTTCTAATGCGCCTTGGAAGAGTGGTGGAGGTTACAGTGGAATAAAAAGACAATATCAATGCCCCATGGAAGAGCCGAGGAGGTCATAGTAGCTTATCAAGACTGTTTTAATGCCCCTTGGAAGAGTGGTGGTGGTCATAGTGAAATAAAAAGATAATATCAATGCCCCGTGGAAGAGACGTGGAGGTCACAGTAGCTTAACAACATGGTTTTAATCAACCCTTGGAAGAGTGGTGGAGATCGCAGTGGATTAAAAAGACAATATCAATGCCCCTTGGAAGAGTGGTGCAGGTCCCAGTGGAATAAAAAGACAACATCAATGCCCCTTGGAAGAGTGGTGGTGGTCGCAGTGGAGTAAATAGACACTAACAATGCCGTGTGGAAGAGACGTGGAGGTGACAGTAGCTTAACAAGATGGTTTTAATGCAACTTAGAACAGTGGTGGAGGTTACAGTGGAATAAAAAGACAATATCAATGCCCCTTGGAAGAGTGGTGGAGGTTACAGTGTAATAAAAAGACAATATCAATGCCTCTTGGAAGAGTGGTGGAGGTAACAGTGGAATAAAAAGACAATATCAATGCTCCGTGGAAGAGACGTGGAAATCACAGAAGCTTAACAAGATGGTTTTAATACCCCTTCACACAGTTGTGTAGGTCGCAGTGGAATAAAAAGACAATAACAATGCCCTGTGGAAGAGACGTGGAGGTCACAGTAGCTTAACAAGACGGTTTTATTGCCCCTTAGAACAGTGGTGGAGGTTACAGTGGAATAAAAAGACAATATCAATGCCCTTTGGAAGAGTGGTGGAGGTCGCTGTGGAATGAAAAGACAATATCAATTCCCATAGGAAAAGTGGTGGAGGTTAAAGTGGAATAAAGAGACAATATCCATGCCCCTTTGATGAGCTGTGGAGTTCAGAGTGGTTTAACCAGACGGTTTTAATGCTCCTTGGAAGAGACTTGGATTTCATAGTATCTTAACAAGATGTTTTTAATGCCTCTTGGAAGAGTGGTGGAAGTCGCAGTGGAATAAAAAGACAATAGCAATGCCCTGTGGAAGAAACGTGGTAGTCACAGCAGCTTAACAAGACGGTTTTAATGCACCTTAGTACAGTGGTGGAGGTTACAGTGGAATAAAAAGGCAATATTAATGCCCTTTGGAAGAGTAGTGGAGGTCGCAGTGGAATAAAAAGACAATATCAATGCCCCTTGGAAGAGTGGTGGAGGTCGCAGTGGACTCAAAAGACAATATCAATGCCCATAGGATAAGTGGTGGAGGTTACAGTGGAATAAAAAGACAATATCAATGCCCCTTGGAAGAGCTGTGGAGTTCAGAGTGTTCTAACCAGACAGTTTTAATACCCCTTGGAAGAAACGTGGAGGTCACAGAAGCTTAACAAGATGGTTTTAATGCCTCTTGTAAGAGTTGTGGAGGTCGTAGTGGAATAAAAAGACAATATCAATGCCCCGTAAAAGAGACGTGGAGTTCACAGTAGCTTAACAAGACGGTTTTAATGCCCCTTGGTAGAGTGGTGGAGGTCGCAGTGGATTAAAAAATCAATATCAATGCCCCTTGGAAGTGTGTTGGAGGCTACAGTGGAATAAAAATACAATATCAATGCCCCTTGGAAGAGTGGTGTAGGTCGCAGTGGAATAAAAAGACAATATCAATGCCCCTTGGAACAGTGATGGAGGTCACAGTGGACTAAAAAGAATATATCAACGCCAATTGGAAGAGTGGTGGAGGTTACAGTGGAATAAAAAGACAATATCAATGCCCCGTGGAAAATACGTGGAGGTCACAGTAGCTTAACAACATGGTTTTAATGACCCCTTGGAAGAGTGGTGGAGGTCGCAGTGGATTAAAAAGACAATATCAATGCCCTTTGGAAGAGTGGTGGAGGTTGCAGTGGAATAAAAAGACAATATCATTGACCCTTGAAAGAGACGTGTAGGTCTCAGTAGCTTAACAAGACGGTTTTAATGCCCCTTGAAAGAGAGGTGGAAGTCGCAGTGGAATAAAAAGACAATATCAATGCCCCTTGGAAGAGTGCTGGAGGTTACAGTGGAATAAAAGGACAATATCAATTTCCCTTGCAAGAGCTGTGGAGTACAGAGTGGTTTAAATTGACGGTTTTAATGCCCCTTGGAAGAAACGTGGAGGTCACAGTAGCTTAACAAGATGGTTTTAATGCCCCTTGGAAGAGTGGTGGATGTCGCAATGGATTAAAAAGACAATATTAATGCCCCTTGAAAGAGTGGTGGAGGTCCAAGTGGAATAAAAAGACAATATCAATGCCCCGTGGTAGAGACGTGGAGGTCACAGTAGCTTAACAAGACGGTTTTAATGCCCCTTGGAAGAGCTGTGGAGGTCACAGTGGAATAAAAAGACAACATCAATGCCCCGTGGAAGAAACGTGGAGGTCACAGTAGCTTAACAGGACGGTTTTATTGGCCTTTGGAAGAGTAATGGAGGTCGCAGTGGGATAAACAGACAATATCAATGCCCCGTGGAAGAGACTTGGAGGTGACAGTAGCTTATCAAGATGGTTATAATGCCCTTTGGCAGAGCTGTGGAGTACAGAGTGGTTTAACAAGATGGTTTTAATGCCCAATGGAAGAGACGAGAAGGTCAGAGTAGCTTAACAACACGGATTTAATGCGCCTTGGAAAAGTGGTCGAGGTTACAGTGGAATTAAAAGACAATATCAATGGCCCGTGGAAGAGACGTGGAGGTCACAGTAGTTTAACAAGATCGTTTTAATGCCCCTTGGAAGAGTGGTGGAGGTCGCAGTGGAATAAAAAGACAATATCAATGCCCCTTGGAAGAGTGGTGGAGGTCGCAGTCGAATAAAGAGACAATATCAATACCCCGTGGAAGAGACGTGGAGGTCACAGTAGCTTAACAAGACAGTTTTAATGCCCCTTGGAAGAGTTGTGGAGGTCGCAGTGGAATAAAAAGACAATATCAATGCCCTTTGGAAGAGACGTGGAGGTCACAGTAGCTGAATAAGATGGTTTTATTGCCCCTTGGAAGCGTGGTGGAGGTCGCAGTGGAATATAAAGACAACATCAATGCCATGTGGAAGAGACTGGGAGGTCATAGTAGCTTAACAAGATGGTTTTAATGCCAAATTGCAGAGCTGTGAAGTTCAGAGTGGTTTAAAAAGACGGTTTTAATGCCACTAGGAAGAGACGTGAAGGTCGCAGTAGCTTAACAAGACGGTTTTAATGCCCCTTGGAAGAGTAGTGGAGGTTATAGTGGAATAAAAAGACATATCAATGCCCAGTGGAAGATACGTGGAGGTCACAGTAGCTTAACAAAACAGTTTTAATGCCCCTTGGAAGAGTGGTGGAGGTCGTTGTGGAAAAAAAGACAATATCAATGCCCCTTGGAAGAGTGGTGGAGGTTGCAGTGGAATAAAAAGGCAATATCAATGCCCCGTGGAAGAGACGTGGATGTCACAGTACCTTAACTAGACAGTTTTAATGCCCCTTGGAAGAGTGGTGGAGGTCGCAGTGTACTATAAAGACAATATCAATGCCCCGTGGAAGATTGGTAGAGGTCGCAGTGGAATTAAAAGGCAATATCAATGCCCTGTGGAAGAGACGTGGAGGTCACAGTAGCTTAACAAGACAGATTTAATGCCCCTTCAAAAAGTGGTGGAGGTAACAGTGGAATAAAAAGGCAATATCAATGCCCCGTGGAAGAGACGTGGATGTCACAGTACCTTAACTAGACAGTTTTAATGCCCCTTGGAAGAGTGGTGGAGGTCGCAGTGTACTATAAAGACAATATCAATGCCCCGTGGAAGATTGGTAGAGGTCGCAGTGGAATTAAAAGGCAATATCAATGCCCTGTGGAAGAGACGTGGAGGTCACAGTAGCTTAACAAGACAGATTTAATGCCCCTTGGAAGAGTGGTGGAGGTTACAGTGGAATAAATAGACAATATCAATACCCCGTGGAAGATACGTGGAGGTCACAGCAGTTTATCAAGACAGTTTTAATGCCTCTTTGAAGAGTGATGGAGGTCGCAGTGGAATAAAAAGACAATATCAATGCCCCGTGGAACAGACGTGGAGGTCAAAGAAGCTTAACAAGACGGTTTTAATGCCCCGTGGAAGATCTGTGGAGTTCAGAGTGGTTTAACAAGACGGTTTTAATTACCCTTTGAAAAGTGGTGGAGGTTACAGTAGAATAAAAAGACAATATTAATGCCCAGTGGAAGAGAAGTGGAGGTCACAGTAGCTTAACAAGATGGTTTTAATGCCCCTTGGAGGAGTGGTGGAGCTTACAGTGGAATAAAAAGATAACATCAATGCCCCTTGAAAGAGTTGTGGAGGTCGCAGTGTAATAAAAAAACAATATCAATGCCCCGTGGAAGAGACGTGGAGGTCACAGTTGCTTAACAAGACGGTTTTAATACCCCGTGGAAGAGTGGTGAAGTTCAGAGTGGTTTAACAAGATGGATTTATTGACCCTTGGATGAGACGTGATGGTCACAGTAGCTTAAAAAGACAGTTTTAATGCCCCTTCAAAAAGTGGTGGAGGTAACAGTGGAATAAAAAGGCAATATCAATGCCCCGTGGAAGAGACGAAGAGGTCACAGTAGCTTATCAAGACAGTTTTAATGCCCCTTGGAAGAGTGGTGGAGATCGCAGTGGAATAAAAAGACAATATCAATGTCCCTTGGAAGAGTGGTGGAGGTCACATTGGAATAAAAGACAATATCAATGAACCGTGGAAGAGCCGTGGAGGTCACAGTAGCTTAACAAGACCGTTTTAAAGCCCTTTGGAGGAGTGGTGGAGGTCGCAGTGGAATAAAAAGATAATATCAAGGCCCCTTGGTAGAGTGGTGGAGGTTACAGCGGAATAAAATACAATATCACTGCCCCGTGGAAATGACATGAAGATCACAGTAGCTTAACAAGACGGTTTTAATGCCCCTTGGAAGAGCTGTGGAGTTCAGAGTGGTTTAACAAGACGGTTTTAATGCCCCTTGGAATAGTGGTGGAGGTTACAGTGGAAGAAAAAGACAATATCAATGTCCAGTGGAAAAGACGTGAAGGTCACAGTAGCGTAACCATATGGTTTTAATATCCCTTGGAAGAGTGGAGGAGGTTCGCAGGGGAATAAAAAGACAATATCAATGCCCCTTGGAAGAGTGGTGGGGGTCGCAGTGGAATCAAAAGACAATATCAATGCCCCGTGGAAGAGAAGTCGAGGTCACAGTAGCTTAACAAGACAGCTTTAATGCCCCTTGGAAGAGTGGTGGAGGTCGCAGTAGAATAAAAAGACAATATCAATGCCCTGTGAAAGAGACGTGGCGGTCACTGTAGCTGAACAAGACGGTTTTATTGCCCTTGGGAGAGTGATGGAGGTCGCAGTGGAATAAAAAGACAATATCAATGCCCCATGGAAGACTGATGGAAGTTGCAGTGGAATAAAGAGACAATATCAATGCCCAGTGGAAGAGACGTGGAGGTCACAGTAGCTTAGCATGACGGTTTTATTTCCCCTTGGAAGAGTTGTGGAGGTCGCAGTGGAATAAAAAGACAATATCAATGCCCCGTGGAAGAGACGTGGAGGTCACAGTAGCTTAACAAGATGGTTTTAATACCCCTTGGAAAAGTGGTGGAGGTCGCAGTGATCTAAAAAGAGAATATCAATGCCCCTTGGAATAGTGGTGGAGGTCACATTGGAAGAAAAGACAATATCAATGCCCCGTGGAAGAGACGTGGAGGTCACAGTAGCTTAACAAGACGGTTTTAATGCCCCTTGGAAGAGTGGTGTAGTTCGCAGGGAATAAAAAGACAATATCAATGCCCCGTGGAAGAGACGTGGAGGTCAAATTTGCTTAACAGTACAGTTTTATTGACCCTTTGAAGAGTGGTGGAGGTTACAGTGGAATAAAAAGACAATATCAATGCCCCGTGGAAGAGACGTGTAGGTCACAGTAGCTTAACAAGAGGGTTTTAATGCCCCTTGGAAGAGCTGTGGAGTTCAAAATGGTTTAACAAGACGGTTGTAATGCCCCTTTAATGAGACGTTGTGGTCACAGTAGCTTAACAAGGCAATTTTAATGCCCCTTGGAAAAGTGGTAAAGTTTACAGTGGAATAAGAAAACAATATCACTGCCCCGTGGAAGAGAAGTGGAGGTCACAGTAGCGTAACAAGACATTTTAATGCCCATTGGAAGAGTGGTGGATGGTCGCAGTGGAATAAAAAGACAATATCAATGCCCAGTGGTAAAGAGGTGGAGGTCACAGTAGCTTAACAAGATGGTTTTAATGACCCCTTGGAGGAGTGGTGGAGCTTACAGTGGAATAAAAAGATAATATCAATGCCCCTTGAAAGAGTTGTGGAGGTCGCAGTGTAATAAAAAGACAATATCAATGCCCCGTGGAAGAGACGTGGAGGTCACAGTTGCTTAACAAGACGGTTTTAATACCCCGTGGAAGAGTGGTGAAGTTCAGAGTGGTTTAACAAGATGGATTTATTGACCCTTGGATGAGACGTGATGGTCACAGTAGCTTAAAAAGACAGTTTTAATGCCCCTTCAAAAAGTGGTGGAGGTAACAGTGGAATAAAAAGGCAATATCAATGCCCCGTGGAAGAGACGAAGAGGTCACAGTAGCTTATCAAGACAGTTTTAATGCCCCTTGGAAGAGTGGTGGAGATCGCAGTGGAATAAAAAGACAATATCAATGTCCCTTGGAAGAGTGGTGGAGGTCACATTGGAATAAAAGACAATATCAATGCGCCGTGGAAGAGCCGTGGAGGTCACAGTAGCTTAACAAGACCGTTTTAATGCCCTTTGGAGGAGTGGTGGAGGTCGCAGTGGAATAAAAAGATAATATCAATGCCCCTTGGTAGAGTGGTGGAGGTTACAGCGGAATAAAAAAACAATATCACTGCCCCGTGGAAGAGAAGTGGAGGTCACAGTAGCTTAACAAGACATTTTAATGCCCGTTGGAAGAGTGGTGGATGGTCGCAGTGGAATAAAAAGACAATATCAATGCCCAGTGGTAAAGAGGTGGAGGTCACAGTAGCTTAACAAGACGGTTTTATTGCCCCTTGGAAGAGTGGTGGAGGTCGCTGTGGAATAAAAAGACAATATCAATGCCCTGTGGAAGGGACGTGAAGGTCACAGTAGCTTAACAAGACAGTTTTAATGCCCCTTGGAAGAGGGGAGAAGGTCGCTGTGGAATAAAGAGACAATATCAATGCCTGGTGGAAGAGACTTGGAGGTTACAGTAGCTTAACAAGACGGTTTTAATGCCCCTTGGAAGAGTGGTGGAGGTTACAGTGAAATAAAAAGACAATACCAATGTACCGTGGAAGAGACGTGGAGATCACAGTAGCTTAACAAGACGGTTTCAATGCCCCTTGGAAGAGTCGTGGAGGTCGCAGTGGAAGAAAAAGACAATATCAATACCCCGTGGAAGAGACGTGGAGGTCACAGGAGCTTAACAAGACTGTTTTAATGCCCCCTTGAAGAGTGATGGAGGTCGCTGTGGAATAAAAAGATACCCCGTGAAAGAGATGTGGTGGTCAATGTAGCTCAAAAATATGGGGTTAATGCCCCTTGGAAAAGCTGTGGAGTTCAGAGTGGTTTAAAAAGACGGTTTTAATTCCTCTTGGAAGAGACATGGAGGTCACAGTAGCTTAACAAGACAGTTTTAATGCCCCTTTGAAGAGTGGTGGTGGTTACAGTGGAATTAAAAGACAATATCAATGCCCCGTGGAAGTGACGTGGAGGTCACAGAAGCTTAACAAGACGGTTTTAATGCCCCTTGGAAGAGTGGTGGAGTTAGCAGTGGAATAAAAAGACAATATCAATGCACCGTGTAAGAGACGTGGAGGTCACAGTAGCTTAACAAGATGGTTTTAATGCCCCTTGGAAGAGTGTTGGAGATTACAGTGGAATAAAAAGACAATATCAATGCCCCGTGGAAGAGACGTTGAGGTCACAGTAGCTTAGCAAGATGGTTTTAATGCCCATTGGAAGAGTAGTGGTGGTCGCAGTGGACTAAAAAGACAATATCAATGCCCCTTGGAAGAGTGGTATAGGTCGCAGTGGAATAAAAAGACAATTTTAATGCCCCGTGGAAGAGACGTGGAGGTCACAGTGGCTTAACAAGACAGATTTAATGCCCCTTTGAAGAGTGGTGGAAGCCGCAGTGGAAAAAAAAGACAATATCAATGCCCTGTGGAAAAGACGTGGAGGTCACAGTAGCTTAACTAGACGGTTTTAATGCCCCTTGTTAGAGCTGTGGTGTTCAAAGTGGTTTAACAAGACGGTTTTAATGCCCCTTGGAGGAGACATGGAGGTCACAGTAGCTTAACAAGATGGTTTTTAATGCCCCTTGGAAGAGCGGGGGAGGTTACATTGGAATAAAAACACAATATCAATGCCCCATGGAAGAGATGCAGTGGTCACAGTAGCATAACAAGACTGTTTTAATACCCCTTGGAAGAGTGGTGGAGGTCGCAGTGGAATAAAAAGACAATGTGAATGTCTCTTGGAAGAGTTGTGGAGGTCGCAGTGGAATAAAAAGACAATATCAATGCCCCGTGGAAGAGACATGGAGGTAACAGTAGCTTAACAAGATGGTTTTAATGCCCCTTGGAGGAGTGGTGGAGGTCGCAGTGGAATAAAAAGACAATATCAATGCCCCGTGGAAGAGACGTGGGGGTCACAGTAGCTTAGTAAGGCGGTTTTAATGCTCCTTGGGAGTGTGGTGGAGGTCGCTGTGAAATAAAAAGACAATATGAATGCCCCGTGGAAGAGACGTGGAGGTCACAGTAGTTTAACAGGACAGTTTTATTGCCCCTTGGAAGAGCAATGGAGTTCAGATTGGTTTAACAAGACAGTTTTAATGCCCCTTGGAAGAGACGTGGAGGTCACAGTAGCTTAACAAGATGGTTTTAATGCCCCTTGGAAGAGTGGTCGAGGTTACAGTGGAATAAAAAGACAATATCAATGCACCGTGGAAGAGACGTGGAGATCACAGTAGCTTAACAAGACGGTTTTAATGCCCCTTGGAAGAGTGGTGAAGTTCAGAGTGGTTTAACAAGACGGTTTTAATGCCCCTTGGCAAAGACGTGGAGTTCACAGTAGCTTAACAAGATGGTTTTAATGCCCCTTGGAAGACTGTTGGAGGTTACAGTGGAATAAAGAGACAATATCAATGCAGCGTGGAAGAGACGAGGAGGTCATAGTAGCTTAACAACATGGTTTTAGTGCCCCTTGGAAGAGTGGTGGACGTCGCATTGGACTCAAAAGACAATATCAATGCCCCTTGGAAGATTGGTGAATGTCGCAGTGAAATAAAAAGACAACATCAATGCCCCGTGGAAGAGACGTGGAGGTCACAGTTGCTTAACAAGACAGATTTAATGCCCTTTGTAAGAGCAGTGGAGTTCAGAGTGGTTTAACAAGACGGTTTTAATGCCCCTTGGAAGAGTGGTGGAGGTTACAGTGGAATAAAAAGACAATATCAATGCACCGTGGACGAGTAGTGGAGATCACAGTAGCTCAACAAGACGGTTTTAATGCCCCTTGGAAGAGTGGTGAAGTTCAGAGTGGTTTAACAAGGCTGTTTTAATGCCCCTTGGCAAAGACGTGGAGTTCACAGTAGCTTAACAAGATGGTTTTAATGTCCCTTGGTAGACTGTTGGAGGTTACAGTGGAATAAAAAGACAATATCAATGCCGCGTGGAAGAGACGTGGAGGTCACAGTAGCTTAACAAGATGGTTTTAGTGCCCCTTGGAAGAGTGGTGGACGTCGCAGTGGACTCAAAAGACAATATCAATGCCCCTTTTAAGATTGGTGGATGTCGCAGTGAAATAAAAAGACAATATCAATGCCCCGTGGAAGAGACGTGGAGGTCACAGTTGCTTAACAAGACAGATTTAATGCCCCTTGGAAGAGTTGTGGAGGTCACAGTGGAAAAAAAGACAATATCAATGCCCCATGGAAGAGACGAGGAGGTCAAAGTAGCTTAAAAAGACGGTTTTAATGCTCTTTGTAAGAGCAGTGGAGTTCAAAGTGGTTTAACAAGACGGTTTTAATGCCCCGTGGAAGAGACGTGGAGGTCACAGTAACTTAACAAGACGGTTTTAATGCCCCTTATAAAAGTGGGGGAGGTTATGTTGGAATAAAAAGACAATATCAATGCCAAATGGAAATGACGCAGAGGTCACAGTAGCATAAAAAGAATATTTTAATGCCCCTTGTAAAAGTGGTGGAGGTCGCAGTGGAATAAAAACACAATATCAATGCCCCGTGGAAGAGACTTTGAGATCACAGTAGCTTAACAAGACGATTTCAATGCCCCTTGGAAGAGTGGTGGAGTTTGCAGTGGAATAAAAAGACAATATCAATGCCCCTTGGAAGAGTGGTGGAGGTCGCAGTGGACTCAAAAGACAATATCAATGCCCCTTGGAAGAGTGTTGGAGGTCGCAGTGAAATAAAAAGACTATATCAATGCCCCGTGGAAGAGACTTGGAGGTCACAATAGCTTAACAAGACAGTTTTAATGCCCCTTGGAAGAGTGGTGGAGTTCAAAGTGATTTAACAAGACAGTTTTAATGCCCCTTGGCAAAGACGTGGAGGTCACAGTATCTTAACAAGATGGTTTTAATGCCCCTTGGAAGAGTGTTGGAGGTTACAGTGGAATAAAAAGACAATATCAATGCCCCGTGGAAGAGACGTGGAGGTCACAGTAGCTTAACAAGATGGTTTTAATGCCCCTTGGAAGAGTGGTGGATGTCGCAGTGGACTAAAAAGACAATATCAATGCCTCTTGGAAGAGTGGTGGAGGTCGCAGTGGACACAAAAGACAATATCAATGCCCCTTGGAAGAGTGTTGGAGGTCGCAGTGGTATAAAAACACAATATCAATGCCCCGTGGAGGAGACATAGAGGTCACAGTAGCTTAAAGAGACAGTTTTAATGCCCCTTCGAAGAGCTGTGGAGTTCAGAGTGGTTTAACAAGATGGTTTTAATGCCCCTAAGAAGAGACGTGGAGGTCACAGTAGCCTAACAAGATGGTTTTAATGCCCCTGGAAGAGTGTTGGAAGGTATAGTGGAATAAAAAGACAATATCAATGCACCGTGAAAGAGACGTGGAGATCACAGTAGCTTAACAAGACGTTTTTAGTGCCCCTTGGAAGAGTGGTGAATGTCGCAGGGGAATAAACAAACAACATCAATGCCCTTTGGAAGAGTGGTGAATGTCGCAATGGAATAAAAAGACAATATCAATGCCCATTGGAAGAGTGGGGTATGTCGCGGTGGAATAAAAAGACAATATCTGTTATGTACTGCTACCAGAGCTAAGGAAAGAGAGGAAATCTGTCCCTACGATAGAACTCAGCTGAATCCCTACGATGTAACAGGGAACCTGATCCTGCGATCAGACCTGCTAAAGTCCTAAGCTAGTCTGTACGGAGACCTATAGATGTGGGGAAGGAATCCCTACAAGTACTAAGGACTGGGAGGAAAATGGGACACCTCCTAACAGGAATAGTAGCAGACAGACAAACAAACAAAATATATAGAACACTGAGGTCCGTAGACCAAGCAAACTAACAGAGTTAGATACAGAGCACAGGCTAGCTAGAAAGTAGTTATACAATGAAGTCCAGCAAAGCCAGAAGGGCGGAGCAGGATTAAATAGGCCAACGAGGTCATGACCAGCAAAGGAAAAAACCTAAGAGCAAGGTTCTAACAGTACCCCCCCTTCTAAGAGGATCCTCCGGATCCCCTAGGACCAGGCTTATCAGGAAATCTCCTGTGAAACGCTCTGATAAGTCTGGACGCGGAAACATCATCTGACCTCACCCAAGAGTTATCCTCGGGTCCGAAACCTTTCCAGGCCACCAGATACTGCAAACTACCTCTATACGGTCTAGAGTTAAGGATGCGAGAAATTTCATATTCCCCGTCCTCCACCACCGGAGGAACAGAGGCAGAGGCGTCACCATCCGATACAACAGCTTTTTTTAACAGAGAGACATGAAATACCGGATTAATTCTCCAGGAGGTAGGAACCTCCAACCTAACAGCAGATTGGTTGACAACCTGAAGCACCTTAAAGGGCCCTACAAACTTGGGACCCAATTTCTTAGAAGGAATCCTCAACCGCAGATTCCTAGAGGACAACCAAACCATGTCACCAACAGCGAACAAAACCTCCTGTCGTTTCCTATCAAAGTAGTCTTTAGATTTTCTGTTGGCCTCCTGAAGATTACCACGCACATCCGTCCAAACTCTCTCCAAATCACCGGAAAAATTCTCCTCCTCAGGCACGGCAGATCCCAACTTGGAGAACGACCCAAACGACGGATGTCTCCCAGAACAACAAAAAAAAGGCGAACAACCAGCAGAAGAAGATGTATGATTGTTCAGAGCAAATTCAGCAAGTGGCAGAAACTCAGACCACCCCTCTTGATTGTCTGCCACAAAACAACGCAAGAACTGCTCAACATCCTGGTTTTTCCTTTCTGTCTGGCCATTAGATTCAGGATGATATCCGGACGAGAACGACAGATGAACTCCCAACCTGTCACAAAAGGCACGCCAAAAACGAGCCACGAACTGAGGACCCCTATCAGAAACAATGTCAGTAGGAACGCCATGAAGTCTGACAATTTCCTTGACAAAGGCCTTAGCGAGAGTTTTAGCGCAGGGCAGTTTGACGAAGGTAACCAAGTGACACATCTTGCTAAAACGGTCCACGACCACCCAGATGACAGTAAAACCCTCAGAGGGGGGAAGGTCAGTTATAAAGTCCATAGCCAAATGTGTCCAAGGAGCACTGGGAACCTCCAAAGGACAAAGCAACCCCGCAGCAGGAGTATGTGAGGACTTAGATCTAGCACATATAGTACATTGACGCACCCACTTAAGGTCAATTTTAGAGAACCATTTGGCCCCCATTAACTGGTTAAACAGATCAGGAATCAATGGCAGTGGGTAAGGATTGCGTACAGTAATTTTGTTAATCTCACGAAAATCCAGACAAGGACGTAAACCGCCGTCCTTTTTTTTTACAAAAAAAAATCCAACCGCCACAGGAGACTTAGAGGGCCTAATGTGACCGGCGGCCAAACTTGTCTGTATGTATTCATCCAAAGCCTTCCTCTCAGGAATAGTAAGGTTAAATAAACGACTTTTAGTAAGAGTCGCTCCAGGGACAAATTCAATAGAACAATCATAGTCTCTATGGGGAGGCAAAACCTGCGATTCCTTCTCAGAAAAAACTCTCCAAAAATCCTGAATAGGAACAGGCAATTCTCCCCTATCCAAAGCTGCAATACGCCCGTTACAACACTTGTCATAACATTTATGGCTCCAGGATTTAATTTTATTGGTAGACCAATCCAGTACAGGATTGTGAAATTTTAACCAGGGCAATCCCAATATTACTGGAGAAGGCAAGTTATTCAAAACTACCAAATCCAATTTCTCATGGTGAACACCATTAATAGTGAGAGGAAATTCACAGACCTTGAGAGTAATATTCTTCAAAGGGGAACCATCCACAGAAACCACAGCAATGGGGGATGATAAAGGTTCGGGTTTTAAATTGAGTCTTTCCAAGAATCCCCCATCAATTACATTCAGAGTAGATCCACAATCAACAAACACCCGAAATTCCATTAATTTTTCCTGAGCAATCGTGGAAGCAGCTAAAAATATACCCTTGGAATTTAAACAGGCAATACGGGCATGACTGACCATTTTTTTTTCTTTCTTCATACGAAGCTCACAGCCTTTAATCAAATGACCAGATTTTCCGCAATAGAAACACAAGCCTTCAGAAAATCGACGGTCTTTTTCTTGAGAGCGAGGTGCCACCGATCCAATCTCCATCGATTCACCACTGTTAGTACACACATTCTCATAACCAGAAACTGACATAGCAGAGGATTTGCTCTCATTAACCCTTGCACGCAGTCTCCTATCCACCCGTATAGCTAATTGCATAGCCTGTTGCAAATCTTCAGGTGTAGGATAAGCAATTAGCAGGTCTTTAACCCTTTCATTGAGCCCAGCAAGAAATAGACTTTTCAGAGCAGAATCGTTCCACCCTGTTTGAGTAGACCAACGACGGAAATGAGTACAATATTTTTCCACATTACCTGATCCCTGTCTCAAACGTCTTAACTCAGTCTCAGCTGATGTGACACGGTCAGGATCATCATATAATAGTCCCAAAGCATAAAAAAAACTATCCACTGATCTGAAGCATGTATCACTAGGTTGCAAAGAAAAGGCCCACTCCTGAGGCTCTTTGCGCAAAAGTGACATTATGAACCCTATGCGCTGGGATTCATCCCCAGAGGACTTGGGTCTCAAACGAAAATACAATAAGCAAGCATTTTTAAATGAAAAAAATTCTCGGTGTTCACCAAAAAATAAATCCGGCAAACATACCTTAGGCTCCAAGAAATGTGCTCCAGGACAGTTACTCACGTGCTGACGGAGCTCGGCCACCTCCAGAGAGAGTCCCTGCAGGCGATGAGCCAAATCCTGAACCGACACCATGATGGAACAGAAAAATCTTTCCTTAGAGAATTTGCAGGCTGGACTTACTGTTATGTACTGCTACCAGAGCTAAGGAAAGAGAGGAAATCTGTCCCTACGATACAACTCAGCTGAATCCCTACGATGTAACAGGGAACCTGATCCTGCGATCAGACCTGCTAAAGTCCTAAGCTAGTCTGTACGGAGACCTATAGATGTGGGGAAGGAATCCCTACAAGTACTAAGGACTGGGAGGAAAATGGGACACCTCCTAACAGAAATAGTAGCAGACAGACAAACAAACAAAATATATAGAACACTGAGGTCCGTAGACCAAGCAAACTAACAGAGTTAGATACAGAGCACAGGCTAGCTAGAAAGTAGTTATACAATGAAGTCTAGCAAAGCCAGAAGGGCGGAGCAGGATTAAATAGGCCAACGAGGTCATGACCAGCAAAGGAAAAAACCTAAGAGCAAGGTTCTAACAATATCAATGCCCCGTGGAAGAGACGTGGAGGTCACAGTAGTTTAACAAGACGGTTTTAATGCCCTTTGGAAGAGCTGTGGAGTTCAGAGTGGATTAACAAGAGGGTTTTAATGCCCCTTGGAAGAGAAGTGGAGGTCACAGTAGCTTAACAATATGGTTTTAATGTCCCTTGGAAGAGTGGTGGAGGTCGCAGTGGAATAAAAAGACAATATCAATGCCCCGTGGAAGAGACGTGGAGGTCACAGTAGTTTAACAAGACGGTTTTAATGCCCTTTTTAAGAGCTGTGGAGTTCAGAGTGGATTAACAAGACGGTTTTAATGCCCCTTGGAAGAGACGTGGAGGTCACAGTAGCTTAGCAAGACGGTTTTCATGCCCCTTGGAAGAGTAGTGGAGATCGCAGTGGAATAAAAAGATAATATCAATGCCCCTTGCAAGAGTGGTGGAGGTCGCAGTGGCATAGAAAGACAATATTAGTGACCCCGTGGAAGAGTCATGGAGGTCACAGTAGCTTAATAAGACAGTTTTAATGCCCCTTGGAAGAGTGGTGTAGTTCAGAGTTGTTTAACAAGATAGTCTTAATGCCCCTTGGTAGAGAAGTGGAGGTCACAGTAGCTTAAAAAGACGGTTTTAATGTCCCTTGGAAGAGCTGTGGAGTCCAGAGTGGTTTAACAAGACGGTTTTAATGCCCCTTGGAAGAGATGTGGAGGTTACAGTGGCTTAACAAGACAGTTTTAATGCCCCTTGGAAGAGTGTTGGAGGTTACAGTGGAATAAAAAGACAATATCAATGCACCGTGGAAGAGACGTGGAGATCACAGTAGCTTATCAAGATGGTTTTAATGCCCCTTGGAAGAGTGGTGAAGTTCAGAGTGGTTTAACAAGATGGTTTTAATGTTCCTTTGGAAAGACGTGGAGTTCACAGTAGCTTAACAAGATGGTTTTAATGCCCCTTGGAAGACTGTTGGAGGTTACAGTGGAATAAAAAGACAATATCAATGCAGCGTGGAAGAGACGTGGAGGTCACAGTAGCTTAACAAGATGGTTTTAGTGCCCCTTGGAAGAGTGGTCGACGTCGCAGTGGACTCAAAATACAATATCAATGCCTCTTGGAAGAGTGGTGGAAGTCACAGTGGAAAAATAAGACAATATCATTGCCCCGTGGAAGAGACGTGGAAGTCACAGTAGCTTAACAAGATGGTTTTAATGCCCCTTGGAAGAGTGGTGGTATTCCCAGTGGACTAAAAAGACAATATCAATGCCTTTTGGAAGAGTGGTGGAGGTCGCAGTGGAATAAAAATACAATATCAATGCCCCGTGGAAGAGACGTGGAGGTAACAGTTGCCTAACAAGACAGAGTTAATGCCCCTTGGAAGAGTGGTGGAGGTCGCAGTGGAAAAAAAAGGCAATATCACTTCCCTTTGGAAGAATGTTGGAGGTTTCAGTGGAATAAAAAGACAATATCAATTCCCCGTGGAAGAGACGTGGAGGTCACAGTAGCTTAACAAGACAGTTTTAATGCCCCTTGGAAGAGCTGTGGAGTTCAGAGAGGTTTAACAAGACGGTTTTAATGCCCCTTTGAATAGACGTCGAGATCACAGTAGCTTAACAAGACGGTTATAATGCCCCTTGGAAAAGTGGTCGAGTTTACAGTGGAATAAAAAGACAATATTAGTGCCCCGTGAAAGAGACGTGGAGGTCACAGTAGCTTAGCAAGAAGGTTTTAATGCCCCTTGGAAGAGTGTTGGAGGTCGCAGTGGTATAAAAACACAATATCAATGCCCCGTGGAGGAGACGTAGAGGTCACAGTAGCTTAAAGAGACGATTTTAATGCCCCTTCGAAGAGCTGTGGAGTTCAGAGTGGTTTAACAAGACGGTTTTAATGCCCCTTAGAAGAGACGTGGAGGTCACAGTTAGAGATGAGCGTTGTACGACTCGATCTGTTCGCCAATCTCAAATTCGAGCTGATTTGGGCGGTGTTCGAGCCGTTCGGCGAACACGAACGATTTGAAAAAAATTCGGCTGTTCGAGGTTATGTTCGATAACTGTTCGTGCACCAAAATCATAACTGGATTTTTTTTCAGTAATGATGAAAATTAATGTTAATACGCAGTTTGAGTGTACAGTGGGGCGGGGGGAGGGGCGGGGGAGGGGCAGGGGATGGATTTCTGCAGGAATAATGAAGATCTCCATTTTTTTTTCTCTTTCCCGCATTTACAGTGGGGAGGTGCAATCTATCAGCCTATCAGCAGAGCACACACGGAGCGAACTGCTTTTTTTCACACAAGCAAGGGCATGTGTCATTGGCAGTGTATGTCACATGTCCTTGACTCGCCCCCTGGGCCATGGGGCACTCGGATCCGGGCAATAGGGAGACGATGGGGGTAGTAGTGGCGACCCGGTTCCGTGGCTCAGGGTGGTCAGGCCAATGGTAGTCTGCTACGTTCTGCTGATAATGTCCGACTACGCCACCCGTGGATTGCGGTTATTAGGAACCGCCGCTGCATGCAGACCGCTGGGGCTGATGAGGTGTGCAGCTAGGGTAGTGTGACTCCCCACGGGAAGAGTGCGGCCCCAGGGCAGTGTAGTGGATGGTGGGAGTGATGGTGGTGAGAGTCCCAGTACCGGTAGTGCCGGAGGAGCGAAAAAGCACACAGACAACGTACGGCAGTCCAGGGTCTTTACTCACGGTTAATATCCAAGTCACTTCTGCAGGGAATGACTGCCCGAGCCGCGCTGTGTCCACCAGGTGAGGGGCTCGGTCAACTCCCAGGCAGTTCAGGAGCATGGCACAGGACCCCCTTTAATCCTTTCTCTGGCCTGCCTCACCAGTGACCCACTTTTGTCCAGCTGCCGCGGACTTGTGCGGGTAAACGTGGGCCCCGTCCTCCGCTGTCCTATATGGTGCCTTCCTAGCAGGTTTGATGAGGTGTCGCACCAATAAATGATCACGACGACCGGTCTTTGGCTGAGGGTAGTTTCTCCTCCACCAACTTGGGATCCGGTACCCTTAATCTGCCTGACCCTTCACCCTGGATTCTCGTGGGTTCTTAGGGTCCCTTCCACCTTCTTGTTCCTGAGCCCTTCTGTTTCTCTCTCTCTTCTCCTTCTTTCCTGTTCTGTCTTCTCCTCCTTCCCTTGGCCTCTTCTCCAGGCCCACTTCTCCTTCTCCTCTCAGGCTCCGGCCTCTTCTCTAGGCCTGCCTCTGGAGCAGCACTCAGCCTGAGCTGCTGCTCCCTGTCAGCTCTCCTCTCCTCACAGACTGCACACTGTTCTAAGATGGTGCCCACCTTTTATACCTCCCTCTGACCATGAGCCCAGGTGACCAGCAACCAATGAGCTCCTATCTACGCTCAGGAACCAACCCCTATCTGCCCCTACAGCAGTGGGTGTTCCACCCCCCTCCCCACTCCAGGCAGGGACATAGTCGGTCGTGCCTGCACTTCTGTCTAGTGGGAGCACCGTTGAGCTGTCCCTCGGAAATGGGGTGTGTGTGCTGTATGCAGCTAACTGAGCCCTGGTCCATACTCCATCCTTACCTGGGAGTGGAATATCACACCTCTGGTTTGAGGTGCAATACTCCTGTAGCGGCAGAACCCTCGGGGCGCTACATCCTTGCCCTATAAGACCCAGTCATTTTCCCCGTCGCCACCATTTTCTCACTGCTGCAGCTACGTGTTAGACGGCACCGCTGTTGCTGTGTGCGCTATACCTTGTTAATTTAAAGCCAATTTTCGCACAAAACTAGAGATAGCTTGGGAGTAGGGAATAGTTGTGATTGCAGTCCTTTTAAGCACTAGGTTACAGAATTTCCTACGACTTTTATCAGGCAGGTCTGTGCTCTTAAATAGATAGGTTGGGAGTAAAGACTAATTGTAATTGCAGTCCTTTTCAGGACTAAGTTACATCAGTTCCTATCAGTTTTTGCGAGGCAGGTCTGTGCCAGTGCTGTGCAAGTTTTTTTCACAGCATTTGGCTAAATCAAGCAAAGCTAATCCTTTTTGGCCTATTGCAGAGTGTGTTAGTCAGTGGAGTAGCCTATCTGTGTTGCAGGCTACACCACCTGTGTATAGAATACCAATTTTTTTACTGCACCTAGTGAAGTAAAACCTTTTGGGCATAGCATCATTCTATTAGTCCATCTATACTGACCTCCATAAGGTTGCAAATTGAATATAATTTGTTTCTGCATCTAGCTCTGAAAAAATATTTGGGCTTCTAGCAGTGTGTGGGACTTGTTCTATTAGTCCATCTATACTGACCTCCACCAGGTTGCAAATTAAAAATAATTTTTATTTGCATCTAGCTCTGAAAAAATATTTGGGCTTCTAGCAGTGTGTGGGACTTGTTCTATTAGTCCATCAATACTGACCTCCATCAGGTTGCAAATTAAAAATAATTTTTATCTGCATCTAGCTCTGAAAAAATATTTAGGCTTCTAGCAGTGTGTGGGACTTGTTCTATTAGTCCATCTATACTGACCTCCATCAGGTTGCAAATTGAATATAATTTTTTTCTGCATCTAGCTCTGAAAAAATATTTGGGCTTCTAGCAGTGTGTGGGACTTGTTCTATTAGTCCATCTATACTGACCTCCATCAGGTTGCAAATTGAATATAATTTTTTTCTGCATCTAGCTCTGAAAAAATATTTGGGCTTCTAGCAGTGTGTGGGACTTGTTCTATTAGTCCATCTATACTGACCTCCATCAGGTTGCAAATTAAATATAATTTCTTTCTGCATCTAGCTCTGAAAAAATATTTGGGCTTCTAGCAGTGTGTGGGACTTGTTCTATTAGTCCATCTATACAGACCTCCATCAGGTTGCAAATTGAATATAATTTTTTTCTGCATCTAGCTCTGAAAAAATATTTGGGCTTCTAGCAGTGTGTGGAACTTGGTCTATTAGTCTATCTATACTGACCTCCATCAGGTTCCAAATTGAGTATCATTTTTTTCTGCATCTAGCTCTGAAAAAATATTTGGGCTTTTAGCAGTGTGTGGGACTTGTTCTATTAGTCCATCTATACTGACCTCCATCAGGTTGCAAATTCAATATAATTTTTTTCTGCATCTAGCTCTGAAAAAATATTTGGCCTTCTAGCAGTGTGTGGGACTTGGTCTATTAGTCCATCTATACTGACCTCTATCAGGTTGCAAATTGAACATAATTTTTTTCTGCATCTAGCTCTGACAAAATATTTGGGCTTTTAGCAGTGTGTGGGACTTGGTCTATTAGTCCGTCAATACAGACCTCCATCAGGTTGCAAATTGAATCTAATTTTTTTCTGCATCTAGCTCTGACAAAATATTTGGGCTTCTAGCAGTGTGTGGGACTTGTTCTATTAGTCCATCTATACTGACCTCCATCAGGTTGCAAATTGAATATAATTTTTTTCTGCATCTAGCTCTGAAAAAATATTTGGGCTTCTAGCAGTGTGTGGGACTTGGTCAATTAGTCCATCTATACTGACCTCCATCAGGTTGCAAATTGAATATAATTTTTTTATGCATCTAGCTCTGAAAAAATATTTGGGCTTTTAGCAGTGTGTGGGACTTGTTCTATTAGTCCATCTATACTGACCTCCATCAGGTTGCAAATTGAATATAATTTTTTTCTGCATCTAGCTCTGAAAAAATATTTGGCCTTCTAGCAGTGTGTGGGACTTGGTCTATTAGTCCATCTATACTGACCTCCATCAGGTTGCAAATTGAATATATTTTTTTTCTGCATCTAGCTCTGAAAAAATATTTGGGCTTTTAGCAGTGTGTGGGACTTGTTCTATTAGTCCATCTATACTGACGTCCATCAGGTTGCAAATTGAATATAATTTTTTTCTGCATCTAGCTCTGAAAAAATATTTGGACTTCCAGCAGTGTGTGGGACTTGTTCTATTAGTCCATCTATACTGACCTCCACCAGGTTGCAAATTGAATATAATTTTTTTCTGCATCTAGCTCTGAAAAAATATTTGGGCTTCTAGCAGTGTGTGGGACTTGGTCTATTGTCCATCTATACTGACCTCCATCAGGTTGCAAATTGAATCTAATTTTTTTCTGCATCTAGCTCTGAAAAAATATTTGGGCTTCTAGCACTGTGTGGGACTTGTTCTATTAGTCCATCTATACTGACCTCCATCAGGTTGCAAATTGAATCTAATTTTTTTCTGCATCTAGCTCTGAAAAAATATTTGGGCTTTTAGCAGTGTGTGGGACTTGGTCTATTAGTCCATCTGTACTGACCTCCATCAGGTTGCAAATTGAATATAATTTTTTTCTGCATCTAGCTCTGAAAAAATATTTGGGCTTTTAGCAGTGTGTGGGACTTGTTCTATTAGTCCATCTATACTGACCTCCATCAGGTTGCAAATTCAATATAATTTTTTTCTGCATCTAGCTCTGAAAAAATATTTGGGCTTCTAGCAGTGTGTGGGACTTGTTCTATTAGTCCATCTATACTGACCTCCATCAGGTTGCAAATTGAATATCATTTTTTTCTGCATCTAGCTCTGAAAAAATATTTGGCCTTCTAGCAGTGTGTGGGACTTGGTCTATTAGTCCATCTATACTGACCTCCATCAGGTTGCAAATTGAATAAAAAAAATTTCTGCATCTAGCTCTGAAAAAATATTTGGGCTTTTAGCAGTGTGTGGGACTTGTTCTATTAGTCCATCTATACTGACTTCCATCAGGTTGCAAATTGAATAAAAAAAATTTCTGCATCTAGCTCTGAAAAAAATATTTGGGCTTTTAGCAGTGTGTGGGACTTGTTCTATTAGTCCATTTATACTGACCTCTATCAGGTTGCAAATTAAAAATAATTTTTATCTGCATCTAGCTCTGAAAAAATATTTGGGCTTTTAGCAGTGAGTGGGACTTGTTCTATTAGTCCATCTATACAGACCTCCATCAGGTTGCAAATTGAATATAATTTTTTTCTGCATCTAGCTCTGAAAAAATATTTGGCCTTCTAGCAGTGTGTGGGACTTGGTCTATTAGTCCATCTATACTGACCTCCATCAGGTTGCAAATTGAATAAAAAAAATTTCTGCATCTAGCTCTGAAAAAATATTTGGGCTTTTAGCAGTGTGTGGGACTTGTTCTATTAGTCCATCTATACTGACTTCCATCAGGTTGCAAATTGAATAAAAAAAATTTCTGCATCTAGCTCTGAAAAAATATTTGGGCTTTTAGCAGTGTGTGGGACTTGTTCTATTAGTCCATTTATACTGACCTCTATCAGGTTGCAAATTGAATATAATTTTTTTCTGCATCTACCTCTGAAAAAATATTTGGGCTTCTAGCAGTGTGTGGGACTCATTGTATTAGGCCATCTATACCAAGCTCCACCAGCTTTTAAATTAATAATAATTTTTAGCTGCATCTATCCCTGAAAATAATTTTTCTTCCCAATAGTGGTAGCAATAGAATTATGGGGCGCGCGCCTAGCTTACAAAAATATACACTTCATAACAAAAAACACCAGCCTAGCGCACTGCATTAATAAGATGGCATCATCGTCTCTCCCAGTGCTAGGCCTACTACCCAGGCTAGCATTCCTGTACCTAAAACACAATGTATGGGTCCACGCTAGCCACTATGCTGAGGGGTCTAAAGCTGCTGCTAACGCTTTATAACAATTCAATTGGCAGATTTTCACAGAGCTCTTCCACAATGCCCACCCATCGGGCAACAGTTGCCCACCTTCCCTATGGGATCTAGTGGCGAATAGTTGATGCCATTAATCAGAGCGGCAGTTGCCCCGTCGACGTGGCAAGCATACGGTAAGGCATGGGAAGAGTGGACACGACTAGTAGCAGGCAGACAGGTTGACCAATGTGAACAAGCCAGATCACAAGTCACCATAGAATTTCTCCACCAGCTAATGATGAGGGGCATATCAGGGGAGTCAGCGCAGCGGTGTCTGACCGGAGTAGCATTTCACTTCCAAATACTGAATTGGGGAGATGTGACAAAGATTCATCATCAGACAATCCATAAAAGGGTGGAAAAGGGGTCAGCCAAGTCAGGAGTGTAGACGTCCCATCCCGTGTCACTAAAACTGATTTCTCACATCATATCCTTAGCACCATTAACATGACACTCACAATTTGAAGCAACACTACTGTCTACTGCATTTGTGATCGCCTTCTTCGGGGCGCTATGCATAAATGAATTAGTCCCTCAATCCAAAATTACCACCAGTGGAGGCTTATTACACCAGGACGTAGTCATAGCCAATAATGCAATACGTCTACGCATACACAAATCGAAAACGGTTCCAGCGGGCAGGGGCACTTGGGTACTTCTACAACCCACAAATGGTACACTGAGTCGGGTAACAATAGTAAAAACATATCTAACCATCAGATCACAAAGTAATTTCTTCCTATCACACATTGATGGAACGCCATTATCAAGATACCAGTTCCAAGCTATATTTAATAAATGCATAACATCGGCAGGGAACCACCCCAAAGATTACGGGGCACACTCATTTCGCATAGGCGCGGCCACAGAAGCAGCAAGAGCAGGACTGTCAGAAACGGAAGTTCAGAGGATAGGGAGATGGCGATCCACGTGTTTGGCAAGATATATAAGACCGGACTTGTTATCCTAACGTGGTTTGTTTCTTTTACAGGTGACGCAAAGCCAACAGTGTGGGTGATAGGCCACTCGTATATATATTGGGCAGAAAAAAGGGCGAAAGTCCGCCCAGGCGGGAGGAAATTAGAGTTTCATAACACATATTTCAACTGGAGAGGTATTAGAGGCCTGCTATGGCCACAGGTACTAATGGAGGTAATCAAGGTAGGGAGAGAGGCAAGATGTCCGGTCATCTTAGTTATACAGGCTGGGGGAAACAACCTAGGTCATCACAAGAGCGCATAACTAATGGCAATAATGAAACTAGACACTGAGCGCTTCAGAGAATTTTTCACAAAACTAGCTATAGTATGGTCAGAGATTGTGCCGATAGCCGTATGGCAAGGTGCACGAGACATCACGGCCATCGAACGGACAAGGCGGGTAATAAATATTCGGATGGCAAAATTTTGAAGAGACAGAGGCGGTGTAGTGGTACGACACCGATAACTGGAAGGAGATAAAGCAGGCCTCATACTGCCCGACTGTGTTCACTTAATGGATATTGGACTGGACATATTCCTGTCAGGACTCCAGGACGGAGTGGAACAAGCGTTAAGAGTGATGGATGGGGTTCAGAGTCCTGCATACGAGTACGCAGGATCCTCCGTGGCCTGTAAATAGAAAGGACATGTTGGAGAGTTACACTTGTTGGCCAACTTGCCGGTGTGGAGACCCAGGGCATGCTGCGACAAGCTGAATTATTTTAGAAATAAAATGCCTTTCTAATGGAATGAGTATAAAGAGTTAATAAAGCTGTGACCGATTCTCACCCATCCAGTTGTAAGAGTTACATTATTGTATTGTCAAGGAAAGGGGGGCGGTAGGGGGGCTGAGCGTCTGGGTTTGGTTGGGGGTCCCCACAGTCTGCCTAGGCTAGATGCATTTAAAAATTCTTATTAGATACACAGGCGGTGCAGCATGCTTCGCAGCTGGGCTACTACGCCCAAAGTATTGCCTAGGCTAGATGCAGTTAAAAATTCTACGCTGACTAGCAGACACTGAAGATTTGGAGCAGACCTCTGAGTAAACAGCTCTTCAGACTCAACCATCTGTGTTACCCCAAGCCATAGTGCATGTAGTTTCTTACAGTTAAAAGGGGGGGGAGCGACCCAACCCACCTGGAATTGACGATGCCAACGTCACGTAAGACACAGCAAGGGGACTCCAAAAAGAGTCTCCATTTTTTTCCCAAAATTGTGGCACAGACACCACTTAACCCTAGAATGCATACCTGGGGCCTCGCAGGCCCGCCCTGTTAATTGTTTTCTATTTTCTGCAAGATTACTTCAGTTAGAATTTTGAAACTCTAGGTATTCTTCATGTATATAGTTGTTTGTCATTTGAGTTTGAGTTATTCCATGTTATTTGCACACGGGCCTAAAAGGCCCCAGGTATATCAAAGTGTAGATTTTTATGGTCATGCGTTCTAGGGTTAAGTGGCATCAATTGCCCCACAGTTGCTTAAAACGGTTGGTGAGGTGATTTTACCAAATCTTCAAGCTTTTAGTCTCCCAAGGATAGCACAGGGGTAGAAAAGTCCTTGCGAATCTATGATTTGTTCATCTTTATGAACGTGAGTCTGTCTACATTGTCAGTGGACAGCCGCGTGCGCTTATCTGTCAGCACACCACCAGCAGCGCTGAACACACGTTCAGAGAGAACACTGGCGGCAGGGCATGACAAGATCTCCAAGGCATGAGTGGCGAGCTCCGGACATTTTTCCAGATTGGAATACCAAAATGAGCAAGGGTCCAGTGACACAGTCATGGCTTCGATGTTCACTTGGAGATACTCCTGCACCATCCTCTCTAGGCATTGACTATGTGTCAGACTTCTTGTCTCCTGTGGCCTTGCAAAGGATGGCCTAAAAAAGTGGTGAAACGATTCCACAAAATTGCTGTTACCAGCAGATACTGTGTTACTGTTACGGTTTGAGTGATGAAGACTCGACAGTCCCACGGTTGGCAAGTTAGAACTGTGAGATTCACTACGTGCACCACTGGTGTTTTGTGGAAAAGCACATGTAAGATTCTGCAACAGCGTCTGCAGATACTCCTGCTTGCGTCAATCCCTTTTTATGGCAGGAATTATTTCGGCAAATTTACTTTTGTACCGGGGATCTAAGAGTGTGGCAACCCAGTAGTTGGGATTACTTCGAATTCTGACAATCTGAGGGTCATGTTGCAGGTAGTGCAGCAAGAAGGCACTCATGTGTCTTGCGCATCCAGGAGGACCAAGTCCTTGTTGTGTTGGTAGCGAGGTAAGAATCATGCTTCCTTCCTCTGCCCTCTCCCCCCAACCTCACACAAAAGAAATGTGATCAAGGTCTCCCTCATCTGATGAGTCTTCCATGCCCATCGCCAGTTCGTCCTCCACTTCTTCCTCGGCTCCTGCACCTTCCTCAACAGTTTGGCTGCTACCATGCGCCCTGGTTAATCCCTCTCCCCCACCCTCCCATGCCTGCCGCCTTGGTGCTTCCAACCGTCTGGATCTTGGAGATGTTATCCCTTCCGCATACGACTCCTCCTCTACTTCCTCCACCTCCTCTTGTCCTACCACCTGACTCTGAATTCTGTTTAATGTGTGCTCCAGCATGTAAATCACCGGAATAGTCATGCTGATAATGGCTTCGTCGTCAGCACTAAACATCTTCGTCGCCATTTCAAAACTGTGCAGAAGGGTGTGTGGCGCCCCTGAGGGTTCAGTCGCCACAGAGTTACTGCATCTCACCCAGAGGTGTGGTATCTCACCCTCGGGTAAGGAAGGCGTATGGCTCGGGACCCTAACACCTGCATCCAACACATACCCGCAGTGGGGGTAGGGCGAGATTGCTCCTAAGGGAGAGCACAGTCCCAGGTTCCTAGCTGGTGGGAGGGTCCTATGTAGTGGGTGCTTAGGGGAGCAGCTTAGGGGAGCACATGACAGGGAGAGTATAAATAGGAAACCATCTTAGAAAGAGCAAGCCAGTAAGAGGATGAAAAGTGACAGGAGCAGAGGCTCGGCATGAGCTCTGCTCCGGAGGCCGGCCTAGCCTGGGAGGCCCAGGACTGAAGGAGAGAAGAGAGGAGTGGGAGCAGGAAGGCTCAAGGAACCGAAGGGACCCTAGGGCTACGGGCCATGCAGAAGGCTACCCGTACTCCCGCTGCTACCAGGAGGTAGAGGGGTCAGGCCAGATATGGGGAACCGGTCCCTCAACTAGTGGAGAAACAGCAAGGCTCAACTAGAAACCGGAGGCTGCAGCATTTCATGTACTGCAGGCAAAAGTCCACACCAGTCTCACTAAGAAGGTAGCCGCATAGGACCCAGGGGACGGAACACAAGTCGCCCGCCAAGGCCCGAGGATACCGGAGAGAAGTGTCACTGAGTGTGAGGTGCAGGGAGAAGGCCAGAGAAAGGACACACAGAAGGGAGTCCTGCTAAGTACTCCGGAGCTATCTGGGGGTGGACTGAGCCCCTCACTGAGTACGCACAGCACGACGGGTGAGATTGCTCTGGTACCTGTAATCTGGACTGCAACAACTGTGAGAAAAGATCTTGGGACTGCATCACACGGACTCTGTGTTCATTACTGACTAGAGATGAGCGGTGTTCGACTAGAACTGTTCGCCAATCTCAAATTCGAGCTGTTTTGGGCGGTGTTCGAGTTGTTCGACGAACCCGAACGATTTGCAAAAAATTCGGCTGTTCGAGGTTATGTTCGATAACTGTTCGTGCACCAAAAGCGTGTCCTGCATGTCTGGTGCTATTTAGAGCACCAATCATGCAGGGATTGTCTGCCACTCACTGTAATGCCACAGCCATGGTGGTTGTGGCATTACAGTGATTGCCCAAATCGATGGGAACAGTGCCAACAGTGAAACATGAAAAGCCGGCAATTCAGCAGCGGCATACACCGGTACCCGACAATTTAGAACCGAAAGAATAGAGCTTCACACATAGATTAGATAGATAGAAACATGTCAGCCACATATATACGAAGTACAGTGAAAGTGCTGCTTACTGTACTTGTCATTTAGCGTAAAGGATTTATCAAAAAAAATAATAGTGTTTTCATGCACCGTCTCTTTAAAAAAGCCGGCCGGCAATTCAGCAGCGGTACCCGACAATTTAGAATAGAAGGAATAGAGAATCACACATAGATTAGATAGATAGAAACATGTCAGTCACATATATATGAAGTACAGTGACAATGTTGCTTACTGTACTTGTCATTTAGTGTAAAGGATTTATTAAAAAAAATAATAGTGTTTTCATGCACCGTCTCTTTAAGAAAGCCGGCCGGCAATTCAGCATCTGTACCCGACAATTTATAACAGACAGAATAGAGCTTCACACATAGATTAGATAGATAGAAACATGTCAGTCACATATATATGAAGTACAGTGATAGTGTTGGTTACTGTACTTGTCATTTAGTATTAAAATAAAGGATTTATTATTAAAAAATTGGCGTGGGGTTCCCCTTAATTTTAGGCTCTAGCGGAGGTTAAGCAGACAGCTGGGGCAGATGTTTGAAGCCTGGGAAGGGGGTAATACCCACGGAGCTTCCCAGGCTACTAATATCAGCCCCCAGCTGAATACATAGCCTTTACTAGCTATTAAAATGGGGGACCCCCCCAAAAAAATGACGTGGGGTCCCCCCTAATTTAATAGCTAGCAAAGGCTAGGCAGACAGCTGGGGGCTGATATTAATAGCCCAGGAAGGGAGCCATGAATATTGGCCCCCTCCCAGGCTAGAAACACCAGCCGTCAGCCGCCCCAGAAATGGCGCATTCATAGGATGCGCCAATTCTGGCACTTAGCCTCGCTCTTCCACGCTGCCCTGGTGCGGTGGCAGGGGGTAATAGGGCTGGGGTTGATGTCAGCTTATAATGCCAGCTGACATCAAGCCCAGGTTAGTAATGGAGAGGCGTCTATAAGACACCCCCATTACTAACCCCATAGTCAAAGTTAAAAAAAACACAAACACCCAGAATAAAGTCCTTTAATTGAAATAAAGACACAATTCTTTATTGTTCTAAATTAAACCATACTTACCGTCACGCCCATTCCAGCTGAAGCCAACGATCTCCTGTAATAAAAATGAAATAATAAAGCAACCTCATCCTTACCTTTCCATGGTTCCCACGACAGCTTCAGCTCTGCTACATCGAGATGACAGGCTGGACCGCAGCAGAACGCTGCCATCCAGCCTGTCATCCCGCAGACACTGAGAAGCGCAGGCTTGCTTGCGCTCCACATTGTCTCTCTGTGACGGCATAAAGATGAGCCGAGGTCATGTCCAATGAACTCGGCGCACCTCATGCACGTCACTTACAGCGTGGGAGAATTCTCACGCTGAAGCGCTGAGTGCAGGAGAATTTTCCCACGCTGTCAGTGAGGTGCATGAGGTGAGCTGAGTTCATTGGACATGAGCTCACCTCATGCACGTCACTGACAGCGTGGGAGAATTCTCCTGCACTCAGCACTTCAGCGTGAGAATTTTCCCACGCTGTCAGTGACGTGCATGAGGTGAGCCGAGTTCATTGGACATGACCTCGGCTCATCTGGATGCCGTCACAGCGAGACACTGAGGAGCGCAAGCATGCCTGCTCTTCTCAGTGTCTGCGGCATGACAGGCTGGATGGCAGCGTTCTGCTGCGGTCCAGCCTGTCATCTCGATGTAGCAGAGCTGAAGCTGTCGTGGGAACCATGGAAAGGTAAGGATGAGGTTGGTTTATTATTTTTCTTTTATTGCAGGAGATCGTTGGCTTCAGCTGGAATGGGCGTGATGGTAAGTATAGTTTAATTTAGAACAATAAAGAATTGTGTGTTTATTTCAATTAAAGGACTTTATTCTGGGTGTTGTGTTTTTTTTAAATACTTTACTAGAAATTCATGGCGGTCATGTCTAATACTGGCGTGACCCCATGAATTTTGGGCTTGGGGCCAGCTGATAATACCAAGCTGGCCCTAACCCCTTTATTACCCAGTGAGCCACCGCACCAGGGCCCTGGATGAGTTGGGTACAGCGCCAGAAGATGGCGCTTCTATGAACGCGCCATTTTCCGGGGTGGCTGCGGACTGCAATTTGCAGCGGGGGGGGCCCAGAAAGCTTGGGCCTCCCTGCGCTGCAGATTCCAGCCCCCAGCTGCCTAGTTGTACCTGGCTGGACACAAAAATAGGGCGAAGCCCCACGTATTTTTTTTTTAATTATTTAAAAAAAACACAACACCCAGAAAAAAGTCCTTTAATTGAAATAAAGACACAATTCTTTATTGTTCTAAATTAAACCATACATACCGTCACGCCCATTCCAGCTGAAGCCAACGATCTCCTGAAATAAAAGAAAAATAATAAAGCAACATCATCCTTACCTTTCCATGGTTCCCATGACAGCTTCAGCTCTGCTACATCGAGATGACAGGCTGGACCGCAGCAGAACGCTGCCATCCAGCCTGTCATCCCGCAGACTCTGAGAAGCGCAGGCTTGCTTGCGCTCCACAGTGTCTCTCTGTGAGGGCATCCAGATGAGCCGAGTTAATGTCCAATGAACTCGGCTCACCTCATGCACGTCACTGACAGCGTGGGAAAATTCTCCTGCACTCAGCGCTTCAGCGTGGGAGAATTCTCACACTGAAGCGCTGAGTGCAGGAGAATTCTCCTACGCTGTCAGTGACGTGCAGGAGGTGAGCTGAGTTCATTGGACATGAGCTCACCTTATGCACGTCACTGACAGCGTGGGAAAATTCTCCTGCACTCAGCGCTTCAGCGTGGGAGAATTCTCACGCTGAAGCGCTGAGTGCAGGAGAATTCTCCCACGCTGTCAGTGACGTGCAGGAGGTGAGCTGAGTTCATTGGACATGAGCTCACCTTATGCACGTCACTGACAGCGTGAGAGAATTCTCCTGCACTCAGCGCTTCAGCGTGAGAATTTTCCCACGCTGTCAGTGACGTGCATGAGGTGCGCCGAGTTCATTGGACATGAACTCGTCTCATCTTTATGCCGTCACAGCCAGACACTGCAGAGCGCAAGCATGCCTGCGCTTCTCAGTGTCTGCGGGATGACAGGCTGGATGGCAGCGTTCTGCTGCGGTCCAGCCTGTCATCTCGATGTAGCAGAGCTGAAGCTGTCGTGGGAACCATGGAAAGGTAAGGATGATGTTGCTTTATTATTTTTCTTTTATTGCAGGAGATTGTTGGCTTCAGCTGGAATGGGCGTGATGGTAAGTATGGTTTAATTTAGAACAATAAAGGATTGTGTCTTTATTTCAATTAAAGGACTTTATTCTGGGTGTTTGTGTTTTCTTTTAACTTTGACTATGGGGTTAGTAATGGGGGTGTCTTATAGACGCCTCTCCATTACTAACCTGGGCTTGATGTCAGCTGGCATTATAAGCTGACATCAACCCCAGCCCTATTACCCCCTGCCACCGCTACAGGGCAGCGTGGAAGAGCGAGGCTAAGTGCCAGAATTGGCGCATCCTATGAATGCGCCATTTCTGGGGCGGCTGACGGCTGGTGTTTCTAGCCTGGGAGGGGGCCAATATTCATGGCACCCTTCCTGGGCTATTAATATCAGCCCCCAGCTGTCTGCCTAGCCTTTGCTAGCTATTAAATTAGGGGGGACCCCACGTCATTTTTTTGGGGGGGGTCCCCCATTTTAATAGCTAGTAAAGGCTATGTATTCAGCTGGGGGCTCATATTAGTAGCCTGGGAAGCTCCGTGGGTATTACCCCCTTCCCAGGCTTCAAACATCTGCCCCAGCTGTCTGCTTAACCTCCGCTAGAGACTAAAATTAAGGGGAACCCCACGCCAATTTTTTTTAATAATAAATCCTTTATTTTAATACTAAATGACAAGTACAGTAACCAACACTATCACTGTACTTCATATATATGTGACTGACATGTTTCTATCTATCTAATCTATGTGTGAAGCTCTATTCTGTCTGTTATAAATTGTCGGGTACAGATGCTGAATTGCCGGCCGGCTTTTTTAAAGAGACGGTGCATGAAAACACTATTATTTTTTTTAATAAATCCTTTACACTAAATGACAAGTACAGTAAGCAACATTGTCACTCTACTTCATATATATGTGACTGACATGTTTCTATCTATCTAATCTATGTGTGAAGCTCTATTCTGTCTGTTATAAATTGTCGGGTACCGCAGCTGAATTGCCGGCCGGCTTTTTTAAAGAGACGGTGCATGAAAACACTATTATATTTTTTAATAAATCCTTTACACTAAATGACAATTACAGTAAGCAACACTGTCACTGTACTTCATATATATGTGACTGACATGTTTCTATCTATCTAATCTATGTGTGAGGCTCTATTCCTTCTTGTCTAAATTGTCGGGTACCGGTGTATGCCGCTGCTGAATTGCCGGCCGGCTTTTTTAAAGAAAGCGTCTTCTGAGCAGTTTGTCAGCTTTTGGACACCTTTGAAGGTGTTTTCTATGTGTTTCTATGTGTTTTTGTTTGCCTGCCATTGGTTTTAACGGTGTTCGACGGTGTTCCAAGGTGTTCGACGAACAGTTCGACGAACAGTTCCTCGAACATCCCGGTGTTCGACGAACCGAACCGAACCCGAACACTACGGGGGTGGCTCAACACTATTACTGACTCCCTGCACTACAACCACCATCATCCACCCACACTGCCCTGAAGCTACACTCTTCCTGTGGTGAGTAATAATACCATTGCTGCAAAACCACCAGCTTCAGAGGACTGTTCCGCAGCGGCAGCCCCTTTGGCCGCACTCCACAGGTGGCGTAGTCAGACATTATAAAATACATATATACAAATTACCCTTGGAGTGACCGCCCTGGGTCACGGACCGGGTCACCGCCACAGTGACTACAACCCCAAGCATCTACCGGCCCGGCTCAGGGTACCCCACGGCCCAGGGGGCGCTTCAACTTCATAGGTCCCTGTTCTGAGACCACTCTTCCAGCGTGATTTGCCCCACCTCTGGATCTCGTTGGCCCAGGCTATACGTCAGAACGTATTGCACCAGGGCTTGTCGGTGCTGCCACAGTCGCTGCAACATGTGCAGAGTTGAATTCCACCGTGTCGGCACATCGCATTTCAGCCGGTGAACTGGCAGGCCCAACGACTTCTGTAGAGATGTAAGTCGTTGAGCTGCGGGATGCGAACGGCGGAAGTGAGCACACAGCGACCGTGCCCTCTGCAGAAGGCCATCTAGTCCGGGATAGTGGGCTAAAAATTTATGGACAACCAGGTTCAACACGTGAGCCATGCAAGGCACGTATGTGACATTGCCCCGGCGAAGGGCCGCACCCAGGTTTGCAGCATTGTCGCACACGGCCTTCCCTGGTGGCAGGTCCAGTGGAGACAACCATTCATGAAACTGGGTCTCCAGAGCTGACCACAACTCCTCAGCTGTGTGACTCACATTTCCCAGACATTTCAAAGTAAACACTGATGCCGTTGAGCCCTGCTGCCAGCATAGTAAGGAGGTGTGCAGGATTCCTTCTCCGCAGTTAGAAAGCAGGTGGCATTACCAGACAGGCTTTGGGTGCAGGTGGAGGACCGAGAGGAGGTTGAAGAGGCAGAAGCAGTGGAGGAACTTCGAGATAAAGAGGATTGACGCACAACTCGTGGGGACGGTAAGACTTGGACAGCAGCCCCTTGTCCTGCTGTCACCATAGTTACCCAGTGCCCAGTCAGCGACATGTAACGCCCCTGTCCATGCCTACTCATCCAAGTGTCTGTGGTGAAATGCACCCTGTCACACACAGAGTTTCTCAAAGAAGAGGTGATGTTGTGTGCGACATGCTGGTGGAGCGCAGGCACATCTTTCTTTGAGAAGTAGTGCTGACTGGGCATCTGGTACTGGGGCACTGCGACGGACATAAGGTCTCGAAAATCCACTGTGTCCTCCAGGCGGAAAGGCAGCATTTCTGTAGCCAACAGCTTGCAGATGGTGAAATTCAACCTCTTAGCTTTCTCATGGCTAAGAGGAAATGGTCTTTTACTTTTCCACATCTGAGGGACCGAGGGCTGGCTGTTGTGCATAGACGGGGTTGAGTAGGGTGTCCCCGGCAAACTGCCGGTCTGTGAGGAAGATGCAGGCGGACATGATAGGTTCCCTTGATCCAAAGGTGGTGCTCTCGATGTCAGAGAGCGCTCAACACCAGCAGGTGTTTCCACTTCCCAATGAACTGACGACCTGCCAATCACACTGGCTGTTGCAGGTAAAGAGGTGGCAGGTCTGGGTCCAAAAACATGTGTGACTTCTGTCCCCCCAGTCACAGAGGATGAAGAGGCCGCGGATGCACAAGATGGGGCAGACGGTGGTTGGCCCAGCCTGCTAGGCCGCATTGTAGCACAGTGAGCTTCCCACTGCAACTTATGCTTCATATCCATGTGACGGTACATGCATGAAGTACTCAAACTATGGATTTTTTGGCCTCTACTTAGCTTTTGGTGACAAATATTACAGATAACACGAGTTGGGTCATCCTTATAGATCTGAATAAATGCCCAGGCTATGCAAGGCTTAGAGCCCATGCGACCTGAAGAGCCACTATGACTTGTGGTCAGAGGCAGAGTTGTGGTTGAGGATGCAGTTGTTGACGTGCTTCCAGTACTCTGTCTCTGTCCAGGAAGGCGCAACCTAACCTCGTCGTCAATAGCATCTGTGACGCCCCACTGTGCTTGGTATCACAGATCCTAGAAGAGTGTATTGATGGAATCCTCCACAAGAGGCCCCCATAAACATTCACACATCTCCACCTTCCACCTCAGACCAGCAGAAGGAGCCCGTTAGGGATATAAATAGGGAAGGTGGAGCTAGGCAGTTCAGTTCCTCTGAAGAGTTCCTGCAGTAGAGAAGCCTAAGAGAGGTCAGTCTGCAGTGGAGCTCAGTCTAGTCTAGAGAACTCAGTTAATAGTTCAGCAGTGGAGCACGAGGCTCCTGCTAGCTACATTCAGGGAGCCCAGATAGAGCTTAAGGTGTGCCGGCGCCATAAGATCGGTAAAGCGCGGCAAGCTGCCGTTAGTGTGTATAGCCTAGTGAGGGCCCGAGTAGGCCGAAGGCGAGTGGCAAGTTAGTACATAAGGGGCAGAGTAGCTTAACCAGCTCACCCCGAAGCATTTACCGGACACCGGATCCGAGCATACCGGGATCTCTATGACCCAGTAAGGCATAACCGGAATCTCTGGAGAACTACAAGTCCCAGGATCGCTAAGGTGCTGATACGTAACAGAGCCAGGAGACGCTTAGGCCCCACATACTGGGAGCGTGAACTCCAAGAGAAGGCCCTACCACAAGGTCAGCCAGCACAGGACAGAGACAAAGTTAGGCCTAGCTCCAGGCAGGTCAGAAACTTACTACGCAGAGGCAAGAAACAGGAGGCCCTACACCCGCTCATTGGGGAGGATCCTGATATGCACCCTTCACCCTACAGTGCTCCGGGATGTGCCTAAATTTCCTCCAGTAAAAGGTACTGAAGTGACTACCGTGTCCGTTCCCGTTCTTGCTCTGACCCAGCTGGATCTCGCCTGTCCTGCATTCCCGCTGCATACGCTGCCCTGAGACCTAGCTCCACCTGTGGGGAGCTATACCATCGAGCTGCCTTATCACGGGTCTCAGTGGACTGCTGCAGCGCTGGTGCTTCTCACCAGATACCACAGGTGGCGTCACGAACTCTTATAAAATTAACAATTATCCACCCTTTTAAAGAGTGACCCCAGGGTACGGGCCAGGGAGCCGACCACCGCGACATCCCCAAGGCCAGGCAAAGGCCCAGGTACCGAGTCATCCCCATCCCCTGGGCTAGTCACATCCTCCTCCACCTCCTCCGCTGACCTCATCGACTGGCTGACTGTGGGTTGACAGTAAGTGGGATCTTCAACCTCGTCATCATTACCCTGTGTGTTATCACACCCGTCGTCCTCAAAGCCAACCTCTTCCTGCCCTGACCGAAAAGTCAAGTTGTCGCTCCAACCAGGTATTTGAGTCTCATCATCGTCTTCATCATTGTCTCCACCAACAGGAGTTACAGTTTGGGAACGAGGGTCTACATTATGCTCAGAACCTTCTTCATCTGGTCCTGAATCCGACTTATAAAGATTCTGGGCATCAGTGCAGATCATTTCCTCGTCTGGATTAACAGAAGCTCTGGAGCAGACCTCCGTTTCCCAGGCTATAGTATGAGTAATTATTACCACACAAAATTTTTTTACCAGGATATATTATGATTACCCAGTAAAACATGAAGTACCAAAAATAATTTAAAAATAAGTATTTTATTTAGACATATAAAAATCCAAAATAGAACCATAAAAAGAGAAAGGTACCAAACATGAGGAGGCAGGAGAAACAACACTGAAATCTTTGGGAAAATTTGAGTAGTCTTATGATAATTAGATTATGCTGTGGATGAAGCACTCATCACAAATAGAAGGAATATAGTGGTGTTATATATAGCAGCGTGGAGTGTCAGAAGGAGTTAATTCATAATGCCACACATTGGATCGAATCCACAGGGCAGCAGCGCTGTAGCATACTAGTGCTCTCGTGCACCTAAGTGCATAGACCAGCACTATTCATTCATGGCATGACCAGCACCTGCGGCCGAAGTGATCGAACCAGTGCATATAAATAGACAAAGATCTCCCGCTGTCACTAACACCTAACACTAAATGGGTACGTTCAATACACAGGCATATCAAAACAATAAGGTATAAGGTACTTGTTCCATACCAATGTAGATGCTCCTGCTTCCTGCCCCGACGCGCACGTTTCGCATTAGCTTCTTCGCACACGCCTCCCGAAGAAGCTAATGCGAAACGTGCGCGTCGGGGCAGGAAGCAGGAGCATCTACATTGGTATGGAACAAGTACCTTATACCTTATTGTTTTGATATGCCTGTGTATTGAACGTACCCATTTAGTGTTAGGTGTTAGTGACAGCGGGAGATCTTTGTCTATTTATATGCACTGGTTCGATCACTTCGGCCGCAGGTGCTGGTCATGCCATGAATGAATAGTGCTGGTCTATGCACTTAGGTGCACGAGAGCACTAGTATGCTACAGCGCTGCTGCCCTGTGGATTCGATCCAATGTGTGGCATTATGAATTAACTCCTTCTGACACTCCACGCTGCTATATATAACACCACTATATTCCTTCTATTTGTGATGAGTGCTTCATCCACAGCATAATCTAATTATCATAAGACTACTCAAATTTTCCCAAAGATTTCAGTGTTGTTTCTCCTGCTTCCTCATGTTTGGTACCTTTCTCTTTTTATGGTTCTATTTTGGATTTTTATATGTCTAAATAAAATACTTATTTTTAAATTATTTTTGGTACTTCATGTTTTACTGGGTAATCATAATATATCCTGGTAAAAAAAATTTGTGTGGTAATAATTGATTGTTCGGAAGTACTATTAGCTTAATTTGGACACTTTTTGTGAAATATAGTATGAGTAAACAGCTCTGCAGACTCAACCATCAGTGTTACCCCATACTCAGACAGGCAGCTGGAGACTTGGGAGCTGTGAGGAAGCAAGTGCGATTGGGGTGACACCTCTGAGGACTGGAGTATTTGTGATGTTGAAATTGAGGTGGAGGAGAGCCCACTTGAAGGAGCACTTGATATCCGCTGAAGCACCTGCTGTTTTTGTGCCTCATCTGGAATTTGTAGCGATGGGTGTGTTCGTAAGAAAGGGATCGTATCACATTGTCCACGAAAAGAAGTCGACATCTTAGTTTGGCTGGAAGATGGTCTTTCTTCTGCAGATGTTACCCCCCCCCCCACCGCGGGGGGGCTCGACCCACCAGCGGACAGGCACCAGTATTGGGAGAGGGGGGCTGGCCGTCAGGGTCCACCGCGGCTCTGGCACAAACCCGGCGACACGGAGGTGGCACGGGCAGGAACGGACTGGCCGTGTCGGCTTCTCACTTTTTGGATTTTAGAAGGGCATGACATGCCTATATCTGTGTCTCCCCCTCCTTTTACTCCTCCACCTCTTTTCTTTTCGCATGACTATATGTACTTGTCACTTTTCCATGTGTTAGTTATGTCTTCTGAGCAGTTTGTCAGCTTTTGGACACCTTTGAAGGTGTTTTCTATGTGTTTTTATGTGTTTTTGTTTGCCTGCCATTGGTTTTAACGGTGTTCGAAGGTGTTCGACGAACAGTTTGACAAACAGTTCGGCGAACACACGGGTGTTCGACGAACCGAACCGAACTCGAACACTACGGGGGTGGCTCAACACTACTGGGTAACTATGGTGACAGCAGGACAAGGGGCTGCTGTCCAAGTCTTGCCGTCCCCACGAGTTGTGCGTCAATCCTCTTTATGTCAAAGTTCCTCCACTGCTTCTGCCTCCTCAACCTCCTCTCGGTCCTCCACCTGCACCCAAAGCCTGTCTGGTCATGCCACAAGCTTTCTAACTGCGCAGAAGGGATCCTGCACACCTCCTTACTATGCTGGCAGCAGGGCTCAACGTTATCAGGCGGTTTTTACTTTGAAATGTCTGGGAAATGTGAGTCACACAGCTGAGGAGTTGTGGTCAGCTCTGGAGAACCAATTTCATGAATGGTTGTCTCCACTGGACCTGAAACCAGGGAAGGCCGTGTGCGACAATGCTGCAAACCTGGGTGCGGCCCTTCGCCGGGGCAATGTCACATACGTGCCTTGTATGGCTCACGTGTTGAACCTGGTTGTCCAGCAATTTTTAGCCCACTATCCCGGACTAGATGGCCTTCTGCAGAGGGCACGGTCGCTGTGTGCTCACTTCCGCCGTTCGCATCCCGCAGCTCAGCGACTTACATCTCTAAAGAAGTCGCTGGGCCTGCCACTTCACCGGCTAAAATGTGATGTGCCTACCCGGTGGAATTCAACTCTGCACATGTTGCAGCGACTGTGGCAGCACCGACAAGCCCTGGTGCAATACGTTCTGACGTATAGCCTGGGCCAACGAGATCCAGAGGTGGGGCAAATCACGCTGGAGGAGTGGTCTCAGATCAGGGACCTATGCACCCTTCTGCACAGTTTTGAAATGGCGACGAAGATATGTAGTGCTGACGATGCCATTATCAGCATGACTATTCCGGTGATTTACATGCTGGAGCACATGTTAAACAGAATTCGGAGTCAGGTGGTGGCACAAGAGGAGGTGGAGGAAGTAGAGGAGGAGGAGTTGTATGCGGAAGGGCTAACATCTGCAAGGTCCAGACGGTCGGCAGCACCAAGGCGGCAGGCATGTGAGGGTGGGGGAGATGGTTTTACCAGGGCGCATGGTAGCAGCCAAACTAGTGAGGAAGGTGCAGGAGCCCAGGAAGAAGTGGAGGACGAACTGATGGAAGACTCATCAGATGAGGGAGACCTTGATCACATTTCTGTTGTGCGATGTTGGGGGGAGAGGACAGAGGAAGGAAGGATGATTGTTACCTCGCCACCAACACAACAGGGACTTGGTGCTCCTGGATGCGCAAGACACATGAGTGCCTTCTTGCTGCACTACCTGCAACATGACCCTCGAATTGTAAGAATTAGAAATAATCCTGACTACTGGGTTGCCACACTGTTAGATCCCCGGTACAAAAGTAAAAGTAAATTTGCAGAAATTATTCCTGCCATAGAAAGGGATGCACGCATGCAGGAGTATCAGCAGAGACTGCTGCAGAATCTTACATGTGATTTTCCACAAAACACCAGTGGTGCACGTAGTGAATCTCACAGTTCCAACTTGCCAACCGTGGGACCGTCGAGTGTTCAGCACTCAAACCGTAACAGAAACACAGTATCGGCTGGTAACATCAATTTTGCGGAATCATTTCACCACTTTTTTAGCCCATCCTTTGCAAGGCCACAGGAGACAAGAAGTCTGACACATAGTCAACGCCTAGAGACGATGGTACAGGAGTATCTCCAAGTAAACATTGAAGCCATGACTGTGTCACTGGACCCTTGCTCTTTTTGGGCTTCCAATCTGGATAAATGGCCGGAGCTCGCCACTTACACCTTGGAGTTCTTGTCATGCCCCGCAGCCAGCGTTCTGTCTGAACGTGTGTTCAGCGCTGCTGGTGGTGTGCTGACAGATAAGCGCACGCGGCTCTCTACTGATAATGTAGAAAGACTCACGTTCATAAAGATGAACAAATCATGGATCCGAAATGACTTTTCTACCCCTGTGTCATCCTGGGGAGAGTAAAAGCTTGATGATTGGTTAAAATCACCTCACCAACCGTTTTAAGCTTTCAAATTACTAATCATGTTTATCTATATCTTGGCTGGAAAATAATTTGGGCTTTGTAGCAGTGTGCAGTACTGATTCTATTAGGCCATCTATACTAAGCTCCCCCAGATTTAAAATGACTAATCATGTTTATCTGTATCTTGGCTTGAAAATAATTTGGGCTTTGTAGCAGTGTGCAGTACTGATTCTATTAGGCCATCTATACTAAGCTCCACCAGATTTAAAATTACTAATCATGTTTATCTGTATCTTGGCTGGAAAATAATTTGGGCTTTGTAGCAGTGTGCAGTACTGATTCTATTAGGCCATCTATACTATGCTCCACCAGATTTAAAATTAATAATAATTTTTAGCTGCATCTAGCCCAGAAAATAATTTTGGGGCTCCGAGATGCGCAAGACACATAAGTGCCTTCTTGCTGCACTACCTGCATCATGACCCTCAGAATGTCAGAATTCGAAGTAATCCTGACTACTGGGTTGCCACACTCTTACATCCACCACACTCTTCGATCAACCTTTTCATTTTAATAAAGACCAAAAAAATGGTCATTTTTGAAATGATAAGCATTAGCAGGTTATTAGAAACTGAAATCAAACAGTTTTCAACTCAAAACTTTATTCTAGGTGATGCTACATTTGCACATAGGACCCCTTGTTCGAAAGGAGCTTCTGAACTCTCTCGTCCATTGAATTTGTCAGGTTTTGGATCGTTTCTGCTTCAAATGTTTTGCATGAGGACAGAATACCCTCCCAGAGCTGTTGCTTAGATGTGAACTGCCTCCCGCCATCATAGACACTCCTTTTGATAATGCTCCAGAGGTTCTGAATGGGGTGGAGGTCAGGGGAGCATGGGGGTCACACCATAAGTTTGTCCCCTTTTATGCCCATATCAGCCAGAGATGCAGATGTGTTATGTGCAGCATGAGACGGTGCATTATGATGCATGAAAATGATCTTGCTGTGGAATACACGGTTCTTCTTCTTGAACCATGGCAGGAAGTGCTGTTTGAGAAACTCCACATACATTATGGAGTTCATCTTTTCCCCTTCAGGGATCCTAAAGGGGCCGACAATCTCTCTCCCTATGATTCCAGCCCAAAACATTACTCCACTTCCTCCTTGTTGGCGCTGTAGCCGTGTTTGCGTGGGGTGTCCATCAACCAGCCATCCTCCACTCCATCCATCTGGACCATCGAGCGTTGCACGGCACTCATCCGTGAACAAAACAGTTTTGAAGTCAGTCTTCATGTACTGTTTGGCCCACTGGAGCCGTTTCTGCTTGTGTGCAGTGGATAGAGGGGGTCAACAGGATGGCGTACGCACAGCTGCAAACCTCTGAAGGACCCTGCATCTTGTTGTTCGGGGGACGTTGGAGGCACCAGCAGCTTCAAAAACTTGTCTGCTGCTATGACAAGGCTTTTTTGCCGCTGCTCTTTTAACCTGACGTAATTGCCTGTAGGAAAGACTCCTCAATTTGCCTTTATCAGCACGCTCACGTGTGTACTGTAAATCAGCTACATACTTCTTGATTGCCAAGACACTTCATCCTGATCATCGCACAATGTTGATTGTAGTCATGCCTTGACCTAAACACTCCACAATTTGTTGCTTCTCAGCAGCCGACACATCCTTTTTCTTTCCCATTTTGGCAGAAAATGTAGGCTGCTTAATAATGTGGGACAGCCTTCTTAAGTAGTCTTGCCTTTCATTGGACACACCTGCCAAACTAATTAGCACAGGTGTCTGCAATTGCTTACAGTGATATAAAGAGCCCTGACACACATCACGATCAATGAGTTTAACTGACAAACAAACAAATTCTTCCCTTATCACTCCTAAACACTTTTTGCATAATAATTTGGAACACAGTGTACATGTGCTTTTCCACAAAACACCAGTGGTTCACGTAGTGAATCTTACAGTTCTAACTTGCCAACCGTGGTCTGTATGGAGTTGTTCAATAAAGGGCCCAAAATTAAGATAACATAGATGGGAGAGGTCTCTATGAATAGGAATTCCTAAGTATTTGATACCCTGTGAGGGCCAGGCAAAGGGAAAGTTGGACTGGATGGAATCCTGTATGGATTTGGGGAGGGGGACATCGAGGGCCTCAGACTTCGCTGCATTGATTTTAAAATTTGACCATGTAACAAAGTGATCTATTTCAGCCATAACAGCAGGGATGGATATAGGTGATTGAGTGATATATACTAGGACATCATCAGCAAATGCAGAGCACTTGTACTCGGTGCCTCCCACCTCAATCCACCTAATATTGGGGTTATGGCGAATTGATGAGAGCAGGTGCTCCGTCACTAGGATGTATACCCCTGGGCCTTGGGACACCCGGAGCCGGACCCTTTTTGGTGGATGCTGGTGGTTGTAGTCTCCGTGGCGGCGACCCGGTTCCGTGGCTCAGGGCGGTCAAACCAGTGGCGGAACTATTTATGTGGTTTTGATGTTTAAATGTCCGACTACGCCATCCGTGGATTGCGGTCAGGGTGAACCGCCGCTGCAGGGCAGACCGCTGAGGCTGGTGTTGTGGGTGCAGCAGAGCGTAGCATAACTCCCCACGGGAGGAGTATAGCCTCAGGGCAGTGTATGCGGAGGATGGGGGTGATGGTGCAGGGCAGCAGCAGTAACGACACGGAGTCAGTGATGAAGTCCAGGGCCTTTACTCACAGTTCTTATTATCCAGACCACTTCTGCAGGTAACGACTGCCCACGTCGTACTGTGCTCACCAGGTGAGGGGCTCAGACAACTCCCAGATAACTTTGGAGCGCTTCACAGGACCCCCTTTGTGTGTCCTTTGTCTGGCCTTTCTTACCAACCCTTCTGTCCGGCTGCCTCGGGCCTCCTCTTGGTAAACTTGGCGCCAGTTTCACTGACCCTATGTGGTGCCTTCCTAGCGGGTGTAGCGAGGGGCTGCGCCACATAAAATGTCACAGCTTCCGGTTTCTAGCTGAGGGTCGTTTCCCGCCTCCACTAGTTCGGGGACCGGTCTCCCCCTTTGGCCTGACCCCTCCACGCAGGTGGATTCGGGCGTGCGGTGGCGACTCGCCCGTCCGCACCCCTGGGATCCCTTCGTTCCTCGTTCCTGGAGCCTTCTCCGCTCCTCTTCCTTCCTTCTCCCTCTTCCAGGCCTGGGCCTCTGTTACTAGGCCAGCCTCCGGATCAGAGCTCATGCAGAGCCCCTGCTCCCTGTCACTTCTGCTCAGACTTCTCTGCAATGAACTAAGATTGTGCCCACCTTTTATACTCCCTTCTCAATGCACCCAGGAACTGCTTCCTCCCTGCTCCTGCACTACAGGGTTCCCCTTCCTCAGTGTTCCCTCCCCCACTCCAGCCAGGGGCAGGGACTGTCGTGCCCATCTCAGGGGCATATTGGTAAGCCCTGCCCCACGGCAATGTGGTGTAATGCATGCAGGTGTCGGGTCCTGATCCACACTCCATCCTTACCTGAGAGTGAGATATCACACCTCTGGGTGAGGTGCAATACCTCTGTAGCAACCGAGCCCTCAGGGTGCTACAGTTCCATTTATCTTCAGCCTAGGTGACGTATTGCGATACAGGGCCGTGATTTTGGCTATAAAAGGGTCCCCTAGACCCCTACCCCAAGCTTTTTAAGAGAATAATATATGGCGTGCCAGGAGACTCTATGGAATGCTTTCTCAGGATCCAACGAGAGTATCTAATTACAAATTTTTAACTGCATCTAGCCCAGGAAATACTTTGTGCCTAGTAGCAGTGTCTGCTAGTCAGCGGATTATCCCGGCTGTTAAGCAAGCTACACCACCTGTAGTTTGGACACTTAATTTTTTCAAAGGCAATGCTTCGGGACCACGGGATACTCAGTGAAGAGCATCAGGAGGCACCCCAAGGCATAGGGGCTGGGACTGGCGGTAGGACGCCTTGCGGTGGACAGCCGAGCTCGATCCTTATAAAAGCTTTTTAACTGCAGCAGCTTTAGTGGACGCTACTGGAGCTGGAATTACACGGCTGCTGGCATGAGACTTGCCCTCCAATAGATCCTTGTAAAAGGATTTAAAGTGTATTCATTCAAATTAGAGAGACAATTTAAATTAAAAAGCTTAGAGCTGCCTCCACCACAGGGGGGCTCGCTCGACCCACCAGCGGACAGGCACCAGTATTAGGAGAGGGTGGCTGGCCGTCAGGGTCCACCGCGGCTCTGGCACAAACCCGGCGACACGGAGGTGGCACGGGCAGGAGCGAACTGGCCGTGTCGGCTTCTCACTTTTTGGATTTTAGAAGGGCATGACATGCCTATATCTGTGTCTCCCCTCCTTTTACTCCTCCACCTCTTTTCTTTTCGCATGACTATATGTACTTGTCACTTTTCCATGTGTTAGTTATGTCTTCTGAGCAGTTTGTCAGCTTTTGGACACCTTTGAAGGTGTTTTCTATGTGTTTCTATGTGTTTTTGTTTGCCTGCCATTGGTTTTAACGGTGTTCGAAGGTGTTCGACGAACAGTTCGACGAACAGTTCGGCGAACACACGGGTTTTCGACGAACCGAACCGAACTCGAACACTACGGGGGTGGCTCAACACTAGTCACAGTAGCCTAAAAAGATGGTTTTAATGCCCCTGGAAGAGTGTTGGAAGGTACAGTGGAATAAAAAGACAATATCAATGCACCGTGAAAGAGACGTGGAGATCACAGTAGCTTAACAAGACGTTTTTAGTGCCCCTTGGAAGAGTGGTGAATGTCGCAGGGGAATAAACAGACAACATCAATGCCCTTTGGAAGAGTGGTGAAGGTCGCAGTGGAATAAAAAGACAATATCAATGCCCATTGGAAGAGTGGGGTAGGTCGCAGTGGAATAAAAAGACAATATCAATGCACCGTGGAAGAGACGTGGAGGTCACAGTAGTTTAACAAGACGGTTTTAATGCCCTTTGGAAGAGCTGTGGAGTTCAGAGTGGATTAACAATACGGTTTTAATGCCCCTTGGAAGAGACGTGGAGGTCACAGTAGCTTAACAATATGGTTTTAATGCCCCTTGGAAGAGTGGTGGAGGTCACAGTAGCATAACAAGACGGTTTTAATTACCCTTGGAAGAGCTGTGGAGTTCAGAGTGTTTTAACAAGACGGTTTTAACGCCCCTTGGTAGAGACGTGGAGGTCACAGTAGCATAACAAGACAGTTTTAATGCCCCTTGAAAGAGTGGGGGAGGTTACATTAAAAAAAAAGACAATATCAATGACCCATGAAAGAGACGCAGAGGTCACAGTAGCATAACAAGACTGTTTTAATGCCCCTTGGAAAAGTGGTGGAGGTCGCAGTGGAATAAAAAGATAATATCAATGCCCCGTGGAACAGACGTGGAGGTCACAGTTGCATAACAAGACAGTTTTAATGCCCCTTGGAAGAGCTGTGGAGATCAAAGAGGTTTAACAAGACGGTTTTAATGTCCCTTGGAATAGACGTCGAGGTCACAGTAGCTTAACAAGATGGTTTTAATGCCCCTTGGTAAAGTGGTGGAGGTTACAGTGGAATAAAAAGACAATATCAGTGCCCCGTGGAAGAGACGTGCAGGTCACAGTAGCTTAACTAGACGGTGTTAATGTCCCTTGAAAGAGTGATGGAGGTCGCAGTGGAATAAAATGACAACATCACTTCCCCTTAAAAGAGTGTTGGAGGTCGTAGTGGAATAAAAAGACAATATCAATGCCGTGTGGAAGAGACGTGGAGGTCCCAGTAGCTTAACAAGATGGTTTTAATACCCCTTGGATGATTGGTGGAGGTTACACTGGAAAAAAAATAAAAAATCAATGCCCCGTAGAAGAGACGTGGAGTTTACTGTAGCTTAACAAGATGGTTTTAGTGCCCCTTGGAACAGTGGTGGATGTCGCATGGAATAAACAGACAACATCAATGACCTTTGGAAGAGTGGTGTAGGTCGCAGTGAAATAAAAAGACAATATCAATGGTCCGTAGAAGAGACGTGGAAGTCACAGTAGCTTAATAAGACAGTTTTAATGCCCCTTGGAAGAGTGGTGTAGGTCGCAGTGGAATAATAAGACAATATCAATGATCCGTGGAAGAGACGTGGAAGTCACAGTAGTTTAACAAGACAGTTTTAATGACCCTTGGATAAGACGTGGAGGTCACAGTAGCTTAACAAGGCAGTAATAGTGCTCCTTGGAAAAGTAAAGGTTACAGTGGAATAAAAATACAATATCAATGCCCCGTGGAAAATACGTGGAGGTCACAGTAGCTTAACAAGACATTTTAATGCCCCTTGGAAGAGTGGTGGAGGTTGCAGTGGAATAAAAAGACAATATCGATGCCCCTTGGAAGAGTGGTGGAGGTCGCAGTGCAATAAAAAGACAATATCCATGACCCGTGGAAGAGACGTGGTCACAGTAGCTTAAGAAGACGTTTTTATTGCCCTTTGGATGAGTGGTGTAGGTCGCAGGGAATAAAAAGACAATATCAATGCCCCATGGAAGAGATGTGGTGGTCAAAGTTGCTTAACAATATGGTTTTATTGCCCCTTTGAAGAGTGGTGGAGATTACAGTGGAATAAAAAGACAATATCCTTGCCACGTGGAAGAGACGTGGAGGTCACAGTAGCTTAACAAGAGGGTTTTAATGCCCCTTGGAAGAGTAGTGGAGGTCGCAGTGGAATAAAAAGACAATATCAATGACCCGTGGTAAAGACGTGGAGGTCACAGTAGCTTAACAATATGGTTTTATTGCCCCTTGGAAGAGTGGTGGAGGTCGAAGTGGAATAAAAAGTCAATATCAATGCCCCGTGGAAGAGACTTGGAGGTCACTGTAGCTTTGCAAGACGGTTTTAATGCCCCTTGGAGAAGCTGTGGAATTCAGAGTGGTTTAACAAGACGGTTTTAATACTCCTTGTAAGAGAGGTGGAGGTCACAGTAGCTTAACAAGACGGTTTTATTGCCCCTTGGAAGAGTGGTGGAGGTTGCAGTGGAATAAATAAACAATATCAATACCCCGTGAAAGAGACGTGGAGATCACAGTAGCTTAACAATACGGTTTTAATGCCCCTTGGAAGAGTGGTGGATGTCACAGTGGAATAAAAAGACAATATCAATGTCCAGTGGAAGAGACGTGGAGGTCACAGTAGCTTAACAAGATGGTTTAAATGCACCTTGAAAGAGTGGTGGAGTTCGCAGTGGAATAAAAAGACAATATCATTGTCCCTAAGAAGAGATGTGGAGGTTACAGTAGCTTAAAAAGGCGGTTTTAATTACCCTTGGAAGAGCTGTGGAGTTCAAAGTGGTTTAGCAAGACGGTTTTAATGCCCCTTGGGAGAGACATGGTGGTCACAGTAGCTTAAAAAGACAGTTTTAATGCCCCTTGGAAGAGTGGTGTAGGTCGCTGGGAATAAAAAGACAATATCAATTCCCGATGGAAGAGACGTGGAGGTCACAGTAGCTTAACAAGACATTTTAATGCCCGTTAAAAGAGTGGTGGAGGTCGCAGTGGAATAAAAAGACAATATCAATGCCTCTTGGAAGAGTGGTGGAGGTCCAGTGCAATAAAAAGACAATGTTAATGCCCCGTGGAAGAGACATGGTCACAGTAGCTTAACAAGACAGTTTTATTGCCCCTTTGAAGAGTGGTGCAGGTCCCTGGGAATAAAAAGATAATATCAATGACCCGTGGAAGAGACGTGGAGGTCAAAGTTGCTTAACAATATGGTTTTACTGCCCCTTTAACAAGTGTTGGAGGTTACAGTGGAAAAAAAAGGCAATATCAATGCCCCGTAGAAAAGAAGTGGAGGTCACAGTAGCTTAACAAGATGGTTTTAATGCCCCTTGGAAGAGTGGTGGAGTTCAGAGTGGTTTAACAAGACATTGTTAATGCCCCTCCGCAAAAACGTGGAGGTCACAGTAGCTTAACAAGACGGTTTTAATGCCCCTTGGAAGAGTGGTGGAGGTCGCAGTGGAATAAAAAGACAATATCATTGCACCGTGTTAGAGACGTGGAGGTGACAGTAGCTTAACAAGACTGTTTCAATGCCCCTTGAAAGAGTGGTGGAGGTCGCAGAGGAATAAAAAGACAATATCAATGCTCCGTGGAAGATACGTGGAGGACCCAGTAGTTTAACAAGACGGTTTTAATTCCCCTTGGTAGAGACTTGGAGGTCACAGTAGCTTAACAAGACGGTTTTAATGCCCCTTGGAAGAGTGGGGGAGGTTACATTGGAAAAAAAATACAATAACAATGGCCCATGGAAGAGACGCAGAGGTCACAGTAGAATAACAAGACTGTTTTAATGCCCCTTGGAAAAGTGGTGGAGGTCGCAGTGGAATAAAAAGACAATATCAATGCCCAGTGGAAGAGTGGTGGAGGTCACAGTGGAATAAAAAAACAATATCAATGCCCCTTGGAAACGACGTGGAGGTCACAGTAGCATAAAAACATGGTTTTAATGCCCCTAGGAAGAGTGGTGGAGGTCGCACTAGAATAAAAAGATAATATCAATGCCCCGTGGAACAGACGTGGAGGTTACAGTAGCATAACAAGACAGTTTTAATGCCCGTTGGAAGAGCTGTGGAGTTTAGAGAGTTTTAACAAGATGGTTTTAATGCCCCTTGGAAGAGACGTCGAGGTCACAGTTGCATAACAAGATGGATTTAATGCCCCTTGGTAAAGTGGTGGAGGTTACAGTAGAATAAAAAGACAATATCATTGCCCCTAAGAAGAGACGTGGAGGTTACCATAGCTTAACAAGGCGATTTTAATTCCCCTTGGAAGAGCTGTGGAGTCCAAAGTGGTTTAGCAAGACGGTTTTAATGCCACTTGGGAGAGACGTGGTGGTCACAGTAGCTTAAAAAGACGGTTTTAATGCCGCTTGGAAGAGTGGTGTAGGTCGCTGGGAATAAATAGACATTATTAATGCCCCGTGGAAGAGACGTGGAGGTCACAATAGCTTAACAAGACATTTTAATGCCCGTTAAAAGAGTGGTGGAGGTCACAGTGGAATAAAAAGACAATATCAATGCCTCTTGGAAGAGTGGTGGAGGTCCAGTGCAATAAAAAGACAATGTTAATGCCCCGTGGAAGAGACGTGGTCACAGTAGCTTAACAAGACAGTTTTATTGCCCCTTTGAAGAGTGGTGCAGGTCGCTGGGAAAAAAAAGACAATATCAATGCCCCCTGGAAGAGACTTGGAGGTCATTGTAGCTTAACAAGACGGTTTTAATGCCACTTGTAGAGCTGTGGCGTTCTGAGTGGTTTAACAAGATTCTTTTAATGACCCTTGGAAGAGACGTGTAGTTCACAGTAGGTTAACAAGACGGTTTTAATGCCCATTGGAAGGGTGGTGGAGGTTACAGTGGAATAAAAAGACAATATCAATGCACCGTGGAAGAAACGTGGATATCACAGTAGCTTAAGAAGACGGTTATAATGCACCTTGGAAGGGTGGTGGAGGTCGCAGTGGATTAAAAAGACAATATCATGCCCCGTGGAAGAGACGTGGAGGTCACAGTAGCTTAACAAGATGGCTTTAATGCCCCTTGGATGAGTGGTTGAGGTCGCAGTGGAAAAAAAAGACAATATTAATGCTCCGTGGAAGAGACATGGAGGTCACAGTAGCTTAACAAGACGGTTTTAATGCCCCTTGGAAGAGTGGTGGAGGTCGCTGTGGAATAAAAAGACAATATCATGCCCCGTGGAAGAGATGTGGAGGTCACAGTAGCTTAACAAGACTGTTTTAATGCCACTTGAAAGAGTGGTGGAAGTCGCAGAGGAATAAAAAGACAATATCAATGGTCCGTGGAAGATACGTGGAGGTCACTGTAGTTTAGCAAGACGGTTTTAATTCCCCTTGGAATAGCTGTGGAGTTCAGAGTGGTTTAACAAGATCGTTTTAATGCCCCTTGGTAGAGACGTGGAGGTCACAGTAGCTTAACAAGACATTTTAATGCCCGTTAAAAGAGTGGTGGAGGTCGCAGTGGAATAAAAAGACAATATCAATGCCTCTTGGAAGAGTGGTGGAGGTCCAGTGCAATAAAAAGACAATGTTAATGCCCCGTGGAAGAGACGTGGTCACAGTTGCTTAACAAGACAGTTTTATTGTCCCTTTGAAGAGTGGTGCAGGTCGCTGGGAAAAAAAAGACAATATCAATGCCCCGTGGAAGAGACGTGCTGGTCAAAGTTGCTTAACAATATTGTTTTATTGCCCCTTTGAAGAGTGTTGGAGGTTACAGTGGAATAAAAAGACAATATCAATGCCCCGTAGAAAAGACGTGGAGGTCACAGTAGCTTAACAAGACGGTTTTAATGCCCCTTGGAGGAGTGGTGGAGTTCAGAGTGGTTTAACAAGACAGTGTTAATGCCCCTCCGCAAAGACGTGGAGGTCACAGTAGCTTAACAAGATGGTTTTAATGCCCCTTGGAAGAGTGTTGGAGGTTACAGTGGAATAAAAAGACAATATCAGTGCCCCTTGGAAGAGACGTGGAGGTCACAGTAGCTTAACAAGACGGTTTTAAGGCCCCTTGGAAGAGTGGTGGAGGTCGCAGTGGAATAAAAAGACAATATCATTGCCCTGTATAAGAGACGTGGAGGTCACAGTAGCTTAACAAGACTGTATTAATGCCCCTTGAAAGAGTGGTGGAGGTCACAGAGGAATAAAAAGACAATATCAATGCTCCGTGGAACAGACGTGGAGGTCACAGTAGCATAACAAGACAGTTTTAATGCCCTTTGGAAGAGCTGTGGAGTTCAGAGAGGTTTAACAAGATGGTTTTAATGCCCCTTGGAAGAGACGTCTAGGTCACAGTAGCAGAACAATATGGTTTTAATGCCACTTGGTAAAGCGGTGGAGGTTACAGTGGAATAAAAAGACAATATCAATGCCCCGTGGAAGAGACGTGGAGGTCGCAGTGGAATAAAAAGACAATATCAATGTCCAGTGGAAGAGACGTGGAGGTCACAGTAGCTTAACAAGGCGGTGTTAATGCACCTTGAAAGAGTGGTGGAGTTCGCAGTGGAATAAAAAGACAATATCATTGCCCCAAAGAAGAGACGTGGAGGTCACAGTAGCTTAACAAGGCAGTTTTAATTCCCCTTGGAAGAGCTGTGGAGTTCAAAATGTTTTAGCAAGACGGTTTTCATGACCCTTGGGAGAGACGTGGTGGTCACAGTAGCTTAAAAAGACGGTTTTAATGCCCCTTGGAAGAGTGGTGTAGGTCGCAGTGGAATAAAAAGACAATATCAATTCCCCGTGGAAGAGACGTGGAGGTCACAATAGCTTAACAAGACATTTTAATGCCCGTTAAAAGAGTGGTGGAGGTCGAAGTGGAATAAAAAGACAATATCAATGCCTCTTGGAAGAGTGGTGGAGGTCCAGTGCAATAGAAAGACAATGTTAATGCCCCGTGGAAGAGACATGGTCACAGTAGCTTAACAAGACAGTTTTATTGTCCCTTTGAAGAGTGGTGCAGTTCGCTGGGAATAAAAAGACAATATCAATGCCCCGTGGAAGGTCAAAGTTGCTTAACAATATGGTTTTATTGCCCCTTTGAAAAGTGTTGGAGGTTACAGTGGAATAAAAAGGCAATATCAATGCCCCGTAGAAAAGACGTGGAGGTCACAGTAGCTTAACAAGACGGTTTTAATGCCCCTTGGAAGAGTGGTGGAGTTCAGAGTGGTTTAACAAGACAGTGTTAATGCCCCTCCGCAAAGACGTGGAGGTCACAGTAGCTTAACAAGATGGTTTTAATGTCCCTTGGAAGAGTGTTGGAGGTTACAGTTGAATAAAAAGACAATATCAGTGCCCCTTGGAAGAGACGTGGAGGTCACAGTAGCTTAACAAGACGGTTTTAATTCCCCTTCGAAAAGCTGTGGGGTTCAGAGTGGTTTAACAAGATGGTTTTAATGCCCCTTGGTAGAGACTTGGAGGTCACAGTAGCTTAACAAGATGGTTTTCATGTCCCTTGGAAGAGCGGGGGAGGTTACATTGGAAAAAAATACAATATCAATGGCCCATGAAAGAGACACAGAGGTCACAGTAGCATAACAAGACTGTTTTAATGCCCCTTGGAAAAGTGGTGGAGTTCAGAGTGGTTTAACAAGACAGTGTTAATGACCCTCCGCAAAGACGTGGAGGTCACAGTAGCTTAACAAGACATTTTAATGCCCCTTGGAAGAGTGGTGGAGGTTGCAGTGGAATAAAAAGACAATATCGATGCCCCTTGGAAGAGTGGTGGAGGTCGCAGTGCAATAAAAAGACAATATCCATGACCCGTGGAAGAGACGTGGTCACAGTAGCTTAAGAAGACGTTTTTATTGCCCTTTGGATGAGTGGTGTAGGTCGCAGGGAATAAAAAGACAATATCAATGCCCCATGGAAGAGATGTGGTGGTCAAAGTTGCTTAACAATATGGTTTTATTGCCCCTTTGAAGAGTGGTGGAGATTACAGTGGAATAAAAAGACAATATCCTTGCCACGTGGAAGAGACGTGGAGGTCACAGTAGCTTAACAAGAGGGTTTTAATGCCCCTTGGAAGAGTAGTGGAGGTCGCAGTGGAATAAAAAGACAATATCAATGACCCGTGGTAAAGACGTGGAGGTCACAGTAGCTTAACAATATGGTTTTATTGCCCCTTGGAAGAGTGGTGGAGGTCGAAGTGGAATAAAAAGTCAATATCAATGCCCCGTGGAAGAGACTTGGAGGTCACTGTAGCTTTGCAAGACGGTTTTAATGCCCCTTGGAGAAGCTGTGGAATTCAGAGTGGTTTAACAAGACGGTTTTAATACTCCTTGTAAGAGAGGTGGAGGTCACAGTAGCTTAACAAGACGGTTTTATTGTCCCTTGGAAGAGTGGTGGAGGTTGCAGTGGAATAAATAGACAATATCAATACCCCGTGAAAGAGACGTGGAGATCACAGTAGCTTAACAATACGGTTTTAATGCCCCTTGGAAGAGTGTTGGATGTCGCAGTGGAATAAAAAGACAATATCAATGTCCAGTGGAAGAGACGTGGAGGTCACAGTAGCTTAACAAGATGGTTTTAATGCACCTTGAAAGAGTGGTGGAGTTCGCAGTGGAATAAAAAGACAATATCATTGTCCCTAAGAAGAGACGTGGAGGTCACAGTAGCTTAACAAGGCGGTTTTAATTACCCTTGGAAGAGCTGTGGAGTTCAAAGTGGTTTAGCAAGACGGTTTTAATGCCCCTTGGGAGAGACGTGGTGGTCACAGTAGCTTAAAAAGACGGTTTTAATGCCCCTTGGAAGAGTGGTGTAGGTCGCTGGGAATAAAAAGACAATATCAATTCCCGATGGAAGAGACGTGGAGGTCACAGTAGCTTAACAAGACATTTTAATGCCCGTTAAAAGAGTGGTGGAGGTCGCAGTGGAATAAAAAGACAATATCAATGCCTCTTGGAAGAGTGGTGGAGGTCCAGTGCAATAAAAAGACAATGTTAATGCCCCGTGGAAGAGACATGGTCACAGTAGCTTAACAAGACAGTTTTATTGCCCCTTTGAAGAGTGGTGCAGGTCCCTGGGAATAAAAAGATAATATCAATGACCCGTGGAAGAGACGTGGAGGTCAAAGTTGTTTAACAATATGGTTTTACTGCCCCTTTAACAAGTGTTGGAGGTTACAGTGGAAAAAAAAGGCAATATCAATGCCCCGTAGAAAAGAAGTGGAGGTCATAGTAGCTTAACAAGATGGTTTTAATGCCCCTTGGAAGAGTGGTGGAGTTCAGAGTGGTTTAACAAGACAGTGTTAATGCCCCTCCGCAAAAACGTGGAGGTCACAGTAGCTTAACAAGACGGTTTTAATGCCCCTTGGAAGAGTGGTGGAGGTCGCAGTGGAATAAAAAGACAATATCATTGCACCGTGTTAGAGACGTGGAGGTGACAGTAGCTTAACAAGACTGTTTCAATGCCCCTTGAAAGAGTGGTGGAGGTCGCAGAGGAATAAAAAGACAATATCAATGCTCCGTGGAAGATACGTGGAGGACCCAGTAGTTTAACAAGACGGTTTTAATTCCCCTTGGTAGAGACTTGGAGGTCACAGTAGCTTAACAAGACGGTTTAATGCCCCTTGGAAGAGTGGGGGAGGTTACATTGGAAAAAAAATACAATATCAATGGCCCATGGAAGAGACGCAGAGGTCACAGTAGAATAACAAGACTGTTTAAATGCCCCTTGGAAAAGTGGTGGAGGTCGCAGTGGAATAAAAAGACAATATCAATGCCCAGTGGAAGAGTGGTGGAGGTCACAGTGGAATAAAAAAACAATATCAATGCCCCTTGGAAGCGACGTGGAGGTCACAGTAGCATAAAAAGATGGTTTTAATGCCCCTAGGAAGAGTGGTGGAGGTCGCACTAGAATAAAAAGACAATATCAATGCCCCGTGGAACAGACGTGGAGGTTACAGTAGCATAACAAGACAGTTTTAATGCCCGTTGGAAGAGCTGTGGAGTTTAGAGAGTTTTAACAAGATGGTTTTAATGCCCCTTGGAAGAGACGTCGAGGTCACAGTTGCATAACAAGATGGACTTAATGCCCCTTGGTAAAGTGGTGGAGGTTACAGTAGAATAAAAAGACAATATCATTGCACCTAAGAAGAGACGTGGAGGTTACCGTAGCTTAACAAGGCGATTTTAATTCCCCTTGGAAGAGCTGTGGAGTCCAAAGTGGTTTAGCAAGACGGTTTTAATGCCACTTGGGAGAGACGTGGTGGTCACAGTAGCTTAAAAAGACGGTTTTAATGCCGCTTGGAAGAGTGGTGTAGGTCGCTGGGAATAAATAGACATTATTAATGCCCCATGGAAGAGACGTGGAGGTCACAATAGCTTAACAAGACATTTTAATGCCCGTTAAAAGAGTGGTGGAGGTCACAGTGGAATAAAAAGACAATATCAATGCCTCTTGGAAGAGTGGTGGAGGTCCAGTGCAATAAAAAGACAATGTTAATGCCCCGTGGAAGAGACGTGGTCACAGTAGCTTAACAAGACAGTTTTATTGCCCCTTTGAAGAGTGGTGCAGGTCGCTGGGAAAAAAAAGACAATATCAATGCCCCCTGGAAGAGACTTGGAGGTCATTGTAGCTTAACAAGACGGTTTTAATGCCACTTGTAGAGCTGTGGCGTTCTGAGTGGTTTAACAAGATTCTTTTAATGACCCTTGGAAGAGACGTGTAGTTCACAGTAGGTTAACAAGACGGTTTTAATGCCCATTGGAAGGGTGGTGGAGGTTACAGTGGAATAAAAAGACAATATCAATGCACCGTGGAAGAAACGTGGATATCACAGTAGCTTAAGAAGACGGTTATAATGCACCTTGGAAGGGTGGTGGAGGTCGCAGTGGATTAAAAAGACAATATCATGCCCCGTGGAAGAGACGTGGAGGTCACAGTAGCTTAACAAGATGGCTTTAATGCCCCTTGGATAAGTGGTGGAGGTCGCAGTGGAAAAAAAAGACAATATTAATGCTCCGTGGAAGAGACATGGAGGTCACAGTAGTTTAACAAGACGGTTTTAATGCCCCTTGGAAGAGTGGTGGAGGTCGCTGTGGAATAAAAAGACAATATCATGCCCCGTGGAAGAGATGTGGAGGTCACAGTAGCTTAACAAGTCTGTTTTAATGCCACTTGAAAGAGTGGTGGAAGTCGCAGAGGAATAAAAAGACAATATCAATGGTCCGTGGAAGATACGTGGAGGTCACTGTAGTTTAGCAAGACGGTTTTAATTCCCCTTGGAATAGCTGTGGAGTTCAGAGTGGTTTAACAAGATCGTTTTAATGCCCCTTGGTAGAGACGTGGAGGTCACAGTAGCTTAACAAGACATTTTAATGCCCGTTAAAAGAGTGGTGGAGGTCGCAGTGGAATAAAAAGACAATATCAATGCCTCTTGGAAGAGTGGTGGAGGTCCAGTGCAATAAAAAGACAATGTTAATGCCCCGTGGAAGAGACGTGGTCACAGTAGCTTAACAAGACAGTTTTATTGCCCCTTTGAAAAGTGGTGCAGGTCGCTGGGAAAAAAAAGACAATATCAATGCCCCGTGGAATAGACTTGGAGGTCATTGTAGCTTAACAAGACGGTTTTAATGCCACTTGTAGAGCTGTGGCGTTCTGAGTGGTTTAACAAGATTCTTTTAATGACCCTTGGAAGAGACGTGTAGTTCACAGTAGGTTAACAAGACGGTTTTAATGCCCCTTGGAAGGGTGTTGGACGTTACAGTGGAATAAAAAGACAATATCAATGCACCGTGGAAGAAACGTGGATATCACAGTAGCTTAAGAAGACGGTTATAATGCACCTTGGAAGGGTGGTGGAGGTCGCAGTGGATTAAAAAGACAATATCAATGCCCGTTGGAAGAGTAGTGGAGGTCGCAGTGGAATAAAAAGACAATATCATGCCCCGTGGAAGAGACGTGGAGGTCACAGTAGATTAACAAGATGGCTTTAATGCCCCTTGGATGAGTGGTGGAGGTCGCAGTGGAAAAAAAAAGACAATATTAATGCTCCGTGGAAGAGACGTGGAGGTCACAGTAGCTTAACAAGACGGTTTTAATGCCCCATGGAAGAGTGGTGGAGGTCGCTGTGGAATAAAAAGACAATATCATGCCCCGTGAAAGAGATGTGGAGGTCACAGTAGCTTAACAAGACTGTTTTAATGCCACTTGAAAGAGTGGTGGAAGTCACAGAGGAATAAAAAGACAATATCAATGGTCCGTGGAAGATACGTGGAGGTCACTGTAGTTTAGCAAGACGGTTTTAATTCCCCTTGGAATAGCTGTGGAGTTCAGAGTGGTTTAACAAGATCGTTTTAATGCCCCTTGGTAGAGACGTGGAGGTCACAGTAGCTTAACAAGACGGTTTTAATGCCCCTTGGAAGAGTGGGGGAGGTTACATTGGAAAAAAAAGACAATATCAATGGCCCATGGATGAGACGCAGAGGTCACAGTAGCATAACAAGACTGTTTTAATACCCCTTGGAAAAGTGGTGGAGGTGGCAGTGGAATAAAAAGACAATATCAATGCCCAGTGGAAGAGTGGTGGAGGTCACAGTGGGCTAAAAAGACAATATCAATGCCCCGTGGAAGCGACGTGGAGGTCAAAGTTGCTTAACAATATGGTTTTATTGCCCCTTGGAATAGTGTTGGAGGTTACAGTGGAATAAAAAGACAATATCAATGCCCCGTAGAAAAGACGTGGAGGTCACAGTAGCTTAACAAGATGGTTTTAATGCCCCTTGGAAGAGTGGTGGAGTTCAGAGTGGTTTAACAAGACAGTGTTAATGACCCTCCGCAAAGACGTGGAGGTCACAGTAGCTTAACAAGATGGTTTTAATGCCCCTTGGAAGAGTGTTGGAGGTTACAGTGGAATAAAAAGACAATATCAGTGCCCCTTGGAAGAAACGTGAAGGTCACAGTAGCTTAAAAAGATGGTTTTAATGTCCCTTGGAAGAGTGGTGTAGGTCGCTGGGAATAAAAAGACAATATCAGTGTCCCGTGAAAGAGACGTGGAGGTCACAATAGCTTAACAAGACATTTTAATGCCCGTTAAAAGAGTGGTGGAGGTCGCAGTGGAATAAAAAGACAATGTCAATGCCTCTTCGAAGAGTGGTGGAGGTCCAATGCAATAAAAAGACAATGTTAATGCCCCGTGGAAGAGACGTGGTCACAGTAGCTTAACAAGACAGTTTTATTGTCCCTTTGAAGAGTGGTGCAGGTCGCTGGGAAAAAAAAAACAATATCAATGCCCCGTGGAAGAGACGTGCTGGTCAAAGTTGCTTAACAATATTGGTTTATTGCCCCTTTGAAGAGTGTTGGAGGTTACAGTGGAATAAAAAGACAATATCAATGCCCCGTAGAAAAGATGTGGAGGTCACAGTAGCTTAACAAGACGGTTTTAATGCCCCTTGGAGGAGTGGTGGAGTTCAGAGTGGTTTAACAAGACAGTGTTAATGCCCCTCCGCAAAGACGTGGAGGTCACAGTAGCTTAACAAGATGGTTTTAATGCCCCTTGGAAGAGTGTTGGAGGTTACAGTGGAATAAAAAGACAATATCAGTGCCCCTTGGAAGAGACGTGGAGGTCACAGTAGCTTAACAAGACGGTTTTAAGGCCCCTTGGAAGAGTGGTGGAGGTCGCAGTGGAATAAAAAGACAATATCATTGCCCTGTATAAGAGACGTGGAGGTCACAGTAGCTTAACAAGACTGTATTAATGCCCCTTGAAAGAGTGGTGGAGGTCACAGAGGAATAAAAAGACAATATCAATGCTCCGTGGAACAGACGTGGAGGTCACAGTAGCATAACAAGACAGTTTTAATGCCCTTTGGAAGAGCTGTGGAGTTCAGAGAGATTTAACAAGATGATTTTAATGCCCCTTGGAAGAGACGTCTAGGTCACAGTAGCAGAACAATATGGTTTTAATGCCACTTGGTAAAGCGGTGGAGGTTACAATGGAATAAAAAGACAATATCAATGCCCCGTGGAAGAGACGTGGAGGTCGCAGTGGAATAAAAAGACAATATCAATGTCCAGTGGAAGAGACGTGGAGGTCACAGTAGCTTAACAAGGCGGTGTTAATGCACCTTGAAAGAGTGGTGGAGTTCGCAGTGGAATAAAAAGACAATATCATTGCCCCAAAGAAGAGACGTGGAGGTCACAGTAGCTTAACAAGGCAGTTTTAATTCCCCTTGGAAGAGCTGTGGAGTTCAAAATGTTTTAGCAAGACGGTTTTCATGACCCTTGGGAGAGACGTGGTGGTCACAGTAGCTTAAAAAGACGGTTTTAATGCCCCTTGGAAGAGTGGTGTAGGTCGCAGTGGAATAAAAAGACAATATCAATTCCCCGTGGAAGAGACGTGGAGGTCACAATAGCTTAACAAGACATTTTAATGCCCGTTAAAAGAGTGGTGGAGGTCGAAGTGGAATAAAAAGACAATATCAATGCCTCTTGGAAGAGTGGTGGAGGTCCAGTGCAATAGAAAGACAATGTTAATGCCCCGTGGAAGAGACATGGTCACAGTAGCTTAACAAGACAGTTTTATTGTCCCTTTGAAGAGTGGTGCAGTTCGCTGGGAATAAAAAGACAATATCAATGCCCCGTGGAAGGTCAAAGTTGCTTAACAATATGGTTTTATTGCCCCTTTGAAAAGTGTTGGAGGTTACAGTGGAATAAAAAGGCAATATCAATGCCCCGTAGAAAAGACGTGGAGGTCACAGTAGCTTAACAAGACGGTTTTAATGCCCCTTGGAAGAGTGGTGGAGTTCAGAGTGGTTTAACAAGACAGTGTTAATGCCCCTCCGCAAAGACGTGGAGGTCACAGTAGCTTAACAAGATGGTTTTAATGTCCCTTGGAAGAGTGTTGGAGGTTACAGTTGAATAAAAAGACAATATCAGTGCCCCTTGGAAGAGACGTGGAGGTCACAGTAGCTTAATAAGACTGTTTTAATGCCCATTGAAAGAGTGGTGGAGGTCGCAGAGGAATAAAAAGACAATATCAATGCTCCGTGGAAGATACGTAGAGGTCACAGTAGTTTAACAAGACGGTTTTAATTCCCCTTCGAAAAGCTGTGGGGTTCAGAGTGGTTTAACAAGATGGTTTTAATGCCCCTTGGTAGAGACTTGGAGGTCACAGTAGCTTAACAAGATGGTTTTAATGTCCCTTGGAAGAGTGGGGGAGGTTACATTGGAAAAAAATACAATATCAATGGCCCATGAAAGAGACACAGAGGTCACAGTAGCATAACAAGACTGTTTTAATGCCCCTTGGAAAAGTGGTGGAGTTCAGAGTGGTTTAACAAGACAGTGTTAATGACCCTCCGCAAAGACGTGGAGGTCACAGTAGCTTAACAAGACATTTTAATGCCCCTTGGAAGAGTGGTGGAGGTTGCAGTGGAATAAAAAGACAATATCGATGCCCCTTGGAAGAGTGGTGGAGGTCGCAGAGCAATAAAAAGACAATATCCATGACCCGTGGAAGAGACGTGGTCACAGTAGCTTAAGAAGACGTTTTTATTGCCCTTTGGATGAGTGGTGTAGGTCGCAGGGAATAAAAAGACAATATCAATGCCCCATGGAAGAGATGTGGTGGTCAAAGTTGCTTAACAATATGGTTTTATTGCCCCTTTGAAGAGTGGTGGAGATTACAGTGGAATAAAAAGACAATATCCTTGCCACGTGGAAGAGACGTGGAGGTCACAGTAGCTTAACAAGAGGGTTTTAATGCCCCTTGGAAGAGTAGTGGAGGTCGCAGTGGAATAAAAAGACAATATCAATGACCCGTGGTAAAGACGTGGAGGTCACAGTAGCTTAACAATATGGTTTTATTGCCCCTTGGAAGAGTGGTGGAGGTCGAAGTGGAATAAAAAGTCAATATCAATGCCCCGTGGAAGAGACTTGGAGGTCACTGTAGCTTTGCAAGACGGTTTTAATGCCCCTTGGAGAAGCTGTGGAATTCAGAGTGGTTTAACAAGACGGTTTTAATACTCCTTGTAAGAGAGGTGGAGGTTACAGTAGCTTAACAAGACGGTTTTATTGCCCCTTGGAAGAGTGGTGGAGGTTGCAGTGGAATAAATAGACAATATCAATACCCCGTGAAAGAGACGTGGAGATCACAGTAGCTTAACAATACGGTTTTAATGCCCCTTGGAAGAGTGGTGGATGTCGCAGTGGAATAAAAAGACAATATCAATGTCCAGTGGAAGAGACGTGGAGGTCACAGTAGCTTAACAAGATGGTTTTAATGCACCTTGAAAGAGTGGTGGAGTTCGCAGTGGAATAAAAAGACAATATCATTGTCCCTAAGAAGAGACGTGGAGGTCACAGTAGCTTAACAAGGCGGTTTTAATTACCCTTGGAAGAGCTGTGGAGTTCAAAGTGGTTTAGCAAGACGGTTTTAATGCCCCTTGGGAGAGACGTGGTGGTCACAGTAGCTTAAAAAGACGGTTTTAATGCCCCTTGGAAGAGTGGTGTAGGTCGCTGGGAATAAAAAGACAATATCAATTCCCGATGGAAGAGACGTGGAGGTCACAGTAGCTTAACAAGACATTTTAATGCCCGTTAAAAGAGTGGTGGAGGTCGCAGTGGAATAAAAAGACAATATCAATGCCTCTTGGAAGAGTGGTGGAGGTCCAGTGCAATAAAAAGACAATGTTAATGCCCCGTGGAAGAGACATGGTCACAGTAGCTTAACAAGACAGTTTTATTGCCCCTTTGAAGAGTGGTGCAGGTCCCTGGGAATAAAAAGATAATATCAATGACCCGTGGAAGAGACGTGGAGGTCAAAGTTGTTTAACAATATGGTTTTACTGCCCCTTTAACAAGTGTTGGAGGTTACAGTGGAAAAAAAAGGCAATATCAATGCCCCGTAGAAAAGAAGTGGAGGTCATAGTAGCTTAACAAGATGGTTTTAATGCCCCTTGGAAGAGTGGTGGAGTTCAGAGTGGTTTAACAAGACAGTGTTAATGCCCCTCCGCAAAAACGTGGAGGTCACAGTAGCTTAACAAGACGGTTTTAATGCCCCTTGGAAGAGTGGTGGAGGTCGCAGTGGAATAAAAAGACAATATCATTGCACCGTGTTAGAGACGTGGAGGTGACAGTAGCTTAACAAGACTGTTTCAATGCCCCTTGAAAGAGTGGTGGAGGTCGCAGAGGAATAAAAAGACAATATCAATGCTCCGTGGAAGATACGTGGAGGACCCAGTAGTTTAACAAGACGGTTTTAATTCCCCTTGGTAGAGACTTGGAGGTCACAGTAGCTTAACAAGACGGTTTTAATGCCCCTTGGAAGAGTGGGGGAGGTTACATTGGAAAAAAAATACAATATCAATGGCCCATGGAAGAGACGCAGAGGTCACAGTAGAATAACAAGACTGTTTAAATGCCCCTTGGAAAAGTGGTGGAGGTCGCAGTGGAATAAAAAGACAATATCAATGCCCAGTGGAAGAGTGGTGGAGGTCACAGTGGAATAAAAAAACAATATCAATGCCCCTTGGAAGCGACATGGAGGTCACAGTAGCATAAAAAGATGGTTTTAATGCCCCTAGGAAGAGTGGTGGAGGTCGCACTAGAATAAAAAGACAATATCAATGCCCCGTGGAACAGACGTGGAGGTTACAGTAGCATAACAAGACAGTTTTAATGCCCGTTGGAAGAGCTGTGGAGTTTAGAGAGTTTTAACAAGATGGTTTTAATGCCCCTTGGAAGAGACGTCGAGGTCACAGTTGCATAACAAGATGGATTTAATGCCCCTTGGTAAAGTGGTGGAGGTTACAGTAGAATAAAAAGACAATATCATTGCCCCTAAGAAGAGACGTGGAGGTTACCGTAGCTTAACAAGGCGATTTTAATTCCCCTTGGAAGAGCTGTGGAGTCCAAAGTGGTTTAGCAAGACGGTTTTAATGCCACTTGGGAGAGACGTGGTGGTCACAGTAGCTTAAAAAGACGGTTTTAATGCCGCTTGGAAGAGTGGTGTAGGTCGCTGGGAATAAATAGACATTATTAATGCCCCATGGAAGAGACGTGGAGGTCACAATAGCTTAACAAGACATTTTAATGCCCGTTAAAAGAGTGGTGGAGGTCACAGTGGAATAAAAAGACAATATCAATGCCTCTTGGAAGAGTGGTGGAGGTCCAGTGCAATAAAAAGACAATGTTAATGCCCCGTGGAAGAGACGTGGTCACAGTAGCTTAACAAGACAGTTTTATTGCCCCTTTGAAGAGTGGTGCAGGTCGCTGGGAAAAAAAAGACAATATCAATGCCCCCTGGAAGAGACTTGGAGGTCATTGTAGCTTAACAAGACGGTTTTAATGCCACTTGTAGAGCTGTGGCGTTCTGAGTGGTTTAACAAGATTCTTTTAATGACCCTTGGAAGAGACGTGTAGTTCACAGTAGGTTAACAAGACGGTTTTAATGCCCATTGGAAGGGTGGTGGAGGTTACAGTGGAATAAAAAGACAATATCAATGCACCGTGGAAGAAACGTGGATATCACAGTAGCTTAAGAAGACGGTTATAATGCACCTTGGAAGGGTGGTGGAGGTCGCAGTGGATTAAAAAGACAATATCATGCCCCGTGGAAGAGACGTGGAGGTCACAGTAGCTTAACAAGATGGCTTTAATGCCCCTTGGATAAGTGGTGGAGGTCGCAGTGGAAAAAAAAGACAATATTAATGCTCCGTGGAAGAGACATGGAGGTCACAGTAGTTTAACAAGACGGTTTTAATGCCCCTTGGAAGAGTGGTGGAGGTCGCTGTGGAATAAAAAGACAATATCATGCCCCGTGGAAGAGATGTGGAGGTCACAGTAGCTTAACAAGACTGTTTTAATGCCACTTGAAAGAGTGGTGGAAGTCGCAGAGGAATAAAAAGACAATATCAATGGTCCGTGGAAGATACGTGGAGGTCACTGTAGTTTAGCAAGACGGTTTTAATTCCCCTTGGAATAGCTGTGGAGTTCAGAGTGGTTTAACAAGATCGTTTTAATGCCCCTTGGTAGAGACGTGGAGGTCACAGTAGCTTAACAAGACATTTTAATGCCCGTTAAAAGAGTGGTGGAGGTCGCAGTGGAATAAAAAGACAATATCAATGCCTCTTGGAAGAGTGGTGGAGGTCCAGTGCAATAAAAAGACAATGTTAATGCCCCGTGGAAGAGACGTGGTCACAGTAGCTTAACAAGACAGTTTTATTGCCCCTTTGAAAAGTGGTGCAGGTCGCTGGGAAAAAAAAGACAATATCAATGCCCCGTGGAATAGACTTGGAGGTCATTGTAGCTTAACAAGACGGTTTTAATGCCACTTGTAGAGCTGTGGCGTTCTGAGTGGTTTAACAAGATTCTTTTAATGACCCTTGGAAGAGACGTGTAGTTCACAGTAGGTTAACAAGACGGTTTTAATGCCCCTTGGAAGGGTGTTGGACGTTACAGTGGAATAAAAAGACAATATCAATGCACCGTGGAAGAAACGTGGATATCACAGTAGCTTAAGAAGACGGTTATAATGCACCTTGGAAGGGTGGTGGAGGTCGCAGTGGATTAAAAAGACAATATCAATGCCCGTTGGAAGAGTAGTGGAGGTCGCAGTGGAATAAAAAGACAATATCATGCCCCGTGGAAGAGACGTGGAGGTCACAGTAGATTAACAAGATGGCTTTAATGCCCCTTGGATGAGTGGTGGAGGTCGCAGTGGAAAAAAAAAGACAATATTAATGCTCCGTGGAAGAGATGTGGAGGTCACAGTAGCTTAACAAGACGGTTTTAATGCCCCATGGAAGAGTGGTGGAGGTCGCTGTGGAATAAAAAGACAATATCATGCCCCGTGGAAGAGATGTGGAGGTCACAGTAGCTTAACAAGACTGTTTTAATGCCACTTGAAAGAGTGGTGGAAGTCACAGAGGAATAAAAAGACAATATCAATGGTCCGTGGAAGATACGTGGAGGTCACTGTAGTTTAGCAAGACGGTTTTAATTCCCCTTGGAATAGCTGTGGAGTTCAGAGTGGTTTAACAAGATCGTTTTAATGCCCCTTGGTAGAGACTTGGAGGTCACAGTAGCTTAACAAGACGGTTTTAATGCCCCTTGGAAGAGTGGGGGAGGTTACATTGGAAAAAAAAGACAATATCAATGGCCCATGGATGAGACGCAGAGGTCACAGTAGCATAACAAGACTGTTTTAATACCCCTTGGAAAAGTGGTGGAGGTGGCAGTGGAATAAAAAGACAATATCAATGCCCAGTGGAAGAGTGGTGGAGGTCACAGTGGGCTAAAAAGACAATATCAATGCCCCGTGGAAGCGACGTGGAGGTCAAAGTTGCTTAACAATATGGTTTTATTGCCCCTTGGAATAGTGTTGGAGGTTACAGTGGAATAAAAAGACAATATCAATGCCCCGTAGAAAAGACGTGGAGGTCACAGTAGCTTAACAAGATGGTTTTAATGCCCCTTGGAAGAGTGGTGGAGTTCAGAGTGGTTTAACAAGACAGTGTTAATGACCCTCCGCAAAGACGTGGAGGTCACAGTAGCTTAACAAGATGGTTTTAATGCCCCTTGGAAGAGTGTTGGAGGTTACAGTGGAATAAAAAGACAATATCAGTGCCCCTTGGAAGAAACGTGAAGGTCACAGTAGCTTAAAAAGATGGTTTTAATGTCCCTTGGAAGAGTGGTGTAGGTCGCTGGGAATAAAAAGACAATATCAGTGTCCCGTGAAAGAGACGTGGAGGTCACAATAGCTTAACAAGACATTTTAATGCCCGTTAAAAGAGTGGTGGAGGTCGCAGTGGAATAAAAAGACAATGTCAATGCCTCTTCGAAGAGTGGTGGAGGTCCAATGCAATAAAAAGACAATGTTAATGCCCCGTGGAAGAGACGTGGTCACAGTAGCTTAACAAGACAGTTTTATTGTCCCTTTGAAGAGTGGTGCAGGTCGCTGGGAAAAAAAAGACAATATCAATGCCCCGTGGAAGAGACGTGCTGGTCAAAGTTGCTTAACAATATTGTTTTATTGCCCCTTTGAAGAGTGTTGGAGGTTACAGTGGAATAAAAAGACAATATCAATGCCCCGTAGAAAAGATGTGGAGGTCACAGTAGCTTAACAAGACGGTTTTAATGCCCCTTGGAGGAGTGGTGGAGTTCAGAGTGGTTTAACAAGACAGTGTTAATGCCCCTCCGCAAAGACGTGGAGGTCACAGTAGCTTAACAAGATGGTTTTAATGCCCCTTGGAAGAGTGTTGGAGGTTACAGTGGAATAAAAAGACAATATCAGTGCCCCTTGGAAGAGACGTGGAGGTCACAGTAGCTTAACAAGACGGTTTTAAGGCCCCTTGGAAGAGTGGTGGAGGTCGCAGTGGAATAAAAAGACAATATCATTGCCCTGTATAAGAGACGTGGAGGTCACAGTAGCTTAACAAGACTGTATTAATGCCCCTTGAAAGAGTGGTGGAGGTCACAGAGGAATAAAAAGACAATATCAATGCTCCGTGGAACAGACGTGGAGGTCACAGTAGCATAACAAGACAGTTTTAATGCCCTTTGGAAGAGCTGTGGAGTTCAGAGAGACTTAACAAGATGATTTTAATGCCCCTTGGAAGAGACGTCTAGGTCACAGTAGCAGAACAATATGGTTTTAATGCCACTTGGTAAAGCGGTGGAGGTTACAGTGGAATAAAAAGACAATATCAATGCCCCGTGGAAGAGACGTGGAGGTCGCAGTGGAATAAAAAGACAATATCAATGTCCAGTGGAAGAGACGTGGAGGTCACAGTAGCTTAACAAGGCGGTGTTAATGCACCTTGAAAGAGTGGTGGAGTTCGCAGTGGAATAAAAAGACAATATCATTGCCCCAAAGAAGAGACGTGGAGGTCACAGTAGCTTAACAAGGCAGTTTTAATTCCCCTTGGAAGAGCTGTGGAGTTCAAAATGTTTTAGCAAGACGGTTTTCATGACCCTTGGGAGAGACGTGGTGGTCACAGTAGCTTAAAAAGACGGTTTTAATGCCCCTTGGAAGAGTGGTGTAGGTCGCAGTGGAATAAAAAGACAATATCAATTCCCCGTGGAAGAGACGTGGAGGTCACAATAGCTTAACAAGACATTTTAATGCCCGTTAAAAGAGTGGTGGAGGTCGAAGTGGAATAAAAAGACAATATCAATGCCTCTTGGAAGAGTGGTGGAGGTCCAGTGCAATAGAAAGACAATGTTAATGCCCCGTGGAAGAGACATGGTCACAGTAGCTTAACAAGACGGTTTTAATGCCCCTTGGAAGAGTGGTGGAGTTCAGAGTGGTTTAACAAGACAGTGTTAATGCCCCTCCGCAAAGACGTGGAGGTCACAGTAGCTTAACAAGATGGTTTTAATGTCCCTTGGAAGAGTGTTGGAGGTTACAGTTGAATAAAAAGACAATATCAGTGCCCCTTGGAAGAGACGTGGAGGTCACAGTAGCTTAACAAGACTGTTTTAATGCCCATTGAAAGAGTGGTGGAGGTCGCAGAGGAATAAAAAGACAATATCAATGCTCCGTGGAAGATACGTAGAGGTCACAGTAGTTTAACAAGACGGTTTTAATTCCCCTTCGAAAAGCTGTGGGGTTCAGAGTGGTTTAACAAGATGGTTTTAATGCCCCTTGGTAGAGACTTGGAGGTCACAGTATCTTAACAAGATGGTTTTAATGTCCCTTGGAAGAGTGGGGGAGGTTACATTGGAAAAAAATACAATATCAATGGCCCATGAAAGAGACACAGAGGTCACAGTAGCATAACAAGACTGTTTTAATGCCCCTTGGAAAAGTGGTGGAGTTCAGAGTGGTTTAACAAGACAGTGTTAATGACCCTCCGCAAAGACGTGGAGGTCACAGTAGCTTAACAAGATGGTTTTAATGCCCCTTGGAAGAGTGTTGGAGGTTACAGTGGAATAAAAAGACAATATCAGTGCCCCTTGGAAGAGACGTGGAGGTCACAGTAGCTTAACAAGACAGTTTTAAGGCCCCTTATAACAGTGATGGAGGTCGCAGTGGAATAAAAAGACAATATCATTGCCCTGTATAAGAGACGTGGAGGTCACAGTAGCTTAACAAGACTGTATTAATGCCCCTTGAAAGAGTGGTGGAGGTCGCAGAGGAATAAAAAGACAATATCAATGCTCCGTGGAACAGACGTGGAGGTCACAGTAGCATAACAAGACAGTTTTAATGCCCCTTGGAAGAGCTGTGGAGTTCAGAGAGGTTTAACAAGATGGTTTTAATGCTCCTTCGAAGAGACATCTAGGTCACAGTAGCATAACAATATGGTTTTAATGCCCCTTGGTAAAGTGGTGGAGGTTACAGTGGAATAAAAAGACAATATCAATGCCCCGTGGAAGAGACGTGGAGGTCACAGTAGTTTAGCAAGACGGTTTTATTGCCCCTTGGAAGAGCTGTGTAGTTCAGAGTGGTTTAACAAGACTGTTTTCCTGTCCCTTGGAAGAGACGTGGAGGTCACAGTAGCTTAATAAGATGGTTTTAATGCCCCTTGGAAGAGTGGTGGCTGTTACAGTGGAATAAAAAGACAATATCAATGCACCGTGGAATGGACGTGCATATCACAGTAGCTTAACAAGATGGTTTTAATGCACCTTGAAAGAGTGGTGGAGGTCGCAGTGGAAAAAAAGGACAATATCAATGCCCTTGTAAGAGTGGTGGAGGTCGCAGTGGAATAAAAAGACAATATCAATGCCCCGTGGAAGAGAAGTGGAGGTCAGATTAGCTTAATAAGATGGTTTCAATGCCCCTTGGAAGAGCTGTGGAGTTCAGATTGTTTTATCAAGATAGTTTTAATGCCCCTTGGAAGAGACGCGGAGGTCACAGCTGCTTAACAAAATGGTTTTAATTCCCCTTGGATGATTGGTGGAGGTTACACTGGAATAAAAGAAAATATCAATGCCCCGTTGAAGAAACGTGGAGGTCACAGTAGCTTAACAAGATGGTTTTAGTGCGCCTTGGAAGAGTGGTGAATGTCTCAGGGGAATAAACAGACAACATCACTGCCCTTTGTAAGAGTGGTGGAGGTCGCAGTGGAATAAAAAGACAATTTCAATGCCCATTGGAAGAGTGCGGTAGGTCGTAGTGGAATAAAAAGACAATATCAATGACCCGTGGAAGAGACGTGGAGGTCACAGTAGCTTAACAAGATGGTTTTAATGCCCCTTGGAAGAGTGGTGGAGGTCGCAGTGGAATAAAAAGACAATATCAATGCCCCGTGGAAGAGACGTGGAGGTCACAGTATCTTAACAAGACGGTTTTAATGCCCCTTGGAAGAGACATGGAAGTCACAGTAGCTTAACAAGACAGTTTTAATGCCCCTTGGAAGAGTGGTGGAGGTTACAGTGGAATAAAAAGACAATAACAATGCCCCGTGGAAGAGACGTGGAGGTCACAGTAGCTTAACAAGCCGGTTTTAATGCCCCTTGGAAGAGTGGTGGAGGTCGCAGTGGAATAAAAAGACAATATCAATGCCCCGTGGAAGAGACGTGGAGGTCACAGTATCTTAACAAGACGGTTTTAATGCCCCTTGGAAGAGACGTGGAAGTCACAGTAGCTTAACAAGACAGTTTTAATGCCCCTTGGAAGAGTGGTGGAGGTTGCTGTGGAATAAAAAGATAATATCAATGCCCATTGGAAGAGTGGTGGAGGTCGCAGTGACATAGAAAGACAATATCAATGACCCCGTGGTAGAGACGTGGAAGTCCAAGTAGCTTAACAAGACGGTTTTAATGCCCCTTGGAAGAGTGGTGGAGGTCGCAGTGGAATAAAAAGACAATATCAATGCACCGAGGAAGAGACATGGAGGTCACAGTAGCTTAACAAAATGGTTTGTTTGCCCCTTGGAAGAGTGGTGGAGGTCGCAGTGGAATAAAAAGACAATATCAATGCCCCGTGGAAGAGACGTGGCGGTCACAGTAGCTTAAAAAGACGGTTTTAATGCCCCTTGGAAG